>NC_053037.3:203594714-204966428 GCF_002575655.3 Aegilops tauschii subsp. strangulata | reverse complement strand
CAAAAACGCACCAAACAGGCAATTAGTTTCAAAAATATTATTTTTTGAATTTGAAAATTTTAATTTCATTACTTATTGCGCGCACAATATTTTGTTAGACTTTTACGTAATACAAATTCATTTTGAAATTATATCTAATCTGACTCGAAATATCGGGATAAAAATATACCGGATCCCATCAAAATGTGGGATTTTTGGTTGAATTCTGTTTTGAGCGGTTGGTTGAAATTATTAATCGTTGTCCTGGCTAGAAAATGGGCTATAATTTTAAGAGACTGTAAATGGGTTGTAGTAAATTCCATTAGAATTGAAAATGGGTTGTACATTATTATAAATCGCAAATGGGCTATATGTTCTCTGCCACAGATGTGCTGCTCACTTGTGGGCCTACTATTTTTTTCTTGAGAATTATAGTCAGTGACGCGTACGGAAGGCCTGTGGGCCTACTAAGGCGTACGAAAGGCTTTGTCAACTTATAGTCAAGACACGATTCTAGCAGCAGTGGTCGTTGGATGTCCATCCAACGGCTATAGTGCTTCTTCAATCTCGGATATTCTTGCTTTAGCCGCCCAAACCACCGCTGGCGGTACCGCCTGCTACCGCCTCCCGTGGCCGGCTATGCTGCCGCACAGGCTTCACCGGCCCACCCTACTCCCAAATGCCGTCCAGGCCATTCCTCTACTCACCAACACCTCATGTTCTTCTCCGGCGACGACAGCCTCACACCACAGCCGAACCAGTGAACCCTCGTACTCCCCTCCGCTGTCACGCCCAATATGCGATCCTATCCGAGAGGAACTCGAAGGTCCCACCAAGGATAGAGCCGCATATTGAGACACTTTGCAATGTGGATATCATTACATTGTATCACTACATAATAGGTGGGGATACATACACTGGTACATCGACGTGCTATACAAACGGTTTTTAACCCCTTTCCGCGACGACATTTGGAACCGTCGCCAAGTGAGTGTGGGTGATATGGGGGGTCCTTCCCACACGACCCAGAAACCGTCGGGGATAGGCCCTCTTGGGACACCAAATGAGCTCGTGTTGATTGGGTGAGGCATCGAAACCCAATCATTTCCATAGGTATGTACATCCCACACGGTGAATCCCAGAAAATCATTTTCGTAGGTATGTACATCCCACACGGTGAATCCCAGAAAATCATTTCCGTAGGTATGTACATCCCACACGGTGAATCCTGATGACCCATAAGTATAGGGGATCTATCATAGTCCTTTCGATAAGTAAGAGTGTCGAACCCAACGAGGAGCAGAAGGAAATGACAAGCGGTTTTCAGTAAGGTATTCTCTACAAGCGCTGAAATTATCGGTAACAGATAGTTTGGTGATAAGGTAATTTGTAACGAGTAACAAGTAATGAAAGTAAATAAGGTGCAGCAAGATGGCCCAATCCTTTTCATAGCAAAGGACAAGCCTGGACAAACTCTTATATAGAGAAAAGCGCTCCCGAGGACACATGAGAATTATCGTCAAGCTAGTTTTCATCACGCTCATATGATTCGCGTTCATTACTTTGATAATTTGGTATGTGGGTGGACTGGTGCTTGGGTGCTGTCCTTTATTGGACAAGAATCCCACTTATGATTAACCCCTATTGCAAGCATCCCCAACTACAAAAGAAGTATTAAGGTAAACCTAAATATAGCATGAAACATATGGATCCAAATCAGCCCCTTACGAAGCAACTCATAAACTAGGGTTTAAGCTTCTGTCACTCTAGCAACCCATCATCTACTTATTACTTCCCAATGCCTTCCTCTAGGCCCAAACAATGATGAAGTGTCATGTAGTCGACGTTCACATAACACCACTAGAGGAAAGACAACATACATCTCATCAAAATATCGAACGAATACCAAATTCACATGACTACTTATAGCAAGACTTCTCCCATGTCCTCAAGAACAAACGTAACTACTCACAAATCATATTCATGTTCATAATCAGAGGGGTATTAATATGCATAAAGGATCTAAACATATGATCTTCCACCAAATAAACCAACTAGCATCTACTACAAGGAGTAATCAACAGTACTAGCAACCCACAGGTACCAATCTGAGGCTTTGGGACAAAGATTGGATACAAGAGATGAACTAGGGTTTTAGAGGAGATGGTGCTGGTGAAGATGTTGATGGAGACTGACCCCCACCCGATGAGAGGATCGTTGGTGATGACGATGGCGATGATCCCCCCCCCCCACGGAGGGAAGTTTCCCCGGCAGAACAGCTCTGACGGAGCCCTAGATTGGTTCCGCCAAGGTTCCGCCTCGTGGCGGCGGTGTTTCTTCCCGAAAGCTTGCTTATGATTTTTTCCAGGGTAAAAGACTTCATATAGCAGAAGATGGGCACCAGAGGCCTGCCAGGGGGCGCGCCCAGGGGGGTAGGGCGCGCCTCCCACCCTCGTGGCCAGGGTGTGGGCCCCCTCTGGTTAATTCTTTCTCCAGTATTTTTTATTAATTACAAAAAGTGCCTCCGTGAAGTTTCAGGACTTTTGGAGCTGTGCAGAATAGGTCTCTAATATTTGCTCCTTTTCCAGCCCAGAACTCCAGCTGCCGGCATTCTCCCTCTTCATATAAACCTTGTAAAATAAGAGAGAATAGGCATAAGTAATGTGACATAACATGTAATAACAACCCATAATGAAATAAATATCGATATAAAAGCATGATGCAAAATGGACGTATCAACTCCCCCAAGCTTAGACCTCGCTTGTCCTCAAGCGGAAGCCGATAACAAAAAATATGTCCACATGTTTAGAGAGAGAGGTGTCGATAAAATAAAATACTGACATGAGGGCATCATGATCAATCTTATAACAACAACATATATAGATATTGTTATATGATTTCTTATGCTCAAGTAACAATCTATTCACAATGTGAAGTATGAATCGTAAACTTCATTGAGGATTAACAAACTATGATCTCGGTCATTGAAGCAATTGCAATTTATCATAACATCGGAAAGAGTCAATATAAGATCTTTTCAGCAAGTCCACATACTCAACTATCATTTATTCTTTCATAATTGCTAACACTCATGCAATACTTATGGGTATGGAGTTTTAATCGGACACAGAGAAAGATAGGGGCTTATAGTGTTGCCTCCCAACCTTTTACCTCAAGGGTAATGTCAACAATAATAATTCATGCTAACTTACATCCAATTGGATATGTATATATATATATATATATATATATATATATATATATATATATATATATATCAGGATCTTTTCCAACACATCGTGCTTGCCAAAGGATAAAGTGTAAAAAGGAAAGGTGAAGATCACCATGACTCTTGCATAAGGTATAAGACAAGAAGAAAAGATAGGCCCTTCGCAGAGGGAAGTAGAGGTTGTCATGTGCTTTTATGGTTGGATGCACGAAATCTTAATGCAAAAGAACGTCACTTTATATTGTGACTTGTGATATGGACCTTTATTATGCAGTCCGTCACTTTTATTGCTTCCATATCACAAGATCGTATAAAGCTTATTTTCTCCACACTAATAAATCATACATATTTAGAGAGCAATTTTTATTGCATACAACAATGACAATTTACTTGAAGGATCTTACTCAATCCATAGGTAGGTATGGTCGACTCTCATGGCAAAACTGGGTTTAAGGATATTTGGAAGCACAAGTAGTATCTCTACTTGGTGCAAAGAATTTTGGCTAGCATGAGGGGGGAAGGTAAGCTCAACATGTTGGATGATCCATGACAATATACTTTATTTCAGATATAAGAGAACATAACTCATTACGTTGTCTTCCTTGCCCAACATCAACCTTTTAGCATGTCATATTTAATGAGTGCTCACAATCATAAAAGATGTCCAAGATAGTATATTTATATGTGAAAACCTCTCTTTCTTTATTACCTCCTATTAATTGCAACGATGACCAAAACTATGTTTGTCAACTCTCAACAACTTTTATTCATCATACTCTTTATATGTGAAGTTATTACTCTCCATAAGATCAATATGATCTCTTTACTTCTTTTTATTCTTTCTCTTTTCTTTTATTCCCTCGCGATCATAGCAAGATAAACAAGCCCTTGACTCAACACTAATCTTTATTATATATAGCTCACGGACTCGATTACAAAGAAGGATCATAAAGCAAAACTCAAAACTAAATCATACTAAAACTTTATTCTACTAGATCACGATATTACCAAAAGGACCGAACTAAGAAATATGGTAAAGATAGGAGTGTGATGGTGATACGATACTGGGGAACCTCCCCAAGCTTGGCAGTTGCCAAGGGGAGTGCCCATACCCGATACTCTGTTCTCCTTTGCTGATGAAGAAGATGGTGGTGATGATGGATAGTCGCACATCGAGCGCAGGAGATCCTCCAATTTGCGGATAATGCCCTTGAGTGCGGTGATATGCTCCTTCAACAAAATATTTTCACGTGTGAGATACTTATTTTGTATGCGAGCTAACTCAATCATCTTGACAGCTTCAATCTCCGTTGGGGTAAGAAGATTGTGATGAGGTTGGAGGATGTCTTCGTCTTCTGCTGCCGGAGCTTGGTCCTCCATGGCCTTCTTGATCCCATCATCCTTGCTGATCTCCTCGGGTTCTTCTCTCTTCAGCTCTATCTTCATTAGCCAAGCATCGTTTCCCTCGTTGTTGGAGGAGGGGGACAACATGATGCCTGGCCTTGACAACTCTGGCAGAAAACAACTCGGAAAAAACAGAGGATATTTGTGTGGTACGGTGGTCAAAACCTTCGGGAGATTATATAATAAATTTTTACCAACCAAAAGAAGTATCGTGCAAGAAAATGGAGTCCGGAGAGCACACGAGGTGCCCACGAGGCAGGGGGCGCGCCCAGGGGGATAGGGCGCGCCCTCCACCCTCGTGGATGCATCGTGTCCTTCTCGGACTACTTCTTATTTTCCTATTTTCTTAAATATTCCAAAACAGAGAAAAATTACCATTAGAACTGTTTTGGAGTCGGTTTACTTACCGTACCACATACCTATTCCTTTTCGGAGTCTGAAAAGTTCCGGAAAGTGTCCCTTATGTATTCCTCTGGGGTTACGGTTTCAATAACAATAGTTTCAACATTTATAGGGTTACCTGAGATATAATGTTTGATTGTTTGACCGTTCACCACCTTTGGATTTGTGCCTTCAAAGTTGTTGATTTTTATGGCACCGAAAAGATAGACCTCCTCGATAACATAAGGACCTTCCCATTTAGAGAGAAGTTTTCCTGCAAAAAATCATAAACGAGAGTTGAATATCAACACATAATCACCTACATTAAACTCACGCTTTTGTATCCTTTTGTCATGCCATCTTTTAACTTTTTCTTTAAATAGTTTGGCATTCTCATAGGCCTGGGTTCTCCATTCATCAAGTGAGCTAATGCCAAATAGTCTCTTCTCACCGGCAAGTTTGAAATCATAATTGAGCTCTTTAATGGCCCAATATGCCTTATGTTCTTGTTCGAGATGTAAGTGACATGCTTTTCCATAAACCATTTTATACGGAGACATACCCATAGGATTTTTTATATGCAGTTCTATAGGTCCATAATGCATCATCAAGTTTTTTGGACCAATTCTTTCTAGATAACAGTCTTTTGCAAAATTAATTTGAGCTCTCTAATACTCATTCTACTTGACCACTAGACTGCGGGTGATATGGAGATGCAATTCTATGATTAACATCATACTTAGCAAGCATTTTACGAAAGGCACCATGTATAAAATGTGAACCACCATCAGTCATTAAATATCTAGGGACTCCAAACCTCGGAAAAATAACTTCCTTAAGCATCTTAATAGAGGTGTTATGATCAGCACTACTAGTTGTAATAGCTTCTACCCACTTAGTAACGTAATCAATAGCAACTAAAATATGTGTATACCCATTAGAGGAAGGAAACGGTCCGATATAATCAAAGCCCCAAACATCAAATGGTTCAATAACAAGTGAATAATTCATAGGCATTTCTTGACGTCTACTAATATTACCAATTCTTTGACATTCATCACAAGACAAGACAGACTTACGGGCATCTTTGAAGAGAGTAGGCCAATAAAAACCGGATTGCAATACCTTATGCGCAGTTCTATCTCCGGCGTGGTGTCCTCCATAAGCTTCGCAGTGACACTTGCGTAGGATCTGTTCCTGTTGATGCTCAGGTATACAACGTCTAATAACACCATCTACTCCTTCTTTATAAAGGTGTGGGTCATCCTAGAAGTAATGTCTTAAATCATAGAAAAACTTTTTCTTTTGCTGGTATGTGAAACTAGGTGGTATAAATTTAGCAACAATGTAATTAGCATAATCAGCATACCATGGAGCAGCATGAGAAGCATTTATGACAGCTAATTGTTCATCAGGACAGCTATCATCAATAGGTAGCGGGTCATCAAGAACATTCTCTAACCTAGACAAGTTGTCTGCAACGGGGTTCTCAGCTCCCTTTCTATCAACAATATGCAAATCAAATTCTTGTAGCAAGAGAGCCCATCTAATAAGTCTAGGTTTAGAATCTTTCTTTTCCATAAGGTATTTAATCGCAGCATGATCAGTGTGAACAGTTACTTTAGAATAAAAAATATAAGGTCTGAACTTATCACAAGCAAATACAACTGCTAACAATTCTTTTTCAGTAGTAGCATAATTTCTCTGGGCATTGTCTAGAGTTTTACTAGCATATTGGATAACATTTAATTTCTTATCAACTCTTTGTCCTAGAACAGCACCTACAACATAATCACTTGCATCACACATAATTTCAAAGGGTAAATTCCAATCAGGTGGCTGAACAATAGGTGCAGAAATCAAAGCTTTCTTAAGTATTTCAAATGCTTCTACACAATCATCATCAAAGATAAAAGGAATATCTTTTTGTAAGAGATCAGTCAGAGGCCTGGAGATTTTAGAGAAGTCCTTAATGAACCTCCTGTAGAAACCGGCATGACCAAGGAAACTTCTTATACCTTTATTGTCCTTGGGACACGACATCTTTTCAATAGCATCAACTTTAGCTTTATCAACTTCAATACCTCTTTCGGAAATTTTATGACCCAAGACAATACATTCATTAACCATAAAGTGGCACTTTTCCCAATTCAAGACAACGTTAGTTTCTTCACATATCTGCAAAACTCGATCAAGGTTGCTCAAGAAATCATCAAAAGAAGTCCCATATACGGAGAAATCATCCATGAAAACCTCAACAATCTTTTCACAAAAATCAGAGAATATAGCCATCATGCATCTTTGAAAGGTAGCAGGTGCATTACATAAACCAAAAGGCATACGTCTATAAGCAAAGGTACCAAAAGGGCAATTAAAAGTGGTCTTTTATTGATCTTCTTTTGACACAGGTATTTGAGAGAAACCAGAATAACCATCTAGAAAGCAAAAATGTGTATGTTTGGATAATCTTTCTAGCATTTGATCAATAAAAGGTAAAGAGTAATGATCCTTTTTAGTAGCTTTATTTAATTTACGGAATCAATTACCATTCTATAACCTGTAACAATTCTTTGTGGGATCAATTCATCTTTATCATTAGGAACAACAGTAATACCTCCCTTCTTGGGGACACAATGGACAGGACTTACCCACTGACTATCAGCAACCGGATAAACTATACCTGCCTCTAGAAGCTTTAGTATTTCTTTTCTTACCACTTCTTTCATCTTAGGATTTAACCATCATTGGTGATCAACAACCGGTTTAGCGTCTTTCTCTAATTTTATTTTGTGTTGGCATAGAGTGGGACTAATGCCCTTAATATCATCAAGAGTATATCCAATAGCAGCACGATGCTTCTTTAGAGTTTTCAATAATTTCTTTTCTTCCTGCTCTGAAAGGTTAGCACTAATAATGACAGGATATATCTTTTTCTCATCAAGATAAGCATATTTAAGAGTATCAGGTAATGGTTTAATCTCAAACACAGGATCACCCTTGGGTGGAGGAGGATCCCCTAGGATTTCAACAGGCAAGTTGTGTTTCAAAATGGGTCCCTGTTTAAAGAATACTTCATCTACTTCCCTTCTTTCATTCATAAACATATCATTTTCATGCTGTTCTAAAGGATCATTAGGAGGCACGACAATAGAAGCAAGACCAATAATTTCATCCTTACTAGGCAATTCTTCATCATGGGGTTGTCTACGAAATTTAGCAAAATTAAACTCTTGAGACATATCCCCTAAACCAATAGTAACAACATCCTTTTTGCAGTCTATCCTAGCATTAACAGTATTCAAGAAGGGTCTACCAAATATGATGGGACAAAAGTTATCCTGTGGGGAACCAAGAACAAGAAAATCAAAATGATATTTAACTTTCCCACACAAGACTTCAACATCTCTAACAATCCCTACTAGTGAAATAGTATCTCTATTGGCAAGCTTAATTGTAACATCAATTTCTTCTATCTCAGCAGGTGCAATATCATGCATAATTTCTTTGCATAAGGAATGGAGTATTGCACTTGCACTAGCCCCCATGTCACACAAGCCATGATAACAATGATCTCCTATTTTAACAGAAATAACAGGCATGCCTACAACAGGTCTATGTTAATTTTTAGTGTCGGGTCTAGCAATTTTACCAGCTTCATCACAGAAGTAAATAACATGCCCATCAATATTATCAGCCAAGAGATCTTTAACCATAGCAATACTAGGTTCAACTATAATTTGCTCAGGAGGTGTAGGTGTTCTAGCATTACTCTTACGAACCATAGTCAAAGCTTTAACATGATCCTTTATTCTAATAGGGAAAGGTGGTTTCTCAATATAAGTAGTAGGATCAATAGGATCATTATAAGTGATAGTCTTGTCTTCAACTTTAATAGGTGCAACTACTTTTACTTCAGTGGGAGGATTATATTTAAACCACTTCTCCTTAGGGAGATCGACATGAGTAGCAAATGATTCACAGAAAGAAGCTAATATCTCATAGTCAAGTCCATATTTAGTGCTAAATTCACGGAAAACATCGGTATCCATAAAAGATTTAACACAATCAAACTTAGGTGTTATACCTGACTCCTTAACTTCGTCGAGGTCCCAATCTTCAGAGTTGCATTTAATTCTTTCCAATAAATCCCATTTGAATTCAATAGTCTTCATCATAAAAGAACCAGTACAAGAAGTATCGAGCATGGAGCGATTATTCAGAGAAAGCCGAGCATAAAATTTTGAATAATAATTTCTCTTGAGAGCTCATGATTGGGGCATGTATATAACATTGACTTAAGCCTCCCCCAAGCTTGAGCGATGCTTTCTCCTTCGCGAGGCCAAAAATATAATTACGATCACGATGAACAAGATGCATAGGATAAAACTTCTGATGAAATTCCAATTTCAATCGGTTGTAGTTCCATGATCCCATATCATCACATAGCCTAAACCATGTCAATGCCTTTCCTTCAAAGATAAAGGGAAGAACTTCTTCTTGATAACATCCTCGGGCATACCTGCAAGCTGAAATAGTCCACAAACTTCATCCACATAGATTAGGTGCAAATCGGGATGCAATGTTCCGTCTCATGTAAAAGGATTAGCTAGCAGTTTCTCTATCATACCCGAAGGAATTTCAAAGTAAACATTTTCAGTAGGTTCAGTAGGTTGAGGAGCAACTCTTTGCTCTACTGATCGGGGTGAAGATACCCCGAACAAGCCCCTCAAAGGATTATGTTCCATAGTAACAAGTGACAGTAAATTTCAGCACACTATATAAAATTTTCCTTACCAAATTCCACCTACCAAAGGCGCTTCACTCCCCGGCAATGGCGCCAGAAAAGAGTCTTGATGACCCACAAGTATAGGGGATCTATCGTAGTCCTTTCGATAAGTAAGAGTGTTGAACCCAACGAGGAGCAGAAGGAAATGACAAGCGATTTTCAGTAAGGTATTCTCTGCAAGCACTGAAATTATCGGTAACAGATAGTTTTGCGATAAGGTAATTTGTAACGAGTAACAAGTAATGAAAGTAAATAAGGTGCAGAAAGATGGCCCAATCCTTTTCGTAGCAAAGGACAAGCCTGGAAAAACTCTTATATAGAGAAAAGCGCTCCCGAGGACACATGGGAATTATCGTCAAGCTAGTTTTCATCACGCTCATATGATTCGCGTTCGTTACTTTGATAATTTGGTATGTGGGTGGACTGGTGCTTGGGTGCTGTCCTTTCTTGGACAAGCATCCCACTTATGATTAACCCCTATTGCAAGCATCCGCAACTACAAAAGAAGTATTAAGGTAAACCTAACCATAGCATGAAACATATGGATCCAAATCAGCCCCTTACGAAGCAGCTCATAAACTAGGGTTTAAGCTTTTGTCAGTCTAGCAACCCATCATCTACTTATTACTTCCCAATGCCTTCCTCTAGGCCCAAACAATGGTGAAGTGTCATGTAGTCGACGATCACATAACACCACTAGAGGAAAGACAACATACATCTCATCAAAATATCGAACGAATACCAAATTCACATGACTACTTATAGCAAGACTTCTCCCATGTCCTCAGGAACAAACGTAACTACTCACAAATCATATTCATGTTCATAATCAGAGGGGTATTAATATGCATAAAGGATCTGAACATATGATCTTCCACCAAATAAACCAACTAGCCTCAACTACAAGGAGTAATCAACACTACTAACAACCCACGGGTACCAATATGAGGCTTTGGGACAAAGATTGGATACAAGAGATGAACTAGGGTTTTAGAGGAGATGGTGCTGGTGAAGATGTTGATGGAGATTGACCCCCTCCCGATGAGAGGATCGTTGGTGATGACGATGGCGATGATTTCCCCCTCCCGGAGGGAAGTTTCCCCGGCAGAACAGCTCCGCTGGAGCCCTAGATTGGTTCCGCCAAGGTTCCGCCTCGTGGCGGCGGTGTTTCTTCCCAAAAGCTTGCTTATGATTTTTTCCAAGGTAAAAGACTTCATATAGCAGAAGATGGACACCAGAGGCCTGCCAGGGGGCCCACGAGGTAGGGGGGCGCGCCCAGGGGGGTAGGGCACGCCCCCACCCTCGTGGCCAGGGTGTGGGCCCCTCTGGTTAATTCTTTCTCTAGTATTTTTTTGTTAATTCCAAAAACAGCCTCCGTGAAGTTTCAAGACTTTTGGAGCTGTGCATAATACGTCTCTAATATTTGCTCCTTTTCCATCCCAGAACTCTAGCTGCCGGCATTCTCCCTCTTCATATAAACCTTGTAAAATAAGAGAGAATAGGCATAAGTAATGTGACACAACGTGTAATAACAGCCCATAATGCAATAAATATTGATGCAAAATGGACGTATCAAATCCTAGAAAAACATTTCCGTAGGTATGTATATCACACACAGTTCTTTGTGTGGAAACATTTGTGCAAGGTGGCCTAACGCAAACAGTTCGCTGCCGGAAGCCATGTGTGATTGTTAGTTGATCGAACACGCCTACTTTCTAGAAACCGTGCGGGTTATGTGAGTTCATCACCCACGGTGCTGTCTAAGTAACCGTCTGCAATAGAAAACCCCAATAAGCAGGTAATTAGCCTATTATTGATAATCCATGTACTAATCAACTGATATTTCTTATAAATTACGCCAGATATTTCATATCCGTATAAAAGCAACCATGATTTCATAATTGAATTACATCAGATAGCTTCGGCACTCAGTTACGCCATTACACAACAACACCAAGTTTCACATGCAGCATCAAAAACCTTTGGAAAGTAGCATCATACACGGTAAAATAGACATATGAATCTCATCTGGGAAACTGCAGAAGCGGAAGGCAAATATTGAGCCTTCAGTGATGTTGAATGTCCTTGCAACTTTAGGCCAGTGGCTATGGATAATTGCCCGCCCAACCTTTGTCCTCTTCAGCAAGACTTCAATATTGTACCGTGGGTGTTGAATGAATACCTTCCTTGCCTCTTGACCACGCAGGTGGTTTGAGAGGTAATCATCGGTGAACTGCTTTGAAAAGTAGTGAAAACAAAGCTATGCATAAATCGCTGTTGTAAATTTTGGAATGGCGCAAGGGGTAAAAACAAGGTAAAAGAGTTGGTACCATCCTATAGTTGACTGATGTCTTCTTCATTGTGCAAACAAATATCTTGTTGTTATTCGTCGCAAGTTTCTTCATCCTAACAATCTTTCTGAGTTTTTTGACTTGACTGATATTCATGGACATCTCATTTCCCCATATGCAAAATGGGTCGAACAGTGGGTCTAAGCCTCTGACAGCAGGACCTACATGTGCAAGACCAAATTGTAAGAAACCTAAATATTAGAATGATTCCTGCAACTGCACAATAATGTGCTATTATCCAAAGGACCCTGCTTGAACAAACCTCGATGGTAAACCGCAGTGTCTCCCATTGTTTCCCTGCAACACACATAAGGAATATCTTGATCAAGTTAACTGAGAGTTGCCATACTATCAGTAGAATATGTATTGAGTACAACCAAATTCGATTGGTGTCACATGCATAACAATACAAAATTGTACCCACAGCAAATGAAAATCAAATTGCAGAACTGACCCAAACAGTTAAATGGACAGCAGACGAAATGAACCAAAATAGTTAACTGAGCACGACATTGCAGAATAGAAACATGTACTAGAAGATAAGACAGTTAACAAAACAAAGAATGCTTGAGAGCAGTACTACGAAATGTAGCAATTGTTGGACCAAAGTGTTAATTGAACATTACATTTCAGAGGACCAAACTGTTAACTGAACATCAGATTGCATATTAACATTACAGAGGACAAATCACTAGAAGGCACTGGCGGTGGCCTCGAGAAAATAGCACGAACTATATTTTAAAGTAGACAACCGCGTGGTGGTGTCTACGGTGGCCTCAAAGACGAGGTGCTCCTCCAAGATCTGGCGGTCGACACACATGGCAGCCATAGCGACCTCGTGAGAGCGTGAGGCCGCATGCTACTGAGCTCCATGTTATACTACGTGCAAAATGGCTGTGGGCGGCGCTTAATTGGAGGAGGGGGGCAGTGATTTCGGTGGAAGGTGTCACGCCGTCGGTCGAGGCATGTGGGACGGGAAAGGAGGAGGATGGTGTGGGTGGGGTGTGGATTACCTGACATATCGATGAGGCCGCGCAGCAAGAAGAAGGGTCGGCGGCGAGGAGGCTGCGCAGCAAGAATAAGGGTCGCCGGTGAGGAGGCGGCGTTGCAAGAAGAAGGGTCGCCGGCGAGGAGGCGGCACTGCAAGAAGAAGGGTAGCCAGCAAGGAGGCGGCGCTACAAGAAGAAGGGTTGCCGGCGAGGAGGCCAAGCTGCCAGTAAGCAGAAGTGAAGGTTTGAACTTGGAAAGCAAGGAGGAATAGTGGAAATGTGGCTTTTGGTAGGAGGGAGGGGGCGGGGAGATAGATATTTGCGCAGTGGCAAAAAAATTTCGCTCGGTGCCGTGAGAAACTGGCGAACAAGTGTGGTTCAAGCGGGGGCAGTGGACTGTAGACGACGAAGCCTCCTGCGTAAGCCAGATAAGACAGTGCGCCAAGATATTTTATATCGCATCCCACACGATTCTTTCTAGTAAACTGTTTGTGGTATACCTGATTTTTTCATTATGTTTTGAAAGACAAAATGGTGTTACGGAGGGAAAGGATGGTGTTTGAATTGCTAGAACATTTACGTACAGTGAACATGCAACTAGTACATGAGTGTCGTGTTTAAAATTGGAATTATTCCGGGTTCGTTTGGCATTTTTATGCATTAATTGAGTTTCTGGGCATTTAATGTGCATAATTCAAATTTGAACTACAAGCACATGCTCCAATGCACCAACGTTTGTTGAAAAATCACATGCGTGTCTTTGGGTGAATTTATAGGTCCCATGCAAGAAATGGGAATGAAATTCAAACATCTGGGCGTCGTGGCTCGGCCGGAAAGATTGAGAAACTTGGTTTTTTAATTCTTGTAAATCCAAAACACGCCTGAAAATCATGAAACTTGGCATGGTATCATGACATGACACCAACATGCTGCGGTAATTTGTTTTGCCGAATTGGGACAAGCTTTGGTTTAAGCTTCTTGCAAACCGGAGCTTCCCTCAAGAAGGCTCGTGGTTCTGAGAGGGAACGTGTCACCTCCGTGTGCGAAACGACATACGTACACTACCTTCTCCCGCCTTAATTTTTGTACGCTGGCAGATTAGACCAAATAGAAGTATCGAGCTAAATTTTGGAATTATTCCGGGTTCGTTTGGCCTTTTTTATACATTAATTGAGTTTCTGCGCATTTATTGTGCATAATTCAAATTTGAACTACAAGCACATGCTCCAGTGCACGAAAGTTGGTTGAAAAAATCAGATGTGTGTCCTTGGGTGAATTTATAGGTCCCATGCAAGAAATGGGAATGAAATTCAAACATCTGGGCGTCGTGGCTCGGGCGGAAAGATTGAGAAACTTGGTTTTTTAATTCCTGTAAATCCAAAACACTCCCGAATTCATGAAACTTGGCATGGTGTCATGTCATGGCACCAACATGCTGCGGTAAATTTTGTGGCCGAATTGGGACATGCTTTGGTGTAAGCTTCTTGCAAACCGGAGCTTCCCTCAAGAAGGCTCGTGGTTCCGAGAGGGAACGTGTCACCTCCGTGTGCAAAACGAGATACGTACACTGCCTTCCCCCGCCTTAATTTTTTTACACAGGCGGATTAGACCAAATAGAAGTATCATGCTAAATTTTGGAATTATTCCAGGTTCGTTTGGCCTTTTTATACATTAATTAAGTTTCTGCGCATTTAATGTGCATAATTCTAATTTGAACTACAAGCACATGCTCTAGTGCACCAAAGTTGGTTGAAAAATAACATGTGTGTCCTTGGGTGAATTTATAGGTCCCATGCAAGAAATGGGAATGAAATTCAAACATCTGGGCGTCTTGGCTCGGCCGGAAAGATTGAGAAACTTGGTTTCTTAATTCCTGTAAATCCAAAACACGCCTGAAAATCATGAAACTTGGCATGGTGTCATGACATGGCACCAACATGTTGCGGATTTTTTGGCCGAATTCGGACAAGCTTTGGTGTAAGCTTCTTGCAAACCGGAGCCTCCCTCAAGAAGGCTCTTGGTTCTGTGAGGGAACGTGTCACCTCCGTGTGCGTAACGAGATACGTACACTGCCATCTCCCGCCTTAATTTTTTGACACAGGCAGATTAGACCAAATAGAAGTATCGTGCTAAATTTTGGAATTATTCCGGGTTCATTTGGCCTTTTTTATACATTAATTGAGTTTCTGCGCATTTAATGTGCATAATTCAAATTTGAACTACAAGCACATGCTCCTGTGCACCAAAGTTGGTTGAAAGGTCACTTGTGTGTCCTTGGGTGAATTTATAGGTCCCATGAAAGAAATGGGAATGAAATTCAAACATCTGGGCGTCGTGGCTCGGCCGGAAAGATTGAGAAACTTGGTTTTTTAATTCCTGTAAATCCAAAACACGCCTGAAAATCATGAAACTTGGCATGCTGTCATGACATGGCACCAACATGTTGCGGATTTTTTTGGCCGAATTGGGACAAGCTTTGGTGTAAGCTTCTTGCAAACCGGAGCTTCCCTCATGAAGGCTCGTGGTTCCGAGAGGGAACGTGTCACCTCCGTGTGCGTAACGAGATACGTACACTGCGATCTCCCGCCTTAATTTTTTTACACAGGCATATTAGACCAAATAGAAGTATCGTGCTAAATTTTGGAATTATTCCGGGTTCGTTTGGCCTTTTTTATACATTATTGAGATTCTGCGCATTTAATGTGTATAATTCAAATTTGAACTACAAGCACATGCTCTTGTGCACCAAAGTTGGTTGAAAGGTCACATGTGTGTCCTTGGGTGAATTTATAGGTCCCATGCAAGAAATGGGAATGCAATTCAAACATCTGGGCGTCGTGGCTCGGCCGGAAAGATTGAGAAACTTGGTTTTTTAATTCCTGTAAATCCAAAACACGCCTGAAAATCATGAAACTTGGCATGGTGTCATGACATGGCACCAACATGCTGCGGTAATTTTTTTGGCCGAATTGGGACAAGCTTTGGTGTAAGGTTCTTGCAAACCGGATCTTCCCTCAAGAAGGCTCGTGGTTCCGAGAGGGAACGTGTCACCTCCGTGTGCAAAACGACATAAGTACACTGCCTCGTCCCACCTTAATTTTTTTAGACAGGCATATTAGACCAAATAGAAGTATCGTGCTACATTTTGGAATTATTCCACGTTCGTTTGGCCTTTTTTATACATTAATTGAGTTTCTGCGCGTTTAATGTGCATAATTCAAATTTGAATTACAAGCACAGGCTCCAGTGCACCAAAGTTGTTTGAAAAATCACATGTGTGTCCTTGGGTGAATTTATAGGTCCCATGCAAGAAATGGGAATGAAATTCAAACATCTGGGCGTCGTGGCTCGACCGGAAAGATTGAGAAACTTGGTTTTTGAATTCATGTAAATCCAAAACACGCCTGAAAATCATGAAACTTGACATGGTGTCATGACATGGCACCAACATGCTGTGGTAATTTTACTGTCCGATTTGCGAAGGCGCACACATTAACAATCAACAAAGTCATTTTGGAACAAGTGCTTTCACGTTACAAATCGGAGACACAAGTTTATTGAAACCGTGGGCGTTCTACTTACCAATTACGTGCCGCCACGCATCCCCTTTTTTATTGGCTAGGAGGTGCCGTGTGGGGTAGCTATTTGAGTATGGGAGGCGTGCGATCAGACCCCTGAGCGTGCTCATCGGGAGGAGAGCCCTTTGACCGCTACCCGCCGCGCACTGATATATCTCCAACGTATCTATAATTTATGAAGTATTCATGCTATTATATTATCCATCTTAGATGTTTTATATGCATTTATATGCTATTTTATATGATTTTTGTGACTAACCTATTAACCTAGAGCCCAGTGCCAGTTTCTGTTTTTTTCCTTGTTTTTGAGTTGTATAGAAAAGGAATACCAAATGGAGTCCAATTGACGTGCCAATTTTTGACGATTTTTTATGGACAAGAAGAAGCCCACGGAGCATCGGAGATGGACCAGAAGAGTCCTGAGCCGTCCACGAGGGTGGAGGGCGCACCCTACCCCCTGGGCGTGCTCCCCCTATCTCGTGGACGGCTCGGAGACCCCCCGACGTGAAACCGACGCCAAAAATTCCTATAAATACAGAAACCCCCAGAAAATAACCTAGATCAGAAGTTCCGCCGCCGCAAGCCTCTGTAGCCACGAGAAACCAATCTAGGCCCTCTCTGGCACCCTGTAGGAGGGGGCCATCATCACCGAAGGCCATGGAGGAGGATCCCGGAGGGGCCATCGTCGCCATGAAGGCCAAGGACTAGAGGGAGAACCTCTCCCCATCTAGGGGGGAGGCCATGAAGGAGGAAGCACAAGGGGGAGAACCTCTCCTCCTCTCTCTCGGTGGCGCCGGAGTGCCATCGGGAGGGGAATCATCGCCGCGGTGATCGTCTTCATCAACATCACCATCATCATCACCATCCTCATCTCTTTTACGCGGTCCACTCTCCCGCACCCTGCTGTAATCCCTACTTTCACATGGTGCTTTATGCCACATATTATGATCCAATGATGTGTTGCCATCCTACGATGTTTTGAGTATATATCCTTTGTCTTTGGGTTGATTGATGATCTAGATTGGTATGATTTGTATGTTTTATTTTGGTGCTGTCCTATGGTGCCCTCCGTGTCATGCAAGCATGAGGGATTCCCGCTGTAGGGTGTTGCAATACGTTCATGATTCGCTTATAGTGGTTTGCTAGAGTGACAGAAGCTTAAAGCCGAGTAAACGAGTTGTTGCGTATGGGATAAAAGGGGACTTGATGCTTTAATTCTATGGCTGGGTTTTACCTTAATGATCTTTAGTAGTTGCGGATGCTTGCTAGAGTTCCAATCATAAGTGCATATGATCCAAGAAAAGAAAGTATGTTAGCTTATGCCTTTCCCTCCTATGAAATTGCAATGACGACTACCGGTCTTGTTAACAATTGCCTAGGATAATTCCACACACCGACCCATCATTATTCCACACTCACTATTTATAATATTTAGTAATATATTCTACCTTTATGATAACAACACCTACTTTTATATTTTAGCTCTCTGATATCATGCAAAGTTATCCTCTTCATACCCACAACGTAGTTTTATTTCTCGTTTCTAATTGGAAGCAAACGTTCGGTGTACGTAGAGTCATATCAGTGGCAGATAGGACTTGAGAGAATATTGGTCTTACCTTTAGCTCCTTGTGGGTTCGACACTCCATACTTATCACTTCCACCTTTGGTAATTGCTACGATGATTCCCTGCACTTGGGGATTATCAAGCTCTTTTCTGGCGCCGTTACCGGGTAGCAATAGCGTGGGGTTCATATTCTCGTGTGTGCTTGTTTGCTTTCTTCACTAAGTAGATTTTGTTTTTCCTTTTCATTTATGTTTAGTTGTGGGTGAAACATACAAAAAAATTAAAAGAATGAAAATACAATTTTTTTACTTGCCTTTCATGCCTAAAAAGTTTTTCAAAACGAGAAGTGATTGGAAAGTTATGCATTGAAGAAGTGAGGGTCGACCTTGAGCACTTGTGTTCATGCTCACGGAAACAATGTAGAATTTTTCATGGAAGTTTCTCTGTAAATAATTATCCCCTTGTGTATATCCATTGTATTACATAAATAATGTGCCAAGCTTTGGTTTTAGGATGATTAGATTGCTTGTTTACTATGTGCAGTACAAAAACAGAAACTTTGGTTGTAGCGCGTGAATTTAATTTTGTTACTGGAAAGTGAAATGGGTCTGAAACTTTTTGCACATTACTTCTGTACAAAATTTTTAAATTTTCATATTTGTTTAGAAAATTTTGGAGTTACAGAAGTTTACTAAACTTCCAGATTACTACAGACTGTCCTGTTTTTGACAGATTCTGTTTTCTATGTGTTGTTCGCTTATTTTGTTGAATCTATGGGTAGTATCGGGGGGGGGGGTATGAACCATGGTGAAGTTGAAATACAGTAGATATAGTTCTAATATGGAATTGGAATGAGTTTGCAACAGTACCTAAAGGTAGTGATTTGCTTTATTATACTAACAGATCTCACAAAGTTTTTGTTAAAGTTTTGTGTGGATGAAGTGTTCGAAGATCGAGGAGCTATCAATATGAGAAGAATAAAGAGAGGAAAGAGTTCAAGATTAGGGATGCCCAAGGCACCCCAAGTAAATATTCCAAGGATACTCAAGCATCTAAGCTTGGGGATGCCCCGGTTGGCATCCCATCTTTCTTCTTCAACAACTATCGGTATACCTCGGTTTTTGTTTTGTTCACATGATTTGTGTCCTTTGTTTTTTTCTTTTTCTTTAAGAACCATGCTAGTATGAGATGTACCTTCATCGAATTATATAATTATTCATGTGCTTCACTTATATCTTTTGAGTACGACCTTATAGAATGCTCTTTGTGCTTCACTTAAATCATTTGAGTATGGTTTTATAGAATGCTTCGTGTGCTTCACTTATATATTTTGTGCTTGGATATTGGTTCGTCTATATTAATTGTAGAATGCTCCATGAACTTCACTTATATCTTTTGGAGTATGAATAATACTATCATCTAAATCGGGTTTGGAAGAGTGTCAACTTTAGGAATTAGTGTTCCCACTATTCCGAATGAGAAGAATTTTGCTTATGTGGAGAGTAGTAAAATTTCTACGCTTGTAGATCATGAAAAGAATGCTTTATGTGATGGCTATATTGTTGAACTAATTCATGATACTACTAAAAATTATTATGAGGGAGGACTACATGCTTGTAGGAGTTGCAATAATATCAAGTTTCCTCTCTATGTGCTTAAAGTTTTGAAGTTATACTTGTTTTGCCTTCCTATGCTAGTTGGTTCTTGTTCCTATAAATTATGTGCTCACAAAATCCCTAGGCATTGGAAGTGGGTTAGATTTAAATGTGCTAGTCATATTCTTCATGATGCTCTCTTTATGTTTCAATTCTTATCTTTTATGTGAGCATCATTGAAATCATCATGCCTAGCTAGGGGCGTTAAACGATAGCGCTTGTTGGGAGGCAACCCAATTTTATTTTTGTTTCTTGATTTTTGTTCCTGTTTAGTAATAAATAATTCATCTAGACTCTGGTTAGATGTGGATTTATGTTTTAATTAGTGTTTGTGCCAAGTAGAACCTTTGGGAAGACATGGGTGAAGTCTTTGCAATCTTGCTGTAAAAAACAGAAACTTTACGCTCACGAGAATAGATGCCTTTTCTTACTGGAGAGTACTTTTAGGTTGATTCTTTTTGCAGAAGATTAATAGACAAATTCCTCACGTCCACAAATTTATTTCATAATTTTTGGAGTAGCACAAGTATGGTTGCTGTTCAGATCATTAGAGCATCTCCAACAGGCGCCGCGCGCAAAAAACTGCTTTGCTGCGCTGGCTCTAGCAGCCGCGCTAAAAAGCAGCGCGCGTGCGCAGCTCCAGTAGTGCGCAAAAATGTAGCGTGCGCGACTCTCGCACAAACAACATATGCATTCCAAAAAAGAAGCAAAAAGATCAAACACAAACAAAAATAAATCAAAATAAATAGTTCAATTTCGTTATTACAACTCAAACAAACAGTTTATCGTTCAATACAACAAATAGTGCAATAAACACAACAAATAGTTCAACAATACAATATCGAACGCACAAATCATGATGCTCTTTGTCGTCCATTCCATGCCCACCACTCCTCAATGAGATCCTTCTGAAGATCATTATGCGCTGCGGGACGTCGAATGGCATGATAGGAGGCAACAAAACGGGCCACCCTTTCAGCCCGCCGTCGCACTCGCACGGGATGTCCCAAGAGCTCATACTGAGAGTAGTCTACATCTCGGCCACGCTCATTCTCGATGATCATGTTATGCATGGTCACACAAGCGTGCATGATGTACCAAAGCATTTTCTGATCCCAAAATCTAGCCGGTCCTCTCACAATAGCAAATTGGGCTTGCAAAATCCCAAAAGCTCTCTCCACATCTTTTCTAGCCGCCGCCTAAGCATTGTGGAAATCAAGATTTTTCTTACCTTCTAGCTTTTTCAACGGCTTGACAAAGGTTTGCCACTTTGGATAGATGCCATCCGCTAGATAATAGCCATAGTTGTATGTACGACCATTTGCTACAAACTGCACCGGTGGCAACTCACCATTTGCAATCTTATTCATCAGTGGTGACCAGTTGACAACATTGATGTCATTCAAAGATCCAGGCATTCCAAAGAATGCATGCCAAATCCAAGTCTCTTGATCGGCCACCGCTTCAAGGATTATAGTGGAACCCTTTTTTTTGCCGTGGAATTGCCCATGCCATGCCTTTGGACAGTTCTTCCAACTCCAATGCATGCAATCTATTGAGCCAAGCATGCCAGGAAAGCCACGAGCTTTGTTCATCGTCAATAGCCTTGTGGCGTCTTCAGCATTGGGAGATCTCAAATACTCCTCGCCAAACACTTGCACAATTCCGACTGCGAAGCACTTGACACACATGATGGCTTGGCTCTCACCCATATCCAAGTGATCATCAACTAGATCAGCCAGCATACCGTATGCCAACATACGCAAAGCGGCTGTCGCCTTCTGAAAGGTGCTATGCCCGAGCTCTCCGGCGGCATTCCTCCTTTGCTGAAAAAAGCGGTCATGGCTCACTAGTTTCTCTGCAATGCGCCTGAACAACTCGGTGCTCATCCTAAACCGGCAACGAAAATACGACTCAGGGTATGTGGGATTCTCTGCAAAATAATGCCTGATCAATCTGTTGTGGGCATCGATCCTATCCCTGCAAATTTTCTGCCGACCCATAACCGAACCACCGTGCTTTGTTCGGGGAAGCGCTGGAACGGTCGCCGGGTGGCGCGGTCGGCGGCGGCAGCGCGACTGGATGGGGGGTGGGAGTTGCGAGCGAGCGCGCGAGAGTCCAGCGCGCAGGTGCGGGCGCAGCAAATAAGCGGCGCATGATTGAGTTTCGGCCCGCGCGCAGAACTACATATGCCGCGCACGCTGTTTTTGCGCGCCCGCTGGAGCAACTATATCGGTTGCGCGCGTGCTAAAACGGGCAATTTTGCGGCGCATCGCTAGTTTGGCGCGGCTGTTGGAGATGCTCTTACGGACTATTCTGTTTCTGACAGATTCTGTTTTCATTGCATAGTTTGCTTGTTTTCTAGTTTCTATGGCTTATATTTCTCAATATAAATTGTAGAAATGATATTGTACAGGAGGCATTGTATGAGAACAATTATGAACCTTGTCTTTGACAGTACCAAAGTGAATGGTTTACTCTTTATCATACTAACCTATCTCACAAAGTTCCGTTAAGTTTCGTGTGATTGAAGTTTTCAAGCTTTGGGTGAGATATCGATATGAGGAGAATAAGGAGTGGAAAGAACCTAAGATTGGGGATGCCCAAGGCACCCCAAGGTAATATTCAAGGAAGACTCAAGCGCCTAAGCTTGGGGATGCCCCGGAAGGCATCCCCTCTTTCGTCTTCAAAACTATCGGTATACCTTACTCGGAGCTATATTTTTATTCATCACATGATATGTGTTTTGCTTGGAGCGTATTTTCAATTTTACTTGCCGTTTGAATAAAATCATTGGATCTGAAATCTTGAATGAAAAAGAATCCTCCCATGGCTAGTTAATTATTTGACTACTCAGTGTTCTTCACTTATATCTTTTTGGAGTAGTTTGTCATTTACTCACGTGCTTCACATATATCCTATGAGTAAATGGTTGAATGAATTGAATATCATAAATATGAATTTATAAATGTTTCATATGCTTATACCATGGGGAGTAATGACTTCACACATAATAAGTATAGGTAGTAAACTTATTGAAAGTTAGCAAACTCAGAATTGGTCACTTGAACAATTCATGAAAGAATATTGAAGGAAGAGAGATTTCACATATAAATATACTATCTTGGACATCTTTTGTAATTCTGAGCACTCATTACAATATGACATGCTAAAAGGTTGATGTTGGACAAGGAAGACAACGTAATGGGTTATGTTTTCTTATATCCAAAATAAAGTATATTGTCATGGATCATCCAACATGCTGAGCTTGCTTTTCCCCCTCATGCTAGCCAAATTCTTTGCACCAAGTAGAGATACTACTTGTGCTTCCGAATATCCTTAAACCCGGTTTTGCCATGAGAGTCCACCATATCTACCTATGGATTGATTAAGATCCTTGAAGTAAGTTGTCACTGTTGCATGCAATAAAAAATTGCTCTCTAAATATGTATGATCTATTAGTGTGGATAAAATAAGCTTTATACGATCTTGTGATATGGAAGCAATAAAAGCGACGGACTGCATAATAAAGGTCCCTATCACAAGTGGCAATATAAAGTGACATTCTTTCGCATTAAGATTTTGTGCATCCAACTATAAAAGCGCATGGCAACCTCTGCTTCCCTCTGCGAAGGGCCTATCTTTTACTTTTATCTTCTACCGTTATACAAGAGTCACGGTGATCATCTCCTTTTTACACCTTTTCCTTTGGCAAGCACTTTGTGTTGGAGCAATCCGGATATATATATCCACTTGGATGTAGGTTTTCATGAGTTATTATTGTTGACATTACCCTTGAGGTAAAAGGTTGGGAGGCGAAACTATAAGCCCCTATCTTTCTGTGTGTCCGATTAAAACTTTGAACCCATAAATATCACGTGAGTGTATAGCAATTGTGAAAGATTAAATGATAGTTGAGTATGTGGAGTTTGCTAAATCAAATTATTTCTTTTATCATTTACCTACTCGAGGACGCTGATACGTCTCCAACGTATCTATAATTTATGAAGTTTTCATGCTATTATATTATCCATCTTAGATGTTTTATATGCATTTATATGCTATTTTATATGATTCTTGGGACTAATCTATTAACCTAGAGCCCAGTGCCAGTTTCTGTTTTTCCTTGTTTTTGAGTTTTACAGAAAAGGAATACCAAACGGAGTCCAATTGACGTGCCAATTTTTTGACGATTTTTATGGACCAGAAGAAGCCCACGGAGCACCGGAGATGGACCAGAAGAGTCCCGAGCCATCCACGAGGGTGGAGGGTGCGCCCTACCCCCTGGGCGCGCCCCCTATCTCATGGACGGCTCGGAGACACCCCTGACATGAAACCGACGCCAAAAATTCCTATAAAAACAGAAACCCCCGGAAAA
The DNA here is from genome assembly GCF_002575655.3 of Aegilops tauschii subsp. strangulata. Lineage (NCBI taxonomy): Eukaryota > Viridiplantae > Streptophyta > Magnoliopsida > Poales > Poaceae > Aegilops > Aegilops tauschii. The sequence goes on along the minus strand of NC_053037.3, from coordinate 204,942,131 downwards.
TAACCTAGATCGGAAGTTCCGCCGCCGCAAGCCTCTGTAGCCACGAGAAATCAATATAGGCCTTCTCTGGCACCCTGCCGGAGGGGGCCATCATCACCGGAGGCCATGGAGGAGGATCCCGGAGTTGCCATCATTGCCATGAAGGCCAAGGACCAGAGGGAGAACCTCTCCCCATCTATGGGGGAGGCCATGGAGGAGGAAGCACAAGGGGGAGAACCTCTCCTCCTCTCTCTCGATGGCGCCGGACTGCCATCGGGAGGGGAATCATCACCGCGGTGATCGTCTTCATCAGCATCACCATCCTCATCTCTTTTACGCGATCCACTCTCCCGCACCCCGCTGTAATCCCTACTTTAACATGGTGCTTTATGCCACATATTATGATCCAATGATGTGTTTCCATCCTATGATGTTTTGAGTAGATATCCTTTGTCTTTGGGTTGATTGATGATCTAGATTGGTATGAGTTGTATGTTTTATTTTGGTGCTGTCCTATGGTGCCCTCCGTGTCGCGCAAGCATGAGGGATTCCCGCTGTAGGGTGTTGCAGTATGTTCATGATTCGCTTATAGTGGGTTGCTAGAGTGACAGAAGCTTAAACCCGAGTAAGGGAGTTGTTGCGTATGGGATAAAAGGGGACTTGATGCTTTAATGCTATGGTTGGGTTTTACCTTAATGATCTTTAGTAGTTGTGGATGCTTGCTAGAGTTCCAATCATAAGTGCATATGATCCGAGAAAAGAAAGTATGTTAGCTTATGCCTCTCCCTCATATGAAATTGCAATGATGACTACCGGTCTCGTTAACAATTGCCTAGGATAATTCCGCACACCGACCCATCATTATTCCACACTCGCTATTTATAGTATTTAGTACTATATTCTAACTTTATGATAACAACACCTACTTTTATATTTTAGCTCTCCGATATCGTGCAAAGTTATCCTCTTCATACCCACAACGTAGTTTTATTTCTCATTTCTAGTTGGAAGCAAACGTTCGGTGTACGTAGAGTCGTATCAGTGGCAGATAGGACTTGAGAGAATATTGATCTTACCTTTAGCTCCTTGTGGGTTCGACATTCCATACTTATCACTTCCACCTTTGGGAATTGCTACGATGATTCCCTGCACTTGGTGATTATCACGCACCTCCCTCCCAACGTCTCTATTAATGGCGCTCGAGCCCCTGTTCTACGGCGTGGCTATATGTCTCACTGGACTGAGATTTAAGAGAGAAAAATCAACATCTAAAAGGAAAGTTTTGCACGGATCTTGATGTAAGATCTGACGGACCTATATAGCATCGACTGCGACTTATAGCAAGCATGATCAATATAAGGACAATGACAGTGGATAATAATTGTCTTACATATTTAGGAACATAATTAAAAAAAGCCACATGCGGCAACGCCCGAAATACACAAGGGCAAAAGAAGAAGGAAGACAACGATCTGGCTCGCTTATCTCTACGTTACTGCAGGCCACCGGAACTAGTCTCCGCAGTGACTGGCGATGAGCTCTTTCTTGTCCTCAAGATGCTGCTTGAGAGTATCCACGAATTCCTCCACCAGCCTTCTGCGCTCGATGCGCAGCATGGCATTCTCGTCCATAAGTTTCTTGACGATGACGCCGGCCCTCTTCAACAAGGCAGTGGTCTACTCCTGCTGCTCCGCACTTCTGACGATCTTCGCCCTCAGCAGGTCACGCTCGGCCCGGAGCTTCGCATTGCTCTCATTTAGTTGGAGGATGACGCTGTTAGCCTCTTCAAAAGAGGCTTTCATGTCGTCCTGCAACCTTGCCCAGCCGGAGATCTGATCCATCGGGCTATGGACGATCGCATGCATGCGCCTATAAGAGTCCTCGCCTACCCGCGAGACATTTTCCCAGGCTGCCGTGGCGCGGGAGGACATCTCTACTGCATTCGCGGCGCGGCAGGACATCTCTTCTGCTTCCGAGGCGCGGCCAAACCAGTCTGCCGCATCGACGGCGTGGCAGGACCTGCATGCTGCTTCGGCCACGCGGCGGGACCTCTGTGCTGCTACGGCCGCGCGGCGGGACATGCCGGCTGCGTTCGCGGCGAGGCGGGACATCTCTCGTGCTTCTGCTTCCATGCTCGCATCTCCCTGGTGGCAATCTCTCGACCCAGAACTCACGCTGGCCATGGCAGACGCAAAGGGAACGATGATGAATGACTTGTTTGTTTTGGTGGATGAGGAGTTGAGGAGGAATGTGCAGTCATGTTGGAGTAGTAGTATTTATAACCAAGTAGTAATACACTCGTAAGTGGGAAACCATTTAAGTTTTGATCGGTGTGAACATGTTTGCAATTTGGAATGTGACGGGACGCATGCTCAAAATTTACTGACGGTTATAAGTGCAGCACTATTCCCGGAAGGCGTTACTGTTGGGGAACGTAGTAATTTCAAAAAAATTCCTACGCGCACGCAAGAACATGGTGATGCATAGCAACGAGAGGGGAGAGTGTTGTCCACGTACCCTCATAGACTGACAACGGAAGCGTTATCACAACGCGGTTGATGTAGTCGTACGTCTTCACGATCCGACCGATCAAGTACCGAACGCACGGCACCTCCGAGTTCAGCACACGTTCAGCTCGATGACGTCCCTCGAACTCCGATCCAGCCGAGTGTTGAGGGAGAGTTTCGTCAGCACGACGGCGTGGTGACGATGATGATGTTCCACCGACGTAGGGCTTCGCCTAAGCTCCGCGACGGTATTATCGAGGTGTAATATGGTGGAGGGGGGCATCGCACACGGCTAAAATATCGTATATCAAGTGTGTATAGAGGTGCCCCCCTGCCCCCGTATATAAAGGAGCAAGGGGGAGGCCGGCTGCCCTAGGCGCGCCAAGGAGAGGGGGGGAGTCCTCCTCCTAGTAGGAGTAGGACTCCCCTTTCCTAGTCCAACTAGGAAAAGAAGGGGGGAAGGAAAGAGAGGGAGAGGGAGAGGGAAAGAGGGGCTGCGCCCCCCTCTCCTAGTCCAACTAGGATTCCTCATGGGAGGGGGCGCGCCACCTCCTGGCTGCTGCCCTCTCTCTCCCCTCAAGGCCCACTAAGGCCCAATACTTCCCCGGGGGGTTCCGGTAACCCTCCGGCACTCCGGTTTAATTCAAAACTTCTCCGGAACACTTCCGGTGTCCGAATATAGTCGTCCAATATATCAATCTTTATGTCTCGACCATTTCGAGACTCCTCGTCATGTCCGTGATCACATCCGGGACTCCGAACAACCTTCGGTACATCAAAACATACAAACTCATAATATAACTGTCATCGTAACGTTAAGCGTGCGAACCCTATGGGTTCGAGAACTATGTAGACATGACCGAGACACCTCTCCGGTCAATAACCAATAGCGGAACCTGGATGCTCATATTGGTTCCCACGTATTCTATGAAGATCTTTATCGGTCAAACCGCATAACAACGTACGTTGTTCCCTTTGTCATCGGTATGTTACTTGCCCGAGATTCGATCGTCGGTATCTCGATACCTAGTTCAATCTCGTTACCGGCAAGTCTCTTTACTCGTTCCGTAATACATCATCCCGCAACTAACTCATTAGTCACAATGTTTGCAAGGCTTATAGTGATGTGCATTACCGAGTGGGCCCAGAGATACCTCTCCGACAATCAGAGTGACAAACCCTAATCTCGAAATACGCCAACCCAACAAGTACCTTTGGGGACACATGTAGAGCACCTTTATAATCACCCATTTACGTTGTGACGTTTGGTAGCACACAAAGTGTTCCTCCGGTAAACGGGAGTTGCATAATCTCATAGTCATAGGAACATGTATAAGTCATGAAGAAAGCAATAGCAACATACTAAACGATCGGGTGCTAAGCTAACGGAATGGGTCAGGTCAATCACGTCATTCTCCTAATGAGGTGATCTCGTTAATCAAATGACAACTCATGTCTATGGCTAGGAAACATAACCATCTTTGATTAACGAGCTAGTCAAGTAGAGGCATACTAGTGACACACTGTTTGTCTATGTATTCACACATGTATTATGTTTCCGGTTAATACAATTCTAGCATGAATAATGAACATTTATCATGATATAAGGAAATATATAATACTTTATTATTGCCTCTAGGGCATATTTCCTTCAGTCTCCCACTTGCACTAGAGTCAATAATCTAGTTCACATCGCCATGTGATTTAACATCAATAATTCACATCTCCATGTGATTAACACCCATAGTTCACATCTCTATGTGACCAACACTCAAAGGGTTTACTAGAGTCAATAATCTAGTTCACATCGCTATGTGATTAACACCCAAAGAGTACTAAGGTGTGATCATGTTTTGATTGTGAGATAATTTTAGTCAACGGGTCTGTCACATTCAGATCCGTAAGTATTTTGCAAATTTCTATGTCTACAATGCTCTGCACGGAGCTACTCTAGCTAATTGCTCCCACTTTCAATATTTATCTAGACCGAGACTTAGAGTCATCTAGATTTAGTGTCAAAACTTGCATCGACGTAACCCTTTACGACGAACCTTTTGTCACTTCCATAATCGAGAAACATATCCTTATTCCACTAAGGATAATTTTGACCGCTGTCCAGTGATCTACTCCTAGATCACTATTGTACTCCCTTGCCAAAATCAGTGTAGGGTATACAATAGATCTGGTACACAGCATGGTATACTTTATAGAACCAATGGCCAAGGCATAGGGAATGACTTTCATTCTCTTTCTATCTTCTGCCGTGGTCGGGCTTTGAGTCTTACTCAATTTCACACCTTGTAACACAGGCAAGAACTCTTTCTTTGACTGTTCTATTTTGAACTACTTCAAAATCTTGTGAAGGTATGTACTCATTGAAAAAACTTATCAAGCGTCTTGATCTATCTCTATAGATCTTGATGCTCAATACATAAGCAGCTTCACCGAGATCTTTCTTTGAAAAACTCCTTTCAAACACTCCTTTATGCTTTGCAGAATAATTCTACATTATTTCCGATTAACAATATGTCATTCACATATACTTATCAGAAATGCTGTAGTGCTCCCACTCACTTTCTTGTAAATACAGGCTTCACCGCAAGTCTGTATAAAACTATATCCTTTGATCAACTTATCAAAGCGTATATTCCTACTCCGAGATGCTTGCACCAGTCCATAGATGGATCGCTGGAGCTTGCATATTTTGTTAGCACCTTTAGGATTGACAAAACCTTCTGGTTGCATCATATACAACTCTTCTTTAATAAGTCCATTAAGGAATGCAGTTTTGTTTATCCATTTGCCATATTTCATAAAATGCGGCAATTGCTAACATGATTCAGACAGATTTAAGCATAGATACGAGTGAGAAACTCTCATCGTAGTCAACACCTTGAACTTGTCGAAAACCTTTTTGCGATAATTCTAGCTTTGTAGATAGTAACACTACTATCACTGTCTGTCTTCCTCTTGAAGATCCATTTAATCTCAATGGCTCGCCGATCATTGGGCAAGTCAATCAAAGTCCATACTTTGTTCTTATATATGGATCTCATCTCAGATTTCATGGCCTCAAGCCATTTTGCGGAATCTGGGCTCATCATCGCTTCCTCATAGTTCGTAGGTTTGTCATGGTCTAGTAACATAACCTCCAGAACAGGATTACCGTACCACTCTGGTGCGGATCTTAATCTGGTTGACCTACGAGGTTCAGTAATAACTTGATCTGAAGTTTCATGATCATTATCATTAACTTCCTCACTAATTGGTGTAGGTGTCGCAGAAACTGGTTTATGTGATGATCTACTTTCCAATAAGGAAGGAGGTATAGTTACCTCATCAAGTTCTACTTTCCTCCCACTCACTTCTTTCGAGAGAAACTCCTTCTCTAGAAAGGATCCATTCTTAGCAACGAATGTCTTGCCTTTGGATCTGTGATAGAAGGTGTACCCAACTGTCTCCTTTGGGTATCCTATGAAGACACATTTCTCCGATTTGGGTTTGAGCTTATCAGGATGAAACCTTTTCACATAAGCATCGCAACCCCAAACTTTAAGAAACGACAACTTTGGTTTCTTGCCAAACCATAGTTCATAAGATGTCGTCTCAACGGACTTAGATGGCACCCTATTTAACGTGAATGTAGCTGTCTCTAATGCATAACCCCAAAAACGATAGTGGCAGATCGGTAAGAGACATCATATATCGCACCATATCTAATAAAGTACGGTTACGATGTTCGGACACACCATTACACTGTGGTGTTCCATGTGGCGTGAGTAGTGAAACTATTTCACATTGTTTTAACTGAAGGCCAAACTCGTAACTCAAATATTTTACCTCTGCGATCATATCGTAGAAACTTTTATTTTCTTGTTACGATGATTCTCCACTTCACTCTGAAATTCTTTGAACTTTTCAAATGTTTCAGACTTGTGTTTCATCAAGTAGATATACCCATATCTGCTCAAATCATCTGTGAAGGTCAGAAAATAATGATACCTACTACGAGCCTCAATATTCATCAGACCACATACATCTGTATGTATGATTTCCAACAAATCTGTTGCTCTCTCCATAGTTCCGGAGAACGGCATTTTAGTCATCTTGCCCATGAGGCACGGTTCGCAAGTACCAAGTGATTCATAATCAAGTGATTCCAAAATCCCATCAGTATGGAGTTTCTTCATGCGCTTTACACCAATATGACCTAAACGGCAGTGCCACAAAAAAGTTGCACTATCATTATTAACTTTGCATCTTTTGGCTTCAATATTATGAATATGTGTATCACTACGATCGAGATCCAACAAACCATTTTCGTTGGTGTGTATGACCATAGAGGGTTTTTATTCATGTAAACAGAACAACAATTATTCTCTAATTTAAATGAATAACCGTATTGCAACAAACATGATCAAATCATATTCATGCTCAACGCAAACACCAAATAACACTTATTTAGTTTCAACACTAATCCCGAAAGTATAGGGAGTGTGCGATGATGATCATATCAATCTTGGAACTACTTCCAACACACATCGTCACCTCGCCTTTTACTAGTCTCTGTTTATTCTGCAACTCCCGTTTCGAGTTACTACTTTAGCAACTGAACCAGTATCAAATACCGAGGGGTTGCTATAAACACTAGTAAAGTACACATCAATAACATGTATATCCAATATACCTTTGTTCACTTTGCCATCCTTCTTATCCACCAAATAGTTGGGGTAGTTTCACTTCCAGTGACCAGTCCCTTTACAGTAGAAGCACTTAGTCTCAGGCTTAGGACCAGACTTAGGCTTCTTCACTTGAGCAGCAACTTGCTTGCCGTTCTTCTTGAAGTTCCCCTTCTTCCCTTTGCCCTTTTCTTGAAACTAGTGGTCTCGTCAACCATCAACACTTGATGTTTTTCTTGATTTCTATCTTCGTCGATTTCAGCATCACGAAGAGCTCGGGAATTACTTTCGTCATCCCTTGCATACTATAGTTCATCACGAAGTTCTACTAACTTTGGTGATGGTGACTAGAGAATTCTGTCAATCACTATTTTATCTGGAAGATTAACTCCGACTTGATTCAAGCGATTGTAGTACCCAGTCAATCTGAGCACATGCTCACTAGTTGAGCGATTCTCCTCCATCTTTTAGCTATAGAACTTGTTGGAGACTTCATATCTCTCAACTCGGGTATTTGCTTGAAATATTAACTTCAACTCCTGGAACATCTCATATGGTCCATGACGTTCAAAACGTCTTTGAAGTCCCGATTCTAAGCCGTTAAGCATGGTGCACTAAACTATCAAGTAGTCATCATATTGAGCTAGTTGAACGTTCATAACGTCTGCATCTGCTCCTGCAATAGGTCTGTCACCTAGCGGTGCATCAAGGACATAATTCTTCTGTGCAGCAACGAGGATAATCCTCAGATCACGGATCCAATCCGCATCTTTGCTACTAACATCTTTCAACATAATTTTTCTCTAGGAACATATCAAAAATAAACACAGGGAAGCAACAACGCGAGCTATTGATCTACAACATAATTTGCAAAAATACTATCAGGACTAAGTTCATGATAAATTCAAGTTCAATTAATCATATTACTTAAGAACTCCCACTTAGATAGACATCCCTCTAATCATCTAAGTGATCACGTGATCCATATCAACTAAACCATGTCTGATCATCACGTGAGATGGAGTAGTTTCAATGGTGAACATCACTATGTTGATCATATCTACTGTATGATTCACGCTCGACCTTTCGGTCTCCGTGTTCCGAGGCCATATCTGCATATGCTAGGCTCATCAAGTTTAACCTGAGTATTCTGCGTGTGCAACTATTTTGCACCCGTTGTATTTGAACGTAGAGCCTATCACACCCGATCATCACGTGGTGTCTCAGCACGAAGAACTTTCGCCACGGTGCATACTCAAGGAGAACACTTTTTTCTTGAAATTTTAGTGAGAGATCATCTTATAATGCTACCGTCAATCAAAGCAAGATAAGATGCATAAAGGATTAACATCACATGCAATCAATATAAGTGATATGATATGGCCATCATCATCTTGTGCTTGTGATCTCCATCTCCGAAGCACCGTCATGATCACCATCGTCACCGGCGCAACACCTCGATCTCCATCGTAGTATCGTTGTCGTCTCGCCAACTTATTGCTTTTACTACTATCGCTACCGCTTAGTGATAAAGTAAAACTATTACATGGCGATTGCATTTCATACAATAAAGTGACAACCATATGGCTCCTGCCAGTTGCCGATAACTCGATTACAAAACATGATCATCTCATACAACAAATTATTCACATCATGTCTTGACCATATCACATCACAACATGCCCTGCAAAAACAAGTTAGACGTCCTCTATTTTGTTGTTGCAAGTTTTATGTGGCTGCTACGGGCTTAGCAAGAACCGTTCTTACGTACGTATCAAAACCACAACGATAGTTTGTCAAGTTGGTGTTGTTTTAACCTTCGCAAGGACCGGGCGTAGCCACACTCGGTTCAACTAAAGTGAGAGAGACAGACACCCGCTGGTCACCTTTAAGCAACAAGTGCTCGCAACGGTGAAACCAGTCTCGCGTAAGCGTACGCGTAATGTCGGTCCGGGCCGCTTCATCTCACAATACCGCTGAACCAAAGTATAACATGCTGGTAAGCAGTATGACTTATATCGCCCACAACTTACTTGTGTTCTACTCGTGCATAGCATCAACGCATAAAACCAGGCTCTGATACCAGTGTTGGGGAACGTAGTAATTTCAAAAAATTTCCTACGCACACGCAAGAACATGGTGATGCATAGCAACGAGAGGGGAGAGTGTTGTCCACGTACCCTCGTAGACCGATAGTGGAAGCGTTATCACAACGCGGTTGATGTAGTTGTACGTCTTCACGATCCGACCGATCAAGTACCGAACGCACGGCACCTCCGAGTTCAGCACACGTTCAGCTCGATGACGTCCCTCGAACTCCGATCCAGCCGAGTGTTGAGGGAGAGTTTCGTCAGCAGGACGGCGTGGTGACGATGATGATGTTCCACCGACGCAGGGCTTCGCCTAAGCTCCGCGACGGTATTATCGAGGTGTAATATGGTGGAGGGGGGCACCGCACACGGCTAAAATATCGTATATCAAGTGTTAATAGAGGTGCCCCCTGCCCCCGTATATAAAGGAGCAAGGGGGAGGCCGGCTGCCCTAGGTGCGCCAAGGAGAGGGGGGGAGTCCTCCTCTTAGTAGGAGTAGGACTCCCCTTTCCTAGTCCAACTAGGAAAAGAAGGGGGGAAGGAAAGAGAGGGAGAGGGAGAGGGAAAGAGGGGCTGCGCCCCCCTCTCCTAGTCCAACTAGGATTCCTCATGGGAGGGGGCGCGCCACCTCCTGGCTACTGCCCTCTCTCTCCCCTCAAGGCCCACTAAGGCCCAATACTTCTCCGGGGGGTTCCGGTAACCCTCCGGCACTCTGGTTTAATTCGAAACTTCTCCGGAACACTTCCGGTGTCCGAATATAGTCGTCCAATATATCAATCTTTATGTCTCGACCATTTCGAGACTCCTTGTCATGTCCGTAATCACATCCGGGACTCCGAACAACCTTCGGTACATCAAAACATACAAACTCATAATATAACTGTCATTGTAACGTTAAGCGTGCGGACCCTACGGGTTCGAGTACTATGTAGACATGACCGAGACACCTCTCCGGTCAATAACCAATAGCGGAACCTGGATGCTCATATTGGTTCCCACATATTCTACGAAGATCTTTATCGGTCAAACCGCATAACAACATACGTTGTTCCCTTTGTCATCGGTATGTTACTTGCCCGAGATTCGATCATCGGTATCTCGATACCTAGTTCAATCTCGTTACCGGCAAGTCTCTTTACTCGTTCCGTAATACATCATCCCGCAACTAACTCATTAGTCACAATGCTTGCAAGGCTTATAGTGATGTGCATTACCGAGTGGGCCCAGAGATACCTCTCCGACAATCGGAGTGACAAACCCTAATCTCGAAATATGCCAACCCAACAAGTACCTTTGGAGACACCTGTAGAGCACCTTTATAATCACCCATTTACGTGGTGACGTTTGGTAGCACACAAAGTGTTCCTCCGGTAAACGAGAGTTGCATAATCTCATAGTCATAGGAACATGTATAAGTCATGAAGAAAGCAATAGCAACATACTAAACGATCGGGTGCTAAGCTAATGGAATGGGTCAGGTCAATCACGTCATTCTCCTAATGAGGTGATCTCGTTAATCAAATGACAACTCATGTCTATGGCTAGGAAACATAACCATCTTTGATTAACGAGCTAGTCAAGTAGAGGCATACTAGTGACACACTGTTTGTCTATGTATTCACACATGTATTATGTTTCCGGTTAATACAATTCTAGCATGAATAATAAACATTTATCATGATATAAGGAAATATATAATACTTTATTATTGCCTCTAGGGAATATTTCCTTCAGTTACGTGGGCACGTACGCCTTCTCGGCCGCGTACGTGGCGTTTGCACCATAGGGTGCACTGCAATAGGCAATGTCAGCACACATCTTGTTCCAACAACCATGCGCGCTCGTTATTACCACCGCACACGCTTTTTTAATTAGAATGTGTGTGCCCATCTAGCGCACAAACGATGATCTATCTAACTGTTTCAGTTTGCTGTGGCTAATCGCAAATAGTTCATCTATGTGAAGTGTATGCCATCAATCGCAGACACTTTGATCTGGCTGACCCGTTTCTGTTGCCTAATCGCAAATAGTTAATCCTTCTGAAGCGTATGCCCTCAATCACACACACCTTGATCTGGCTGACTGTTTCTTTTGTGTTACCTAATCAAAAACAATTCATCCGAGTGAACCGTATGCTGTATATCGCATACGCCTTCATCAGGCTGCCCATTTCTCTTGTTCCGCCTCATCGCAAATAGTTCATTGGACTGAACCGTATGCCTTGCATCGCACACGCAACTAAAATCCGAACCGTGTTTGATGGCTCCGCCATCGCAAAAATGTTGCACCTTTTTTGACGGTTCTTTTACACCACCGTTTGCGATTATTGCATCACACACAGTTTCGTCGAAGGGTCTCTGATCATAGTGTCGCGTTAGCAGCATCCTGCAGTAGTGATACAAAGGGCATACAAATGTCACAAAAATACATCACACATCATACATGAGAACAACATCTGACTACGGATGAACACAAACAGAAACTCAAACGACATCCACCCTGCTAGCCCAGGCCGCCGACTAGGCACCTATCCCCTGATCGACGAAGAAGAAGAACTCCAAAACAAGTAAACATCGCTCTCACGTCATGATCATCGCATTACCTGTACCTACAACTGTTGTTGTAGTAATCTGTGAGCCACGAGGACTCAGCAATCCCATTACCATGGGTATCAATACTAGCAAGGCTTAGTGGGTAGGAAAGGGCAAGCGGTGAGCTTGCAGCAAGCGACTAAGCATTGTATGGTGGCTAACTTACAAGTAGAAGAGTAAGATGAGAAACTGCGCGAACGGTCACAAACTAGTAATGATCAATAAGTGATCCTGAACTACTTACGTTCAAACACAACCCCACCATGTTCTCTTCTCGAACTCACTCGGAAAGAGAGTCACGGTTACGCACGCGGTTGATGTATTTTAATTGAGTTTAGTTCAAGTCCACTACAACCGGATATTAAAAATTCCCATCTGCCACATAACCGCGGGCATGACTCTTGAAAGTTTAAACCCTGCAGGGGTGTCCCAACTTAGCCCATGACAAGCTCACGATCTGCGGAGACAATCCTCCATCTCGGGACCCTCTGATCAGACTCGGAATCCCGATGCACAAGACATTTTGACAATGGTAAAACAAGTCCAGCAAGACCTCCCGCCGTGCCGACACCCTGATAGTAGCCGCGCGTATCTCTTCTCAGGCCACGATCGGATGGGACAAGCTATGAGTAAAAACTATCCCCGAGTTTCCCCGTGCTGGCCCCGTAGGCTGCCCGTTTGGGACCAACACCAACAACACTGCCCCCCTGTAATATGTGGAATAAGAATCCTCGGGTTCATGACGCCCTATGAGTTAATTAATTAATTCAATATATTATGTTGGCAAATGTTAAAACCAATGTTGGGCCTTGCTGGAAGAGTTTTATTCAAAGCGATCTGTCAAGAGGGGCCCATAAACCCTCACCGTGTTAGGGACGCAAAATCAAGGAACATAACACCAGTATGACGGAAACTAAGGTGGCAAGAGTGGAACAAAACACCAGGCAAAAGGCTGAGCCTTCCACCCTTTACCAAGTATATAGATGCATTAATTAAATAAGAGATATTGTGATATCCCATGATATCCATGATATCCATGTCCCAACATGGAACAACCTGCAACTACACCTGCAACTAGCAACGCCATAAGAGGGGCTGAGAAAAGCGGTAACATAGCCAAACAACGGTTTGCTAGGATGGTGGAAAAGGTTAGAGGTTATCATGGCAATTTGGGAGGCTTGATAAATAGGAGGTAGGTAGCGCGACATAGCGATAGCATCGAGACAATTAGCATAGCAAAGATAGTAGTGAGATCCAAGGTGACAGTCATCTTGCCTGGAATCCCGCTAGGAAGAAGATCGAGTCCATGAAGAAGACGAACTGATGTCTACTACGCAACTTTATCCTTGTAGACACGTGTTGGGCCTCCAAGCGCAGAGTTTTGTAGGACAGTAGCAATTTTCCCTCAAGTGGATGACCTAAGGTTTATCAATCCGTGAGAGGTGTAGGATGAAGATGGTCTCTCTCAAATGACCCTGCAACCAAATACAAGAAATCTCTTGTGTCCCCAACACACCCAATACAATGGTAAATTGTATAGGTGCACTAGTTCGGCGAAGAGATGCACTACAAAAAAAAATGCACTTCTGTGATGATACGTGTTTGTCACAGTAGGTCGCGTTTTTGTCATGCATGTACATCCATGACGATTTTATGACAGAATCAAGATATTCATACCTGTGCTATCGTAGAAGTGTTCCATGACATTACCAAAATTATCATCACGGAAGTGTCCACTTCCATGACGATAAATCGCGCGTCACAGAAGTGCTTTCGTCAAGGGTGACCGACACGTGGCATCCACCGTAACGGAACACCGTTAAGCTATCGGGTCGGGTTTTGGATCCGATAACCCATTAATAGCCCCGACCAATGGGAAATTTCCACGTGTAAAATTCTTATTGGCCGGACGAAACACGTGTCAGCTCGTCAGTGGGTCAGATAGGCGCCTATGATATGTCGACACGTGCCACGGCCCACCACTGGCCCATTTAGCTTAGAAAGCCGGCCCGTTTGACTTGGTCAAAAGTTAACGGGCTGGCCCATGAAAAGCCTGTTAACGGTCTCTTCGCAAATAGCCCATTTTACGGCCCGTTAACTCACGGCCCGTTAGGCCCTAAAGGAAATCGGCCTAACAACGTCATGTGGGCCGTCGAATATAACACCAGCCCATTTCACTTTCGGCCCATGTATGGCCCACGACGTCTTTTGGCCCATATGAGGCCTTCGTATCTTTCGGCCCTTTACAGGCCCACGGTGACTCTAGCCCATAATGAACAGTAATTTTCTTTATACCCGTTAACGGCCCGTGATTTACATGGACCGTTTCTAGACCGTGTTAGCTTTCGGCCTATTGATGGCCCATACATTCTTGGGCTCCTTTTCGGCCCTCGATTACTTCCGGCCCGTTACTGGCCTATTCCCCTAATTGGCCAAATTCGGCCCATGGCAAGAGTCGGCCCGTTACTGGCCTGTTCCCCTAATGGGCCAAATTCGGCCCATGGCAAGAGTTGGCCCGTTACTGGCCTGTTACCCTAATGGGCCAAATTCGGCCCATGGCAAGAGTCGGCCCATTTCTGGCCTGTTAACCCGTTGCGCCGTTTCCAGCCCGTCCTATATTCTGGCCCATTAACGACCCGTTATGCCTGTGACAGAATTAAGCCTTTTGTAACGCCCAGGATTCGATGCGCCAGGTGTCTTCCAGTTATTCGTCGTTGTTGCCATGTCGTTTGCTTCCGTGTTGCATTTTGCTATGTCATCATCTGCATTTCATCTGCATGTCTTTCAAAACGTGCGTCCGTTCGGGTTCCCCCGGTTCTCTCCGTTGTTCGTTCTGAGCCTAACCACTCTCGCACGCGCCCGTCGCCCCTCTCAGTCCTTGTTTCGTGAGTGGGAGAAAAACGTTCTCGGAATGGGCCGAGATTTGTCGAGTGGCCTTGGTATAGCACCGACAGACCGCCCGTCAAATTTCGTTCCATTTGGAGGTCGTTTGATGCCCCAACGGTTAACCGCGTAGCCCGAAAACCCCTTCTCTTTGCAGCCCAGCACCCCTCCTAATCAGCCCACTAACCCAGCAAACCCCCCTCCATGCTCTCGGTTGTTCGATCACGATCGTGTGGGCGAAAACCGCACCTAATTTGGACACTCCTACCTCCTCCTACCTATAAATATGTGATCCCCCCCAAAATCCCGCAGTCCAAACCCTAGCCTCCTTCCCCTCACGCCGCTGGACATTTCTCCCGCCACTGACGGACATGTCCGCCGCCTCCGCAGCCACTCGGCGCCCGCCACCTCAGCGCCCGCGCCGCCCCACGTCGCCGCCGGCCCGCGGGACCCAGATCCGGCCCGCGCGCCGCCGCCGCTCGCCCGTCGCGGCCCGAATCCCGCGCTGCCTGGCTCCCTCCTCCGCCGCCTCCTCGCGCCACCACGCCGCTCGCCGCTGGCGATCTCCACCTCGCCGCCATTGCGCACCTCGCCACCCCGCTCGCCCCGCGCGCCGCCACCTGCAACCGACGCCGCCCCCGCACGCCGTCGCCCACGCACCCTCGCCCCGCGCCGCCTCGCTCACCCCGCCGCCTGGGAGCTCCTCCGCCGACGCTCACCGGAGCTCCAGCTCCTCCCGCCTCCTCGCACCGGCCGGCGACCCAGCGCCGCCGCCGACGACCGCGTCTGGCCAGTCAAGGGCATGCCTCTCCCCTTCTTCCTCCTGCTTCCTCTCTCTCACTCTCACCGGATCTCTCTCTTCCAAGGATCGCCGGAGCGCCCACCTCGCCGGAGAACCGCACCTTGCCGGAGGCGAATGTCATGCCCAAGATGCGACCCTATCCTAAAGGAACTCGAAGGTCCCACAAGGGATAGAAGCGCATCTTGAAGACGCTTTTGCAAGGTGGATATCATTACATCAACATTACATAATAGATGGAGATACATACAAGGCATACAGATGCCGCAAGAATACATCCATAAATCAAACGCATGATCAACATCCGAGTACAGATGAAACATTAACAGAAGCTCAAACGACATCCACCCTGCTAGCCCAGGCTGCCGACCTGGAACCTATCCCCTGATCAAAGAAGAAGCAGAAGAAGAACTCCAAAACACGTAACATCGCTCTCGCGTCATGATCATCGCATAACCTGTACCTGCAACTGGTGTTGTAGTAATCTATGAGCAGCGAGGGCTCAGCAATCCCATTACCATGGTTATCAAGACTAGCAAAGCTTAATGGGTAAGGAAGGGGTAAAGTGGTGAGGTTGCAGCAGTGATTAAGCAAGTATAGTGGCTAACATACGCAAATAAGAGCGAGAAGAGAAGCAACGGAACGGTCGATGATCAAGAAGTGATCCTGAACTCCTACTTACGTCAAACATAACCCAAAAACCATGTTCACTTCCCGGACTCCGCCGAGAAGAGACCATCACGGCTACACACGCGGTTGATGCGTTTCAATTAAGGTCAAGTGTCAAGTTCTCTACAACCGGATATTAACAAATTCCCATCTGCCACATAACCGCGGGCATGGCTTTCGAAGATAATACCCTGCAGGGGTGTCCCAACTTAGCCCATTGTAAGCTCTCACGGTCAACGAAGGATATTCCTTCTCCTGGGAAGACCCGATCAGTCTCGGAATCCCGGTTACAAGACATTTCGACAATGGTAAAACAAGTCCAGCAAAGCCGCCCGATGTATCGACAATCCCGATAGGAGTCGCACGTACCTCGTTCTCAGGACACACCGGATGAACACTACGTACAACTAAAACCAGCCCTCATGTTTCCCCGAGGTGGCGCTGCAAGTGGCTCTAGTTTGGACCAACACTCCGAGGAGCACTGGCCGGGGGGGGGGGGTAAAATAAGATGACCCTCGGGAGCGCGACTCCCAAGGGAAAAGAAATAGGTGATAGGCAAATGGTAAAACCAAGGTTGGGCCTTGTTGGAGGAGTTTTATTCAAAGCGAACTGTCAAGGGGGTCCCATAAATCACCCAACCGCGTAAGGGACGCAAAATCAAGGAACATAACACTGGTATGACGGAAACTAGGGCGGCAAGAGTGGAACAAAACACCATGCATAAGGCCGAGCCTTCCACCCTTTACCAAGTATATAGATGCATTAATTAAATAAGAGATATTGTGATATCCCAACATAAACATAATCCAACATGGAGCAATCTTCATCTTCACCTGCAACTAGCAACGCTATAAGAGGGGCTGTGCAAAGCGGTGACATAGCCAAACAACGGTTTGCTAGGAAGGGTGACAAAGGTTAGAGGTTCATGGCAATTTGAGAGGCTTGAAGAGCAAGTGATAGGTAGCGCAGCAAAGCGATAGAACGAAGTAGCTAGCATAGCAAGGATAGTAATGAGATCCAAGGTGACGGTCATCTTTCCTGAAATCCCGCTAGGAAGAAGAACGAGTCCATGAAGAAGATGAAGCCACAGAGACGAACGAATCCTCACGATCGCAACGACACGGGAATTATCGAGAAGAAGCACACAACATGGTAAACACACCACACATGAACAAGGCATGATGCTCACCCAAGTATGATGCATGACAAGGCTATATGAAGCTACTCATGGCAAGAGATGATGCATACAAGAACAACACATCAAAGCAAGTTTAAATGAGGCCGGAACCAACATATAACGAATCCGGTAAGTCCTCATATGCAAATTTCGAAATTGGTCCAGAACTGAATAAACCTTATGTTCAAATTATTAAACCGCAAGTTAAGATGCACCAAGATGATCTACATGAAATTCTAGTCAAGTTACATATAAAGTTCATTAGATTCGGAGATACGTCCTAGAAGATATGAGCAAAACAAGATAAGCATGTCATTGATGCAAAATGCATTCAAACATCAAACAAACGCACTCAAGGCATGGATCCAACATGATAATATGAAGCTACATGCAAAACTAAGCAAGTTTCATATAGAGCATGCTCAAAACGGAGCAACGATGCAACACATACACTCCAAACAAGATATAGCAACAATCTGTCCAAAACAGTAACTAGGCATCTTGCAAGCATCCAAACAATATGCTACATCACCTTAACATGAAAACAAATAACATGGGCATGATGTACAGGTAAAGCACAACAAAACATGAACAATGAGCTATCTCTAGAAATCACTAGAACATGCTCAAAAGGACATGGCAAAATTACAAATAATAATAGATTCACAGACTTAGTAGAAATCACTGGACATGGCAGAAATAACATCAGGTTGCAAAGTTTAGAGCTATCAAACAATGTGCTACAGGAACAGATCATAACAAAAAAAGGCATGGCATGAATCTACTAATAGCCTAGAACAAAAGTCCCTTACTGATCACGAGCCAAAAAGGCACAACAGATATGATGCCACCCATGTAAACATAGCAAGTAATATGACAGATTCAGACTGAAAATAATAGGACATGGCAGAAACAACGATAAGTAGGCATGTTGGTGAGCTTGAAACACTCACCACAGAGCAATACATGGCATGACAAGGTAACCAACAGTAATATGGCATAAATATGAAGCTAAACATGGCAATAACATAGTCATAGGATGCATTGATCACTATCAAAACACATGGCAAACACTGAAACTTCATGTTAACAGGCAGACAGTAACATTATTTAGCAACTTTGGAGCAGGGTTGCAACAAGCTACGATAGGCTATAAATGCAAATAAGGGCATGGATGGATAGAGCATGACATGTATAACAAAACACCCTTAAGGAGTATCTCCAGATTATGCAAAGAATGACTTGTAGCAGCAGGTTTACATGGCATCACAACATAACAGACTCAGACTTTGCAGAAATGACCAAGTCACAGAAATCAGCAACATCATGGAGGCTACTTTTCATGCTTGTTCTAGTCACTATAGAGATCCTAAAAATACAAGACTAGCACCACTGTAAAGATGGCATGATGTAGTTCAAAACACAGGTAGAGCTCATGCTCGTAGGATGCACACAGAGAATGCAATGAAAAAGACAAATCACCAAGTTCTATAAACAGACAGTAGTTAACAGCATATAGCACTCTTGCAACGATGATTAGGGCGTCAAGAAGGTCTCAACCAAGGATGGCACAATGGAACAAAATGAAGAGCATCTCATGACGAACATTTTGATATATTACACGCGCAAAACGGAGCAGTACACGTGGAGATATGATGCAATGAACATGGCAACAAAATGTGCGAAAACTGGGACTTAGAGAAAAATCTACCTCGCGAAAAACGGGACGACGGGAAGCGGGACGTCGCGGTACAGGACGGGGACGAGGGCGTTTGGTTCCGGGATGGGTGGATCTCATCCCACCCGTCCGGATCCGGCGACGGGGCGGCCGGCGTCGGGGAGCGCACCGGCGCGGCGGCGGCGAAACTCGCCGGCGGGGTCGGGGAAGGTGAGGCGTGGCTTGGTGCGGGCGCCATGGCGGCGGCGGCGACCGGCGTCGTAGATGGGCGGCGGGGCGGAGCTCGGCGGGCGGAGTAGAGGGGCGGAGGGCGCGGCGGCTCCGGCGAGGGGCGCGCGGGGGCGCGGGGTCGGCGGCGGGGCCCGAGGACGGCGGCGGATCGCGGGCTCCCTCGGGCCCGGCGCGGTCCAAGGCGGACGGGGCTCGGTCGCCCGCGGGAGGCGGCGGCGCGGCGACCCGGGCCGAGAGGGCCGGCGATGGGCCTCGCGGGCCTGCGGCGGCGGGAGGCGGCTGGAGAGGCGCGGGACGACACGTGGCAGGCGCTGGTTGGACGAGAGCGACGGCGCGGCTGAGGAGAGCGGACATGTCCGGTGCGGCGGAGACGCGTCCGGCGGCGCGAGGTGGAAGAAGGCTAGGGTTTGCACCACGAAATTCGGGGGAGAGGGCATATATATAGCTAGAGGGAGTTAGGAGAGTCCAAATGAGGTGCGGTTTTCGCCCACATGATCGTGATCGAACGACCGAGAACATGGAGGGGTTTTTGCTGGGTTAGTGGGCTGTGGTGAAGGGGTGCTGGGCTGCAAAGAGAAAGGGGTTTCGGGCTACGCGGTCAACCTTTGGGTATCAAACGACCTCCAAATGGAACGAAATTTGACGGGCGGTCTGTCGGTGCTATACCAAGGCCACTCGGCAAATCTCAGCCCATTCCGAAAACGTTTTTCTCCCGCTCATGAAACAAGGACTGAGAGGGGCGACGGGCGCGTGCGAGAGTGTCGAATCGCGAAACAGACAACGGGGAAAAGGACCGGATGCTTGTTTTGAAAAACATGATGATGCAATGCAGATGATGACATGACAAAATACAACACGCAAGCAAATGACATGGCAACGACGGCGAATAAACGAAAGACACGTGGCGCATCGGATCTGGGGCGTTACAACGAAGCTGGACCAGATCCATCCATCCTTCGAGCCAAACGCCGCGCCTCGTCCTGGATCCCTTCGTCCCGCACACCTCTGTCCCGCGTTGACTTTCGCGGAGGTAAAAATCTGCTAAGTCCCGAAAATTGTTGCATTATGTTGCCCTATTCATCATGCCATAACTTCGTGCTCGGTGCTCCGATTCACGCATATGATATATTGAAATCTTTATCATGAGATGCTCTTCATTTTGTTCCATTGTGCTATGCTTGTTCGAGGTCTTATTGATGCCCTAATCATCGTTGCAAGAGTGCTATATGATGTTAACTGCTGTCTGTTTACAGAACTTGGTGATTTGTCTTTTTAATTGCATTTTGTGTGTGCATCTTATGAGCATGAGCTCTACATGTGTTTTGAACTATATCATGCCATATTTAGAATGGTGCTTGTCTTGTATTTTTGTGATCTATGTGGTGACTAGCACAAGCATGCAAAGTAGCCTCCGTAATGGTGCTGATTTCTGTGACTTCCTGCTAAGTCTGAGTCTGTTATATTTCGTTGGCATGTAAACCTGCTGCCACCATGAGTTCTATGCATAACCTGGAGATGTTCACTAAGGATGTTTTGTTATACATGTTATTCTCTAACCATCCATTCCCATGGTTGCATTTATTGAGTGCTTTAGCATGTCTTAATATTGCTCTACTTTTGCTATAAAAGTTCCTGGCAGATTGTTTACATGTTAATTAATTTTGCCATGGTTGTTGCTAGTGATCCATGCACCCTATGACTATGATCTTGCCATTTTAGCTTCATATTTGTGCCATCTTACTGCTGTTTATCTTTTCATGCCATGTATTGCTCTGTGGTGAGTGGTTTAAGCTCACCAACATGCCTACTTATCGTTGTTTCTGCCATGTCCTGTTATTTTCACAAAACCTGAATCTGTCATATTACTTGCTATGTTTACATGGGTGCCATCATATCTTCTGTGCCTTTTTGGCTCGTGATCAGTAAGCGAATTTTGTTCTAGGCTATTAGTAGATTCATGCCATGCCTTTTTTTGCTATGATCTGTTCCAGTAGCATGTTGTTTGATAGCTCTAAACTTTGCAACCTGATGTTATTTCTGCCATGTCCAGTGATTTCTGCTAAGTCTGTGAATCTGTTATTATTTGCAATCTTGCCATGTCCTTTTGAGCATGTTGTAGTGATTTCTAGAGATAGCTCAGTGTTCATGTTTTGTTGTGCTTTACCTGTAAATCATGCCCATGTTATTTGTTTTCATGTTAAGGTGATGTACCATATTGTTTGGATGCTTGCAAGATGCCTAGTTACTGTTTTGGACAAATTGTTGTTATATCTTGTTTGGAGTGTATGTGTTGCATCGTTGCTCCGTTTTGAGCATGCTCTATATGAAACTTGCTTAGTTTTGCATGTAGCTTCATATTATCATGTTGCATCCATGCCTTGAGTGTGTTTGTTTGATGTTTGAATGCATTTTGCATCAATGCCATGCTTATCTTGTTTTGCTCATATCTTCTAGGCCGTAGCTCCGAATCTAATGAACTTTATATGTAACTTGACTAGAATTTCGTGTAGATCATCTTGGTGCATCTTAACTTGCGGTTTAACAACTTGAACATAAGGTTTATTCAGTTCTGGACCAATTTCGAAATTTGCATATGAGGACTTACCGGATTCGTTATATGTTGGTTCCGGCCTCATTTAAACTTGCTTTGATGTGTTGTTCTTGTATGCATCATCTCTTGCCATGAGTAGCTTCATATAGCCTTGTCATGCATCATACTTGATTGAGCATCATGCCTTGTTCATGTGTGGTGTGTTTACCATGTTGTGTGATTCTTCTCGATAGTTCCCGTGTCGTTGCGATCGTGAGGATTCGTTCGTCTTCGTGGCTTCATCTTCTTCATGGACTCGTTCTTCTTCCTAGCGAGATTTCAGGCAAGATGACCGTCACCTTGGATCTCACTACTATCATTGCTATGCTAGTTGCCTCGTTCTATCGCTTTGTTGCGCTACCTATTCACTTGCTCCTCAAGCCTGCCAAATTGCCATGAACCTCTAACCTTTGTCACCCTTCCTAGCAAACCGTTGTTTGGCTATGTTACCGCTTTTCTCAGCCCCTCTTATAGCGTTGCTAGTTGCAGGTGAAGATGAAGATTGCTCCATGTTGGATTATGTTTATGTTGGGATATCACAATATCTCTTATTTAATTAATGCATCTATATACTTGGTAAAGGGTGGAAGGCTCGGCCTTATGCATGGTGTTTTGTTCCACTCTTGCCGCCCTAGCTCCCGTCATACCGGTGTTATGTTCCTTGATTTTGCGTCCCTTACGCGGTTGGGTGATTTATGGGACCCCCTTGACAGTTCGCTTTGAATAAAACTCTTCCAGCAAGGCCCAACCTTGGTTTTACATTTGCCTCACCTAGCCTTTTTCCCTTGGGAGTCGCGCATCCCGAGGGTCATCTTTATTTTACCCCCCGGGCCAGTGCTTGTCTAAGTGTTGGTCCAAACTAGAGCATCGTGCGGGACCATCCCTTGGCAACTTGGGTTACGTCGGTACCTGTACGCTTAGCTCATCCGGTGTGTCCTGAGAACGAGATACGTGCGACTCCTATCGGGATTGTCGACACATCGGGCGGCTTTGCTGGTCTTGTTTTACCATTGTCGAAATGTCTTGTAACCGGGATTCCGAGACTGATCGGGTCTTCTCGGGAGAAGGAATATCCTTCGTTGACCATGAGAGCTTATAATGGGCTAAGTTGGGACACCCCTGCAGGGTATAAACTTTCGAGAGCCGTGCCCGTGGTTATGTGGCAGATGGGAATTTGTTAATATCCGGTTGTGGAGAACTTGACACTTGACTTAAATGAAACGCATCAACCGCGTGTGTAGCCGTGATGGTCTCTTCTCGGCGGAGTCCGGGAAGTGAACACGGTTTCTGGGTTATGTTTGACGTAAGTAGGAGTTCAGGATCACCTCTTGATCATTGCTAGTTTCACGACCGTTCCATTGTTTCTCTTCTCGCTCTTATTTGCGTAAGTTAGCCACCATACATTGCTTAGTCGCTGCTGCAACCTCACCACTTTACCCCTTCCTTACCCTTGAAGCTTTGCTAGTCTTGATACCCATGGGAATGGGATTGCTGAGTCCTCGTGGCTCACAGATTACTACAACACCAGTTGCAGGTACAGGTTATGCGATGATCATGACGCGAGAGCGATGTTACTTGTTTTGGAGTTCTTCTTCTGCTTCTTCTTCGATCAGGGGATAGGTTCCAGGTCGGCAGCCTGGGCTAGCAGGGTTGATGTCGTTTGAGTTTCTATTTGTGTTTCATCCGTAGTCGGATGTTGATCTTGTGTATGGTGTATTGATGTATTCATGTGGCATTGTATGCCTCTTGTATGTATCCCCATCTATTATGTAATGTTGATGTAAAGATATCCACCTTGCAAAAGCGTCTTCAAGATGCGCTTCTATCCTTGGTGGGACCTTCGTGTTCCTTTAGGATAGGGTCGCATCTTGGGCGTGACACCTTTGCTGTCCTACGGCCTGTTACCGTGCTGGGCCGATACCAATTACGCCCGATTACGACCCATGTAGACCCATTTATCCGACGGCCCGAGGCCCACCGATTACAGGCCCATTTATCGATGGCCCGTAGGAGACCCGTGGATCCTACGGCGCGTATATGGCCCATGGTAGTTGCGGCCACTAGCAAACCAGGGAAAAAGAAGACTAGGAAATAAATAAGGCCGAAACTAACGCTAGGCTATTAAGGCGATTGCACAGATTACATCCACTCGGCATCAAAGATTGCCACCAGTGCAAATATAGGGAACACCCTACACTATACAAAAATGGCTTGCTGTTTTCTTCAGCTGGTGGCTGCACGTTAAGAATAAATTTTGTATCGCACCAAAACAAATTACAACTATATAACAAAAGGAAGGTTGGCATAAAACTTAACAGTCTAGCAGATAAATGCACCACCAGAAGTTCAGAAGCTCAGTTCATTTGACCTAACTGTTATGTTTTCATGCTGTATTGTCCAATGGAGCACCATAACCCTCGCCTTCATTTCCCCTAGGCTCCTGAACAACATAGCAAATGTCTGATAGTCTGGTTTCAAAACCATGCATATCTTGACGACATTGAGCAATGTTTCTCCTTGTTTCACAAAGGGTCTCTGTTAGGGAATGGACTTGTGTCTGGAGCGCAGATAGAACATTGCTTTGAGCTTGCATATCTTGATCATGAGGCAGTTTGGACGATATTGCCTTAACAACCAACCTAGTATTACGCAGGAACGTGCTTTTGGCACTATTAGTGGACAGGTACTGACCCACTGCAGCAAGAACTGACATTGCGGTTATAGTTGCCTCGCCACCTTCAGAAGGTGGCGGTTCCACCATTTTTTCCATAGCTCGCTGAAAAGTTGAGGTTTTACATTAGTAGTACCAGAACAGAAGATATTAAGGAGGCAGCAAAACCAAACAAAATAGCTTTGGTCTATATACAGAACTTATTCTAGTGAACCCATGTAAAATATTAGTTGTATTTTATTGCAAAGTACATAATAAAACCAGGTTCCAAACATATGACCATGTACCATCGCTAATGTATTGTCTATTTCTTCACATTGTATTGAGGGCTAAGGATAAAGAGAGGAAGTTTATAATACGATAAGCATAGTATGACATCATTCATATCACAAAACAACTGAGAATAGACAAACAGGCAATTGTAACGTTGTGTGGGCAAGTCCAGCACGGAACTAGATTAGGGGTCAAGATCAAAGGAACATCACTCCTCTCTTTTAAACCTTGTAAGGTGCAATGATACGCTAAGACAATTGTGTATAAAATTGAAAAGAGTAATGGACATTGGCTGCAAACCATGCTGTTCAAGGCACAAGTCAGAGTAAGTAGTAGTTAAAAGGCATGAGGATTAAGGACTTACAACAGCTGCTTTGACTGGTGTAGTCATGCCCTTCTTCTTGCTGGTGTGACAGTCCTTGAAGATTTCCACAGCATTTGGTTCACGTACTTTTGGTCCTTGCGGGCTTTCGTCTGCATTTCGAACAAGTCAATATAGATATGATAATATGGTACAGCAAAAAGAGTGAAACAACAGCTAATTACAAGAGCCTCGCAGTGTGCAATATAGCTACGAGATCCTGTCATCTATTGGAATTTCACTTCCGTACGGTTGGCCTTGTTCTTTGAACAGTTCACCTACAAGAAGGTAGATTTGTGTGGCACATGCGTAAATAGGACTTCAACATGTGATCTGATCACATATATATAATGTACCAGATACTTCGGATCAGACCAGTGTTTAACAAGGCCCCTCCAGTCTTCATCCGATATATTTTCCACTGGAGATGTTTGGGAAAGTTCACTGTTAGCCTTGCCTTCAAAGTGAGTTTTCCTCAAGTTATACCGATACTGTCGCAGAGCAGACTTGAAAACATGGGTGCAAGCTTGTCTGGTTGCATCATCTTGGCTATCCAACTTGAACCTCATCTGTTGAAAATTATGGGAGTCTCATTATCAGCAACCTAGGAAGTATGGGACAGAGCAAGACGATATTACTAGTTTCCATACATAACCATACTTATAGATAAATGGTCGAGGAAGGTGTTGAACTGGGTTTCGTCTTTGTCATTCCTGTACTGAATCCATGTTGGGAGGATACGTACATGACACCTAACGGCAACCGCTGCCTCTGATACTAACTTGGCTGACTCTGTAGCATCACGTGGCCTTTTTAAACCTGCCTCAAAACAGATCTCCATTCTTCCTCCTCTAGATTTAGTTAACCTATTGAGCATTATCCCCGATGTTTGTTTCCTCTTGCGCCTAGGTTCTAGTCCAACAACGAACATAGGAAGTGTTAGTGTACATCAAACTGTGAGACTACATATAAAGAAGCATGCAACTGTAACTTGACTCTAGCAACTACATTCTTGCTGTTGAAGCTCACAAGGTTCATCTGATATTGCCAACTCGTCTTGTGTCAAGAGTGCTTGGGAAGTAGTGTCAGGTGGCAAGGGAGCTTGGGAACGTGCTGCTAGCTCAGTTGACGCACGAGTAAGTCGTGCAGCTGGTAGTACTGTGGTAGGTGTTGCAAGAACTAGGGCTGTCTCTGCTTGTTTGGTGGCAGCTATTTGTTTCTGTTTGGCTTTTTTTGCAACTCGTGTAGCATGGGATGCCGTGTTTGTAGAATTTTCCGCTGGACTTTGACCTTCTATTGCACCATCAGTACCAGCAGAATCTGCAGGATTCATCCGCTTCTCATTCCCTACCATTCCGTGTTTCTTCCTCTTTCTCTGTGCCATGTTAAGTCAAGCCGACAAGAAAAACGAATAACAATTTAGTTCTTCAGAACAAATTGATGCGTGATGCAGACGAACTGAACTTTGATGTTAGACAACCACATGATAGGATGATGTAATATGTATGAAAAACAGGACGGTAGAGATAACCAGAACTATGATGTGTAAACTAAGAAGAAGACATTTCACCAAATTAGAAGCAATGCAATGGAAGGTAGACACCATATGGAAGATGCTACAAATATCGCTCTGCCAAGTTAACAGCGTCTCATCATAAATGGCGTTTAAACAAATGTGAAGCAGTACAAGAAATAAATCATATGCAAGATGCAAACAACATCACACTACCATGTTAGAGGTCTCTCGTCATTAGTGCCATTGCATATTCACAGCATTGCATATTCACAACTTATGATGTGTAAACTAAGGAGAAGGCATTTCAACAAATTAGAAGCAATGAAAGCTAGACACCATATGAAAGATGCAACAAATATCACTCTACCAAGTTAAAACTGTCTTGTCATAAGTGCCATTTCAACAAATTAGTAGTACAAGCTAGAAAAGAATGTGAGATGTAACCTATATCACACTCCGAAGTCAAACGTGTCTTATGATAAGTGATTGTTGCAAGTTACACAACAGTAGTAATTTGATGTAAGAACATGGTGTGATAGACAGATATTGTATGTTCTAGAAACAGGAACACGTGTCTTATTCAAGTATAATGTGTAAAGTAAGCAGATGGAATTCAATAAAATTAGAAGCAATACAAGCTAGACATTACACATAACATGCAACCACATATAACAGTGCCAAGTTAGAGGGAGCACCGGTGATGCTACACTAGGGGAGACGTGCTCATCATAAACACAACTTTGTTGAGTGTCTATGCATGTGTTGTCTTGGAAATCATCTTGGGGGTGTGGAGGAGTAGAAACTATAGAGGCCCTCCGTTCGGAAGGAGCGCCTTTATCCGCTGCCTTGCTAACTTCCTTCCGCTTTATTGATTTTGAATTGTCAAGTAAAACCGACAAGAAAAAGCAATAAAATTCTCTCTTCAGAACTCATTCATGCATGATACTGACAATCACTACTTTGATGTAAGGCAAACACATGATACCAGGATGGAATATGTACGAAAAACAGGACGGCATGGCATGTTCACAATTGTTTGTGTAAACTAAGCAGAAACCATTCCAGCAAATAAGAAGCAATGCAAGCTAGACACCACATGAAATATGCAACCAATATGACTCTGCCAAGTTAAAAGCGTCCCATCATAAATGGAATTTCAACAAATTAGAAGCAGCGCATGCTATAAATCATATGAAAGATGCAACTAATATCGCACTGCATATACTAAAGGTGTCTCATCATGTTGATTGATGCGGGATACAAAAAACAATAGTTTTATGTAAGGACATGCTTAATAGACAGATGTACTATGTACTAAATACAGGAAGGCATGTCACATTAACAGGTACAATGTATAAGCTAAGCAGACTAGCACATGCAGTTTAACCAGATTGGAAGAATTACAATCTAGACACCATATGCAACATGCAACCACATATCACGCTGCCAAGTTAGAGCAAGCACCTGCGATGCTAGTGTAGGGGAAATGATGTAATCAACTACAGAGCTACGTTCACTATCTTCATCTAGCATTTCTGTTTCTTGAGAATCATGTCGGGAGGCTGACGCTGCATTCCTTAAATGAGGAGTAGTCCCCTTGCGTGTCTGCCTCGTCATAAGTGATTGATGAGGGATACACAAGAACATTAGTTTGATGTAAGAACATGGTTAATACACAGATGTACTAGTATGTACCAAAAACAGAAAGGCATGTCATATTCAAAGGTATAATGTGTAAGCTAAGCAGATGCAATTTAACCAAATTGGAAGCAATACAAGCTAGACATCCGGCTGGAGTGGTGAGCATGATCATCTAGGACCTGAGAGCCTGGTGGGAGGCGGGCTACTTCGCCACCATCGCAGCTTTTTAGTTGGCTTCCAGGTGATGCATAACTTTGCTGGGCTTGTCACTGGCTCGGCCAGTACCCTGACTAGCTATTTGTCTTCTGGTGCTCACGGGATGGTGGTTCATGTAAAAAATATCTTTCCTTATCTTACCGACTTCGGCCTTTCGAATACAAGCTAGACACCATATGGAACATGCAACCACATATGACACCGCGAAGTTAAAGCAAGCACCTGGGATGGTGGTTCATTGCGACCGAGGTCATCAACTCCAGAGCTACGTTTACCGTCTCCATCTGCTGACACTGCACCCTTTATAGCGCTGTAACGTGTCTTGCCTACCCGCATACGAAGCTAGAGCGACTTCTCTCTTTTCTTTTTGTCTTCTTCATGGCAGCAGAGTCTGAAATACCCTTGCATAAAAACACAAAAGTGAGAGTAAGGGTGAAGTGTGTGCAGAACTAGTGCATTGTAAAAGTAGTAGATAGCAGGTGGCTGAAAAATAAATGACATGAGACATATGATAGCTCTACAACATTGCATGGCAAACAAAATTAGATTCTACTCCACATGATTTTGTAATATATGAGCACAGGAAATGCAGGTACTCCTCCAGCACACCACCACATGTGGTCATATCTAAGATAACAGTCGACTGAAAATAAATAGGTCAGTCGATTTTTTTAATGAACCGTTGTAACGCCCACGATGCGGCTATATCTCCCACATGTCGAGGCATGACTTAGAGGCATAACCGCATTGTGGTTTTGTCGCAAGAAGAGTCATCTTCACACAATCCCATGTAATGAACAAGAATGGGATAAAGAGTTGGCTTACAATCGCCACTTCCCACAATACATAAATAAAACATACATCAAACAGGGTACACACATAGGTCCGACTACGGAACCAAAATAAAAGAAGACAACCCCAAATGCTAGATCCCTGATCGTCCCAACTGGGCTCCACTACTGATCAATAGGAAACAAAACATAGGAACGACCAAGGTCCTCGTCGAACTCCCGCTTGAGCTCGGTTGCATCACCTGCACTGGTATCGTCGGCACCTGCAACTGTTTTGGTAGAATCTGTGAGTCACGAGGACTCAGCAATCTCACACCCGCGAGATCAAGACTATTTAAGCTTATAGGAAGGGTGGGTGTTGAGGATATAGACCTTAGAGTCACCTGCCAGGAGGGGCCGGGTTACTCATATGGTCATTGCCAGAAGCCCGGCGCCAAGCTTGAAAACGGTGGGCCAAAGATGGGTTTAAGACCCGGATATGGTTTAAGGCCCGTAGTTACAATCATTATCATAGTAGAACTTGTAGTGCAAGGCAAGGATAGCTGAGAGTCCGAGCCGGACACTCTTATGAGCCGGCCGGGACTCTGAGAGCTGCTGGGCGTCAGCCTCCCTATATAAAGGGACGACCCGGCAGCGGTTTAGGGACAGGAACAATCTGATCGAGAGCCAGGCATAGCGGTTTAGCTCCCTGGTTATCGAAACCCTAATCAATACCACCTCAAACTGGACGTAGGCTTTACCTTCACCGTAAGGGGCCGAACCAGTATAAACCCTCGTGTTCCTTGTCCCGCTTAACCCCTTCAAGCTTCCTAGTTGCGATGGCTCCACGACTAAGTCCTAGCTCGAGGACATCTGCCGTGACAATTCCACGACAGTTGGCGCCCACCGTGGGGCCAGCGCACGGTGGATTTGAGTTCTTGAAGGGCAGCTTCGAAGGGCTCAAGGGATACACCGTGGGCCGGATGACCAAGAGTCGTCGCGGCAAGCTCTACATCGACGATGCAAACTGGGGCCCCGACGCTGGCTCAATTGAGTACGGGTACCGGGTCCCCTTCGGCGGAATTCATGTTTTCATTGGCAAGATTGGTGAGCCGGGCCCTGAGCCGGATCTCTGCGCCGATCTCATCGAGACGGCTCAGCGTGCACGACCCGCCCGGGCCCGGCCTGCCTTAAGGCATGCTTTTGTGGGGTGTATCCATGGAGGACTCTCTGATCGATCTGGATCTGGTGATGAGACGGCCGCCGGCTCTAACGGTGAGTCGGCCACCGATGAGTCAAACTCGTTGTATCAACTTCAAGATGGCAGGCTCATGGGTTGTTCCGATGGTGACAGTATTCCGGACCTATTTGAGCCGCCAAGCCGGGTTGGAATCTTTATGGCCGGTGCGCAGCATGTTCAGAACCCCGCTGCCGGAGCGGGAAACCCGGTGCCTTCTCCGGCTCAGGTGCTGATGGATCTTACGGACAAGATGACGGCCCTGTTAACCGCCACGGTTGACCCGGCGGATCAAGCTCAGCATGATGCGGAGGTGGCACAGTTAAAGTTGGATCTAGTGAAAGCTAAGGAGGATCTGGCAGCGGAAGGGATCAGGATGGCTGCGGAGAGGGCGGCTCTCGATGCCCAAACTCAGTTGATCCAGGCGCAGTCCTTCCGGCTCACGATGGATCAGAACGCGTCTAATGAGGTCATGAGAAGGAGGCATCAAAAGGCCCAATCTCGACTCCCTCCGGTTTACGATCCACGCAACCTCTTCAACACGCCAGGTGCAGGGTCTAGTAACCCGCTAGGGGTCATAGTGCCCGGGTCTGGAACCCCTATTTAGCCAATAGTGATGGGGCCTCCCCAGGTGCCCCCTGCCCCGCCTCAGTACGTGCGAATACCCCCGGGTCACTATAATAACCCGCTGGAGAACATGGTCGCCGCGGCAGCACGGCTGGCAGCTCTCCCAGTCGACGGCGACTCTCCGACAGCTATTGAAACCCGCCGGGTCAGGGAACTCCTTCAGACAGCACTGGCGCAGCAAGAGGCGTACTCCTACAGCCGGGACAGGATCCACTCGACCCCTCGGTCAGGCCGGAGCCCGAGTTACAGCAGACACATGGTCTCAGCGACCGGCTCAAGTAACGTCCGACGCCCTGACCCGCCCCCTGGCCATTGGCCGGTTCATAACGGAGCTTTTCACGCAGCAGACAAGGACAGAGCGCGGCAGGAGGCGGAGCAGGTGCCTCAGTTGACGGCTTACCAGACTCCCCCGGCTTACCCGACGACTTCCGCCGACGTGGGTATCCCTACCAGGACTGGGGGTGTCCCTTGTTTAGTGCCAGCTATCCGCAATGAACGTCTACCCAAGGACTTCAAAGGTCCTAGGAAGGTGCCTAATTACACAGCAGACTTACAACCCGCAGCCTGGATCGAGAGTTATGAGATGGCTATGGAGCTGCTGGAGGTCAGTGAGGCGGCCATGGCTAAGTACTTCACCATGATGTTAGATGGGACTGCCCGCACTTGGTTGAAAGGGCTACCACCGAATTCCATTGGGTCTTGGGCTGAGCTGAAAGCCCGGTTCATCCAAAACTTCAAGGATACCTGTAGGCAATCTATGTCAATTGTGGATTTGACTAACTGCAAGCAGCAGGAGGGCGAGTCTACGACACATTGGGTTCGCCGGGTTAAAGAGATAATACATTCCTCGGATAAGATGGACGCCGGCTCTGCAGTCTTAATGTTGGAGCAGAATTGTCGTTTTGTGCCCCTGAAGATGAAACTCGGGCGGCTTAAGCGCGACTGCAATGATATGGGTACGCTGATGACGGCTCTCATCAAGTACGCCGATTCTGATGGTACCAAGGACCCCGCTTCAGATGATGAAAGGACAAGGAAGGGAAAGAAGAACGGCAATGGCAAGGGTCCTCAGCATAACCCGGGGAACCAAGGAGGAGGCAAGCGCAAGGCCGATGGCAGCCTAGAGTTTGTGGCCAACGCCAGCGCACAAGGGAATAACCAGCGACGTAAGGGGAGGCCCCCTCCCCGAGGCGGCGGGTCAGGCCCGACGCTGGAGCAGCTGCTGAATGAGCCTTGTCCAAGGCATGGCTCTAGAGAGAAGCCAGCAACTCATCTATGGAAGGATTGTGCAATCATGAAGGCCTTTAAGAATTACAATGGCCCGGGCAGCGGCTCAGGCGCCGGCGGTTTTCATGGCCCGGGCGGCGGCTCAAATTCTAATCCTCAGAACGGTCAAGGGGGCTTTAATCAGCAGTCTGGCTAGGGTCATCAACAGCAGCAGGGGGGGTTATCAGACCAATCCAAAGCAGCTTAGCGGTGGACAGTATCATGTGTTTACCACCAGTCTGTGTAAGAGAGATCAGAAGCTTCATAAGAGGGCTGTGAATGCTGTTGAGCCGACGGTTCCACGCTACTTGCGGTGGTCTGAGCAGCCTATAGTGTGGAGTAGGGAGGATCACCCTCCCCGGGTGGATAACCCGGGCCACTTGGCCTTAGTGGTGGCTCCTCAAGTGGAAGGATATAATTTCACTAAGGTGCTCATGGATGGAGGCAGCAGCATCAACATCCTCTATTATGAGACTTTTCGCCGTATGGGGTTGGTTGATAAGAACCTCAGCCAGTCAAACACTATCTTCCATGGTGTGGTACCTGGTAAGTCGGCTTATCCAGTCGGCAAGATCGAGTTGGAAGTGGCCTTTGGAGATGAGAACAACTACAGGGTGGAAAAATTGACCTTTGAGGTGGTCAAGATAAGAAGTCCGTACCATGCTATATTTGGGCGGCCGGCTTACGCCAAGTTCATGGCATGGCCGTGTTATGTTTACTTACAGCTCAAGATGCCGGGTCATAATGGGACCATTACGGTTCACGGCAGCCGGAAGGTGGCCTTGGAATGTGAGGAAGGCGATGCAGCTTATGCAGAATCTGTTTGTGCAACAGAGGAGTTGAAGTTTTACAAAGACAACGTTGACCCAACAGATATGACCTCTCTGAAAAAGCCGACTACGGAGCATGAGCCGGCAATGAAATTTAAGTCGGCTGATGAGACTAAACTTGTTGATTTCATTCCAGGAGATTCATCTCAGCAGTTTAGCATCAGTGCCAACCTGGATCCAAAATAGGAAAGCACGCTCATCGAGTTCATCCGTGAGAATAGGGACATCTTTGCATGGAAACCTTCTGACATGCCAGGTGTACCTAGAGAACTCGCTGAGCACACTCTCAATGTTGATCTGAAATTTAAGCCGGTCAGGCAGTTCCTTCGGCGGTTCAATGAGGAGAGGCGGAAAGCTATTGGTGAAGAGGTGGCCCGGCTCTTGGCGGCCGGGTTTATTGTTGAAGTCTTTCACCCAGAGTGGTTAGCTAACTCGGTGCTCGTGCTCAAGAAGAACGACACTTGGCGGATGTGTGTGGATTATATGGACTTAAACAAGGCGTGTCCGGCTGATCCTTTTGCCCTCCCCCGTATTGATCAAATTATTGATGCTACGGCAGGTTGTGCGCGCTTAAGTTTCTTGGATGCTTATTCCGGATATCATCAGATTAAAATGGCAGTTAAGGACCAGGAGAAGACGACATTCATCACTCCCTTTGGAGCCTTCTGCTATGTGTCTATGCCCTTTGGACTCAAGTGTGCACAGGCGACTTACCAGCGTTGTGTACAGAACTGTCTTCATAAACAAATTGGGCGCAATGTTCACGCTTATGTGGACGATATTGTGGTTAAGTCCATAAAAGAGGAAACCCTGATAGATGATTTAAGGGAAACCTTTGATAATCTCCGGGTCTACAAGATGATGCTTAACCCGGCCAAGTGTGTTTTTGGTGTTCCTGCAGGCAAACTTTTGGGTTTCTTGGTTTCTGACAGAGGCATTGAAGCTAACCCAGAGAAGATCAAAGCCATCACCTCCCTAGCTAAGCCGGCGTGTATAAATGATATTCAGCGCTTGGCGGGTCGCATCGCTGCTTTAAGCCGGTTTATAAGCCGTTTGGGTGAGAAGGCCATGCCATTATATCAGTTGATGAAGAAAACTGATAACTTTGTCTGGAATGATGCAGCTAATACCGCCTTTGAGGATTTGAAGAAGCAGCTGGCAGAGCCTCCAGTCCTTGCTGCTCTGGTTGATAAGGAGCCCTTATTATTATATGTGGCGGCGAACACACGAGCCGTCAGTGTGGCCATGGTGGTGGAGTGCAAGGAGGAGGGTAAGGAGCATCCGGTTCAGCGGCCGGTTTATTATGTCAGCGAAGTGCTCATTGAGTCCAAGCAGCGGTATCCGCATTGGCAGAAGCTTGTTTATGGTGTGTCCATGGCGAGCCAAAAACTTAAGCATTATTTTCAGGGTCATCCCATCACTGTGGTCAGTTCTGCCCCTCTTGGTGATATCATTCAAAACAGAGAGGCCATAGGGAGAGTGGCTAAGTGGGCCATAGAGCTTGGACCTCATGGTCTCAAGTACGTGCCACGCACTGCTGTTAAATCTCAGGCCTTGGTGGATTTCATCAATGACTAGACAGAATCACAAGTGCCCGAGCAGAAGCCGGATAACACATATTGGACTATTCACTTTGATGGGTCCAGGCAGTTGGAGGGCTCGGGGGCTGGAGTCGTGTTGGCTTCCCCTAAAGGTGACAAGTTCCATTATGTGCTACAGTTGCTGTTTCCTTGCACTAACAACGCGGCTGAGTACGAGGCCTTGCTCCATGGTCTTCGGATGGCTAAAGAGATGAGCTTAAGCCGGGTAAGGTGCTTCGGCGACTCAGACTTGGTGGCTCAACAAGTATCAGGAAAGTGGGATTCCAAGGACCCTCTCATGGCGGCTTATCGCCGCGAAGTTGACGCCATTGCTGGGCACTTTCAGGGTTACCAAGTGGAACACATCGATCGCAGGAAGAACGAGGCGGCTAATGCTTTAAGCCGGCTGGGCTCTCAGCGAAAACCGGTGCCGCCTAATACTTTCCTGGATGTCCTGTATAACCCTTCTGTTAAGTTGCCTACAGAGGAAGGCTTGGCTGTCCCTGATCCGGAGGCACGACTGGTGGCGGCTCTCCATATCATACCGGACTGGACAATGCCCTATCTGGCTTACATGACCCGGGGCGAGTTGCCTGAGGATGAAACTTTGGCCAGGCAAATAACCCGGCGAGTTAAGTCAATGATTGTTATCAATGGGGAGTTGCATCACCGCAGTGTTTCGGGAGCATTTCAGCGTTGTGTTTCCCCTGAGGAAGGTCAAGAGATCTTGCGTGAGATTCATGAAGGGGATTGTGGCCATCACGCCGGCTCAAAGTCTCTTGTGGCCAAGGCTTTTCGTCATGGTTTTTATTGGCTGACGGCTCATGCTGATGCAGAGGACTTGGTCAGTAAGTGTGATGGCTGCCAAAGGTTCTCGCGACGGGCTCATGTACCGGCTCAAGAGCTGAGGATGATCCCAATTACTTGGCCCTTTGCGGTCTGGGGGCTTGATATGGTTGGGCCTTTCAAAAGGTCCAAGGATAAGAAGACCCACCTTTTGGTGGCAGTTGACAAGTTTACCAAGTGGGTTGAAGCGGAGCCAGTTAGCAAGTGCGATGCAGCCACGGCGGTTCAGTTTATGAAAAAGGTGATCTTTCGCTTTGGTTTTCCGCACAGCATTATCACTGACAATGGCACCAATCTCTCCAAAGGCGCCATGGAAGAGTTTTGTCAACGAGAGCATATCGAACTTGATATTTCCTCAGTGGCTCATCCTCAATCCAATGGTCAAGCTGAGAGAGCTAATCAGGAGATTCTGAAGGGCATCAAGCCCCGGCTTTTGGTCCCTTTGCAACGGACGCCGGGTTGTTGGGTGGAGGAGTTGCCCTCCGTGTTATGGAGCATCAACACTACTCCTAACAGGTCTACAGGTTTTACGCCTTTCTTCATGGTTTATGGGGCAGAAGCAGTCCTCCCCAGTGACATCCGTCATCACTCACCTCGAGTGGCGGCTTATGTTGAGACGGATAATGAACAGGCGCGCCAAGATGCTCTTGACTTGTTGGACGAACAGCGTGATGTGGCAGCAGCCCGTTCAGCAATTTACCAACAAGACCTGCGCCGTTATCATAGCCGCCGGGTTAAATCCCGGTTCTTCCAGGAAGGCGATCTCGTGCTCCGGCTCATCCAGGATCAAACGGATACACACAAGTTGTCCCCACCTTGGGAAGGGCCCTTTGTGGTCAGCAAGAACTTGCACAACGGGTCATATTACCTCATTGACATTCGGGAGCGCAAAGATTCACGTAAGTCGGAGGAAGAGACCCATCGGCCATGGAACATAGCTCAGCTTCAGCCTTACTACACTTGAGCCACCGGCTCTCATAATGTACATATTTCTCTCAGCCATGTATATATTATGATAAGCAATAAAGCAGGACCTCTGTCCTTTTTACTCCTCCAAATATGCACGTGTTGTTTTTCATTACAAGATTACATGATAACTTGAAGGAGGATCCAGCTTATGATCGTGTTCGAATCTAGCTGTAAGCAATAAGGTCACTTGGGGGCTTCCTGTTCAAACATGGGTCGTATTCGA
This sequence comes from Aegilops tauschii subsp. strangulata, assembly GCF_002575655.3. Classification (NCBI taxonomy): domain Eukaryota; kingdom Viridiplantae; phylum Streptophyta; class Magnoliopsida; order Poales; family Poaceae; genus Aegilops; species Aegilops tauschii. Next base: position 204,905,232 of record NC_053037.3, on the reverse strand, counting down.
ACCAAAGAGAACATAGCTGTCAATACCCATTTGATTGGCAAAGTGCTGAGCTCATTGAGGAGTTTTCTTTGATCATATTTGAATCTTAGTTTAACCCCTTTGAGAACCGACGTGGATCGTATTCGAATCAGCGTCGTTAAACAATTCTTCGAATCACTTGGGGGCTTCCTGTTCAAACATGGGTCGTATTCGAACCAAAGAGGACATAGTTGTCGGTACCCTCTTGATTGGCATCGCCACACCCACTAGGGGGCTATATGATCGCATTCGAATCCTAGCATAACCCCTTTGGGCCGGGTCTCTGGTCGTATTCGAACCGGAAGCCCCTAAGCTCTTCTGCTTTATAGCAAGTTACTTCTGATCATTTCAAAGTGCGTACAGCCGGGTCTCACTTTGCCGGCTTAACTTTGAGTTACAGTGATAGTTGAATACAATGAGTATCATTAAACAAGTAAATCGGAATTAAGGTATCAACCTAATTATCCGGGTTATCTAAGCCGGAAGTATGCTTGCAGACTGCTAATTGTGTTATTACGGCTGTATTAAGGACATACCTGAGAACCAGTCTTTTTTTGATTCATATTCCGGGTTATATATCTGAAACATATGATTCTCAGGGTGGTAAGCCGCCTGGAGACTTGTGATTCGTCTTTCTATGCAGGATAGTTAAAGGCAATTATTTGAGACTAAGGGGAAGGAATGACCCGGAGAAATATAAAGGAGATAACTTCGATAAAACTTCAAGCATTCAAGGCGTGCACGATGACACGACAAAGATAAAGTGTTGGTCCTACTCTATTACAAGACTCGTTGAGTCCAAAAGGGTGAGGCATTGTTTGGTAAACCGCCAGCAGAATTACGACGCTTGCTGGGTTGAAGTCTCCGGTTCGTCTCTTTCTTCTCCTCAGGCTGTTCCCAGGGTCTGGAAAGTCGACGACTTCCAGTCGATGCCGCTCAGAGCTTCGAATTGGGCTTCTTCGTCAATTAACCCGGCCGGGTCAATCTCCGGGGCGAAGGTGTGCTGACGAGCCGGTGGAATTAAACTCAGGGCTTCATAGCGAGGGGTCGGGATCCTCTGATTCTCCGCATTGTAACCCGGCTGGTACTTGGTCAGATCTGTGTCGTTCCCGATAATGGTGGCCACCGGGCGCACGACCTTCACGCAGGCGGCAAAGTCTCTTTGGTCGAAGGCCGTGCCGTCTTCCTTCAGACTTGGGTAGCCGAGGGCGATGTCCGCCGGGTCTAACTCGGGGAGGAAAGCCTTGGCCCGGCTCAGCGCAGCGATTGCTCCGGCTCTTGCAGAGGCCCGTCGCAGCTCTTGGATACGTTGAGGCAGAACGGCGAGCCGGCGAAGAACCTCCGCCAGGTGAGTCGACACCTCGTTGGATAAGGCCACCACAGCTAAGGCACGCTGTGACCCGGTGTAGAGTTGCTCCACCAGGGTGTACACGGCCTTTAGCTTGGTTACCACACTCTGGTTGAGGTTGGCACTTCTGGAACCTGTTTCATAGAACAGGATAAGCCGCCGACAAGGGTGAGTTATGAGGCATCAAAATTTTAAACTGGACGAAAGCCGGCGGATGACTTACCGAAGATTGCAGCAACCATCCGAGACACTTGGCGCTTTAAGCCGGAGAGTTCGGCCATCTTTTCTGACAGGGCCCTCTCCGCCTGATCAGCCCGGTTCACCAATGCGGCCTTCTCTTCGGCCCACGCCTTCCGCTCAGCGTCGAACTCCGTCTTCAGCTTCTCTTGAGCGGCGATGCTGGACACAAATTTGGCATTTGCCTTCCGGGTCTCCATCTCTTGCATCTTCAGCCGGTTCTTGAGATCAGCAAGGTCAGCCTCTAGCTTCTTGCCAGCAGCCTGCATAAATTTCTGGGTTATGGCATGAACAGTTACTATATAAATTTCATGTCCCAAGCGTTTTCCAAGCAAAGACACTTGGCACTTGGGGGCTAATGCATATTGAACGTTTCTATCTACAAATGGCCGGTTCAATTGGGTAAGCCGGGCCCTAAGTCTACAACATATTAAATCATAAGTCGTCGACTTGGGGGCTAGCATGGTAAAGGTAACTATGCAGTAAGTAAGAGGACAGCAGAATGATACCTCAGATTTCTGCTGGATCTGGTTCACCATGGCAACCTCTGCGTCCCGGCTCTTGTGCACTTGGCTGATGTAGCCGGAGGCGGGCTCTCCAATGCTCAGGTTGGCGTAGTCGGAGAGGTCCAGGTTCACCCGGCAGGGCTGTAGCAACTCCCCCTTGGCGGAGCACTTGGCCAGTGCGGTTGGTCTCCCCGGCTCAACAAATTCCGTCCGGGTGATTACCACGTCCGGATCATTTGCTGGTTGAGCCGAGCCGGAGGCCTCCGGGTTAGCAGAAGCTTCTGCAGCTGCCTTGTTGGTTGGAGCGGCGGTTTCGGGAGCGGAGGCAGCTGGCGGTTCTTGATCTGGTGCCTCCGGCTCAGGCAACTCCGGCTCTTCGATTGGCTTGGCCTTCTTCGCCCTCTTGGTGAGCTTGGCTTGGGCACTGAAAGGACATAAACGTTAAGCACAAAAGGGTAAGTAAAGACAAGTATAGCATGAGATGGTTATCATTACCCGAGCGCGGTCTTGAAAGCCGGAAGACTCGACTGCATAGAGTCGCCCGAAGAGGGGGAGGTCTCCTGATAATTTGAGTCAGAAGAATTGAGTGGCTGACGTATAACACCCGCCAATGGATGAAAAGGGTACAAGTGGGAAATAACCTCAGTTCGGCGCTTCCTCGATGCGTCAGGTAACCCGGAGGAGAGGTCGGTGTCCTTGTTGGTCCGGGTGTGACGTCGGCTCTCATGAACCTGTCGCTTCAAAATAAATTGAGGATCTTGATAAGCTAAAGGATGTGAAAAGCTTACTTTCCGGGTTACCCTTCGGACTTTCAGCCTTGGCAAGGGCTCCGAGTCGGAGGAAAGTGACATTACCTCTTCAACCACCGGGTTACTGGCTCCGGTGTCATCCTGTTGATGAACAAGTGTTGGTAAGGCGGACAAGAAATAAACAATAAACACAACAAAGAGTTTACAGGTTCAGGGGTTACCTCTGACTCGGAGCTGTCGCTTAATTGCATCAGCTCCGAAGCAGTTGTCCTACTCCCCTTCTTGCGGGGAGCGGCTTTCTTGGCGGCTTTCTTCGCCTTTCTGGCCTACTTGGCCGCTTCGTGGTCATATTTGACCCGCCAGAACTTGTCATCAGCCTGAAAAAATACAATGGTGATTTCTTAGAGATTCAGATGAAGGTTATCTGTAGACAAAGGTAAAATGTTTAAATCAGTGGCTTACCGCTGGGGCTGGGTTGGTCTTGCAGAAGGGGGCTAACCCGGTCCTCCCGCAATCTGCCAGGCTCTCGTTCAAGAGAGCCTTGGTCATCTCCTCGGCAACATCTTCAGGAAGATCATTGCGGCTGTGTCTCTGGGGGTCATCCTTTCGGCCCGTGTACTCACACATTAAGCCGGGGCGGCGGCTCAATGGGAACACCCGCCACGAGATCCAGACCCGGACCAGATCGATTCTGTTCAGACCATTGCCCAGGAGTGCCTTGATCTTGTTGATGGTGGGGAGCAGGGGTTGGCGCTCCGCTTGAGTCAGCTTGTCTGACAGTGGGTGAGTCGGCTCCAGACGCGAGGGGCGAAAGCCGGGTAACAGACTCTCATCAGCCGGTGACGTGTCTTGGCAGTAAAACCACGTCAGATTCCAGTCCTTGGGGTGGCTTGGCGGCTCTGCGTAAGGGAAAAGGTAGTCCCTACGCCGCTTGATGGAGATGCCGCCTAGCTCCAAACTCGGCCCGTTGGCACACTGGTTCTGGCGGTTTAAATAGAAAAGCTCTCTGAAGAGCAGCAGACTGGGTTCTTCTCCAAGGTAAACCTCGCAGAACACTTGGAAGTTGCAGATATTGGATACTGAGTTGGGTCCTATGTCCTGAGGTCGCAGATCGAAGAAATTCAGAACGTCTCTGAAAAACTTTGAGCCGGGCGGTGCGAAGCCCCGGCTCATGTTATCCGCAAAAATGACCACCTCTCCGTCCTTTGGCTGTGGTCTCTCCTCTGATGGGTCAGGGGCACGGTAGGACATGACGTCCTTCTTGGGCAAGTGGCCTGACTTGGCAAAATCCGCTAGGGTCTCATTGGTGACGTTGGACCTCATCCAATTGCAAGTAATGGAGGCCTTAGGAGCTTTTGGAGGCATGGTGAAAGTCTGCAGCCTATGATAAAAGGAAACGTCCAGTTTAAGTATAAGCCGGAGGAAAGTTGTAATTCAGTGTTAAGTGGCGGCTTACGGAGGGGACTAATGATATATGTCTAAGTATATCGGGTTATCTAAGCCGCTGGTGTGCTTGAGGGTAATTCAAATTGTCTACAGCCTGGTTATAAGTGAGCTGGAAAGTTTTACGGTGCGTGGCTTCCCTTAAGTCGGAAGGTTCTACGGCGCGTGTTTTCTTTAAGCCGGAAATGTAAACCGCCATGATTCAATGAAGGCAGTTTTTTACCAAGTGTGGTGAAAACAGGTTTCACACATTGCGGTAAATATTTTGGATCAAAATGGTCGGGCAAAAGGAAAATTTCTAGACCTAAAAAACAGACGCAGGGGAGTTCTTGAGCATTGAACAAGGCCTTATGCAGTAAAAGGAGGTCTACTTGCATGAGAAATGGGTGCTAAAACAGCTACCACAGTAGTTCTACACAGGGCTAAGATCAAAAAGGGCAGTAAAAATAAAAACTACCGGGGCTCGTAGGTGACAGCGAAGAACACGAAGAACACGGATGAACCCTACGACAGATCTGTTCTACAGGGCAAGCAGGACTTACGGTGGCTGGTGAGTCACGGAGGTCGTCGCGTTTCTCTGGTCAAATCAGGGTGATGCAGCGGCCTGAGTTGATGACGACGAGAAGACCCGCGGCGGCGGCAGTAGCAGAGCTCGGGCAGGGGAGCAGTGGCGCGAGGAAGAAGACGAAGGAGAGAGAAGTGGCTGAAGGCCAGTCGGGCTGGCCTATTTATAAGGCGAGCTCATAAGTGGGCGCGAGAATCAAGGAGACCACGACGTGGTTATCTCCCCACGAAATGCCTCGATTTTCGGGATGACAGTAAAGGTAAAGATCCATTGCGGATCTGGCGGAGTAAAAAAACGGACTTAATGGAGGATGACGTCACGGCGGATTATTTGGAGTCCAGAGGATGCCGTCACGCCGGGATATGGCCTTCACACAATTATAAGCCGGAGGTTTTCTGTCGAAGGAATGGAAGATTGACATGAGCCGGCTCAAACCAATCTGGGGCCTAATGTTGAGGATATAGACCTTAGAGTCACCCGCCAGGAGGGGCCGGGTTACTCATATGGTCATTGCCAGAAGCCCGGCGCCAAGCTTGAAAACGGTGGGCCAAAGATGGGTTTAAGACCCGGATATGGTCTAAGGCCCGTAGTTACAATCATTATCATAGTAGAACTTGTAGTGCAAGGCAAGGATAGCTGAGAGTCCGAGCCGGACACTCTTATGAGCCGGCCGGGACTCTGAGAGCTGCTGGGCGTCAGCCTCCCTATATAAAGGGACGACCCGGCAGCGGTTTAGGGATAGGAACAATCTGATCGAGAGCCAGGCATAGCGGTTTAGCTCCCTGGTTATCGAAACCCTAATCAATACCACCTCAAACTGGACGTAGGCTTTACCTTCACCATAAGGGGCCGAACCAGTATAAACCCTCGTGTTCCTTGTCCCGCTTAACCCCCTCAAGATTCCTAGTTGCGATGGCTCCACGACTAAGTCCTAGCTCAAGGACATCTGCCCTGACAATTCCACGACAGTGGGGTAATGAGGTGGAGCTGCAGCAAGCACTAAGCATGTATGGTGGCTAACATACGCAAATAAGAGCGAGAAGAGAAGCAACGGAACGGTCGTCAACTAGTAATGATCAAGAAGTGATCCTGAACTCCTACTTACGTCAAACATAACTCAAAAGCCATGCTCTCTTCCCGGACTCCGCCGAAAACAGACCATCACGGCTACACATGCGGTTGATGCATTTTAATTAAGTCGAGTGTCAAGTTCTCTACCACCAGACATTAACAAATTCCCATCTGCCACATAATCGCGGGCACGGCTTTCGAAAGATAATACCCTGCAGGGGTGTCCCAACTTAGCCCATTATAAGCTCTCACGGTCAACGAATGATAAACCTTCTCCCGGGAAGACCCGATCAGTCTCGGAATCCCGGTTTACAAGACATTTGGACAATGGTAAAACAAGAGCAGCAAAGCCGCCCGATGTGTCGACAATCCCGATAGGAGTCGCACGTACCTCGTTCTCAGGACACACCGGATGAACAGTACGTACAACTAGAACCAGCCCTCGAGTTTCCCCGAGGTGGCGCTGCAAGTGGCTCTAGTTTGGACCAGCACTCAGAGGAACACTGGCCCGAGGGTTTAAATAAAGATGACTGTTGAGTCTGCAGAACCCAAGGGAAAAAGGCTTAGGTGGCAAATGTTAAAACCAAGGTTGGGCCTTGCTTGAGGAGTTTTATTCAAAGCGAACTGTCAAGGGGGTCCCATAAATCACCCAACCGCGTAAGGAATGCAAAATCAAGGAACATAACACCGGTATGACGGAAACTAGGGCGGTAAGAGTGGAACAAAACACCAGGCATAAGGCCGAGCCTTCCACCCTTTACCAAGTATATAGATGCATTAATTAAATAAGAGATATTGTGATATCCCAACATAAACATGTTCCAACATGGAGCAATCTTCAACTTCACCTGCAACTAACACGCTATAAGAGGGGCTGAGCAAAAGCGATAACATAGCCAAACAACCGTTTGCTAGGAAGGGTGAAAAAAGGTTAGAGGTTCATGGCAATATGGGAGGCATGATATAACAAGTGGTAGGTAGCACGGCATAGCAATAGAGCGAACAACTAGCAAGCAAAGATAGAAGTGATTTCGAGGGTATGGTCATCTTGCCTGAAATCCCGCAAGGAAGAAGATCGAATCCATGAAGAAGACAAACGGATGTAGTCGAACGAATCCTCACAACTCCGGAACGAAACCGAAGCTAACGAGAGAAACAACCCGGAAAGAAAAAAACAACATAGTAAACAACCACCACATACACATGGCATGATGCACAATCAAGTATGATGCATGTCCGGTTGAATGATTCATGGCGTGGCAAAGTGCAACAAACATCGCTACAAATTAAGTGGAGCTCAATATGAAACGAGTTGCATATTGACGAAACACCACATCAAATATTTAGTTTTCTCCCGTTTATGTACCCAACAATATTAAATGTTGATCAACATGGCAAGAGGTGAAGCATAAGTAAACTACCTAGCTAGGCAAGTTTAAATGAGGCCCGAACAACCAACAACAATTCCGGAAAATCCCCATATGCATATTTTGAATTTGGTACTGTTCTGCCTAAAACCATATTCTATTGTTGTTAAACAGTAAAACAAGATGCACCATGTTAATCTATGCATTTTTCTACCCCATTTACATATAATGTTTATTAAATTCCGAGTTACGGTTAATTAGTTATGAATTAAATCATTTTAACATGGCATTTATGCAAATTTAAACAAACAGCATTTTAAACATGCATGAAAGTTGGATATTATGAAACTAGATGAATTTCTAAGCACTTTTCATATATAAATTATTTACATATGATGCATGATTAATTAGCTATTAGATGCATGAACACTAGAGGTTTTTTTGAAAAACAACAGTTTTCTGGAAATTAGAAAAAAACGTCCTGGCAGGGAAAAAAACATCACGGGCCAGATCTGAGGCAAACTGGGCTGGAGGGGAGCTGCTGGTTGCTCACCATGGGCTAGTCCCAGTCGGTGAGGAGCCAAGGCAGGCCGCGAAGGGGCGTGCTGGGCCTGGAGGCGCGGTCAACGCTCGGGGCTGAACCGGACGAGCCGCTGCTGCTCTCGTTTCTGAAGAAACAGAAGCAGCAGCTGGAGCATGGCAATGGAGAAGACGACGGCAGGGGGCCCTGGCGACGGGGTCGGCGGGAACCGGGCGGAACGGGCGGATCGAGTCGTCCGGCCTCGGTTCCGGGCAACGACGGCGGCCAACGGAGCTCGGGCGCGGGGCACAGCCATCCATGGCGGCGGCGGCGGTCCTGCTCGAACAGAGAGACACAAGCGACAGAGAGGTGAGAGAAGGAGAAAGAGCGCGACGCAAAGGGAGAGGGAAGCGGCGATAGGGCTCACCGGAGCGCGTGGGGCGGCGAGGGGTAGCTGCTTGCTCCGGCGGCTTCCATGGCGCAAGGAACACCTGTTGCAGGAGAGAACAAGGGAGTTGAGAAGAGGAGACGAAGGAAGGAAGGAGAAGGGCGGAGGCGAGGGGCACGGCCTGCTGGTGATGCTCGACGGCGATGAGGTTCGGGACGGGGATGCCGGCGTGGAGAGGAGCGCTCGGGCAGAGGAGGAGCGGTGCCGGGGCTTGCGAACTGCTGCTGTTGCCGCGGCGACGAGGCAGTGAGGCGAGGGACTTGGCGCTGGCGGGACTTGGGGACGAGCTCCCGGCGACGGGGTGTGATGCAGAGGAGGCAAACGAGGCAGGCGCCAGATCCGGGGCGGAGGGACTCGTTCCCGGCGGCGACGGAGCTGCGGGCAACCATGGCGGCTCCTGGAACACAGAGGGAGAGGCATGAGAAAGAGGGGGATCGAGAGCAGGTAACAGAGGAGGTAGGTAAAAAGGGCGGCGCTGGGGACCTACTGGTCACCGGAGGTTGCTGGGGGTGGGGAACGGCGGCGAGGCCGAGCAGAGGAGGCGCACGGGAATGGAGCTGCGGGCGCTCGATGCGGCTGGTGATCAAATGCAAAGCAGAGAGAGGGCGGAGCGCTGCTCCTCTTCCATGGTGCTCGACTCGGGGACGAGGCATTGGAGGCTGTGGATTGGGCGATGGGGAAAGCGAGGAGAAGGCAGGTGGGTGGCTTGACCGCACTGGGATCCCGAGGAAGACCTTGGAGTGGCGGCGGCCGAATGGGGGGGATGGGACAAGGCTCCTAATTTCTAGGGTTGGTCAATATATATCTCATGGGATTAGATTAGAGGCTATTTGGGCCCTCCGATTTAAATCGGACGATCGAGAAAAATAGGCTAGGAGAGTCCAACAAAGAAAACGGTGATGTTATATAGTTGTTTGGGGATGATCCGGATCCAACGGTAACGAAAATCCGGTTCGGGTTCGGGGAAGTCTCGGACACGGGCGAGGGGTTGACGAAAGGCCAATGAAGACAAAGCGGTCAGCGAGAGGGTGACGAAGGCAAAGGAAGAAATGACAATGACGAACGATTGCAAGTTTTAAAACATGACGGCAACGGAGTGCCAATGCAATGCGAATGATGCGATGATGAATGCAACAAACAAATAAAAAAACACAACTGACTCGCAAAACAAGGAAGGCATCTGGAGCGTTGGTCTCGGGGTGTTACAACACTCCACCACTACAAGAGGATCTCATCCCGAGATCTAGGATGGCACCGGAGAGAAACGGAAGGGGAAGAGGTAAAACAAATTGCTTCTTGCCAAGAGTGAAACCAAAGAACCTTGGAAGTTGAACAATTTCGAGAAAATAATACAACGGAGATGAACAAAGTTGAAAACAATCCGTTAGGAAAGAGGAACAAGGAACAATACGGGAACCTTGTAGCTCAACTCCCCGGGACACTGCCACAACCCCTAAATGTCAGGAGGCACCCAGAACAATGTTCTCGTCACAAAACCATCGGAACGATTCCAAGATACCCGCGTGATCCTAATTTTTTTTTTGTGAAATTTGAGGAGAGAATAGACAAAACTTCTACGTTAGGAGACATCACCAGAGCGACGAAGGGACTGAGGAGTAAAAATAATCCTACTCTCCGATATATATAATCCTAAGACTCAAAACATTTTTGTTCTAGACTCAACAATGCCAGCGATTCGATCAAGCAGGGGGGCTCCTAAGTCAGGGATGGCTCTGATTACCAACTTGTAACGTCCACGATGCGGCTATATCTCCCACGTGTCGAGGCACGACTTAGAGGCATAACCGCATAGTGGTTTTGTCGCAAGAAGGGTCATCTTCACATAATCCCATGTAATGAACAAGAATGGGATAAAGAGTTGGCTTACAATCGCCACTTCACACAATACACGAATATAAATCATACATCATCCAAAATACAATCATAAATAGACCGACTACGGTCAAGATCCAGATGAAAATAAGACAACCCAAATGCTAGATCCCCGATCGTCCCAACTGGGCTCCACTACTGATCATCAGAAAAAGACACATAGTAACGACCACGTTCCTCGTCGAACTCCCACTTGAGATCGACGCCATCATCTGCACTGGCATCGTCGGCACCTGCAACTGTTTTGGTAGAATCTGTGAGTCACGGGGACTCAGCAATCTCACACCCGCGAGATCAAGACTATTTAAGCTTGTAGGAAAGGGAGGTGTAATAAGGTGGAGCTGCAGCGGCAAAAGCATATATGGTGGCTAACTTGCGCAAAAGAGAGCGAGAAGAGAAGCAACGGAACGGACGCCATCTAGCAATGACCAAGAAGTGATCCTGAACACCTACTTACGTCATACATAACACAGACCGTGTTCACTTCCCGGACTCCGCCGAGAAGAGACCATCACGGCTACACACGTAGTTGATGTATTTTAATTGGGTCAAGTGACAAGTTCTCTACAACCGGACATTAACAAATTCCCATCTGCCTCATAACCGTGGGCACGGCTTTCGAAAGATAATACCCTGCAGGGGTGTCCCAACTTAGCCCATCATAAGCTCTCACGGTCAACGAAGGATAAACCTTCTCCCGGAAAGACCTGATCAGTCTCGGAATCCCGGTTTACAAGACATCTCGACAATGGTAAAACAAGACCAGCAAAGCCGCCCAAATGTGCCGACAAATCCCGATAGGAGCTGCACATATCTCGTTCTCAGGGCACACCGGATTGTCCAAGCTTCTGATAGGCCAGCCCAGAGTTGCCCCTGGTGGCCACCGGCGACTAACAGTTTGGACCAATACTCAGAGGAGCACTGGCCCGGGGGTTTAAAAAAAAGATGACCCATGGGCTCTAGAAAACCCGGGGGAAAAAGGTATAGGTCGCAAATGGTAAAACCAAGGTTGGGCCTTGCTGGAGGAGTTTTATTCAAGGCGAACTGTCAAGGGGGTCCCATAAATCACCCGACCGCGTAAGGAACGCAAACTCAAGGAACATAATCCCGGTATAACAGTAACTAGGGCGGCAAGAGTGGAACAAAACACCAGGCATAAGGCCGAGCCTTCCACCCTTTACCAAATATATATAGATGCATTAATTAAATAAGAGATATTGTGATATCCCAACATATCCATGTTCCGACATGGAACAAACTTCAACTTCACCTGCAACTAGCAACGCTATAAGAGGGGCTGAGCAAAAGCGGTAACTTAGCCAAACAATGGTTTGCTAGGAAAGGATGGTTAGAGGCTGACATGGAAAAAATGGGAGGCATGATATAGCAAGTGATAGGTAGCGGAGCATGGCAATAGAGCGAACAACTAGGAAAGCAAAGATAGAAGTGATTTCGAGGGGTGGTCATCTTGCCTGCAAGGTTCTCAGAGTTGTCGAAAGCTTGATCCTCGTAAGCGTACTCAACAGGTTCCTCGTTCACGAACTCGTCTCCCGGCTCTACCCAAGACAAGAGCACAAACAAACGGAACCACAATCAATCACGAGAAATGCACAAGCAACATGATGCAAAACATGTATGATATGCAAGATATGATATGCGATGCATATGCGTGCTCCGGAAGGAAAATTATGAACATGGAAGTAACTTGGAAAAACAAGCATGCCACTGGAAAGATGAGATGATTTCGGTCGAAATCGATATAAAGATCACCGGAATCGGATGCACGGTTTGCAAATGGCAAGCAAAACAAGAATGACACGAATCTGCGATTAACAGCATGATAGCACTTAAAATGCAACGACCAACAATGCTACAGCACTCCAACATAGCAACAAAGCATATAGCAGTAAACTACAGGCGATGCTTGACAAAAGATGAACACTGAGCTACGGCTAGATCACAACATATCAAGCTCAAACAAGCATGGCAAAAGTGCAAACGATAACAGGTTCACAGACTTGGTGAAAAACTGGACATGGCAGAAAACAGCATCAGGTAGCAATGTTCAGAGCACGAAATAAACATGCTACATGAACTTAACATAGCAAAACAAGGCATGGCAGTGTTCTACTAAATGCACATGACAAAAGTCCCTTAATGACCATAAGCCAAAAAGGACCAGAAGATATGATGGCAAGCATGTAAACATAGCAAGTTTCGTTATCAGGTTTCAGACTTAGCAGAAAACAGAGCATGGCAGAAATAATAATATGTAGGCTTCTTTGTGAGCTTGATGCACTCACTACAGAGCAATTCATGACAAACCAAGAACACCTAAAGCAAGCTGGCATGTTTATGAAGCTATGCATGGCAAGAACAATAGCATAACATGTATGGATCAACTACAATAAGCTTGGCGAAATTGCATATCATGTTAAGAATCTGCCATAAATATTTTATAGCAAAAGTAGAGCAAGATTGAGTCATGCTAAGGCACCCCATAATTGCAAACAATTGCATTAATGGATCAATTACAACTATAGCTACAAAACATCCTTACTGAACATCTCCAAAATATGCATGGATCTCTCTGTAACATCAAGTTTACATGGCAACAAAATAACAGCAGACAAGGACTTAGAGAAATCACTAAGTCCCTGAAATCAGAAACATTACGGAGCCTACTTTGCATGCTTGTGATAGTAACCACAGAGATCACAAAAATACATGGACCACACCACTGGAAAGATGGCATGGCATACTTCAAAACACATGTAGAGATCATGCCCATAAGATGCACAGATTAAATGATACAAAAATGACAAATCTCCAAGTTCTGATAAGAACCAGAGAATAACAGCAACTAGCCCTCTTCCAACAGATATTTGGGCATCAAGATGACCTCTAATGAACATGGTGCAATTGAACAAAATGAAGAGCATCACGAGGCGAACAATTTGACATATTACACGCGCGAATCGGAGCTATATGCATGAAGTTATGCCATCACGAACAGAGGCACATACTGAGAAAATTCCAAGACTTGGAAGAATTTCGGGGGGGGGGGGGGTTAGGAGAAAGTCAACGGGGCTACCGTACGGGATCGATCGGATCTGGCCGGGCTCGTGCTTGGGTGCTCGCCGGGGCGGTGGAGCAGCTGGCCGAGGCGGCGCGGAGGGCGGCCGGAGGTGCGGGCGTGCGGGCCCGGGCGGCGCCGGCGTCGGGCAAGACGGCGGGGACGGCGGCGAGGCGACGGCGTCGGCCGGCGAGGAGAAGGCGGCGGCGAGGGCGGCGGAGGCGCGCGGGGGCCCGCGGGCCGGCGGGCCCGCGCCGGGCCTGGCGGGCCGCGGCGGCGCGGCGCGGGGACGCTGCCACGTGGCGGCTTCCCACTGGTGCGGACGCGGCGGCGCGACGTGTCCGGCGGGGCTGGACGTGTCCGGTGGCGGCGGGGATTTTTGCTAGGGTTTGGACTGCGGTTGTATTTCGGGAGTCTCACATATAAATAGGTAGAGGGAGCTAGGAGGCTCCAAATGAGGTGCGGTTTTCGCCCACACGATCGTGATCGAACGACCTAGGACATGGAAGAGAGTTTGGTGGGTTTTGGGCTGGTTTTGGAGGGGGTTTTTGCTGGACACTCAAATGGACTTTGCGGATGCCCGGTTAACCGTTGGAGCACCAAACGACCTCCGAATGGAACGAAACTTGACCGGTGGTCTCCGGGTGGTGTAATAAGGCCACTTGATAAGCCTCGGTCCATTCCGAGAAACCAAGAGGGGTGCACCGGAGGAGATAGGAGCGCCGGATTGCAAAACGGACAACGGGGAAAATGCTCGGATGCATGAGACGAACACGTATGCAAATGCAATGCACATGATGACATGATATGAAAATGCATGACATGACAAAATACAAAACGAAAAACAAAAACCCGACAACGGAGGGAAAATCATAACACATAGCCGGAAATGGCAAGAGTCGGAGTTACAAATATGGCAAGTTACATGCGGGGTGTTACACAAAACTTGACAGAATGGGAAGAACTTGAAAAGAGGGCACGACACTCCGGTTGGAAATGGATAAGCACGAAAAGAAAACGGTCCTCACAAATCGAGATGATGAGTGAAGATAGCAACATCACCATGCCTCCGGAAGAAAAAAATAGAAGATAGATCACTGGAATAAAGGAATGGAGAAGAAAATGACAACTTCTGCCACAAATAAGCTTGGAAAGCATCCTTCCAAGATGGTTATAACGGAGTTGTTGGGAAATCAACAACGAAAAGAACAATCTTGTTGAGGGCTTATGGAACACATCTCAAAATTATGAGGTGACAACCCGCCACTAACGGAAACAACTAATATAATTGATAACACCACAAAGAGATTGATGGATTTAAAATACCTCATTCTTAACAACAAGTGAATCATGGAACATGAATGGAAATTGTCAAGAAGGACATAACACCATCTCAAAATGAGGTAGAAAGAATTGCACTTCGGAATGCAAGATGAAGAATGCTTGAACTCCTCAAAACAACACATTTGTTGAGCACCATGTTTATTTAAGAGTATAGCTTGGCGGATCTTAACTTCGAGAGAAATCTTGAAGAACAATTGAAGAATAAAAAGAATCTTTGATGAACCACCATGTAGAGCCTCCATGAAGAACTCCGGTAATAAAAGGATGATAAAAAGAAAGAGAAGTTGACAACACAAGGTGAAGCCTTGCAATGATTAGATGAAGCTTTGGAATGATATAATTGAAATAACTTGGAGCTCCGGAAAGAAAAGATGAACAACTAGGAACCGAGAATTTGATATCATGAACGAACTCCGGAAGAAGGAATTAATCACTTGGAGGGAACAAGAATAATAATTACATTACGCATATCCTTCACCAATTTAGATTGATGACAAGCAACGGATTTGGCATACTACTTATTCTCGTTGAAAGAAAAAGGATTGAAGAGAGATATAGCGCAAACTTCAGAAGGTATTAATGGAACCACTGGTGGAATTTGGAAACAACGAATGAATTAAAATGATAACCAAGAAAGAGAACTCTTGAACGAACCACCGTAAGAATTGAAAATGAAAGTAGCAAAGGCACAATTCACCGAGAAGAATTAGAAAACGAATAAAGATACTAGACAGAATTTAGATATAAGTGAAACGAAGAGATCATGAATTGATTAGAGAATACTTGAATGATGCACCGATAAGATTTGGAGAACGAGAGCTGAGTGTTGAGAACGAATAAATCTTCTGAAATGATGGACTACGGAGAATCAAACTGAAAAGACTCATGAATTGCTCCGGATGGGTGAAAAGAATTCTCGCAATCGAAAACAATTATGAGAGGATGGCATAAAGCTAGAACCATGAATCCTCAAGAGAATGGACCAGATTTAAGGGAAACTCTTCTTCGGTCTTCAAATGTTGAGAATGAAGACAAGAAACACCACCATAAATTATTGAGACACTCCGGAACAATGGATAATAGAAATGATGAACCAACGATGAAATAATTTGAAAGATCTTGGAGAAAGACATATGACTGATGAAAATTCATTCTTACGTCAAACTTTGCAATGAATTTGAGAATACCTCCGGAAAGAATTAGGAGAGTTAGGTAAGATCCTGGGAAAAAAACTTGTGGGTTAGGGCCCACTCAAAAGAAACACCGTTGAAATGATTACTTGAAAAGGAGATAGCACCGGTTGAACGATTTAAAAGAAAGATTGCGCCGGTTGAATTAAATGGCTTGAATAAGGTAAGACCTCGAAATAGCTTGAACGGATTAGGAATCAAAACATGAATCTTCTGAGATATCTTGTACACTCCGGAACCAATGAAAATAGTGAGAGGTGCACCAGCATGAGAAAGCATTTGAAATGAGGAAAAAGATATGATCGCTAAAGCTTGAATTTAATCCACTGGAGAAGAAAGAGAACGAATAATGATGAAGTTAAGGCTCCGTTAGCATCTTCCTAAGAATCACCGGATAAGAACATTGACGGAAAAGAATGGAGAGACTTCCCATCTATAAGATGGATACTTGATTAAGAAATCTGAGTGTTTCAAGAAAAAGGGTGGGAGGGCGGGAAAAACAAAGGCAACTTGGGACGGATGAAACAAACACCGTTGAGAAAAGCTTAGAATTGATCTTGCGAATGTTGGAATGACTGGATGCACTTGAAGAGAAACACACCGGTTGGAAAAGAATTAACATGACAACCTCGATGATCAAGAAGGATTAGTATTCACATAGCAATATGAGAACACCGTTTAGGAAAGGTATGGATTCAACATTTGACTTCAAAGCAACTCGAATACCACAAATAAAACAAAACAAAGGATTGGCTTGCAGAATAAGCCGGAACAAACATATGATAGAGATTTCGTCCGAAGTTTTCGTGGTGGGGCCCACACGGGCTCGATCGTACATCACCATCATGTACAAGGCAGTGCACATGACATACGAAGCGTCCCCGAGTCGGCATAGCCAAGGACTCTTTAAGACACTACGAGACCACTTTAAACCAACCGTGGAAAGGCGGACCACTAGACGTCGAACCCCAATCTCATATCATGCATCTGTCGGAAAGATATCTTAGGAGCTACTTGAATTCCCACTTATAAACTCCCGAAACTTTCTGGTTATGCAATCAGGTGTTAGGGATACATGGGACACAAAATATATCACCCAAACTAACAATACCTAGATCCAGTTGTATCCATCCTTCAACACATAACCAAGAAACCTTCGGAAATCATTTACCTCATCCTTCGAAAAGCATCCGTTATACGAGTTCTAGCAATACTCCCGAACTCCCGCCCCAGTACTGGGTGGCGTCGAGGTGATCTCACCAACAACTGCATAAAAGAGATTTTCGATGTCGGCGAAACTCAGGTATTCCAGAACTGCAACGATAAAATTGTGACGACAACACCTCAGAGCTCAACTCCCCGTGACACTGCCACAACCCCTAAATGTCAGGAGGCACCAAGAACAATGTTCTCGTCACAAAACCATCGGAACGATTCTAAGATACCCGCGTGATCCTAAATTTTTTTTAATGAAATTTGAGGAGAGAAAAGTCAAAACTTCTACGTCAGGAGGCCTCACCAGAGCGACGAAGGGACTGAGGAGTAAAAAGAATCCTACTCTCCGATATATATAATCCTAAGACTCAAAACATTTTTGTTCTAGACTCAACAACGCCAGCGATTCGATCAAGCAGGGGGCTCCTAAGTCGGGGATGGCTCTGATTACCAACTTGTAACGCCCACGATGCGGCTATATCTCCCACGTGTCGAGGCACGACTTAGAGGCATAACCGCATTGTGGTTTTGTCGCAAGAAGGGTCATCTTCACACAATCCCATGTAATGAACAAGAATGGGATAAAGAGTTGGCTTACAGTCACCACTTCACACAATACATAAATAAAACATACATCAAACAGGGTACACACATAGGTCCGACTACAGAACCAAAATAAAAGAAGACAACCCCAAATGCTAGATCCCTGATCGTCCCAACTGGTCTCCACTACTGATCAACAGGAAACAAAACATAGGAACGACCAAGGTCCTCGTCGAACTCCCGCTTGAGCTCGGTTGCATCACCTGCACTGGTATCATCGGCACCTGCAACTGTTTTGGTAGAATCTGTGAGTCACGAGGACTCAGCAATCTCACACCCGCGAGATCAAGACTATTTAAGCATATAGGAAGGATAGGGTAATGATGTGGAGCTGCAGCAAGCACTAAGCATGTATGGTGGCTAACATACGCAAATAAGAGCGAGAAGAGAAGCAACGGAACGGTCGTCAACTAGTAATGATCAAGAAGTGATCCTGAACTCCTACTTACGTCAAACATAACTCAAAAGCCGTGTTCTCTTCCCGGACTCCGCCGAAAAGAGACCATCACGGGTACACACACGGTTGATGCATTTTAATTAAGTCGAGTGTCAAGTTCTCTACAACCAGATATTAACAAATTCCCATCTGCCACATAGCCGCGGGCACGGCTTTCAAAAGATAATACCCTGCAGGGGTGTCCCAACTTAGCCCATTATAAGCTCTCACGGTCAACGAAGGATAAACCTTCTCCCGGGAAGACCCGATCAGTCTCGGAATCCCGGTTTACAAGACATTTCGACAATGGTAAAACAAGACCAGCAAAGCCGCCCGATGTGTCGACAATCCCGATAGGAGTCGCACGTACCTCGTTCTCAGGACACACTGGATGAACACTACGTACAACTAGAAGCACCCCTCGAGTTTCCCCGAGGTGGCGCTGCAAGTGGCTCTAGTTTGGACCAGCACTCAGAGGAACACTGGCCCGGGGGTTTAAATAAAGATGACCCTTGAGTCTGCAGAACCCAAGGGAAAAAGGCTTAGGTGGCAAATGTTAAAACCAAGGTTGGGCCTTGCTGGAGGAGTTTTATTCAAAGCGAACTGTCAAGGGGGT
Organism: Aegilops tauschii subsp. strangulata; assembly: GCF_002575655.3. NCBI lineage: Eukaryota > Viridiplantae > Streptophyta > Magnoliopsida > Poales > Poaceae > Aegilops > Aegilops tauschii. Next base: position 204,886,587 of record NC_053037.3, on the reverse strand, counting down.
CCCATAAATCACCCAACCGCGTAAGGAACGCAAAATCAAGGAACATAACACCGGTATGACGGAAACTAGGGCGGCAAGAGTGGAACAAAACACCAGGCATAAGGCCGAGCCTTCCACCCTTTACCAAGTATATAGATGCATTAATTAAATAAGAGATATTGTGATATCCCAACATAAACATGTTCCAACATGGAGCAATCTTCAACTTCACCTGCAACTAACACGCTATAAGAGGGGCTGAGCAAAAGCGATAACATAGCCAAACAACGGTTTGCTAGGAAGGGTGAAAAAAGGTTAGAGGTTCGTGGCAATATGGGAGGCATGATATAACAAGTGGTAGGTAGCGCGGCATAGCAATAGAGCGAACAACTAGGAAGCAAAGATAGAAGTGATTTCGAGGGTATGGTCATCTTGCCTGAAATCCCGCAAGGAAGAAGATCGAATCCATGAAGAAGACAAACGGATGTAGTCAAACGAATCCTCACAACTCCGGAACGAAACCGAAGCTAACAAGAGAAACAACCCGGAAAGAAACAAACAACATAGTAAACAACCACCACATACACATGACATGATGCACAATCAAGTATGATGCATGTCCGGTTTAATGATTCATGGCGTGGCAAAGTGCAACAAACATCGCTACAAATTAAGTGGAGCTCAATATGAAACGAGTTGCATATTGACGAAACACCACATCAAATATTTAGTTTTCTCCCGTTTATGTACCCAACAATATTAAATGTTGATTAACATGGCAAGAGGTGAAGCATAAGTAAACTACCTAGCTAGGAAAGTTTAAATGAGGCCGGAACAACCAACAACAATTCCGGAAAATCCCCATATGCATATTTTGAATTTGGTACTGTTCTGCCTAAAACCATATTTTATTGTTGTTAAACAGTAAAACAAGATGCACCATGTTAATCTATGCATTTTTCTACCCCATTTACATATAAAGTTTATTAAATTCCGAGTTACGGTTAATTAGTTATGAATTAAATCATTTTAACATGGCATTTATGCAAATTTAAACAAATAGCATTTTAAACATTTTAAACATGCATGAAAGTTGGATATTATGAAACTAGATGAATTTCTAAGCACTTTTCATATATAAATTATTTACATGATTAATTAGCTATTAGATGCATGAACACTAGAGGTTTTTTTGAAAAACAACAGTTTTCTGGAAATTAGAAAAAAACGTCCTGGCAGGGAAAAAACATCACGGGCCAGATCTGAGGCAAACTGGGCTGGAGGGGAGCTGCTGGTTGCTCACCATAGGCTAGGCCCAGTCGGTGAGGAGCCAAGGCAGGCCGCGAAGGGGCGCGCTGGGCCTGGAGGCGCGGTCAACGCTCGGGACTGAACCGGGCGAGCCGCTGCTGCTCTCGTTTCTAAAGAAACAGAAGCAGCAGCTGGAGCATGGCAATGGAGAAGACGACGGCAGGGGCCCTGGCGACGAGGTCGGCGGGAACCGGGCGGAACGGCGGATCAAGTCGTCCGGCCTCGGTTCCAGGCAACGGCGGCGGCCAATGGAGCTCGGGCGCGGGGCACAGCCATCCATGGCGGCGGCGGTGGTCCTGCTCGAACAGAGAGACACAAGCGACAGAGAGGTGAGAGAAGGAGAAAGAGCGTGGCACGAAGGGAAAGGGAAGCGGCGGTAGGGCTCACCGGAGCGCGTGGGGCGGCGAGGAGTAGCTGCTTGCTCCGGCGGCTTCCATGGCGCAAGGAACACCTGTTGCAGGAGAGAACAAGGGAGTTGAGAAGAGGAGACGAAGGAAGGAAGGGGAAGGGCAGAGGCGAGGGGCACGGCCTGCTGGTGATGCTCGACGGCGATGTGGTTCGGGACGGGGATGCCAGCGTGGAGAGGAGCGCTCGGGCAGAGGAGGAGCGGTGCCGGGGCTTGCAAACTGCTGCTGTTGCCGCGGCAACGAGGCAGCGAGGCGAGGGACTTGGCGCTGGCGGGACTTGGGGACGAGCTCCCGGCGACGGGGTGTGATGCAGAGGAGGCAAACGAGGCAGGCGCCAGATCCGGGGCGGAGGGACTCGTTCCCGGCGGCGACGGAGCTGCGGGCAACCATGGCGGCTCCTGGAACACAGAGGCAGAGGCATGAGAAAGAGGGGGATCGAGAGCAGGTAAGAGAGGAGGCAGGGAAAAAGGGCGGCGCTGGGGACCTGCTAGTCACCGGAGCTTGCTGGGGGTGGCGGAACGGCAGCGAGGCCGAGCAGAGGAGGTGCACAGGAATGGAGCTGCGGGCGCTCGATGCGGCTGGTGATCAAATGCAAAGCAGAGAGAGGGCGGAGCGCTGCTCCTCTTCCATGGTGCTCGGCTCGGGGACGAGGCATTGGAGGCTGTGGATTGGGCGATGGGGAAAGCGAGGAGAAGGCAGGTGGGTGGCTTGACTGCGCTGGGATCCCGAGGAAGGTCTTGGAGTGGCGGCGGCCGAATGGGGGATGGGACAAGGCTCGTAATTTCTAGGGTTGTCAATATATATCTCATGGGATTAGATTAGAGGCTATTTGGGCCCTCCGATTTAAATCGGACGATCGAGAAAAATAGGCTAGGAGAGTCCAACAAAGAAAACGGTGATGTTATATAGTTGTTTGGGGATGATCCTGATCCAACGGTAACGAAAATCCGGTTCGGGTTCGGGGAAGTCCCGGACACGGGCGAGGGGTTGACGAAAGGCCAATGAAGACAAAGCGGTCAACGAGAGGGTGACGAAGGCAAAGGAAGAAACGACAACGACGAACGAATGCAAGTTCTAAAACATGACGGCAACGGAGTGCCGATGCAATGCGAATGATGCGATGATGAATGCAACAAACAAATAAAAAAACACAACTGACTCGCAAAACAAGGAAGGCATTTGGAGCGTCGGTCTCGGGGCGTTACAACCGTCCGATCTATAAGGAACGGGCAAATGGCCTTGGTCTACCTCCCGCCAGTCACTGTTGACGATCTTTTTCGAACCGGCAGCGACCACCGGCCCAGACCCCTGCCTCCGCCGCCCTGCCCTCCCATCGACCTCACACCACCCTCGTGCTTGGCAGCGCCCCCAGGCCATCCCTTTAATCCCAGCCGACCTCCAGATCGGGCGCCAGTAGCTCTAGGCCGCACACGCCCCTAAGATAAACACCAAGGCGCTGCTTCCCCGGCGTAAGAGGCGTACTAGCGCCTGTTACGCCGGGGAATGCTTTCGTTAATTGGGAATCAACTGGCCAGAAATTGAAATTCAGGGGGGCGACGGACCTCTAGCTAAGGTGAAATAGTATATGAGGAGAAACCTTGTGCATCGAGTTACTAGGAACATCTATTATCAAGAAGAAGCGGTCAACTAGTGTCTTTTGTGGGATGAATACCGTGCAAGCAGAGACGTAAGATTTGCACGAATGAGGGAAGAGGAGTACCTTTTTCGGTTGCCGGTGTGGTCACCTCCACATGTCGTGCCGATCTTCTTCTTTTTACCGGGGAAACCGATGTTCTGGAGGGTGCAGGCTTGGACGAACCCATGGCCAAATTGTTGACTGTGTTGCCGTGGCCGTATGTCGGCGGAGGGGAAGCAGATCCGAGGCGGCGAAGGATGACGTAGCAGGAGAAGCTCCGGTGCCTTGGAGGGTGGCGAAGTTGGAGCGGCAGCGGTGAGGTACTGGACGGCGTGGTTGAACTGGCTCGGGTACGGACAGCTCGGCCTCGGCTTCAACTACTAGCATTGGAGGGCATTGCGGTTGAGGTTGCGGTGGACGACGACGTCGGGGTATCGGCTCTGGCGTGATGGAGGAGGGCGGCGGTTGATGGGTGGGATGGGGTGGCGGACGGAGGACGCCGGGGTTTCGCGGCTGGTGGAGAGGTAGTTTTGGCGCCCACGGAGTACGAATGGGGAATCGGACGGGTGGGGGGAACCATGTTTCGGTCTGGGACGCGCTCGTTTTTGGGTTTTTTGAATAGAAGATGGGACGCGCTTGTTTGAAATTTGGGGAAAGTACAAACTTTTCCCCCCTCTTAAATTTCAGACCTACTGCGGGTCGGGGGTAGGATGGTAATCACAGGTGTCCCAAATGGTGGGCGGGATCGATTTTGGCCGCGCGCATGTGTGCTTAGGCGGCCATTGTGTATGAATGTTTCTCGGATGCGGTTGTGTGGCGTCTAGATGAAGCTACAAACCTACCCCGGTTTAGACCTTTGGACGTCGGGCCGGTAGGTTTCACGGGTCGGAGTTATTAGAAAAGTAATTTCCTTGTACTACCAAACATTGGTCTCACGCGGTTTCGGGCGAGTAGAGGCTCTTTTGGCGCTTCGTTCGAAATTTTGAAACACAAGCATTCACGTTTAGAGTACTCTTGAACTATGAGGATTGACCTAAATAGACAACGTTATATTTGACCTTGTATGTTTGAAAACCTCATTAAATTATCCGCTTCTTTTTGAAATTTTGACACTTAAAAATCCTATAACTACGATTATTTTGGAATGGAGGAGCTAAATTTGAATCTATTTTGTACACGACTACATATGCTATTATGTACAAAATCAGAGCAAAGATTGGTGCCCCCATAATTTAGGTATGGTTTACAAATGTCATGATATCGAATTCAAATAATTGAATGTACTTCATGTTGAATTCAATTTTTTAAAACCACCTTAAGTTGAATTCAAATGTATGCTAGTTCATAGGTAGCTATTTATAATGTCCATTGTGTAACTTTCGTATGTATAATGTGCTTTACACACACAACATGAACTATACTCACGTTTATATTCGATTGCTAAAGCGATGCATTGTCTGGAGTTCAAAATACTAACTATGTGGATCAATTGTGTCGAATAATAACATAGACATGCTCAAATTTGATAGAATCTAGATGTCTGATGGATCAATGACCACTCCTTACGCGAATTGCAAATATCATGATCCCATCCTAATATTTGGATACAATTTATATCTTTAATCAATGTGTAGAGCAGTCTTTTACGTGTAGTTTCACTCTCCATCGGTGGTCTCTCACACATGCTCACACACTCTCTCCCGAGGTGTCTTTCTCGCACACGTGCTCTAGATATAACCCTCCCTCCCTCTCGTAACCATTTACAACTATTTTCACTAACCTTTATCACAAGCACTCTTCCTCTCGCAAACATACACACGCACAATCCTCATCGACCCTTTCTATATACATGGACCTGCCTACGTGTCTCATGTACGCACATTATCTTTACGCCTGTCTCTCACACATTGTCTCACACCTCTCTTCCTAATCGACGAGTATGATTCTAGCAGAGCATTCTGTAGGATGCCCCTTAAAGTTAGGTTGGATGAATAGTAATATCAGAGATAAAGGGGTTACCTTAGTCCGAGAACCTAGGGTTACAAATCCTAGCCGGCTTTGTCAGTGGACACAGAGTCCTTCAGAATTCTGCTATCTTTGACTTGTACGACTAGTCATCTATGGGTCTTCCTAAATGCGTCACGGGCCGACCAATGTGGCGCAGGACGGAACCGAACGAAGGGCCTCACCTCAACCCACCGGACCTCACGCGGTGACACACCCTCTGCCCCCACGTCTCATTATCTTCTCACACCCACACATACCAACACAAACACCACACACACAGAAAATTTCTCCTGGTGCCTCTATTCCCTCCCCCCTTGCATATACACACTCAAGGGAATGGAATCTCTTGTCGTGACGTCATATTCGTCTCTCTCTCTCTAGACCACTCTCATTTCTCGTGCTATCTCTCCCACGGCCCCCCCGTCAGCCCCTCTATCCATGCCTCTCTCGAATATGTAATACACACACATACCTCTCTAGGCCCCGCCAAATGCATGAACTACACATTCACACATGTTACATCACGTACCCCATTGATCTAAAAAGCCCTCTCTTCACGTTTATTTCGCATACAACATTCCTTTTGAATAAAGTGTGGCCAAAAAATTATTTTAGAGTTTCTACATATATACAACATTACAAAGTTATATGGAGGAGTACGAACGCTAATTTGCATTGCATGGTGCCCACAATGATATTTATTCCGCACTGTGAATTTGTATATTTTTATACTATATACAAAGTTAGTCATAATAAAGAGAAACGAAGAGCATCTCTCTCTCCATCGCATACCCCCCTTGTACGCCGCTTTCACGTATGCACACAAAGCTATCTCCAGGTCCTCTAAAAGTAAGCCCCCAGAAAATTCATGCATGTTTCATCTTTCTCTCGCGATATATGCAATGACGATCATTGTATTTGAAGCGAAAGCACGATATTTACATTGGACTTCGGAATCCACTCATTACGGTCACCATTTATGTTTAGTGGTTATTATACAGTCACGGGCTCACCGTACAACTCTGTATTTGCTCATGACATGACTAGTTGACCAGTTAAACGCTCCACGTGGCACCTCTAGTGTTGCATCACATTATCTCACTACCATCGTGCCCACCTGTCGACTTGTATATACTCTACATCTACACTCTTATAAAATACATAAAATACACTCTTATAAAAAACAGAGTTGGTGATGATGGTGTGCCTGCCATCCTGCAATATAGGTCGTCTGATTTATATCTGACGGATAGGAAAGAAACTATGGCAACTTTGCAAAAAGGTACCCACACACCTCTCCACATTTGCAAATAAGGTCTTCCCTCGTTCATCCTTCTCTCTCACAAGATAAACAAGTCATACAAATGCATCTTGATGTTACGTGCAACGCATGGGCATCTTGCTAGTAAGAATGAAAACAAACGACAAAAAAATTATTTGGACGGTGGTTCGAAGTCATCACCGCGGGCACACCGGACAAGGTGGCCTTGTATTGGTATGCTGAGCCGTCTGTTTTAACACACAGGAGCTGGTGTGGTGATTATACACACACGCACGCATGCACACGAACTGCATCCATGCAACACTCACACAAACACATGCACCCACGCACGCACGCAACACTCACACTACACACGTAGCCACGCACGCACACAACACTCACACGCACGCACGCAACACTCACATCCACACACGCACGCATGCATGCATGCACACACCATTACACCACACGACCAACACACACTCTGACGCTCAAGTGCTCAACCTACACGTGCATGCGCACACATCAGGCCCTGACAGACACATACACAACCAGGTGATTCCCGCGCACGGGTTGGAGCCTTGTCGCGCCTGCGTAAATTTGTGTTTATCTGACCTTTTGCCTATGCGAACTGACAGGTGGGACCCACAAGGAACGTGGTCAATTTAACTAGTCAACATGGCGCCATGCAAACTATTTGGCCGGTCAACAGAGTGCAATCCGATGCTGAACTGTGAGCAAGTGACCGTATAGTCACCGCAAAACGTATATAGTGACCGTAATCAGCTTATTCCGAAGTTCGGTGACCGTATTACGCTTTTCTCTCTGTAGGCCCTCCAAAACTACATCTCTACACGTTCTCGCATGTTACATCTAACAACTATGCAATACAGCACTACTACTACACTCTAACATAATAAATCACATGTGTTTTTAGTTTTACTAGATATCATATTGTTACTTATAATTATTCAGTTTGCATACATTAAAATTGCCTTTGAAATGTATGGCCAGTATCATCTACCGCGCGGGAAAAATCCCGCCCTTTCCTGTTTAATCGGGTTTGTATCGATGGATCATGCAAAACAGCAAAACTATAGTACTATACAGTACAAGTGACAGTTCACTGGGCCGTCGTGTCGTCTACTCCTCCGTCGTAAGAGTGGAGCGCTCGCTTTCATAAATCTTCTAGTCCCTTTCGCCGACATGTGGGACATCAAGCTACCGGGTCCACGTGCCATACCGGAATACAGTGCAGAGCAGCTGGGGTGAAGCACCCCAGTCATGGCGCCGGCGTAGTAATGAGCAATGAGGCGTCAAATCACAAAGCTGCACCTTTCCCACATTTAAGTTGGAGGGACAAAGCAACCATCATTTCACTCGTTGCTGAATCCGCTTCTTCCTCATCTTCTTCAACTTAACCACGTGTTGCTTCTCCCCGTTGTTCTGCCTCATGTGGGACACGGATCGGCTTGGTAAAGCACTGACACGTGGGACCGCATGTTAGCAAACCGCCAGGACAACGTCCTCCAAAAATAAGAAGCCTAATCCTAGACTTACAAAGGGCTACGTAGCTGCTACGTATACTTTCCATCTAATCTATATATGCCCCCCTGATTTTCAGGTGGGGTGGGCCTAATCCTCTCCTTTAATCCAATCAAATAGTCCCACATCACATGAGTTCGTAACTTTACGTAAACCATTACGTGGATGTAGCATTGCTCAAATAAGAAACCTCCTCCGCCATCCGCGCGGCAAAATCACCTCCTTTTTACTAATCTTGATTCTATAATTTTTTAGATCAATATAATTGAGATTTGTATAGATAGCACACAGGAGCAAAACCAAGTGGTACGGTTAAGGGCATCCACAATGTGTAGCCAAATGTGAAAGTAGCTTTTGGCATCATGGGAACCATTGTGGACGGTGTTGCCAAAGCCAAAAAGATGGAACCGAAGCTCCCTGATTGATTGATTGAAGGAATAGAAAAATGCAACGTCTCTCCTCTTTCTACCATGCTTGGACGCATGTAGTACAGTATAGAGCACATAGTCTACTCCCCTGTCCCTTCTATCACAAATCACAAAGCAGTGAGGCGTCAAATCACAAAAGCACGGATGAAGCAACCATCATTTCACTCTTCGCCGACTCCGCTTCTCCATCGTCTTCTTCGAGAAACCATCTCACCGCACTAGTACTCCTAGTAGTACTAGTAAAGGACTTCCTGGATGCAAATAAGACTTCCTGCCGCATTAGTTATCGACCTTTATTTTTTAACATACAATCTGAGTGGATAGCTCCTGTGGTCATCACACGTGAGCGGATATATAGGTGGGCTAGGTGGGCAGGCGGCAACAATCTAAGTGCTAAAAGAGTTGATCTGGAAAAAAGAGTTGATCCAATGCTTGGTTTTGTTTGGATTTTCCAACTATGACCATTCGATAGAGTGGATCAATGGCTTACGTTCAAAGTTATTCTCATTCTATAGAATGGTATAGGAACGTGGAGAGATTTGGTTGATTTTATATCGCTGAATAATATAAAATATTATGAGTGCACACGCACCACCCCGAGGTTTGTAGCTACTTCTCGGCCATCGGGAATCCATGTTCTTCCACTCTTTCGTATAAGACATGAGCTTTGTTCATCCTGTTGCCGACACGCGGGACATCTATATGCCTCCATTTTACAAAATCATACTATATGCCTCCATGACACGCGGGACATCTAGCATCAAGGTGGCGTGTCATGCAAGAAAATGGAGATATGCAGTGCGTAAGCGAGTCGTGCACTTCGATGGCACCTAGTACTACGCAATATTTTTTCTCCTCGATGGCACGTGAATAGTGCACATAGTCAATGACAGAGCACGGGATGGTAGCCATGGACATGGCCGGCCCTTTTCGAAGAGAGTACTAATAAATAACTTTGATGTGTCCCGTCAACTCGCAGAACGACGAGAAGCTTGCTTACTACGCCTTCTCCCTCGCCAACGCGTGCACGGTGGCTCGCAGCACGAGGAGAAACTTTTGCTTACAAGCGGTGGACGTGCAACAGTTCATTTGGTGTCAGATTGCCAAAAGTATTACTGTAGTACCATAATTATTGTTCGACTTCCGGAAGAGGAGAAGAGCCAAGCGCAAGGTCACCTACTAACCTAGTACAATACTACTATAGCCAAAGCTGGTCCACCTTTTTAGAGCATGGTTAATTAATATAGGCGACTCTTGCAGCGGCACATCATTTAGAGCAAGTACTCTCTTCGTAGGAACAAAGGAAGTGAAACAAAAGTTGGAGTGGATGCTAGATTGCCAATTAAAACATGATTACATAGGAAAAAATCCTATAGCATTCTATCCTATGAATCAAACGACCAATGTAGGAAAATTATGAGGGGGTCTCTCCAACAGTGTTCCTTGGCTCGCACCTAGCATCACGGTGGTCGAACTTGGAGTCATTCATCTAGTACACGTGGCATCTCAGATCTGGACACAAGGTGACGCGAAGGAGGTACACTTGCGCACGGCTGTCGCGGTCGCACCGCACCCTCACACGGTCGCTCCTGCACGCCGCGGTCGCACCGCACCCTCACACAGTCGCTCCTACAAGCCGCAAACCCAACCAAGGGAACGCACCCTCACTGACACGTGCTGTCGCATGTGAACAAACCAAACTCAGCCATCCTATCACTGACACATAATTTTCGTTCATAGAGTATGTTTATCCAACCGCATGTTGGGGAGTATCCGTACGGCCCGTGCGGTGGTCTGTTGGGGAAGAAGAAGAGGTGAGGAAGAAGGAAATAAGGGTTAGGAGACGTAGGATATTCATCCAACCGCCTGAAATGGTAGACTGACCCAAGTCAGGGGACTTGCATAACAAATATACGTTTTTACACAGCAAAAGATCCATAAAAACAACAACATAAAGAAAAACTATCACTGCTCGCGGAAAGAGACAGCCTCGTCATCTTTGGCTGCCGGCGCGAACCAGCCATCGCTGCCGACGTGTGTCTCCGCACCGTGGTTGTCCTCGGCCTCCAGCTACTCGTTCAAGCGGAGCGTGCGGGCGCTCTGCACGGATGGGAGTACAGCCTGGTTCAAGTCGAGGACGTCCGGTTCTGCGTGCAGGAGGGCCTCGATGGCAGCGGCATCTGCGCGCTCCGCGTTGGGTCGAGCCTCTGCCGCCTGGTTCAAGTACAGGACGTCCGGTTCCGCCTGCAGGAGGGCGTCGATGAGAGCGGCATCCGCGCGCTCTGCGTCGAGTCAAGCCTCTGCCGCCCAGTTCAAGTCCAGGACGTCCGGTTCCGCCTGCAGGAGGGCCTCGATGGCAGCGGCATCCGCGTGCTCCGCCTCAAGTTGAGCCTCCGCCGCCCGGTTCACATCCACGACATCCGGTTCCGCGTGCAGGAGAGCCTCGATGGCAGGGGCATGCGTGCGCTCCGCGTCGAGTTGAGCCTCTGCCTCCCGGTCCTCCTTTAGTATCGCCATGTTGAACCGCTGGTCCGCCTGCACCATGGGGGACTCGGACGCCGGCACGAAGTCGACGTCCATCGTCTCATACCCATCGGGGGCCTTCTGCGCCGCGACCTCCGCCATGAACATTGGATCGGCTTCCTCCTCCTCGTAGCTTAGCTCCAGAGAACTCGGGGATTGGCCCGCCGCAAAGCGAGCTTGGGAACGGAGGTCTGTGGCGCCGACCGCCGCCGCGATTTCTGCACGGCGCTCCGGTGTCAGCATCTTGTAGGAAGTGATCTTGCGGCACACCATGGCTTTCCGGCGAACTAGGGGACGCTTAATGCGGGCTAGGGGATCGAAAGGTGGGGGAATGGGCTGGCGATTTGGTGTGGTTTTAGGGCAGTGGCTGGCGTAGGCCGAGCAGCGAAGGTTCTGGTGTGAATAGTGGTTCCGGTGACGACCGGTCAATCGGTTTTGACTGTACATCGCTCTTGTCGTGTTCGCATTGCAGCCTGGCACGCTGGACCCTCCACGTCGCTCACTGAATGGAACGCGCTTCGTCTTGCGTTTTCGCTCGCTTGTGGGACCGCAGTTGAGAGCAAACCGATGTCCCTCCCCCTCCCCCGCCCGCGTCATTTATTATACCACCACTCCCTCCGTTTTATGCGGAGTAAATAAAAACAGAGGGAGTATACTACGGATGAGGATCCCTTGACGTGGCCGAACCCATTGAGTAACTGACATGCGGGGCCTAGCAAGCATGGGGTCCGCCAGTAAGTGACCGAAAGGGAGGGTAAGGCAGGGATACCTACGTCAGAGGATCCACTTCCACTATACTACTTTGACCAAATGTTAGAGTAATAATATATGAAATGCAACATACACAAATGTTAGAGTAATAATATATGACATGCAACTTACACAAAGCATACAGGGTCTAATGCGTTTTTCGAGGCTAACTTTGACCAAATGTTAGAGTAATAATATATGACATGCAACTTACACAAAGCATACGGTCAAATTCGTATGTGAAAGGAGTTTCCAATGATATAATTTTCACATTATACATCTCATGTACTATTAATCTTGTCAATAGTCAAATTGGAAACCATCTCGAGTACAAATCTAGGAGTACGTACGAATCTAACAATATTGATTGGGTGTTGTTGAATGTTGATACCTTTTTGATCAAAGTAGAGATACTTTGACTACACATAAAACTTATATGTAAACTAGAAAGGATAGGGGGAGTATATTGTACGTTCAAAAACGAAACGAACATTGAATACCCTTTATATATGATTTGCAGATGCTATGATCACCAGTTCAAAATTTTGAATCCGCCTTAGGTATCACGTGCCCCCACTCGTTCCCTCTTGATTTCATCTCGGGGTCCGGAGATCTATTGAAAGAGGACTAGGGTGGGTACATGCGAATGATACTCGGCGGAATGTTCTAATGAGGCATGCGGGAGGATGGACTCGACTGGAGGGCGACATGATCGATGGAGAAGAGGGTTGGAGAGGAATGAGAAATAAGCAAACGCCACATGATTATACTTGAACGGCTCAAATAAACAATAAGTTGTCTCGCTTGGCCTACATAGTGAAAGGTCTAATGCACAACGCGGAGCACTGATGCTCGAATATGGCCGGGAAAACAGGGAAACCGACATGTGGGGCACACCCGTCGGGACGACGTAGCACAGACTAGTCCAATGGAGGAGCTGGCTCACGACCTCCTCGCCACCGACAACCGTTCATGTGGGTCGTTGGGGCCAACAACGGGGCGCAGCTCCAGCACCGCCTCTGGACACGGCGACCGCGGTGAGGGACACGCTCATATCGTCGCTAGACACGGTCGGTTTCAGTGTGCCGAGGGTGGCGTTAGTGCTGTGGCAGACCAACGGTATGTTTGGTTTGTGCCCAAGGTTGCCCCATCAAAGCATTGGGTAGCCAAAATTTTGGTTGAGGTATTGGTTGCCCATGATTTGGCCGACATTGGCAAGAAAAATGAACTAGAGTTGGCTAGAGTTCATTGGCATGCCAAAGAAATGGCAACCATCCAAACAAAGACCAATCTTTGGGTCATGACCAAAATTTTGGTTGAGGTATTGGTTGCCCATGATTTGGCCGACATTGGCAAGAAAAATGAACTAGAGTTGGCTAGAGTTCATTGGCATGCCAAAAAAATGGCAACCATCCAAACAAAGACCAATCTTTGGGTCATGACCAAAATTTTGGTAAGGTGCACTTTGGCCACAATCCAAACACACCCCAACACCCGGCTCGTCGAGGATGTCGCGGCGTCCCCGGAGTGGTGTAGCACGGCCAACTGCATCCTCTGGACCTGAGACCATGCCGGGTCGTCTTGCTTTTTCAATGACATGCGGGGATCGCATGTGAGCAAAGGGCATCTCCAACATTGCCACGACCGCAGCTGACTACCCTGGCACACCAAAACCCTCGTCCCTCGCGCCGTCGCGCGGTGCGTTCCCAGCCGGCGCCAGCTGCCCGCATTCATGCCGTCCGTTCGTATGTCGTCGTTAAGAGGCTCGGTGCCCGAGGAACCAACTCCGGTGACTTAATGATGCACCCAGACGCTTGGCCTCACCGGAATGCGATACTTAAAGCGGCAACGCCCAGCTAACCTCCACACCATAGCGCATCGTCATCCTACCTGGCACCACATCCGCCATGACTGCAAGTGCGAATGCTCTGCGGGAGAGCTTGTCTTCGGGGATGAAGCTTGAGGTCGCCGCCCTCGCTCAAGTCGCCTCTCGCGACGCAATAGCGGCGTAGCCGGACGCGGACGCGACCGCACAAGCGGTGGCCAAGCTGGCGGCCGACGACGGGAGCACCGTCAGCCACGCGTCCTACTTGCGGCCGTCCAACGTCCGACACCGCCGAGGTCGGGGACTCCTCCAAGGATGAGTAGGGCATGGGAGGCGGCAGGGCATGGTGTGCCAACTGGCCGGTCCGTATCCCTTGTTCTACTCTTCCTCGCCGGAGACCGCACCTTCACTTCACGGGTCTTGAACCCCGCCCCCGTACATAGAGATCGCAGATGAAGGACGTCGGTCGCCGCCGTAGAATAGGTTTAGGGTCGGGTTTCTTTTATTTTTCTGTCCTATAAAAGTTCGAAATGTAATGAAAATCTGCCGTGCTTGCATTAATCTTGGCCGGTGTATATGAACTTTCACAATAATATACATATTGTAGGAGTACTAGCAAGATGCCCGTGCGTTGCACGGAAGATCAAGATCTTGTGGGAGAAAAGGATGAACGAGGGAAAGCCTTATCTGCAAATGTGGAGAGGAGTGCGGGTAAATTGTCATAGTTTCCTTCCTATCCGTTAGATATAGATTGGACGGCCTATATTGCAGGATGACAGGCACACCATCATCACCAACTCTGCTTTTTATTGAACCGAGACAAATCTAACATGCGAAGTAAAATAAACACATAGGGTCTATACATACACGAATTATCTTAGGCACTCCAATAGTACGTCCACAACACATTCACGCATTTCACATCTTTCTACATCTACAGGAACCTACGAAAGGGTTAACGTAAATTGCCTCTCTCTCCTCCCCTGATTTTCATGTTGGTGGGCCCCTCCCTCCCCCCAATCTACAACCAACAGCTCACACGTTTCACATTACGTTAATTACGTAACTGGGATTACGTAGGTGTAGCATTACTCGTCCTAAAAAACCCAACTAAGCCAACCTCCCAGCATATCGCGCGGGAAAAGACCCGGCCGCGCCGTTTTAGTCGGGATTACCGGATTACTAGTAGTAGTATCGATGGATCGCGCGAAGCAACAAATTTTTTTTTGAGGGGGCGAAGCACCTAGTTTAAAAGGAAAAAAAGGTGGTACACTCACATCACTCCTATCACGGTCGCATTGCACCCCACACACGTTCTGTCCTGCACACGGCTCACGCAAACGGAACGCGCTTCAGCTTGCCTCTTCACTGACACGTGGGACTGCACTTGGAGAAACTGACCATGCGCCAAACTCCCCCCGCCCACCGCGCAAAAATCCTCCCCCCCACACCCAAAAATTCCCCCCAAATCCGATTCAACCACCCTTCGGCCAACTAGCCAATAATATTCCCCAAACCCCCTCCCCTGTCCCCCTCCAGTCCATTCGCTCCGCTAAAGCCGCCCTCCCCGCCGCGCCGATACGTCGGTGCCGCGGTTCGGCGATCCTCTCGCTCCCACAGTACGCTCTCGTAGACTGCCGTCCTCTAGCCGCGCCGCCACCTCTGGCTACGTTCTTGTGGAGGCGCACGGCGGTCAGCGCCGCCACCGCTGGCGACGTTCGTGTGGAGACGCACGGCAGTCAGCTTCTCCCACGGTACGCGCATTCTAGACTGAGGCCCCGTTCATGTCGGCGTAGCGCTAGATGTTGGCTGATAGACGCTGTTAATCTCACTGTTTGCTGAAGTAGTTTACTGTCAATATGCTCTGCTGAAGTAGCTTCCTTGCCCTGTTCTGCACTCAATCTGCTTAGCTGAGATGGCATGCGAAGGCCGATTAGTTGCTAAAATATCATTCCATATATTTATTGTGACGTAGATTGCCATGGTCTAGTAGCCAATCTGTTAGGTGAAATAGCTCTACACCATTTTATACTCGATCTTTGTTGTTGCGATGGCCTTCGTTAGTTCGATGGCTGTGTGCTCGGCCTCATTGACTGCTGAAACAGCCTGCCATAATTTGGCACTCAAATCTGTTTGCTGAATTAGCTTTACATATATTTCGTTACTTAGATCTGCTCGTCCAAATATCTTGCCATAGCTTTAGACATCGACCTAGGTATTTTTTTCTGGACTTCATAAAAAAGCATATATGTTTTTCCTGTAATATCTAGTAGAAGAACTAGTTTGTATGTCTAACAGATGGACATGACTTGGATAACTTCTGCTCAAAGATTCTCCGCTGCATATGTCGAGGGGGTTGAAAACTTCATGAACTTTATCAGAGCTGAGTACAGTGGTCCGAAATCAGATGTGCTCTGCCCGTGTAGCAGTTGTATGAATTCAGTTACAAGACCCTAGTCAACTGTGCAAAATCATCTACACTTGTATGGCATGTCGGTCACATATACTAGGTGGGTTCATCATGGTGAAGCTGTGAACGTCAATGTTATTGACTACGTGGAAGCAGCAGATCACCATCTTGATCTGCCTGATGCTCAGATGGAAGAGGAGGAGGAGGTGGTGGTGGCGGAGCCTGTGGGTTTGACCAACATTGAAACAATGCTATGAAATGCTCGTGCATTCCGTGAACTTTCACCTGCAGAAGAAAAATGGCGGGCCCGCATGTTGGAACAATGCCACGTTGCTGTCACCCCAGGAAATAAGCTGTCAGTATTCTCAGCTATGGTCACCTTTCTTCAGGTGAAGACATCTGAGCGGATGCCCAACAAATCATTCGATGCGATGTTGGCTGCTTTCCGCAAATCTTTCCCAGATGCGTCTGAGCTGCCACACACCTACAGTAAAATGAAGAATTTCCTTCGTGCAGTTGGAATTGGATATGATATGATCCATGTTTGTAAGAATAATTGTGTTCTGTTCTGGAAGGATTATGCCAACTTAAGTGAATGCCCGAAATGCAAATCATCAAGATGGAAAGATGGCGATGCTGTGAAGAGGATTCCTCATAATGTTCTGAGACATTTTCCAATTACACCAAGATTGCAGAGGTTGTTTCATGATGCTGAAACAAGAGAGGATGTACTGTGGCATTCTAGGAACTAGGAGTACAGAGATCAGAATGTAATGAGCCATCCATAACATGGTAGTGAGTGGAAAAGCTTCAATGATAAACACAAAGAGTTTGCTGCTGACCCGAGAAACATTAGACTTGGCTTAGCTTCAGATGGATTTAACCCATTTGGCCACCAGAGCGCCACATATAGCATGTGGCCAGTGCTTGTTATCCCTTACAACATGCCTCCAAATGTCTGCACCAAAGAATCGAACTACATGATGGCCTTGCTCATCCCAGGTCCAAAAAGTCCTGGAAAGGATTTGGATTTGTTCATGGAGCCTCTTGTGGAGGAACTTCAACAGCTATGGAAGGGTGTTCTCACTCGAGACCTATATAGCAGCCCACCAGCTGATTTCTTTCTGTGTGCTGTTATAATTTGGTGCATCCATGATTATCCGGCTTTGGGCACTATGTTAGGGCGAACGACACATGGTTACAATGCATGTGTTCGCTGTGAAAGGAATCCGCTGTCATACGCAATACTTAGCAAGATCTGTTACATTGGACACCGCCGTTTCCTTGCCAAGGACAAGCCGCATCCTAGAAAATACCGAAGACATGTGTTCAATGCAAAGCATGAAAACCGTGATGCGCCAAAGAGGCTCACTGCCGATGAGTTGCAAGTGGAATTAGAGAAGGTCAGGCATATTACACCAGGAAACCATCCTGGTAATGGTAGCAGGAAAAGGAAGCATGGCAGGGTATAAGAGAGATTATTGTTTACCCACAGGTCCACTTTGTGGGACTTGGAGTATTGGAAAGATTTGGATCTGCGGCATAATCTTGATGTGATGCACATCGAGAAAAATATATGTGATAGCATTATGGGCACACTTCTTAATATTGAAGGCAAGACGAAAGATACCTTAAATCTAGGATTGATTTGACACACCTGGGTATCAGAAAGGATTTGCAGGTGCAAGATGAAGGTAAACCACGGGATATGGCACCAGCTGTGTACGTCTTGGACAAGGTAAAAAGAAAAGAATTCTGCGAGGTCCTGTCACGTGTGAGATTCCCACATGGATTTGCTTCCAACCCTGAAAGGAGAGTCAGTGCAGATGGAAACAAGGTACAAGGGTTGAAAACTCATGACTGCCACGTCCTACTTCAAAGGGTTTTACCTGTTATCCTTAGAGGATTGGGCCGCCCTGACTTATATAGAGCAGTTGCAGAGTTGGGACAATTCTTCAGGGAACTCTGCAGTAGGAATATCAGGATAGATGCTTTGGAGCGTCTTAGAGACAAGATACCAACTATCCTATGCGACCTTGAGAAGATATATCCTCCAACCTTCTTTGATGTGATGGTGCATTTGGCTGTTCATCTACCTGATGAGGCACTACTTAGAGGTCCAGTACAGTATGGCTGGATGTACCCTATTGAAAGGCGGCTAGGCACTTTCAAGGGCTATGTTAGGAACAGAGCTAGAACCGAGGGTTCCATTGCAGAGGCCTACATTGCTACAGAAGCGTTGACATTCTGCTCAAATACATTGAAACAGCTGATCAGCTTAGCAAAGAGGTGGGTGAAGACAATCCCGGGCTCAATGTTTTCGATTATTCTGTTCGAGTTACAGGGAAGAGTCGACAAGAGGACAAACCTAAAGATTTGGACAAAATGGTTTGGTATGTGTTGAATAACTGTCCTGAGATACTACCTTATATCAAGTAAGTGCAGTACTGCAGCTTATACATCGTAATCTACTAAACTTGCAGCACATTCTTATATATTTAGATGTTTGACGCGATCACGATGTTGTGAAACATCTACAAAGAGGAGTTACTGCCGCAAAATCCAAGAAACATTGACAAACTGGTTATGGCAGGATTTGCGAAATGGTTCAAGAACCATATAAGCTTTTCAAGTGCACTGTCAGTTTTTTAATATATTGAGTACATAAGATGGTCAGCTTGTCTATTTTCTAACCATAGGTTAAGAAGATGCGGGAGGATGGGCAGGCAGTTGATGATGCCCTTTACTCACTAGCAATGGGTCCTGATACTCGGGTAAGACATTATGAATCTTGCGTTGTTGGAGATGTGCGCTACAACACCCATGCACGAGACGAAGGCAGGAAGACACAAAACAGTGCCATCATGAGCACGGATACGTATGACAAAGAGACAACTGAAATGTATGCTAACATAACAGACATTGTTCAGTTGCAGTATATCTCCAGTTTCGAGGATCATCGGTGTGTGGTTCTGTTGTGCTGTCGTTGGTATAACCTGTTTTCCAGGATCGCAAAACCCAGAGCTGATGATTATTTCAAATCCATCAATATCAAGGCGGCGTACCAGACCAACGAGCCTTTTATTTTGGCAAATCAAGCAACACAGATATTTTTCTTGGAAGACACATTTGCATGTAGCAATGACTGGAGAGTATTGCAAAAGTTTGAGCAGAAGAATTCGTTTAATGAAGTTGCACAACAAGATGATGCTTACACTGCTCCTGATGTACAAGATAACACAGATGTTCCTAATATCTTTGAGAACCATCACGTCAATGACGTCGGCAAAAAGATTGCTGGTCATGCTGTGGACATACAAGAGTTGATCAAGAAGAAGCCAACTTTCGAGGACGTTGAGGACGAAGAAGAAGATGACACCGTGGGGAATTACGGTTCAGACTGATACACATGGCAAAGATGTTGACGCTGCTGCTGCGGATGATGATTACATTGCTTTTGTCGTATTTGCCTGTCAGAAGACGTTTTTTATCTACTATGTGAAATTGTGTTTGCTATGATAACTGAAACCTGATGAACATGTTATTTAGTATTTTGCTGTGAGAACATCACTTGTTATGTATGCTGATTTGTGTTTGGTGATTGTATGACAACTAAAACATGATGACATTGTTGTTTAGTTGTACTCATATTGGACTGTGAAACTTGAATTTGATGACATAGTTTGATGTTGGACTGCAATTTGCTCGACGTCTTCGAATGAGAACAAAGCTGACCCGACAGGGCCTCTGCTATTTATTTATTTATATGAGCAAAAGGGGATACCCCCTGATTTCCGTTAAAAGAAATCATTAGATGTTCACAACACTACGCCCAGCTTGCTACACAGGTTTCATTCATTACTAGTTTCAGCAAAGTGCTCATGTCGTAGCCACTAAATACATTACGAGTGCTACATACACTGCAAATAAAGAGACAATCATCCTACAGAGCACATCGATTTTGCCCATTATCTTCACAAGCTCTTTCATCTCCTCATTGCTGTCAAGGCCGTTCAGCAGCTGTTGCTTGGCCATGATCAGAGGAACTGCATCTTTAACCTTCTGCTCTGCATCTTTCTCTTGTGCCGTTCCTTCAGTTACTTGTCCAACACCCCAACCTGCTGGTATTGGGATTCCTCGGCTTACCAAATAATCAGCGTAGTTGCATTCCCCCACATCAGCAACTTCCCAGAAATACAAATCACACGAATCTTCCCTTTTCTACAGGAATCAAATTGGAAGATCATCAACCAAACTATTAAAAAAACAGCAACTGAAAGCAGCAGAACAACACTTAACCATATTATTACCCCATGATTCGGGCATTTGTAGAAGACTCGGCCAGGGTTGCGGATTGTGGTTGAGACGCGACGGATGACTCTGCGTGATTTGCAGCAGTGGCACCACACCAACGGCAGCGGGTTGCGATGAGCAATCGGCTGCGGCGCGCGTGCCGGCGGGGGTGTGATGAGACCCACAAGCGATGGTACGGGTGGCGACTTGGCACATATTTGGTTGTTGCCTGCTGAAGAGCAGGTGGACGAGCAGCCAGCGGACATGGTTGCTGCGGCCAGAGCTTCTGATTCTAGGCAGAGTAAGTAGAGAAGAGGAGAAGCGAACGTTGGATATGTCAGTTTCATTACTTGCAGAGTAGCATAGCACCATATATAGTCATAGTCTAGGTTTGGATTCGAACCAGCTACAGGAGCACGTCTTTCTTTTTTCTAAACTCGGTAGCGTCCCTTTACTGGTACACTAGCTTGTTCTGTACGCCTTCCCAAGTCTTTGATTTTCTTTCCCTTTTTTTTGCGAGGAAGGAAGGAGGACAAAATTGAGAGTTCTTGGGACTTGAACCCAAGACCTCTCGGTTCAAAACCAAGGGTGCTAGTCACTTATCTGGCGAACGTTCCCTGTGAGGAGGACGGCAGACGAACGCATTTTCCTCGCAGTTTTCTTCCTATATATAAAAAAGTATGCTACTTCGTGTCCGCTTAGTCAACAAACGATTGTGCCAACCTTGACCGTTGGATTGACATTCAACGTCTATCGCGTTTCTTCAGTCTCTTCTTCCTCGAGCCGCCAAAGCCAAACCGGCGCCGGCGGGACCGCCTGCTCCCGCCTCCCACGGCTGGCTGTGATCTTCCCCGGCTCCTGTCCATTCCCGTCCGAGGCCTCACCATTGTCCTCCGCCTTGGTTCACTCGCCGCAGCGCCGCCCTCTAGTGTTGTCAACATGGTCAACAACCGAGAGGAATAAGGAGATGACTGTACATGGTGAGGATGACAGTAGGGACCCAGCAGCGCGTGCAGTAATTTTGTTTTTTCGGGACGGAGAAGGGTATCAACTGGGTTGTGCGGGACCCATGGCCCGTCTAGCCCAGGCTTTTATTTCATATGTTTAGCACATGACCAGCCCAGTTTGTTTTTTTCCTTTCTGAAAATGGCTAGCCAGCTATTTTTTTGCAGAATAACCAACGTAGGCCTACTTGCTTTTCTACGCCCTGCTGGGCCGGAAATGTTTCAAGACGAGGAGGGATGCATTTTGCCCAGAAAATGGGCTATAAGTAATAAGAAATGGGCTATAAGTAATAATAAATGGGCTGTAAAATGAAAAAATACAGCAAACATGCAATTAGTTCCAAAATACTGTTTTCTTTTGGATTTTGATATTTTAAATTTCATTGTTTTTGTGCGGGTAACATTTCATTGGATTTAAATTAAGGTATATTTAGATTTAAAATTAATTTGAATCTGGCTAGAAATTTCGGGCTTTATGCTGTTTGGGACAGGTTTGGAGGCTGACTTGTGGGTCTACTAGGTTTACTTGTACTTTGGCTTTGTCAACTTAGTCCACAAACGATTCTAGCAGCAATGACCGTTGGATGTTAATCCAACGGCCGTGTTGCTTCTTCAATATCTGATCTTCTTGCTCCAGCCACCCAAACCAGCTCCGGTGGGACTGCCTGCTCCCGCCTCCCATGGCCGGCTGTGCTGCCGCACAGGCCGCACCGCCCACCCTACTTCATTGCTGGCCAGGCCATTCCTCTACTCACCCACACCTCCTGTTATTTTCCGGTGACGGCAGCCGGACCAGCAAACCCTCGTACTCCCCACCGCGTGGGCAACCATTGCCGAGTCTTCCCCAGCTCCGTGTCGTTCCCTTCCTAGGCCTCGCCGTCGTCCACCGCCATGGTACTCTCGGCGCAGCCTGGTCAACGTGGTCAACGAACGACATCCATCGGCCGTGGACTGTACACGCAAAATAATGATTCCTCCACCTGACAGCTGGGACCCACCGGAAGGGCCTCTGTATTTCGTGAAAAAAACGTTCCCGCTGCTGACATGTCGGACCCACCAGCTATATCTTCGCATGCAAGGAAGTGCCTCCTTATTAAGCACAAAAAAATGAATACCCCCCTGCTAGCTGGGACCCACCATAGTGGGAGTATGACTTGTGGGCCAACTAAGTTGACGGGGACGGAGGGCTTTGTCAACTTAGTCAATATGAACGATTCTAGCTCCAGTGACCGTACGATGTCCATCCAACGGCCGTAGTGCTTCTTCAACATCTGGTCTTCTTGCTCCAGCCGCCCAAAGCAGCGCTGGTCGTGCCGCATGCTCCTACCTCCCATGGCCGGCTGTGCTACCGCAGAGGCCTCACCGCCCCCTACTATTCCCACCGCTGGCTAGGCCCAGCGGCGACGGCAGCCTCACACCGAGCCGAACCAGTGAACCCTCGTACTCCTCTCCGCGCGAGCTTCCACTGCCGCGTCTTCCCCGGCTCCGCGTCGTCCCCTTCCTAGGCCTCCCCGTCGTCCACCGCCGTGGTGCTCTCGGCGCGGCCTGGTCAACGTGGTCAAGGAACGACTTCCATCGGACGTGGACTGTACGTGGAGAGGCTGACAGCTGGGTCCACGGCAGCAAGGAAGTGCCTCCTTATTACGCGGAAAATAATGATTCCTCCACCTGACAGCTGGGACCCACCGGACGGGCCACTGTATTTCGCGGAAAAAACGTTTCCCCTTGACTGTTGGGACCCACCAGCTTCATCTTCACACGCAAGGAAGTGCGTCCGGGCAAAAAAAAAACGATTCGCCCCCTGACTGCTGGGACCCACCAGCTACACCTTCGCACACAAGGAAGTGCGTCCGGGCAAAAAAAACGATTCGCTCCCCTGACTGCTGGGACCCACCAGCTACATCTTCGCACGCAAGGAAGTGCGTCCGGGAAAAAAAAACGATTCACCCCCCTGACTGCTTGGACCCACCAGCTACGTCTTCGCAGGCAAGGAAGTGCCTGACAGTCGGAACCCACATGGTTGAAGCGTACGTAGCGTTGTCATTCTGGTCGCGAACGTGTACGTACATACTGGTCGATGTAGAGGCGCGCATGTGTCGTAGTAGAGGCGCGCACGTGCCGTAGTAGAGGCGCGCACGTACATCGGCCAGGGTGCAAGAAAGAAAATACGGCCACGTATGTGTACATACGGGCGGGGTCTCGAACGCCTACTCGCGCATACGTACGGCCAGGGCTCGTGTACATGGCTGGGTCGGAACGGAGAAACAGCGTCGTAGTCGTGTTCACGGGGAGGCAACGGAATGCGTCGTGTTCATGGGGAGGCAACGGAATGCGTCGTGTTCATGGGGAAGCAACGGAATGCGTCGTGTTCATCGGGAGGCAACGGAACGCGTGGGAGCCAACCGGCTGGGTTGGAACGGAATGCGTGGTCGTGTTCATCGGGAGGGCTTGGACGGAACAGGCGATGGAAACGAGGCCTGGCGTACCGCAAAATGGAGGAAAGGGACCTCCTACGTTCGGAACGGGGTCATGTTGATCGGGAGGGGTGTGGCGTACCGCAAAACGGAGGAAACGGACCTCCTACGGTCGAAACGGGGGTTCTGTTGATCGGGAGGGGTGTGGCGTACCACAAAACGGACGAAACAGACCTCCTACGGTCGAAACAGGGGTCCTGTTGATCGGGAGGGGTGTGGCGTACCGCAAAACGGACAAAACAGACCTCCTACGGTCGAAACGGGGGTCTTGTTGATCGGGAGGGGTGTGGCGTACCGCAAAACGGACGAAACGGACCTCCTACGGTCGAAACGGGGTTCCTGTTCATCGGGAGGGGTGTGGCGTACCGCAAAACGGGACTCCACGGGATACTGTTGATCTCCACCGTCGACCTCCTCCAGCCTCCACAGGCTACCGTCGACCTCCTCCAGCCTCCACGGGCTCCTGTTCATCCAGCCTCCACCGCGCGCTACTCCACCGGCTACTGTTCAACCACCCCTCCACGGGCACCCCTCCACCGTCTACTGTTCATCTAGCCCTCCACACCACGAGGTCCTGTTCAACCACCCCTCCACGGGCACCCCTCCACCGTCTACTGTTCATCCAGCCCTCCACCACACCACGGGGTCCTGTTCATCCAGAGGCAACACCTCCGCTCACTGTTCATCCAACCCCCCCCCCCCCCCCGCAACGCTCACTGTTCATCCTAGAGGCAGCATCGATCGGGTTCAGTTAGCAGCAGTAGCGAAGGAATCGCTCGATCGGGTTCAGTTAACAACCATCGATCGATCGCTCGGGTTCAGTAACGCGTAGCTTGCAGTGCAATCGCTCGGGTTCAGTTAGAGCCCAACGCCTCGCTCGGGTTCAGTTAGAGCCAACGCCTCGCACACACGCGCGTACGTGTACGAGAGAAACACGCATCGCTCGGCCCCCGACCTCCCACCGTAACCGGGAACTCCCCGAAATTTTCCTCCCCCTCGCTTCTACCACGGTTTTTTCCGTCATGGACGGCCCAAAGAATGTCATGCAGCTGCGTCTCCGGCCCGCCCAGGACGAAAAGCCCAATTTCTGTCATGATTTTTTGTCATAGAAGTAGGAGCCCACCACATCTATGATGATACCGGGTTTTGTCATAATTATCGTCATAGAAGTGTCATATGTATGAGAGAAAAAAAATTCGTTCGGCCCAAAATGTCACGGATGTGTCTTTTTTTTGTAGTGATGGTGACAAAAGTGTAATATGGATGGTAGAAATATATTTTTATAATCTGAATAAATAAAAACAGCAAGGTAGCAAATAGTAAACGGGCACAAAAACGGTATTGCAATGCTTGGAAACAAGGCCTAGGCTCCGTACTTTCGCTAGTGCAATCTCTCAACAGTGCTAACATAGTTGGATCACATGATTATCCCTCAAAGTGCAATAAAGAATCACTCCCGAGTTCCTATTAGCGGAGAACAAAAGATAGAAATTGTTTGTAGGGTATGAAACCACCTCAAAGCTATTCTTCCTGATCAATCTATCCTAGAGTTCGTACTAAAATAACGCAAGCTATTCTTTCCGATCGATCTAATCAAGAGTTCGTACTAAAATAACACCATATGACACACATCAACCAACTCTAATGTCACCTAGATACTCCAAAGTCACCACGAGTATCCATGAGTTAATTCTATGATATGCATCAAACAACTTCATGATCATAATATTCAATCCACACAAAGAACTACAAAGAGACCCCAAAGTTTCTATCGGAGAAAAGATAATAAAAACGTGCATCAACCCCTATGTCGGTGGACAAAAAGAGGGGTGCGTTTTTGTACCCCTATACCTGTGCACGGGTAGTCGGAGCCGCGCCTACGGTCACGCCAAGCAGAACAGGGGAGGTGAGCCAAGGTAAGACCAAAGCCCAAGATAATAAGAGCAACGCCAATGCCAAGACCACAAAGAGCAGAGGGACGAAGCAGGTTCCCCCGGCAAGACCCTTGCGAGGCCGCCCCGGCATGATCCTTGTCGGGACAGCTCGCCCCACACCAACAGAGCGAGCCACCCTTGAGCCCACGGTCCCCGATGCCATCATCCACGTTCGTCCAGGGCTCGGGAGGCACCTCCGTGGTGGCATGCAGATATTTGTGAAGACATATTCAAGATCAGATGAGGATTAGAAGACGACGATCCTCGGCAAGGTCCTTGCCGAGGAAGACCACCAGACCCCCGGCAAGGCCCTTGCCAGGGACGACAGCGCGCCATGGCAAGACCCTTGCCGGGCCACCCGGCAAGGCCCTCACCAAGGACGCCAGCAGGGCCACCGCCAGGCCCACGCCAACCAAGCTTGCACAGCCGTTCACATGCAGCTGCCAGCCCAACCAGCTGGGCGGGCACCTCCGTGGCAACATGCAGCTCCTAGGCCAACTCATCGAGCACCAGCGTGGCCGCATGCAGATCTTCGTGAAGGCTCCGCCACTGCGCCACCTCAGCTGCCTGCCTGCCTACATGGCACCACACGCCTCACTGGCCAGGGCGCGTGTCAAAGCGAGGAGGAGCGGCGACGGACGGGACGGGCCTCGCCCCCGTCCCCAATAAAGCAAGGGGACAGCTAAGCTACGCATTAAATGCGTCTTCCTGTAATACGAGCGATAAGCTCAGGGCACTGTATGCCTTTCCACCTCCTGTGTGCCACTGTGGCAGCCCCTTTCGACTATAAAAGGATGCCCATGGCGTACTGGAGAAGGATTCGGCTCTTTCGAACCACGCACTGACCACAGCTAGTTCGAGAGCTCAAGAACTCTCTGAAATACACCCACCAAAGCAGGACTAGGGTTTTACGCATCCTCGCGGCCCGAACCTAGGTAAACAATCCTTGTGCTGGCTACTAACCCTGCTCTTCTCGCAACCCCGCGCCCTGGCAACCGTAGTAGGGATTCTTGTGATCCCATAGGTGTCGTTCCACACCGACATGAATCTGGCCTAGTAGCTAGCCTAGCATTTCTTCATCGCCCTGGCTCCTGAGAAGAAGGCGGCCGGAAGAACGACGCCGGCACGGCGATAGAAAACCTAAGCAATTCAGAGCTTTGAGTTATTTCCTTCTTTCTATAAGGTTATCGTCCTCAGAGATTCTGCCTATGTGTGAGAAACCTGCACGCATGGGGGCCCTCCCGCGATTGGCAATGCCCTTGTCCTGTTTCGAGTCCGCTCAACAGCTCAAGCGGCCGCGTCGAGAGTGGCGGGGTAGCCTTCTGCGCCTGGCAACGCTCCCGATTCTGACTCGAGTCAAGCTAGACAGTTCGGGCGACCGCGCTAAAGGCGGCAAGGTGGTTTGCCCGGCAGCAAGCACACCCGGCAGGCCAATGGGGATCCGTCCCCAAGATGCCGCCCTGGGTTTACGCGCCGGCGAACCTACCCAATTAACGTAGGGTGAACACACACAGAAAAATCGA
The DNA here is from genome assembly GCF_002575655.3 of Aegilops tauschii subsp. strangulata. Lineage (NCBI taxonomy): Eukaryota > Viridiplantae > Streptophyta > Magnoliopsida > Poales > Poaceae > Aegilops > Aegilops tauschii. The sequence continues at coordinate 204,859,280 of NC_053037.3, read as the reverse complement.
ACAGGAAAATAACATGCATAATACTGAAAGTGCTGCAGAGTTATATTACATCGAATTGTTGCTGCGGTTCTAACTAGAGATAGCGATTGTCTTGGTTGTGAACCTGCAGTGGCGATAAAGAACGGGGTTCCTAATCCCGGCGCTGGCCCTCCACCCTCTGAATTTTGCCGACTCGGCTGATGATGGGCTTGATGCGCTCCCTGAGCGGTGCGAGGTCAGTACCCTCCGGCAAGCTCTCCAGCGCGGCATCGAAGTCGAGGTCGGGGTACCAGTGCGCCACCTTGGTGAGAAGCTTGGTCATGGCACCCTGGCAAAGCCTCCAGGACTCGTCATCTAGTGAGGCCGCCCGGTTGGCGTGGAGCCGCTCCAGAGTGCCGACGACCTTCTCAAAGAACATGGTCAGGCTGCAATTGGCGCTCACGCTCCGCTCCGGGACATACCTCATGTCTGGCATCCCCATGATGGCCAGCTACGCGGCGGCCTGGTTGGCGACGGTGGCGAGGCGATCGAGCCAACGGTTCTCGCCCTCCACGTGATCCGCGAAGTTGAGGCCCTCGTTCTTCCGGAACTGCTTCTCGGTCTCCAGCTCCTTGGCCAGGGTCCCCTCTCAGGTTTTGGCCTCCAACAGCACCTTCTCGAGACCCTCCAGCTTTAGCTTGAGGTCTTCGATGGAGTTGTTGGCCTCGGAGAGCTCCCCAGCCTTGCTGACGACTGTGCCCTGCGCCTCTGTCGGGGCACTGTTAAGTGTGTCCTTCTCCTGGGACAGCTTCAGGGCCTGCTCCTTCAGCCCGTCGCGCTCCGCCTCCAACTCCTCCACCTTGCCGGCGTGAACCTGGGCCTGGGCATTGAGTGCCTCTTTGTGCCTCTACTCCAGCTCACTGGTCCACTGCAAGACAAGCTTCTCCACCTCTGCATCCTTTCCGCGAAGCATGGCGGCAGGCTTCTCCTCGCGTGCAGCGAGGTCCTCCTCCTGGGAGTTCAGCGCGGCCTCGTGCTGGGTCCGGGCGGCTTCGGCGGCCGCGGCCAAGTTCCTCGCCGTCTCTTGAGCTTTCTCGACGTCGGCGAGCTTCATGGTGAGCTCCACGTCGCGCTTGGCCAGCTCGCCCTGGGCAGCCTTGAGCTCCTTGTGGGCCTCGCGGAACCAGTCCTGCATCTCGGCAACCCGCTTCTGGAGGTCCGCCTCCGCCTTCTCCACCACCGCCGTCCCGGACTTAGCATTGTCCAGGCAGGCACGGTGGAGCGCCTGGAGCTTTCGGAAGCTGGCGCCCATGGCGTGGAGGAGCCGCTGTTCCTGCGAACCGTTGCCACCAACGATTGGCTCGTCGACGACTTCAAGCCCGGCAGCGGCAAGCACTTCGTCGTCGAACACCTCTCCCTCAACGGGTGTCCTGGTGCTCGACGCGCCTGGAAGGTGGATGAACAAGTCATCGCTCACCCTCAGGTACTTGCCGGAGCCGGAAGCAGCATAAGAGGAAGCTTGGTCATCAGCCTCCTCCTCCTCCTCCTCGGCAGCGGCCCCGCCGGCCTCTCCGGCAGGCCCCTTGCCGGTCTCCTCAGCGGCAGCCTTGCCGGCCTCCCCGGTAGGCCCCTTGGCGGCGTCCTCGGCAGCGCCCTTGGCGGCCTCCTCGGCGGCGATCTTCTCGGCGTCCGCCTTGGCGGCCTTTGCGACGTCCTCGATGACGACGTCCACGTCCTCTGGATTCACCAAGGAGGAATCTGGACGCCGAAGAAGGGGTGAGGCAAGGCCAGGACCAAGAGCGGGAAAGAAAAAGAAGCAGGGACGAACGGCAAACGACTTACCTGTGCCAGTACCCGGCTGGGAAAACTGACGTCCCCTCCCCGCCAACATTTGGCGTCGAGGCAAAGCCGCTTGCGCCCAAGTTCTCCTCCTCCTCCTCCATGTGCGTGGGCTCGGTGCTTGGCGCCCTTGCCGGGGACGCCCCTCGGGGCGGCGTGGTCGATGGGGGTGGCGTGTTGGGAGTAGCCCTCTGTGGCACCTGCTGCTGCTGCTCTCCTCCTGCATACCTGGCAAGGTCAGCACCAAAGTGTCGTGCCCCTGACACATGTCGACATGGGAAGAGTGATGAACTTACGCAGGGGGCTATGCCGGGGGCTGCTGTCCGGGCTGCTCAACACCACCAGTGGCGCCCTCAAAGTACCAACTGAGGGTTGGCCACCCGCCAAGACCTTGGCCCTCTTCACTCTCCGGGCCAGCGTCTCCACGTCCCTGCAAAGACGAAGACAAGTCAAGATGAGCAACACAGATTGAGGAGGCAGAGATAACAAAAAGGAACCAGATACTTACTCGTCGTCCGCCTCCTCCTCTGTTGTTTTCCTCTTCCTCCTCAGGCTGAGGGATCCATAATCGAAAGTAACCTCCGTATCAACATCCGCCGGAGGAGGAGAAGGAGGTGGTGTCTAGACACGCGTGGACGAAGAAGGGGCATCTGTCTTCTTCTTCACCGCGACCTTCGTCGGCTTCTTTGCCGCTGCGGCCCTCGTGTGGCGCCCGGACCCCTCCAAGGCCAGCTGTGGCCGCGCAGCCCTGCCGGGCCGGACCGGCTCGCCGGAACTGGCCCGCCACAGGACTTGCCCTCTCCCCATAGCCGGCATTGGGCCTGCGGTCTCGACCTCCTCCGACGACTCGCCGGTCACATCTTCAACCAGAGGAGCCTCAGTGCTGGCGCTGCTGGCTCCCCCGGCGGCCGTCGCCCACCGGGCGAGCTCCACCTCCTCCGCGGCCATCGCGGCCTTGTCCTCCACACCGCCGGCGCTGCCGGCCTCCTTGGCAACCTGTGCCTCCCTCGCCCTGGTGGCGATGTAGTCCTGCTCCGCCTGGGTGGTGTCTTGGACAAGCAGCGGCTCGGCATCGGCGTTGACGTACCCCTCATGCAGAGTGTCAAAAAACTGCTGCACCTCGGCGTCCTTCGGCTCCTTCCAGCTCGGGTCAGGGCCATGCGTGTTGCAGTCCGGCATCATGGAAATGATATCGGACCAGCGCGAGTTATTGCACAACTGGACCACCCCCGTCGGCAGCTTGAACAGAGGCCCCTTGAGGACCTTGCCGGCCTTCACGGCGGCCCTCGCGACCTTGCCAGTCCGCTCGACCTCGCCGTCGCGGCCCACATCAAGCTGGAAGAGCCGTTGGCAGAAATGGGCATGCCCCATCACTGTGAAATTGTGGTCTAGGCCGGGATGAAGCCGCATGATGTCGGCGGGGTTCGTGAAGAGCTAGGCTGGCCTACCCATGTTATGTAGTGGAGCGATCCGGCGGCGGATGAAGTCCGCCCCGATCATCTCAAGGGTGAAGCCGGCGTCGGTGAGCCGGAGGATCCTGGTGGTGGCGACCGTGAGCTTCTCGTCGTCAGCATCGATGTCGCTCAGATCACTTCTGCGGACCGGCGGCGCCCGCCGAACTTCGCAGAACGCCGGCGGGTCCTTCTCCTCGATCCAGCAGCACCGGCCCCGCAATTCTTCCCAACATTCCTTCATGGCGCCCTCCGGATACGCTCCCTTGGATCTTGAGACCCAGGCGATGCAACCGGAGATGGCGCCCCCTGGTTGGAAATAGGAGGCATGCTTTCATGATAATACATTTTCTCATCAAAACTTGGGGGAGTAAAAATATCATCTTCATCATACATAGCATCCCCAAGCTTATGGTTTTGCATATCATTAACATCATGGATATTCAAAGAATTCATACTAACAACATTGCAATCATGCTCATCATTCAAATATTTTGTGCCAAACATTTTATTGACTTCTTCTTCTAACAATTGAGCACAATTTTCTGAACCATCATTTTCAGGAAAGATATTATAAAGATGATCAATAATATGATGCAACCTCAATTCCATTTTTTATAGGTTACTTTTTATAAACCAAACTAGTGATAAAACAAGAAACTAAAAGATTCAATCACAAGATCTAAAGATATACCTTCATGCACTCACCTCCTCGGCAACGGGGCCAGAAAAGAGCTTGATGTCTACTACGCAACTTTATTCTTGTAGACACGTGTTGGGCCTCCAAGCGCAGAGGTTTCTAGGACAGTAGCAATTTTCCCTCAAGTGGATGACCTAAGGTTTATCAATCCGTGAGAGGTGTAGGATGAACATGGTCTCTCTCAAACGACCCTACAACCAAATACAAGAAATCGCTTGTGTCCCCAACACACCCAAGACAATGGTAAATTATATAAGTGCACTAGTTCGGCGAAGAGATGGTGATAAAAGTGTAATATGGATGGCAGAAATATATTTTTATAATCTGAATAAATAAAAACATCAAGGTAGCAAATAGTAAACGGGCACAAAAACGATATTGCAATGCTTGAAAACAAGGCCTAGGGTCCGTACTTTCGCTAGTGCAATCTCTCAACAGTGCTAACATAGTTGGATCATATGATTATCCCTCAAAGTGCAATAAAGAATCACTCCTGAGTTCCTATCAGCGGAGAACAAAAGATAGAAATTGTTTGTAGGGTACGAAACCACCTCAAAGCTATTCTTTCCGATCAATCTATCCTAGAGTTCGTACTAGAATAACACAAGCTATTATTTCCGATCGATCTAATCAAGAGTTTGTACTAAAATAACACCATACGACACACATCAACCAACACTAATGTCACCTAGATACTCCAATGTCACCACGAGTATCCGTGAGTTAATTCTACGATATGCATCAAACAACTTCATGATCATAATATTCAATCCACACAAAGAACTACAAAGAGACCCCAAAGTTTCTATCGGAGAAAAGATAATAAAAACGTGCATCAACCCCTATGCATAGATTACCCCAATGTCACCTCAGGAATCCACAAGTTGAGTGCCATAACATACATCAAGTGAATAAATATGATACCCCATTTGTCACCTGAAGTATTCATACCGCAAGACATACATCATGTGTTCTCATATCTGAATAGTCAATCCGACAAGACAAAACTTCAAAGGGTAAATATTCAATTCATCACAACAAGAGTATAGAGGGGAGAAACATCATATGATCCATCTATGTTAACAAAGCCCATGATATAGATCACGAGAGAGATATTAAACACATAACTACTGGTACAAACCCTCAGCCCTGAGGGTGGACTACTCCCTCCTCATCGTGGTGGTCGTCGGGATGATGAAGATGGCCACCGGTGATGATTCCCCCCTCCGGTACGGTGCCGGAACGGGTCTAGATTGGTTTTTGGTGGCTACAGAGTCTTGCGGTGGCGGAACTTCTGATCTAGGTTAACCCAGAAGGGTTTTGGAATATTTTTGAATTTATAGGGTAAACAGGGGGTGCGGGAGGCCACCGAAGTGGGCACAACCCACCTGGATGCGCCTGGGCCCCCAGGCGCGCCCTGGTGGGTTTTGCCCCCCTCGGGGCACCCCCCAGGTGCTGCTCTGGCCCATCTTGGGTGTTCTGGTCCATAAAAAATCTCCAGCAAGTTTCGCGGTGTTTGGACTCTGTTTGATATTGATTTCCTGCAATGTAAAAAACAAGCAAAAAACAACAACTGGCACTGGGCGCTGGGTCAATAGGTTAGTCCCAAAAAGTGATATAAAGTTGCTATAAAATGATTGTAAAACATCCAAGAAAGATAAAATAACAGCATGAATACTTCATAAGTTATAGATACGTTGGAGACGTATCACGTACCCATGTAGTCAGACGAATCCTCACAATCGCAACGTTACCGGAACTATCAAGAAGAAGCAACACCGGAAAGAAGCAAACAACACGGTAAACACACAACAGATAACATGACATGATGCATGGCAAGGCTAAATGATGCTACTCATGGCAAGATATGATGCATACATGGACATCACGTCAAAGCAAGGTTAAATGAGGCCGGAAACAACATATAAAAATTCTGGAAAGTCCCCATATGCAAATTTCGAAATTGGTCCAGATCTGAATAACACATTATGTTGAAGTTGTTAAACAGCAAGTTAAAGTACACCATGATGATCTACGCGTCTTTCTAGTCAAGTTACATATAAGGTTCATTTCATTCGGAGCTACGGCCTAGAAGATATGAGCAAAACAAGTTAAACATGGCATTGATGCAAAATGCATTCGAACAACAAGCACAGATACTCAAATCAAGGATGTAACATAACATGATGAAACTACACACTATACCAAGCAAGTTTCATATAGAGCATGCTCCAAACGGAGCCACGGTTCAACACATACACACGAAACAAGTTTAAAGGACAAGCTGTCCAAAACAGCAACTAGGCATCTTACAAGCACCATAACAACATGCTACAAGAACAAGATATGCACAAACATGACATGCACTTAAAGTACATGTTACATGCTTCAAATATCATCAAGATTCAGGTTCATAGGCATCAAGATTAAACCAATATGATCAATGCAACAAGCACTTTATAACGCATATTATGACAGTGAAAAACAGGGCATACATGTGAGCAGAAATAACTTGTTGACATGTTGGAGGCATGAAACAATGATGCTACAGTGCAAGATCATAGCAACCAAAAGCATGGCACTAAATTACAGGTTAAACATGGCAAAACATGATTACTAAGCATCTCCATATAGCCCCTAGATCAATGGCATTCATCAAGACAAGATTGCAAGTTATAACAGATTCTCAGACTGTTAAAAACAGAGTATGGCAGAAAACAGATTCATGATGCATACTTTGAGAAAACAAAAGTATATACTACACAAACTATTAATGGCATCAAAGAGCATGGCAAGCATGTGCTGAAAACCATTAACAAAACATCATTACGGAGCATGATCATTGGAGCAACAGATTTGATGATAGCTTCAAGTGAACATGGCAAGATGATATAACAGACTTGGTGAAAATACTGATCATGGCAGAAACATCATCAGGTTGCAATGTTTAGAGCTAGTAAACTATATGCTACAGGAACTGGTCATGGAAAACAAGAGCATAGAATGCTAGTACTACATGCACTTAATAAAACTACCTCACTGAACTTTGTCCAGAAACACATCAATTTGATAATAGCTTCAATGCAAAATGGCAAGTTATGCTGAGTGTTTTAGACTTAGGAAAATAAACATGGCATGGCAGAACAGATTTGAGTAGGCATGTTTGCAAGCTTGTTGCACTCACTACAATGCATTTCATAGAATGAAACAAATTCTAGCAGTAAGGTGGCATGTAAAATAGCATGTTCATGTACAAAGTTACCACCTATCATATTTGCATAACTATCCACATCAAAGCAAGAAAAATGGGGTGATTTTGGGTTGCTCCTAGTGGGCTTCGAACCTGGGTCTCCCAGGTGCAAACAAGGGCACTGACCACTGCGCTACAGGCGAAGTTGTGAACTAAGGGGCGCCTTGTCTCTTTTGAACAAGTGCCAGAAGGCCGAGCCTTTGGCCCTGGCTACACAGGGATCACTGGCGATGGCGGTGACAAGCTAGGAGGCGACGGCTCATGATGCAGAGCCATGGCGGGCGGTGCAGAATGGGGTATGGATGCATGTGTGCATGCGGAGCAACTGCGCGATGTGTGTGCCGTGAGCATGAAGCTCGGTAGTTTCAGCCATGGTGGCTTCGGCTCGATGCCCAGCGTGTGTGCATGGCTGGGCGTGCGTGAGGATGCGTCGGTGTGCAGCAGGGTGCACCCCGGGTGCTCCGTGTGCTGCGGCAAGCGAGGCGCTGGAGTGCAGGTGTGGCGTGCACATGCACATGGGTAAGAGCGGGCGGAACAGAGACGATGCTCGTGGCCATTCCGCAGCAGAGCACGGTGGCCAGGGCTTTTGGCATGGATGGATCGGCTCCTAGAGGAAGAATATGAGGCAGAAAAAGGGCGTGGGCGACGCGGATGCTCACCTAGTGCCCATATGGCATGAAGTTGTGGCCGTGGAGACGAAGGAGACGGCGCGTCGACACGCGGGACTTGCCAGTCTTCGAGTTCGAGAAGAAGAGGAAGAAGACGGGTCGGGGTAGTCGATCCAGAGGCCGTGGCGTCGCATGCGTCGTGGAAGGAGACATAGAGGTACTCGGCGGACCCTCCCACGGCGGCATGAGAGGTTGGACGCGGTCAGAGAGGCTATCCCGAGCATGAGCTCTTTCTCGGCCGAAGCATGGTGGACGCGGCGACGGCGTGGCGTGTGGAGAACTACCTGGGCGGCGGCTAGGGCATAGGAGGAGGGGAATCAGTCAAGGGGAATCCGGGGTAGGGTTTGGACATGCTATATAGACGCCTAGGGGTCTCTCCGGCCATCAAATGAGCGAGGTTGCCAATGTGGACATGCTGGATGTGCTGCCGTACAAGAGGAGGACGACGACTGTCGCTTGCGGGCTAAGTGGGCTGCGGGAGGCTGGTGCTGGGCCGCTGCTAGCTGTTGTGGCTGTTGGCGCCTAGGAGAGGCCCAGGTAAGGAAAAGTAGAGGGAGCTAGGAGACGAATTTTGCAGATGTAAGAATATCCTCATGCTCCTAGAATTATGCTCTATTTGATAAAATTGTTTTGGGCATTTTTAGAGGTAGAAAAATCAAACAAGTTTGAATAAAATTCAAACTTGAGGCATTTTTGAACCTAACCAAAACAACTTCAAATGAGATGAAATTTGGCAGAGAGGTTAAGGCTGAGGTAAACTAGCATTAGGAAAAGAATGAACATTTATGGAGGACGGGAAAAGGTCACTTGCCAAAATGAAAGAAAGAAGAAGGAAGGAGGAGGTGGTGATGCATGACCATACATGGGGCATTCAACAAACGTAATGTAGGGGCAATGCACATGATGGACTTGGAAACAACATGGATGTCACAATGCTATAATATGATGCATCAGGCAAAGGATGGCATAATGCAAAATGACAAGAGGCTCAATGCAACAAAATGAAATGGCACAATGTAATATAATAAAAGATGAACATGATGTAATAAACAAAATATGGCAATGGCACTCATCATAATCATGGAATAAACACATCGGATTGAAATATGCAAAAGAATTATGATAATGCAAGAAACACAATGAACACACGACAACAACTAAAATAAAGGAAGGCATCTGGAGCATCGGTCTCGGGGCGTCACAACACTCCCCCACTAACAAGAGATCTCGTCCCGAGATGTTAGGAACGAGACAGAAGAAGAAAAATACGGCCATGTACGTACATATGTGCGGGGTTTCGAACGCCTACTCGCGCATACGTACGGCCAGGACTTGTGTACATGGAGAGGCAATGGACGGCAGAAACCGCGTCCTTTTCATCGGGCATCGAACCGGCTGGGTCGGAACAGAGAAACAACATCCTGTTCATTGGGAGGCAACAGACTAGGTCGGAATGCGTCCTGTTCAACGGGAGCCAACCGGCTTGGATGGAACAGCCGAAACAGGGTGTGGCGTACCACGGTACGAAGGAAACGGCATTTTATTTGACCGGGTACGGTCGAAACGGGGGTCCTGTTCATCGGGAGGGGTGTGACATAATGCAAAATGGAGGAAACGAACTTGTGTTGGAGCGCCACGGTCGAAATGGGGGTCCTATTCATCTGGGGGGGTGTGGCGTACCGCAAAACAGAGGAAACAGACTTGTGTTGGAGTGCTACAGTCGAAACAAGGGTCCTGTTCATCGGAAGGATGTGGTGTACCGCAAAACAGGACTCCACGGGCTACTGTTCAACAACCGTCGACTTCCTTCAGCCTCCACATGCACTATTCATCCGCCGCATCTTCCTCCTGCCTCCACCAGCTACTGTTCATCCACGGGATACTGTTCATCCAGCCCTCCACCGGCTACTGTTCAACCAACCCTCCACGGGGTCCTGTTCATCCACCCCCAACCAGCTCGGCTGTGGCGGCCTCCTCTCGGGGTCCTATTCATCCAGCGGCAACGGCCTACTACTACTGCCACGGGGTCCTGTTCATCCAACCCTGATGTCTACTACGCAACCTTCTTCTTGTAGACTCGTGTTGGGCCTCCAAGCGCAGAGTTTTGTAGGACAGTAGCAAATTTCCTTCAAGTGCATGACCTAAGGTTTATCAATCTGTGGGAGGCGTAGGATGAAGATGGTCTCTCTCAAACAACCCAATACAATGGTATATTGTATGGGTGCACTAGTTCGCTGAAGAGATGGTGATACAAGTGTAATATGGATGGTAGATATAGGTTTTTGTAATTTGAAAATATAAAAACAGCAAGGTAACTAGTAACAAAAGTGAGCAAAAACGGTATTGCAATGCTTAGAAACAAGGCTTAGGGTTCATATTTTCACTAGTGCAAGTTGTCTCAACAATGATAACATAATTAGTGAAGGAAATATGCCCTAGAGGCAATAATACTTTTTTTATTTATATTTCCTTATATCATGACAAATGTTTGTTATTCATGCTAGAATTGTATTAACCGAAAACTTAGTACATGTGTGAATACATAGACAAAACAGAGTGTCCCTAGTATGCCTCTACTTGACTAGCTCTTTAATCAAAGATGGTTAAGTTTCCTGACCATAGACATGTGTTGTCATTTGATGAACGGGATCACATCATTAGAGAATGATGTGATGGACAAGACCCATCCGTTAGCTTAGCATTATGATCGTTTAGTTTTTATTGCTATTGCTTTCTTCATGACTTATACATATTCCTCTGACTATGAGATTATGAAACTCCCGAATACCGGAGGAACACCTTATGTGCTATCAAACGTCACAACGTAACTGGGTGATTATAAAGATGCTCTACGGGTGTCTCCGAAGGTGTTTGTTGAGTTGGCATAGATCGAGATTAGGATTTGTCACTCCGTCTATCGGAGAGGTATCTCCGGGACCTCTCGGTAATGCACATCACTATAAGCCTTGCAAGCAATGTGACTAATGAGTTAGTTACGAGATGATGCATTACGGAAGGAGTACAGAGACTTGCCGGTAACGAGATTGAACTAGGTATGATGATACCGATGATCGAATCTCGGGCAAGTAACATACCGATGACAAAGGGAATGATGTATGTTGTTATGCAGTTTGACCGATAAATATCTTCGTAGAATATGTAGGAGCAAATATGAGCATCCAGGTTCCGCTATTGGTTATTGACCGAAGATGTGTCACGGTCATGTCTACATAGTTCTCGAACCCATAGGGTCCGCACGCTTAATGTTCTATGACGATTTGTATTATGAGTTATGTGTTTTGGTGACCGAAGTTTGTTTGGAGTCCCGGATGGGATCACAGACATGACGAAGAGTCTCAAAATGGTCGAGAGATAAAGATTGATATATTGGACGAAGGTATTCGGACACCGGAAAGGTTTCGGGATGTTTCGGATATTTATCGGGGAACCAAGGGGTTACCGGAACCCCCCGGGGAAGTTATGGGCCTTGATGGGCCATAAGGGAGTAGGAGAGGGCAGGCCCCAAGGTGGCGCATGCCCCCCCAAGGCAGTCCGAATTGGACTAGGGGGAGGGGGCATGGCCCACTCTTTCCTTTCCCTCTCCCTCTCCTTCCCTCCTTCCCCCTCTTGGAATAGGAAAGGGAGTTCAACTAGGATTGGGAATCCTAGTTGGACTCCCCCCTTGGCGCGCCCTCCTTGGTCGTTGGCCTCCTCCTCCCCATCATTTATATACGTGCCCAGGGGGCACCCCAGAGACACATCAATTGTTCTTAGCCGTGTGCGGTGCCCCCCTCCACAGTTTACCACCTCGGTCATATTGTCGTAGTGCTTAGGCGAAGCCCTGCGCGGATCACATCACCAACACCGTCGCCACGCCGTCGTGCTGACGGAACTCTCCCTCGACCCTCTACTGGATCAAGAGCTCGAGGGATGTCATCGTGCTGAACATGTGCTGAACACGGAGATGCCGTACGTTCGGTACTTGGATCGGTTGGATCGTGAAGACGTTTGACTACATCAACCGCGTTACTAAACGGTTCCGCTTTTGGTCTATGAGGGTACATGGACACACTCTCCTGTCTCGTTGCTATGCATCTCCTAGATAGATCTTGCGTGATCGTAGGATTTTTTTTGAAATACTACGTTCCCCAACAGTGGTACCAGAGCCAGGTCTATGCGTAGATGATATATGCACGAGTAGAACACAAAGAATTGTGGGCAATAATAGTCATACTGCTTACCACCAACGACTTACTTTGATTCGGCGGTATTGTTGGATGAAGCGGCCCGGACCGACATTACATGACTGCGTTCATGAGACTGGTTCTACCGACGCCCTTCGCACATAGGTGGCTGGCGGGTGTCTGTTTCTCCAACTTTAGTTGAATCGAGTTTGACTACGGACGGTCCTTGTTGAAGGTTAAAACAACACACTTGACGAAAAATCGTTGTGGTTTTGATGCGTAGATAAGAACGGTTCTTGCTAGAAGCCCGTAGCAGCCACGTAAAACTTGCAAGAACAAAGTAGAGGACGTCTAACTTGTTTTTGCAGGGCATGTTGTGATGTGATATGGTCAAGACATTGTGAGATATAAATTGTTGTATGAGATGATCATGTTTTGTAAAAGTTATCGGCAACTTGCAGGAGCCTTATGGTTGTCGCTTTATTATATGAAATGCAATCGCCATGTAATTGCTTTACTTTATCACTAAGCGGCAGCAAGAGTCGTAGAAGCAATAGTTGGCGAGACGACAATGATGCTACGATGGAGATCAAGGTGTCAAGCCGGTGACGATGGAGATCATGACGGTGCTTTGGAGATGGAGATCGAAGGCACAAGATGATGATGGCCATATCATATCACATATTTTGATTGCATGTGATGTTTATCCTTTATGCATCTTATTTTTCTTAGTACGGCGGTAGCATTATAGGATGATCTCTCACTAAATTTCAAGGTATAAGTGTTCTCCCTGAGTATGCACTATTGCTACAGTTCGTCGTGCCGAGACACCACGTGATGATCGGGTGTGATAAGCTCTACGTTCACATACAACGGGTGCAAGCCAGTTTTGCATGTGCAGAATACTCGGGTTAAACTTGACGAGCCTATCATATGCAGATATGGCCTCGGAATACTGAGACCGAAAGGTCGAACTTGAATCATATAGTAGATATGATCAACATAGTGATGTTCACCATTGAAAACTACTCCATCTCACGTGATGATCGGACATGGTTTAGTTGATATGGATCACGTGATCATTTAGATGACTAGAGGGATGTCTATCTAAGTGGGAGTTCTTAAGTAATATGATTAATTAAACTTTAATTTATCATGAACTTAGTACCTGATAGTTTTTGCATGTGTATGTTGTTGTAGATCAATGGCCCGTGCTACCGTTCCCTTGAATTTTAATGCGTTGCTAGAGAAAGCTAAGTTGAAAGATGATGGTAGCAACTACACGGACTGGGTCCGTAACTTGAGGATTATCCTCATTGCTGCACAGAAGAATTATGTCCTGGAAGCACCACTAGATGCAAGACCCACTGCAGGAGCAACTCCGGATATTATGAACGTCTGGCAGAGCAAAGGTGATGACTACTCGATAGTTCAGTGTGCCATGCTTTACGGCTTAGAATTGGGATTTTGAAGACATTTTGAACGTCATGGAGCATATGAGATGTTCTAGGAGTTGAAGTTAATATTTCAAGCAAATGCCCGAATTAATAGATATGAAGTCCCCAATAAGTTTTATAGCTACAAAATGGAGGAGAATAGTTCTGTCAGTGAACATATACTCAGAATGTCTGGGTACCACAACCACTTGACTCAACTAGGAGTTAATCTTCCTGATGATAGTGTCATTGACAGAGTTCTTCAATCACTGCCACCAAGCTATAAAAGCTTTTTGATGAACTATAATATGCAAGGGATGGATAAGACAATTTCCGAGCTCTTCGCGATGCTAAAGGCTGCGGAGGTAGAAATCAAGAAGGAGCATCAAGTGTTGATGGTTAAACAAGACCACCAGTTTCAAGAAAAAGGGCAAAGGGAAGAAGGGGAACTTCAAGAAGAACGGCAAGCAAGTTGCTGCTCAAGTGAAGAAGCCCAAGTCTGGACCTATGCCTGAAACTGAGTGCTTCTACTGCAAAGGGACTGGTCACTATAAGCGAAACTGCCCCAAGTATTTGGCGGATAAGAAGGATGGCAAAGTGAAAGATATATTTGATATACATTTTATTGATGTGTACCTTACTAATGCTTGTAGTAGCGCCTGGGTATTTGATACTTGTTCTGTTGCTCATATTTGCAACTCGAAACAGGGGATATGGATTAAACGAAGATTGGCTAAGGACGAGGTGACGATGCGCGTGAGAAATGGTTCCAAAGTCGATGTGACCGCCATCGGCACGCTACCTCTACATCTACCTTCGGGATTAGTTTTAGACCTGAATAATTGTTATTTGGTGCCAGCGCTAAGCATGAACATTATATCTAGATCTTGTTTGATGCGAGACGGTTATTCATTTAAATCAGAGAATAATGGTTGTTCTATTTATATGAGTAACATCTTTTACGGTCATGCACACTTGATGAGTGGTCTATTTTTGTTGAATCTCGATTGTAGTGATACACATATTTATAATATTGAAGCCAAAAGATGCAAGGTTAATAATGATAGTGCAACTTATTTGTGGCACTGCCGTTTAGGTCATATTGGTGTAAAGCGCATGAAGAAACTCCATGCTGATGGGCTTTTGGAATCACTTGATTATGAGTCACTTGATGCTTGCGAACTATGCCTCATGGGAAAGATGACTAATACTCCGTTCTCCAGAACAATGGAGCGAGCAACTGACTTATTGGAAATAATACATACTGATGTATGCGGTCCGATGAGTGTTGAGGCTCGCGGCGGGTATCGTTATTTTCTGACCTTCACAAATGATTTGAGCAGATATGGGTATATCTACTTGATGAAACATAAGTCTGAAACATTTGAAAAGTTCAAATAATTTCAGAGTGAAGTGGAAAATCATCACAAAAAAAATAAAGTTTCAACAATCTGATCATGGAGGTGAATATTTGAGTTATGAGTTTGGTTTTCATTTGAAACAATGTGGAATAGTTTCGCAACTCACGCCACCTGGAACACCACAGCGTAATTGTGTGTCTGAACGTCGTAACCGCACTTTATTAGATATGGTGCGATCTATGATGTCTCTTACTGATTTACCGCTATTGTTTTGGGGTTATGCTTTAGAGACGGTTGCATTCACGTTAAATAGGGCACCATCTAAATCTGTTAAGACGACACCATATGAACTGTGGTTTGGCAAGAAACCTAAGCTGTCATTTCTTAAAGTTTGAGGCTGCGATGCTTATGTGAAAAAGCTTCAACCTGATCAGCTCGAACCCAAATCGAAGAAATGTGTATTCATAGGATACCCAAAGGAGACTATTGGTTACACCTTCTATCACAGATCCGAAGGCAAGATATTCGTTGCTAAGAATGGATCCTTTCTAGAGAAGGAGTTTCTCTCGAAAGAAGTGAGCGGGAGGAAAGTAGAACTTGATGAGGTAATTGTACCTTCTCCCGAATTGGAAAGTAGTACATCACAGAAATCAGTTCTAGTGATTCTTACACCAATCAGTGAGGAAGCTAATGATGATGATCATGAAACTTCAGATCAAGTTACTATCGAACCTCGTAGGTCAACCAGAGTACGGTCGCACCAGAGTGGTACATTAATCCTATTCTGGAGGTCATGTTACTTGACCATGACGAACCTACGAACTATGAGGAAGCGATGATGAGCCTAGATTCCACGAAATGGCTTGAGGCCATGAAATCTGAGATGGGATCCATGTATTAGAACAAAGTGTGGACTTTGGTTGACTTGCCCGATGATCGGCAAGCCATAGAGAATAAATGGATCTTCAAGAAGAAGACTGACGCTGACGGTAATGTTACTGTCTACAAAGCTCGACTTATCGCAAAAGGTTTTCGACAAGTTCAAGGAGTTGACTACGATGAGACCTTCTCACCCATAGCGATGCTTAAGTCTGTCCGAATCATGTTAGCAATTGCGACATTATATGATTATGAAATTTGGCAAATGGATGTCAAAACTGCATTCCATAATGGATATCTTAAAGAAGAGTTATGTATGATGCACCCAGAAGGTTTTGTCGATCCTAAAGGTGCTAACAAAGTGTGCAAGCTCCAGCGATCCATTTATGGACTGGTGCAAGCCTCTCGGAGTTGGAATATATGCTTTGATAGTGTGATCAAAGCATATGGTTTTATACAGACTTTTGGAGAAGCCTGTATTTACAATAAAGTGAGTGGGAGCTTTGTAGCACTTCTAATATTATATGTGGATGACATATTGTTGATTGGAAATAATACGGAATTTCTGGATAGCATAAAAGGATACTTGAATAAGAATTTTTCAATGAAAGACCTCGGTGAAGCTGCTTATATATTGTACATCAAGATCTATAAAGATAGCTAAAGACGCTTAATTGGACTTTCACAAAGCACATACCTTGCTAAAGTTTTGAAGAAGTTCAAAATGGTTCAATCAAAGAAAGGGTTCTTGCCTGTGTTACAAGGTGTGAAGTTGAGTCAGACTCAATGCCCGACCACTTCAGAGGATAGAGAGAAAATGAAAGTCATTCCCTATGCCTCAGCCATAGGTTCTATCACGTATGCAATGTTGTGTACCAGACCTGACGTGTGCCTTGCTATAAGTTTAGCAGGGAGGTACCAATGTAATCCAGGAGTGGATCACTGGACAGCGGTCAAGAACATCCTGAAATACCTGAAAGGGACTAAGGATATGTTTCTCGTTTATGGAGGTGACAAAGAGCTTGTCATAAATGGTTACGTCGATGCAAGCTTTGACACTGATCCGGATGGATCTTTGTAACAAACCAGATACGTATTTATATCGAATGGTGGATCTGTCAGTTGGTGCAGTTCCAAACAGAGCATCGTGGCGGGATCTACGTGTGAAGCAGAGTACATAGCTGCTTCGGAAGCAACAATGAAGGAGTCTGGATGAAGGAGTTCATATCTGATCTAGATGTAATACCTAGTGCATCGGGTCCAATGAAAATCTTTTGTGACAATACTGGAGCAATAGCCTTGGCGAAGGAATCCATATTTCACAAGAGAACCAAACACATCAAGAGACATTTCAATTCCATCCGCGATCAAGTCAAGGAGGGAGACATACAGATTTTTAAAATACATACGGATCTGAATGTTGCATACCCGTCGACTAAGCCTCTTCCAAGAGCAAAACATGATCAGCACCAAGACTCCATGGGTGTTAGAGTCATTACTATGTAATCTAGATTATTGACTCTAGTGCAAGTGGGAGACTGAAGGAAATATGCCCTAGAGGCAATAATAAAGTTGTTATTTATATTTCCTAATATCATGATAAATGTTTATTATTCATGCTAGAATTGTATTAACCGGAAACTTAGTACATGTGTGAATACATAGACAAAACAGAGTGTCCCTAGTATGCCTCTACTTGACTAGCTCGTTAATAAAAGATGGTTAAGTTTCCTGACCATAGACATGCGTTGTCATTTGATTAATGGGATCACATCATTAGAGAATGATGTGATGGACAAGACCCATACATTAGCTTAGCATTATGATCGTTTAGTTTTTATTGCTATTGCTTTCTTCACCACTTATACATATTCCTCTGACTATGAGATTATGCAACTCCCGAATACCGGAGGAACACCTTGTGTGCTATCAAACATCATAATGTAACTGGGTGATTATAAAGATGTTCTACAGGTGTCTCCGAAGGTGTTTGTTAAGTTGGCATAGATCGAGATTAGGATTTGTCACTCCGTGTATCGGAGAGGTATCTCTGGGCCCTCTCGGTAATGCACATCACTATAAGCCTTGCAAGCAATGTGACTAATGAGTTAGTTACGGGATGATGCATTACGGAACGAGTAAAGAGAATTTCCGATAACGAGATTGAACTACGTATGATGGTACCGACGGTCGAATCTCAGGCAATTAACTTACCGATGACAAAGGGAATGACGTATGTTGTTATGCGGTTTAACCGATAAAGATCTTCGTAGAATATGTAGGAGCCAATATGATCATCTAGGTTCTGCTATTGGTTATTGACGGAGATGTGTCTCAGTCATGTCTACATAGTTCTCGAACCCGTAGCATCCGCACGCTTAATGTTTGATAATGATTTGTATTATGAGTTATGTGTTTTGGTGACCGAAGTTTGTTCGGAGTCCCGAATGAGATCACTGACATGACGAGGAGTCTCGAAATGGTCAAGAGATAAAGATTGATATATTGAACAAAGGTATTCGGACACCGGAAAGGTTTCAGGATGTTTCGGATATTTATTGGGGAACCGAGGGGTTACCGGAACCCCCCGGGGAAGTTATGGGCATTGATGGGCCATAAGGGAGTAGGAGAGGGTAGGCCACAAAGTGGCGCCCCCCCCAAGGTAGTCCTAATTGGACTAGGGGGAGGGGCGCGTCCCCCTGTTTCCTATCCCTCTCCCTCTCCTTCCCTCCTTCCCCGTCTTGGAATAGGAAAGGGAGTCCAACTAGGATTGGGAATCCTAGTTGGACTCCCCCCATAGCGCGCCCTCCTTGGCTGCCGGCCTCCTCCTCCCCCTCATTTATATACGTGGCCAGGGGGCACCCCAAAGACACATCAATTGTTCTTAGCCGTCTGCGGTGCCCCCTCCACAGTTTACCACCTCGGTCATATTGTTGTAGTGCTTAGGCGAAGCCCTGCGCGAATCACATCACCAACACCGTCGCCACGCCGTCGTGCTGAGGGAACTCTCCCTCGACCCTCTACTGGATCAAGAGCTCGAGGGACGTCATCGTGCTGAATGTGTGCTGAACACGGAGTTGCCATACATTCAGTACTTGGATCGGTAGGATTGTGAAGATGTTCAACTACATCAACCGCGTTACTAAACGCTTCCGCTTTCGGTCTACGAGGGTACGTGGACACACTCTCCCGTCTCGTTGCTATGCATCTCCTAGATAGATCTTGTGTGATCGTAGGATTTTTTTTTTGAAATACTACGTTCCCCACCAATTAGATCATATAACAACCCCTCAACGTGCAACAAAGAGTCACTCCAAAGTCACTAATAGCGGAGAACAAACGGAGAGATTATTGTAGTTTACAAAACAACCTCAAAGTTATTCTTTCTGATCGATCTATTGGGCTATTCCTATAAGTGTCATAAACAGCCCTAGAGTTCCTACTAAAATAACACCTTAAGAAACACATCAACCAAAACCCTAATGTCACCTAGACACTCCAATGTCAGCACAAGTATCCGTGGGTTTGATTATACGATATGCATCACACAATCTCAGATTCATCTATTCAAACCAACACAAAGAACTTCAAAGAGTGCCCCGAAGTTTCTACCGGAGAGTCAAGACGAAAATGTGTGCCAACCCCTATGCATAAGTTCACAAGGTCACATAACCCGCAAGTTGATCACCAAAACATACATCAAGTGTTCTCAAATCCTTAAAGACTTAATCCGATAAGATAACTTCAAAGGGAAACTCAATTCATTACAAGAAGGTAGAGGGGGAGAAACATCATAAGGTCCAACTAGAATATCAAAGCTCGCGGTACATCAAGATCGTGCCAAGTCAAGACCACGAGAGAGAGAGATCAAACACATAGCTACTGGTACATACCCTCAGTCCCGAGGGTGAACTACTCCCTCCTCATCATGGAGAGCGCCGGGATGATGAAGATGGCCACTAGTGATTATTTCCCCCACCGGCAAGGTGCCGGAACAGGGCCCCGATTGGTTTTTGGTGGCTACAGAGGCTTGCGGTGGCGGAACTCCCGATCTAGGTTTATTTTTGGGGGTTTCCCTATTTATAAGAATTTTTGACGTCGGTTTCAAGTCTGGGGGGTCCATGAGGACAAGGATCCCACAAGGTCGAAGGGCGCGCTCGGGGGGGGGGGGGGGGGTGGGGGTAGGGCGCGCCCTCCACCCTTGTGGAGGCCTTGTGGCTCTTCCGTCCAAACTCTTTTGCTTCGGGGGATTCTTCTGGTCCATAAAAAATCACCGTAAATTTTCAGGTCAATTGGACTCCGTTTGATATTCCTTTTCTGCAAAACTCAAAAACAAGGAAAAACAGAAACTGGCATTGGGCTCTAGGTTAATATATTAGTCCCAAAAATCATATAAAATAGCATATAAATGCATATAAAACATCCAAGATGGATAATATAATAGCATGGAATAATCAAAAATTATAGATACGTTGGAGACGTATCAAGCATCCCCAAGATTAATTCCTACTTGTCCTCGAGTAGGTAAATGTTAAAAACAGAATTTTTGATGTGGAATGCTACCCAAGATATTTATCCATGTAATTTTTTTATTGTGGCATGAATGTTCAAATCCATAAGATTCAAAATAAAAGTTGAATATTGACATAAAGACAATAATACTTCAAGCATACTAACAAGGCAATTATGTCTTCTCAAAATAACATGGACAAAGAAAACTTATCCCTACAAAATCATATAGTCTGGCTATGCTCCATCTTCATCACACAAAATATTCAAATCATGAACAACCCTGATGACAAGCCAGGCAACTGTTTCATACTTTTGACGTCCTCAAACTTTTTCAACTTTCACGCAATACATGAGCGTGAGCCATGGACATAGCACTATAGGTGGAATAGAAGGTAGTTGTGGAGAAGACAAAAAGAAGGAGATAGTCTCACATCAACTAGGCGTATCAACGGGCTATGGAGATGCCCATCAATAGATATCAATGTGAGTGAGTAGGGATTTCCTTGCAACGGATGCACTAGAGGTATAAGTGTATGAAATCTCAAAAAGAAACTAAGTGGGTGTTCACGAAGACCTAGGGCAATTTGAGGAAGCCCATCGTTGGAATATACAAGCCAAGTTCTATAACAAAAAATTCCCACTAGTATATAAAAGTGACAACATAGGAGACTCTCTATCAAGAAGATGATGGTGCTACTTTGAAGCACAAGTGTGGTAAAAGGATAGTAGCATTGCCCCTTCTCTCTTTTTCTCTCATTTTTTTTGTTTTTTGGGCCTTCTTTTTTGGCCTTTCCACTTTTTTTCCTCACATGGGACAATGCTCTAATAATGAAGGTCATCACACTTTTATTTACTTTACAACTCAATAATTACAACTCGATACTTAGAAGAAAACATGACTCTATATGAATGCCTCCGGCGGTGTACCAGGATGTGTAATGAATCAAGAGTGACATGTATGAAAGAATTATGAACGGTGTCTTTGCCAGAAATACGATGTCAACTACATGATCACGCAAAGCAATATGACAATGATGATGCATGTCATAATAAACAGAACGGTGGAAAGTTGCATGGCAATATATCTTGGAATGGCTATGGAAATGCCATAATAGGTACGTATGGTGGCTGTTTTGAGGAAGATATATGGTGGGTGTATGGTACCGACGAAGGTTGCACGACACTAGAGAGGCTAGCAATGGTGGAAGGGTGAGAGTGCGTATAATCCATGGACTCAACATTAGGCATAAAGAACTCAGATACTTATTGCACAAATCTATTAGTTATCGAAACGAAGTACTACGCGCATGCTCCTAATGGGATAGATTGGTAAGAAAAGACTATCACTCGTCCCCGACCGCCACTCATAAGAAAGACAATCAATAAATAAATCATGCTCTGACTTCATCACATAAAGGTTCACCATACGTGCATGCTACGGGAATCACAAACTTTAACGCAAGTATTTCTACAAACCATAATTACTCACTAGCATGACTTTAATAACGTCATCCTCATATCTCAAAACAATCATAAGGAGTCAAACTTCTCATAGTATCCAATGCACTTTATATGAAAGTTTTTATTATATCCCTCTTGGATGCCCATCATATTAGGACTAAATTCATAACCTTAGCAAATTACCATGCTGTTTAGTGACTCTTAAAATAATATAAGTGAAGCACTAGAGCAAATGACAAACTACTCCAAAAGATACAAGTGAAGATCAATGAGTAGTTGAATAATTATGTGACTATGTGAAGACTCTCTAACATTTAAGAATTTCTGATCTTGGGATATTATTCAAACAGCAAGCAAAACAAAATAAAATGACATTGCAAGGATAGCACATTTCATGTGAAGAAGCAAAAACATAGGTTCAACCAAAACTGACCGATCATTGTTGAACAAGAAAGGTGGGATGCCAACCGGGGCATCTCCAAGCTTAGATGCTTGATAATTCTTGAAATATTAATTAGGGATGCCTTGGGCATCCCCAAGCTTGAGCTTTTGTGTCTCCTTAATTCCTTTCATATCACGGTTTCCCTGAATCTTAAAAACTTCATCCACACAAAACTCAACAAGAACTCGTGCAATAAGTTAGTATAAATCAACGCATAAACCTTATCATTCTCTACTGTAGAAAATCATAAATGCCTCTGCATATTTGATAGTCCTATCCTCAAATAGAATCATTAAACAAGCAAACATATGCAAACAATGCAAACATAACAGTCATCTGTCTAAACAGGACAATATGTAAAGAATGCAAGAGGAATCATACTTCCCTAACTCCAAAAATTCTAAAAAATTACCACATTGTAGATAATTTGTTGTTTCTCATTGTGTAAAAATTTCAAGATTTTATCATGTTCTGACTATTCACAAATATTCAAAACATAACAGCAAACTTTCTGTTTTCAAAACAACAACGTATAGACTTGTAAAATAAACACGGTAAAGGCTATACTTGACATTTTTATTGAAATAAAAGATGGAAAACATTACTCTAAATAACAGCAAGCGAAAACTAATAAAAGAAAATGACACTCCAAGCAAAACACATATCATGTGGTGAATAAAAATATAGCTCCAAGTAGGGTTACCGATGAACGAAGACGAAAGAGGGGATGCCATCCGGGGCATCCCCAAGCTTAGGCTCTTGGTTGTCCTTGGAAATTACCTTGGGGTGCCTTGGGCATCCCCAATTTTGGGCTCATGCCACTCCTTCCATAGTCCATCGAAACTTCACCCAAAACTTGAAAACATCACAACACAAAACTTAACAGAAAACTCGTGAGCTCCTTTAGTATAATAAAACAAATCACTCACTTTGGTACTGTCAAGACAAGATTCATAATTTTTCTCACATGATGCCTACTCTACCATATCATTTCTACAATTTATATTAAGCAATATAAGCCATAGAAACTTAAAAACAAGCAAACTATGCATCGAAAACAGAATCTGTCAAAAACAGAACAGTCTGTAAAGATCTGAATTGAAGTCATACTTCCCTAACTCCAAAATTCTGAAAAAC
Organism: Aegilops tauschii subsp. strangulata; assembly: GCF_002575655.3. NCBI lineage: Eukaryota > Viridiplantae > Streptophyta > Magnoliopsida > Poales > Poaceae > Aegilops > Aegilops tauschii. The sequence continues at coordinate 204,836,002 of NC_053037.3, read as the reverse complement.
TAGGAAAACATAGAAAATTTGTATATCAATCATGTGTAAAAAATTCAGAATTTTTTCTTGCTCCACTGAATTTAAACAATTCTGTGATTGGGCCCAAAAGTTTCTGTTTTTGGACAGAATTGAATCAATTATCATCCACACTATCCCAAAGGCTTTACTTGGCACTTTGTTGAAATAAAAGCTATAAAACATGACTACTACAGTAGCTTAAACATGTGGACATGCAAAAACAGTAGGGGCAAATATTGGATTGTTTCTCAACAAACGCTTTTCTTTAATGCCTTTCTAGCCAGGCATGATGATTTCAATGATGCTCTCATAAAAAATAGGAATTGAAACATAATGGGAGCATCATGAAGCATATGAAAAGCACATTTAAGTCTAAACCAATTCCTATACATAGGGATTTTGTGAACAAACAACTTATGGGAACAAGAATCAACTAGCATAGGAAGGTAAAGCAAGCAAAACTTCAAGATTTTCAACATATAGAGAGGAAACTTGATATTATTGGAACTCCTACAAGCATATATTCCTCCCTCATAATAATTTTCAGTAGCATCATGAATGAATTGAACAATATAACTATCACACAAAGCGTTATTCTCATGATGCACAAGCATAGAAATTTAACTACTCACTACATAAGCAAAATTCTTCTCATTCATAGTAGTGGGAGCAAACTCAACAAAATAATTATCATGTGAGGCATAATCCAATTGAAAATTAAAATCATGATGAAAAGTTCCATGGTTATCATTATTCTTTATGGCATACATGTCATCACAATAATCATCATAGATAGCAACTTTGTTCTCATAATCAATTGGAACCTCTAGTCAATTGGAACCTCTTCCGAAATAGTGGATTCATCACTAAATAAAGTCATGATCTCTCCAAATCCACTTTCATAACTATAATCATCATAAATAGGAGGCATGCTTTAATAAAAATAAATTTGCTCATCAAAAATTGGGGGACAAAAAATATCATCTTCGTCAAACATAGCATCCCCAAGGTTGTGGATTTGCATATCATTACGATCATGGATATTAAAGGAATTCATACTAACAACATTGCAATCATGCTCATCATACAAATATTTAGTGCCAAACATTTTAATGCATTCTTCTCCTAACACTTTGGCACAATTTTCCTTTCCATCATTTTCACGAAAGACATTAAAAAGATGAAGCATATGAGGCAACCTTAATTCCATCTTTTGTAGTTTTCTTTTATAGACTAAACTAGTGATAAAACAAGAAACTAAAAGATTCGATTGCAAGATCTAAAGATATACCTTCAAGCGCTAACCTCCCCGACAACGACGCCAAAAAAGAGCTTGATGTCTACTACGCAAACTTCTTCTTGTAGACTCGTGTTGGGCCTCCAAGTGCAGAGGTTTCTGGGACAGTAGCAAATTTCTCAACTGAATGACCTAAGGTTTATCAATCCGTGGGAGGCGTAGGATGAAGATGGTCTCTCTCAAACAACCCTGCAACCAAATAATAAAGAGTCTCTTGTGTCTGCAACACACCCAATACAATAGTATATTGTATAGGTGCACTAGTTCGCGAAGAGATGGTGATACAAGCATAATATGGATGGTAGATATAGGTTTTTGTAATATGAAAATATAAAAACAGCAAGGTACACTACTGGAATCAGGATCTTTGCCGTCAACCAGCTAACGGCAAAGAATGTCTTTGCCATCAGCTTAAAGAAAGCCGACGGCAAAGAAAGAGCGGACGGCAAAGAAGGTGTTTGCAGTCAGCCTGCTCTTTGCCATACGCTAGCTGACGGCATAGAAGACGGCAAAGAGTAAGGGTGGCCCACTAGTGAGAACCACCTAACGGACACTTTCTTTGCCGTCCGCTAGTAGATGGCAAAGAAAGTGGCCAAACTAATGTCCGTTAGCTAGGCTCTTTGCCGTCTGCTAGCAGACGGCAAAGAACCGTGCCCTAACTAAAATTCCAACGACGCCTGCGCCCCATCTCTCTGTCCCCTCTCTCCGCCCCATGCCCGAGCCGCCGCCGCCCCACGCCACCCCGCCCCCATGCCGCCGCCGCCCTGCTGTTGGATTTCGGGTTCCGGCAAAACCCTTAAGGTTCGAACACTGGGGTGCGCATGAATATCTCTCCCTCCCTTTAGCTCGCTCACTCACCACGATCTCAAAGCTCAGCTCGTCGAACTCGAAGAACAAGGGACACAAGGGTTTATACTGGTTTGGGCCACCGATGTGGTGTAATACCCTACTCGAGTGTGGTGTGGTGGATTGCCTTGTAAGCTAAGGATGAACAATTACAAGGGAAGAACAGCCTCCTGAGGAGAGGCGTTCTTGAGCTCGGTGTGCTTGTGTGTGTGAGGATGGAATGGATCTGATCCAAGGTGAGTTGGGGCAGGATCAGTTGCCCCCGTATGGTGGTGGCTAGTCCTATTTATAGAGGCCCGGGTCCTGTCCCCAAATATTAGGCGGGAAGGGATCCCACAACGGCCAATTTAAAGGGGGACAGCTAGTACAAGCTATCCTGAGAAAAGGTGGTCTTCGCCTGCCAAAGGATCTGGTGGTGACGCCGTCCTGGGCTCCACGGTGACCTCAGTCCTGCTAGTGTTGGTCTTGTTGCACCGATATGGAAACCTTTGCCTGATGCCTCGGGACTCCTCGCCTGCGCCTGCCTCTTTAGCACCAAAGAGGCAATGGGTACTCTGCGCCCGCTGGTGCCCGCCTGGCGCCCGCCTGGCCTTGGTCATCACGGCTCATGTCATAGGAACCTCATGAGGTGCCCCATGCCTTGATCTCTCCGCCCCTCGCGAGCCAGCCTGGTGAGGACGCCCCTGAGGAGGTCTTGTGTCGTCCGCCTCGCGGGGCTTGGCCCCTCGCGAGGGTCATGAGTGTTTGTTGATGAAGATGGGACGTACATGGCCGCTGGTGGAACCACGCCATGGGCCGCAGGTAGGCAAGTCTGGAGACCCCCGTTCCCAGAACGCCGACAGTAGCCCCCGGGCCCAAGGCGCGCTCGGACTTGGCTTCGAGGTGAAGCCAAGGAGCAAGTGCGGAGCGCCGCAGGCCCCAACCGCCCCGCGGCCTTGATTGATGCGTGGCGACTGATGAGACGTGGGTGCCTCCGCTTCCCCACGCTGCCTCGGCAACTGCCCGACTGACAAAAGGCTGACGCGGGCTGCATTTGCCTTAATTGCTTTCCTTCGTCTTGCTCTAGATTCCCTTTCTTGCTCTACGCTCTAGAGACTCCAGATCCGCCCAGATCCTCCTCCAAGCTTGCCACCAATGGCGCCAAAGAATGCTCGGGCCGATCCCACGTCATCCTGGTACGAGCCTGCGCTCGATGCGCCGAGCGTTTCGGAGAAGAACCTTGCCGCCGTGCTCCTGATGATGGCGGAGGGTGATGAGAAGAGGAAGACTATGCTCCTGGCTGGCTCCGCCAAGCCGGAGGCCTCCGGCAGCACCTTCTACCCCTTCTTCATGAGCAGCATCGTCGCCGGGTTGGTTCCCCCCTTCTCCGACTTCTTCTACTCCGTCCTCAACCATTACAAGATTCACGCCCTCCATCTTCATCCAAACTCCATCCTCCTCCTGTCGATCTTCACCTTCTACTACAAGGCGTACGTTGGAGTGATGCCGTCCGTGGCACTGCTTCGCCACTTCTTCTTCCTTCGGATCAAGGAGGGCCACTGCTCGGGGTGTGTTGGCTTTGTTGCGGCCAACAAGACCAATGTGATCTCGAAGGCCAGGAAGAAGGCCGAGGGCTTCACGAGCAAGTGGGTCTTGATGGACACCAAGTGCTCCCACTCCTAGCTGGTGCTGCCGACAGAGATGCCTGTGTCTCAAGAGGGGTGGCTTCGCGCGAAGCTTACCGACCCCCGGGCAGTGCAGGTGCTGGAGAAGACGACCGCCGACCTGAGGCCTGGTGACTCAGGGCGGCGAAGCTGACGGGGCCATGATTGTCGAAGAATTCATGACGGAGCGCATGGCTCCCCTCCAGGCGCGCTCGCGCCCCTTGTGGAAGCTCGGAGACGACCTCCACCTGCGTCCGGAGGCCCTTTCTGCCGAGGAGCTGGGCCTAGCCCTCTGCTCCTTGGTTGGGGATGACCAATGGTACCCGCCGGACTCCTTCGTTCCCTTGTACCGCCACCCGGATGGGGCGGAGGTCGCAGCCGCCATGCCCGTCTTTGATGGGCGCGGGCTCGTGCCGTCCGCCTAATGCCCTGGTGACGGTGACTTCGGCGGTGGTGTCCTCTGACGAGGAGGAGGAGCAGGACTCGACGGCCACCCCGGAAGGGTCTGGGGAGACCTCCCCTCTGTGCTAGGCCGATCTCCTTCGCGCCTTGCCCGACGACGACGATGCCGGCGACCACCTAGTGAAGGAAGTCCAGTCTCCCGCTAAGGTTACGACGAGGTCCGAGGTCTCCTCCTCAGGGAAGTCATCGTCTGGCGTCCTGACGAAGGGCAGATCGTCGCTAATCTCTCGGGATAGCGTCCCCGCTTCACCGCCGCCCGGGGCCACCGCGGCCTCGCCGACCCTCGGGGACCGCGCGCCCGTGCCCCAGGCCACGAGGCCCCTAAGCTTTGCGCTTCTGAAGAGGCACCGGGACTACACCGCCGTGGACCAGTGAGTTTCCAGCCCTGACCTTGCCCTAGTTCCCGCTTCCGTTGCAGCCTCCCGATGCTTCTTCACTAATCTTCTAGGCCGACGTCGTCATCAAAGAACTAGAAGGGAGGGGCGGCCGCACCCTCGGGCCCCAAGCAGCTTGGCATGACCGCACCTCCTTCGGCGCAGAAGGGCAACGACGGCAATCACATTTCTTCAGCCCGATCGTCCTTGCTAGGCCCAAAGGAGTGCCCCCAGGAGAAGGCACCCACCAAGGCCTCGCCAGCTCCTGAGGTGCTCATCCCTAGCCAGTTGGCCGAGGCCCCAAAGGCCCCGGAGCTTCTGGCTTCTTCCTCCACTGCCATCAGCCTACAGGTCTTGGCGGCGACATTGCCACCCTCTTCCGCCTTACCATCAGCTCACAATCCTTCTGGCTCGCCTGACGCCCTGGAGCTTGCTCTTTCTGTCTTGACCCTGCTGCGGGAGGATCTTCAAGGCCCCGACCGTCGCCTGGTGGCCGGGCGCCTAGAGCTTGTCTCTGGCTGGCTCCACTCTGATGCGTCCATCCGAGAGGCGCTGAGCCAGGCCGTGGCGGCATCCGAGAAGGACACGCAGGCTGCCGCCCAAGCCGCGGTTGCCCACAAGGTGGCGCTAAAGGACGCTGGGGCTGCCAAAGATCACTACCGGTCGCTGGAGGCCGAGCTGGCGACCGAGGCTTGAGGCCGCCAGGCGGAGGAGGAGAAGATGAAGGCCCGAGAGGACGCCATCAGGGGTCGCGACGCCGAGCTGGAGCAATTGGTGCAGGCTCAGGCCACGGAGCGCAGCCTGCTGGACAAGCTGGAGCAGGAGATGAAGGCGGAGAAGGCCGAGTTGGAAGCCAAGGCGAAGGTCCTGGTTGAGGACCGCGAGGCCTTCAAGTCCCTTGAGGAGAAATCTCGCGTGGTGCTACGGGCACTCTACGAGAAGGGCTTGGAGGAGCCGCTGGCGAAAGACGACGAGGGCCCCGCTCTGCTGCTTCCTCACCTGGTCGAGGCGCTTGAGGGCGTCATGGACGGAATCGGTCCCTTGGTGGAGGAGGAGTCCCGCTCACTCTCCTCGGCTGCACTGACGCGCGTCTTCAGCCACCTCCATCTTCGTGATCCTGACACTGACCTTGACGAGCTGCTCGAGCCCGTGGACTACTAGCGCTGTGCAGCTGCTGCCAAAGCCGTGAAGAGCCAGGTGGAGGACTTGCTAGAGAAGTTCCGCGCCTTTGATCCTGCGCCCTCAACTGGCGGTGCTGCTGCACCGGCAACTCCGGCGGGCGGTGCAGTCGAGGGCGATGCTGCTGTGGAAGGGGCATCCCTTGTAGGTGACGGCGGCGTCCAGGGATGACGAGACGGCTTTCTGGCAGCTCCTTTCCTGTTTGGCTTCTACAACATGCACCATGCCTCGTGGAGGCGTTTAAACTTGTATTTGGTACTGGGGGAACAATATGTCTTGTAATATTTGTTTGAGATTTTGCGATTTCCTTCCCATTTGCTTGGTGTTCTGTGTCGGCAGGGCCTGACCCCGCGCATACCTCAGCCGCCGTTGGGTCGTCCAGATCACCAGGACAAGCCCAAGGAGTGAGGGGCTACGTGGCCAGTTAGGCTCCTGAGTCGCGATGCTCAGGAGTCCCCCTTGACGCGCAAACAGCTTACATGAAGGAGATGCAGGAGTAAGCCTATAGTTCTACGTCGGCAGGGCCCGGCCCCGCGCATACCTCATCCGCCGTTGGGTCGTCCGGATCACCAGGACAAGACCAAGGGGTGAGGGGCTATGTGGCTAGTTAGGCTCCTGAGTCGCGATGCTTAGGAGTCCCCCTTGACGTCCGAACAACCTTCATACCTTGGCTCCGCTCGGGAGGGAGCGTGACAACAAGGTCCGAGAGACTTGGCAGGGCGGCGCACGCTCGGGCGTGACCCGAGCACAGCCCCCGGGCCTAGCCCCCTCGCGCGGCTCTCCCGTGGGGAAAGCGTTGCGCGAGGCTGGAAACCGAGCCGGGTGGCTCCCTGAGGTTGGTATGGCCAGGGGGCCGCCCTCAGTTGTTTATCACCAGTTCGGAGCATAGCGCTTCCGCACTTGCACGGGCATAGCCGCTCCTCGACCGTGTCGACTACCAGCATGAAGCATGGTGCTTCCACTGGTGCGTGGGTGAGGGCTCCCTCTGAGTGGAGCCCCCGGGGCGTGTACAACACCGCCCTGACACGTGGCTTACACGGCAGGGCCCGACGAGGGGTGTCTGGGCACTCGTGAGGTAGCGCGGGACTCACGAGGCCCTACCTCAAGGCGGGTTGCGCCTGGTCTTGATTCTTGATGGCTGTAGTGGTCCTGCAAGATGGTTAGGCAACCTGCACCGGGCGAATTTCCTGAGGCGATCACGTGAGAAGGCCAAACACCAACGACCCCAGGAGGTGATGTGAGCGGGGCCGGCCCGCCAGACAGAGCTCAGTCGTTGGGTTTGTCAACACTGCAGGGACGGACCTGAGCACAGACGTCGTGCTTAGTCTTATCATGCGAAGAATCCTGAAGAAAGACGACCGGCGCGCGGCTCCCGCGGTGGTGAGGCACCGGGTCGCGCGCCCTAGCCTGCCCATCCATGACTTGCTCATGCGAGAACAAGGCACCAAGGGCCACGGGAGGTGACGTACACGGGAGCGGGCCCGCGAGCCAGAGCTCATCCTCTTGGGTTTGGTGACGCTGCAGGGACGGACCCGAGCACAAACGCCGTGCCAGTCCTCGTCATGAGGTGGTCGTAGGTGGACTTGCTAGGGCGTGCGATATTCAAGGCATCGTAGTGCCGGGCAGGCAGGTGGTAATCATAAGTAACTCATGAGATGGAGCAAGCTAGCTTAGATAGATGCGAGAACGATACACGCCACTGGGACGGACCCGAGCAGCCTGGGGATGATGCAGCCCGAGGGGCGCCCCCAACAGAGTAAGCTAAAGATGCAAAAGGATACATGCCGCAGGGACAGGCCCGTGCGGCCTAGGAATAATGCAGCTCGAGGGGCGCTCCCAGCTAAATAAACTTGGAAAATGTCACCTGGTTTCGTTGTCGAAGGAGTGTTGGGGTAGCCGAAGACGCGTGATGAAGGAGTCGCTCCTCATGAGCCGCCAGGGCCCTGAAGCTCCGGAGGCTCTGGGGGCTCGAGCGGTTCCTTGAGGACCGTCTCCATCTCCTCCAGGACTGCGTGACGCCTGGCCTCCTGGGCTGCCAGGATGCTCTGTAGATGTCGCTGGTAGGTGGCCACCACGTTCGGCAAGCCAAATGGCATTTGAACGTAACTGTGAGGTGGACCCTCGCAGCACCCAACGCGCGAAGGCCAGAAATGCTCCTGAGACGCGGCTCCGTTGAGGCCTGGAATGTCGATGCAGACGCGCAGCCCGCCATCCTCGCCAGGATGGGGAGCTGCACCGGGTGGGCGGTGCTACCTCTTGAGCATGCGTTGGTTTTCCCTTGAAGAGGTGATGACCCACAAGTATAGGGGATCTATCGTAGTCCTTTTGATAAGTAAGAGCGTCGAACCCAACGAGGAGCAGAAGGAAATGACAAGCGGTTTTCAGTAAGGTATTCTTTGCAAGCAATGAAATTATCGGTAACAGATAGTTTTGTGATACGGTAATTTCTAACGGGTAACAAGTAATAAAAGTAAATAAGATGCAGCAAGGTGGCCCAATCCTTTTTGTAGCAAAGGACAAGCCTGGACAAACTCTTATATAAAGGAAAGTGCTCCCGAGGACACATGGGAATTATCGTCGAGCTAGTTTTCATCACGCTCATATGATTCGCGTTCGTTACTTTGATAATTTGATATGTGAGTGGACCGGTGCTTGGGTACTGCCCTTCCTTGGACAAGCATCCCACTTATGATTAACCCCTCTTGCAAGCATCCACAACTACAAAAGAAGTATTAAGGTAAACCTAACCATAGCATTTAACATGTGGATCCAAATCAGCCCCTTACGAAGCAACGCATAAACTAGGGTTTAAGCTTCTATCACTCTAGCAACCCATCATCTACTTATTACTTCCCAATGCCTTCCTCTTGGCCCAAAAAATGGTGAAGTGTCATGTAGTCGACGTTCACATAACACCACTAGAGGAAAGACAACATACATCTCATCAAAATATCGAACGAATACCAAATTCACATGACTACTTATAGCAAGACTTCTCCCATGTCCTCAGGAACAAACGTAACTACTCACAAATCATATTCATGTTCATAATTAGAGGGGTATTAATATGCATAAAGGATCTGAACATATGATCTTCCACCAAATAAACCAACTAGCATCAACTACAAGGAGTAATCAACACTACTAGCAACCCATAGGTACCAATCTGAGGTTTTGAGACAAAGATCGGATACAAGAGATGAACTAGGGTTTGAGAGGAGATGGTGCTGGTGAAGATGTTGATGGAGATTGACCCCCTCCCGATGAGAAGATCGATGGTGATGACGATGGTGATGATTTCCCCCTCCCGGAGGGATGTTGCCCCGACAGAACAGCTCTGCCAGAGCCCTAGATTGGTTTCGCCAGGTTCATTCTGATTTTTTCTAGGACGAAAGACTTCATATAGCAGAAGATGCGCCCCGGAGGCCTTCCAGGGGCCCACGAGACAGGGTGGCGCGCCCATGGGGTAGGGCGCGCCCCCTCCCTCATGGCCAGGGTGTGGGCCCCCTCTGGTTGATTCTTTCGCCAGTATTTTTTATTAATTCCAAAACTTTCCTCCGTGTAGTTTCAGTACTTTTGGAGTTATGTAGAATAGGTCTCTAATATTTGCTACTTTTCCAGCCCAGAATTCCAGCTGCCGGCATTCTCCCTCTTCATGTAAACCTTGTAAAATAAGAGAGAAAAGGCATAAGTATTGTGACATAATGTGTAATAACAGCCCATAATGCAATAAATATCGATATAAAAGCATGATGCAAAATGGACGTATCAACTCCCCCAAGCTTAGACTTTGCTTGTCCTCAAGCGGAAGCCGATAACGAAAAATATGTCCACATGTTTAGAGATAGTGGTGTTGATAAAATAAAATACGGACATGAGGGATCATGATCATTCTTATAACAGCAACATATCTTGTTCTGTATGCAATCCCATCGCACAACACACACGTCTTATCAGCAGCATCCGTCTGTGCTATTATCTGTCTTTGCACACATTATTGATTACAGACCTATTTGCCACGTATCACACACATCTTGTTATATTGATCCGTTTATGTTCTCTTTTCTCAACGCAAACAGTTTATCCGAGTGAACCGCATGCCGTATATCGCACACACCTTGATCTGGCTGACCGTTTCTTTTGTGTTGCCTAATCACAAACATTTCATCTGAGTGAACTGTATGTCGTATATCCCACACACCTTCATCTGGCTGCCCCTTTTCTTTTGTTCCTCCTCATCGCAAACAGTTCATTGAACTGAACCGTATGCCCTGCATCGCACACACAACTAAAATTCGAAACGTGTTTGATGCATCCGTCATCGCAAACGTTTTGCACCTTTTTTGATGGTTTTATACACCATAGTTTGTGATTATTGCATTGCACACAGTTTCGTCGAAGGGTCTCTGATCGTAGTGCCTATTCGACATAGCAAATTTTGTGCTCGGTACAATTCTTCAGAAGGGTGACGAGACGCTGGCATTAAGGTCGTCTGGATGGGAGAATTATCCCTTGACGTACGAGCAGATATAATATGCTGCCTCGATGCCCGTGTGAGTTTCGAAATAGCTGCAAGGTCCAAAGAGCATGTTGCGAAGCCATCTCCCATAGAGAATGGTAAGAAGAAGAAGAAGAAGCTGCACCAGCAGCAGGGCATTATGGATGGATGAAACATTTCCTCTCTTGTAAAAAAAATATTTCCTCTCTGTGTATATTGATATAGATGAACTATTTCGATGGTGTGCATGTCTTTGGAACAAGTAGCAGCGTAGGTCCGCTTGACTATAAGGAACTATTTATCCGCCTAGCTTTCTCTACTACTCCTTCAAGTGATCGGTATGCAATGCATCTGTTAGTAGACATGACAGCTTGTCAATGGAAGTTGAACTACGGCGACCATCACCTTTCATACACCGCCACTCATGATTCCCATGACGCCGCTCAACCCACGGCACCACGTCCACCGACGTGCGCCTCACCCCTCTGTGCCACACCGCCCCTCTGCCTTTGTGTGCATGACATGTGGGCCAGCTGAAATGCGGCGAGCATCTGGTTTCTACCACAGCCACACGCGATTCCCACGACGCCGCTCAAACCCATAACACCACACGTCCCCGACCTGCGGCTCACCCCTCTCGGGCCCACCGCCCCTCTGCCTTCGGGAGCATGACATGTGGACCAGCCACCTATCGGGTCCACTGAATCTCACTCCCGTGGGCCCCGAGGGAAATATAACTCCTGCGCCAGTCCTTGTGGTGCTACCGCTGCATGAACTCGTGCCAAACTCGAGATTTATTTCTAACTAGCAAAATGCTTGTGCGTTGCACGGAACATCAAGATGCATTTGTATGAGTAGTTTATCTTGTGGGAGAAAAGGATGAATGAGGGAAGGCCTTATTTGCAAATGTGGAGAGGGGTGTGGGTATCTTTTTGAAAATTGCCATAGTTTCCTTCCATGGACATCCTACGCCTCATAACGTCCCGACGTCCAGCTCTGGCACCCTCGCCACGGCCAGGCCACCACCGGCCAGTTCAACTCGAACCAGTGAGTCGCGAACTCCACCGCGACAACGGCCAGCTGGGCATCTCGAACCACACCGATGCCGCTTCCCCGTAGCCGACCTATGCTGGCACGTGGCCGCATGCCATTGAGCCGCGCGTCAACGTACAATGACAGGAACGCCTCAAGCTCACTGGCTCACCTACGTCGAGTACATCACGTTCGCAAACCGGTATCCATTGAGCAGGTTGCTCCCGCCCACGAGCACATGCCTCGTCGCTGAGTGGTACATCCTCAGGATGGTGCAAGCGGTCAGAATCTCAAGCCCAAGTCGAGCTATCTGCCCCGGGTAGATCACTGCCTCCCGCCCGAGCTCCCACCCGCCCGTCGTTGCCGTCGCACCACTGACGATCAGGAGCACCACCCTGTCCCTCATCCGGAGCGCGAGCTAGTAAACATCGTGCGGCACGTCACAATAGTCAAGCACCTCGACATGCGTCGGCCGGGCAGAGACTTTTCTTGGCCACAAGCTCCATGGTCTCGTCCAAGATCGGTGTGGTACTGAAGTCTAACATGGGGGTAAAATACTACGGGAGCAGCTGCATGTGCATGGCCCAGACGCCGATGTTGGCGTGGAGGAGGTGGTACTCGCTGGAGCGGCAGCATGGTACATGGCTTAGGCAGGCACCTGTTGCGGCGCTCTGGCGTTGGCACCGGCATTGTCAACGCAGCTAATGATCCGGAGGAGGACGAGCAGGAAAGGAAAGGGTGTTGCATGCGTGTGCTAATTCATGCAGGAAATTATTTCCTCGCAATACGACATTTGTTTACCTTTCTTTGAGGATATAGATGACCCACACAAGAAAATCTATTATAACCGTTGGATGAAAATTAGTGGTGCGGGAGTACGGATCAGAGCATGGGAGGGGAGCAGGCAAGCCACCTCCGCCGACCTGCTCCTCACCCCTCTCGGTCCTACCGCCGCTCTGCTTTCATGAGAATGACATGTGGGCCAACCGCATTTAAGGTCCATATGTCATTGACTCATAGGCCAGTGCACTAAACCACTGAAGCTCGGTCCCGTGGGCCCTGAGAAGGAAATATAAATCCTGCGCGAGGCCTTGTGGTGCTCCCGCAGTACGAGCTCGTGCAAAACCCGGAATTTGTTTCTTACTACTACCAATGTGCCGGCCCGTGCGTTGCAATGGATCCAAAGTATTATCTATTTAGTGGAGTGCACTCTAAACACATTATCTATTTATTTTTCTCTAGCCTTTCCTAGCCATGCAACCAAGCCACATAAGCTTCATGGTTCCACCCCACATCATATTATTCATACTATGTTGACTGAAAAAAGCCAAATCACCCAAAACAAGTTGTTGTGCCGTGCACGTACATAGTTGTATAGTGGTAGTACTAGTTGTTTTAGAAACTTCGTACTAGTACGGAGTGATCCTACTCTATCAATGAGCCCCATCTAACACAAAATTTCTTGGCTTCCGTGCTACAGCTAAAGATCTTCCCCTCCTCGTTCTTGTTTTCCAACACGGCGTGCTGGGTATGGTTTGCCGATAGTCGGTTTGCTCAACAGGGGTCCCACATGAAAGTGAAAATGCTAGGCAACACGTCTTCCCTAGCTATGTGGCGTGCCGGACGAGCCGTGTAGTACTCCCGATTCCCGGGCATGTGGGCGTGCGACGCGAACGCGGTAGGCCTTTTTCTTTTACTAGCAATGTGCCCGTGGGTTGCGGCGGATCCAAAGTAGAATAATACTTGTTCACCAACTTGAAAGAAAACACTCTTGCTTGATATACATATATACGACTAGAAATATATTACTTTTCACTGAAAATATATTTCTCAGGTTGTTTTGATGAGGTGAGGGTGGGGCTTTTTCCACCAGATAAGCAGGGTAGTAGCTAGGTTGGCGCATCGTCGGTTTGGTCACATGCGGTTCGACATGTTGTCATGTGTCTAGCAACACTACAGGAATCAGCTATTTTGCCGTCTGCCATGGCGGACGGCAAAGGCATGAACGGCGGACGGCAAAGGCCTTTGCCGTCAGCCGCGGACGGCAAAAGGCTCCGGCAAAGTAGGCTACGGTAAACAGCTACTTTGCCGTCTGCTTCCTGGCGGCTGGCGGCAAAGGCCCTTTGCCGTCTGCCGCGGACGGCAAAGAGGGCAGACGGCAATAATTGTGCTCTCAGTCCGTTAAGTGGCTAACGGCAGGCCTTTGCCGTCCGCCGCGGACGGCAAACTTTCTAGTGCCTTTGTCGTCTGCCAGCGGACGGCAAACTTTCTACTGTCTTTGCCGTCCGCCGTATGATGTCATCTACACGTCACTACATGGCAGGCCTTTGCCGTCCGCCGCTGACGGCAAACTCGTTTACTCTTTGCCGTCTGCCACTGTAGGCAAACTGACCAAATGGGTCAGCTCCCAGGAAGCACAGCTGGATGCCACGTGTCTTCTTTGCCGTCCGCGGCAGACGGCAAAGAGCCCGTTGCCGTCGGTGGCAAACGGCAAAGAGCCTGCATATTGGCTCTTTTTTCTGTTTTTTATTAAATCCAACTATTTTCACAGCAAATATATATGACATATATAGATATATTTCACAGGCATTCATATCACAAAATTCCATCCATAAACAAAGTTCCTTCATACATAAACAAAGTTCCATCCATAAACAAAGTTCCTTCATACATAAACAAAGTTCCTTCATACATAAACAAAGTTCCATTCATATCACAAAGAGCCTTCATACATAAACAAAGTTCCATCCATACATAAACAAGAAGACTAGAACAAGAAGAGTAGCTTCCATGAAGTGAATGAAATCTGCAAAATGGCAAAATAAGAAAGTTAGAAATAGGTGACTAGAACAAGAAGAGTAGAACAAGAAGAAGACTAGAACAAGAAGACTAGAACAAGAAGAGTAGAACAAGAAGAGGACTAGAACAAGAAGAATATGTCATTTATGAGCTAACTTACGTGAAATGGATCATATATGAGCTAACTAAGTTGAAATGGGTCGTTTATGAGCTAGCTAAGGTGAAATGGATCATTTATGAGCTAACTTAGTTGAAATGGGTCGTTTATGAGCTAACTAAGGTCAAATGGATCGTTTTTGAGGTAACTAAGGTGAAATGGATCATTTTTAGCTAACTTAGGTGAAATGGATCATTTATGAGCTAACTTAGTTGAAATGGATCGTTTTTGAGCTAACTTAGGTGAAATGGATCATTTATGAGCTAATTTAGTTGAAATGGATCTTTTTGAGCTAACTTAGGTGAAATGGATCATTTAAGAGCTAATTTAGGTGAAATGCTCGTTTTTTAGCTAACTTGGTGAAATGGATCGTTTGAGCTAAATTAGTTGAAATGGATCGTTTATGAGATAACCTAGGTAAGATGGGTCATTTTGGAGTTAACCTAGTTGAAATGGGTCATTTAAAGCTAACGTAGGTAAAATGGATCATTTAGGAGCTAATCTAGGTAAAATGGGTCATTTTTGAGCTAACTTGGATGAACTGGATCATTTATAAGCTAACCTAGGTAAAATGGGTCATTTTAGAGCTAACTTAGGTAAAATGGATCGTCTATGAGCTAACTAAGCTAATTATGCAATTTTTGACATAAGTAAGCTAAGTACAGATCGTTTTAGAGCTAACTTAGGTAAAATGGATGGTTTTGGAGGTCAGTAAGCTTATTAAGTCATTTTGGAGGAGAAGAAGCTAAGTCTAGGTCATTATGGTAAGCATTGGAGGAAATAAAGCTAAGTCTAGGTCTGTATGCATGTGTTAAGAAAAACACTAGATAAACTTACCAAGATCCAGGAGGTGTAGGAGCGGGCTGGCTCGTGTCGGTAGCTGGAGAAGGATCGTGCGATGCTTGTCTGGAGTTACGCTGCACCAAAGATCATTTCCAATGTCTTGTTAGCATGATGACACTCAAATGTTAAGACTAGCAAGTAATGTCTGTCGGGTGGTTGGTGCGACATATGCCACAAGGGCTTAGTGTGAGGGTAAGACTGCTGCTGATAGGACCAGGAGCGGGTATGCGAATAGCACGCGCTAGTTTACCCAGGTTCGGGGCTCTCCGGAGAGATAATACCCCTACTCCTGCATGTCTGAGCATATATATCTGGGGTGTACATCGGGCAGTACAAAGTGCTCCTAGAGCTGTATCTGGGGGCAGTGCCATGGGCATCTGGCTCCGTATATGCATGCACCAGGCATGCTTTAGTGGCCGGCCATGAGCATGGCCGTATGTGGTGCTTGGGCATGTATGCCCGTGGGAATGGATGGATGGATGGCTAGCTAGCTCTCTTGCTAGCTAGCTTGCTTGTTGTGTACGTGAGTCCATCCATGAATGGATGGATGTGTGTCTCCTTTTATAGGAGAGGGTAGCTTAGTATGTAAGCTAGCTAGTGGGCATGGGTAAGGCATGGTGCATGTCATGCTTGTCCCCTGGGTCACTTCATAAATAGTGACAGGGGACAAGTGACACTATACATGATGGCGGGGATGACACGTGAATAGTGCTTGGGTACGACCGTCTCGTCGGTGTCTTGTCGATGCCGGGTCGGACTGCAGTCGACAGCCGGCTAGTCGATGCAGTCGGTCAGCTGGCAGCCGGCCGGGTGGAGCAGTCGGACTGAGGAGCCGGCAGGAGCGGCCGGGCAGTCGGACTGAGGGGCTTTGCTAGCCCCGATGTCTTGAAATATTGTCTCGTCGTCTTCGGGATACCCGTGTCTAATTACTCCGACAGTAGCCCCCAAGCCTCCGGGCAACTTGGCAAAGTCGGGCGGAGGTTTTTTCGCGAGTGTTCATGGAAATGATCATGCAAAAGAGAAAGTTAGTCCATGCAGATATGTCAAGTGATTGCTTTTTAGCACTGCAAGTTTTATGCGGAGGGTGCCGACTCGGTTTCGTCCGAGCCCCCTTTCATCTCTTTCATGTTCCCTCTGCTCTTTGGCTTGTGCTCTCGCTTGCCGGACAGCTGCTCTGCGGTCTGTGGCTGAGAGTGGGCCGCGGAGTGGAGTGTACAATACTCAGACTCTGGGAGCGAATTTAACCGAGTAGATACTCATAAAGAAAACGGTCGGGTCGCCCGAAGCGTTTTTCTTCCCGGACGTTTTTCGCATGGGTGGCCTTCAGCGTTCACTCTTGCCAGTCGGACAGCCGCTCTGCGGTCTGTGACTAAGAGTGGGCTTTTCATACCGCGCACGCTACTAAGCCGTCTGCGGGAACTAACGTCTCAGGCCAAGCGGCCAGCCCCCGGGCCAACTCTGGCTGGCGCCGGGGCGAACAGTGATGCAACTGTAATGAAATGCGGAGATAGCCCCCGAGCATCGCTCGAGGTTATCCGTGCTCTCGCGGTGAAAAAACCTGCGGGTGAGGAGCTCTCATTGGTTTTCGTGTAGCCGAGGCGGAGTTTGCGGAAGAGAGCCGGCGCACCCGCTGGGTGTAGCCTTCGAGCCCCCGATCGCTCGAAGGAGGGTCCCGGCCGGTCAGGCTCGACCGGCCAGGCGGCGAGGCGTTTTGCAACGCCCTTTTTCTTCTTCTGCCGGCTGCTGGCAACCGGACAAAACTCTTCTCTTGTCTCCGTGGGGGCGCGCCAGCGCACCCACTGGGTGTAGCCCCCGAGATTTGGGCCGACTGCTGAGCAGTCGGGCCGGATCTTCCGGCAACGACTTTGTCTTCTTTCCTCGCGGGGGCGCGTCAGCGCACCCGCTGGGTGTAGCCCCCGAGATTCGGGCCGACTGCTGAGCAGTCGGGCCTAATCTCCCGGCGACTACTTTGTCTTCTCTCCTCGCGGGGGCGCGCCAGCGCACCCGCTGGGTGTAGCCCCCGAGATTCGGGCCGACTGCTGAGCAGTCGGGCCGGATCTCCCGGCGACTACTTTGTCTTCTCTCCTCGCGGGGGCGCGCCAGCGCACCCGCTGGGTGTAGCCCCCGAGATTCGGGCCGACTGCTGAGCAGTTGGGCCAGATCTCCCGGCGACTACTCTGTCTTCTCTCCTCGCGGGGGCGCGCCAGCGCACCCACTGGGTGTAGCCCCCGAGATTCGGGCCGACTGCTGAGCAGTCGGGCCGGATCTCCCGGTGACTACTCTGTCTTCTCTCCTCGCGGGGGCGCGTCATCGCACCCGCCGGGTGTAGCCCCCGAGATTCGGGCCGAGGTTCGACCAGCCAGGCGTCGAGGCGGACCGGCAGGACAGGTCGCGTCCGGCCGTCCGAGTATCGAAGCAGGCGGACGGATAGACGGAGTTTTTCCTTTTCTTTGTCCCAGCCGACCTCTTCTTTCCTTCTCTCTCTCTTCTTTTTTTTGGGCTAGCAGCCAGCTGTTGACTTTTCTTTCTTCTTCTTCTGGCTGAGCAGCCGACTTGGGCAGTCGGCCCTCTCTCGTACGAGCACCCGGCCACCGCAGGAGCCAGCGCGGCAGGCGCCGACTGCGAGGCGCGCGGACCCAGCTGGCGGGGCGGAGGGGCCGAGCGGCGGCAGTCAGCAGGCGGAGCTGCATGCTAGGGAGCCGTTCGGGGGCGAGGAGCCAGCCACGTGGGCAGGCGGCGGGGCGGCCGAGATGCGGAGACGGCGCGAGGCGACCTCCCGCTGGAGCAGCAAGCCGGCAGGCAGGCGCGGCCGTGGAGGAGAACGGGGCGCGGCCGGGCGTGGGAAGCCAACGCGGAGGGCGGGCGGAGCCGGCCCGCGCGCGAGCCATCCAGCTCGGGGCGGCGATCTCGCAGGCACGCGGGGGCCCGGAGCCAGCGAGGCGGATGCTGGAGAGGCCGGAGCCGCGCGCGCGAGGGCGGAGTGACGCGCGAAGCGGGGACCCGGCGCGGGGGCGGAGCAACATCAACAGGGGCGGAGCCGTGGTCGCACAGGGGCAGCCGGACCCGGCGCAGCGCGGAAGGAGCTGGACCCGGCCCCGCGGGCGCACGCGGCGAGCCGGCAAGCGCTGGGGGGGACCGGACTGAGCAGCCGGCCGCCTCGAAGCCGGCAGGCCGGGTCGCCGGTGAAGCCGGTGCGGGCGGAGCCGGCAGGCCGGGTCGCCGGGTGGAGCTGGCCATCGCAGGAGGCCGGGGCGCGGCAGCAGCCGGCGGGCGAGTCGCGGCAGAAGGCGGCGGCCGGGACGCGGCGCGGGAGCGGAGGCGGCGGGCTGGGTTGAAGACGAGGCCGGAACAGCTGGTCGGGGACGATGGTTGAGCGACGGGCGCGACCCGACGGGGGCGAAGCACATGGCCTCGGGCGGAGGCGACCCGGCAGGGGCCGGAGCCTGGCGAGGCGTGGCGGCGAAGCTGGAGGCGCGAGCCGGAGCCGGCCACGAGCGGGGGCAGAGCCGGCAGGCGCGACCCGGCCACGGGCGGGGCTGGAGCTGGCGGGCGCTTCCCGGCCCCGGCCGAGGCGGAGCTGGCGGGAGTGGAGGCGGATGAAGCGGACGTCTATCCGGTGCACGCCACGAGCCGGACGCGCCCACAGGCGGAGCAAACGGGGCCGGCTAGCGAGTCGCAGGCGCGGCGACTCTGGGGAGGCAGGGTGGCAGGCGGAGCCGGCCAGCACGGGAGCCGGCCGGGGGAGGCGCAGTCGGGTGGCAGGCGGAGCCGGCCAGCGCGGGAGCCGGCCATGGGGCAGGGCGGAGGGGCCGCGGCGGCCCGGCACGCAGGGGAGTCGGCCGCGGAGGCGCGGAGCTGGCTGGCGGTCCCGCGGGGAGGGAGGCGGCGTGACGGCTGCGGGGCGGAGCCGGACTCGACGCAGACGGCGGAGACGGCGCCGAGCGGCGCGACCGCTGCTGAAGGGGAGGACGAGACGGCGCGCGAGGCGCGCCACGCAGCCGGTCATAGGTGCGGCAGGAGAGTCGGTGGCGGAGCTGCGGAGCACGCGAGCATGAGGCGGAGGGCTCGGTCGTGGCCTGTCGGCGGCGCTCGCGCGGAGTAGAAGGAAGCCAGGGCCGGGGTAGCGCTCGGGGGCGGCTGGCGGACTGCGCGCCGGCAGCGAGTGGAAACAGTGGTCGCCCAGCCGAACGGAGCTGCAGAGGAGGCCAGAGACGGACGCAGATCTGCGCCAGCGGAGAAGAGCGAATGCGAGCTCAGTGTATAGGCATTGTCTGGCCGTAGATATCTGGCCATTATCCAACTATAATCTGATGCGTGTCTGGCTTGCATCTGGGGAGTGTCTGACTATTGTATGGCATTATCTGACCATAGGTAAGGAAGTGTACGACCATGGTATGAGGATTGACTGGCTTGCTGGCTAGCGTGTATGGAGGAGCGACCGCGCACTACGGCCGCAGCTAGACGAGCATGGAGGGGAGCAGACGCGAGCGACGTGGCACAGCGCGCGCACCGATACGGCCGGCCGAAGCGAGGCACCGCACGCGCGGCGCGTGTGCGGACGGACGATCGGCGTTGCAATGGTGATGATGACGGAGGCGGCGAGGCCGACGACGAGGATGCGCCGTCCCTCGCGGCCGCTCCGGGGGCGGTCGAAGTCGAGCCCCCGAGCGCTACCGGAGAGACGGCGCGACGCCGCGGCGGTGATGGCGAAGATGGTCCCGCCCGGACTGCGAAACCAGCACCAGCGCGGTAGCATAGTACCGCCCCACGGTGGGCGCCAAATGTCGGGTGGTTGGTGCGACATATGCCACAAGGGCTTAGTGTGAGGATAAGACTGCTGCTGATAGGACCGGGAGCGGGTATGCGAGTAGCACGCGCTAGTTTACCCAGGTTCGGGGCTCTCCGGAGAGATAATACCCCTACTCCTGTATGTCTGAGCATATATATCTGGGGTGTACATCGGGCAGTACAAAGTGCTCCTAGAGCTGTATCTGGGGCAGTGCCATGGGCATCTGGCTCCGTATATGCATGCACCAGGCATGCTTTAGTGGCCGGCCATGAGCATGGCCGTATGTGGTGCTTGGGCATGTATGCCCGTGGGAATGGATGGATGGATGACTAGCTAGCTCTCTTGCTAGCTAGCTTGCTTGTTGTGTACGTGAGTCCATCCATGGATGGATGGATGTGTGTCTCCTTTTATAGGAGAGGGTAGCTTAGTATGTAAGCTAGCTAGTGGGCATGGGTAAGGCATGGTGCATGTCATGCTTGTCCCCTAGGTCACTTCATAAATAGTGCCAGGGGACAAGTGACACTATACATGATGGCGGGGATGACACGTGAATAGTGCTCGGGTACGACCGTCTCGTCGGTGTCTTGTCGATGCCGGGTCGGACTGCAGTCGGCAGCCGGCTAGTCGATGCAGTCGGTCAGCTGGCAGCCGGCCGGGTGGAGCAGTCGGACTGAGGAGCCGGCAGGAGCGGCCGGGCAGTCGGACTGAGGGGCTTTGCTAGCCCCGATGTCTTGAAATATTGTCTCGTCGTCTTCGGGATACCCGTGTCCAATTACTCCGACAATGTCCATTCAAATAAAACTCACCGTGGTCCCAGGAGCAATCACTGGCATCGGCGGAGCGGTCTGACCTGTCTTCTCGCACACAGACCGCACATTTGGTTTTGAGGACTCAGTCATACTAGTTAATAATGAGACAAACACTACATGAATGTTTTGGCTAATCTGCAGAAGAAACATACCACAAGGAGCTCGTACATGGCCCTTGCCTGCATGTCATTCCGTGCCCTCTCCTCCTCCATCATCTTTGTCGTCCTCTCCTCCAACTCCCGCTGCCTCTCCGCCGCCTCCGCCAGAAGTTTCTCCGTTCTATCTCTCTCACTCTGTATAGCAGCCTGCAACACCACTCACATGACCATTTGTAATCATTGATGGAAGCGCACACAATGTAATGGAGAAAGATAACTGAGTACGTATCACTAACCTTGATGGCGAGTTGCACTGGCCGTTCACGAGGCCTTATCTCAGGAGCGGAGCTCGACTGGCGCGCCCTGATCTCCGGGAGAGTGCTAGGACAACGGATAAGTCCATCTCCAATGGTATGGAGCCATGGGACCTCCCGCCACCAGATATCATCACCAGCTCTGGATCAATGGGACCCTGGCTCGGGTTAAAGTCCTCCCCTTTCCTCGCCTTCCCCTCATCTCTATATCTCACGAACTTGTTGTGGGAGGAGATGTTGGTGAAGTTGTTTGCATCATCGAGGTCAGACTGAGAGAAAGCCTTGACTTTCTTGAAAGAGGCAGTGTGGGCCATGGCATACAGGTCGTACACCTCTGGCACCTTATCCACCTTATTGTGGCGTGCCTGAAAGAGAGAAACAATGAAAATTAGTAATTAAAGGGCTCAAGCTAGCATGATGAATGAATTGCATGAATCATGAAGCAAACCACATACCCAGTTGCGCCCGAACTGATATAAGTTGGAGCTGCCTTGATGGTGTGGCACACCTTCCATTTGGGCACGTTTGTCCTGGGCCTCGTTGTGGAGGGCTAGCCATTCTTTTGAGCACCACTCATCGACCAACACCTCCCAACAATCCATCCGGTCCGCACACCATCTCGGAGGCGCCTAAGTTAGCAAATAGAAACTTGAGCGCTACGGCTAAGAATTACTAAATGAAGGAACTTAAGTAGAAGGCCTTAAGAATTACCTTCATGTACTGCTCCTTACTCAGGAACTTATCGCGGCACGCCGGCTTGGTCTTCTTGATACCACGCAAGGCGTAGTAGTCTCGAACAGCCTACACCCGAGCCTCGTGCCGTAAGTTCTGGAGTAGGCGCTTGCAGACGTTCTCGATAACATGTGCCGCGTCCTCCTCGTATCCCTCCTCACACCTGTAGAATGTCTGCAATCAAATGAGACAATATTGATTAGTACAATTAATAACTAGCTAGTTGAAGATTTTTAAATGTGTAAAGGAGAAATTACCCAGAACTTTCTGATCACCATGTCTGCCCTCGTGTCGCACACGACACCGTCGATAATCTCATCCGGCGGGGCCGGGGCAGCCACGTAGTGCTCCCAGCTCAATCCAAGCTCTGGAAGCCGACCCTCACCAGGCAACATGACAAACCCCGGGAAGTTTTGCCGGCAAAGAACTCCAAGGACGGAGTTGGGCCGGCGGACACTATGATGGTGGTCCCAACCCCTGCAGCATGATAAGGCCAACGCATTAGTTATTTGAAGAAACGTGAATGCACAAGGTACAAAAATATTAAATGCACTTACGTACCTCTCCCCATCAGGGAAAATCAACCACCTCTGCTCGCGGGTCACCGGCACGGACGGGAGCCGTGTAGCACCACGCTGGTAGACGGTGCCCCCCCTCCTCGTCAAGATCAGTCGGCTCCCCGCCATCATCACCATGGCCACTCGGCTCCTCGGGCTGATCCGGCCAGGTACCCCATCCGGACGTGTGCTCCTCCGGGGTCTCGTGGGCCGAACTCTCGTGGGCCGAAGGCCAGTCGACCCGAGTCTCGTGGGCCCAAGACCCGTGGACCGGAGTCCGTGTAGCCTCCTCCTCGGACGAGTCCACCCTAGCAGTCACGTGCTTGGGTGAAACAGCTGGGGGTGGCGGCGAGGATGGCGCCGTAGCAGTCACCCTACCTCCTCTCCCACGACCACGTGCCCCACCTCCTCTCTTCCTACCTCGTCCCCTGCTGGGCACCGCGGTCGACGAAGAAGGGCCCGGCGGTGTGGCCATACTGTCCAGCAACGCTCGGTGGAGAGGTGCGTCTGGAATGGAAGACCTCAGACCACGCGCCGACGAAGGAGGTACCGAGTATTATGCAAGGCCACCTTGACGGGCTCATAGGGTTCAGTCAATGACGGGCTCATAGGGTTCAGTGGCATCAACATGTGCAAGGCCACCTTGACGTAATCGGTCAAGCAATGACAGGTCATCCGCAGCAGTAACCTCTTCTTGTTCCGACTCTTCTTGTTCCTCCTCTGGGGTGATGTCGGATTCACTGTCGCTGTCTACTTCAATGTTTTGGGGTGAAGTATAGCGGTTCTTGAAACGCTTTTTGGAAAGACGTGTCTCTTGGAAGAATTCTCCTTCATATGTGTCTGGGTTAATGTGAGGTTCATAATCCTCTTCCTTTGGGGGAGATAGTCTAGCACGTGGCGGCACTTCATAAACGACATCCCAACCTTTCAGATTTGGATTAGTTTGGCAGGCCCACGGTAGATAGAATACTTGGGTCGCCTGTTGAGTCGTAATATAGACATCAGGAACATCTAAATGGGTGCTTTGGTTGATTTCAACTAGCCCTATATGTTCATGAGTCCTTCTAGTCTCCTTCCGCTGAAACCAATAACATTTGAAGACTACGACATTCGGTGGGTTTTCACCATAGAATAGAAGTTCATAAATTGCTTCAACTCTCCCATAATACTCGGTACCTCCTTCGCCGATAGCAGATACACAACAATTTGTAGACTTTCGGTCGGCCATAGATAGCTCTTTGCCAT
Source organism: Aegilops tauschii subsp. strangulata (assembly GCF_002575655.3). Classification (NCBI taxonomy): domain Eukaryota; kingdom Viridiplantae; phylum Streptophyta; class Magnoliopsida; order Poales; family Poaceae; genus Aegilops; species Aegilops tauschii. The sequence goes on along the minus strand of NC_053037.3, from coordinate 204,812,319 downwards.
AGGTACGAAAGCGATACCTGTTGATGTCGTATTTGTCAAATGAACGGACCTTATAGTCAAAACCATTAGCGACTTGTCTCAATTCGGTGTCCATAGACTCTGAATTAGCCTACAAGTTTAATATGAAAGGATTGTTGCATTACGCACAAATTAGCGAATGAAACCGGGATAGCCGCCTACAAATTAGCCTACAAGTCTAATAGAAATTACCGTTTGTTTGAACCAAGAGATGAAACCGGGATAGCCGCCTCCTTGCTTTGCGAGAAGCTCATACTCTTCGACAGAATCCTTTTGGATCACCACTCCATATGAGAATAAGGCGACGTATCGACTGTATGAAATATCCAGGAATAAGAGCAGTTCAAAGGAAATAGAAGTTGCGAAACTATGTACCGAGAACTTACTCGATGTACAGCCGCACTTCTATCAGGTTGTTGAAGATATACAACGAAATGGTCCACCATTGTTCGTTATCCAAAGATATTGGATTTGAAACACTGGCTGGTGTGAGATTCCCTTTGAATAGGCTGAGGTTGGATCCACCCTTTTTAGGGTCGTCAGCATTGTACCGAGGCTTCGGATTATGCAAATGATGATTTTTGGCTTCGTAGTGTGCTGTCACGAAGTTTGCCGCCTCCTCAGTGATGAATGCCTCAGCCATCGATGCTTCAATTCTATGTTTAATTTTACATTTTTGTCGAAGCGTCTTCTGCATCCTCTCAGTTGGGTAGCACCAACGATTTTGCACGGGCCCCCCCAATCTTGCCTCGGTCGGGAGATGCAAAATCAAATGTTGCATTGGATTAAAGAAGCCCGGTGGAAAGATCTTCTCTAACTTGCAGATCAACTCCGGCGCCAACTCTTCCATTTCTTCTAGCACGCCAGGCGATAGTTCTTTCGCACAAAGAACACGGAAGAAATAGCTGAGTTCTGCCAGTACTAGCCATTCATCGTCAGGGATGAAGCCACGCAACATCACCGGCATTACCCACTCAATCCATATGTGCCAATCATGACTCTTGAGACCAAATATCTTCAATTTATCAAGACTGGCTCCCCTCTGTAGATTCGCTGCATACCCATCGGGGAACATCAACTGCATTTTCACCCACAAGATAATTTCCCTCATAGCTGGCCTTCCAAGATTGAACCATGCCTTTGGCTTCGTCCAGTTCTGCTTTCCTTTCGGTTCTTTCATGTTTTGTAACGGCCTATCACATAGCGCCTCCAGATCGACTCTAGCCTCAATATTATCCTTTGACTTCCCATCTATGCCAAACAATGTACCAAAAAGTGCCTCGGCGATATTCTTCTCAGTGTGCATCACATCGATGTTGTGTGGGAAAAGGAGGTCTTTGAAGTAAGGCAGATCCCATAAGCATGTTTTGTGAGTCCAGGCATGCTTAGAATTATACCCCTTGAAGTACCCTGGACGCTCTGGATCTGGCTCGAGAGCGTTTAACTGATCCAGGGTCTGTTGGCCTGTCAATGCAGGTGGTGTAGAGTTTTTGACAACTCTACCTTTGATGAATTTCTTCTTGTCTTTCCTGAACTTATGGCGAGGATTCAGGAACTGTCTATGCATGTCGAAGCAAGAAAACTTGCGACCGGCCTGAAGGCAACGAAACTCAAGAGCTCCCTTGCATGTGGGGCACGGGAACCTTCCATGCACACACCAGCCAACGAATAGCACATACGCCGGCAAGTCATGCGTCGAGTACATGTACCAGACACGCATTATGAAGTTCCGTTTGCTATAGGCGTCGTATGTCTTGATCCCATCATCCCAGGCTTCTTGCAATTCGTCCTTAAGAGGTTGCATGTACACATTCATATCTTTCCCCGGATAGTTGGGCCCTGGAATTATCAACGTCAGGAAAATGTTCTTTCTTTGCATAATGTGTCCGGGGGGAGATTGAGTGGAAAGACAAATACGGGCCAACAACTGTATTGGGCTGCCGTCATACGAAACACACTGAACCCATCCGTGCTGATGCCGACTCGAGGATGCCTCGGATCTGCCGCTTTGTCACCATGTAATTCATCAAACTTTTTCCACGCAACACCATCCGATGTGTGTACAATCATCAGATTCCCATCTGCATCTAGTTCGGTTCTTTTGCCCGTTTTGTGCCATGTCATCTGTCTGGCCGTCTCTTCGACCATAAAAGACGTCGAAGTCTTGGTACGATTGGCATATACCGAAGAACACTAACGGGGATTTTGGTTTGTGTCTTCTCACCCATACCGTTGTCTACCACAACATACCTGGAAGACTTGCAAATGGGACAATAGTTCAAGTCCGCATAGTCAAGCCTAAACAAGACACATCCTTTCTCACAGGCATGTATCTTATCATAGGGCATCTTCAGTGCACGGAGGATTTTGTCCGACTGGTACAGGTTTGCAGGCATTACATGGCCTTTGGGTAGAAAGCGTCCAAATACTATCATCATTGCATCGTAGCATTCTCTGCCCAAGTTGAACTGAGCCTTCAGAGCCATTACTTGTGAGATGGCATCCAACTGACAAAGCTCAGTGTGCTCATGGAGCGGACGTTTTGAAGACTCCAACATTTCATTGAAGGCCTTTGCAGATTCCTCCATCTCCTCATCCGAATCCCGAGCATCATCGAAGTCTTGCACCATGTTTTCCATCCCGGTACCATGCTCGTCGGTGCGACGACGATCCACCTCAGCTCGGTCACGTTTGGCAGACTCACCATGAAATGTCCACACCGTATAATCGGGCGTAAAACCACTCTTCTGCAGGTGTTTGCCCATTTCAGCCTCTGTCCTCTTTTCCCAATTGCCGCACCATAAACAGGGGCACCAGGTTTTCCTCTGGCCATTTGCAAATGCGGCTCGCACAAACCCCTTGGTTTTTGTGAACCATTCAGTGCTCCATTTGTTCTGACCAGTGTGACCGGTGTACATCCACGCACGATCACTCATCTTGACTTTCAGAGCTACTAGACACACAACAAATATATATATATATATTTATAATTCACCATGTATATATTCATCAGTTGATCTACTTTGTCAATTTTATTACGTCCATGCAACCTACACTCTAATAGGTAATGATAGGTCCTAATCCCACCCGAGTATGTTTAGATTGGGTTCATTTTCCCATGCTATGCTCCGGATCCTACGCAAAATTTCGGCAGCACCTCCCCGCTGTTCTCCTGATACACGTCTCTGCAATAAACAGAGAGGATGTGTACCCGGAGAACAACAGGGGAGGCACTAACGAAATTTATGCGTCGGATCCGGAGCAAAGCATATGGGAAAACGAACCCAATCTAAACATACTCGGGCTGTCCATGGATAGCGTTGGACAATTCGAAAGAATCAAGGTTATAAATATGCAAATGCATGCATATTTATAACTATGATGATTTCGAACGGGAGACACATATTGGTTACGCATACTGATGATTCAAGACACATATATAGCTAGCTATCAAGTTTCATCGGAATATATCAAATAATTAATGGGAGAGGAGGACATGTCATTTGTGCTCACCCACGAATGAAGGGGCAGAGCTCGTCAAACACACGGCGAGGTCGTCGAACACCAAACCTCGCAGCGATGAAACAACTGCATATTTAAAACTACCCGATCAACACAATTATATATGATGTTTTTCATAACAAAATCAAAAAATATATGACCTAACTAATAATTCACAAATATATGACCCCGTCGGCTTCTGGAAGGCCAAAGAACACCTTTTCGGGAGGTGTCGGGGGTCGGGGTGTCGTGTCGGTGTCGGGGTGCCGTGTCGGGGTCGGGGTCGGGGTCTCGGGGTCCGGGTGTCGGGTCGGGGTGCCGGGTCGGGGTCGGGGTGCCGTGTCGGTGTCGGGGTCGGGGTGTCGGGTCAGGCTCGGGGTCGGGGTGTCGGGGTCGGGGTCTCGAGGTCGGGGTGTCGGGTCGGGGTCGGTGTGCCTTGTCGGTGTCGGGGTCGGGGTGTCGGGTCAGGCTCGGGGTCGGGGTCTCGGGGTCGGGGTGTCGGGGTCGGGGTCTCGAGGTCGGGGTGTCGGGTCGGGGTCGGTGTGCCTTGTCGGTGTCGGGGTCGGGGTGTCGGGTCAGGCTCGGGGTCGGGGTCTCGGGGTCGAGGTGTCGGGTCGGGGTGCCGGGTCGGCGTCAGGGTCTCGGGGTCGGGATGTCGGGTCAGGCTCGGGGTCGGGGTCTCGGGGTCGGGGTCTCGGGGTCGGGGTGTCGGGTCGGGGTGCCGGGTCGGGGTCGGGGTGCCGTGTCGGTGTCGGGGTAAGGGTGGGTGTGGTGTCAGGGTGTCGGTGTCGGGGTGTCGTGTCGGTGTCGGGGTTGGGGTCTCGGGGTCGGGGTGTCGGGTCGGGGTGCCGGGTCGGGGTCGGGGTGCCGTGTCGGTGTCGGGGTCGGGGTGTCGGGTCAGGCTCGGGGTCGGGGTGTCGGGGTCGGGGTCTAGGGGTGTCGGGTCGGGGTGTCGGGGTCTCGGGGTCGGGGTGTCGGGTCGGGGTGCCGGGTCGGGGTCGGGGTGCCGTGTCGGTGTCGGGGTCGGGGTGTCGGGTCAGGCTCGAGGTCGGGGTGTCGGGGTCGGGGTCGGGGTCGGGTTCTAGGGGTCGGGGAGTCGTGTCGGGGTGCCGGGTCGGGGTCGGGGTGCCGTGTCGGGTCGGGTTTTTTTTTCCTCTTTTTTCCTTTTCTTCTTCTTCCTTTTCTTCCTTTTCTTCCTTTTTTTCCTTCTTCTTCTTCTTCTTCTTCTTCTTCTTCTTCTTCTTCTTCTTCTTCTTCTTCTTCTTCTTCTTCTTCTTCTTCTTCTTCTTCTTCTTCTTCTTCTTCTTCTTCTTCTTCTTCCTCCTTTCCTTTTTCCTCTTCTTCTTCTCCTCCTCTCCTCTTTTTTCTTCTTCTTCTTCCTCTTCTTCTTTTTTCTTCTCGTCCTCCTTTTCTTCTTCTTCCTTTCCTTTTTCCTCTTCTTCTTCTCCTCCTCTCCTCTTTTTCTCTTCTTCTTCTTCTTTCCTCAAACTAAACTAAACCTAAAACTAAAGCTAAAACTAAACCTAAAACTAAACCTAAATCTAAAACTAAAACTAAAACTAAAACTAAAACTAAAACTAAAACTAAATCTAAACTAAACATAAACCTAAAACTAATAAAACAGAAAAAAGGGAAAAAACTAAATCTAAACCTAAAACTAAACTAAAACTAAACCTAAAACTAAAACTAAATCTAAACTAAACATAAACCTAAAACTAAAAAAACTAGAAAAAAGGAAAAGAAGAGGAGGTAGAGCTCACCTGGGGCAGGGCCGGTGGAGGAGGTGGCCGGTGGAGGAGGGGGCGGGGCGGTGGAGGAGGTGGCCGGTGGAGGAGGGGTGCGGCGCGGCCTGGGGCGGCGGCGTCGGGCCCGTGGCGGTGGGGCGCGGGGGGGCCGGGGCGCCGGGTCGGCGGGGGATCGGGGCGGGGGGGGGGGGCGACGGGGCGGTGGGGCGGCGGGGCCCCGGGGCGGCGGGGGGCCGGGGCGGTGTGGCGCGGGGGGGCCGGGGCGCCGGGGCAGCGGGGGCGACGGGTGGTGGGGCGACGGCGCCGGGCGGTAGTGGCGACGGGGCGAGGGGCCGGTGGGGCGGCGGGGTGGTTGGGCGACCGGGGCGGCGGCGAGTGGTGGGGCGGCGGCGGCTGCGGTGGGGTGGGATGTGGTGGCGGGGCGCATCGGCGAGGAGAGAGAGTGAGAGAACAGAGAGTAACGGGCGGGGGGGGGGGGGGTACGGGCCGTTAGGTAGTCTCCTCTTTGTCGTCCGCCACTCTTTGCCGTCCGCCCTTTTGCCTCTTTGCCGTCTGCTGGCAGACGGCAAAGAGGTGGGCCGTTAAGTTTTTTCCAAACGGGCGGGGGGTGGGGGCCACCTCTCTCTTTGCCGTCTGCCAGCGGACGACAAAGATTCTTTGCCGTCTGCTGGCAGACGGCAAAGAGCTCACCGATGGCAAAGAGCTTCTTTGCCGTCTGCTTTTGGGTAGCTGATGGCAAAGAGCTTCTTTGCCGTCAGCTAGCAGACGGCAAAGAGCTGGCAGATGGCAAATTAGCTGATTCCAGTAGTGCAAGATGCCCGTGCATTGCACGAAGTTGATGGAAAAGGTAAGCACAACTTATAAATTGACGATGGAGTACTAGTTACAGTGACCGTTATAATTGCCTCCAAATGTGAGCAAAGGGATCGCATATGACCCAAACGAGAATGCAATAGCGTAATAAGAATTAAGGCCATGATGATGCGATCGTAGTGGTGGTTACAGGAGGCAAGAAGAAAGATGCATCCATGAACGTACGACCTCCTCCTGCTCGACTCAGTGCGTCGGGCCACCGACCGGCGGCTTAGCAGCGGCAGCTTTTGTGGCGAGGTCAAGGTGCTTCTCAACAAAGGCGTCCAATGCTTCCAGCTGGTTGACGAAGGCCAATGTCGCAACATCCTCACCAGCCTTTTAGATTCCTATGTACATGACTTGCTCATACACGTGGATGTGTAGGTCAACGAATTCTTGCCGGGCAAGGCGCCTCCCGGCGAGCGCGACCTCCAGGTGGACATTCTTCATTGCATCGGCGGGCAATCGCAGGGCCACCAGTGCTTGAAAGAGGTTCTCGCCATGGAGTTCGATTAGTGTGGCAGGCAATGAGGAGCCCGGGCGCGGGGGCTGGAGGAGTACGGCGATGTCGTCCGCGAGCTTCTTGACGATGGTGAACTTGTTGATGGTGGCAACGATCATCTGGTCCAACTGAGAATCGTAGCTGGCATCGATGATGGCCATCCACCAGCCGGTCGCCAACACCGTCTAGAGACGATCCTCGTTGCCATGACGCAGGTTGGCATCGTGGACCATCTGGCACAGCCGCTGGCCGCTCGCGCGCATCGCCGCCATGGGTCTGGAGTGACCACTTTTGCACTTAGTGTAGGTGCTTAGGTGCGTATGATGTGGTAGATGCATTGGAATGGAGGGGCGCCTTGATACGAGTGCAAACTACGTTGCATTCACATCGTGCTGCCTCTTTTCCCCGTACTCCTCCCATTACTTCCCTCATGCATTCAGGATGCTAATTGAAGGAGGACGCATCATTGGCCGTTCAACATTTCGGGAACCGCTACCCTCTCCCTCGTCTGCATTAAAGCCGTATCGGGAACTGTCCTGGTCTACTAGTAGCTGTCAAATCGAATAGTACTGTGCCCCCCGCTGCACGCCCGGCTGAACACGCCTCCTCGCCTCCATCAAACGCCTCCGTTAAACCCACATGCAAACGAAGAAACCTACTCCGGCCACACGTCCGTTCATGAGCGGGCCGGAATTAAATGCAACGCCGGTCGAGCTCATCCCGTCCGCCCTCAATTTAAACGAGGCCAGACGCTGGCCAAGCTCCTACCGTCCGCCCTCTATTTAGACGAGGCTAGACAGACAGCGGGCAAGAATCGCACCCCTCCGCCACTGCCCCATCTCCTCCTTCACCATTTTCTCCACTCTTTCGATGGCTTCCGAGGAACCGTTCTCCGGCATACTACCCGGCTGGGTGGCCCGCCGATCCCTCCGGATACGAGTGAGGCCACTCGGTGCTTCACCAAACTCGCTTGCCCCGACGGAACTAGTTGCCGCCCCAAGCCGGCACGTGATTTAGCAACTCGCCGCTCCAGTTCAGCTCGATGAGGAGTGGAAAGTTGCTCCACGCTAGCATGGCGGCGAGCACGATGGCACGGGCGTCGTCGCTGTCGCGTCATACCGCGCCACCAGTGTCCGCGGTGGGCATGCCTCCCGTGCCTGCGACAGTGCCATGCCGGCAGAGACAAAAGTCGAGTGCGTGGAGAGGGACAAGTCGGTGGCCAGCTTCTCCGTGTTTGCCGCCATCATCGAGGAGAAGTAGAACACGGGAGGCCGCCGCCACTTGGGTCCCATGAAGGCCACCGCCGAGGCGATGACTGCGTATTCAGGTGGTTTCTTTGCTGCTGCTTCTCTTCCGAGGACCTTCGTCGACCCCGCAAGTGTCTGCCGGACATGAGGAAGACAAAGGGATCCACGGGCGGCCATTTAGATTAGGTACTCCCTCCGTCCGGAAATATTTGTTCTCAAAATGGATAAATTGGATGTATCTATAACTAAAGTAAGTCTAGATACATCCATTTCTAGGACAAGTATTTCCGAACGGAGGGAGTATTAATTATACCACGAGAGCCAGATTAGCACCGCTTAGTTCATGTAAATGTAATGAAATCCATCATGCTTATATGAAGATCCGGCATTTTATACGAAATCCTTCATGCTTATATGAAATTAGTCCGTGTTTGCATGAATTTCCTATGGTTGGTTAGAGTTGTGGAAATGTATGCCGCTGGCGTTTGAGGTCGTCCTCCGCGGAAGGAAGCGGTAGGAAATTTGCTGGCTGCCGTTGGAGATGCTCTTAGGCTGGAAATAATAGAGTCACATCCAATCCATTTGAGTTAATTGCATGTATGATTCTCCCTCTACAAAAATTTAATTGCATGTACAGTGTACACGTGACTTGCAGGGTGGCTACAGCTTTGTACAGAAAGTTAAAAAGAAACAAATCCATCATTAATCTTGTATTCTAAGTACTCTGTGGGTTCCATTGTCAGTACAGTAGCGAAAGAAGTATATATTAAATAATAGACAATGTAAAAATGTAAAGTTAAAGACAGAATTTGAACTCGGGTCATCGCGTTGCGACCATCCGGCGCTAACCAGTCTAGCACATTTTCGTTGTGGATATGTTGGAGATATATCTCTATGTCTACTCTTATACTACCTCTGTTCCTAAATATTTGTCTTTTCAGATTTCAAATGGACTACCACATACAGATGTGTATGTAAACATATTTTAGAGTGTAGATTCACTCATTTTGCTCTGTATGTAGTCACTTGTTGAAATCTCTAAAAAGATAAATATTTAGGAACGGAGGGAGTAGAAAACAGAGTTGGTGATGATGGTGTGTGTGCCATCCTGCAATATAGGCCGTCGGATTTATATCTAAGGGATAGGAAGGAAACTATGGCAATTTTGCAAAAAGATACCCACACCCAGCTCCACATTTGCAAATAAGGCCTTCCCTCGTTCATCCTTTTCTCTCACAAGATAAACTACTCATACAAATGCATATTGATATTCCGTGCAACGCACGGGCATCTAGCTAGTTTCTTTTAAAATAGTTACTACGATAATTGGGTTGAAGTGATATATTTTATGTCTGCCCCGAATGATTTCAGATTCACTACTAGTAACAAAGAAAAGGTTGCCTTGTTAATTAACAGAAAACAGGGTGAAAACTATCACATGAGGCCGGCAAAAACAAGGCACACTGGGTTCGGCGTCATCGTTACTACAGCTGTGCGCGCGCGAGAGGTCTACATATCAAGGGGGCTACGGATAGAAAGACATATCGGGTGTGTCTGAACAAGGCACAGAGACACAACTAGCGTGTGTGTGTGTGTGTGTGTGTGAGAAACCAATTGATAGATTAAGATCAAGATCGAGTTGTCACCCTTCTGCTGTCATTGTTGGGGGGGGGGGGGGGGGTGGGGAGGGAGAGAGAGAAAAAAACGTATCGAGAGTGTGTGCTCGGTAGGCACATAGGCACAACTAGCGAGTGTGTGTGTGTATGTGTGTGTGTTTGAGAGAGAAACCAGTAGATAGATTACTATCAAGATCGAGGTGCTACACTACTCCTTCGGTGTTGGGTAGTGTTTGTGTGTGTCTGAGAGAGAAGCCAATAGATATATTAGTATCAAGATCGAGGTGTCACCCTAGTCCTTCGGTGTCGGGAAGTGTGTGTGTGTGTTTGAGAGAGAAGCCAGTAGATAGATTAGTATCAAGATTGAGGTGTCACCCTACTCCTTCGATGTCGGGAAGTGTGTGTGTGTGGGTGTAGGGGGGGCAGTGACACTTAGATATCGGGAGAAGGAGTTTTTGTGACACATATCAATATTAAGGGATAGGTAGATATCATGTGTGCAAGGCATACTTAAAGCATCACGGAGATAAACAAATGGTGCGCATGCAAGTGTCGGAAAAATGAAGCGAGAAACAATGTCTACGCGCGCATGTGTGTGTGCGTGTGTGTGTGTGTGAGAGAGAGAGAGAGCGAAATCTCAAAACAAAAGGTGCTCTGCTGGAATCCCATTGTATGTATTCATATGGTTCTGAAACTCGAGTTAACCTTAGGCATATGTGTGAGAGACATAATTGTACTTTGAGAAATTAGTGGCGGTGGGTGGGCGGAATTAAAGGGGTGGGCGTGTTCGACAGAGAGAGCATGTGCATTTCTGTGTGAGAGACTTGTAGGATGGGGTAGAAAGACGAATTCTAACCTTGATGGAGGGAGAGAAATACACGAAGTGCGCGTGTGTGATTCCGGTGCCCACGAGAAATGAGATATGTATGCGTGTGAGAGAGATTGCACAATTAATTCACGTATCACTATCTTGCGATCGTGGACGTGCATCACTTGAACATAAATCAATATCTACTTCGTATCGTAGCCAAAGATACAATATCGATTCAACGCTATAAAGATTGGTCACTCACATATCAATTTTTTAAAATAATCCTTTTCAATTGTGCATGCAAAAGTTACAGTGATGTTTCTTCAAACAACCAATGTTGCTATCATGTACATGCACCATTTTTAGTCTTGCATTCAAATTCATTAGTCTGGGATGATTTATGGTTCTATTATGAATTCAACGGGTACGCAATTTATGAAATGGAGGCTATGTAATCATATGAGGTAACTTTTAAGTAGCAGACTACAATATCCATTTCTTTTGTGGGACTACTGTATCCATTTCTGTTTGTGCGCCTCTACAATAACTCGTCAATGCATTATGTTTAAAGTAAAAAACCAGTGGCACTGAATTATCTATATACACGAGAAATACATAGGCTGAGCATTTGATCCCTTCTTTGTGAACGTGCCTCTACAGAGCAAAATGAGTGAATCTACACTCGAAAATGTATCGATATACATCTGTATGTGGTCCATACTCGAATCTCTACAAAAACATATATTTAGGAACAGAGGTAGTACATTACACAAAATTGTAGGTGGCATGTAGGAATTCCAGTGCACTACATTAGGCTCCCTTAGAGTGCCTGCTAGTCCAGCACACAGAGTCATGGCTAGTTTATGCTACGCACACAATCGTTAATTGGTGGTTTAAATATGCGAAAGGGATATGCAATGTATTATCATGTAGATATGTCTGAAATTAGCCATGTCAACTTGCAGATAGGGTTATGCAATGAAAAAGTACAAGATGTATGTTGCAATTTCTTGGAACATTGCAAAAAAAGGAGAGGCAGCGGTGAGCCTATACAGTGTGCTATGGTAGGTCACTCCGGCCCGGTTCTTTTGCAGGATTCTCCCAGAATCTGCCCCTCTCTAGGTTCTCCTAGAATCTTTGACCCCCTTTTGTTTTACAATCCTACCTAACTAGACCCTAACGAGATGGGATTGTAAAACAAATGGGGCTCAAAGATTCTGGGAGAATCTGTGTAGGGATCAGATTCTGGGAGAATCTGGCAAAAGAACTGGACCTCCATTGCAATTATTGTGACATGTTATTTGTATGTCAGTTCTATTGGACAAGTTTCTTAGGGACAGTTATTACGAGTTATCCTAAGAAGATGAGCACCTGTGAATATAAGCTACAGGTAATAAGCCAACCAGTTCTTTTCATTGCCTTCCTTCTCAGCTTATCTTTGGTATGATCAGTGAAAAGTCTAGATTGCATTATATTTTGTCACTTTGCTGCCCATATGAAAATTAATTTGACTTGCAAACATCACAAATTGAACCCAATGCAGTAATTAATGTGATAGGAAAAGAGACCATCAATATTTGTTCAAAATGCAAATACAAAGATACCATCTACTTGGCACAATCTACTTTGATCAATGTCTTCCATAGAGATCTCATTGCCTAATTTAAATGAAGAACGCATGACCCAAATTTAAATGAAGAACCATTATTTATCGAAATTTGATGGTCCAAGTGGCTGGTTATTGTCATATGGCAGCACCACCTAAAAGCATCATATAGCAACAGCAGCTCATAGCAACTCATCATACAGCAGCAGCAACAGTGTGCAATTCATCATATACCAGCAGCAACTCATAGCAATTCATCATATAGCAGCAGCAGGAGCAGCTCATAGCAATTCATCATATAGCAGCAGTAGGAGCAGCTCATAGCAATTCATCATATAGTAGCAGCGGGAGCAGCTTATAGCAACTCATCATATAGCAGCAGCAGCTCATAGCAATTGATCATATAGCAGCAGCAGCTCATAGCAATTCATCATATAGCAGCAGCAGATCATACCAATTCATCATATAGCAGCAGCAGCTCATAGCAATTCATCATGTAGCTGTAGGAGGAGGAGCTCATAGCAATGCATCATATAGCAGCAGTAGAAGCAGCTCATAGCAATTCATCGTATAGCGGATCAGAATGAAAATTTGGCAAAAAAATCAGAGGAGATCGTCACCTTGTTTGATGAGCTCATCCTTCAAGAGTACCTCAAGGCCACGGCCTGGGAGGTGGGGAGGGGGAATGAGGTGCCTTCTGCCGTAGTGTGGCATCGGCCATAGGTGTGCAGCGCCCGCCGGAGTAGTGCGTTGGACGGACCATAGTGGAGCAGCTGCTGGAGACCATGAGAATGAGGAGTGGTGCCAGAGGGAGGAGCAGCTGGGGAGATTTGGCCCTACCCGCCGGCCATGTAGCCTAGCTGGACAGAGTATCATCGAGGACTAGGTCAGATGGGACCAGTAGCGACGGCTCGCTGGAGGAACCCTAGCGCTACAGGCAGGGGATCGAGGTAGAGGGAAAGGGGAGAGGAGATGCAAGCAGGAAGGGCAATGAACGCTTGCGTGTTTGTTTTTACTTGAGGGTCAGGTGTGACGCGGGCGTGAGCAGTGGCATTTTGAGTGTAATATAGGCAGACTGCAGAGTCATTTCACTATTCCCCTTCCCTTCAATTTTTAGTGAGCTTCTACCCAAAACACCCCCCTCCAAAGTGAAATAAGTTAAGCCCAAGCCCATAACTCAAAAATGACTTCTTTACATCTTTTATGGCTTATTTTCACAATAAGATCTGAAAAGGCAGAATAGAACTGGCCCTTAACCTGCTATTCAATTGTGCGTGCAATGATGAATCACTCCTGCCTGCTATAGTGTACATTTAGGCATCATCATACATGGCATAACCTAATACATGTGCATTCCATTGTAGAATGTGCAATGTTTATGTTAGTTCATATGTTGCACATGATGTTTAAATGCCGCTTAAATCAGGTCAGTCAAGTGATGGTCTTTAAGCCTCCTTCTTTGCTTCTTTTCTTGATATGTAAGATTTGCTCACACATCTGTTCAATTGCTTGTTTGTATCAAGCAGCCATACTAGGACTGTTTGCTTTGATTACTTGTTGTTCTTGACCTAACACTCTAACAGAGCTTGTCAACGATTTAAACACTAAGGGGCTTGATGTAGCTTGCAGCTACGTCGGTATTTCCCCAAAGAGGAAGGGATGATGCAGCACAGCGGCGGTAGGTATTTCCCTCAGATATGAAACCAAGGTTATCAAACCAGTAGGAGAACCAAGCAACACAACGTAAACAGCCCCTGCACACAAATAACAACCACTCGCAACCCAACGTGTTAAAGGGGTTGTCAATCCCTTTTGGGTAACGGTGCCCAGGATGGCTTGTGGACGGGAGAAAGTTGTAATAGATTGAATAAATAGATCACAAATAAAATAAAATGTAGAAGGTATTTTTGTATTTTTAGTTTAATAGATCTAAAAATAAATGCAAAGGAAAAGTAGATCGCAAAGGCAAATATATGAGAAAGAGACCCGGGGGCCCTAGTTTTCACTAGTGGCTTCTCTCGAGAAAATAGCAAACGGTGGGTGAACAAATTACTGTTGGGCAATTGATAGAACTTCAAATAATCATGACGATATCCAGTCAATGATCATTATATAGGCATCACATCCAAGATTAGTAGACCGACTCATGCCTGCATCTACTACTATTACTCCACACATCGACCGCTCCCCAGCATGCATCTAGTGTATTAAGTTCATGGAGAAACGGAGTAATGCAATAAGAACGATGTCGTGATGTAGACAAGATCTATCTATGTAGAGATAGACCCCATCGTTTTCGTCAGATCAAACCCACTACAAAGCACTTCTTCCCATTGCAAGATAAATAGATCAAGTTGGCCAAACAAATCCCAAATATCCAAGAAGAAATACGAGGCTATAAGCAATCATGCATATAGGAGATCAAAGAAACACAAATAACTTTCATGGATATAAAAAGATGTAACTGATCATAAACTCAAAGTTCATCAGATCCCAACAAACACACCGCAAAAAGAGTTACATCTATGGATCTCTAAGAGACCATTGTATTGAGAATTCAACGAGAGAGAGAAAGCCATCTAGCTACTAACTACGGACCCGAAGGTCTACAAAGAACTACTCACGCATCATCAGAGAGGCACCAATGGAGGTGGTGAACCCCATCCGAGATGGTGTCTAGATTGGATCTAGTGGTTCTGGACTCTGCGGCGACTGGATGAATATTTCGTCGACTCCCCTAGGGTTTTGGGGATATTGGGGTATTTATAGAGCAAAGAGGCGGTCCGGGGGGCACCCGAGGTGGGCACAACCCACCAGGGCACGCCTGGGCCTCCTGGTGCACCCTGGTGGGTTGTGCCCTCCTCGGGCCACCCCCCAAGAGCAGCCAGGGCCCATTATGTTCCTTCTGGTCCAAAAAATCTACGTGAAGTTTCGTTGCATTTGGACTCCGTCTGATATTGATTTCTTGCGTTGTAAAAAACATGCAGAAAACAACAACTGGCACTTGGCACTATGTCAATAGGTTAGTACAAAGAAATGATATAAAATGACTATAAAATGATTATAAAACATCCAAGATTGATAATATAACCACATGGAACAATCAAAAATTATAGATACGTTGGAGATGTATCAGCATCCCCAAGTTTAACTCCTACTCGTCCTCGAGTAGGTAAGTAACAAAAATAGAATTTTTCATGTGGAATGTTGCCTATCATGTCATATCATCTTCTTTTCTTTATAGCATGGCCAATTGGACTTTTAGTGATTCAAAGCAATAGTCTAGATTTGACATAATAATTTAGATACTCAAGCATATCAACAAGCAACCATGTCTTTCAAAATATCAATGCTAAAATAAGTTATCCCTAGCCCATCATGCTCAACCATTGATCCATTCATGAAACACACTCGCATCTTAACTACACCCAATACTCAAGTACGATCATATAATTGCCTCCTAGTTGGTGCTTTTATAAGAGAAGATGGAGACTCAAATTCAAAATAAAATTGCATAAAGTAAAAGAAAGGCCCTTCGCAGGGGGAAGTAGGGATTTTTAGAGTTGACAGAGCTCAAAGCGAAAAATTAGAGATAAACACATTTTGGGAGGTGTATCCATCCCACCAACGAAAACGACTGAGAGTTCCCAACACTTTCCATGCTAGATATATCATAGGCGGTTCCCAAATGGAAAATAAAGTTTATTCCTTTTTCCACCATACTTTCACTTTCCATGGCTAGCTGTATGCACGGTTGCCCTCCATACCAACACTTTCCAAGGAATTTATTATTTGACAACATAAAGTAAATTCATTTTTTTCATTTCGAGACTGGGCATCCCTAAAACTTTGCCTTACTCTCGTGCAATGACAAGTGAATAAACACTCATCATGAGAATAACACATCCAGCATGGAAAATATTAGCCACCCCTCACCGCTCCGCGAGCTAAATGAACACACAAAAGAGAAGTTTATTTTGAAAATTAGAGATGGCACATTCAAATTTGCTTAGAATGGCAAAAGAATACAACATATAGGTAGATATAGTGGACTCATGTGGCAAACCTGGTTTAAAGGATTTTGGATGCACAAGTAGAGATCATACTTGGTGCAAAATGAAGGCTAGTAAAAGATTGAGAAGCGACCAACCAAGAAACAAATAATCTCATAAGCAAGCATTAAGCATAATCAACACTGAATAATGCACCACAAGTAGGATATAATTTTATTGCATGACTATTGACTTTTGTGCTTGCATAGAGAATCACAAACCTTAACACCAATATTCTTACTAAAGCATAATTACTCATCAACACAGCTCACATATCACATCATCATATGTCAAAACTATTACTAAGAACCAAGTTTATTTTGTCCAATGATCTTCATGAAAGTTTTTATTATATCCTTCTTGGATATCTATCACTTTGGGACAAATTTTCATGTGTTGCATTTTATAAGCTCAAACAAATATAAATGAAGATCATGAGCATAATTTTTCTTCTTTCTCTCAAAATAATTTAAGCGAAGCAAGAGAGAATTTCTTGAAAATTTTACTAACTCTCAAATAAATCTAAGTGAAGTAAGAGAGTATTTCTTCAAAAATACTAAAGCACACCATGCTCAAAAAAATATAAGTGAAGCACTAGAGCAAGTCCATAGCTCAGAAAAAATTTAAGTGAAGCATAGAGAGCAATTCTAACAAGTCCTGACATAAATTTGGCTCTCTCAAATAGGTGTGTCCAGCAAGGGATCAAGACTTAAAACACAAAATAAAACAAGCAAAGACTCATATCATACAAGACGCTCCAAGAAAAACACATATTATGTGACGAATAAAAATATAGCTTCGAGTAAAATACCGATGGTTGTCGGTGTACAAAAATAGGGGTCCCTTTTTGCACCTCTTTAATTGTGCATGGGCAGTCGCAACCCCATGCCCCTGGACACCCTTGGCGGGGCAGAAGAAGCAAAACCACAAGACAACCAGAGCAATGCCAAGACAGAAACACAAAGAGCAGAGGGGTGAGGTGGACTCCCCTGGCAAGGCCCTTGCCGGGGCGACCTCCACAGCCCTGGCAAGAGCCTTGCCGGGGCAACTTGCCCAACACCCGCAGAGCCGCCACCCTTGAGCCCGAGGGTTCCAACGCCATCACCCACATTGGAACCAAGGCTCGGGAGGCACCTTCGTGGTGGCATGCAGATCTTTGTGAAGACTAGAAGCATACAAGACTAGATGAAGAACTACAAGACGACGATCCTCAGCAAGATCCTTGCCGAGGAAACCCACGAGACCTTCGGCAAGATCCTTGCCGGGGACAACCGCGACACCGCGGCAAGACCCTTGCCGGGGCCCCGGCAAGCCCCTTTCCAAAGATATCCGCAGGGACACAGCCAGGCCCACATCTGCCAAGACTCCACCGCCGTTCCCATGCAGCTGCCAGCCCACCAACTAGGCGAACACCTGCGTGGCGACGTGCGGCCTCTAGGCCAACTCAGCAAGCACCTACGTGGTGGCATGCAGATCTTCATGAAGACTCTGCCACCGCACCAACTCAGCAGCCAGCCAGCCAGCGTGGCACTACACGCCTCGTTAGTTCGGACGCGAGTCGAAACCAGGCGAGGCGGCGATGGCTGGGACGAGCTTCCTTGCCGTCCCCGAAAAAGGAAGAAGGGCACGTCGGCAGCGCATTAAATGCGTTTGTCCTATGGTGCCAGAGTATAGACTCAACCACTGTATAACTTTCCACCTCCTGTGTGCCACTGTGGCAGCCCCTTTTGTCTATAAAAGGAGGCCCGCGGCGTACTGGGAGAGGATTCGGACTTTTTGGACGCTGCACGCCTTGTAGCTAGTCCAAGAACACCAGATAAACAGAAACCAGCAGGAGTAGGGTATTACGCATCACTTGCGGCCCGAACCTGGATAATCCCCCCCCCCCCCCCCCCCGTGTTGATCTCTCATCCCGCTCTTTCCACAGCCCCGCGCCTGCCAACCGTAGAAGGGTTCCAGTGATTGATAACCCACAAGAGCCAAAGAATATTCTCAAGTATTAGCAGTTGAGTTGTCAATTCAACCACACCTGGATAACTTAGTATCTGCAGCAAAGTATTTAGTAGAAAAGTAGTATGATAGTAACGGTAATAGTAGCAAAAGTAATATTTTTGGGTTTCGTAGTGATTGTAACAGTAGAAACAGAAAAGTAAATAAGCGAAGAACAATATGTGAAAAGCTCGTAGGCATTGGATCGGTGATGGAGAATTATGCCGGATGCGTTTCATCATGTAACAGTCATAACATAGGGTGACACAGAACTAGCTCCAATTCATCAATGTAATGTAGGCATGTATTCTGAATATAGTCATACGTGCTTATGGAAAAGAACTTGCATGACATCTTTTTTCCTACCCTCCCGTGGCAGCGGGGTCCTAATGGAAACTAAGGGATATTAAGGCCTCCTTTTAATAGAGTACCGGACTAAAGCATTAACACATAGTGAATACGTGAACTCAAACTACGGTCATCACCGGGAGTGGTCCCGATTATTGTCACTTCGGGTTTGCCGGATCATAACACATAGTAGGTGACTATAGACTTGCAAGATAGGATCAAGAACTCACATATATTCATGAAAACATAATAGGTTCAGATCTTAAAATCATGGCACTCGGGCCCTAGTGACAAGCATTAAGCATAGCAAAGTCATAGCAACATCAATCTCAGAACATATTGGATACTAGGGATCAAACCCTAACAAAACTAACTCGATTACATGATAAATCTCATCCAACCCATCACCGTCCAGCAAGCCTACGATGGAATTACTCACGCACGGCGGTGAGCATCATGAAATTGGTGATGGAGGATGGTTGATGATGATGATGGCGACGGATTCCCCTCTCCAGAGCCCCAAACGGACTCCAGATCAGCCCTCCCGAGAGAGTTTAGGGCTTGGCGGCGGCTCTGTATCGTAAAACGCGATGAATCTTTCTCTCTGATTTTTCTCTCCCCGAACACGAATATATAGAGTTGGAGTTGAGGTCGGTGGAGCTCCGGGGGGCCCAAGAGCCAGGGGGCGCCCAGGGGGGCAGGCGCGCCCCCACCCTCGTGGAAAGGGTGTGGGCCCCCTGGCCTTGATTCTTTCGCCAGTATTTTTTATTATTTCCAAAAATAATCTCCGTGAAGTTTCAGGTCATTCCGAGAACTTTTGTTTCTGCACATAAATAACACCATGGCAATTCTGCTGAAAACAACGTTAGTTCGGGTTAGTTCCATTCAAATCATGCAAGTTAGAGTCCAAAACAAGGGCAAAAGTGTTTGGAAAAGTAGATACGACGGAGACGTATCAACTCCCCCAAGCTTAAACCTTTGCTTGTCCTCAAGCAATTCAGTTGATAAACTGAAAGTGATAAAGAAAAACTTTTACAAACTCTGTTTGCTCTTGTTGTTGTAAATATGTAAAGCCAACATTCAAGTTTTCAACAAAGATTATGACTAACCATATTCACAATAACACTTAGGTCTCATGTTTACTCATGTCAATGGCATAATCAACTAGGGAGCAATAATAATAAATCTCGGATGACAACACTTTTCTCAAAACAATCATGATATGATATAACAAGATGGTACCTCGCTAGCCCTTTCTGAGACCGCAAAACATAAATGCAGAGATCCTTTAAAGATCAAGGACTGACTAAACATTGTAATTCACGGTAAAAGAGATCCAGTCATAGTCATACCCAATATAAATTAATAGTAATGGATGCAAATGACAGCGGTGCTCTCCAGCTGGTGCTTTTTAATAAGAGGGTGATGACTCAACATAAAAGTAAATAGATAGGCCATTCACAGAGGGGAGCAAGGATTTGTAGAGGTGCCAGAGCTCGATTTTGAAATAGAGATAAATAATATTTTGAGCGGCATACTTTCATTGTCAACACAACAACCGAGAAATCCATGCTACACACATTATAGGCGGTTCCCAAACAGAATGGTAAAGTTTATACTCCCCCTCCACCAACAAGCATCAATCCATGGCTTGCTCGAAACAACGAGTGCCTCCAACTAACAACAGTCCCGGGGGGAGTTTTGTTTGCAATTATTTTGATTTGATTTGCATAAAGCATGGGACTGGGCATCCCGGTGACCAGCCATTTTCTCGTGAGTGAGGAGCGGACCCACTCCTCTTGAGAATAACCCGCCTAGCATGGAAGATACGGACAGCCCTAGTTGATACATGAGCTATTCGAGCATATAAAACAGAATTTCATTTGAAGGTTTAGAGTTTGGCACATACAAATTTACTTGGAACGGCAGGTAGATACTGCATATAGGAAGGTATAGTGGACTCATATGGCATAACTTTGGCGTTTAAGGTATTGGATGCACAAGCAGTATTCCCGCTTAGTACAAGTGAAGGCTAGCAAAAGACTGGGAAGCGACCAACTAGAGAGCGACAACAGTCATGAACATGCATTAAAATTAATAAACATTGAGTGCAAGCATGAGTAGGATATAATCCACCATGAATATAAATATCGTGAAGGCTATGTTGATTTGTTTCAACTACATGTGTGAACATGTGCCAAGTCAAGTCACTCGAATCATTCAAAGGAGGATACCACCCTATCATACCACATCACAACCATTTTAATAGCATGTTGGCATGCAAGGTAAACCATTATAAACTCCTAGCTAATTAAGCATGGCATAAGCAACTATAATCTCTAATTGTCATTGCAAACATGTTAATTCATAATAGGCTGAATCAGGAACGATGAACAAATCATATTTACAAAAAACAAGAAAGGTCGAGTTCATACCAGCTTCTCTCATTTCAATCAGCACATCATATATCGTCATAATTGTCTTTCACTTGCACGACCGAACGATGTGAATTAATAATACTAGTGCACGTGCATTGGACTAAGCTGGAATCTGCGAGCATTCAATAAACAGGAGAAGACAAGGCAATACGGGCTCTTGGTTAAATCAACAATAATGCATATAAGAGCCACTTCAACAATTTAATCATGGTCTTCTCCTATCGACCCCCAAGGAAAAGAAAAGAAAGAAAACTATTTACACGGGAAAGCTCCCAACAAGCAAAAGAAGAACAGGAAATATTTTTGGGTTTTCTTTTAATTATTACTACTACATCAAGAAAGGTAAACTAGCTAAATGCTACAACTATTTTTTTGGTTTTCTTAAGTTTTTTCAAACACACAAGAAGAAAGCATAAAAAGGAAAATAAACTAGCATGGATATTACAGTGAAAAAGTATGAGCACCGACACCTAGCAATGAGTGTGTAAACATGAATGTAATGTCGGTGAGAGATACGTACTCCCCCAAGCTTAGGCTTTTGGCCTAAGTTGGTCTATTGCCACGGCTGGCCTAGCGGATATCCAAAGTTATAGTTGGGGTCGTACTGAGATGAAGCAGTCATTGCATTGTGGGCTGCAGCTTGGAGGCGAGCTATCTCAGCCCTCCTCTCGTACTCGTCGTCTCCTCTCTGGTTATGAAATATCTCCCCTTTGCCTGAAAGTCAAAGAAAGTAGAAGCAGGGAGAGCGACGTGATACGTGTGTCGTCTGTCAAAGATTAGTCGGTACTGGAGGAACTGATCGTTCCTCTCAACAAAACGATGGCGAACCATAGCCTCATAATCTAAGTAAGCAGGAGGCAACTCAATATCATCCTCACGTATGGTCACACCAAGAAAATTAGCTAAACGGGTTGCATAAATTCCACCAAAGAAATCTCCATTGAATCTATTATTATGCAACCTACGTGCAACAATGGCTCCCAAATTATAATGTTTATCCCCTAACACAGCACTCCTGAGAACACTGAGGTCAGGGACACACATGTGACATGCTTCATCCTTACCATTTATGCACCTACCTATGAAGAGAGCAAAATAATGTATAGCAGGAAAATGAATGCTCCCTATGGTAGCTTGTGCTATGTCTCTAGATTCCCCCACAGTTATACTAGCAAGAAAATATCTAAATTCAGATTTGCGAGGTTCACTAGTACTACCCCATTGTGGAAGTTTGCAAGCAGTGGTAAAATCCTCTAAGTCCATAGTATAAGAATTTTCATATAGATCAAACAGGACAGTTTGATAATTGCGTGAAGATGAAAATTCAAACCTCCTCACAAAGGAACTAGTGAGATAGTGATACTGATAGCACTTATCTGCCTCGAAGCTCACAAGATCAGCGTTACGCACGTATGCGTTAAATTCTTCCTTGATTCCTGCTTGATCCATGAAGTCCTCGGAAGGCCATTCACAAGCCCGCACTGGAGCGTCCCTTGGTGGTTCATCATCAGCATCGCGCATTGCAAGCCTGGGTCCTTGCTTCCTTGAAGGACCACCTTGGTACATTTTCCTAAACATATTTCTTCCTCTGGAAAATTGATGAAAATTTTAGTAACTTCAAATAAAAGTGAACCAAGCCAACAAAATTGATAGCAACTACTCCTACAAGTGCCTAGAGACTATATCATGCATTAGAACTACTTGGAACCATATAAAATTTACATGCAAGCTCAAGAACATGGTCACCTAGGCAGTAAAAATTTGCAATGAATAAATCACTAGAACAAAAATTAATTGGACCAATGGAGGAGTCACATACGAAGGAACAATCCCCCAAAGCAGTTTTGTGAGAGGTGCTTTGAGCAAGGAGATCGAAAATCGCAGCAAAATGAGCTAGAACTCGTGCTTGAGCAGGTTGGTGATTTTTTGGGAGGAAGAAGGAGTGTGTGAGTGCAGGAATAAGTGGAGGGGAGCCACTGTGGGCCCATGAGGCAGGGGGCGCGCCCAGGGGGGTGGGCGCGCCCTGGACCCTCGTGCCCAGGTGCTTGCTCCCATGCTGTGTTCTCAGTGCCAGATATTCTCAAATATTCCAGAAAAAAATCATATTTAAATTTCAGGGCATTTGGAGAACTTCTATTTTCGGGGTATTTTTATATTGCATGGATAATTCAGAAAACAGAGAGAAAATACTATTTTTACTTTATTTCAACTAAATAACAGAAAGTAAAAGGAGGGTACAGAAGGTTGAGCCTTCTAACTTCATCCATCTCATGCTCATCAAAAGGAATCCACTAACAAGGTTGATCAAGTCTTGTTAACAAACTCATTCCGACTAACATGGAACCGGAGAAATTTCGAATAACAGTATGTTACCTCAACGGGGATATGCACATCCCCAATAATAAGAATATCATATCTCTTTTTGGCAGTAGGAAGAGGAAATTCAAAACCTCCAAAAATAATTGATGGAATTTTTCCAATAGAGTTTATACTATGAACTTGAGGTTGTTTCCTCGGAAAGTGTACCGTATGCTCATTACCATTAACATGAAAAGTGACATTGCCTTTGTTGCAATCAATAACAGCCCCTGCAGTATTCAAAAAGGGTCTTCCAAGAATAATAGACATACTATCGTCCTCGGGAATATCAAGAATAACAAAGTCCGTTAAAATATTAACGTTTGCAACCACAACAGGCACATCCTCACAAATACCGACAGGTATGGCAGTTGATTTATCAGCCATTTGCAAAGATATTTCAGTAGGTGTCAACTTATTCAAATCAAGTCTACGATATAAAGAGAGAGGCATAACACTAACATCGGTTCCAAGATCACATAAAGTAGTTTTAACATAATTTCTTTTAATGGAGCATGGTATAGTTGGTACTCATGGATCTCCTAGTTTCTTAGGTATTCCACCTTTAAAAGTGTAATTAGCAAGCATGGTGGAAATTTTAGCTTCTGATATCTTTCTTTTATTAGTAATAATTTCTTTCATATACTTAGCATAAGGATTCATTTTGAGCATATCAGTTAAACGCATACGCAAAAAGATAGGTCTAATCATTTCAGCAAAGCGCTCAAAGTCCTCATCATCCTTTTTCTTGGACGGTTTAGGAGGGAAAGGCATGGGCTTCTAAACCCATGGCTCTCTTTCTTTAGCGTGCTTCCTAGCAACAAAGTATCTCTTATCAAAGGTCGATTCTTAGATTGTGGGTTATCAAGATCAACATCAGGTTCAATTTCTACATCATTGTCATTGCTAGGTTGAGCATCAACATGAGCATCATCATTAACATTATCACTAGGTTCATGTTCATTAACAGATTGTGTTTCAGCATTAGAAATAGAAATATCATTTGGATCCTCAGGTGGTTCAGCAATAGGTTCACTAGAAGCATGCAAAGTCCTATCATTTTTCTTTTTCTTCTTTTTAGAAGGACTAGGTGCATCTATATTATTTCTCTGAGAATCTTGCTCAATTCTCTTAGGATGGCCTTTAGGATACAAAGGTTCTTGAGTCATTTTACCAGTTCTAGTAGCCACTCTAATAGCATAATCATTATTCTTATTATTCAATTCATTAAGCAAATCATTCTGAGCCTTAAGTACTTGTTCTACTTGAGTGGTAATTATAGAAGCATGTTTACTAATGAGTTTAAGTTCACATAGACATATAATCACTCAAGTGTTCAATCATATAAGCATTGTGTTTTAATTTTCTACCAAAATAAGCGTTGAAGTTTTCTTGCTTAACCATAAAATCATCAAACTCATCTAAGCATTGGCTAGCAAATTTAGTAGGAGGGATTTCAGCTTTATCATATCTATAGAGAGAATTTACCTTTACTACCTGTGTCGGGTTATCAAGACTGTGTACTTCTTCAATAGGTAATGAATTAAAATCATGTATTTCTTCAACAGGAGGTAAATTAAGACCATGTATTTCTTCAACAGGAGGTAGATTATTAACATCTTCAGCTTTTATACCTTTTTCTTTCATAGATTTCTTTGCCTCTTGCATATCTTCAGGACTGAGAAATAGAACACCCCTTTTCTTTGGAGTTGGCTTAGGAGTTGGTTCGGGAAGTGTCCAATTATTTTCATTTGTCAACATATTATTCAATAGAATTTCAGCTTCATCTGGTGTTCTTTCCCTGAAAACAGAACCAACACAACTATCCAGGTGGTCTCTGGAAGCATTGGTTAGTCCATTGTAAAAGATATCAAGTATTTCATTTTTCTTGAGAGGATGATCAGGCAAAGCATTAAGTAATTGGCGAAGCCTCCCCAAGCTTGTGGGAGACTCACTTCTTCAATTTGCACAAAATTATATATTTCCCTCAAAGCAGCTTGTTTCTTATGAGCAGGAAAATATTTAGCAGAGAAGTAATAAATCATATCCTGGGGACTACGCACACAACCAGGATCAAGAGAATTAAACCATATCTTAGCATCACCCTTTAATGAGAACGGAAATATTTTAAGTTTATAATAGTAGCGAGTTTTCTCATCATTAGTGAACAGGGTGGCTATATCATTTAATTTAGTAAGATGTGCCACAACAGTTTCAGATTCATAGCCATAGAAAGGATCAGATTCAACCAAAGTAATTATATCAGGATCAACAGAGAAATCATAATCCTTATCAGTAACAAAGATAGGTGAAGTAGCATAAGCAGGATCATATTTCATTCTAGCATTCAGAGATTTTTGTTTCAGCTTAGCTAATAATTTCATAAGATCACTTCTATCATTGCAAGCAAGAAAGTCTCTAGCAGTTTCTTCATCCATAACGTAACCCTCAGGCACAACAGACAATTCATATCTAGGGGGAGAATCTTCATCATCACTTTCATCAATATTATCAGTTTCAATAATTTCATTCTCTCTAGCCCTAGCAAGTTGTTCATCAAGAAATTCACCAAGTGGCACAGTAGTATCAAGCATAGAAGTAGTTTCATCATAAGTATCATGCATAGCAGAAGTGGCATCATCAATAACATGTGACATATCATAATTAATAGCAGAAGCAGGTTTAGGTGTCGCAAGCTTACTCAAAACAGAAGGTAAATCAAGTGCAGAGCTAGATGGCAGTTCCTTACCTCCCCTCGTAGTTGAGGGATAAATTTTTGTTTTCGCGTCTTTCAAGTTCTTCATAGTGACCAGCAGATATAAATCCCAAGTAACTCAAAGAATAGAGCAATGTTTCCCGGCAACGGCGCCAGAAAATAGTCTTGATAACCCACAAGTATAGGGGATCGCAACAGTTTTCGAGGGTAGAGTATTCAACCCAAATTTATTGATTCGACACAAGGGGAGCCAAAGAATATTCTCAAGTATTAGCAGTTTAGTTGTCAATTCAACAACACCTGGATAACTTAGTATCTTCAGCAAAGTATTTAGTAGCAAAGTGGTATGATAGTAACGGTAACAGTAGCAAAAGTAATATTTTTGGGTTTTGTAGTGATTGTAACAGTAGCAACAGAAAAGTAAATAAGCGAAGAACAATATGTGAAAAGCTCGTAGGCATTGGATCGGTGATGGAGAATTATGCCAGATGCGGTTCATCATGTAACAGTCATAACATAGGGTGACACGGAACTAGCTCCAATTCATCATTGTAATGTAGGCATGTATTCCGAATATAGTCATACGTGTTTATGGAAAAGAACTTGCATGACATCTTTTGTCCTACCCTCCCGTGGCAGCGGGGTCGTAATGGAAACTAAGGGATGTTAAGGCCTCCTTTTAATAGAGTACCATACCAAAGCATTAACACATAGTGAATACATGAACTCCTCAAACTACGGTCATCACCGGGAGTGGTCCCGATTATTGTCACTTCGGGGTTGCCGGATCATAACACATAGTAGGTGACTATAGACTTGCAAGATAGGATCAAGAACTCATATATATTCATGAAAACATAATAGGTTCAGATCTGAAATCATGGCACTCGGGCCCTAGTGACAAGCATTAAGCATAGCAAAGTCATAGCAACATCAATCTCAGAGCATAGTGGATACTAGGGATCAAACCCTAACAAAACTAACTCGATGACATGATAAATCTCATCCAACCCATCACTGTCCAGCAAGCCTATGATGGAATTACTCACGCACGGCGGTGAGCATCATTAAATTGGTGATGGAGGATGGTTGATGATGACAACAACGACGGATTCCCCTCTCTGGAGCCCCAAACGGACTCCAGCTCAGACCTCCCGAGAGAGTTTAGGGCTTGGCGGCGGCTTCGTATCGTAAAACGCGATGAATCTTTCTCTCTGACTTTTTTCTCCCCGAACACGAATATATAGAGTTGGATTGAGGTTGGCGTAGCTCGAGGGGTCCACGAGGTAGGGGGCACGCCCAGGGGGGCAGGCGCGCCCCCCACCCTCATGGAAAGGGTGTGGATCCCCTGGCCTTGATTCTTTTGCCAGTATTTTTTATTATTTCCAAATATAATCTCCGTGAAGTTTCAGGTCATTCCGAGAACTTTTGTTTCTGCACATAAATAACACCATGGCAATTCTGCTGAAAACAGCGTTAGTCTGGTTTAGTTCCATTCAAATCATGCAAGTTAGAGTCCAAAAGAAGGGCAAAAGTGTTTGGAAAAGTAGATACAACGGAGACGTGTCAGTGATCCCATAGGTGTCGTTTCCCCCGACATCTTTGGCGCGCCAGGTAGGGGGCGCAAGCCGTGGAAATCTGGCTTTGGAGCCGAAGCAGCAACTCTTCCATGAGGATGACTCGAAGGGAGAGGGCGACGTTGATCAACCACCCTCTGGTGCCATTCGCAGCCTCGACGGCCATCCGCGTGGCCCCAAAAAGCTAAGTCATGCGAAACTTTGGCTAATTTCATTTATATAAGTCTGTCCTCCCTGAAAGATCTCGTTCCTTGTACGGGAAACCTCCACGCGATGGGATCCTTATGCTATCGGCAACACCCTTGTCTCTGTCTCGAGTCCGCTCGACAGTTCATGCAGCCGCGCTGAGAACGGCAAAGTGGCCTACCCGCTACTAGCAGCGCTCTTGTCCTGTTTAGAGTGCGCTCGACAGTTCTAGCGACCGCGCTGGTAGCGGCAAGGTGTCTTGCCCGGCGGCAAGCGCCCTTCCGGTATAGGGTGCAAAGGATCCGTCCTCAAGGCACCACGGCATGGGTGTCCGCCCCGGCAGCCTTATCCCAACAAGAGTAGGGTGCAAACGTACAAAGAAAGTTCTAACGGGAAGATAGCATGCGTGATATTAAAGTATTGCAGAGTTATGTTACATCAAATAATTGCTGCGGTTCTATCTTAAGATAAAATTGTCTTGGTCTTGAACTCGGAGCGGCGATAAGGAATGGGGCGCCTAATCCCGGCGCTGGCCCTCTATCCTCCGAACTCCGTCGACACGGCTGATGATGGGCTTGATACGCTCCTCGAGCGCCGCGAGGTCCACACCCTCCGGCAAGCTCTCGAGCGCGGCGTCGAAGTCGAGGTTGGGGTTCCAGTACGCCACCTTGGTGAGAACCTTGGTCAGGGCACCCCGGCAAAGCCTCGGGCCTCATTGGCCAGAGAGGTCGCCCTGTTGGAGCGGAACTGCCCAAGGGCTCCAAAAACGCCCTCGAAGAACAGGGTTAGCTTGGCGTTGGGACTCACGTTTGGCTCCGGGGCATACCTCATGTTTGGCATCCCCATGGCAGCCAGCTTCGTGGTGATCCTGCCGGCGACGTCAGCGAGGCGGCTGATCCAGAGGTTTTAGCCCTTCACGTAATCCTCGTGGTTGGCGGCGACATTCCTCCGCAGCTGCCTCTCCTCCTCCAGGCCCTTGGTCAGGGTCTCCTCCCGGGCCCTGACCTCCGAAAGCATCCCCTCAAGACCCTCCAGCTTCAGCTTCAGGTCTTTGATGCAGTCGTTGGCCTTGGAGAGTTGCTCAGCCATCTGAGGACTGCGGCCTACGTCTCCACTAGAGCACCGTTGAGCGTGTCCTTCTCCTTCGCCAGGTTCAGGGCCTGTTCCTTCAGCCCATCCCACTCCACCTCCAGCTCCTTCACCTTGCCGGCATGGACCAGGGCTTAGGCATTGAGCGCCTCCTTGTGCTTCTGCTCCAGCTCCTGGGTCCGCTGCACGACGAGCTTCTCGATCTCCTCATCCTTGCCGCGGAGTGTGGCGGCAAGCGCCCCCTCACGAGCGGCAAGGTCCTCCTCCTGAGAGTTCAGCTCGGCCTGGTGCTGATTTCGAGCGGCCTCGTCCTTGGCGGCCTGTTCCCTCGCCGTCTCTTGAGCTTTCTCGACGTCGGTCTGCTTCAAGATGAGCTCCTGTTTGCGCTCGGCCAGCAGATCCTGGGCAATCTTGAGTTAATCGTGGGCCTGGCGAAACCAGGCATGCGTCTCGACAACGCGTCCCATGAGATCCGCCTCCTCCTTGTCTACCGCCGCCATCTTGGACTTTGCCTTGTCCAGGCGGGCACGGTGAAGTGCCCGGAGCTTCTGGAAGTTGGCGCTCATGGCCCGAAGGAGCTCCTCCTCCTGAGAACCACCACCACCGATGCTCGGTTCGTCCACAACCTCAAGCCCGGCGGCGGCGAGCACCTCATCATCGAACACCTCCCCCTTGGTGGGTGCCCTGGTTCTCGCCGTCCCTGGGAGGTGGACGAACAGGTCGTCGCCCACCTTGAGGTACTTGCCCGAGCCGGAGGCAGCAGAGGAAGAAGGTTGGTCGTCAACCATCCCCTCCTCGGCAGCGGCCTTGTTGGCCTCTTGAGCAGGCCCCTTGCCGGCCTCCTCGGCAGCGGCCTTGCTGGCCTCCAGGGCGGGCCCCTTGGCGGCATCCTCAGCAGCGGTCTTGGCGGCATCCTTGGCGGCGATCTTGTTGGCCTCGGCCTTGGCGTCCCTGGAGACCTCCTCGATGATGGTGTCGATGTCCTCCCGGTCCGCCGAGGAAGGATCTGGATAGAGAGAAGGGGAGTAAGGCGGAGCCAAGACCGAGGTTCAAAAAGAAGAAGAAAGAGCAAGAACGGAAAATAAACAACTTACCCACACTAGGCTGGGAAGAAGTGGCGCCCTCCCCGCCAGCGTTCGTTGCTGGGGCGGAACCATCGGCACCCAAGCTCGGACCCTCCCCCTCGTTATGTGTGGGCTCGGTGGTGGATGCCCTTGCCGGAGACACCCCTCTTGGTGGCGTAGTCGAGGGGGGCCGCATGTTGTGAGTGGTCCTCGGCGGCTCCTCCTGCTGCCGATCTCCTCCTGCGAACCCGGCAAGGTCAGCGTCGAGAACTCACACCCCGAAGTTCATCAATGGAGGAGTAAAGTGAAGAGCTTACGCTGGGGGCTGAAGTGAGGGCTACGCCAGGGGCTGGTTTCCGGGCTGCTGTCCACCAACATCGGCGTGTTCGGAGTGCCCGCCGGGGGCTTGTCGCCCATCGAGGCCTTGGCCCTCTTTGCCACCCTCTGGGCCGACGTCTCCCTGTCCCTGCAAAAATGAAAACAAGTCAAGAACAGCGGCGCAATCTGAAGGGCCGGGGATAATTAAGGGCAGGGTGCTTACTCATCCTCCACCTCCTCTTCTGCTGCCTTCCTCTTCCTCCTTGGGCTGAGGGACCTAAGATCGAAGACGACCTCCGTGTCAATGTCTGCGGGCAGAGGGGAAGGGGATGGAGTCTGGCAACGCCTGGACGAGGAAGACGCGGTAGCTTTCTTCTTCGCCACCGCGGCCTTCACCACATTCTTCGCTGCCGCAGCCCTCGTCAGGCGCACGGACTCCTCCTGGGTCCCTTGCCGCCGCGCAGTCTTGCCGGGCCGGACCGGCTCTCCAGAGCTGGACCGCCATAGAACGCGCCTTTTTCCCATGGCCGGAGGGTCGTCGGCCTCAACCTCTTTCTCGGTCGACTCGTCGACCACATCTTCGGTGAGAGGGGCCCCGATGCCAGCGCTGCTGGCCTCCCCAGCTGACTCTGCCCATCCGGCAAGCTCTTTCTCCTCCACAACAGCCTCGGCCTCGTCCTCCTCGTGGTCGGCGCTGCCAGCCTCCCTGGCAAGCGCCACCTCCGTCGCCCTGACGGCGATGTAGTCCTGCTCCTCCTTGGTGGTGTCCTGGACGAGCAGCGGCTCGTCGTGGACATAAGCCTTCGGCAAGATGTCGAAGAACTCCTGCACCTTCTCCGCTGGCGGCTCGGCCCAGGACGGGTCAAGGGCGTGTGCGTTGAAGTCCGGCATCATGGCGATGATGGTGAACTGGCAAGAGTTGTTGCTCAGCGGGACCACTCCCGCCGGCAACTGATAACCCACAAGTATAGGGGATCAATTGTAGCCTCTTTCGATAAGTAAGAGTGTCGAACCCAACGAGGAGCTAAAGGTAGAACAAATATTCCCTCAAGTTCTATCGACCATCGATACAACTCTACGCACGCTTAACGTTCGCTTTACCGGAAACAAGTATGAAACTAGAAGTACTTTGTAGGTGTTTTCGGATAGGTTTGCAAGATAATAAAGAGCGTGAAAATAAAAAGTAGGGGCTGTTTAGATAAAGACACAATAAAGTAAATATAGCGAGTGTGGAAAAGTGGTGGTAGGAGTTGCGAAATTGTCCCTAAGCAATTGACTACTTTACTAGACCGATAGGAAGTATTATGTGGGAGAGGCCACTGCTAGCATGTCTTCCCTGACTTGGAATTCTATGCACTTATGATTGGAACTATTAGCAAGCATCCGCAACTATTAACGTTCATTAAGGTAAAACCCAACCATAGCATTAAGTTACATTGGTCCCCCTTCAATCCCATATGCATCAATTTCTATGCTAGGCTGAAGCTTCTGTCACCCTTGCCCTCCAATACATAGTCCTATCAACATACAACTAACCCTATGGTGTGATCCACGTGCGTGCTCATATGACGGGCACCAAAGGACAGCAACATAACCACAAGCAAATTAAATCAATCATAGCAATTCATCAACCACCGATAGGACAACGAAAATCTACTCAGATATCATAGGATGGCAACACATCATTGGATAATAATATGAAGCATAAAGCACCATGTTCAAGTAGAGGGTACAACGGGTTGCGGGAGAGTGGACCGCTGTAGATAGAGGGGGGAAGGTTATGGAGATGTTGGTGAAGATGGCGGAGGTGTTGGTGAAGATCGCGGTGATGATGATGGCCCCAGGCGGCGTTCCGGCGCCACCGGAAGTGAGGGGGAGAGAGCCGCCTCCTTCTTCTTCTTCTTCCTTGACCTTCTCCCTAGATGGGAGAAGGGTTTCCCCTCTGGTCCATGGTCTCCATGGTGTTGGAGGGGCGAGAGCCCCTCCGAGATTGGATCTGTCTCTCTGTCTCTCTCTGTTTCTGCCTTCTCCTCCGCTGGCCTTCCACCGTTTCGTATATATATGGAGATCCGTGACTCCGATTGGACTGAAACCTTCGCCGTGATTTTTTCCCAAAAATTAGCTTTCTTGCAGCCGAAGAAGGGCATCAACCACCTTACGGGGTGCCCATGAGGGTCCAGGGTGCGCCTTCCCCCCTAGGCGCGCCCCCTGCCTTGTGGCCCCCTCGGGCACCGTCTCGCGTTGATTTTACTTCCCGAAAATCATAAATATTCCAAAATAATTCTCCGTCCTTTTTTATCCCATTTGGATTCCGTTTGATATGGATATTCTGCGAAACCAAAAACATGCAACAAACAGGAACTGGCACTGGATCAATATGTTAGTCCCAAAAATAGTATAAAAAGTTGCCAAAAAGTATATGAAAGTTGTATAATATTGGCATGGAACAATCAAAAATTATAGATACGACGCAGACGTATCAGTATCCCCAAGCTTAATTCCTGCTCGTCCTCGAGTAGGTAAATGATAAAAAAGATAATTTTTGATGTGGAATGCTACCTAGCATAATCTTGATCATATGTCTAATCATGGCATGAATATTAAGACACGAGTGATTCAAAGCAATAGTCTATCTTTTGACATAAAAACAATAATACTTCAAGCATACCAACCAAGCAATTATGTCTTATTGAAATAACATAGCCAAAGAAAGCTTATCCCTACAAAATCATATAGTCTGGCTATGCTCCATCTTCAACACACAAAGCATTCACATCATGCACAACCCCGATGACAAGCCGAGCAATTGGTTCATACTTTTTAACGCGCTTCAGCATTTTCAACCTTCACGCAATACATGAGTGCAAGGCATGGACATAGCACTATAGGTGGAATAGCATATGATTATGGAGGTTGTATGGAGAAGACAAAAAGGAAGAAAGTCTCACATTGACACGGCTAATCAACGGGCTATGGAGATGCCCATCAATTGATGTCAATGTGAGGAGTAGGGATTGCCATGCAACGGATGCACTAAGAGCTATAAGTGTACGAAAGCTCAAACTGGAAACTAAGTGGGTGTGCATCCAACTTGCTTGCTCATGAAGACCTAGGGCATTTGAGGAAGCCCGTCGTTGGAATATACAAGCCAAGTTCTATAATGAAAATTCCCACTAGTATATGAAAGTGATAACTCAAGAGACTCTCTATATGAAGAACATGGTGCTACTTTGAAGCACAAGTGTGGTAAAAGGATAGTAACATTGCCCCTTCTCTCTTTTTCTCTCATTTTTTTATTTTTTTATTTTTTTTCCTTTTTTTGGGCCTTCTCTTTTTTTGGCCTTTCTCTTTTTATTTATTTATTTTATTTTCGACCGGAGTCTCATCCCGACTTGTGGGGGGATCATAGTCTCCATCATCCTTTTCTCACTAGGGCAATGCTCTAATAATGATGATCATCACACTTTTATTTACTTACAACTCAATATTACAACTCGATACTAGAACAAAGATATGACTCTATATGAATGCCTCCAGCGGTGTACCGGGATGTGCAACGATCTAGTGTAGCAATGACATCAAAAAACGGACAAGCCATGAAAACATCATGATAGCTATCTTACGATCATGCAAAGCAATATGACAATAAATGCTCAAGTCATGTATATGATGATGATGGAAGTTGTATGGCAATATATCTCGGAATGGCTATGGAAATGCCATGATAGGTAGGTATGGTGGCTGTTTTGAGGAAGATATAAGGAGGCTTATGTGTGATAGAGCGTATCGTATCACGAGGTTTGGATGTACTGGCGAAGTTTGCACCAACTCTCGAGGTGAGAAAGGGCAATGCACGGTACTGAAGAGGCTAGCAATGATGGAAGGGTGAGAGTGCGTATAATCCATGGACTCACATTAGTCATAAAGAACTCATATACTTATTGCAAAAGTTTATTAGCCCTCGAGGCAAAGTACTACTATGCATGCCCCTAGGGGGATAGATTGGTAGGAAAGGAGCATCGCTCGTCCCCGACCGCCACTCATAAGGGAAGCAATGAAAGAACACCTCATGCTCCGACTTCGTTACATAACGGTTCACCATACGTGCATGCTATGGGACTTGCAAACCTCAACACAAGTATTCCTCAATTTCACAATTACTCAACTAGCACGACTCTAATATCACCACCTTTATATCGCAAAACTATTGCAAGGAATCAAACATATCATATTCAGTGATCTACAGGTTTATGTAGGATTTTATGACTAACCATGTGAATGACCAATTCTTGTCATCTCTCTAAATAGATATAAGTGAAGCAAGAGATTTTAATTCTTCCAACAAAAGATATGCCCACGCTCTAACAAGTAAAGTGAAGCAAAAGAGCATTCTACAAATGGCGGTTTTCTATGTAAAGAGAAACAGGCAATCCAAACTTCAAATGATATAAGTGAAGCACATGAAGCATTCTATAAAGCCATACTCAAAAGATATAAGTGAAGTGCAAAGAGCATTCTATAAATCAACCAAGGACTATCTCATACCAGCATGGTGCATAAAATAAAAATGAAAACTAAATGCAAAAGACGCTCCAAGATCTACACATATCACATGAATGAAACGAATCCGAAAACATACCGATACTTGTTGAAGAAATAGGGGATGCCTTCCGGGGCATCCCCAAGCTTAGACGCTTGAGTCTCCTTGAATATTTACTTGGGGTGCCTCGGGCATCCCCAAGCTTGAGCTCTTGCCTCTCTGCCTTCTTCTCACATCGAGACCTTCTCGATCATCGAACACTTCATCCACACAAAATTTCAACAGAAAACTCGGTAAGATCCGTTAGTATAATAAAGCAAATCACTACTCTAAGTACTGTTGCAAACCAATTCATATTTTGTTTTTGCATTGTATCTACTGTAATATAACTTTTCCATGGCTTAATCCACTGATATAAATCGATAGTTTCATCAAAACAAGCAAACTATGCATCAAAAACAGAATCTGTCTAAAACAGAACAGTCTGTAATAATCTGAAGATTCACCATACTTCTGATACTTGAAAAATTCTGCCAAATTAGGAAAAATAAAAAATTTGTTAAGAAAGACAGTGCAAAAAGAATCAGAACCATTTGACGTTCCAGTAAAGAATGTAAAATCGCGCACTTCAGCCAAAGTTTCTGTCGTGCACCGCACAAACCAACAAGCATTGTAAACATCCTAAAGGCAAACCTTGGCACATTATTTTTATTTTTAAACCTTATAAAGTAACACAAGATAAATAAATGACTCTCTAAAACTTCCGGGTTGTCTCCCTGGCAGCGCTTTCTTTAAAGCCATTATGCTAGGCATAGAGTGCTCAAGTAGTGGATCCACCCAGATCCCAACGTATATCAAAGCCAATTTTAATTAACAATGATTTGTAATTTAGTAGTGAGCACAAAGCAACATATACCATGCAACAACGAAGTCTAACTCTCTTCCTATGCATCGGCATGTCATAAAAGAACAATTCATGCACACATAGTAAAGGCCAATGCATAGTATAAACAGTTTCTTGCAATTTTATCGTATTGGAAACATAGAGAGGTGGAGATATAGTTCCTCTCTCATAATAATTGCAAGTAGGAGAAGCAAGCACACGCATATTATATTCATCAAAATCATCATGTTCAATAGTAAAAGGCAACCCATCAGTATAATCCTTAATAAGTGCAAACTTCTCCGATATAGTGTAGTCGGGAGAATTCAAAAAGATAATAGGACTATCATGCATGGGTGCAATAGCAACAATTTCATGTTTGACACAAGGAAATATAGCAAGTTTATCTTCATAAGCATAATTCATATTGGCATCTTGGCCCCAAGCATAGCAAGCATCATCAAAAAGGGATATTTCAAGAGAATCAATGCGATCATAACAGTCATCATAGCAATCATCCTTCGGTAAGCACGAAGGGAAATTAAACAATGTATGAGTTGAAGAGTTACTCTCATTAGAAGGTGGGCACGGGTAGCTAATCCGCTCTTCCTCCTTTTGTTCTTTGCTCTCCTCATCATCTTTTTCATCCAATGAGCTCAGTTTCATCAATTTCTTCTTCCATAGACTCCTGCAAAAAATTAGTCTCTTCTTGGACAGCGGAGACTTTCTCAATAAGCGCATCAATATAGGAATTATATTCATAATTATCATAGCAATATTTCATTATAGAAAAATTTTCAGGCCTATAAACATCATCATCAAAAGCTTCATACTTTTCAAACAAAGATTCAATTTCATAAGCACCCTTAAAACCAACAAATTCTTCTATTTGTTCCACATCATAGTAATCATATATACCTCTACCATAAGAAGCCAAGGTTTAATTATCATTAAATTTGCATGAAAAGGGAAGGTGTGGAGCCTTCATCCTAGAGCAACAAGTATAATCATAACTCAAGCATACTTGCCGAGCATACCACTTCAACATATAAATTTGATCCCATAATAGCTTCCCTTTTTGAGTCAAGCGATAATCCCTAAAGTATTCACGTTGATCCAACATTACTCCCATTACCAAATTGAATGGGGTTTTCTCTGGATTATCAAAGTAGTACATAATATCTGTCACATAACGAGCATCGAGGGTTTTAGGAGGTTCCTCATCTCCATGAGTAGCGAGTACAACTATTTTTTTTGGGTATTTCGTGCTCCATATCCATTACTAAAGATAGAGAACAACTAAGAACAACAAATAAAAATTACATAGTGATAAAGCAAACAAGCACACACGAGAATATTCACCCCACGCTATTGCTCCCCGGCAACGGCACCAGAAAAAGGTCATGATAACCCACAAGTATAGGGGATCAATTGTAGCCTCTTTCGATAAGTAAGAGTGTCGAACCCAATGAGGAGCTAAAGGTAGAACAAATATTCCCTCAAGTTCTATCGACCACCGATACAACTCTACGCACGCTTAATGTTCGCTTTACCGGAAACAAGTATGAAACTAGAAGTACTTTGTAGGTGTTTTCGGATAGGTTTGCAAGATAATAAAGAGCGTGAAAATAAAAAGTAGGGGCTGTTTAGATAAAGACACAATAAAGTAAATATAGCGATGTGGAAAAGTGGTGGTAGGAGTTGTGAAATTGTCCCTAAGCAATTGACTACTTTACTAGACCGATAGCAAGTATTATGTGGGAGAGGCCACTTCTAGCATGTCATCCCTGACTTGGAATTCTATGCACTTATGATTGGAACTATTAGCAAGCGTCCGCAACTACTAACGTTCATTAAGGTAAAACCCAACCATAGCATTAAG
Organism: Aegilops tauschii subsp. strangulata; assembly: GCF_002575655.3. Taxonomy (NCBI): domain Eukaryota; kingdom Viridiplantae; phylum Streptophyta; class Magnoliopsida; order Poales; family Poaceae; genus Aegilops; species Aegilops tauschii. The sequence continues at coordinate 204,774,981 of NC_053037.3, read as the reverse complement.
TTATATTGGCCCCCCTTCAATCCCGTATGCATCAATTCTATGCTAGGCTGAAGCTTCTGTCACCCTTCCCCTCCAATACATAGTCCTATCAACATACAACTAACCCTATGGTGTGATCCACGCGCGCGCTCATATGATGGGCACCAAAGGACAGCAACATAACCACAATCAAATTAAATCAATCATAGCAAATCATCAACCACCGATAGGACAACGAAAATCTACTCAGACATCATATGATGGCAACACATCATTGGATAATAATATGAAGCATAAAGCACCATGTTCAAGTAGAGGGTACAGCGGGTTGCGGGACAGTGGACCGCTGTAGATAGAGGGGGGAAGGTGATGGAGATGTTGGTGAAGATGGCGGAGGTGTTGGTGAAGATCGTGGTGGTGATGATGGCCCCGGCGTCGTTCCGGCGCCACCGGAAGCGAGGGAGAGAGAGCCCCCTCCTTCTTCTTCTTCCTTGACCTTCTCCCTAGATGGGAGAAGGGTTTCCCCTCTGGTCCATGGTCTCCATGGCGTGGGAGGGGCGAGAGCCCTTCCGTGATTGGATCTGTCTCTCCGTCTTTCTCTGTTTCTGCCTTCTCCTCCGCTGCCCTTTCACCGTTTCGTATATATATGGAGATCCGTAACTCCGATTGGACTGAAACCTTCGCCGTGATTTTCCCAAAAAAGTAGCTTTCTTGCGGCCGAAGAAGAGCATCAACCGCCTTACAGGTCCCCACGAGGGTCCAGGGCACGCCTGCCCCCTAGGGCGCGCCCCCTGCCTCGTGGCCCCCTTGGGCACCGTCTCGCGTTGATTTTAGTTCCCAAAAATCATAAATATTACATAATAATTCTCCGTCCGTTTTTATCCCGTTTGGATTCCGTTTGATGTGGGTATTCTGCAAAACCAAAAACATGCAACAAACAGGAACTGGCACTGGGCACTGGATCAATATGTTAGTCCCATAAATAGTATAAAAACTTGCCAAAAAGTATATGAAAGTTGTATAATATTGGCATGGAACAATCAAAAATTATAGATACGAAGGAGACGTATCAGCAACCCAAACAGAGCCCCCTTGACGGCCTTGCCGGCCTTCGCGGCCTTGCCGCTTCTCTCTGCCCTTGACAGAAATGGGCATGCCCCAGCACTGTGAAGTTGTGCTTCAAACCAGGGCAAAGCCTCATGATGTCGGCCGCGTTCCTGAACAGCCAAGCCTGCCTCCCCTTGTTGTGCAGCGGAGCAATTCGGCGGCGGATGAAATCGGCCCTGGTCATCTCAAGGGTGAGCCCGGCCATGGTGAGATAGTGGATCCTAGTGGTGGCGACCGTGAGCTTCTTGTCGTTAGCATCGATGTCACCCCAGTCCTTGTGGCGGGCCGGCGGACTCTTGCGAACCTGGCAGAACTCCAGTGGTTTCTCCTTGATCGATAACCACCGGCTCTGCCACTCCTCCCACCTCTTCTTCTGGGCACCCTCCGGATACGTCCCCTTCTCCTGGGTCCGTGGGATTCAGGCGGCGCAGCCAGAGATGGCGCCCCCCCCGCCTGGATGCGGGGGTAGAAGTAGTGGCGGAAGAGCGCCGTACTGGGGAGCATTCCGGCAAAGCCCTCGCAGAGGTGGGCAAAGAAAGCCATGAACGCCACCGCAATTGGCGTAAAATCAAGGAGATGGAAGCCATAGGTGTGCAAGACATCGTTGAAGAAATCGGAAAAAGGGGGGCAGAGCCCGCAGGAGAAGTAGTCAACGAAGAAGGGGTACCGATTCGGGCCGGCCGTGGCGAAATCGGCGGGGATGATGTGTGTGGCCGGAAGCCCCGTCGTCTTCGCCCCCCACATGAAGGAAATATGCCCTAGAGGCAATAATAAAGTTATTATTTATTTCCTTATTTCATGATAAATGTTTATTATTCATGCTAGAATTGTATTAACCGGAAACATAATACATGTGTGAATACATAGACAAACAGAGTGTCACTAGTATGCCTCTACTTGACTAGCTCGTTGATCAAACACTACTGGAATCAGCTAATTTGCCATCTGCCAGCTCTTTGCCGTCTGCTAGCTGACGGCAAAGAAGCTCTTTGCCATCAGCTACCCAAAAGCAGACGGCAAAGAACAGGCAGACGGCAAAGAAGCTCTTTGCCATCTGCCAGCTCTTTGCCGTCTGCCAGCAGACGGCAAAGAGTGTGGTGGCCCCCACCCCCCGCTCGTTTGAAAAAATCTTAACGGCCCACCTCTTTGCCGTCCGCTAGCAGACGGCAAAGAGGCAAAAAGGCGGACGGCAAAGGCTGGCGGACGGCAAAGAGGGCACTTGACTAACGGCAGGTACCCCCCCGCCCGTTACTCACTTCCTCCTCGCCCTTCTCCTCCCACCCCGCCGCCGCCGCCGCCTGCCGCGCGCCGCCGCCGCCCCGTCGCCCCACCGCCCCGGCTCCCCGCCGCCCCACCGCCCCGGCCCCCCGCCGCCCCGCGCCCCACCGCCGCCCCGGCCCACCGCCGCCCCGGCCCCCGCCGCCCCGCGCCCCCCGCCGGCCCACCGCCGGCCCGGCCCATAGCCGCCCCGGCCCCCCCGCCGCCCGGGCCCCCAGCCGCCCCGGCCCCCGCCGCCCCGCCTCCTCCACTGCCCCGCCCCGGCCCCCCGCCGCCCGGGCCCCCCGCCGGCCGGGCCCCCGCCGCCCCGCCTCCTCCACCGCCCCGCCCCGGCCCCCCGTCGCCGGCCCCTCCCCGACCCGTCGCCGCCCCCCACAGTGAGCCCCTCCCATTTTTTTTCTGTTTTTTGTTTTCCTTTTCTGTTTAGATTAGGTTTTTTAGTTTAAGTTTTTTCAGTTTAGAATTAATTAGTTTAGGTTATTTAGTTTAATTAGTTTAGGTTTAATTAGTTTAAATAGTTTAGTTTTAATTAGTTTAGGTTTTTAGTTTAGGTTAAGGTTAAGTAGAAGGGGGAAGAAGAAGAAGAAGAGTAGGAGGAGGAGGAGGAGGAGGAGAAAGAAGAAGAAGAAGAAGAAGAATAAGAGGAGGAGGAGGAGGAGGAGGAGAAAGAAGAAGAAGAAGTAGAAGAAGAAGAAGAAGAGGAGGAGGAGGAGGAGGAGAAAGAAGAAGAAGAAGAAGAAGACGGGGGATGAGAAGAAGTAGAAGAATGAGAAGAAGTAGAAGTAGTAGAAGAATGAGAAGACCCCCTGACCCCCTGACCCCCCAACCCCGACACCACACCCCGACACCCGACCCCGACTCCACCCCGACACCCGACCCCCTAACCCCCTGACCCCGACACGACACCCCGACCCCCCGACCCCCTAACCCCCTGACCCCGACACGACACCCCGACCCCCCGACCCCGAAACAGCACCCCGACCCCGACACGGCACCCCGACACCGACACGGCACCCCGACACCGACACGACACCCCGACCCCCGACACGACACCCCCGACACCCCGACCGCGAGACCCCGACCCCGACCCCGACCCCGACACCCCGACCCCGAGCCTGACCCGACACCCCGACCCCGACACCGACACGGCACCCCGACCCCGACCCGGCACCCCGACCCGAGACCCCGACCCCGACACGGCACCCCGAGACCGACACGACACCCCGACCCCCGACACCTCCCGAAAAGGTGTTCTTTGGCCTTCCAGAAGCTGACGGGGTCATATATTTGTGAATTATTAGTTAGGTCATATATCTTTCGATTTTGTTATGAAAAACATCATATATAATTGTGTTGATCGGGTAGTTTTAAATGTGCAGTTGTTTCATCGCTGCGAGGTTTGGTGTTCGACGACCTCGCCGTGCGTTTGACGAGCTCTGCCCCTTCGATCGTGGGTGAGCACAAATGACATGTCCTCCTCCCCCATTAATTATTTGATCTATTCCGATGAAACTTGATAGCTAGATATATATATGTGTCTTGAATCATCAGTATGCGTAAGCAATATGTGTCTCCCGTTCGAAAGCGTCATAGTTATAAATATGCATGCATTTGCATATTTATAACCTTGATTCTTTCGAATTGTCCAACGCTATCCATGGACAGCCCGAGTATGTTTAGATTGGGTTCGTTTTCCCATATGCTTTGCTCCGGATCCGACGCATAAATTTCGTCAGTGCCTCCCCTGTTGTTCTCCGGGTACACATCCTCTCTGTTTATTGCAGAGACGTGTATCAGGAGAACAGCGGGGAGGTGCTGCCGAAATTTTGCGTAGGATCCGGGGCATAGCATGGGAAAATGAACCCAATCTAAACATACTCGGGTGGGATTAGGACCTATCATTACCTATTAGAGTGTAGGTTGCATGGACGTAATAAAATTGACAAAGTAGATCAACTGATGAATACATACATGGTGAATTATATATATATATATATATATATATATATATATATATATATATTTGTTGTGTGTCTAGTAGCTCTGAATGTCAAGATGAGTGATCGTGCGTGGATGTACACCGGTCACACTGGTCAGAACAAATGGAGCACTGAATGGTTCACAAAAACCAAGGGGTTTGTGCGAGCCGCATTTGCAAATGGCCAGAGGAAAACCTGGTGCCCCTGTTTACGGTGCGGCAATTGGGAAAAGAGGACAGAGGCTGAAATGGGCAAACACCTGCAGAAGAGTGGTTTTACGCCCGATTATACGGTGTGGACATTTCATGGTGAGTCTGCCCAACGTGACCGAGCTGAGGTGGATCGTCGTCGCACCGACGAGCATGGTACCGGGATGGAAAACATGGTGCAAGACTTTGATGATGCTCGGGATTCGGACGAGGAGATGGAGGAATCTGCAAAGGCCTTCAATGAAATGTTGGAGCCTTCAAAACGTCCGCTCCATGAGCACACTGAGCTTTGTCAGTTGGATGCCATCTCACAAGTAATGGCTCTGAAGGCTCAGTTCAACTTGGGCAGAGAATGCTACGATGCAATGATGACAGTATTTGGACGCTTTCTACCCAAAGGCCATGTAATGCCTGCAAACCTGTACCAGTCGGACAAAATCCTCCGTGCACTGAAGATGCCCTATGATAAGATACATGCCTGTGAGAAAGGATGTGTCTTGTTTAGGCTTGACTATGTGGACTTGAACTATTGTCCCATTTGCAAGTCTTCCAGGTATGTTGTGGTAGACAACGGTATGGGTGAGAAGACACAGACCAAAATCCCCGTTAGTGTTCTTCAGTATATGCCAATCGTACCAAGACTTCAACGTCTTTTCATGGTCGAAGAGACGGCCAGACAGATGACATGGCACAAAACGGGCAAAAGAACCGAACTAGATGCAGATGGGAATCTGATGATTGTACACACATCGGATGGTGTTGCGTGGAAAAAGTTTGATGAATTACATGGTGACAAAGCGGCAGATCCGAGGCATCCTCGAGTCGGCATCAGCACGGATGGGTTCAGTGTGTTTGGTATGACGGCAGCCCAATACAGTTGTTGGCCCGTATTTGTCTTTCCACTCAATCTCCCCCCCGGACAGATTATGCAAAGAAAGAACAATTTCCTGACGTTGATAATTCCAGGGCCCAACTATCCGGGGAAAAATATGAATGTGTACATGCAACCGCTTAAGGACGAATTGCAAGAAGCCTGGGATAATGGGTTCAAGACATACGATGCCTATAGCAAACGGAACTTCATAATGCGTGTCTGGTACATGTACTCGACGCATGACTTGCCGGCGTATGCGCTATTCGTTGGCTGGTGTGTGCATGGAAGGTTCCCGTGCCCCACATGCAAGGGAGCTCTTGAGTTTCGTTGGCTTCAGGCCGGTCGCATGTTTTCTTGCTTCGACATGCATAGACAGTTCCTGAATCCTCGCCATAAGTTCAGGAAAGACAAGAAGAACTTCATCAGAGGTAGAGTTGTCAAAAACTCTGCACCACATGCATTGACAGGCCAACAGACCCTGGATCAGTTAAACGCTCTCGAGCCAGATCTAGAGCGTCCAGGGTACTTCAAGGGGTATAATTCTAAGCACGCCTGGACTCACAAAACATGCTTATGGGACCTGCCTTACTTCAAAGACCTCCTTTGCCCACACAACATCGATGTGATGCACACTGAGAAGAATATCGCCGAGGAACTTTTTGGTACATTGTTCGGCATAGATGGGAAGTCAAAGGATAATACTAAGGCTAGAGTCGATCTGGAGGCGCTATGTGATAGGCCGTTACAAAACATGAAAGAACCGAAAGGAAAGCAGAACTGGACGAAGCCAAAGGCATGGTTCAATCATGGAAGGCCAGCTATGAGGGAAATTATCTTGTGGGTGAAAATGCAGTTGATGTTCCCCGATGGGTATGCAGCGAATCTACAGAGGGGAGCCAGTCTTGATAAATTGAAGATATTTGGTCTCAAGAGTCATGATTGGCACATATGGATTGAGCGGGTAATGCCGGTGATGTTGCGTGGCTTCATCCCTGAGGATGAATGGCTAGTACTGGCAGAACTCAGCTATTTCTTCCGTGTTCTTTGTGCGAATGAACTATCGCCTGTCGTGCTAGAAGAAATGGAAGAGTTGGCGCCGGAGTTGATCTGCAAGTTAGAGAAGATCTTTCCACCGGGCTTCTTTAATTCAATGCAACATTTGATTTTGCATCTCCCGACCGAGGCAAGATTGGGGGGGCCCGTGCAAAATCGTTGGTGCTACCCAACTGAGAGGATGCAGAAGACGCTTCGACAAAAATGTAAAAATAAACGTAGAATTGAAGCATCGATGGCTGAGGCATTCATCACTGAGGAGGCGGCAAACTTCGTGACAGCACACTACGAAGCCAAAAATCGTCATTTGCATAATCCGAAGCCTCGGTACAATGCCGACGACCCTAAAAAGGGTGGATCCAACCTCAGCCTATTCAGAGGGAATCTCGCACCAGCCAGTGTTTCAAATCCAGTATCTTTGGATAACGAACAATGGCGGACCATTTTGTTGTATATCTTCAACAACCTGATAGAAGTGCGGCCGTACATCGAGTAAGTTCTCGGTACATAGTTTCGCAACTTCTATTTCCTTTGAACTGCTCTTATTCCTGGATATTTCATACAGTCGATACGTCGCCTTATTCTCGTATGGAGCGGTGATCCAAAAGGATTCTGTCGAAGAGTATGAGCTTCTCGCAAAGCAAGGAGGCGGCTATCCCGGTTTCATCTTTTGGTTCAAACAAACGGTAATTTCTATTAGACTTGTAGGCTAACTTGTAGGCTATCCCGGTTTCATTCGCTAATTTGTGCGTAATGCAACAATCCTTTCATATTAAACTTGTAGGCTAATTCAGAGTCTATGGACGCCGAATTGAGACAAGTCGCTAATGGTTTTGACTATAAGGTCCGTTCATTTGACAAATACGACATCAACGGGTATCGCTTTCGTACCTATGGCAAAGAGCTATCTATGGCCGACCGAAAGTCTACAAATTGTTGTGTATCTGCTATCGGCGAAGGAGGTACCGAGTATTATGGGAGAGTTGAAGCAATTTATGAACTTCTATTCTATGGTGAAAACCCACCAAATGTCATAGTCTTCAAAAGTTATTGGTTTCAGCCGAAGGAGACTAGAAGGACTCATGAACATATAGGGCTAGTTGAAATCAACCAAAGCCCCATTTAGATGTTCCTGATGTCTATATCACGGCTCAACAGGTGACCCAAGTATTCTATCTACCATGGGCCTGCCAAACTAATCCAAATCTGAAAGGTTGGGATGTCATTTATGAAGTGCCGCCACATGCTAGACTATCTCCCCCAAAGGAAGAGGATTATGAACCTCACATTAACCCAGACACATATGAAGGAGAATTCTTCCAAGAGACACGTCTTTCCAAAAAGCATTTCAAGAACCGCTATACTTCACCCCAAAACATTGAAGTAGACAGCGACAGTGAATCCGACATCACCCCAGAGGAGGAACAAGAAGAGCCGGAACAAGAAGAGGTTACTGCTGCGGATGACCTGTCATTGCTTGACCGATTACGTCAAGGTGGCCTTGCACATGTTGATGCCACTGAACCCTATGAGCCCGTCATTGACTATAGTGATGATGATGATTATGCATTAATTGATGATACTGGTCGAGATTATTAGTAGTGTCAAGTATTAAATTTTTTAATGTTGTACTTGATGATGATACACTTAAGTGATACACATATTATTATTCATGTCGGTCTTTTTTTATGTTGTACTAATTTCGTTTACTGTTTGTCATGGCAGGTTTTGAAAGATGGTGGGCGCTGGTCGGGAGCACGCCAAGGCCCCTTCTTCGTCGGCGCGTGGTCTGAGGTCTTCGATTCCAGACGTACCTCTCCGCCGAGCGTTGCTGGACAGTATGTCCACACCGCCGGGCCCTTCTTCGTCGACCGCGGTGCCCAGCAGGGGACGAGGTAGGAAGAGAGGAGGTGGGGCACGTGGTCGCGGGAGAGGAGGTAGGGTGACTGCTACGGCGCCTTCCTCGCCGCCACCCCCAGCTATTTCACCCGAGCACGTGACTGCTAGGGTGGACTCGTCCGAGGAGGAGGCTACACGGACTCCGGTCCACGAGCCTCCGGTCCACGGGTCTTGGGCCCACGAGCCTCGGGTCGACTGGCCTTCGGCCCACGAGAGTTCGGCCCACGAGACCCCGGAGGAGCACACGTCCGGATGGGGTACCTGGCCGGATCAGCCCGAGGAGCCGAGTGGCCATGCTGATGATGGCGGGGAGCCGACTGATCTTGAGGAGGAGGGTGGCACCGTCTACCAGCGTGGTGCTACATGGCTCCCGTCCGTGCCGGCGACCCGCGAGCAGAGGTGGTTGATCTTCCCTGATGGGGAGAGGTACGTAAGTGCATTTAATATTTTTATACCTTCTGCATTCACGTTTCTTCAAATAACTAATGCCTTGGCCTTGTCATGCTGCAGGGGTTGGGACCACCACCATAGTGTCCGCCGGCCCAACTCCGTCCTTGGAGTTCTTTGCCAGCAAAACTTCCCGGGGTTTGTCACGTTGCCTGGTGAGGGTCGTCTTCCAGAGCTTGGGTTGAGCTGGGAGCACTACGTGGCTGCCCCGGCCCCGCCGGATGTCATTATCGACGGTGTCGTGTGCGACACGAGGGCAGACATGGTGATCAGGACGTTCTGGGTAATTTCTCCTTTACACATTTCAAAATCTTCAACTAGCTAGTTATTAATTGTACTAATGAATATTGTCTCATTTGATTGCAGACATTCTACAGGTGTGAGGAGGGATACGAGGAGGACAGCGCAAATGTTATCCAGAACGTCTGCAAGCGCCTACTCCAGAACTTACGGCACGAGGCTCGGGTGCAGGCTGTTCGAGACTACTACGCCTTGCGTGGTATCAAGAAGACCAAGCCGGCGTGCCGCGATAAGTTCCTGAGTAAGGAGCAGTACATGAAGGTAATTCTGAAGGCCTTCTACTTAAGTTCCTTCATTTAGTAATTCTTAGCCGTAGTGCTCAAGTTTCTATTTGCTAACTTAGGCGCCTCCGAGATGGTGTGCGGATCGGATGGATTGTTGGGAGGTGTTGGTCGATGAGTGGTGCTCACAAGAATGGCTAGCCCTCCACAACCAGGCCAAGGACAAACGTGCCCAAATGGAAGGTGTGCCACACCATCAAGGCAGCTCCAACTTATATCAGTTCGGGCGCAACTGGGTATGTGGTTTGCTTCATGATTCATGCAATTCATTCATCATGCTAGCTTGAGCCCTTTAATTACTAATTTTCATTGTTTCTCTCTTTCAGGCACGCCACAATAAGGCGGATAAGGTGCCAGAGGTGTACGACCTGTATGCCATGGCCCACACTGGCTCTTTCAAGAAAGTCAAGGCTTTCTCTCAGTCTGACCTCGATGATGCAAACAACTTCACCAACATCTCCTCCCACAGCAAGCTCGTGAGATATAGAGATGAGGGGAAGGCGAGGAAAGGGGAGGACTTTAACCCGAGCCAGGGTCCCATTGATCCAGAGCTGGTGATGATATCTGGTGGCGGGAGGTCCCATGGCTCCATAGCCATTGGAGATGGACTTATCCGTTGTCCTAGCACTCTCCCGGAGATCAAGGCGCGCTAGTCGAGCTCCGCTCCTGAGATAAGGCCTCGTGAACGGCCAGTGCAACTCGCCATCAAGGTTAGTGATACGTACTCAGTTATCTTTCTCCATTACATTGTGTGCGCTTCCATCAATGATTACAAATGGTCATGTGAGTGGTGTTGCAGGCTGCTATACAGACTGAGAGAGATAGAACGGAGAAACTTCTGGCGGAGGCGGCGGAGAGGCAGCGGGAGATGGAGGAGAGGACGAGAAAGATGATGGAGGAGGAGAGGGCACGGAATGACATGCAGGCAAGGGCCATGTACGAGCTCCTTGTGGTAAGTTTCTTCTGCAGATTACTTGCTAGTCTTAACATTTGAGTCTCATTACTAACTAGTATGACTCTGTTCTGAAAACCAAATGTGCAGTCTGTGTGCGAGAAGTCCGGTCAACCCGCTCCGCCGATGCCAGTGATTGCTCCTGGGAGCACGGTGAGTTTAGTTTGAATGGACATTACTTGGTAGTCTTAACATTTGAGTGTCGTAATGCTAACGAGACATTGGAAATGATCTTTGGTGCAGCTTAACTCCAGAAACGCATCGCACGATCCTTCTCCAGGTAGCGGCACTAGCCACCCCGCTCCTACACCTCCCTGATCACGGTAAGTTTCTCTAGTGTTTTGCTTAACAAATGCATAAAGACCTAGACTTAGCTTTATTTCCTCCAATATGCTTACCATAATGACCTAGAGTTAGCTTATTTTCCTCCAAAATGACCCATTTTTACCTAGGTTAGCTTATAAATGATGCAGTTCATCCAAGTTAGCTCAAAAATGACCCATTTTACGTAGATTAGCTCCTAAATGATCCATTTTACCTACGTTAGCTTTAAAATGGCCCATTTCACCTACGTTAACTCCAAAATGACCCATCTTACCTAGGTTATCTCATAAACGATCCATTTCAACTAATTTAGCTCACAAACGATCCATTTGACCTAAGTGAGCTAAAAAACGATCCATTTCACCTAAATTAGCTCTTAAATGAACCATTTCACCTAAGTTAGCTCAAAAAGATCCATTTCAACTAAATTAGCTCATAAATGATCCATTTCACCTAAGTTAGCTCAAAAACGATCCATTTCAACTAAATTAGCTCAAAAATGATCCATTTCAACAAAGTTAGCTCAAAAACGATCCATTTCAACTAAGTTAGCTCAAAAACGATCCATTTGACCTAAGTGAGCTAAAAAACGATCCATTTCACCTTAGTTACCTCAAAAACGATCCATTTCTAACTTTCTTATTTTGCCATTTTGCAGATTTCATTATGTGCTGGATGGAGTGCTTGTTCTACTCTTCTTGTTCTTGTCTTCTCATTCTTGTCTTCTCATTCTAGTCACCTTAGCTATGGAGTGCTTGTTTATGTATGGATGGAACTTGTTTATGTATGAAATGATGGATGAAACTTGTTTATGTATGAAATGATGGATGGAACTTGTTTATGTATGAAATGATGTATGAACTTGTTTATGTGATGAATGCCTGTGAAATATATCTATATGTCATATATATTTTCTGTGCAAATTGTGGGATTTAATAAAAAACAGAAAAAAAAACCCAATATGCAGGCTCTTTGCCGTCTGCCACAGATGGCAACGGCCTCTTTGCCGTCTGTGGCAGACGGCAAAGAAGCCACGTGGCAGCGAACTGTGCTTCCTGGGAGCTGACCCATTTGGTCAGTTTGCCTACAGTGGCAGACGGCAAAGACTTTGCCATCTGTGGCAGATGGCAAAGAACCTGCACTTTGCCATCTGTGGCAGACGGCAAAGAACCTGCCATCTAGTGACGTGTAGATGACATCATACGGCAGACGGCAAAGACCAGAGAAATTTTGCCGTCAGCGGCGGACGGCAAAGGTCTACCGTTAGCCACTTAACGGACTGACAGCGCAATTATTGCCGTCCGCCCTCTTTGCCGTCCGCCGCAGACGGCAAAGAGCCTTTGCCGTCCGCCGCCAGGAAGCAGACGGCAAAGCAGCTGTTTACCGTAGCCTTCTTTGCCGGAGCCTTTTGCCATCCGCGGCTGACGGCAAAGGTCTTTGCCGTCCGCCTTTCGAGCCTTCGCCGTCCGCCGTGGCGGACGGCAAAGTAGCTGTTTCCTGTAGTGAAAGATGGTTAAGTTTCCTAACCATAGACATGAGTTGTCATTTGATTAACGGATCACATCATTAGAGAATGATGTGATTGACTTGACCCATTCCGTTAGGTTAGCACTTGATCGTTTAGTATGTTGCTATTGCTTTCTTCATGACTTATACATGTTCCTATGACTATGAGATTATGCAACTCCCGTTTACCGGAGGAACACTTTGTGTGCTACCACACATCACAACGTAACTGGGTGATTATAAAGTTCCTCTACAGGTGTCTCCGAAGGTACTTGTTGAGTTGGCGTATTTCGAAATTAGGATTTGTCACTCCGATTGTCGGATAGGTATCTCTGGGCCCTCTCGGTAATGCAGATCACTATAAGCCTTGCAAGTAATGTGACTAATGAGTTAGTTGCAGGATGATGCATTACATAACGAGTAAAGAGAGTTGCCGGTAACGAGATTGAACTAGGTATTGAGATACCGACGATCGAATCTCGGGCAGGTAACATACCGATGACAAAGGGAACAACATATGTTGTTATGCGGTTTGACCGATAAAGATCTTCATAGAATATGTGGGAGCTAATATGAGCATCCAGTTTCCGCTATTGGTTATTGACCGGAGATGTGTCTCGGTCATGTCTACATAGTTCTCGAACCCGTAGGGTCCGCACGCTTAACGTTCGGTGACTATTTATATTATGAGTTATGTGTTTTGATGTACCAAAGGTAGTTCGGTGTCCCGGATGAGATCGTGGACATGACGAGGAGTCTCGACATGGTCGAGACGTAAAGATCGATATATTGGATGACTATATTCGGATATCGGAAAGGTTCTGAGTGATTCAGGTATTTATCGGAGTACCGGAGAGTTACGGGAATTCATCAGGGAGTATATGGGCCTTATTGGGCTTTAGAGGAAAGAGAGAGGGGAGGCTGCGCGCCCCCCCAAACCCTAGTCCGAATTGGACTAGGGGGAGGGGCTGCGCCCCCTCCTTCCTTCTCTTCTCTTTTCCCTTTCCTTGACTCCTACTCCTACTACTTGGAAGGGGGTTATCCTACTCCCGGCGGGAGTAGGACTCCTCCAGGGCGCGCCATAGGAGGGCCGGCCCTCCCCCTCCTCCACTCCTTTATATACGGGGGCAAAGGGGCACCTCTAGACACACAAGTTGATCTGTTGATCTCTCCCAGCCGTGTGCGGTGCCCCCCTCCACCATATTCCACCTCGGTCATATCGTAGCAGTGCTTAGGCGAAGCCCTGCGTCGGTAGCAACATCATCACCGTCATCACGCCGTCGTGCTGACGGAACTCTCCCGTGAAGCTCTGCTGGATCTGAGTTCGCGAAACGTCATCGAGTTGAAACATGTGCTGAACTCGGAGGTGCCGTGCGTTCGGTACTTGGATCGGTCGGATCGTGAACACGTACGAATACATCAACCGCGTTGTCATAACGCTTCCGCTTTCGGTCTACGAGGGTACATGGACACACTCTCCCCTCCCGTTGCTATGCATCACCATGATCCTGTTTGTGCATAGGAATTTTTTGAAATTACTACGTTCCCCAACACCACAGAGGCCTGAAGTAGTCCCTGAGGTGGACCGCATCGACCGTCGAGGGGAAGTAGGCAAGCTGCGTCCGGAGCACCGCCAGCTCGCTCTCCGGCAGCTCCTTCTCCCCGGCGTCCTTGGCCACTCCCTTGCCTCTGATGGTTTTGGGCGCCACGGCGGCCAGGGAAGAGGTGAGGTTGAGGGCAATAAAGGCGCGGCGGCAGCGGACAGAGGTGGGAGCTTCGTCTCTTTCGCCTGAGGAAGAAGAGAGGAGCGGTGGTTCCGAGATTGGAAGAGGCGCAGAGGGTACATGAGCAGCGCGCCTGCAGTTTTTCCTTTTTATGGGGAAGGCGCGGGCTGCCTCTTTACCATTTACTGCGATGTGACACATGAGGGCAGCGACCGTCCCACGCATGACCCCCACGTCGCGCATTCAACACGGGTCGTGGGGAAGCGCAGTGGGCGGGGGAGTTATTGTGGTAAAAACTCTGCCACACGCGCGTCCGTGCAACGTTCCGGGCCTGGCCCAATAACGCCCCGCGCTTATATGTGGCCCAGGCCCGGGGGCTCCTGTCGGTGTACAAAAATAGGGGTCCCTTTTTGCACCCCTTTACTTGTCCACGGGTAGTCGCAGCCCCACGCCCCTGGCCACCATTGGCGGGGAAGAAGAAGCAAAACCACAAGACAACCAGAGCAACGCCAAGACAGAAACACAAATAGCAGAGGGGCGAGCTGGACTCCCCCGGCAAGGCCCTTGCCGGGGCGACCTCCACAGCCCCGGCAAGAGCCTCGCCGGGACAACTTGCCCGACACCCGCAGAGCGGCCACGTTCCAACGTCATCAACCACATTGGAACCAAGGCTCGGGAGGCACCTTCGTGGTGGCATGCAGATCTTTGTGAAGACCAGAAGCATACAAGACTAGATGAAGAACTAGAAGACGATGATCCTCGGCAAGATCCTTGCCGAGGAAACCCACGAGACCCCCGGCAAGATCCTTGCCAGGGACGACCACGACGCCGCGGCAAGACCCCTGCCGGGGCCCCGGCAAGCCCCTTGCCAAGGACATCCGCAGGGCCACAGCCAGGCCCACATCTGCCAAGATTCCACCGCCGTTCCCATGCAGCTGCCAACCCACCAACTAGGGGAACACCTGCATGGCGACATGCGGCCTCTAGGCCAACTCAGCAAGTACCTGCGTGGTGGCATGCATATCTTCACGAAGACTCTGCCTCCGCACCAACTCAACAGCCAGCTAGCGAGCGTGGCACTACACGCCTCATTAGTTCAGACGCGCATTGAAGCCAGGCGAGGCGTCGATGGCTGGGATGAGCTTCCTTGCCGTCCCCGATAAAGCAAGAAGGGCACGTCGGCAGCACATTAAATGCGTTTGTCCTACGGTGCTAGAGGATAGACTCAACCACTGCATAACTTTCCACCTCCTGTGTGCCACTGTGGCAGCCCCTTTTGTCTATAAAAGGAGGCCCGCGGCATACTGGGAGAGGATTCGGACTTTTTGGACCCTGCACGCCTTGTAGCTAGTCCAAGAAAACCAGATAAACAGAAACAAGCAGGAGTCGGGTATTACGCATCACTTGCGGCCTGAACCTGGATAACTCCCCCCGCGTTGATCTCTCAATCCCGCTCTTTCCACAGCCCCGTGCCCGCCAACAGTAGAAGCAATTCCAGTGATCCCATAGGTGTCGTTTCCCCCGACAATGGTCATTAGAAGAAAGAGGGGATGCCACTCAGGGGCATCCCCAAGATTAGTTGGTTGCTCATTTTTGGATAATAGCTTGGGATGCCGGGGCATCCCTGTCGGTGTACGAAAGTAGGGGCACTCGTTTGTAACCCTTTACTTGTGCACGGGCAGTCGGAGCCGCGCGCCGCGGCCACACTAAGGAAGGCAGAGGAGGGGAGCCGGGGAAAAGCCGGAGCACAAGATGGTCAAGGCAACGGCAAGACCAGAAGCACCAAAGATCAAGAGCGCGAGGTGGACTCCCTCGGCAAGGCCCTTGCCGGGGCGGCCTCCGCGGCCTCGGCAAGAGCCTTGCCGGTGCAGCTTGCCCAACACCAACAGAGCGAGCCACCTTTGAGCCCACAGGTTCTGACCCAACCAACTACATTGGACCCCAGGGCTCGGGAGGCGCCTCCGTGGTGGCTTGCAGATCTTCGTCAAGATCCTAAACATGTGAGATCAGATGAGGACCAGAAGACGGCGACCCTCGGCGGGATCCCAGCCGAGGGAATCCATAAGACCCCCGACAAGCGCCTTGCAGGGGACGACTGCAACACCATGACAAGACCCTTGCCGGGCCCCGGCAAGGCCCTTGCCAAGGATGCCAGTAGGGCCACTGCCAGGCCCGCACCAGCCAAGACTCCACCGCCGTCCCCAAGCAGCTGTTAGCTCAACCAGCTGGGTAGGCACCTGCGTGGCGACGGGCGGCCTCTACACCAACTCCGCAAGCACCTGCGTGGTGGCATGCAAATCTTCGTGAAGGCTCCAGCACGACGCCACCTCAGCAGCCTGCCTGCCTACATGGCGCCGCACGCATCGCTGGCCTGGGCGTGTGTCGAAGCGAGGCGGGGCAGCGACGGACGGGACGGGCCTCGTTCCTGTCCCCGATAAAACTAATGGACAACTAAGTAGCGCATTTAATGCGTTTTGTTCCCTAATGCCAGGCGATAAGCTTGCGCACTGTAGACCTTTCCACCTCCTGTGTGCCACTGTGGCAACCCCTTTTGCTTATGAAAGGAGGCCCGAGGCGGTTAGGAGAGGGATTCGGCTCTTTTGGGCAAGTTGCACCCCGTAGCTAGCTCAAGAACACAAGAACACTCAATCCATCCACCAAAGCAGGACTAGGGTATTACGCATCCTCGCGGCCCGAACCTGGGTAAACGATCCGTGTGCTTCCTGTTAGACCTGCTCTTCTCATGACCCCGCACCCGCCAACCGTAGAAGGGATTCCAGTGATCCCATAGGTGTTATTTCCACCGACATCTTTGGCACGCCAGGTAGGGGGCGCAGTCATGAGAATCTGGTCTAGCAGCTGGCCTAGCAGTTTCTCGTGGCCACGGCCGCCAGAGAAGAAGACGGCCAAGAGAACGACGCCTCCTGCAAGCGCGAAGGGCGCTAGTGCGGCGACAGGAAAGCTAAGTCATGCCAAACTTTAAATATTTCCTTTTTATATAAGGTTATTGCCCTCGGAGATCTCGTTCTTTGTATGGAAAACCTGCACGCAAAGGGGCCCTCCTGCAATTGGCAACACCCTTGTCCTGTTTCGAGTCCGCTCAGCAGCTCAAGCGGCCGCGTCGAGAGTGGCAGGGTAGCCTTCTGCAATTGGCAACGCTCTCGATTCTGACTCGAGTTAAGATCGACAGTTCGAGCGGCCGCGTTAAGGGCGGTAAGGTGCTTCGCTCGGCGGCAAGCACACCCGGCAGGCCATTGGGGATCTGTCCTCAAGACGCCGCCCTGGGTTTACGTGCCGGCAAGCCTACCCGGTTAACGTAGGGTGGACATACAAAGGAAAATCAAACATGAAAATAACATGCATTGTATCAAAAGTGCTGCAGAGTTATATTACATAAATTGTTCCCGCAGTTCTAACTAAAGATAGAAATTGTCTTGGTCATGAACCTGCAGCGGCAATGAGAAACGGGCTACCTAATCCCGGCGCTGGCCCTCCACCCTCTGGATTCCGTCGATGCGGCTGATGATGGGCTTGATACGCTCCTTAAGCGCCGCGATGTCCGCATCCTTCGGCAAGCTCTCCAGCGCAGCTTCAAAGTCGAGGTCAGGATTCCAGTGCGCCACCTTGGCGATGACCTTGGTCATGGCACCCCGGCAGACCCTCCGGGACTCATCGGCCAGGGAGGCCTCCCGGTTGGAGTGAAGCTACTCCAGGGCCCCGAGGACGCCCTCGAAGAATAGGGTCAGCCTGGCGTTGGAGGTCGTGTTGCGATCCGGGGCGTACCTCACGTTTGGCGCATACCCATCGCGGCCAGCTGCGTGGTGATCTTGCTAGCGACGTCCTCGAGGCGGCTGATCCAGCGATTCTCACCATCCACAAAATCCTTGTGGTTGGCGGCTTCATTCTTCCGCTGCAGCTTCTCCGCCTCCAGATCCTTGGCCAGGGTCTCATCCCGAGCTCTAGCCTCTGAGAGCATCTCCTCAAGGCCCTCCAGCTTCAGCTTCAGGTCTTTGATGGAGTTGTTGGCCTCGGAGAGCTCCCCGGCCCTGCTGACGGCCGTGCCCTACGCCTCTGCCAGGGCATCGTTGAGCGTGTCCTTCTCCTTGGACAGCTTCAGGGTCTGGTCCTTCAGCTCGTCCCGCTCCACCTCCAGCTCCTTCACCCTGCCAGCGTGAACCAGAGCCTGGGCATCGAGCGCCTCCCTGAGCCTCTGCTCCAGCTCTTGGGTCTGCTGCACGACGCTCTTCTCCACCTCCTCATCCTTGCCGCGGAGCGTTGCGGCAAGCTTCGCCTCACGAGCGGCAAGGTCCTCATCCTGGGAGTTCAGCGCGGCCTGGTGCTGGGTTCAAGCGGCCTCGGCTTCGGCGGCCAGGTTCTTCGTCGTCTCCTGGGCCTTCTCGATGTCGGCCTGCTTCATGGTGAGCTCCACATCGCGCTTGGCCTGCTCGCCAAGCCTGGCGGAACCAAGTCTGCGTCTCGGCGATCACATTGAGGTCCGCCTCCGCCTTGTCCACCGTTGCCATCCTGGACTTGGCCCTGTCCAGGCGAGCGCGGTGGAGAGCCTGGAGCTTCCGGAAATTGGTGCCCATGGCCTGGAGAAGCCGCTCCTCCTGAGAACCGTCGCCCCCGGTGCTCGGCTCGTCAACAACCTCGAGCCCGGCGGCGGCAAGCTCCTCCTCATCGAACACCTCTCCCTCGACGGGCGCCCTGGAGCTTGACGCCCCCGGAAGGTGGACGAAAAGGTCGTCACGCACCCTCAGATACCTGCTGGAGCCAGAGGCAGCGGAGGAGGAAGGCTGGTCATCAACCACCTCCTCCTCGGCAGCGGCCTTGCCGGCCTCCCCGGCAGGCCCCTTGCCGGCCTCCTCGGCAGTAGCCTTGCCTGGCTCCCCGGCAGGCCCCTTGGCGGACTCCTCGGCGGCCTTGGCAACATCCTCGATGACGGTGTCTATGTCCTCTGGGTCCGCCGTGGGGGATCTGGATACCGAGAAGGGGATGAGGCGAGGCCAAGACCAAGAATTCGGAAAGAACAGGGACGGAAGGGAAGTGACTTACCTGTGTCGGTCTCGGAAGGAAAGGTCCCCTCCCCGCCAATGTTTGGCGCCGAGGCAAAGCCACCAGCGCCCGAGTTCGCCTCCTCCTCCTCCGTGTGCATGGGATCGGTGCTTGGCGCCCTTGCCGGGGGCGCCCCTCGGGGCGTGGTGGTTGATGGGGGCGGCTTGTTGGGGTAGCCCTCTGTGGCTCCTCCTCCTGCTGTCCCCCTTCTGCAATCACGGCAAGGTTAGCACCAAGTGATCGTTCCCCTAACACACGTGCACGAGGGGCGAGTGATGGACTTACGCTGGGGGCTATGCCGGGGGCTGCTGTCTGGACTGCTCAACACCACCAGCGGTGCACCAGCAGCGCCTGCCGGGGGCTGGCCGCCCACCGAAGCCTTGGCCCTCTTCACCCTCTGGGCCAACGTCTCTGCGTCCCTGCAAAGATGAAAACAAGTCGAGATAAGTGGCATGGTCTGAGGGGGATGGAGATGACAGAAAGGAACAAGATACTTACTCGTCCTCCGCCTCCTCCTCTGGTGCCTTCCTCTTCCTACTTGGGCTGAGGGACCCAAAGTCGAAGGTGACCTCTGCGTCATCATCTGCCGGAGGAGGGGAAGCTGATGGAGTCTGAGGGTGTTTGGACAAAGAAGAGGCAGTTGCTCTCTTCGCCACCGCGGCCTTCACCGACTTCTTCACCGTCGTGGCCCTTGTTTGGCGCCCGGACCCCTCCTGTGCTTGCCGCAGTTGTACGGCCCTGCCGGGCCGGACCGGCTCAGCAGAGGTGTCCCACCGCAGGACTCGCCCTATCCCCATGGCTGGAGGGTCGACGGCCTCGGCCTCCTCCTCCGACGACTCGTCGACCACATCTTCGACGAGAGGGGCCCCGGTGCCGGCGCTGCGGGCCTCCCCAGTGGCCTCCACCCACTGGGCGAGCTCCTTCTCCTCCGCTTCCGCCGCGGCCTTGTCCTCCACGCCGCCGGCGCTGCCGGCCTCCTTGGCGAGCTTCGCCTCCACCGCCCTGGCGGCGATGTAGTCCAGCTTTGCCTGGGTGGTGTCCTGGACGAGCCGCGGCTCGGTGGTGACGTATTTCTCCTCCAGGGTGTCGAAAAATTCCGGCACCTGATCCTCCGGCGGCTCGTCTCAATTTGGGACGAGGCCGTGCGCGTTGAACTCCGGCATCATGGCGATGATGTCGCTCCGACGCGAGTTGTTGCTCAGCGGGACCACCCCCGCTGACAACTTGAACAGGGGCCCCCTGGTGGGCTTGCCGGCCTTCGCGGCGACCCCCGCGGCCTTGCTGGACTGCTCGACCTCGTCATCACAGTTCACGTCGAGCTAGAAGAGCTGTTGGCAGAAGT
Source organism: Aegilops tauschii subsp. strangulata (assembly GCF_002575655.3). Classification (NCBI taxonomy): domain Eukaryota; kingdom Viridiplantae; phylum Streptophyta; class Magnoliopsida; order Poales; family Poaceae; genus Aegilops; species Aegilops tauschii. Next base: position 204,754,672 of record NC_053037.3, on the reverse strand, counting down.
GGGCATGCCTCATCACTGTGAGGTTGTGGTCCAAGGCAGGGCGGAGTCTCATGATGTCCGCGGCGTTCGTGAAGAGCCAGGCTGGCCTCCCCTTGTTGTGGAGCGGAGCGATTCAGCGGCGGATGAAATCTTCCCTGATCATCTAAAGGGTGAGCCCGGCCTCGGTGAGACGGAGATCCAGTCGTCCCTACGGACCGGCGGTGCGTGGCGGACCCGGCAGAAGTCCGGCGGATCCTTCTCTTCAATCTAGCACCACCGGCCCCGCCACTCCTCCCACCTCTCCTTCTGAGCGCCATCCGAGTATGTCCCCTTGGACCTCGGGATCCAGGTGACACAACCGGAAATGGCGCCCCCCTTTTGGATCCGAGGGAAGAAGTAGTGGCGGAAGAGCGCCATGTTGGCGTGCACCTCGGCGAAACCCTCGCAGAGATGAGCGAAAACGGCCATGCACGCCACGGCACTTCGAGTAAAATCCAAAAGGCGGAAGCCATAGGTGTGCATGATGTCACTGAAGAAATTGGAGAAAGGGGGATAGAACCCGCAGGAGAAGTAATCAACGAAAAATGGGTACCGATTCGGGGCGGCCTTGGCGCAATTGGCGGGGATGACGCGTGTGGCTGGATGCCCCGTCGTCTCACCCCCGTCTTGCACCCCCATAGGGGCTTGAAGCAGTTCCGGAGTTCGAACACGTCGACCGTCGAGGGGAAGTAGGCGAGCTGCGTTCACCGCACCGCCGACTCGCTCTCCGGCTGCTCCGACGCCCCGGCATCCTTAGCCACCCCCTTGCCCTTGGTGGATTTGGGGGCCATGGCGGCTGCAAGAGGCAAAGGACGGAGGACGGCAAAGACACAGCGACAACGAGCAAGGGAGAACGCTTGCGAAGGAAGGAGAAGGGAGCGGCAGTTTCGAGATTGGGGAAAGCACGAAGGGTAAATGAGCAGCGTGCCCACGGTTATTCCTTTTTGCGGGGAGACGCGGGCCGCCTCTTTTCCCATTAACCACGATGTGATGCATGCGTGCGGGAATCGCCCCACGCATGACCCCCACGTCACGCATGACCCTCCACATCGCGCGTTCAACGTGGGTCGTGGGGAAGCGCAGCGGACGAAGAGTTACTGCGGTAAAAATCTGCCCCACCTGGCCGCGGACCATTTTGGGCCTGGCCCAACAACGTGTCGCGCTTATGTGTGGCCCAGGCCCGGGGGCTCCTGTCGGTGTACGAAAGTAGGGGCACTCCTTTGTACCCCTTTACTTGTGCATGGGCAGTCGGAGCCGCGCGCCGCGGCCACACTAAGCAGGGCAGAGGAGGGGAGCCCGAGAAAATCCGGAGCACAAGACGGTCAAGGCAACGCCAAGACTAGAAGCACCAAAGAGCAAGAGGGCGAGGTGGACTCACCCGGCAAGGCCCTTACCGGGGCGGCCTCCGCGGCCCCGGCAAGAGCCTTGCTGGGGCAGCTTGCCCAACACCAATAGAGCGAGCCACCCTTGAGCCCACGAGTTCTGACCCAACCAACTACATTGGACCCCAGGGCTCGGGAAGCGCCTCTGTGGTGGCATGCAGATCTTCGTCAAAATCCTAAACATGTGAGATCAGATGAGGACCAGAAGACGGCGACCCTCGGTGGGATCCCAGCCGAGGGAATCCACAAGACCCCCGGCAAGCGCCTTGCCGGGGACGACTGCAACACCACGGCAAGACCCTTGCCGGGCCCCCGGCAAGGCCCTTGTCGAGGACGCCAGCAGGGCCACTGCCAGGCATGCACCAGCCTAGACTCCACAGCTGTCCTCAAGCAGCTGTTGGATCAACCAGCTGGGCAGGCACCTGCGTGGCGACGGGCGGCCTGTACACCAACTCAGCAAGCACCTGCGTGGTGGCATGCAAATCTTCGTGAAGGCTCCACAACGGCGCCACCTCAGCAGCCTGCCTGCCTACATGGCACCGCACGCATCGCTGGCCTGGGCGCGTCTCGAAGTGATGCGGGGCGGCAACGGACGGGACGGGCCTTGTTCTTGTCCCCGATAAAGCTAATGGACACCTAAGTAGCGCATTTAATGCGTTTTGTTCCCTAATGCCAGGCGATAAGCTTGCGCACTATAGACCTTTCCACCGGAGAGGGATTCGGCTCTTTTGGGCAAGCTGCACCCGTAGCTAGCTAAAGAACACAAGAACACTCAATCCATCCACCAAAGCAGGACTAGGGTATTACGCACCCTCGCGGCCCGAACCTGGGTAAACGATCCGTGTGCTTCCTGTTAGACCTGCTCTTCTCACGACCCCGCGCCCGCCAACCATAGAAGGGATTCCAGTGATTCCATAGGTGTCGTTTCCACCTACAATCCCCAAGATTAGGCTCTTCTATCCTTCCTTCATCCATCTTAAGATAACCCAAAACTTGAAAACTTCAATCACACAAAACTCAACAAAACCTTCGTGAGATCCGTTAGTATAAGAAAGCAAACCATGCTATAAGTATTGTATCAAACCAATTCATATTTTGTTTTTGCATTATATCTACTATATTCCAACTTTTCTGTGGCAAAAACTCATAAAAACAAAACCATAGAGCCATCAAAATAAGCACACAACACAAAGAAAACATAATCTATCAAAACAGAATAGTCTGTAGCAATCTGACTATTTCAGATACATCTGTAACTACAAAAATTCTGGAAAAATAGGACGACCTGGGTAGATATTAATCATGAAAATAATTGACATTTTATCACGTTCTGGTGATTTTTACGAATTGTTTTTGTGAGTGCATAAGTTTCTGTTTTTCGGCAAGATCAAACAAATATCACCCAAGAAGATCCTATAGGCTTTACTTGGCACAAACACTAATTAAAACACACAAAAACACAATCATAATAGCATCATAATTGTGTAAACACTCAAGAACAGAATGCAAAAAGGAAAATAATTTTTATTCATTGGGTTGCCTGCCAACAAGCACTATAGTTTTACGCCCTTAGCTAGGCATAAAGCAAGGATCTATGTTTTCTCATCTTTCTTCTTAATTTTCTTAGAGGTGTTTTCATCATGGGGTTTTGTAAACACAACATAAAACATATTATCCATGGAAACTTTAGCATTCCTTAGTTGGTTTTCATCACAACATCTTTGATTTCCCGCAACAATCCAAGAGTAGTGTTGATTAACATTATTCAAAATTTGTTGGATTATATCTAGAACTGGGACTTATTTTTTAAGATTCTCATCAAAGATTTTATTATCCCCAAGAAAATGCCTTAGTGCATAGTCACTATTGTAAACAATTTCATCTATCACGGCTTTTCACGATTCATAACATAAAAATCAAAGATTTCCCTAGCTTCCCGTACTATGTAGTCAAACTCATTCATAAGAACGAGAGTGAACAACTATTTAGCCCTAGGATTCTTTATTTCGGAAAGCTCAAAAAACAATCTTTGCAAAGTAGGATGAGTACGAATAAATCTACTTTCAAGTTTCAGAACTAGTGCTGAAATAGCATCCGCATAAGATCTAGTAGTCTTATGTATAGGAGCATCATCAAGACTTAGATTTCCAACATAATTGAAACATTCTTGGATACGTTCTTTTCCCATAACGTTCCCTTGCCCCAAGATAATAGTTTTCGCATCTAGATTCCCGTATGTCCTATCTTAGGAGTTAGGCCATCATCTGTTGGTGCCATACCGAAATCACTCATGATTGCAAGCAAAGAATAGATCTGATGAGAAAACGGCGAACGGAAAAAGAGACCGAATGAAATGGCAAATTTTTGTGAAGTGGGGGAGAGGAAAACGAGAGGCAAATGGAAAATAATGTAAATTGCGAGGAGATGAGGATTGTGATTAGGAACCTGGTATATGTTGAAGATCCTCCCCAGCAACGGCGCCAGAAATTCCTTTTGATGTCACTTGAAGCTATTTCGGTATTTCCCCAAAGAGGAAGGGATGATGCAGCACAGCGGCGGTAGGTATTTCCCTGAGATATGAAACCAAGGTTATCGAACCAGTAGGAGAACCAAGAAACACAACGTAAACAGCCCCTGCACACAAATAACAACCACTCGCAACCCAACGTGTTAAAGGGGTTGACCCCTTTTGGGTAACGGCGCCCAGGATGGCTTGTGGATGGGAGAAAGTTGTAATAGATTGAATAAATAGATCACAAATAAAATAAAACACAGCAAGGTATTTTTGTATTTTTAGTTTAATAGATATGAAAATAAATGCAAAGGAAAACTAGATCTCAAAGGCAAATATATGAGAAAGAGACCCGGGGGACCGTAGGTTTCACTAGTGGCTTCTCTCGAGAAAATAGCAAACGGTGGGTGAACAAATTACTGTTGGGCAATTGATAGAACTTCAAAGAATCATGAAGATATCCAGGAAATGATCATTATATAGGCATCACGTCCAAGATTAGTAGACCGACTCCTGCTTGCATCTACTACTATTACTCCACATGTCGACTGCTATCCAGCATGCATCTAGTGTATTAAGTTCATGGAGAAACGGAGTAATGCAATAAGAATGATGACATGATGTAGACAAGATCTATCTATGTAGAGATAGACCCCATTGTTTTTCCTTAGTAGCACCAATACATACGTGTCGGTTCCCCTTCTATCACTGGGATCAAGCACCGTAAGATCAAACCCACTACAAAGCACCTCTTCCCATTGCAAGATATATAGATCAAGTTGGCCAAACAAAACCCAAATATTGGAGAAGAAATACGAGGCTATAAGCAATCATGCATATAAGAGATCAAAGAAAGTCAAAATAACTTTCATGGATATAAAAACATGTAACTGATCATAAACTCAAAGTTCATCAGATCCCAACAAACACACCGCAAAAAGAGTTACATCATATGGATCTCCAAGAGACCATTGCATTGAGAATTAAGCGAGAGAGAGAGAGAAAGCCATCTAGCTACTAACTACGGACCCGAAGGTCTACAAAGAACTACTCACGCATCGTTGGAGAGGCACCAATGGAGGTGGTGAACCCCATCCTAGATGGTGTCTAGATTAGATCTTGTGGTTCTGGACTCTGCGGCGGCTGGATGAATATTTCGTTGACTCCCCTAGGGTTTTGGGAATATTGGGGTATTTATAGAGAAAAGAGGCGTTCCGGGGGCACCCGAGGTGGACACAACCCACCAGGGCGCGCTTGGGCCTCCTAGCGTGCCCTGGTGGGTTGTGCCCTCCTTGGGGCACCCCCAGGCACAGCCAGGGCCCATTATGTTCCTTCTGGTCCAAAAAAATCTCTGTGAAGTTTCATTGCATTTGGACTCCATCTGATATTGATTTCCTGCAATGTAAAAACATCCAGAAAATAGCAACTGGCACTTGGCACTATGTCAATAGGTTAGTACCAAAAAATGATATAAAATGATTATAAAACATCCAAGATTGATAATATAACAGCATGGAACAATACAAAATTATAGATACATTGGAGACGTATCAAGGCTGCTGTATTGGGGGCTTGTCTAACTCATAGGTGACATAAAGGTTTGGCTGTACACTAAAGTAGGCTCTCCAAGAGTACCTGGAGATCCAGTTCGAAGGTATGCCTAGTTTTTACATAGTGCACACATAGTAAATGCTCATTTCATTTTGTGCAAGAGATGTGGCATGTTTCATTATGCGGTGTTGTTTTGTTATATCTCATCCTTTTGTGTTGTTCACAGACTGGAAAGTATGCATATTTATCTTCCAAGGAGACAAGTAACTAGTTGTGTCTCCTTGCAGAGGGGGTGCAATGAATATAAGATTGAGGATTTCCAAGTACAAGATGTTAGGAAGGAGCCTTGCAAGAGAAGGAGGAGCAGCGCTGAGCCTGTTCAACCAGTTAAGTTAAGTCACTATATCCAACTCAACAGTTCAATTGCTTGTTTGTTTCAGGCATAGTTAAATTGCTCTTTTCAATTGCTTTATTTGTCCCCGGTTAATGAGATGCTCAAACAATGATGCCTGATGCTGGGTACTTTTATAACTATTAGTTGACATAATTAAAGGCCTTACCATTTAATTACTCAGACAAAGTGTGCCTGAAGATTTGCAGTCTATTAACCAACTATTACTGCATGAGGCTCACAATCTAGTTTATACTAGGCTAATGATTGCATAGTTTTGCTTGCTGTAGTAGCTTTGTATGAATCCCTCTGTTGTTCATTATGCTCCCTAAGACTTTAATTGAGCTATAGAATGGCCAACTTCTTTCTTACTTATACGCAATGTGATGTCTAAATATGTAACCTGTGTGTGTTTTGGATTTGGCCCCAACATCATTCTCCTCTGGTGAGCTAAGAGAGATTTCTGTATGCGGGCTGCATAGACTACCATTTTTATAATTTTTAAAATAACACCTGCTTATGCTTGATGAAGTGTAACATTATTGTTAGTCCTATTTTGCCATGTACAAAATAGTCTGTCTTGCTCGCTTCACAATTGTAACTATATTTTTGCCCTAGTCATGTGTACATAGAGAAACATTTCAAGACGAAGTGACATCAACACAAAGATCTGCGAGCAGTGCGGCATGGCTGTTACCAAATGATTATGGATTGGAATTGGAATGTGCTAATGTTCTCGAGCATCAACTAGAGCTGGCAAGACAATGTGTACATGATCCTCAACGTACAATCAACAAGTTGAGACTGGACTTGTAGGTATTAGATGCAGGAGTCAAAAATTGAAACGAGACACTGAGGTAACCACGAAGGAATTGGAGATTTTGCAGACTGAAATTTGTGCTATCTGAATCCGGCCAATCCTATTTTCTGAAGAGATTATAGTTCAAATGGTAAGTTCTGTTGATGCGTGTCGATGATGTATGAGCTTTATTTGTCCAGTGTATGTAATTTGCTGTTTGTGTATGCTTTATTATCACTGGTGCCGAACTATAATGCCAAGTGGGTATATTTGGCTGTAATTTCTTTATTGTATAGTGTAGAATTATTCTACGTTTCTATGCCTTAGTCTTTTTTATTGTATAATGTCTGTTTTTTAGAGGCGATAGTATAGAGATAATTCTTGAATATGCTATATTGTTGAAACGGGGGCCAGCATGCCAAACATTTCCTGGACGCCATACAAACGAACAAACATGTGTAGTCAAAGCGGGCCTTAATTGGGCTGGTCAAAATATTATTTAGTGGATCCCAAATGATGTGGCCCACTATAACAACGACTCTTAGTAGGCCGTTAACAGGCCAAAAGCTTGATAGGGACGTATAAATGGAAATGGCCCGCGGGCCTCTAGCAGGCCGAAATAAATGTCAATTTTGTCTCGGCCCTTTTACTTTACGGGCCATTAAGAGGCCAAAAGTGTTATGGGCCAGAGGAGGCCCAATTTGCGAACTAGGCTTTTAACAGGCCGAAAGTCGCGTCAGGCAGAAATTTTGCCCTAAGGAACGTGGGCCCATAATGGACCCAAATTCAAAGGCCCAAATGTTGTGCGGGCCGTTAACAGGCCAAAAGACAAAATGGGCTAGGAATTGGCCCATTTACCGAATGGGCCGAGGACAGGACTAAAGTCATAACGGGCTAGAATTGGCCCAACTACAGAATGGGCCGAGAAAAGGCCGAAAGACGTTCCGGGCCGTTAACGGGCTGGAACTGACGATGGGCTGCTAACAGGCCAAAAGAAGCTCAGGCCGTAATTGGGCCCAAAGACGTAGCGGGCCATTAACGGGCTGAAACTCACGATGGGCTGGAAATTGTCAAATCTAGAATGGACCTTTGATGGGCCGATTCTGTGTAACTTGTATGGGCTGTGCTTGTGAATGGGCCTGACTCAAGTAGGCCGCTAATGGGCTGGCGTGCTTATTTTGACAGGCCTGAACTTTTAACCTGAATGGGCCATTGTTGGGCCGAGACACGTGTTGATGTATCATAGGCGCGTTCCTTCCATTCGTCGGATGACAACTGTCCGAACGACGGGCCGACACGTGGATCTGCCGGCGAATGAGAATTTTACATGTGGAAAATCCCCATCGGTCCGGGCCGTTAACAGGTTATTGGATCCAAACCGGAACCCGATAGCTTAACGACGACTCGTTACGGTGGATGCCACGTGTCGGTTACCCTTGACGAAAGCACTTATATGATGCGTGATTTATCGTCATGGAAGTGGACACTTCTGTGATGATAATTTTTGTAATGTCATGGAAAACTTCTACGACAGCACATGTATGAATATCTTGATTCTGTCATAAAATCGTCATGGATGTACATGCAGGACACAAAACGTGACCTACTGTGACAAACACGTATCATCATGGAAGTGTATTTTTTATAGTGCAAGGACGTGTTCGCATGGAAGGCGTCTGATCTGGTCAGCGTCCCGAGGGAGGTAATTGAGCACCACCTGGCGGTGTGCCCAATGCTCGTCCGGTGAAGCAGAAGGCGCGGCGTCAAGTGCAGGAAAAGCAGGTGTTCATCGTCCAAGAGGTGCGCAAGCTACACGAAGCATGAGTAATACAAGAGGTGCGACATCTAGATTGTCTCGCCAACCCAGTCGTCGTTCCCAAGAAGGGTGGATAGGAGCGCATGTGCGTTGACTTCACGAGCCTCAATAAGGCTTCTCCTCAAGATCCTTTCCTGCTCCCGTGCATCGACCAAATCGTGGACTCTACCGCAGAGTGTGATCTGCTGTGCTTCCTCGATGCATTCTCGGGCTATCACCAAATCAAGATGGCGGCGGAAGATGTCGAGAAGACGGCCTTCATATCCCCGTGTGGCGTGTACTGCTACACCTGCATGCCCTTCGGGCTGAGGAGTGCTGGTGCCACCTTCCAGCAACTCATGCACATCGCTCTGGGGCCACAACTGGGGACGAACGCGGAGGCATGCATCGACGACATCGTGGTCAAGTCACGTGATGCACTACAAAAAAATACACTTCCGTGATGATACGTGTTTGTCACAGTAGGTCATGTTTTCTGTCATGCATGAACATCCATGACAAATTTATGACAGAATCAAGATAGTCATACCTGTGCTATCGTAGAAGTGTTCCATGACATTACCAAAATTATCATCACGGAAGTGTCCACTTCCATGAGGATAAATTGCGCGTCACAGAAGTGCTTTCGTCAAGGGTGACCGACACGTGGCATCCACCGTAACGGAACGCCGTTAAGCTATCGGGTCCGATTTTGTATCCGCTAACCCGTTAATAGCCCCGACCAATGGGGATTTTCCACGTGTAAAATCATCATTGGCTAGAGGAAACACGTGTCGGCTCACCGTTGGGACAGATGTCATCCATTCATTGGACCCAAAAAGCCTATGATACGCCGACACGTGGCACCTCCCAACAGAGGCCCATTCCTGTGAAAAGGCCGGCCTGTTTGACTTGGTCAAAAGGTGGCGGGCCGGCCCACGGCAAGCCTGTTAACGGCCTGTTTGCATATAGCCCATTTATAGCCCGCTATCCCAGGGCCCATTTACGGCCTATCCGAATTAGGCCCAGTAGCGTCATCTGTGCCGTCCAATATAATTCCAGCCCGTTTTAACTTCCGGCCTATGTATGGCCCATGACGTCTTTCGGTCCATATGAGGCCCTTAGTAACCCTCGGCCCCTTAACGGCCCGTGGTAAAACTGGCCCGTAATGAACAGTGTATCACTTTATACCCATTAACGGCCCATTATTCCGTTGGGCCGTTTCTAGCCCATGATATCTTTCGGCCTTCTCAGGGCCCATTTATTCTTGGGCTCATTTCCAGCATTCAGTTACTTACGGCCCGTTACTATCATTTTCTGCTTGTGAGCCGAATTCAGCCCGTGGTTAGAGTCGGCCCGTTTGTGGCCCGTTAATACGTTGGGTCATTTTCATGTCGAAAAAAACTCGTTGGGCTGTTTTCATAGAGTTATCAAATACAGCCAATAAACAGCCCATTATTGTCCACGAATGGTACGGCCCATGATTGGCGAAATGACGATACGCCCCGTAGAGGCCCATGAATCCTACAGCCCGTAAAAGGCCCATGGATAGTACGTCCCTTAGAAGGCCCATGGATCCTACCGCCCATATAGAAGGCCAATGGATCCTACGGCCCGTAGAAGGCCCATGGATCATACGGCCCGCAGGAGGCCCATGGTTACAGCAGTCCGTGTGTTGCCATGATTATTTTGGCCTAGTTTCCAAAAATAGGTTATTGTGGCCACTAGAAAAACACTGAAAAAGAACTGCAGTGACTACAAGCAAACAACTAAACAAGACAATAAGGAAATAAATAAGCAAGCAATTAACGCTAACCTATTACCGCTGTTACACATATTACATCCACTGGGCATCAAAGTTTGCCACCAGTGCATGTATAGGGAATAGAGCAGCATATTACATACACTGGCCATCAAAATTGGCCACCAGTGCAAATAAACGCGGCAGCAAAACAAGAGCATAACTGAAACAACTTCATAAGAGCTCAAGAAACGTGGTATCCACCATGCTGGCAATAATCTTAGCAAGCTTATTAGCTTTGTCCTGTTTGGCGCTAAAATCCTCCAACGCTTGCTGTTACACTAGAAAGTATGCATCTGAATGCTCCAGGGACTTTCGCAGTCCTTCCCCTTCTTGTCGCAGCACAGCTGATCGATGTCTTTCAGCTTGTAATTGAGACTCAAGAAATCGAACTTATTCAGACAGTGAGTTTGAATAGCTTGTGCAAGCGGTAGTGGCTAGTAACTCCAACACTAAAGCAAGACAGGACTTTGGGGTTGTCTCACTGTCTTCGAGATAGTCTTCCTTAGCTGTTTTATCAGCTTTGTTGGAGACCAACAAGGATGTGTCACTATCCTGAACCTTATCTGCATTACTTCCTTTACCATTGCTTAATAAGGCACTCTTCCCCAATATTCTGTCAGCATTCTAAAATAAGAAACAAGGAGACACATAACATTTTAGCATGTACTAGTATATGAAACTCATTTCGGTGAACCAGTTCATTAGTAAGGTGGACAGGATTAAACTACCAAGTCTTCTATTGCCAAGTACTAGTACATAATAAAAGCATCAAACAAACATATATCTATGTCCTATGGTCACTGCATTGTCTTGCCAAATCAAAATAGAGACATGGTTCAAATCATATCAGTTCAAGACAAAGCAATAGTGAAAGAATACAAAGCGTGGGAAACTACACGGCACAACAAGATTTCAGATGGGTACCATGGGTCTACATGTACAACAACACTATTGGCTCTGTTGTGATGCTAGTAATGTGCATGATATGAGAAGTCAACTGTATACACAATTGAAATTGAAATCAACAGAGCTATTGATAAGAGGAAGCCTGTTAAAGAAACATGTGTGAACATACCTGTTGTGCCATTGAAGTTTCGATTGGATCCTTCAATTTAAAAATAAGTTTGTATGAGTAAATACAGTGATACAAGAGCAAAGCAGTATGCACGATAGCAATAATAGTTAAAAAAGGCGTGCCTAGGCTCTAAGCTTTGGCGAAACGCATTGCGCATAACTACGCTTAATCTGTGCATAACTGCGCATAAGCATGCGCTTTGGTTAGTAAAGCGCAAGGCGGTGGCAAAACGCGCAATTAATGCCTAGCACTGTTTTGAACTATGATAGCAATGGAATCTTAAATTAGAACAGTTGTTCTTCAGGTTTAGGCACTTGTTCTACATGAACAGAGTACAGTAAGATGCAACAATATAGTACTTAAAAATAGAAAATGAGCTCATAGACCTTACCACATTCTTGGTTCGGGACCAGTACAGAACAAGGCATTCCCAGTCATTGTCCAGTAAATGTGTCTCCGGAGAACGTAAGGGAATTTGATGAGTTTCTTTGCCGGTGAAGTACGTTTTCTTCAGGTAATTCCGATACTGCCACCAAGCATTCTTGAAGATAGCGGAGGTATTAGCACAGGTTACCTCATCCTGAGTTTCCAAATTGGTCCTTCTCTATAGAGAAAAATGGGAAAATTTGCTGTATTATAACCATCATGGAGGTAGGATGTATGGGACAAAGCAAAGTAATTGCCATGAATAACATTACTTACACATAACTCCTGGACAAACACCTGCAACTGGCATTTTCCTTCATCTTTATTATAATACTTCCAAGATGGGAAGATACGCATATACGATTTAACAACATCAAATGCGATAGATGCTAAACTACGACTAGCTGGTTGTGCTTGCTCCACAGGAATAGGTGTACTAACTGGTGGAGTTGGGGTTCGCCATGGTAGTACTGGCCCTTTGGGCACTGGAGCTGCCTTACTAACCACTCTTGTTTGGGAGCTCTGTGGTGCAGATGGTGATGTGTCAACAGGAACTGGGTTACTATCTGCTGGGGTTGGGGTTAGATTGGGTGAAGCTGGTTCTTTGTCCATCGCAGTAGGGGTACAATCTGCGAGAGTTTGGGTTATGTGTGGTAGGGCTGGTTCTCGTGCATGTACAACCGGGGTGCTATCTCCACCAAGAGGTAGCACTGTTTTATTTGAAGACCGTGTTTTTAGTCCGCTAGATGCTGGCATCACCCGCTCCAATTCAAATGGCTGATTAACAGGAAACATAGTTGAATGTACAGACATTGTATGAGAGGCAGATGCAATAGATAGTGTGGAAAAAAGAGGGCATGAAATAGTTGACATGTATATTGTTTAACTAAAATGGATAGCATGGCATAATTTCACATATATGATGTCTATCTAAACTGGATAGCATAGCATAACATAATTCAAAGATATGATGAATAACTGAACAGGATCGCATGACATAATTCACCTACATGTTATCTAAGTAATTAGGATCGCATCATTTAATTCACATATGTGATTTATATGCTAAACAGAGGGCATTAGATATGATGTCTGAACTAAGAACATGGTGTTGAATATTGTGTATATGATGTCTAATCTATGCAATGTAAGACACCATATGCATGATATAAGCAGTATAACCGTGCCAAGTTAGAGCATACACCTCGCTGGGGGAATAGGACTGGTCATCTGTCTCTGAATCCATCTCTGAGGAGGTATCAGGACCCAACAAGAGATCTGCTTCGACAGGTAGCACTGTCTGCGCTGAAGGCCTTGTTTTCACTCTAGATTTTCCAATCTCCCACCCAAAATGGCTGATTCACAGGAAGAGTTGTTTAATGTACAAACATTGTCGACAAATGGAAATGTAATGAAGAAAAGGATGGGCAAGATATCATTCAAAGCTATGATGCCTGGTTAAACAGGATGGCATTGCACATTTCACGTATATTATGGTTGGCTAAAAGACATGAGATTGCACAATTCCCATATATGATATAGAAACTAAATAGGTGGCATTAAAGAACATGTCTAAACTAAGCAGATGACATATATGATGTCAAAAGTAGGCACTGCAAGGCAACATATGCATGATATGACTAACATCATCATGCCAAGGTAGAGCAAACACCTTGGGGGGTAAATAGGAGTGGTCAGCGGTGTCTGAATCCGCCTCAGAATAGATATCTTCCTCTGGATTACAATCTGGATAGGGGAGGGTTTGCCATTGAACCCACCATGGAGCGATGTCTGCATGACATTGTATTTCCGCGCAAAACTCTTCTCTTTTTCTCTACATGTTCAGCATGACTGTGTACAATATCTGACATGCATACGAAAAAAATATGGTGAGATTATGTAAGGAGAGCATGCAGAAATTTAGAGTGATGGTAACAACCAGTGGATGGATCCAAAAATAATGATAGCAGGCTGATGATTGCTTTAATTTAATAAAAAGACAGAGATGGTTGCTTTACTATTTGTTTCCCACCCAAGATGAACAACATAGGCATACCCTAGGTGAACCAGATATTAGATAGAGATACTATTCATTGCTTCCTCGATATGTGCCGTAAGACGTCAAGGCTGAAGCAGCCCCGGTGAGCCGTAAGACGTCAAGGCTGAAGCAGCACAAAGACAGACATCGTCAATCTCAAGTGGGATTCTAATAGCATCTCCAATAGATGATGTAAAATAGATGTAAAATTTACATCACCAAAAACCACCTGACTACAACAGATGAGGTAAAAACTGTTGACTCTGAACTTAACTGTCGAAACTGAAATTTACTGTGGAATCTGAATGTTACTGTCGAAACTGAACGCAATGGTAGCAGAGAGGCACCTGACATGTAGTTTAGGGAGGGCATGCAGTTCATCTCCAACCTGCACCCCCCTGAGCCGCCAGCCACCACTGGCTGAACCGCCGGCCCCAGCGCCACGTAGCCGCCCCGAAACAACTCCCCACCGCCGGTCCGCCGCCGCCCCGGCCAGCCCTATAGACCCCCCGCCCCCACCTGAACCCTAAGATAGATAGTGCGGTACCTCTCCGGTTTGCCCCCGTCCCTGCTGCGGGTGGTTCTTCCTTAACTCCGGTGAGCCCCCCCACCCCCTGAAAATCGACTGACCCAAAAGTCGATTCAGCCGACTGAAGTGTAGCTAAATCGGAGTAGAGCAGCACGAGCGAGGGGGAGAGCAGCAGCAGCAGCGCGAGCGAGCGAGCGAGAGCCGGAGCAGTAGCAGCAGATCAGGCTGGTATGGACGCCGCGGCCGAAGGGGCCTCGCACTGGAGGAGAGCCGCTGTGGAGATGTCGCGTGCGGCGCCGGCTTCATGATAGCCGCTCCATGGGGGTGCGGGATGGAGCACCGTCGGTGCCGGGAGGTCGAGCTAAGGAGAAGGTGCGATGCGATGAGTGTACAACCACTTTGGTGGCGTCGAGTAGGCCTCGGCTTCGTCCGAGGAGTCGGGGAGGATGCTGCGGTTCCGGTGGAGCAGGTTAAGGCGGTGTTGTGGGGATGGAGCAGCCGCGATAGACGAGGCGATCGTCGGAGCAGCTCCTTGGAGGTGGAGGATCGGGCGGCTGAACCGGCTGGACGACGAGATGGACGACGGATCCTCATCCGGGGAGGTGGACGAGAGACGTCGAGCTATTGCGGTGGATGAAGTCGTCGGGGAAGAGGCTCCGGCTGGGCAGTGGTGAGGTGGCGGATGGAGGAGGGTGGGGTTTCGCGGCTGCAGTGGGGAGGTTATGGCGGCCTGGGATTTCGAATGGCAAAAAGGAGGCGATGGGAGGGGTGAACCATGACTTAGCGATGCGCTTGTCCAAAATGTACGGTGTGTTACAAAAGTACCCCGCACCGATTTGAACTAGCGGCCCTTTTCCTGCGTGTTGTAATTTCGGGATAGCAAGGCGCGGGTTGTGAAGGCGCCAGTTTTGGGAGCACGATATCTGAATTTTCAGGATATAACAAGGCGCGGGTTGAATTTTAGGGACAAGCCTAACGTGTAATATTGTACTTGTACGTACCAAATCAATTCGCACTTCCCTCAACCAAAAAGAAAACGAAAAAAATAAAACTATTCACACCACACAAAGAGAGAGTCTTGCCCCGTTTTACCATAAAATGCTATTTAAAGCTACTCATACCAACAATTTAGTGCAATTAAATGCTATTCGGTAGTATGAATCCATGTTATGTGCAATTAATTTTTTTCGCTTGCTGTATAATGCATGTAACCTACTCATACCAACATTTTAGTGCATTCCAAATGTCTATACTACCGCTGCAATTCGAACTGAATTTGAATTCGTTTCCCTATTTCAATAACAATCTACAATCATGATTGTTGCCAACTTCAACCATCATTCGTGTATTACCTTAATAACACACCACATGATTACTATAGAGATGGATATGAACTATGTGTACTACATGAACTCGAATTCTTTTTTTGAATACACTTGATGTTGATTCCAAATAATAGTACATTTGATGTACTAACTATATATTCATAATCTAAACCATGTTCCATACGTGTACACCGTGTATATCACACATAGTATAGTGCCCCGCCCCCTTCATTATGACAAGTATTTAGACCTGAGCTGCAAAAGCCACACATTAGCCCAAATTATGATCAATGTTCTATATGTTATACGTAGTACTAGCAAGATGCCCATGCGTTCCACAGAACATCAACATCATAAAGGGGAGGCCTAATTTGCAAATATGGAGAGGGGTGTGGGTATCTTTTTTCAAAATTGCCATAGTTTCCTTCCTAACCGTCAGATATAAATCAGACGGCCTATATTGCAGGATGGCACCATCATCAACAACTCTGGTTTTTATAAGAGTAGAGATAAAATATATTATATGTAGTATAACATGTTCATAACCACACCATGTGTATCACCATTATATATATTCACACATGCGTTGGTTTAAAACACTGTGATAAATTCTTCAAATATCCGAATTCGCTTTTTATAATGAAATATCTCTATTCGTCTTTTACACCCACACAATCCTCTTATCTTTGTAGCTAGCTAGCGCTAACTTTCTCTCGTGCATGCAGATACCCGCATCCCTCTAACCCTTCCTCAGCATTCTCTAGCTCCATCGCGCAAATTCGTCTTTTCACTTTAGGTCGTTCACCCATGGTGTGTGTAGGCCCCCCAGCTCCTTCTTTACGGCACAGATCTATTGATATGCCTCTATAGCCAGGTGTTCCTAGCACAAAACACAAGCTTCCCCTCTTCTCTTATCACCGTCCATGCCTCACTCCCACCACTCTTTTCATCGATCTCATACTCGCACACTTCTCCCCCCTCGATATAGTATGACTCTTGCACCACCTCCTAGATGCATTCCTCTCTCTCTATCCTTCTCCCCATGCCTCATTTGCTTCTAACACACACATCCATGTATACCGACCGATCTCCCAACATATACCTAGGTCGACTTTAACTATTCCCCCCCATCGATCGACGTACCTCACAAGTTATGTCTCTCCTTTCTCTCACAAAGGACGATTGATCTTCCTATGTAGTTATGTCTGCTTACCACATCCATATCGCCCCCTCATCATTCGTGCATGCCTCCTGACCCGTCTCTCACACGCACGTGCACAGATAGGCAGCCATCCCCTCTCTTATTGATATTGCAGGCGTGCCCTCCGGTTGTCTAGCAAGCCTATCCCACCATTTGTTAGAAGCAACTCCACTACCACCCCCTCCAACACTCTAGCTTTGTCTCTCTCCCAACCTTATTCCTCTCCTACACATATGCATGGATGCCGATCGATCTCCCTTAATACATGAGGTAGATCGATCTCCCTTAATACATGAGCTAGGCCTCTCTCCTCCTCCACACATATACCTGCCATTGTACCTCTATAGTTAATTAGGCCTCCCTCCCCTCCCCCACCACACACCGATAGTCGAGCGCTGTAGGTAGGTATCCATGCCACAGAGACAAACTGCACATGTCCCCTCTCACGTTCCAGTAGGCCAGCCACTCTATATCTTTGACGTGGGCACACACAAATTCGATGGCACTCTTTATCGATCGCGCGCGCGCACGCACACACATCATCCCTCTCTTTGATTCTATGGACACCTCAAGCCGATGATACGTCCACTCTCTTCTCGTGGATCGCCCCCTCTATATATATGATATATCCAGGACTCTATTTCACACACATTGCATATGTTACATTTTTTGATTGACCCCACCCCCCAAAAAAAGCTCTCACGGACCCACACACTATATCTCTCTATGTTTGTATCTCTCTCACACAACCCCACGTAGGTGGTGTACGTATACAAGAAGAGAATAGGTGCACCGTGCACGTACTCACGCTTTGTGCCCAGCCACACCCGCGCGGGTACACGGTGGAGGTCATTTCTGTACGAAATGGCAGCCCACGTGCTAATTTGAACGCGTGTAGCGGTTGTTTACCTACGGAGGTCGTGTACCACGCGTGCATGGAACAAAGTTCGATTTGATGCGTTGGGGCGTTATTTTTAAATAAAGTTATATCTCTCAATGGCACGTACACAGAATATAAAACGTGTTTTATGGAGAAAAAGGTAGTCCGCTCCACTATATACAATGGAGCCTGCCTGGTTTGTCTCTCTTCAGAGTATCTCACACAAGGCTGCGGTGGCCTCTCTCTCTCTCTCACCGTTGGTCACTGATCCGGCCGCATCCCATCCGCCGGCAGAAAGGGAGGACGTGCATCGTTTCTCCGTTCGACGGCGCCGAGGCAGCACGTCCCGATCTGCGGTACACACCGTTCTCTCTGACCAAGCTCCGGCGTGGTAGGGCCTACGCCACCTTCTCGCTGCCGTAGTATGGGCAGATTCCGCCCGCCGCCGCTCACCTAGTTACATCCCGACGACCTCCAGGTATCCCCTCCGGCCTTGCTCCACTGCCCGTCTTCCCACGTCGCTGCATGTGGATCTCCCATAGTTCTTTGCCCAAAACGTAGCTCGTCCGGCGTATTTTCCATATTGCAATGTCGTCCTCACACCGTTTTAGACAAACACAACCGTGTTGTTATCTTCCCTTAGGACAAGGAATATGCTTCTTTTTTGTCGTCGCATGTGTCATCAACTGTTATTGGCCAGTAATTGTTTCCTTTGTACCTCTTTTTTGCAAACAGGGCTATCCATTTCACCTCGTTGCTATTGTGACCTTTTGGTGAACTACACAAATCACTTTTTTCTTAAGAGTGTTTTCTGCAGTTCTGCCAAAATGTCACACGGGCAACATCTCTACATTTCATTGCGACTGCACAAAGGGAGATTGGTTTTGCTCTATCCTCCTCATCCAACTCCGAGCCTAATCTTCTCCAACTAGTTAGTCTTAAGAGAGACTGCAAAGGTGACCGGCTTCTATGTTTGTGTTTATTGTTTCATCAGCAGTCCTCTGTTATCATAATCACACTTAATATCTTTGGAACAGGGACGCTCAGCTCTATTTTAGTGGAACTGCACAAAATGATCGGAATGTTGCATGCTCCAGACAGCTACTTTTTTTCCCAACATGCCTTGTTGATTTAGACAAAACTGGGGGGACGTTGCTGCCAATGAAAGCATGGATCAATTTAAATTTAACACCTTCCCACAACTTTGTCTTCAGTTGTGATGTAAATATTATCTCTGATTAGCAAGGAAGTTAGTTTTTTATTGTTTCCGAAAGAGCATCCATGGCAAGACACATGAAATAAAAGCTGAAAGCTCACACCATTGTACAATTTCATGTCGCTGGAAAATTATTTGTATAGTACGTCAATTATGTAAACAAATGCTGGAAGCTTGATAGCATTAACAGAAGCCTCTTCGGCATCTGGGTCCATGTGCCATGCACAAAATTATACTCCGTTCCTAAATATTTGTCTTTTTACAAATTTCAAATGGGCATATTTTAGAGTGTAGATTCACTCATTTTGCTTCGTATGTGTACTCCCTCCATTCCTAAATATTTGTCTTTCTAGAGATTTCAACAAGTGACTACATACGGCGCAAAATGAGTGAATCTACACTCTAAAATATGTCTATATACATCCGTATGTAGTAGTACATTTGAATCTCTAAAAAGACAAATACTCCGGGGTATATTTAAGAACCGAGCGGGTAGTGCACAGCCGCATGGGAGACTCAGACCGGTCGTTGCGCCGCATTAATAGTGAGTAATGAGCAGTCAAATAATAAGCCCCATCTTTCCCACTGTAAGTTGCTCAGAAGAAGCAACCATCAATACGCTCCTCTTTGAATCCGCTCATACTACTCCATCCGTCACTGTTTATAGAGCGCGCTTCAGAAAAAGAGAAAATCTCTGGGACCAAGGCGACTAGCGATCGGCCTGAAAAATAGCATTGGTAGTTATAGCACGACCTCTATTACTAGAGGAAATAATGCGTACACATATGCATGCAGTGCTTCCACCCCGGGTAGACACATGCATGCACTTACTCCACTCCGTAGTACTACATCGAGAGAAAATTGCGGTTACCACGCCCTAATTAATTGAGCATTAAACCAAACGCGTCTAAAGTCTCTCTGGTGGTGGAAATGCATTGAGAGAAATGTATCATAATGAAGCGCGCCCTGTAAACTGTGACGGAGGGAGGAGTAGTATGAAGGTGCAAAACCAAGTACGCGTATGGCCAGTCGGTCAACGCACCTCCTCTTGGCATATCACTGACATGTGGGACCGGAGTGTGAGCAAACCGATCTGAATTGATGGCAAAATGGCCAACCCGCCGTTCCTTGAGAGAGACGAGGAGCGAGAACACACAGACGGGCTCGCACGGAGGCCAAGATATATTCGAGCATGGTTGATCGATATCATCATTACATGTTGGGCTGCCGTTTTCCGCCCTTCTTCGAAATAAATGTGTACTTTATCAAAGATTAAGAAAAATAAGAGTAGAGAGGCTCCACCATGCGGTTCTAGTAGTAGTACTACTCGTACTACTAAACCTTGCACTTGGCTCTTCGCTTCTTCATGAAGTCGAACGATGATGGTACTCCGCATGTTCGGTACTACAGTGTATGCCTCTGGCAATCTGACACCGAATGAACTGATGCATGTCCACCGCCTGGGCAGGGGTACGTTGCATTATTCAAAAGGCGTAAGCGAGCTTCACCTTGTCCTGCAAGCTTCTCCTCGTTCTGCGAGTTGACGGGACACACCAACAAGTAGTGCTAGTCCATACTCCCCCCTTTCCGGTTAATATGGCTTAATCTTTTTTGTGGGTAAATGATAGAGCTTTATTCATATATAAGCATTCTTAGGACGATCAGCCAAGACACTGGTCACTAGGAAGCGAGGTACCCCGCAAAAAAAGAAGTAGGAAGCGAGGTGTTTCATCAAGCCAGCTCTCGGCCACATTCAAAGTGCAGCAAGCACGGTTCGCACAAAGATGCGCCGCAAGATTTGCTGACCTGTTTACATGCTGAATAACAAAAAAAGAGGAAATATTACCTAGCGCTCCTATTTGTAATAGGATATGAGCCAGAATTAAGCGAGAATTGTGGCGAGTGTTCCATGCAATGAACTTCCATTATCACAGGCGAGAACCCTCGAAAATAACCAAATGTGTTGAAGATTGCTTTATCACATTTTAAAAATATAATAAGAGTGCAGACGCTCCTCCATTCGGTTCCTAGTACATTTTAAAAATATAATAAGAGTGCAGACGCTCCTCCCTCCGTTCCAAAATAGATGACCCAACTTTCTACTAAAGTTAGTACAAAGTTGGGTCATCTATTTTGGAACGGAGGGTCTATAGACTATAGTAGTAGTACTAGTAAACTTTGCGCTTGGCTGTTCGCCTCTTCGGGAAGTGCAACAATAATAGTACTAGTATAGTGTATGCTTCTGGCAATCTGACACCAAATTAACTGTTGCACGTCCACCGCCTGAGCGAAGGACAGCTTGCATTAGTCAAAAGTTTATCCTTGTCCTGCGAGCCACCGCGCGCAAGCTTCTCCCGTCCTGCAAGCTTCTCCTCGTTCGGCAAGTTGACAGGACACATCAAAGTAATGCTAGTCCATACTGCCTCTTCTCCGGTTAATATGGCTTAATTTCAAATGAGATAAATACACTGTCTGTCACTGTATATTTGTAAAAATACGGTTAGTGGACTTCATAATACGCTCATTGCTCTCAATATATACATTTTCCGGTGTTTGTACGGTGACTAGCTCACCCTGGCTGAGTATGTGTGTGCATGCACGTGTAGGTTGAGCACTTGAGCGTGACCGTGTGTGTTCTGTCATGTTCTCGGACATGCATGCATTAGGGCATCGCGCGCGTTTTTGCGTCCATGTGTACGTGTGACTATTGCATACACGTAGGGGGAGTACGTGTAGGGGCCACTAAAGGAGCAGTCAAATCACACAATAAGTTAGTCGGAAGAAGCAACCATCATTTCACTCTTCAATGACACGTACGCAATATAAAATGGTTGAGATGGAGAGAAAAAGAAAACCACTATATATACACTAGCAGGAGCCTAAGCTACAAGCCTGCTTGCTTGGGTTGCTCTCTTCACAAGCATAGAACGATGGTGGCCACACCGTTGGTCACATATCCGGCCTGATCCCGCAGCTGGGGGAAGGGAACAATTTTCTGCGTAGACGCGGTCGACATCAGCGAGGGAGAAAATCCACAGTCGGTGCGTCCCAATCGGGGGTCACTGCGGTATGGGCCGATGCCACATCCCAACCGCCCTTCTAGCTACAGCCTGACGTCCCAGGTAGTCCATCTTCCTTTTGGAGCCGGCTTGCTCCACTGCTGCAGCTCCCCACGTAGCTCCATCTCCATGTCGATCTTACTCTACTTCTACCGGCTTCTTCTTGTGATGAGTTTATGTCTCATGAACTAGTTCCAGTACTATTATTCTAATCACACTTCTTCAATATCTTTGCCATCAGGGATGCTCAGCTCGATTTTAGTGGAACTGCACAAAAGCATCATATGATCCGAGGGTGCCAGCCGTCTTTCCTTCGACAGGTTCTACCTGGCCAGGAAATTAAATCCTGTTTAGGGTTTAGGGTTTAAGTCGTAGTGACCCATCAGTAGTTTTTCTTTCGTACACGCTCTCAAACCTTTTGTCTTTAGTTGTGAAGTAAATATTGGCTATGATCTATGAATCATTGAGATGCATCAGCATGCGTGTTAGATTTCCTTTGTATTTGATGGAATGTTGTAACGGGGCAACCTTGGAGTAGGAATGAAAATGGAGTGGAAAGTTTCCGTTCCGGAGAAAAAATGGAAGCAAAGAGAAACCAATGTTTTGTTTCGTTGGATCGCGCCATCGAGCAAAACCAACGTTTAAATCACGTCTGTCGCGTTCGTGTCTCACCCTCCTCCACGGCTTGACCCCACACGGTCGCTCGGCATGCCACTCACCGCAAACCGAGTATACGATAACTTTCCTGCCTGCTTGTCAATGGATCGCGCCATGGAGTACTAGTACTACTAGAAGAGATTGACGAGTTGGGGAGGACAGCTAGATGTAGCACGGACTCACAAGAACTTTTTACATGCATGTTGTGGCCGGCTATTGAGACTTTGAACGCGGAGCAGTCGCGTGCACCAGGAAGCGGCGCGGGCGATGCTCTCTCGGCCGCCCCGCCGCTTTAATGCCGACGCCAGTGAGAGGCCGCGTCCGCTGTGGCCGGGCATGAATGCGGCACTGACCATTTTAGGCGGGAAGCACGCGCGGGTGATGAAGAGGGTTCAGGTTGGTCAGGAGCGGCTGTGGCAGCGGTCCGGACGCCCGCAAACAAGAGATGTTGTACGTTAATTTTGCCGCGAATATAGTTAACAACGTAAATTATGTGCCAGTTGGACAAATATGATTGGAGATGGAGATGGAAATGGAATTTTACGTAAACACGGATATGCATGTCTATGTCTATGTGTGTGTGCGCGACGACTCTAGCAACCTGGAAGCGGGGGCATGTTTTTGATCGATTTTTCTTTCTTGCTACATTAAAAAATTGTCCGCCAGTTTTCGTTTCTTTTTTCCGGGAACGCGCGTATTCTATTTAAAACCACTGCTATGGAGAGATTGTTTTACTCCATTATAGCCTCTTGTTTGATAGAGTTTCTCATGTCTGCTCTCTCACCCTCTCCATATCAAAACAAGATGACAGTGTCCACACTATCTCTCTCCTCACCGGTGGTCACAGATCCGGCCGAATCCCGTCCGTTGTGGGAGGTGAGGAGGTGCAGCGTTGACGTTGTCGCCGTCGGCGATGGAGGAAGCCGATGCGCACCGTCCTCTCGGAGTCGGCGCTGGCGCGGACGAAGGTCCTCTACGCCCTTGTTCGCTGCTGTCCTATGGGAAGATCGCGCCCGCCGGCCTAAGCGACATCTCGCCCACCTGAGGTATAACTTCTTGTATTGGTCCAGCTCCCCAGGTCGCTGCATGCGGGTTTTCTTCTATGCGACTACTCCCCAGCTCCCCATGTATAGTAGCTAGGGTTCGTCGGCTGGTCCAACATCACCTACTATTTTAGAGGAAATGCCACTCGAAAAGTTGTCCTGATTTATGCCTCGGTGGAGGTATACATTTTGTTTCGACAAAAAGTACATGGTGGTTGTGCGGTCATTGTCCATATGCTCCTATTGCTGCTGCTAATCTAATACTATCACTGGTTAAATGAAGAAATGCTTTTTTTCTCGGGTATCCTGGTTTAGTTCCCATCAAGATGATCATGATGCTTCTGTTTGTTGGTGTACTTCTCATAATTCTTATTGACAATTGAGATGTCGTTGTTAATCTTGTAAAACAAAGTAACAACACTATATCCCTTTTTTATATTTTTGGAAACAACGATGCGTATCTCCATACCCGGGCATGTCTTCCTCAATTTTAGTGGAACTGCACAAAATTGGATGGCCATTGTTGTTCTGCCTCACTGTCCTCTGCCACGTGGTTCTTCCTTCCTCGAGCTTGACTACTGAGAAGAAACAGACCACAGTGAGGATTTGTCGAACTTCATAGGTGCCTCACCCAAACTTGATGCGAAATGGATGATGCATCACCAGGATGACCTATCGATGCTCATGGTTGCGCCTCATGGTTGCGTCGGCTAGTGAAGCTGATCGATTTTCCATGAAAAACAAGCTGTCTTCCATCAGTGCTCTTTGCTTGTTACCCACAAAGATGATATCCTTTGTCAGTTCACCTTGGTTGCGTTGGAGACGCAGTCGTCTTTCACATTGGTTCAATTTTATCACACAATTGGCTATGAACCAAATGTTTCCTCGAAGAAGGATCGACGTTGGTACTCAGAGCATAAGTTTTATATTGATTTCTAAGCCTTCTCACAACTTTGTCTCCAGCTCCCCTGTAATTTTATTTGTCCAGCTATTAACTTTGATTTAAAAAATGGTGTGGACTAAAAACCCGGATGGACATAGTAGCCCTCCATTTTTATTTACTCTGCATATTAGATTTGACTAAAGTCAAACTTTGTAAAGTTTGACCAAGTTTAGGCCGAACACAACAAACCATAATTATTAGAGAGGGCAAACTGTACATACTCTCAAACCTTTCCGATAATTGAAATTAAAATTCTTTATTTTACACACTCTCACACGT
This sequence comes from Aegilops tauschii subsp. strangulata, assembly GCF_002575655.3. Taxonomy (NCBI): domain Eukaryota; kingdom Viridiplantae; phylum Streptophyta; class Magnoliopsida; order Poales; family Poaceae; genus Aegilops; species Aegilops tauschii. Next base: position 204,729,749 of record NC_053037.3, on the reverse strand, counting down.
TTCCGATAATTTGGTGCATGTGTTGTTGTTCACTTAAGGGAGGGTAGTGTACCGTACGTGAAGGACAGGAAGTGCGACCAGGACGCGTGGATCGTTAGTTCATCGGAAGTACTCCCTCCGTTCCTAAATATTTGTCTTTCAAGTGGTTTGCAATGGACTACCACATACAGATGTATATAGACATTTTTTACAGTGTAGATTCACTCATTTTGCTCCGTATGTAGTCATTTGTTGAAATCTCTAGAAAGACAAATATTTAGGAACAGAGGGAGTAGTAGTTTTCTTCACTGGTACGTTAAATAAAGAGTTTCATTTCATACTTACACAATTTAAAACGATTGTTATGGAGAGAATAAGAAACCACTCCACTATATATTAGTCGTATACACGAGTACTATATGGATGCAACTTCATTGACTTTAGTGCACCTGCCTTTGGGTTTATGACAGGTGGGCCCAAAATGTTGCTGGCCAACCTGTCATACAACCAAAAGCAGGTGCAGTTAAGGCACCGGAGCTCAGTCCGTACTACAGTATATATATAAGCTGGAGCCACAGCGCTTGTTCGCTAGGGTTTGCACTCTCCACACTCTCGCCGCACTACATATATATATATATATATATACACGCTGGAGGCTCAGTGTTCCTTCGCTAGGGTTTGCTATATTGACTGTCTCTCACCCTCTTCACCAGATCTAAACAAGACTGCATTGTGGCCCCTGTCTCTCTCACCCCCCTCACAGACAGCTGGCGAAGGACGCGTCCGGATCCCGTTGCACCGGGAATGGGAGGAGGTGCAGCGTTCACTCTATCGCCTTCGGCAAGGGAGGCAATCCACTACCGGCTGTGCTTTTCTCATTCACCCAGCGCCTATGTGGGAGGGCCACCGACCCCTTCTTCCTTGCTGCCGTACGTAGTGTGGGCAGATCCGACCTCCCGCCGCACGCCTTGCCACATCCCGACGACCCTAAGGTATAAGTTTCTTTGAAACCGTCATTGGTCTAGCTGCATGCTAATCTTTTTCGGTTCTGTAGTCGAATCTAGGTCTTGGTTCAAAGAGGAAAGAAGTGTGCGGTGGGGTGGAGCATGAATCTAGGACGTGGTTCAATGAGGAAAGGAGGGAGGGAAAGTAGTATAGACTAGCTATCCAGCCGCTTTGTTGGTCGAAAAGGGAAAAAGGGGGTAACCCAGTACACACATCTTTAAGGAACCCAACTCTTTGTTGAGAAGGGAAAGAAACTGGGGGGTCGGGTAGTTTGTGCAGGACTAGATTTGCTGCCCTCACATCGGAAAAAGTTTCAAAGAGAACAAATATGGGACCAACGCAGATATGCTCCTTGGCTACATACTCTGCATCACCCATTTTTACGTGTGGACGCACATGGTGCTGGCATGTCCCATGTCCCATCCACATGATCGTGCAGTGTGTTTTGAGATGTTGAGCTACTTGTATTGGTACTGTTTTAAATAAATGTTGAATTGAAGCTATTGTATTTTAAGCAATGCCACTCTAAGAATTAACTACTAAACTATTTTAAGAGAATCTCTCTGTTAATATGAATCAATGCAACCGTTTTAGAAATGCTACTGTCCTATACTTTGTTTTCCATCAAGATAAGGTAGATGCTTCTTTTTATGGCCGCATGTTTCACCCTCCTTTATTGGCAGTAATTTTTTTCCTTTTTTGCCTCTGTTAAATCAGGGATATCTATTCAACTTGTTGCTATAGCAAACTTAAATGTCTCACCGGTGACTTTACTTGATTTTAGAGTAACTGCACAAAACGAGATTGGATTTCCTATTCGTGTTGGCAGATTCGTACGTAATCTTGTGTGCGTCATCATAGGTTGGTACTTGCCTTCATCCACATGATCGTGCAGTGTGTTTTGAGATGTTGTGCTACTTGTATTGGTATTGTTTTAAATAAATGTTGAATTGAAGCTATTGTATTGCTGTCTTTTCCCATTAAGTAGTGAACAAAAATGGGACCAACCCAGACATTATGCTTGTTGCTTTGTTACAACAAACTCTGCATCACCCCCTTTATAAGTAGATGGAAGCACATGTTGTTGTTGCGCCCACTCTCCCCTGGAACTGTTTATGCTTTTTGTTAATCAAATGCCGCTGGTAAAATTAAGCAATGCCAGTCTCAGAATTAACTACTGAATCTTATTTCAAAACTGCAACACTTGTTAGGGATTGGTGGGATTACCATTTTGTGGCCGCATGTTTCATCCTCCTTTATTGGCCAGTAATTGATTCCTTTTTTGCCTTTGTTAAAACAGGGATATCTATTCAACTTGTTGCTATTGCGACATTTTGCTTCGATTAATTTTGGTGGAACTGCACAAAATGAGACCGGATTTCCATATATGTGTTGAGATCTCTTTTAGATCCACCTCAGGCGTTGTTTCAAATCTTGGTCTTGAAAGGTCAGTACCTACTTTCCTCAGAATTAACTACTGAATCTTAGTTCAAAACTGCAACACTTGTTAGGGATCGGCGGGAGTACCATTTCTGTTAGGGATCAGCCGGAGTACATGTTTAAGAAATGTATTGTTTAGATAATGTCTCTGTTATTATATATCACTTAAAGTGTTTTAAAAATGGTACTATCCTGCTTTGTAGTTCTTTCTACATGTTTAACCAAGGTATTGTTAAGATAATGTCTCTGTTAAAATGAATCGGTCGCATTGTTTTAGGAATGGTACTTTTTTGCTTTGTCGTTCTTTATACATGTTGAAACAAGGCATTGTTAAGATAATGTCTCAGTTAATATGAATGAATCACACTGATTGAGAATTGCTACTCTCCTACTTTGTTTCCCATTAAGATAAGGTAGATCAATAGATGTTTTTCTTCTGGGAGTACAAGTCATCAACCGTTATTTCTCAGTAATTGTTTCCCGTATACCTTTTGTTGCTTACAGGGATATCAAAATTAAAGCTCGGTTTTATTCCGACTTTGACTTTAGTTGAACTGCAAAAAAGGAGCCAATGTGTCTAAGGCAAACTGCTGCATTAGTGGGTCCAGTTGGTCTTACCACTTTGCAGAAAGAAGCAGTCACTGTTTGCGCTACATTACACAAGGAATGATCAAGAAGCTTTACAGAGTATTTGTAGACGCTGGTGACATGACTAGTCTGCAGAGATGGCTGCTTTACTTGTGGTTTGGAGGAACATTGGGCAAACAAGTGCCCAAACAAGTACCAAGAAGCCAGGACAGGACTCCAAGTCTATCAATGTCACTCTAAGCAACAATGATGGGGCATCTGGGTATGGTAATATGTTTACCGTACTTTCAATTTGTTAGTCCACCGATTGGTGGGTTGACACTGGGGCCAATATTCATGTGTGTGCTGATGTGTCTTTGTTTTCTGGCAGCATATAAATACGAAATCCACAGGGATGCTCAGCTTGATTTTAGTGGAACTGCACAAAATGTTCAGATGGTTCGTGTCCTCCATAATAATACTTCATCATGCATAATACATCGAATGGTTCTCTAATCATTCGTCGTCACCTTGAGCCACCGGACTATCAGATGACAAACTAATGACAAACCCTGCCCGTTCCACAATCATAGGCATTACATATTTTGAATGGGAAAAGCTTGTCAAAGTTGACATTAGTTTAATATATTGGAATTGGAAAACCTTTGATTGATGTTAGCCAGAAGACATGCATTTGATATTTTTGAGTGGGACGCCCTTTGCTGTGAGCAACGTCGATCGTTTATTCCTATTCCTGTCTTCAGTTCAGAAGTAAATATTTACTCTGCTGAGATGCATAGTCACATGAATGTTGACTTATGTAAGATATTTTAAGAGTTTGTTCTGAATATTGTCTATGTAATGCCAGGCCTTGTGTTTGATTGCAAAGTTGAGCTTGGAATGTTGTGGCATGCGGCATCACAAGCTGTTCACCGTGCCTCCTGAGAATAATGCTTCGTATTGTTTTGCATGTCGATCTAATGCCAGTGATTTGCTTGTTAGGAAGGTCATCCTCTTCTGTTGTTTCCGTGCTTAAGAAGTTCATCGTCTTATGTTTCATTCATAGCCTATACGACAAGTCGGGTAGGTTAGACGTGAAACCATATGATCTTCCGACCAACTCATCATCTTAGGCCGTGATTGGATCGTCATTTTCCAACCAAAACCGCTTGTAAAACCGACGCTTGTAAATAAAAGCAGATTGTCTCAGGCGAAGCGCTTGGTTGGTCGATTTCGACTAGTAAAATATACACCAGTCTCTCAAATTACACGCGTAACCCGCCGATTTTACTTACAGACCTCGGGCCCTCGGTTTCATTACACCTGTATTTTACGCCTTGTTTTAGATGACAAGTAAATTACACTTGTATCTTAATACAGTTGTGAAATAAACCAGAGCTCCCAAGCGCGGCCTTACCGTTTCATGCCGTCTCAGTCTCTCGAAGGTGCTCATAGGTGTCCGATGATCGTGGCTTCCTGAATGAGCAGTGGGCGCTGTATCAGACCATCCGTAGGGCCCGCGAGGCCCTCTCTGTCATCCTTTGAGTTGTTGCGCTCGCTGTGGTGCCGAGCATTGTTAACATGGTCAATGAACATGAGGATTCAGGACATGACTTTATTTTAACTGGTTGACAGTAGGGACCCACTAGGGCCATAGCCGTACGTACGCAAGTGCCTCCTTATTATGTACAACTATATTTTTTTTGCTTCCTCCTGGTTTCCTGACATCATGGTCCCACACCATTGTCAACCTATGTAGTCAATAAACGAGAGAATTGCACAAGGCGCGGCCGACAACTGGGACCAAGCAGCTCGAGCAGTATTTGTGTTTTTGAGGCGTGAGCACTGCAGAGTACTTTGCTGCAGATATTAACTCTTTTAGGTGTGGTTGAATTGACAACTCTGCTACTAATACTCAAGAATATTCTTTGGCTCCCCTAGTGTCGAATGAATAAATTTGGGTTGAATACACTACCCTCGAAAACTGTTGCCATCCCCTATACTTGTGTGTTATCAAGACCTTTTTCTGGCGCCGTTGCCGGGGCGCATAGCTCTATTCTCTGAGTCACTTGGGATTTATATCTGTTCATCACTATGAGGAATTTGAAAGATCAAAGAACCAAGATTTTTCCCTCAACTACGAGGGGAGGTAAGGAACTGCCATCTAGCTTTGCACTTGATTCTCCTTCTGTTTTGAGTAAACTTGCGACACCTAGACCTGCTATTGATTCTGATATGTCACATGTTATTGATGATGCCACTTCTACTATGAATGATTCTTATGATACTACTTCTGTTCTTGATGATACTGTGCCACTAGGTGAATTTCTTGGTGAACAACTTGCTAGGGTTAGAGATAATGAAATTACTGAAACTGATGATATTATTGAAGATTATGATTATGATTCTCCCCCTAGATATGAATTGCCTGTTGTTCCTGAGGGTTATGTTATGGATGAAGAAACTACTAGAGACTTGTTTGCTTGCAATGATAGAGAGGATCTTAAGGAATTGTTAGTTAACCTGAAAGAAAAATCCTTGAATGCTAGAATGAAATATGATCCCGCTTTTGCTACTTCACCTATCTTTGTTATTGATAAGGATTATGAATTCTCTGTCGATCCTTAGTTAATTACTTTGGTTGAATCTGATCCTTTTCATGGTTATGAATCTGAAACTGTTGTGGCACATCTTACTAAATTGAATTATATAGCCACCCTATTTGCTCATGAGGAAAAAATTCGTTATTACTATATCCTTAAATTGTTTCCTTTCTCATTAAAGGGTGACGCTAAGATATTGTTTAATTCTCTTGCTTCTGGTTGTGTGCGTAGTCCCCAGGATATGATATATTACTTCTCTGCAAAATATTTTCCCGCTCATAAGAAACAAGCTGCTTTAAGGGAAATATATAATTTTGTGCAAATTGAAGAAGAGGGTCTCCCACAAGCTTGGGGAGACTTCTCCGATTACTTAATGCTTTGCCTGATCATCCTCTCAAGAAAAATGAAATACTTGATATCTTTTATAGTGGACTAACCGATGCTTCCAGAGACCACCTGGATAGTTGTGCTGGTTGTGTTTTCACGGAAAGAACTGTTGGGCAAGCTGAATTGCTATTGAATAATTATTGAGTAATGAAAATGATTAGACACTTCCTGAACCAACTCCAATGCCAACTCCGAAGAAGAGGGGTATTCTATTTCTCAGTCCTGAAGATATGTAAGAGGCAAAGAAATCTATGAAAGAAAAAGGTATTAAAGCTGAAGATGTTAAAAATCTACCACCTATTGAATAAATACATGGTCTTGATAACCCAACACAGGTAGTAGAGGTAAACTCTCTCCGAAAATTTGTTGAAGGTGATATTCCACATAATAAGTCTCCTAGACAATGCTTTGATGAGTTTGATAATTTTGTTGTTAAACAAGAAAATTCCAATGCTTATGTTAGTAGAAAATTGAAATGTAATGCTTACATGCTTGACCACTTGAGTAATTATATGAATATTACTGTTAACAATCTTAAGCTTATTAGTAAACATGCTTCCATGGTTACAACTCAAGTAGAGCAAGTACTTAAGGCACAAGATGAATTGCTTAATGAGTTGAATAGTAAGAATAATGATAATGCTGTTAGGGTTATGACTAGAGGTGATAAAATGACCCAGGAACCTTTGTATCCTCAGGGCCATCCTAAGAGAGTTGAGTAGGATTCTCAGAGAATTAATACTGATGCACCTACTCCTAGTAATAAAAAGAAAACTGATAGGACTTTGCATGCTAGTGAACCTGCTGTAGACACACCTGAGAATCCCAATGATATTTCTATTTCTGATGCTGAGACACAATCTGGTGATGAACATGAACCTAGTGATAATGTTAATAATGATGTTCATGTTGATGCTCAACCTAGTAATGATAATGATGTAGAGATTGAACCTGTTGTTGATCTTGATAACCCACAGTCAAAGAATCAATGTTATGATAAGAAAGACTTTGTTGCTAGGAAACATGGTAAAGAAAGAGAACCATGGGTTCAGAAACCCATGCCCTTTCCACCTAAGCCATCCAAGAAAAAGGTTGAGGAGGATTTTGAGCGCTTTGCTAAAATGATTAGACCTATGTTTTTGCGTATGTGTTTGACTGATATGCTTAAAATGCCCCCTTATGCTAAGTATATGAAAGATATTGTTACAAAAAAAAGAAAGATACCAGAAGCTGAAATTTCCACCATGCTTGCTAATTATTCTTTTAAGGGTGGAATACCAAAGAAACTTGGAGATCCAGGAGTACCAACTATACCATGCTCCATTAAAAGAAACTATGCTAAAACTGCTTTATGTGATCTTGGAGCCGGTGTTAATGTTATGCCTTTCTCTTTGTATCGTAGACTTGAATTGAATAAGTTGACACCTACTGAAATTTCTTTGCAAATGGCCGATAAATCAACTGCTGTACCCATCGGTATTTGTGAGGATGTGCCTGTTGTGGTTGCAAACGTTACTATCTTAACGGACTTTGTTATTCTTGATATTCCCGAGGACAATAGTATGTCGATTATCCTTGGTAGACCCTTTTTGAATACTGCAGGGGCTGTTATTTATTGCAACAAAGGCAATGTCACTTTTCATGTTAATGGTAATGAGCATACGGTACACTTCCCGAAGAAACAACCTCCAGTTCATAGTATCAATTCTATTGGAAAAATTTCAACTATTACTATTGGAGGTTTTGAATTTCCTCTTCCTATTGTCAAAAAGAAATATGATATTCTTTTTGTTGGGGACATGCATATCCCCGTTGAGGTAACCTAGTGTTATTCGAAAGTTCTCCGGTTTCATGTCATTCGGAAGAACTTTGTTAATAAGACTTGATCAACCTTGTTAATGGATTCCTTTTGATGACCATGAGATGCATGAATTTAGAAGGCACAACTCTCTGTACCCATCTTTGACTTTCTGTTAATTAGTTTAAATAAAGCAAAAATACTATTTTCTGTTTGTTTTCTGAATTATTCATGCAATAAGAAAATGTCCTGAAAATAAAAGTTCTCCAAATGCCCTGAAAATTGGATATGATTTTTGTAGAATATTTTAGAAGTTCTGGTGCAAAGAACACACCAGGGGGCCTCACCAGCTGGCCACAATAGTGGAGGGCACGCCCACCCCCCTGGGGCGCGCCCCTTACCTTGTGGGCCCCACGTGGCCCACCTCCACATATTCCAGCACCCATCCTCTCCTTGTTCCTCCAGAAAAAATCACTACATAGCTCAAACTCATGTTCTTGCTCATCTTGCTGCCATTTTCGATCTCCTTGCTCAAAGCCCCATTCACAAAACTTCTTTGGGGGATTGTTCTTCGGTATGTGACTCCTCCAGTGGTCCAATTAGTTTTTGTTCTAGCGCTTTATTCATTGCAAATTTTTGCTGCTGTGTTGACCATGTTCTTGAGCTTGCATGTCAAATTTATATGGTCCAAAGTTGTTTTGATGCACGATATAGCTTCTAGACACTTGCAGGAGTAGTTACTATCAATTTTGTTGAGTTTGGTTCACTTTTATTTTGAGTCACTAAAAATTTCAGAAATTTTTAGAAAATGTCTAGGAGAATGTACGAAGGTGGTTCCTCAAGGAAGCAAGCACCGAGGCGTGCAATACGCCAAGCGGACCATGAACTACCAAGGGAAGCTCAAGTGAGGCCGTGTGAATGGGCGTTGGATGAATTTATGGATCGTGCAGGTTTCAAGGATGAATTCTATGCGTATGTACAAAATGCCAGCCTCGAGGATTTCTTATCTGACAAGTGCTTGCAATATTATTATCTCACCGATTCCTTCGTGCGGAGGTTTGAGTTTCATCCAAGTGCAATACTCATACTGTCCTGTTTGATCTTTATGATGAATCTTATACCATGGACCTAGAAGATTTTTGTTAAGCATGCAAAATTCCGCAATGGGGTAGTCTTAGTGAGCCTCATAAATTTGAATATAATGATTTCCTTGCTAGCATCACTGTTGTACAAACTAGAAACATCACACAAGCAACCGTAGGGAGCATTCACTTTCCTGCCATACATTATTTTGCTCTCTTTATCGGTAGATGTATTAATGGTAAAGATGAACAATGCCATATTTGCGTACCAGATCTTAGTGTCCTCAAGTGTGCGGCGTTAGGTGATAAACGATATAATTTGGGGGCCATTATTGCTAGGAGGTTACATCTTAATGCTAAAGATGGAGATTTATTTGGTGGGATCTATGCAACTCGTTTAGCTAAAAAAATTAATGTACCTATTAGAGGATATGATATTGAGTTGCCACCTGCTTTTCTGGATTATGAGGCTATGGTACGCCACCAGTTTCTTAAGAGGAACGAACAGATCCTCCAGTACAGACTAATCTTTGATAGACGGTGTGCCGTCCTTGTTACTCTTCCTGCTCCTACTCTCTTGAACTTTCAGGCAAATGGATGATATTTTATAACTAGAGAGGAGGCAAGCGAGTATGAGAGGACAACTGAGGCTACTCGTCTGCAGGAGGCAGCTCGCCAAGCGGTAGCTGCCCCAGCACAGTACGACCCCAGGTTCAACTTTGGATATCCACCAGGCCACCCATGGGCGTAGACCAACTTTGGCCAAAATCCTATGCTTGGGGGAGTACGTATTTCTCATCGACATTATATTCATTTTCACACACTCATTCTAGTTGTCGGTGCTCATACTTTTTCATTTTATTATCCGTGTTAGTTTATTTCCCATTTCCGCTTTTTTCTTGTGTGTTTGATAAACCCTAAGAAAAAACCAAAAAATTAGTAGTAATATTAAAAGAAAACCCAAAAAGATTTCCCGTTCTTCTTTTTCTTGTTAGGAGCTTTCCCGTGTAAATAGTTTTTCTCGTTCTTGTTCTTCTTTCTTCAGAAAAACAAAAAACTCCAAAATTATTTCAGTGTGTTTCTTTGAAATTCTTTTCTTTTCTTTGGGGGTCGAGAGGAGAATACCACGATGGAAATGTTGAGTGGCTCATATGCATTATTGTTGATCTAACAAAGAGCCCACATTACCTTGTCTTCTCCTTTGAATAAATGTTTGCAGATTCCAGCTTAGTCCAATGCACGTGCACTATTATTATTATCAACACCGTTCGATCGTGCGAGTGAAAGGCAATAATGACGATATATGATGAAATGATTGATATGAGGAAAAGCTGGTATGAACTCGACCTATCTTGTTTTTGTAAATATGATTAGTTTATCATTCCTGATTCAGCCTATTGTTAATGATACATGTTTGCGATGACAATTAGAGATTATAGTTACTCATGCCACGCTTAATTAGCTAGGAGTTTATAATGGTTTACCTTGCGTGCCAACATGGAAATTAAAATGGTTGTGATGTAGTATGATAGGATGGTATCCTCCTTTGAATGATTCGAGTGGCTTGACTTGGCACATGTTCACACATGTAGTTGAAACAAAATCAACATAGCCTCTACGATATTTATATGTTCATGGTGATTTATATCCTACTCATGCTTACACTCAATGTTGGTTAACCTCATTGCATGTTTATGTCTGTTGTCGCTCTCTAGTTGGTCGCTTCCCAGTCTTTTTCTAGCCTTCACTTGTAGTAAGCGGGAATACTGCTTGTGCATCCACTTCCATAAACCCCAAAGTTGTTCCATATGAGTCCACCATACCTTCCTATATGCGGTATCTACCTACTGTTCCAAGTAAATTTGCAAGTGCCAACCTCTAAACCTTCAAATAATAATCTGTTTTGTATGCTCGAATAGCTCATGTACCAACTAGGGCTGTCAATATCTTCCATGCTAGGTGGGTTATCCTCACGATGAGTGGACTCCACTCATCATTCACGAGAAAATGGCTGGTAACTGGGATGCCCAGTCCCACGCTCCAAGCAAATCAAATCAAAATAACTGCAAACAAAACTCCCCTAGGACTGTTGTTAGTTGGACGGTACCCGTTGTTTCGGACCAACCATGGAGTGTGCTTGTTGGTGGTGGGGGAGTATAAACTTTACCATTCTGTTTGGGAACCGCCTATAATGTATGTAGCACGGAAGAAACCGAGATCTCTTAGTTGTTCCGTTGACAATGAAAGTATACCCCTCTAAATATTATTCAATCTCTATTTCAAAACTTGAGCTCTGACACCTTTGCAAATCCCTACTTCCCTCTGCGAAGGGCCTATCTATTTACTTTTATTGCTGAGTCATCATCCTCTTATAAAAAGCACCAATTAGAGAGCACCACTATCATTTGTATGCCTTGTTATTAATTTATATTGAGTATGACTGTGACTGGATCTCTTTTGCCATGAATTACAATGTCTAGTCAGCCCTCGATCTTCAAAGGTGCTCTGCATTTATGTTTTGCGGTCTCTGAAAGGGCTAGCGAGACACCATATTTTTATATCATATCATGATTGTTTTGAGAAAAGTGTTGTCATCTGAGATTTATTATTATTGCTCGCTAGTTGATTATGCCATTGATATGAGTAAATGTGAGACCTAAATGTTATTTTGAATATGGTAGTTCATAATCTTTGTTGAAAACTTGAATGCTTGCTTTACATATTTGTAACAACAAGATAAAACAGAGTTTGTAAAAGTTTTTCTTTATCACTTTCAGTTTATCAATTGAATTGCTTGAGGAGAAGCAAAGGTTGAAGCTTGGACGAGTTGATACGTCTCCAACGTATCTACTTTTCCAAACTCTTTTACCCTTGTTTTGGACTCTAACTTGCATGATTTGAATGGAACTAACCCGGATTGACGATGTTTTTAGCAGAGTTGCCATGGTGTTATTTTTGTGTAGAATAAAAAGTTCTCGGAATGACCTGAAAATCAACGGAGATTATTTTTATTATTAATAACATGTATTAGCGAAAGAATCAGCATCAGGGGGCCCACACCATATCCACAAGGGTGGGGGCGCGCCCACCCCCATAGGGCACGCCCCCTGACCTTGTGGGCCCCCTGGACCTCCACCAACCTCAACTCCAACTCCATATGTTCTGTTTCGGGGAGAAAAAAATCAGAGAGATGGGTTCATCGCGTTTTACGAGACTGAGCCGCCGCCAAGCCCTGTTCTTCCTCGGGAGGGCAGATCTGGAGTCCGTTCGGGGCTCCGAAGAGGGAAACCCGTGGCCATCTTCATCATCAACCATCCTCCATCACCAATTTCATGATGCGCACCGCCGTTCATGAGTAATTCCAGCGTAGGCTTGCTGGACCGTGATGGGTTGGATGACATTTACCATGTAATCGAGTTAGTTTTGTTAGGGTTCGATCCCTTGTATCCACTATGTTCTAAGGTTGATGTTGCTATGACTTTGCTATGCTTAATGCTTGTCACTAGGGCCCGAGTGCCATGAACTCAGATCTGAACCCTTTATGTTTTCATTAATATATTTGTGTTCTTGGCCCGATATTGCAAGTTATAGTCACCTACTACGTGTTATGATCCGGCAACCCCGGAGTGACAATAGTCGAGACCACTCCCGGTTATGACGTAGTTTAAGGAATCCATGTATTCACTAAGTGCTAATGCTTTGGTCCGTTACTCTATTAAAAGGAGGCCTTAATATCCCTTAGTTTCCATTAGGACCCCGCTGCCATGGGAGGGTACGACAAAAGATGTCATGCAAGTTCTTTTCCAAAAGCACGTATGACTATATTCGGAATACATGCCTACATTATATCGATGAGCTGGAGCTAGTTCTGTGTCACCCTATGTTATAACCGTTGCATGATGAATGCCACCCGACATAATTATCCATCATTGATCCATTGCGTACGAGCTTTTCACATATTGATCTTTGCTTCGTTACTTTTATGTTGCCACTGTTACGATTGCTACGAAACTACTACTGTCACTTTTGCCACTGTTACCGTTACTTCCATACTACTTTGCTACTAAATACTTTGCTGCAGATATTAAGTCTTTTAGGTGTGGTTGAATTGACAACTCAGCTGCTAATACACAAGAATATTATTTGGCTCCCCTTGTGTCGAATCAATAAATTTGGGTTGAATACTCTACCCTAGAAAACTGTTACGATCCCCTATACTTGTGGGTTATCTGAGTACGAGGGCCTAATAACCAGGCTCAAAGCCGCTGCCGCCCTGAGGGTCAAGCGCCTCACCATCAAGGGCGATTCCCAGCTTCTTGTCAACTTCTCGAACAAGGAGTACAAGCCAAAGGACGGGCACATGGCGGCATACCTGGAGGAGGTACGTAAAATTGAAAAGCGATTCTTGGGCTTGGAGTTGTAGCACGTCCCACGACGCGCAAACAAGGAAGCGGACGACATTGCAAACAGGCATCGCACTACGAAAACCAAAGCCTTGGTGTCTTTGAAGAAAGGCTCTTCAGGCCGTCAGCCGCACCCCGGACGGCAGGCATGATGCTATCTCAGGAGGAGTTGCCTCCCGCACCACTCACAGGTGCCCCGGCCTACGGCCCGACCTCAGGAGCCCGCCTGCTCCTGGCATTGACGCCCCAGGAGGATAGTTGGACCAAGGAGTTCGAGGCATACCTGCTCCATGGCACGCTGCCAAAAAAAGAGGAGGATGTGGAGCGCGTGGCCCGCCAGGCCACCACTTACTGCTTGCAAGATGGCAAGCTGTACTGCAGGCGTCCTAATGACGTCTCGCTAAGATGCATTTCAGAAGATCAAGGGCACGAGCTGCTGGCCGATATCAATGGGGGAGACTGCAGGCACCACTCTTCGTCGCGCACTCTCATGGGAAAGGTGTTTCGCAGCAGGGTCTACTGGCCCATGGCACTGCATGACGCTACCAAGTTGGTTTGGTCATGCGAGGCCTGCTAGTTCCACGCCAAGCAGATTCACCAGCTGACGCAGGGGCTCTAGACGATCCCGCCCTCATGGCCCTTTGCGGTCTGGGGGATGAACACATTGGGCCGTTCCCTTGGGCGGTCGGCGGCTATCACTACCCTATGTAGCCATCAACAAATTCACCAAGTGGGCAGAGGTGGAACCCATGCGCACCATCCCAGCGCGCTCAGCTATCAAGTTCATCAAGGGCCTCATGAGCCAGTTCGACGTCCCTAACCGCATCATCACCGACAAACGGTTCCCAGTTTACAAGCAACCTCTTCAGGTCATATTGTGCTAACCTTGGAACAGAGATATGCTACACTTCGGTGGCGCACCCACGAAGCAACGGCCAGGCCGAGCGCGCCAACGAGGAGATCCTCAGGGGCCTCAACGCTAGAAGCTTCAAGAAGAAGCTTGACGCCTGCGGCAAGGGTTGGCTGAACGAGCTGTAGTCCGTGTTGTTGTCCATCCGCACCACCGTGACTAAGCCCACTGGTGAAACTCCGTTCTTCCTCGTCTATGGGGCTGAGATCAAGCATGGTTCCCCACGGGTCTTCGCATTCGACAAGGCACGCCAGGATGCTGTGCAGGAACTGATCTCGTGCTCGGTGAGGAAGCCCGTCGCCAAGATTCCCTCTGTGCTGTGAGGTACCAGTAGGCCTTGCGGCGTTACCACAGCCGCAACATCCGCTCTCGGACTCTAGAAGTCAGACACCTCATCCCGAGGCGGGTCCTCTTCAGGGAGGGCCTTCACAAGCTCTCGCCCATGTGGGAGTGTCCATTCTGGGTCGCTCGTGTCTATAGGCCTGGCGCCACGCACTTGGAGACAGAGGACGGGGTCCCCGTGCAGAACGCTTGGAACATTCAGCACCTCCACAAGTTCTACTCATGACACTCTCATGTAATAATGAGTGGGGCTGTACACGCACCGAAGTCTCTCAATGCGCCATTCCATGGCCTTGCGGGAGCTCCTGCCCACGCCCAAGTGGAAGCCCCATGCTCCGCGCTGGCAGGACGGTCGAACAACGTCTATGCGCACGCCCAAGTGGAGGCCCCATGCTCCGCGCTGGTGGGAAGACTAGTGTAGGTGCCAGATGAGGCAACTTTTCCCTTGTTTCTTGTTAACCGTTTTGTGATTTTCTCGAATGAAATTTGAAGTCTTTGCGGATTTTCTCAAAGAAGGGTGGGAGGTTTGTTTTCCTACGGTGTTTATTTTCTCCAATCTTTCTCCAGAAGATCAGTCACTCCTGCCTGTCCCCCCTGCATCCCGCGAGCGGGGGCTAGGCATGGTGTTGGCGCTTGGGCCTATCCCGGCGACAATAAAGACTCTGGCCATGACAGCCGTGGGTCTGCCCCAGCGAACACCACCTCACCAGGATTCTGGTGCCTAAAACCTCGCGCGATGCTAACAGGCGAGCCAACAGGCACACATTGCCCTCAGCCTCTCGCGCGAGAGGGCTCATCTCCTAGCCTTTCTCGAGCAGCACGACTCGGCATACCAGCGACAATCAACCCTCGCTCGGGGGCTACGAGCATGAAATAAGCACAAGGGAAAGGCGGTCTAGGCGGGCATGAATACGGTTCAATACAAAATTAAGGAATGTTCGTTAGATACCCCTTACACCCCTGAGGGGCCATACTCAAAATGTTGACAGGTAAACAGAAGAAAGAAAGCTTAAGGAGGCGCATCGTCATCATCGCTGTCGTCGGTCCCGTGCCCTCCGGCTTCATGCTGGTCTTCATGGCCTTCAGGGCCGAACTACGTGATCAGGTCGTCCACATGGTCCTCGACCCACTCCCCCACGGCATCCCAAATCGCCCCAGGCATGGGGGCTGCCACTGCTTCGAAGTCGAAATCCGGGTCGCAGCAAAGGAGGTTACTGAAGATGCGCGTTCACACCCATGCAAGGAGATTGCGGATCTCCTCCTGCACGAGCCTGCTCACCCTCTCCGTGCCTCCTTCAAGCCGCTCCATGATCTTGGTGAAGAAAGCAAGGTAACCGGGATCGTCGGGCACAAGCGGGCTGGAGATGCTAACCCTGCTGACGCAGTTCAAGGCACGACGAGCCCTTTGCTCGAGGCTGTGAAACATCTCGGAGCGCGTGTGCTGGAGGCCATGAGCTCGGCTAGCCGCGTCCGCTGCCCATTCCGCGAGCGGGGAGACCTCACCCACCTGCTAATAAAGGGATGCCAGCTCAGCTTCGGCCGCGGCCTGAGCATCCAGTCCAGTCTTCACACGCCTCTCCGCCTCGGCCAGCTTCCCCTAGAGGTCATTAATCTCGCCCTTTAGTTCTTTGTGTCGAGCGCAGAAATGGGTCTCCTAAAGCTTCAGTTTTCGGTGGTGGTCCTTGATGAGGGCCCGGCGGACGGCCGCGACCCCCTCATCAATCTTTGTCTGGACCACCGCCTCCCACGAGGCCAGAGAGGCCTCGGCAGCCATTACATGGTGCCACATTACCTCCAGACGCTCATGCTCCAGGCTTTGCTCGGACGGCTCGTGCGCCCGCGCGTCCTTGAGAGCACGGAGTCCTGCTTCATGCGCCGATGGCCCTTCTGATGAAGTGCTCAGGGTGGCTCTGCGCGCCTGAGCTTCGTGCTCGCGATTTTCTGCGGCTTCGCGCAGTCGATCTGCGGCCTCGGCTTCCTCGAAGGCTCGGTCTTCCTTCACCGTGTCGAAAGATTCCTCGCCCTTCGAGCGGGCAACCTCTCGCTGCAGGAGGCTAAGTTTGACGGCGACCTCGAGCCCACGCCACCCACGCGCTAGGGGCAGATTCTCAACCTCAAGATGCAGGTCAACATTCTGAAGCTCCGCCCCAAGCCTGTTCAGCGCGCCCCTCGCGTTTTGTAGAAGGCCATGCCAAACGATGCCACGCCTAAGCGCATGCTCCAACGCCCGACAGGGGCTTCGCTCTGTGCTCTGGTCTATGGCGGAGGCGCCGGATGACCCGGGGCGGGCCGTCCCCTCGTCTGACTCTCCTGGCCAGGGCATGGCCCTATGCGAGCCCGACGCCCTGTCCGTAGGGGCCGTCGACTCACGGAAGACCTGGTCGCCAGCGAGAATATGCGAGGGGTGCCTCACGGCCTTCCTCGCGAGCCTGATGCTGCATCCGATGAATGGAGCTGGGGACGTGGAGCCGTGGCCCGCTAGAAGCCGCCTCAGGAGGGACACGACCTCCCCGGCATGCACAGGCTCGGCCTCGCAACCCACGGGACGCACAATACCGCGAGCCTTGCACTCACAAGGGCAGGCGGCGGGGGCGCCCCCGTCTTTTCGCCTAGAGGAGACCTGAGAAGCGATAGCTTAAGGGGAGTGTGCCGCGTAAATATCAAGGGGAGCAGGGCGCTTAATCATCCACGGCGATCCAGTTCCTCCTCTTCAAGGGCCGTGGAGGCAGGCCGGCACTGTCTTCAAGCCGCCCTCTCCTTTGGGGGACGCGAGGATCAAGGGTCGGCACACCGGAGCTGAGCATATGGCTCCCCTCGTTTGGAGTAGGAGCCGCACCCTCGGGTGAGGCAACGTCGACGGCGCTTGGAGGTGTAGGGATGGGCTGCCGCGCGGTAGGTGGTTTAGCGCGCCCCTCCATGATCATTAAGATAGCCTCAGCCTGAGAGTCCTCGGGGCATGGGGTCACCATGAAGGGGTTGTCTCGAGGCCCCTCATGGCCCTCCGGGAGCAACCCCCACTCATCGAAGCACGACATTCCCCTCGCGAAGTCTCTCCCATTCGTATAGTTGTACAGGAGGAGCCCTCCCCGAGGGAGCGCATTAGCTTCCCTGCCAGTCAAGAGGCGGAGGATCCCATTCAGCACCGTTGGGGGCAGGGAGGCCACCTGGAGCCTCATGGTGTCCTTGCAGCTAGTAAAGGCCCACATTGGGCGAAAATGGCGCTGGAGGGGAGCGATCCGCCTTCAGATAAACTCCCTCACCACCATTGCCATTGTTACACCCACCGTCCTCAGGTCGACCATCCTCGCCGTGACTCGCGAGAGCCTTGGGTCGGCAAGCCTCTCGTTCTTCAACTCGGAGCTCGCCTCGGCCGGGGACGACGGAGTCTAGAGCAGGGGGCTGTGCTGGGCTGCATCGATGTACACCCATTTTCTCCGAAAATCCTTAGCTTCTGGGTGGATCTCCATGTCGATGCCCTCGTCCACCGTCGTGCTCACTACACGGAGCCTCACGCACCCGGAGCACTGCGTGCTGGTGACCAGTCGCATAGAGAAGAAGTGGCGAAGCAGCGCCACCGAGGGGCGATGGCCACGAAGGCCTCGCACAAGAATGCAAAAGCAGATAGGAGGATATTGGAATCTGGGTCGATATGTAGGGCGTGGACTTGGTAGTGTCAGTGCACGGCGTTGAAGAAGTCTGAGAATGGCAGCAGCAAGCTAGAGAAGAGGGCAAGAACATGGAGGGTGATGGTGGGGCTTCCAAGTTGGTTGATGCCCGCGAGACGGGCCAGACCTTCTTCGCCTTCCACTCGTTGGAGGGCGTCACGATCACTGGTAAGATCTTGTCCAGCCCTTCACGGTTGAGCACGATGGACCGGCCCAGGGCCGGTCCTAGCCGTGCTCGATGGTCCGCCACGGCTGCGGCCCTGTTCTTCTTCCTTCCGCGAGCCATGGCAGTGCGGTGAACCCAAGGAGGCGCAAGATCCGGCGGGCAAGATGCAGGCCGATTAAGGAAGGAAGGGGCGAAAGACGGGCGCGTGAAGGAGCAATGATGGCTCCATAGTGTGCGCCCAGGCTTTTTGTCAGCCTGGGCAGTTGCCGAGGTGATGTGGGGAAGTGGGGGCATCCGCGTCCCGTCGTGAACCACGCGTCAAGCCTGGCCCGCTGGCGATTGGGGCCCACGTCGCTTCGCCTTGCCTTCGTTGCCTTCGCCTCGAAGCCAGGCCGAGGGTGCCGTGGGCCTGGGGGCTACTGTCCGCTTTCTAGGATTGGGGGTACCCAGACCCGCCCGCCTACGGCCCAGCACATGGCTCCATCGACTGCCCAGTATGGCCCAGTTGCAACGTCTCAGAAGCAAGACCCTCGCAAGGCCCCCCTGCCTCGCGAGGCGGACGACACCAAGGCCCCCCGAGGAATGGCCTCCCGAGGCTGCCTCTTGACGAGCGGAGATCTCTATGCAAGCACCCCACCTCGCGAGGCGTGCGATGACATGAGCCATGACGACCATGGCCAGGCGGGCGCCAGCGGGCGCAGGAGAGGATAGTTTCCTCTTTGGTGCTAAGGAGGCAAGGATGTACGCGGGATTCCACAGAATCCTTCAAAGGTTTCCATTCCGGTGCAACAAGACTGAGACCACCAGCTCAACAGGACGGATGTCATCGCCGAGCCCACTACTGCATGATGACCAGAAGCTTCGCAAACGAAGACCATATTAGTCAGGATAGGGTGTTCTCCAGTCCCCTTTCAAATTGGTCGTTGTGGAATCCCTTCCTGCGTAAGCTATGAGGGAAGAGGACCAAGGGCACTATAAATATAGGTTACAGTCCATCGTAGAGAAGGATCTATCATTCGGCCATTTGAGCTCTCCCGAGGCTGCTCACACTTGTACTAGTTCATACTCATCCTCCACGCGAGGCAATCCACCACAAAGTAGGAGTAGGGTTTTACACCACAAGGTGGCCCGAACCTGATTAAACCATCGTGTCCGCCTCTTCTTCCCGCTCGCTCGAACCCGACGAGGCCAAGCCATGGGGCAGTGAGCACGGAGCCGTAGCTAGGCTAGATCCTTCGCACACTCCCCAGAGTTCAGACCTTGTTTGGGTCCACGAAGCCTTGATTCCGATAGATCCATACGAAGAAAGATGAGGATGACAATTTAATTTTGCCCAAACACACCACTCGGGAGTGTCGGTTCCTGAAGCAAGAGATGTGGCAGGATTCCTCTGGGGACAAGGATGAGGATGACGATGACGAAGGCAAGGGTAATTCTGGGTATACCAACGTTGAGAACGCCTTCATGATCTTCGCCGATGTCGAAAGCAGGAGTCGCCTCAAAGTCATTAACCAAGAGGCCAACATGGCAGTTCTGACTGCCACCAAATATCTCGACTGGTCCAAGACGCCAATGACCTTTGATCAATCAGACCACCCGTCCCACGTAGTGACCCTCGGGCGGCAGGCCTTGGTGGTAGATCCGGTCATCGGAGGAGTTCGACTACGCAAAGTCCTATGGACGGCGGCAGCGGGCTCAATATCATTTACGCCGACACATTGGAGGCGATGGGCATCTCGATGACCCGCTTAGCAAGAGCAACATGCAGTTCCACGTTTTGATCCCTAGGAAGAAGACCAAATCACTCGGCCAGGTTTCCCTCGACATCGTATTCGGAGAGGAGAAGAACTTCCGAAAGGAACGACTGACTTTCGAGGTGGTCGACTTCCGAAGCGCTTACCATGCGATCCTGGGTAGGCCTACTAACACATGTTTTATGGCCTGTCCATGTTACGTGAATCTTAAGCTTAAGATGCTAGGGCCAAAAGGCATGATCACCATCACAGGCAACCAGAAGTTGGCGGATGAGTGCCTCCAGAAGGGTTCCCAGATCGCTGATGAGCAGATGGCGATGGCCGAGTTGGACGGATATAAGAAGACAATAGATTCAAGCAAGCTGCTGAAGTCCAAGAAGCCGACTATGGAATCCGCTTTCCAGTCGGTAGGAGAGACGAAGCCGGTGCACATCCACCTAGAGGATCCAAGCGCTGCCCCGCTGAACATCTCCACCATGCTTGACAGCAAATAGGAAGTCAAGATTGTCCAGTTCCTCCGTGAGAACTGGGACATCTTCGCATGGAAACCTTCTGACATGTCGGGTGTTCCTAGGAAGCTGGCCAAGCATAGACTCCGTGTCGATTCGACGATGAAGCCTGATACGACCATTTTGCATCATGCCTTTATATCGATATTTATTGCATTATGGGCTGTTATTACACATTATGTCACAATTCTTATGCCTATTCTCTCTTATTTTACAAGGTTTACATGAGGAGGGAGAATACAGGCAGCTGGAATTCTGGGCTGGAAAAGGAGCAAATATTATAAACCTATTCTGCACAACTCCAAAAGTCCTGAAACTCCACGGAAGTTATTTTTGGAAATAATAAAAAATACTGAGTGAAGAAAATACCAGAGGGGGCCCACACCCTGTCGACGAGGGTGGGGGCGCGCCCCCTTGCTTGTGGGCCCCCTGGTGGCCCTCCGGTGCCCATCTTCTGCTATATGAAGTCTTTCGTCGGAGGAAAAATCATAAGCAAGCTTTCGGGACGAGACTCCGCAGCCACGAGGCGGAACCTTGGCGGAACCAATCTAGGGCTCTGGCGGAGCTGTTCTGCCGGGGACACTTCCCTCCGGGAGGGGGAAATCATCGCCATCGTCATCACCAACGCTCCTCTCATCGGGAGGGGGCCAATCTCCATCAGCATCTTCACCAGCACCATCTCCTCTCAAACCCTAGTTCATCTCTTGTATCCAATCCTTGCCTCTAAGTCTGAGATTGGTACCTGTAGGTTGCTAGTAGTGTTGATTACTCCTTGTAGTTGATGCTAGTTGGTTTATTTGGTGGAAGATCATTGTAGTGACCCGACCCAAATGGATCAAGTCTCTGTGCTTAAGTGTCATCCCTGGATCGGTATGCTGACACACACAGTACTCGAGGATTTATAACAGAGGTAAATCACGTGTATAAAATAACGTAAATACTATTACCTCAATCCAAAATAGCAGAAGTAACAAGGTTGTGGATTCCCATCAACACCAACGGCAAAGTTGAGTGTAGAAATCGTAACCCTAACGTATCACTTACTCGTCGTAAGAATCCTGCAACATGAAACGTTGCAACCCGAAAATGGGTCAGCACATGGAATATGCTGGCAAATTCACACCATAGAGAAATGATGAACAAAGGCTATCACTACATGCATTTATGGCTGGTGGAAAAGCTCTATGGTTATAATGTTTTTGCGAAAAGCCAATTTTTCCCTACTTCAAAGGAATAAATTTTATTTAACTATCATGGTGGTTGTGAAACATTGAGATGGTTGACAGCATCTCAATCCCAATTAAGAACGTGATTAAACCCAAATCAAATTTAAATTAAGTAACACAATGAGATCAACGGGATAATCCAAGAACTAGATACTCAAGATGTCCATAACCGGGGACACGGCTAATCATGATTAGTTTGTACACTCTGCAGAGGTTTGCGCACTTTTCCCCACAAGACTCGATCTCCTTCGTTGGATTTCTCGCACTACATGGTGTTTGAGAAATGGATGATCGAGACACAGTCTTTCAGAAGCATTTACTCTCTACTCCGGGCAGACCGTTACACCTACAATCCCCCTACATCTGCTAGTCCACCTCTTCAAGAGCTCACACAACTTACTCAACTATGCCAGAGCCCATAATGGCTTGTGGCTGCACACGGAAGTTTCTAGCATGAATAATCTTATGATCCCTTTGAGTCTGGGTGGCGGTCCATAGGATGATCACACGGGTACTCCGGGATATCCAAAAATACAGGCAACACTGGGTTCTCCAGGTGCCTCAATCCACCCAGATGTTTATTTAAGTAGCCACCTTAAGTTGAACCATTAATTAACAATCTCACATTTGTCATGGAAATTCACTCAAACCCAATCCACGTCTACGAGCATAGCATAGCAATATAAGCAAACGTGAAGTAACTCCCAAAGGTTTGATTGTAAACAGGGCAATAGGTACTACCTCATCAACTACTTCCCAATACCCACATGTTATCAGTCCTACTCATGCAATGTTTGAGGGTTGAATCTAATGCATAAAAACTGGGTATGAAAGGGATATGATCAAAGTGTGAACTTGCCTGCAATGTTGATGAAGATGATTCGCACTCAATACTCTGGATAGATCTACTCGTCACACTCCGGTCAATCTATCGTAAGCAAGCAATGGTAACCACACATAAGAAATCACTCAAAAGATCAGAAAGAACGAGGAAAACAATTCGGAAAACTTCAAAACCAAGAAAATAACTCTTGCAACATAACACAATTTCTAACAGTACCAAAATTAGGTGAATTTGGCCTTATCAGAAAGTTTAGGTCAAGAGCTTCAGTTTGCAAAAAGAATCAACTCAAACGGAGTTACGGAACTTAAGTTATGAACAAAAGAAGTTTGAATTCAAATCTGATCTAATTCAAATTTTTAAAATTTCAAAAACATGTTTGAGTTGGATTACTGGTTAGAGGAGATCATAACGAAGACGTGGGCATTGGTTTCGTTGGATTTGGACAAACGAGTAAAAAGTTGTAGACATTGGAAGATCAGGGGCGAATCTGTAAATAAATTATTCACAGATGGGTCCCTGGCCGAAAATAACAGAAAAATAAAAAGCTAAATAGTGAACGTTCGTTTATAGGATCTAAACAGTGGACGTTCGCAGTATAACTAAACTTAAAAAAAACAGATCTAGGTTTTCTGTACAAAACCGATCTAGGGTTTTTTGAAAAGAAAAACTAAGAAAAAACCAAAGCGGTTTATTACCGGTTCAGAATTTCGATGAAAACCAATGGTTTTTTGGCGGCGGACCGGGTCGGCGGTGGCGGGGTTCGTCGGCGTCGGAGAAGGGCGGCGGGCAGTTCGGGCTCGACCTGAGCGGCGGCTCTGGTGGCCTGCGGCGAGGGCGGAGTGGACGGGAAGGGGCGGCGCTGAGCGGCGGACCCGTTGGCGGTGGTGGCGGCGACCGAGCGCGCTGGTGGAGCGCGGGGCGAGGCGGCGGCGGCTATGCGGCTCGAGGCACGGACGCCGAGGTCGGCGCGGCGGCGCGCCGTGGCGCGGCTGGAAACCGAGCGGAGCTCGGGGACGAGCGGCATGGGTCGTTGGGCCGCGGCCTGGCTTGGGCGCTGGGCCGGCCCAGTCGGCGACGGGGAGAGAGAGGAGAGAGAGAGGAGTGCTGGGCTTCGGCCTGGCACTGTTCGAAAAGAGTTTTTTTTAACAAAGAGAAAAAGAAATAAAATATAAAATAAAATATTATATAGGCATATAATATATCGCGATTTTCAGAAAAAGATTTCCTACAACGTGAACATTTTTCTAAAGGCAAATAAAATCCTCAAAAATTCAAATAAATCAAACAGTGCTACTGCCTTAATAAAATCCAATAAAAATTATTTTTAAAATACCCAAAATGATTTCAAATTTATTTCTCTCCAATTTTCTGTTGTAGGGAATCATGTTACCTATTTTCTGTATATTTTATTTTTGGAGAAAAATAATTTAAATAAAACTCAAATAACTCCAATATTGAAAAATAATTTCAATGGGACTTTGAATTTAATCCTTTGAAACTCCCAACTCATATTTCATTTGTTTTGAAGAAGTCATTTTATCTTCTCTCGTGAAAATCATTGAGTTGCATAAAGTTTCAGAAATGGGAAATATTTTCAAATGAAATTCAAATATTTTCAACACCCCTTGTCATTTAAATAAATGGAAGAAGTCATGTCATCTTCTCTCCAGGGTTTTGTGGTGAAAAGAATTTGAATTCATGGAGATCATAAAAGCAAAATGAAAGTTTGGGAAAGTCCTTTTATTCCCTCTCATTTAACTTTCAAAAGATTTCGAATTCCACTCACTTTCAGTCAATCAATCAAACAAACAATCAATCCAATCTATCTGTTTATTATAACATTCCAAAATTTAGAATTTTGGGATGTTACAAACCTACCACCCTTAAAATGAATCTCGTCCTCGAGATTCGGAGAGGCTAGAAAGAAATAGGTTAGGATTTGGGGTCTTCTCAAAATCCATCGATCATCCCGGGGTCTGGGGTGCTACCACCCTTAGAAGCATGGTTACGGTTCCATCAAAACTCATATACTCCATCCATTATTCTTGACAGTGTCGGTCTTCTCAGATCTTCAGTATAATTCCTTCTCTGGGCTCTTCCGGTGGTGGCATAACCTTTTCCTCAATTCTTGTGTCCATTCCATCTTGGTAAGGTTATTCCATGACTGGGTCTTCTTAGCTGACGGGTCAGGCGCCAATACTAAACAACTATCGACATCTCATGGTGGTCAACAATTTACGGTTTCTCCTGCAGGAAATGGGTCTGGTTGATCCTCACCGTATAACCTACGATTAGCATCAACTTCCGTGTACAAGGGAAACATTCTTATACCATTCTAAGGTTCAAGCAAGGTTTAATACCGTCGTCTCTCTACCATAGGTAGGTCACTCAGATTTACCATACCATATAGCAAAGCGAACAATAAGAGTAAGTCGGTATGGTGATCAATCCACCCCGCACCCAAATCATTACCTTGTATATGGTTTAGCGAATCTCGCATTCTAACACTCGGTCATCCTCACAAGCATTGCAGAATTTCTCTTGTCAACGAACTAGGTTCGGATAAATCCATGGATTCTGCAAGCCAAACAAACATCTATCGTTCCTTCCCAACCCTCAGGTTTTGCGTAACTCCTATAAGATCGTCTGTCGATAAAAATCGTAACTTCTTCCAGGGTCTTTCCTTCAGCAAGAAATGTGCTTGCTTTTTGGCAGGTCCTGGGGCCTGTGGGTTATGGCCCACCTCATCACTGGTAAACCTTGAACTCATCATGGGGGAAACTGATCCTTAATCCAACATCCAACTTCCTAGTATTCTTAAATCCATCCAATTCTACTGTCTTCCTTCCTTCTATTGGCACCAAACTAGGACATGATTACTCAGACTCATTATGGAATTTCCATTGATCCATATTTCCAACATCATACCTCCTTTATATCCAATAGTAATTTATCCCTTCATCCTCGTGGGATATCCCACATACCGAGATAAAAAAACACTTATACTTATGAAGTCCATACTCCACTTCGTGGAACATCATTATCCTTTCCAGGGTCAAGCGTCCTTACAGGGGAATATTGGCCATCTCTGCATGGCACTTCTTCAACTGGGAAACGTGAAACACATCATGAACTCATGACAGTCCTTCGGGTGACTCCAGCTTGTTGGCCACTTCTCCCATACTCTCCAAAACTCGGTATAGTCCTACAAATCTCGGGACTAACTTTCCTTAACTCCAAATCGTTTAACTCCTCGCAGAGGGGACACACGAAGACATGCTCTGTCTCCAATTTCATAGACTACCTCCTTACGTTTTTGAGTCTGCATAACTCTTCTGTCTGGACTGAGCTACCTTCAGTCTATCTTGAATCAACTTAACATTCTCTTCTGACTCCTTGATCACATTTGGTCCAAACAACTGACGGTCTCCAACTTCATCCCACATCAACGGTGTCTGGCTCCTTCTCCCATACAAAGCTTCAAAAGGGGGCATCTTCAAACTGGCTTGGTAACTGTTGTCGTATGAGAACTCCGCGTAAGGTAGATTATCATCCCTACTAGATCCATAAACTAGCGCACACGCTCTCAACATGTCCTCCAGAATCTGATTGACTCTCTTGGTCTATCCATCTGTCTGCGGATGAAAGGCTATACTGAACTCTAGCCTAGTACCCAAAGTCTGGGGCAGCTGATTCCAAAACTTTGAGGTAAATTGTGTTCCTCTATCTGATACGATGGTCCTCGGAACTCCATGCAGACATACGGTCCTGGTCGTATATATCTTGGCCAACTTCGCACTTGTATAGGTGGTTTTCATTTGGATAAAGTGAGCCACTTTGGTCAAGCGAATCAACTACTACCCAGATAGAATCATATCCCATTCTGGTTCTGGGAAATCCGGTAATGAAATCCATGCCAAGCTTATCCCACTTCCATTCGGGTATCGGCATAGGCTGTAGAAATCCTGCTGGCTTCCGATGCTCTGCCTTTACTCTCTGGCATACATCACCTACGACTACATACTCCGCAATATCCTTCTTCATACCAGTCCACCAGAAATGCTCCTTCAAATCCAAATACATCTTGGTGTTTCCAGGGCGAATCGAGTATGGTGAGTCATGAGCCTCCTGAAGTATTAACTTCCTGATCTTTGCATTATTAGGCACATATACACGGTCCTCGAACCATAAGGTGTCGGGCTCATCCTTACGAAAATCCTTGGCCTTTCCTTTGCTCATTCTCACTTTTATCTCGGCAATCTCTTTGTCATCCTTCTGAGCTTCCCGGATCTTTCCCAACAATGTAGGCTGAACTTCCATTGCTGCAACAAAACCTTTGGGAACAATCTCCAACCGAAGTTCCCTGAGATCCTCTGCTAACTCCTTTGGTAATCCTCCGCTTATGAGGGTATTCGTCCTTGTTTTCTTTATGGTTGTGTCCTATTTCTCCACAAAGCTTGCATGCGCATGTTTTCTTCATATCCTTCCCATAAGGCCTCAACTTTTGGGACACAAGCTAAGACTTTAACAAAGTCCACTTAAATACCTTCCAAGTGGTTACTTCTTGCCATCCATTGATGGTTTGGTACATCCTCCACCAAGTAGCAGCACCTCTTTCAAAACATTGAAGAGCATGTCGGGTCATATCCTTCCCGGCTATAGGGTTATTCTCCATGTGATCCTCCATGTTCTGAATCCATCGGTCCGTCTCCAATTGACTCATCGGTCCAGAAAATACAAACTCATCTCCATTCATCCTCTATTGGGTCCATGGGTTTGGGGTGAGATAAGAGAGGTCGAGAGGGATGCACACAATACAAACAAATTTTTGAAAAGACAGATTTTTTTATTGTGGCTGTCGGAAAAACAACAAACAAATGACAGCTCACAAATGTCGCATCTAACATAGGTATAACAGGGGTTTGGTCTTCTAAAGGTCAATAAGTCTTCAACGTCGCCAAACTCTTCAAGTCTTGTTAATGTCTCCGATGGCTTCTTCCAATCATGCTTGTCCTTCTCAAGTTCTTTTGCCAAATCATCTCTGTTGACGCGAAGTCTCTCGTGACGTCCTTTAAATTTCTGGAGTTGCGTTCCAAACTTCTGGGTTTCAACATCCTTGACATGAACCATGATCCTACTGTCCTTCAGTTCCTGACGAGTCTTTGATGTCTCGAGGTTTTGCTCCTCCATCATGGCTACTTTCAACTTCTAGGTTCTGAGTTCTTCACGAAACGCTTACTTGTCGAATACTGCTTCCTGAAGGTTCATCTTTAAACTTCCTGATGTAATGCTCCAGATCCTGGTGATACACCAGCTAAGGTTAAAACTTCGTCTTGCTGATAGGTGCTCCATCAGCCTTCTACCATCCAATCCTTCCATGCATCTGCATGCTTAACTCCGCACGGTGACAATAGCATAAACGGGTAATAACACCATGGTCAGCCGTGTCTATGCCCATGTTACTGCCATGAGCTTTCATTCCATAACTGATATCTCCTGTCTTTGGGTTTTCTTAACAAAAACTTTGAGTTTCTAACTCTCCATGTTTCGGTCTTTCTCCGATACACCTTGATCTCGGGCATTGATGGCTTCCATAGTCTGCCAAGTTCCATAAGGGTAACCTTCCTAGGTCATACACATCTGGCAATTCTTCAGAGCCTTCAAATTCTCCCAGTCTTAGGAATCTTCAACCGTTGTGGTTTCCATTATCATAATGCACGGTAAAATCCCCTTCATTCTGTAGTGGTCGTGGTTGTCCGATATCTTGTACTTCTTGGATTGGTCTCATCAGTCGAATCTTCGAGTGGTCAAAAGGGGAAAGGGATATGGTCTCACTAAAAGGGAATATTTGAATAAGCTCAGAAGAGAAGAGAGGTAAAAGATCCTTTTGAAAAAGAAAGTTTTAGAGAAAATCCTTTCTATGGGCTTGCCGGTTTCTAGGGTCACGTCCTACAATCAACATGTGCTCTGATACCATCTTGTAGCGACCCGACCCAAATGGATCAAGTCTCTGTGCTTAAGTGTCATCCCTGGATCGGTATGCTGACACACACAGTACTCGAGGATTTATAACAGAGGTAAATCACATGTATAAAATAACGTAAATAATATTACCACAATCCAAAATAGTGGAAGTAACAAGGTTGTGGATTCCCATCAACACCAACGGCAAAGTTGAGTGTAGAAATCGTAACCCTAACGTGATTAAACCCAAATCAAATTTAAATTAAGTAACATGATGAGATCAACGGGATAATCCAAGAACTAGATACTCAAGATGTCCATAACCGGGGACACGGCTAATCATGATTAGTTTGTACACTCTGCAGAGGTTTGTGCACTTTTCCCCACAAGACTCGATCTCCTCCGTTGGATTTCTCGCACTACATGGTGTTTGAGAAACGGATGATCGAGACACAGTCTTTTAGAAGCATTTACTCTCTACTCCGGGCAGACCGTTACACCTACAATCCCCCTACATCTACTAGTCCACCTCTTCAAGAGCTCACACAACTTACTCAACTATGCCAGAGCCCATAATGGCTTGTGGCTGCACACGGAAGTTTCTAGCATGAATAATCTTATGATCCCTTTGAGTCTGGGTGGCGGTCCATAGGATGATCACACGGGTACTCCGGGATATCCAAAAATACAGGCAACACTGGGTTCTCCAGGTGCCTCAATCCACCCAGATGTTTATTTAAGTAGCCACCTTAAGTTGAACCATTAATTAACAATCTCACATCTGTCATGGAAATTCAATCAAACCCAATCCACGTCTACGAGCATAGCATAGCAATATAAGCAAACGTGAAGTAACTCCCAAAGGTTTGATTGTAAACAGGGCAATAGGTACTACCTCATCAACTACTTCCCAATACCCACATGTTATCAATCCTACTCATGCAATGTTTGAGGGTTGAATCTAATGCATAAAAACTGGGTATGAAAGGGATATGATCAAAGTGTGAACTTGCCT
The DNA here is from genome assembly GCF_002575655.3 of Aegilops tauschii subsp. strangulata. NCBI lineage: Eukaryota > Viridiplantae > Streptophyta > Magnoliopsida > Poales > Poaceae > Aegilops > Aegilops tauschii. The sequence goes on along the minus strand of NC_053037.3, from coordinate 204,700,090 downwards.
GCAATGTTGATGAAGATGATTCGCACTCAATACTCTGGATAGATCTACTCGTCACACTCCGGTCAATCTATCGTAAGCAAGCAATGGTAACCACACATAAGCAATCACTCAAAAGATCAGAAAGAACGAGGAAAACAATTCGGAAAACTTCAAAACCAAGGAAATAACTCTTGCAACATAAAACAATTTCTAACAGTACCAAAATTAGGTGAATTTGGCCTTATCAGAAAGTTTAGGTCAAGAGTTTCGGTTTGCAAAAAGAATCAACTCAAATGGAGTTACGGAACTTAAGTTATGAACAAAAGAAGTTTGAATTCAAATCTGATCTAATTCAAATTTTTAAAATTTCAAAAACATGTTTGAGTTGGATTACTGGTTAGAGGAGATCATAACGAAGACCTGGGCATTGGTTTCGTTGGATTTGGACAAACGAGTAAAAAGTTGTAGACGTTGGAAGATCAGGGGCTAATCTGTAAATAAATTATTCACAGATGGGTCCCTGGCCGAAAATAACAGAAAAATAAAAAGCTAAATAGTGAACGTTCGTTTATAGGATCTAAACAGTGGACGTTCGCAGTATAACTAAACTTAAATAAAAACAGATCTAGGTTTTCTGTAGAAAACCGATCTAGGGTTTTTGAAAAGAAAAACTAAGAAAAAACCAAAGCGGTTTATTACCGGTTCAGAATTTCGACGAAAACCAACTGTTTTTCGGCGGCGGACCGGGTCGGCGGTGGCGGGGTTCGTCGGCGTCGGAGAAGGGCGGCGGGCAGCTCGGGCTCGACCGGAGCGGCGGCTCTGGTGGCCTACGGCGAGGGCGGAGTGGACGGGGAGGGACGGCGCTGAGCGGCAGACCCGTTGGCGGTGGTGGCGGTGACCGAGCGCGCTGGTGGAGCGCGGGGCGAGGCGGCGGATCTCGCCGCCGCCGGCGGCTATGCGGCTCGAGGCGGCGGCGAGAAGAGAGGAGAGAGAGGGGGGGTCCGGCTCCTTTTTAAAGGGCCCTCGGGTGCGGCGCCTTGCGCGAGGGGCAGGGGAAGTCCGGCCTCGGCACGGACGCCGAGGTCAGTGCGGCGGCGCGCCGTGGCGCGGCTGGAAACCGAGCGGAGCTCGGGGACGAGCGGCATGGGCCGTTGGGCCGCGGCCTGGCTCGGGCGCTGGGCCGGCCCAGTCGGCGACGGGGAGAGAGAGGAGAGAGAGAGGAGTGCTGGGCTTCGGCCTGGCACTGTTCGAAAAGAGTTTTTTTTAAAAAAGTGAAAAAGAAATAAAATATAAAATAAAATATTATATAGGCATATAATATATCAAAATTTTCAGAAAAAGATTTCCTACAACGTGAACATTTTTCTAAAGGCAAAAAAAATCCTCAAAAATTCAAATAAATCAAATAGTGCTACTGCCTTAATAAAATCCAATAAAAATTATTTTTAAAATACCCAAAATGATTTCAAATTTATTTCTCTCCAATTTTCTGTTGTAGGGAATCATGTTACCTATTTTCTGTATATTTTATTTTTGGAGAAAAATAATTTGAATAAAACTCAAATAACCTCAATATTGAAAAATAATTTCAATGGGACTTTGAATTTAATCCTTTGAAACTCCCAACTCATATTTCATTTGTTTTGAAGAAGTCATTTTATCTTCTCTCGTGAAAATCATTGAGTTGCATAAAGTTTCAGAAATGGGAAATATTTTCAAATGAAATTCAAATATTTTCAACACCCCTTGTCATTTAAATAAATGGAAGAAGTCATGTCATCTTCTCTCCAGGGTTTTGTGGTGAAAAGAATTTGAATTCATGGAGATCATAAAAGGAAAATGAAAGTTTGGGAAAGTCCTTTTATTCCCTCTCATTTAACTTTCAAAAGATTCAAATTCCACTCACTTTCAGTCAATCAATCAAACAATCAATCCAATCTATCTGTTTATTATAACATTCCAAAATTTAGAATTTTGGGATGTTACAATCATATGTTCAGATCCATTATGCATATTAATACTCCTCTGATTATGAACATGACTATGCTTTGTGAGTAGTTACGTTTGTTCATGAGGACATGGGAGAAGTCTTGCTATTAGTAGTCATGTGAATTTGGTATTCGTTCGATATTTTGATGAGATGTATGTTGTCTCTCCTCTAGTGGTGTCATGTGAACGTAGACTACATGATACTTCACCATTATTTGGGCCTAGAGGAATGTATTGGGAAGTAATAAGTAGATGATGGGTTGCTAGAGTGACAGAAGCTTAAACCCTAGTTTATGCGTTGCTTCGTAAGGGGCTGATTTGGATCCATATGTTTCATCCTATGGTTAGGTTTACCTTAATACTTCTTTTGTAGTTGCGGATGCTTGCAATAGGGGTTAATCATAAGTGGGATGCTTGTCCATGTAAGGGCAGCACCCAAGCACCGGTCCACCCACATATCAAATTATCAAAGTACCGAACGCGAATCATATGAGCGTGATGAAAACTAGCTTGACGATAATTCCCATGTGTCCTCGGGAGCGCTTTTCTCTATATAAGAGTTTGTCCAGGCTTGTCCTTTGCTACAAAAAGGATTGGGCCAACTTGCTGCACTTTATTTACACTTGTTACTTGTTGCTCGTTACCAATTACCTGATCACAAAACTATCTGTTACCGATAATTTCAGTGCTTGCAGAGAATACCTTGCTGAAAACCGCTTATCATTTCCTTCTGCTCCTCATTGGGTTCGACACTCTTACTTATCGAAAGGACTATGATAGATCCCCTATACTTGTGGGTCATCAAGACTCTTTTCTGGCGCCGTTGCCGGGGAGTGAAGCGCCTTTGGTAGGTGGAATTTGGTAAGGAAATATTTATATAGTGTGCTGAAAATTACTGTCACTTGTTACTATGGAAAGTAATCCTTTGAGGGGCTTGTTCGGGGTATCTTCACCCCGTCCGGTAGAGCAAATAGTTGCTCCTCAACCTACTGAACCTACTGAAAATGTCTACTTTGAAATTCCTTCGGGTATGATAGAAAACTGCTAGCTAATCCTTTTGCAGGAGAAGGAACATTACATCCTGATGAGCACCTAATCTATGTGGATGAAGTTTGTGGATTATTTAAGCTTGCAGGTATGCCCGATGATGTTATCAAGAAGAAGGTCTTCCCTTTATCTTTTAAGGGAGATGCATTGACATGGTATAGGCTATGTGATGATATGGGATCATGGAACTACAAACGATTGAAATTGGAATTTCATCAGAAGTTTTATCCTATGCATCTTGTTCATCGTGATCGTAATTATATATATAATTTTTGGCCTCGCGAAGGAGAAAGCATCGCTCAAGCTTGGGGGAGGCTTAATTCAAAGTTATATTCATGCCCCAATCATGAGCTCTCGAGAGAAATGATTATTCAAAAAATTTATGCTCGGCTTTCTGACAACAATCGCACCATGCTCGATACTTATTGTACTGGTTCTTTTATGATGAAGACTATTGAATTCAAATGGAATTTATTGGAAATAATTAAACGCAACTCTGAAGATTGGGACCTCGACGAAGGTAAAGGGTCAGGTATAACACCTAAGTTTGATTGTGTTAAATCTTTTATGGACACCGATGTTTTCATGAATTTAGCACTAAATATGGACTTGACTCTGAGATAGTAGCTTCTTTCTGTGAATCATTTGCTACTCATGTTGATCTCCCTAATGAGAAGTAGTTTAAATATAATCCTCCCATTGAAATAAAAGTAGTTGCACCTATTAAAGTTGAAGAAAGGGCTATCACTTATAATGATCCTATTGTTCCTACTGCTTATGTTGAGAAACCACCTTTCCCTGTTAGAATAAAGGATCATGCTAAAGCTTCAACTGTAGTCAACAAAAGTAATATTACGACACACAAACCCCCTGAGCAAGTTAAAGTTAAACCTAATATTGCTATGGTTAAAGATCTCTTGGCTGATAATATCGATGGGCATGTTATTTACTTCTGCAATGAGACTGCTAGAATTGCTAAACCTAGTGCTAAAGATAAACATAGACTTGTGGTAGGCATGCCTGTTATTTCTATTAAAATAGGAGATCATTGTTATCATGGCTTGTGTGATATGGGTGCTAGTGCTAGTGCAATACCTATTGACTTATACAAAGAAATTGTGCATGATATTGCACCCGCTGAGTTAGAAGAAATTGATGTCACCATTAAGCTTGCCAATAGAGATACTATTTCACCAATTAGGATTGTTAGAGATGTTGAAGTCTTGTGTGGGAAAGCTAAATATCCTGCTGATTTTCTTGTTCTTGGTTCCCCACAAGATAGTTTTTGTCCCATTAATTTTTGTAGACCCTTCTAGAATACTGTTAATGCTAAGATAGATTGCAAGAAGTATGTTGTTACTATTGGTTTGGATGATATGTCTCATGAGTTTAATTTCTCTAAATTTCGTAGACAACCTCGTGATGAGGAATTGCCTATTAAAGATGAAATTATTGTTCTTGCTTCTATTGCCGTACCTCCAAGTGATACTTTAGAACAATATTTGCTAGACCATGAAAATGATATGTTTATGAATGAAAGAAGGGAAATAGATGAAGTATTCTTTAAACAGGGACCTATTCTGAAACACAACTTGCCTGTTGAAATCCTAGGGGATCCTCCTCCACCCAAGGGTGATCCCGTGTTTGAACTTAAACCATTACCTGATACTCTTAAATATGCTTATCTTGATGAAAAGAAGATATATCCTTTTATTATTAGTGCTAACCTTTCAGAGAAGGAGGAAGAAAAATTATTCAAAACTCTGAAGAAGCATGGTGTAGCTATTGGATATACTCTTGATGATCTTAAGGGCATTAGTCCTACTTTATGTCAACACAAAATAAATTTGGAGAAAGATGCCAAACCAGTCATTGATCATCAACGACGGCTGAATCCTAAGATGAAAGAAGTGGTAAGAAAGGAAATACTAAAGCTCCTTGAGGCAGGTATAATTTATCATGTTGCTGATAGTCAGTGGGAAGTCCTGTCCATTGTGTCCCTAGGAAGGGAGGTATTACTGTCGTTCCTAACGATAAAGATGAATTGATTCTGCAAAGAATTATTACAGGTTATAGGATGGTAATTGATTTCCGCAAATTAAATAAGGCTACTAAAAAGGATCATTACCCCTTACCTTTTATTGATCAAATGTTAGAAAGGTTATTCTGGTTTCTCTCAAATACCAGTGTGAGCTGATGATCAAGCAAAGACCACATTTACTTGCCCTTTCGGTACTTTTGCTTATAGACGTATGCCTTTTGGTTTATGTAATGCACCTACTACCTTTAAATGATGCATGATGCCTATATTCTCTGATTTTTGTGAAAAGATATGTGAGGTTTTCATGGACGATTTCTCCATTTATGGCTCCTCTTTTGATGATTGCTGGAGCAACCTTGATCGAGTTTTGCAGAGATGTGAAGAAACTAATCTTGTCTTGAATTGGGAGAAGTGCCACTTTATGGTTAATGAAGGCATTGTCTTGGGGCATGAAATTTCTGAAAGAGGTATTGAAGTGGATAAAGCTAAAGTTGATGCTATTGAAAATATGCCGTGTCCCAAGGACATCAAAGGTATAAGAAGTTTCCTTGGTCATGCCGGTTTTTATAGGAGGTTCATTAAGGACTTCTCAAATATTTCTCAGCCTCTGACTAATCTCTTACAAAAAGATATACCTTTCGTTTTTATGATGATTGTGCAGAAGCATTTGAAATATTTAAGAAAGCATTAATCTCTGCACCTATTATTCAGCCACCTGATTGGAATTTACCTTTTGAAATTATGTGTGATGCCAGCGATTATGCTGTAGGTGCTGTTCTAGGGCAAAGAGTTGATAAGAAATTAAATGTTATTCAATATGCTAGTAAAACTCTAGACAATGCCCAGAGAAATTATGCCACTACTGAAAACGAATTTTTAGCAGTTGTATTTGCATGTGATAAGTTCAAACCTTATATTGTTGATTCTAAAGTAACTATTCACACTGATCATGCTGCTATTAAATATCTTATGGAAAAAAGATGCTAAACCTAGACTTATTAGATGGGTTCTCTTGCTACAAGAATTTGATTTACATATTATTGATAGAAAGGGAGCTGAGAACCCCGTTGCAGACAACTTGTCTAGGTTAGAAAATGTTCTTGATGACCCACTACCTATTGATGATAGCTTTCCGGATGAACAATTGAATGTCATAAATGCTTCTCGTACTGCTCCATGGTATGCTGATTATGCTAATTACATTGTTGCTAAATTTATACAACCTAGTTTCACATACCAGCAAAAGAAAAAGTTTTTCTATGATTTAAGACATTACTTCTGGGATGACCCACATCTTTATAAACAAGGAGTAGATGGTGTTATTAGACGTTGTGTACCTGAGCATGAACAGGAACAGATCCTACGCAAGTGTCACCCTTAGGCTTATAGAGGACACCACGCTGGAGATGGAACTGCACATAAGGTATTGCAATCCGGTCTTTATTGGCCTACTCTCTTCAAGGATGCCTGTAAGTTTGTCTTCTCTTCTGATGAATGCAAAGATTTGGTAATATTAGTAGACGTCAAGAAATGCATATGAATTATTCACTTGTTATTGAACCATTTGTCATTTGGGGCTTTGATTATATGGGACCGTTTCCTGCCTCTAATGGGTACACACATATTCTTGTTGGTGTTGATTACGTTAATAAGTGGGTAGAAGCTATTCCAACTAGTAGTTCTGTGTAACATCCCAAATTTTCAATTTGGAATGTTATACATTAGATCATCATTGCATAGCATATTTTATTGCATTTTGGCAAATCCTCGATAAATCCTAAGCAACTCAAGGACCCTCGGAGAGAGTTGGGGATTTTCCCGGTTTTTCATATTTGATTTTTATCAAATAATAAAACGAGGATTTTGGTCTTAATTATTTTTCTCTCCGAAAAATATTTCATATTAAAATAAATGAGAGGAGAAAATATGACTTCTCCAAAACAATTGAAATATTGGAGGAAAAATATTAAAATCAAATATATGGGATTTTATTCGGATTTTATTTGCAATTTTAATTGCATTAAAAAAATTTGCACGTTTTCAAAACTGCATTTTTGGGTCAAGAAAATGTTCACATTGTTCTAATTATTTTAATTAGACGGGGAAAATTTGTTTTATCATTTTTTGGATTTTTATTTATTTTTCTGCGATATTTTTAGATTTGGCGAATATTTAAAAAAAACCCGCGCCCGACTGGGCCGAGGCCCAGCCGAGCCAGGCCAGCCCACCTCCCGTCGTCTCCCTCGCGCGCACGACACCGCCGCCGCCGAGTCCCGCTCGGACACGCCGCCCCGCTGCCGCCTTGCCCCCTCCTCCACGCCACCCCCTCCCCCTCTTATATACCCCCCACCCCGCCTCCTCTCCTCACCCCGCCGCCGCCCCGACCCGCACCCGCCGCCGCCCGCCGCCGCGCCCGCGCCGCCGGCACTCGCGCCGCCGCCCCGCAGCCGTGCGCCGCCTCCCGCCGAGCCCCGCCGCCCCGCCGAGCCCTCGCCCGAGCCCCGCCGCCCCGCCAGAGCTGCCCGCCGAGGTAGCCGAAGCCGCCGCCGCCCGAGTCCGGTTTAAAAAAAAACCGATTCGGTTTATTTTTTTCTAAACCCTAGTTTTCGTTTTTTCAGATCGGTTTATTTTTTTCGGTTTTATTACTTAGTGAACGTTCACCGACCCGTTCGTTTTAACGAATGTGTTCGTCGGATTGTCGCTGTTAACGAACGTTCGTTCCTTTAACTGTTCGTCGGTTTTCTTTTTCGTCGGATTTTCCGCGATTATTCCAGATCGTGATTTCCGATCAGAACTTCGTTTTCGTTTAACTTTTCGCTCGTTTATCTGAATCAGGCGATTCAAGCGCCTAGAGTTTCGTCTCGAAATTATCTTTCCGTTTAACCCACTCAAACAAGTTTTTGCTACTGTAAAATTTGACATAGATCCAGATTAGTACACGAAGCTTGTTTCTTTCGCCGTTTGATTTTCGTTGCTTCGTTCGATTTGATTCTTTTTGCAAACTGGAGTTCTTAGTTGAACTTTCTGGTTAGATCTTTATTTGAGTTTTACTTGTGCATTAGATGAGTACTTATTGTTTGCTTGTTTGTTTGCGATAGAGTACCCGGAGTGCGCCGCTTGCTACTTCGAATCTCTAGGTTACGCGGATCATCAGCAAGGCAAGTAACACTTTGATCATACTCTTCCATAGCCAGTTTTTATTGCATTAGATCAATCCTCAAACATTGCATGATTAGGATCTAATTAAATTGTGGGTATTGGGAAGTAGATGAGGTAGTACCTATTACCTGTTTTATTATCAAACCCTTGGGAGTTACTTCTATGTTTGCTATTATATCGCTATGCTATGCTTGTAGACGTGGATTGGGTTTGAGAGATATTCATGACAGATGTGAGATTGTTAACTAATGGTTTACCTAAGGTGGCAACTAAAACTCATTTGGGTGGATTGAGGCACCTGGAGAACCCAGTGCTGCCTGTATTTTTGGATATCCCGGAGTACCCGTGTGATCATCCTATGGACCGCCACTCAGGCTCAAAGGGATCATGAGATTATTCATGCTAGAAACTTCCATGTGCAGCCACAAGCTATTATGGGCTCTAGCATAGTTGATTAAGTTGTGTGAGCTCTTGAAGAGGTAGACTAGCAGATGTAGGGGATGTAGGTGGTACGGTCTACCCGGAGTAGAGAGTTAACGCTTCTGAAAGACTGTGTCTCGGTCATCCGTTTCTCAAACATCATGCAGTGCGAGAATCAAGCGGAGGCGATCGAGACTTGTGGGGAAAAGTGCACAAACCTCTGCAGAGTGTACAAACTAATCATGGTTAGCCGTGTCTCCGGTTATGGACAACTTGAGTATCTAGTACCTGGATTATCATGTGAATCTCATCACCATGTTACTTTAATTAATTTTGTTGGGTTAATGATGATACTTAATTGGGATTGAGTTGGAGGTACCTTCTCAATGTTTCACAACCACCATGATAGTTAAATATAATTTATTCCTTTGCAGTAGGGAAAAATTGGCTTTTCGCAAAACTGTAACCATAGAGCTTTCCACCAGCCATATATGCATGTAGTATAGCATTATTATGTTCATTATTCTCTATGTGTTACATTGCCAGCATATTCCATGTGCTGACCCGTTTTTGGGATGCAACGTTTCATGTTGCAGACTTTTCAGACGACGAGTAAGGTGCCTTAGGTCGTGGTCTTATACTCAGTGATGCCGTTGGAGTTGATGGACTCACTTATCTTCGAAGCCTTCCGCTGTTAACGTTTTTAGATGGCCTTAAGCCATCTTTATCATACTTATTCTCTTTTGAGATATTCATTTTCATAAGTGTGTGATTGCTACTCTGTTATAAATCCTCCATTTCTACTGTGCGTGTCAGCATTACTGATCCAGGGATGACACTGGTGCACAGCAGCACAGACTGTTTGAGGTCTGGTCGCTACATTCTGATCATAACACCTCTATTAAGATGCTTAAAGAAGTTATTTTTCCGAGGTTTGGAGTCCCTAGATATTTAATGACTGATGGTGGTTCACATTTTATTCATGGTGCTTTTCGCAAAATGCTTGCTAAGTATGATGTTAATCATAGAATTGCATCTCCTTATCACCTACAGTCTAGTGGTCAAGTAGAATTGAGTAATAGAGAGCTCAAATTAATTTTGCAAAAGACTATTAATAGATCTAGAAAGAATTGGTCCAAGAAACTTGATGATGCATTATGGGCCTATAGAACTGCATATAAAAATCCTATGGGTATGTCTCCGTATAAAATGGTTTATGGAAAAGCATGTCATTTACCTCTCGAACTAGAACATAAGGCATATTGGGCTATTAAAGAGCTCAATTATGATTTCAAACTTGCCGGGGAGAAGAGATTATTTGACATTAGCTCACTTGATGAATGGAGAACCCAAGCCTATGAGAATGCCAAGTTGTTTAAAGAAAAAGTTAAAAGATGGCATGACAAAAGGATACAAAAGCATGAGTTTAATGTAGGAGATTATGTGTTGCTATTCAACTCTCGTTTAAGATTTTTTGCAGGAAAACTTCTCTCTAAATGGGAAGGTCCTTACGTTATCGAGGAGGTCTATCGTTCCAGTGCCATAAAAATCAACAACTTCGAAGGCACAAATCTGAAGGTGGTGAACGGTCAAAGAATCAAACATTATATCTCAGGTAATCCAATAAATGTTGAAACTAATATTATTGAAATGGTAACCTCGGAGGAATACATAAGGGACACTTTCCAAAACGTTTCAGACTCCGAAAAGGAATAGGTATGTGGTACGGTAAGTAAACCGACTCCAAAATAGTTCTAATGGCAATTTTTCTCCGTTTTGGAATATTTAGAAAAATAGGAAAATAAGAAGCAGTCCTGGAAGGACACGAGGCCTCCACGAGGGTGGAGGGCGCGCCCTACCCCCCTGGGCGCTCCCCCTGCCTCGTGGGCACCTCGTGTGCTCTCCGGACTCTGTTTTCTTGCACGATAATTATTTCGGTTAGTAAAAATTCATTATATAAACTCCCGAAGGTTTTGACTCCCGTATCACGCAATTATCCTCTGTTCTTGTTTCGAGCTGTTTTCTGTCAGGGTTGTCAAGGCCAGGCATCATGTCGTCCCCCTCCTCCAATAATGGTGACAACGATGCTTGGCTAATGAAGATAGAGCTGAAGAGGGAAGAACCCATGGAGATCAACAAGGATGAAGGGATCAAGAAGGCCATGGAGGACCAAGCTCCGACAGCAGAAGACATCCTTCAACTTGATCACAATCTTCTTACCCCAACTGAGATCAAAGCTTTCAAGATGATTGAGTTAGCTCGTATACAAAACAAGTATCTCACACGTGAAAATATTTTGTTGAAGGAGCATATCATCGCACTCAAGGGCATTATCCGCAAGTTGGAGGACCTCTTACGCTCGATGTGCGACTATCCATCATCACCTCCATCTTCTTCACCAGCAAAGGAGATATAATCACATGGGTATGGGCACTCCCCTTGGCAACTGCCAAGCTTGGGGGAGGTGCCCTGGTATCGTATCACCATCACATCTCTATCTTTATCGTTTTCTTAGTTCGATCCTTTTAGTAATATCTTGATCTAGTAGAATAAAGTTTTAGTATGATCTAGTTTTGAGTTTTGCTTTATGATCCCTCTATGTAATCGAGGCCGTGAGTTATATAATAAAGATTAGTGTTGAGTCAAGGGCTTGATTATTTTGCCATGATCTTGAAGGAATAAAAGAAAAGAGAAAGAAAGAGTAAAAAGAAATAAATAGAGATCATATTGATCTTATGGAGAGTAACGACTTCAATAGAAAGAGTATGATAATTAAAAGTTGTTAAGAGTTGACAAACATAGTTTTGGTCATCATTGCAATTAATAGGAAGTAATAAAGAAAGAGAGGTTTCACATATAAATATACTATCTTGGACATCTTTTATGATTGTGAGCACTCATTAAAATATGACATGCTAAAGAGTTGATGTTGGACAAGGAAGACAACGTAATGGGTTATGTTTTCTTATATCTGAAATAAAGTATATTGTCACGGATCATCCAACATGTTGAGCTTGCCTTTCTCCCTCATGCTAGCCAAATTCTTTGCACCAAGTAGAGATACTACTCTTGCTTTCGATTTCCCTTAAACCCAGTTTTGCCATGAGAGTCCACCATATCTACCTATGGATTGAGTAAGATCCTTCAAGTAAGTTGTCATCGGTGCAAGCAATAAAAATTGCTCTCTAAATATGTATGATTGATTAGTGTGGAGGAAATAAGCTTTATACGATCTTGTGATGTGGAAGAAATAAAAGTGACGGACTGCATAATAAAGGTCCATATCACAAGTGGCAATATAAAGTGACGTTCTTTCGCATTAAGATTTTCTGCATCCAACCATGAAAGCGCATGACAACCTCTGCTTCCCTCTGCGAAGGGCCTATCTTTTACCTTTATCTTCTACCTTATGCAAGAGTCATGGTGATCTTCACCTTTCCTTTTTACACTTTATCCTTTGGCAAGCACAGTGTGTTGGAAAGATCTTGATATATATATCCAATTGGATGTAAGTTAGCATGAGCTATTATTGTTGACATTACCCTTGAGGTAAGAGGTTGGGAGGCGAAACTATAAGCCCCTATCTTTCTCGGTGTCCGATTAAAACTCCGTAACCACAAGTATTGCGTGAGTGTTAGCAATTGTGAAAGACTAAATGATAGTTGAGTATGTGGACTTGCTGAAAAGCTCTTACATAGATTCTTTCCGATGTTATGATAAATAGCAATTGCCTCAATGACTGAGATTATCGTTTGTTAGTTCTCAATAAAGTTTATGATTCATACTTTGCATTGTGAATAGATTATTACTTGAGCATAAGAAATCACATGACAATATCCATATATGTTGTTGTTCTAAGAATGATCATGATGCCCTCATGTCCGTATTTTATTTTATCGACACCTCTATCTCTAAACATGTGGACATATTTATCGTTATCGGCTTCCGCTTGAGGACAAGCGAGATCTAACCTTGGGGGAGTTGATACGTCCATTTTGCATCGTGCCTTTATATTGATATTTATTGCATTATGGGCTGTTATTACACATTATGTCACAATTCTTATGCCTATTCTCTCTTATTTTACAAGGTTTACATGAAGAGGGAGAATACCGGTAGCTGGAATTCTGGGCTGGAAAAGGAGCAAATATTAGAAACCTATTCTGCACAACTCCAAAAGTCCTGAAACTCCATGGAAGTTATTTTTGGAAATAATAAAAAATACTGAGCAAAGAAAATACCAGAGGGGGCCCACACCCAGGCCACGAGGGTGGGGGCGCGACCTACCCCCTGGGCGCGCCCGCCTGCCTCGTGGGCCCCTTGGTGGCCCTCCGGTGCCCATCTTCTGCTATATGAAGTCTTTCGTCCGAGGAAGAATCATAAGCAAGCTTTCGGGACGAGACTCCGCCGCCATGAGGCGGAACCTTGGCGGAACCAATCTAGGGCTCTGGCGGAGCTGTTCTGCCGGGGACACTTCCCTCCGGGAGGGGGAAATCATCGCCATCGTCATCACCAATGCTCCTCTCATCGGGAGGGGGCCAATCTCCATCAACATCTTCACCAGCACCATCTCCTCTAAAACCCTAGTTCATCTCTTGTATCCAATCTTTGTCTCATAGCCTGGGATTGGTACCTGTAGGTTGCTAGTAGTGTTGATTACTCCTTGTAGTTGATGCTAGTTGGTTTATTTGGTGGAAGATCATATGTTCAGATCCATTATGCATATTAATACCCCTCTGATTATGAACATGAATATGCTTTGTGAGTAGTTACGTTTTGTTCCTGAGGGCATGGGAGAAGTCTTGCTATTAGTAGTCATGTGAATTTGGTATTCGTTCGATATTTTGATGAGATGTATGTTGTCTCTCCTCTAGTGGTGTTATGTGAACATCGACTACATGACAGTTCACCATTGTTTGGGCCTAGAGGAAGGCATTGGGAAGTAATAAGTAGATGATGGGTTGCTAGAGTGACAGAAGCTTAAACCCTAGTTTATGTGTTGCTTCGTAAGGGGCTGATTTGGATCCATATGTTTCATGCTATGGTTAGGTTCACATTAATACTTCTTTTGTAGTTGCGGATGCTTGCAATAGGAGTTAATCGTAAGTGGGATGCTTGTCCCAGTAAGGACAGCACCCAAGCACCAGTCCACCCACATATCAAATTATCAATGTACCGAACGCGAATCATATGAACGTGATGAAAACTAGCTTGACGATAATTCCCATGTGTCCTCGGGAGCGCTTTCCTTCATGTAAGAGTTTGTCCAGGCTTGTCCTTTGCTACAAAAAGTGTTGGGCCATCTTGCTTCACTTTATTTACTTTCATTACTTGTTACCCGTTACAAATTACTTTATCACAAAACTATCTGTTACCGATAATTTCAGTGCTTGCAGAGAATACCTTGCTGAAAACCGCTTATCATTTCCTTCTGCTCCTCGTTGGGTTTGACACTCTTACTTATCGAAAGGACTACGATAGATCCCCTATACTTGTGGGTCATCAAAGCCTCTCAAAGAGCACCTTTGATGATCCTCCACCGAGAAGCGCAAGGCGATCGGTGAGGAGATAGCGCGGCTCTTGGCCGCCAAGTTCATCTGAGAGGTGTACCACTCCGAGTTGCTTGCCAATGTCGTCATGGTACCAAAGAAGAATAATTCTCTCAAAATGTGTATCAATTTTAAGCATATCAATCAGGCCTGCGCGAAAGATATTTTCCCTCTCCCTCGCATAGATCAGATTGTAGATTCTATTGCCAGGTGTGAGCGCTTGTCGTTTCTAGATGCGTACTCCGGGTACCACCAGATCCGAATGTATGGTCCTTGTGAAATAAAAACATCATTCATCACCCCATTTTGTTGTTTTTGCTATATCACCATGCCATTCGGATTGAAAAATGCCGGGGCCACATTTCAGCGTATGATCAAAAAGTGCTTGCAAAAACAAATCAGTCGGAATGTCGAGCCCTACATGGATGACATCGTGGTCAAGTCCATGAAGTGTTCCGACCTCCTATCTGACCTCATCGTGACCTTCACGAATTTGCGCACTTTCAAAATTAAGCTCAACCCAACCAAGTGTACATTCGGTGTACCCACTGGCAAATTACTCAGGTTTCTTGTTTCCGGATGGGGGATCGATGCCAATCCCGAGAAAATCAGAGCCATCATCCGAATGAAGCAACCAGAGTGCCTCCACGACGTACAACGTCGCACGGGCTGCCTTGCGGACCTAAATAGATTCGTCTCAAGACTCAGCTAGAAGGCCTCACCACTTTACCGATTGATGAAGAAGTCTGACAGGTTCGAGTAGACTCCCGAAGTGCAGGCCGCGTTCCAAGAACTTAAAGCCTTGCTTTCCACCCAGCCGGTGCTAGCTGCTCCGGGTAGCAAAGAGCCTTTGCTCTTATATATCGCAGCCACATGCCAAGTTGTTTGCATGGTCCTCACTGTGCAACGGAAAAAACAAGGCAAAACGTTCAAGCTTGAACAACCAGTCTACTACATCTGTGAAGTTCTGACCCCTTCCACGCAAAGGTATCCGCATTATGAGAAGCTTGTATATGGAATTTACCTAACTACATAGAAGGTGGCACATTACTTTCAAGAACACTCAGTCACGGTGGTAAGCGATGCCCCTCTGTCTGAGATCATGAACAACAGAGATGCCATGGGCCGAGTGGCTAAGTGGGCCATCGAGCTCCTTCCATTGGACATCAAGTTTGAAGCTAAGAAAGCCATCAAGTCACAAGCCTTGCTAGATTTCCTAGCCGAATGGATTGATCAAGAGCAACCCGTCATGAGTGTTCCCGAACTCTGGACATGTTCTTTGACGGCTCCAAGATGCTCCACGGCTCCGGGGCCAGAGTGGTCTTGGTGTCTCCTAAAGGCGACCGACTCAGATATGTGCTCCAGATTCACTTCGAATCCTCCAACAACGAAGCCGAATACGAAGCTCTCCTGTATGGGCTACGAATGACAATTTCTCTGGGAATTCACCGCCTAATGGTCTATGGCAAATCGGACCCAGTGGTCAACCAAGTCATGAAAGAGTGGGACATCCATTGTCCGGCGACGACTGCCTATTGCAACACCATCAGAAAACTAGAGAAACACTTAGAAGGGCTGGAGATCCATCACGTGGCACGCATCAAGAATCAAGCGGCCAATGATTTGGCCAAAATGGGCTCAACCCGGAAGACGGTACCCAAGAATGTGTTCCTAGAACACCTGCCTTCGCCCACAATCAAGGAAGATCCTTCTATGGAAGAGCCCTCATAGCCAGTCGGACCTTCCAATCCGACTGAAGTCAACATCCCCGCAGTAATCGATCTGGTCCAAGAGATCCTTGTCATCACTTTTGAGTGGACCGAGCCGTACCTGGCATACCTGCTCCGGCAAGTTCTCCCAGAGGATGAAGATGAAGCCTGCCAGATCTTTCATCGGTCCAAGGCTTTCACCGTCATGGGAGATCAACTGTACAAGAAAAGCACGGATGGAGTCACTCAGCGATGCATATCACCGGAGGAAGGGAAACAAATCCACAGGAGATTCACTCGGGAACATGTGGACACCATGTGTCCTCTCGGACCCTGGTCGCCAAAGCGTACAGATTTGGGTTCTATTGGCCCCGAGCCAATGAGGCCGCTCGCGATATAGTCAACCAATGCCTCGGATGCCAGTTTTATGCAGACCAATCACACAAGCAAGCGTCTGCCGTGAAGACTATCCCCCTCACTTGGCCATTCGCTGTCCGGGGACTCGACATGGCTGGCCCTCTTCGTACTGTGGTGAGTGGCTTCACACACATGTTGGTAGCAATGGACAAGTTCACCAAGTTGATCGAGGCCAAACCCATAAAGAAACTGGACTCGGCCACTGCGATTCAATTCATGAAGGAGATTATCTTCAGATTCGGAGACCCACATAGCATCATCACTGACAATGGGTCTAACTTCGACTCAGATGAGTTCCACGAGTTTTGTTATACCCAAGGCACTCAGGTCAATTACACCTTTGTGGCACACCCGCAGTTGAATGGGCAAGCCGAGAGCCCGAATGGGCTCATACTCCAAGGATTGAAACCTCGTGTCATGTGTGATCTGACTCACGCGGCAGGGGCCTGGGTGACCGAGCTACCATCAGTCCTCTGGGGCCTGCAGACGACCCCGAATCGATTCACCAATCGCACCCCATTCTTTATGGTGTACGGGTCAGAAGCAGTTTTACCGAGTGGTCTGCTCCACAATTCTCCCCGAGTGGATCTTTACTCGGCAGTTGAAGCTAAAGAAGCAAGGCAGGATGGCCTAGACCTTTTGGAGGAAGAACATGAGCTGGCCCTTTTAAGATCAACGTGGTACCAACAAGACTTACTTCGTACCACGACAGACACGTCAGAGGGCGTGTCTTCCAGGAAGGAGACCTGGTCCTCCGAGTGGATCAGCAGAAACCTCACAAGCTGGCACCCTCTAATGTCTACTACGCAACCTTGTTCTTGTAGACTCGTGTACGGCCTCCAGGCGCAGAGTTTTGTAGGACAGTAGCAAATTTCCCTCAAGTGGATGACCTAAGGTTTATCAATCCGTGGCAGGCGTAGGATAAAGATAGTCTCTCTCAAACAACCCTGCAACCAAATAATAAAGAGTCTCTTGTGTACCCAACACACCCAATACAATGGTAAATTGTATAGGTGCACTAGTTTGGTGAAGAGATGGTGATACAAGTGTAACATGGATAGTAGATATAGGTTTTTGTAATCTGAGAATATAAAAACAGCAAGGTGATACGTCTCCAACGTATCTATAATTTTTATTGTTCCATGCTATTATATTATCTGTTTTGGATGTTTTATATGCATTATTATGCTATTTTATATTATTTTTGGGACTAACTTATTAACCCAGAGCCCAGTGCCTGTTTCTATTTTTTCCTTGTTTTTGAGTATTATAGAAAAGGAATATCAAATGGAGTCCAAACGGAATAAAACTTTAAGATTATTTTTCTTGGACCAGAAGACACACGTAGGACTTGGAGAGGAAGGAAGAAGAGTCCCGAGGGCTCCACAAGCCCTCGGGGCACGCCCTAGGGGGCCTCCCTTGCTTGTGGGCCCCTCGGAGTTCCTCTAACACTAATTCTTGGCCTGTAAATTCAGAAATATTCCCAAACCAACAGAAGCGTCCACCAAAATACTTTTCTGCACCCGAAAACCTCTGTTTCCGCAAGATCCCATATTGGGGCCTTTTTCGGCATCCTGCCGCAGAGGAATTCGATCATGGAGGGCATCTACATCAACTCTATTGCCCTACCGATGAAGCGTGAGTAGTTTACCACAGACCTACGGGTCCATAGCTAGTAGCTAGATGGATTCTTCTCTCTCTTTGATCTTCAATACAATGTTCTCCTCGATGTTCTTGGAGTTCTATCCGATGTAATATTCTTTTGTGGTGTGTTTGTCGAGATCCGATGAATTATGGATTTGTGATCAGATTATCTATGAATATTATTTGAATCTTCTCTGAATTCTTATATGCATGATTTGATATCTTTGTATTTCTCTTTGAATTATTGGTTTGGTTTGGCCAACTAGATTGGTTTTTCTTGCAATGGGAGAGGTGCTTAGTTTTGGTTTCAATTTTGCGGTCTCCTCACCCAGTGACAAAGTAGGGGTTGCGAGGCACATATTGTATTGTTGCCATCAAGGGTAAAAAGATGGGGTTTTCATCATATTGGTTGAGTTTATCCCTCTACATCATGTCATCTTACTTAAGGTGTTACTCCGTTCTTATGAACTTAATACTCTAGATGCATGCTGGATAGCAGTCGATGTGTGGAGTAATAGTAGTAGATGTAGGCATGAGTCGGTCTACTTGACACGGACGTGATGCCAATATTCATAATCATTGCCTTGGATATTGTCATAACTTTGTGCTTTTCTATCAATTGCTCGACAGTAATTTGTTCACCCACAGTAATATTTTCATTTAAGAGAGAAGATTCTTGTGAAACCTATGGCCCCCAGGTCTATTTACCATCATATATTTTCAGATCTATAAACCAAAAAACCCAAAAATACCTTCCTGCAATTTATTTTCTTTTATTTTTTTACATTTTAGTAATCTTTTATATCTATCTCTATCAGATCTCATCCTTGCAAGTGAGCGTGAAGGGATTGACAACCCCTTTATCGCGTTGGGTGCAAGTGTTTAATTGTTTGTGGAGGTGCATAGATTGGAGACTTGCGTGTATCTCCTACTGGATTGATACCTTGGCTCTTAACTGAGGGAAATACTTATCTCTACTTGGCCGCATCACCCTTTCCTCTTCAAGGGAAAAACCAACGCAAGCTCAAGAAGTAGCAGGAAGAATTTCTGGCGCCGTTGCCGGGGGGATCTACATCAAGCCTACCAAGTACCCACCTTAAACACTCATCTCTTGTATTACATTATTTTCCATTTGCCTCTCGTTTTCCTCTCCCATACTTCTAAAACGATTTCAAAAAAAACAAAAATATTTGCCTTTTTATTTGCCTTCTTTCCATTTGCCTTTATGTCTTACTTGGTTTGTTTGCTCGTTTGCTTGGAATAATTGTGTATTTATTGAAAATCATAAGGCAAAAATTTTATGGATCCTCATCCACTTTATAATCTTCTTAAAAGATCCAACTATGATGAACCAATTGCTAGTGACTTGAGTGCACTAGACTATCTTTATGGTGTTTTGCTTGAAATTCGTGAATCCGAAAATTGTGATGAAGTGCTAAAGGAAGAAATTCATAAAGTGATTCACGGTAGCTCCTTGAATGAAAAGCATGATTGCAAAGATGTTATTATAAATTCTATTAATGTCATATGTGCTAATAATATGCAAAACCCTAAGCTTGGGGATGCTAATTTTAGTATGTCCACTACCTATTGCAATGATCATGATTGGGGTGATTCTTCTTATGATCTTGAAAATTTATTTAATCCTCATGATGAATATGTTGTCATAATATTGAAAGTGGGCTTGGAAGAGTGTCAACTCTAGGTAATAATGATCTCACTATTTTGGAAATTGATTAATCTTATGAAATTTTTGATAAAAGTGGGCTTGGAGAGGTCATGACTTTATTTGATGATAATCCCACTATTTTGGAAGAGTGTCAACCTTGCATACACGTGGATCATCTAGAGAATATGTTATTTGATAGCTATATTGTTGAATTTGAGTATGATCCTACATGTAATTATTATGAGAGAGGAAAGTATGGTTGTAGAAATTTTCATGTCATGAAATTACCTCTCGTTATGTTGAGATTGCTGTTGTTTCTTTCTTCTTCCTTGCATATGCTAGTTTTTGCTTGTGATGATAATTTGTTTGCTTATAAAATGCCTATGCATCAGAAGTATGTTAGACTTAAACTTGTTGTTCACATGCTACATGATGCTTGATACGTCTCCATCGTATCTACTTTTCATAATGCTTTTCCTCTTGTTTTGGACTCTAATTTGCATGATTTGAATGAAACTAACCCGGATTAACGCTGTTTTTAGCAGAACTACCATGGTGTTGTTTTTGTGCAGAAATAAAAGTTCTCGGAATGGAACGAAACTTTGTGAGGATTTTTTTATACAATAAAAGAGAATTCTTGAGCCAAGAACCACCGGGGGGCACCTGGGTGGGCACAACCCACCAGGGCGCGCCTCCCCTCCATGCGCGCCCAGGTGAGTTGTCCCCACCTGGTGGCCCCGCAGACCCTGAAACCGATGCTATAAAATCCTATTTTTCCAGAAAAAATCGGGGAGATATAATTATCGCGTTCCATTCCGAGGCCAAATCTGGAACCCGTTTGGGGCTCCAGAGAGGGGGATCTTCGATCTTTGTCATCACCAACCCTTCTCCATCTCCAATTCCATGATGCTGCTTAGCTGGAGTGAGTAATTCCTTCGTAGGCTCGATGGTCGGTGAGGAGTTGGATGAGATTCATCATGTAATCGAGTTATTTTTGCTAGGGCTTGATCCCTAGTATCCATTATGTTCTGAGATTGACGTTGTTATGACTTTGCCATGCTTAATGCTTGTCACTTTGGGCCCGGGTGCCATGATTTTAGATCTGAACCATTTATGTTATCATCATTATATCTATGTTCTAGATCCGATCTTGCTATTTCTAGTAACCTACTACGTGTTAAGATCCGGCAACCCCAGACTGACAATAGTCGGGACACTTCCCGGTGATCACCGTAGTTTGAGGAGTTTATGTATTCATCGTGTGTTAATGCTTTGTTCCGGTTCTCTATTAAAAGGAGGCCTTAATATCCCTTAGTTTCCAATAGGACCCCGCTGCCACGGGAGGGTTGGACAAAAGATGTCATGCAAGTTCTTTCCATAAGCACGTAAGACTATTTACGGAATACATGCCTACATTGTATTTATGAACTCGAGCTAGTGTCGTATCGCCCTAGGTTATAACTGTCACATGATGAATATCATCCAACAAATCGCCAATCCAATGCTTATGATTTTCCTACATATTGATCTTGCTAAGTTACTACTGTTATCGTTACTGTTGCACTTGCTACAAAATCACCGCTATCACTGTTACTGTTACTATTGCTTCTGCCACTATTATCAAAACTATCATACTACTTTGCTACTGATCACTTTGCTGCAGATAGTTAATCTCCAGGTGTGGTTGAATTTGACAACTCAGCTGCTAATACTTACAAATATTCTTTGGCTACCCTTGTATGGAATCTATAAATTTGGGTTGAATACTCTACCCTCGAAAACTGTTGCGATCCCCTATACTTGTGGGTTATCAAGACCTTTTTCTGGCGCCGTTGCCGGGAAACATAGCTAAATTTGTTGAGTCACTTGGGATTATTACCTGTTTATCAGTATGAAGAATTTGAAGGATGCTAAGACCAAGATTTTTTCCTCTAAGACGAGGGGAGGTAAGGAACTGCCATCTAGCTCCGCTTTAGATTCACCTTTTGTTAAAAGTAAACTTGCAACACCACCACATGCTAATAATCCTAATATGTCGCAAGTTATTGATGATGCTACTTATACTATGAATAATGTTATGATGATTCTAGTACCTTGCTTGATGATAATGTGCCACTAGGTGAATTTCTTTATGAAACAAAGTGCTAGAGTAAGACAGCATGATATTGTTGAAATTGATGATGAGCTTGAAACTAAAAATCTTCAAGCACCTATTAGAGCTAGCACTCCTAGATATGAATTGCCAAAGGTACAGGAAGGTTATGTTATGGGTGAGGAGGCAACTAGAGATATTCTTGCTTGTAAGGATAGAGATGATCTAGAGAAATTAATATGCAAGCATAAAGAGAAATCTTTGAACGTTAAAATAAAATGTGATCCTAAGTTTGCTACTTCACCTATATTTATTGATGATAAGGATTATGAATTCTCTGTCAACCTAGTGTTAATTACTTTGGTTGAATTTGACCCTTTCCATGGTTATGAAACTGAAACTGTTGTCGCACATCTTACTAAGTTGAATGACATAGCCACCCTTTTTGCTCATGATGAGAAGATCCGCTATTACTATATTCTCAAATTGTTTCCATTCTCATTAAAGAGTGATGCTAAAGCTTGGTACAATACTCTTGCTCCTAGTTGTGTGGGTAGTCCCCAGGATATGATTTATTACTTCTCTGGAAAAAAATTCCCTGCTCATAAGAAACAAGCTGCCTTACAGGAAATATTTAACTTTGTGCAAATTGAAGAAGAGAGTCTCCCACAAGCTTGGGGGAGGCTTATCCAATTGCTTAATGCTTTGCCTGATCATCCTCTTAAGAAAAATGAAATAATTGATATCTTCTATAATGGACTAACCGATGCTTCTAGGGATTACCTAGATAGTTGTGCTAGTTGTCTTTTCAGGGAACGAACTATTGGGCAAGCTGAAGAATTATTGAATAACATATTGAAAAATTATGATGATTGGACTCCTCCTGAACCACCGCTTAAACCCACTCCGAAGAACAGGTGTATCTTATATCTCAGTCCTGAAGATATGCAAGAGGCAAACAAATCTATGAAAGGAAAATGTAGTAAAGCTGAGGATGTCAAAAATTCACCTCCTATTGAAGAAATCCATGGGCTTGATACACCACCACCACCTAAGGTGATAGAGGTAAATTATCTAATGAAATTCAATGATAATGACAATCCTCACAATATGCACCCTAGCCAATGCCTTTATGAGTTTGAAAATTACATTAGAAAACAAGATCACTTCAATGCAAATGTTATGAAACAGTTGAAATACAATTCTTATATGATTGCTCGCTTGAGTGACTTGTTATTTAGAATCTCAAATGATGTTAGAGGTAATGAACACTCACCTTCTGATAATGAAAAAGATAATGATGATGTTCATTAAGACACTCAAAAAAAAAAAGAACGAGACAATGATGTTGGGATAGAACCGACAGTTGATCTTGATAACCCACAACCCAAGAATAAAAGATATGATAAAAGAGACTTTGTTGCTAGAAAACATGGTAAGGAAAGAGAACCATGGGTTCAAAAACCTATGCCCTTTCCACCTAAGTCAAGTAAAAAGAAAGATGATGAAGAATTTGAACGCTTTGCTGAAATACTGAGGCTAGTCTTCTTGCGTACTCGCTTGACTAGTATCTTGAAAATGCCTCCTTATGCAAAGTACATGAAAGACATCATCACCAATAAGAGAAAAATACCGTAAGCTGAAATCTCCACCATGCTTGCTAATTATACTTTTAAAGATGGAGTACCTAAAAACATGGAGATCCGGGAATTCCCACTATACCTTGCCCCATCAATAGAAATTATGTGGAAACTGCTCTATGTGACTTGGGAGCTGGTGTTAGCGTTATGCCTTTCTCTTTATATAAAAGACTTGATTTGAATAAAATCGCACCTACTGAAATATCTTTGCAAATGGATGATAAATCAACTGCCATACCTATCAGTATTTGTGAGGATGTGCTTGTTGTTGCAAATGTTACAATTTTGACTGACTTTGTTCTACTTGAGATGCCCGAGGAAGACATCATGTCGATTATGCTTGGTAGACCCTTCTTGAATACTGCAGGGGTTGTTATTGATTGCAATAAAATCAAGGTCACTTTTCATATCAATGGTAATGAGCATTACGGTGCACTTTCCGAAGAAACAATTCCAAGTGAATAGTATTACTGTTATTAAAAAATCTTCGACAATCACTATTGGAAGTTTTCAACTACCTCTGACTACTGTCAAAAAGAAATATGAAATGCTTACCGTTGGGGACATTCATATCCCCGTTGAGGTAACTTAGTGATTTACGAAAGTTCTTCGGTTTCATGCTAATTGAAAGTGGTTGCTAACAAGACAAGATCAACCTTATTAATGGATCATTTTTTAGAGGTATGAAGTTGATGAATTTACTGAGCACTAACTTCTGTCCCTACCTTTTGTTTTCTGTTTTTATTAGTTAAAAATAAAATGCCATGTTTTGTCTGTTTTCTGAATTTCTCATGGAATAAAAAATGACCCAAAAATAAAAGTTCTCAGAATGCTCTGAAAATTTAATACGATTTTTTCCTGAATATTTAAGAATTTTTGGTACAAATAACATCAGAGGGAGGTGCACCAGGTTGGCACAACCCACCTGGGCGCGGCAGGACCCCCAGGCACGCCCTGGTGGGTTGTGGTCCCCATGTGGGCCCCCTCACTTATCTCTTCATCCCACATCACCACCTACGTACCTCTAGAAAAAAATCACCATTGCTCTCTCTCTCGTTTTCTTCTTTCAAACCCGCGGATTTCGATCTCTTTGCTCGAAGCTCCGTTTCTGAAACAGTTTCGGGAGATTGTTGCTTGGTATGTGACTCCTCCATTTGTCCAATTAGTTTTTGCTTTAATGGTTTATATTTTGAATAATTAGGTACTCTTGGTGCTGCTGTAGATGAGCTTGCATGTTGAATTCTTAGAGTTCTAAGTAGTTGAATGCTTGCCATGGCCTCTATGCATACCTATGAGTAGTTGCTATTAATGTTGTGAAGTTCTGTTGACAAATTTTTTTCACCTAAATTTTTTCAGAAAGTTGTACGCAAATATGATGAACCTATTTGGAAGGAGTTCTTCGAGGTGGAGATCCTCAGAGGCATCTTCTAGTGACAGCTCCGTTCGTGGGTCTTATGTTGAACCAAGTGAAAGTTCCATACGAGATGTCGCCACCAAAACATGCCTATGGCCCTGCAATGATTATATGGTGAGTATGGGCACTAAGGAGGAATTTGAGCAATATGTTCACAATGCCGATCTCGGTCCCTACATTTTAGATAAGTGCAACCAACACCGCACTCTCACTGAATCATTTGTCAAAGGATTAAAATTCCATCCCCGTGAGTCTAGGGTGTCATTTATACTGTATGAAAATCCATTTACCGCATCTTTAGAGAGATTTGCTCACCACTGCAAAATCCCATTCTGGGGTTCGCTTGACGAACCACCAAGATCTGAGTTCCAAACATTCTTGACTACTCTTTGCTATGGTGAGACTAGGGGAGTGACGCAAGGTAGAATAAAGAGCATTCAATTTCCCACAATTCAGTACTTTGCATTATTTAATGGAAAATGTATTGTAGGCAAACAAGATTGTAGTACACTTTGTGCTCCAGACATGAGCCTCCTACGCACCGCTCTCACCGGTGACAGAAGTTATAATCTTGGAGCGATTGTTGCACGCAGGTTGCAACACAACGCTAGTAGTGGCTATTTTTATGGTGGAATTTATGCCACACGCTTAGCAAGATCGCTGGGTGTTTCACCTTTGCCCTATGACCCTATTTTACCCACGCAGTATTTGTACTTTGATGATATGAAACGTCATAAGATCCTTAGGGGTGATCCCCATAATTTCACCTATAAATTGTTGTTCAATCAAAGCTTCATTGTCCACACATATTTGCCTGCGCCTGCTCTCTTTGATGTTCACAGTAGGGGAAGATATTATGTTCTTGAGAGCGAGGCCTAAGGTCATAACGCGGCGGTTGTGGCCGCACGGCAAGCTATGGCATCCACACGGAGAGCCTCCATGAGCTATCACCCCGATCACTATGCAAGGTACTGACTGATTACAGACTTAGGCCAAAAGCTTATGCTTGGGGGAGTACGTATTTCCACCGACATTACATTCATATTCACACATTTCATTCCAGTTGTCGGTGTTCACACTTTTTCATTGTATTATCCATGTTCAATTTATTTTCTCGCTTTCTTCTTGTGTGTTTGAAAAAAACTTTCATGAAATCCAAAAATATATTTCCTGCTTCTTTTCGGTTTTTCTTCCTAATTTAAATTGTTGTAGCAGTAGAAAGAGAACCCAAAAAGATTTCCTTGTTCTTCTTTTACTTGTTGGGTGAATTCCCGAGTAAATATTTTTTCCTCATTTTTGTTTTTCCCTTTTATTTGCTTGTTTAGAAAAAACCAAAAACTCCAAAAATATTTCAGTGTGTTTCTCTGAATTTGTTTTCTTTTTATTGAGTCGTACCGAGGAGAAGACCACAATGAAAATGTTGAGTGTCTCTCAATTGCATTATTGTTTATCTAACAAAGAGCACATTTTACCTTGTCTTTTCCTGTTGAATAAAATGTTTGCAGATTCTAGCTTAGTCGATGGCAGTCTTTCACTATTATTATCTTCATATCGTTCGGTCGTGAAAGTGAAAGGCAATAATGACGATATCTGATGAACTGTCCGTGGCAGAGAGAAACGGGTATGAACTCAACTTGTTTTGTTTTTGTAAATATGTTTAATCTAGTATTCATGATTCAGCCCATTATCATTAAACATGTTTGCAATGACAATTAGAGATTATAGTTTCTCAATTCATGCTTAAGTAGCTAGGAGTGGATAATGATTCATCTTGGGTGTCAACATTGCGTTAAAATTATTGTGATGTAGTATGATGCTATGGTATCCTCCTTTGAATGTTCGAGTGGCTTGACTTGGCACATGTTCATGCATGTAGTTGAATCAAAACCAACATAGCCTCTATGATATTTATGTTCATGGTGTTCGTATCCTACTCATGCTAGTATCGAATGTTACTTATGCATAATGGATGTTCATGTCCGTTGTTGCTCTCTAGCTAGCCGCTTCTCAACCTATTTGCTAGCCTTCGCCTATACTAAGTGGGAATTCTGCTTGTACCTCGAAAACCTGAAACCCAAGTCATTCCAGATGAGTCCACCATACCTACCTATATGCGGTATTACCCTGCCGTCCTAAGTAAATTTGCATGTGCGACCTCTAAAAACTTCAAATAAGTATCCTTTTTGTGTGCTTGGATTGTTCATAGAGCGACAGGAGGTAGTCGATATCTTCCATGCTAAGCGGGTCATTCTCAGGTTGAGTGTTTATTCACTCGCCATTGCACGACAACGGGGCAGTAATAGGTATGCCCGGATCCAAACTGCAAAAAGAATTGAGCTTACAAATAATCAAACAAAAACTCCGAAGGAGTAATAACATTTACTTTATCACGTGGGAACCGCCACTAATGTGTTTATCATGGAAGACATTGACAACTGATGGTTGCGTAGTAAACAAGAAGGGTGCATTTCTCAAAATATCTTTTACCTCTGTTTGAAAAACTTGAGCTCTGGCACCTTTGTAAATCACTGCTTCCCTCTACGAAGGGACTATCTATTTACGTTTATGTTGTGTTATCACGTTCTAAAATAAGCGCCAGAACTTGAGAGCACTGCTATCATGCTTATGCATTGTGTGTAGCAAATGTTGGATGCATCATGACTGGAACTTTTCTACCATGAATTACATTGTTTAGTCGCTGCTTGGACTTTGGAGGTGCTCTGCATTTATGTTTTGCGGTCTCAGAAAGGTCTAGCGAGATACCACTATTGTCATATTATATCATGGTTGCTTTGATAACGTCTTGCTGTTTGAGATATCTTATTATTGCTCCCTAGCTGATTTTGTCATTGATATGAGTTACTATAATTTTTAAGAGTTATTGTCGACATGGTTAGTTATAATACTGGCTGAAAACCTGGGTGCTGTTTAAGCTTATTTATGCAAACAAGAGCAAAATAGTTCATAAAAGTTTTTCTTTTTCACTTTCAGTTTATCAACTGAATTGCTTGAGGACAAGCAAAGGTTTAAGCCTGGGGGAGTTGATACGTCTCCGCCGTATTTACCTTTCCTAACGCTTTTCCTCTTGTTTTGGACTCTAATTTGCAAGATTTGAATGAAACTAAATCGGACTAACGTTGTTTTCAGCAGGACTACCATGGTG
Source organism: Aegilops tauschii subsp. strangulata (assembly GCF_002575655.3). Taxonomy (NCBI): domain Eukaryota; kingdom Viridiplantae; phylum Streptophyta; class Magnoliopsida; order Poales; family Poaceae; genus Aegilops; species Aegilops tauschii. The sequence goes on along the minus strand of NC_053037.3, from coordinate 204,672,158 downwards.
TTGTTTTTGTGCAGAAATAAAAGTTCTCGGAATCGAACAAAACTTTGCAAGGATTTTTTTATACAACAAAAGAGAATTTCTGGAGCCAAGAACCACCGGAGGGGGGCACATGGGTGGGCACAACCACTACTAGGAAAAGGGCTGCTAGCGGCGCACCTGTTTTGCTTACTAATGGCGCACTACAGGTGCGCCACTAGCACCATGCCATTAGATTTTATTACTAATGGCGCACCATGTAGTGCGCCATTAGTATACCCTACGGTGCGCCATTAGAATGCCTCCCAGGGGGCCATATTTAACCATGTATCTAGCTTACTAATGGCGCACTGCTTGCTGATGCGCCACTAGTATGCATTTTGCAGTGCCCCACTAAAGTTCTGGGTGGTGCGCCACTAGTATGAATATTAGGGATTTTTTTTCTTTTCTGATATTTGCACAGGTTACAAAACATATTACTGCACAGAATATAGACAGCACAACATATAAATAGCAGAGTTATCGAATACAATAGAAGATTAGTCTCCGAATACAATTCATCATATTAGTCTCCGAATTCAAAAGACCGAACAAAGTTAGAACATTACAGGTCTCGAAACCGCGAGTAGCGAGTTTGTCTTCACATTACAAGTCAATATCGATCATCTAAACTACCATCACATAGAAGAGAGCTGCGGTCATCACGATTAGCATTGTCGTGATGAAACTGGTCTTCATCCGGTTCCTCCTCCGCTCCCTCCTCTCTCCCGCTAGATAGCGCGCGTATCTAGCTTCCGCCTCCGCCCTAGTGGTGTACCCTTTGTAACTGTTACTGCTGAAACAGTGAACCTGTCTCCGACACTCCTCCCAGTCGTCGTAGACTCCGGGAACCTTACCCTTGTACACGACATACGATGGCATCTCTATACACTAGCCAAACAAAAACGTTAGTAGCAATTCACAGACAATACATAAGCAATATATAAGTATGCAACAAAAGGATCGGAAGAGAAAAGCAACACATTAATAGCACGATTCATGGTCCTACTAATAATTACATATAAGTTGAACGACTGTCCAAACCAAAGAGACATACAAGTTCATTAAAGTTTAATATTACAACATGAGCCAATCGACATTTCAGAACTACATAGCATCACTACTTTCGACTCGACTCAGGGACCGGAGCGTGGATGAAGCCGCCGTCTTTCGTGATGGTTATGAAATCGCGGGCGTTGTCAGCCTGCATTTGTAGCATTGTTTCTATCTCACTGTTGGACGGTTGATGTCTGAGATAGAACTGCCCCGAGGTACGAAGGACATCTTAATGGATGATTTCCGCAAACTCCGACTGGATGCGAAAGAATTCTTGTCTGATGTCCGCGTCCTGGATTGCCGACAAGCGTGCGGCCCAATCTTTGAGATTATTTGGTAGCAGAAGGTGATTATGGTCCCGTACGATCGCCCGCATGTGATGGAGGGCGTAGTAGGCATCCTTCTGACCACCAGGCGGCTGCTTGACGCAGGTGAACGTCGTATTGTGGCTGAAGATGTGCTTGCCGTACCTACGAACTGGCCTGCTGAAGGTGCCTCAAGATCTGGCGTAGCCGGGGAGAACATCATCAAGAACTTTCTTGATATTTGTGTAGTCTTTCTTCGACTGACGGTCCGGGTCAAAATACGTGGCCATGGAATATTTCGGGCTTAAGAGGATGAGTGTGCAATGTGTGTCACTGCACAAAACACGGAATGTTATAAAAAAAGAATGATCGAAATCTAAGAAATCATATGTTACGGGGCGGTGAGGGGATGAATTACTCGGGAAAGTAAGGCATGAGGAAGTTATACTTATCTGGGTTTGCCAGAATGACGCCTTCGAGGTATGAACTTGCGACTTGCCGGTCCCCAGCGCTGCCCAAGATCTTGGCACGCATGTAGAAGGGGTCGACTATCACGATGTCCGGGGTCTTGTCTCTAATGATCCGCATCTCCATACTCAGCGAAAATAGCCGAACGAAGGTGTAGTGCAGCGGATGAAGGTTAAACATAGAGAAGATGTCATCAAACCGCAGGACGATCGTACCCCCGATGGCGCTATCCACAAAGCCCTTGCCCTCTGGCACCTTGGCCATGAAAACCGGGTATGCCACATCATTATCGGAGAGACGCCACTTCTCCAAAGAAAGAACACTGTCATGCAGACTCCGCATAGCATCGGTTGCAGCATTGAGCAGATTACTCGGTAGCATCGGCCTACCCGCCACATGCACCCTCCTCAAGATATCCTTAGGTGAAGGTGGCCCGTCCTGAGAACGGATCGTACTCGGTGCCGGCTGGCTCGCACCGCCCTTGTTATTCTTTCGTTTCAGTCCCTTCTTCCTCATCTCCTGTAATGGGATCGAGTTCTGCTCAGAGACCGCCTTCTTGAGTGTGTTGGGGCTGATAATATTCCGCTCCTCGGCTATCTGAGGCTCGGTGAAGGCGGCAGCTGGAGGCGTCTCCTGAGAACTCAACGGCAAACGACGCCTGTTGCAATTGGGTTTCTCCGCGGTACCAGCTCGATCGCGGTCGTCTTTTTCAGGGTTGGGTTCTTGAGAAGGAGGCCCAAAGAATTCGTCACCGTACCCATGTTCGGCAAAGTACTTATCGACGTTGGTAAAGGTACCGTCGTCGTTGTCGGCGGCGGCGCAGTGGGTCGGGGCAGCGGCGGCGGCGCAGTTGGTCGGGTCGGCGCAGTGGGGGGGCTGAGAGAGATGTGAGATTGGGGCGTAGGGGATTGGGGATTTTAGTGGGGGAAGGGTTAGCTATGGCGCACCCCCGAGCGGTGCGCCATTAGAATTTTTTTTTGATAGCAATGGCGCATCCACACGCGGTGCGCCATTAGAAATCTTTTTTTGTATAGCAATGGCGCATCCCAGAGAGGTGCGCCATTAGTAATCTCTTTTTTGAATAGCAATGGCGCACCCCAGAGAGGTGCGCCATTAGTAATCTTTTTTTTTTGTATAGCAATGGCGCTCGGGGGGAGGGGGGGAGGGAGGGGGAACGGAGCGAGGAGACAGGGGAGGGTGCGGCGGGTCAGCGGCGGCGGTGGAGAAGGGAGGGTGCGGGGGGTCGGCGGCAGCGGTGGAGCAGGGAGGGTGCGGGGGGTCGGCGGCGGCGGTGGAGCGGGGGAGGGTGCGGTGGGTGCTCGGCGGCGGTGGAGCGGGGAATGGTGCGGGGGGTTGGCGGCGGCGGTGGAGCGGGGGAGGGTGGGGGGGTGCTCGGCGGCGAGGGGGATCTGGCGAGGGGGGGTAGCGATCGAGATGGAGGGGGATCGCGATCGAGTGTCCTCATGAATATTCAATATTTTTTCATATTGAATATGAAAAAATATCATCAAATTTGAAAAAATATTCATGAATTCAAAAAGTGCCCATGAAATTTAAAAATATTCATGAGTTCAAAAAATATTAACAAATTCAATACTTTTTGTGAGTTAGAAATTCAATACCATAATAAACATAAATAAATATTCATGAGGACACTAGAACAGAAGAAATATCATTTCAATATGTCGAAATACAATCGAGAAATTAAGGCTACAATTTAAATACAATCGATCTTAGCTAGCTATCTGTTCACAATCTTCTTGCCCTTATTTTTCGTAAATGGAGTTCTTCTCTTGAACGGATGTCCTTTAGGTAGGGTGGTCCTGCTTCTTCTTGTGGTGTATGCTGGTACTTCATCGTCGTCGTCATGTTCCATCTTCAGGTCGCCGTAGTTTTCGAAGTCTTGCTCATTGGCGACTCCATCCATTCCGATGATCTTCCTTTTGCCTCTCCTCACGACAACACGACTGGGCTTTGACGGGTCGGTAATGAAGAAGCATTGGTCCACTTGGGAAGCCAGTACCCATGGCTCATTTTTCGCGGTGACGTTTGCGCCCGCGGTCTTGGATTTGGCTTCGGGTATAACCATGGTGGTGAAATACCGGTCTTCTTTTAGGACGCTCTTGGCCCATCTGACACGGAACATCGGGACCTTCTCTCCAGCGTAGATCAGCTCCCAGATCTCCTTGATCCTTCCGTAGTATCTGTCCTTGTCGTTACCGGTGTAGGATTCCATCATTACCCCGGAGTTCTGATAACCATCGCTCTTCATGTCCTTTCCCTCGGTGTAGAATGTGTAGTTGTTGATATTGTATGCCTCATACGTCATCAGGTTGTGCTCGGCGCCCTGTGACAAGGCGAATATGAGTTGTTCTTCCGCGAAAGAATCCTCATGTAAAGGGTAAGACAAAAGCTTCTGCTTGAACCAACGCGTGAAACATGAGTTGTGCTCTTTGATTATATCTCCGTCCGTCCTCTGTTGGCCTCGGTCATTGTACGTCTTCTCAATAAAGGTTTTGTGCTCTACGACCCAAGGATCGACCACGTCTATGTGTTGTAGCGCGACTAGGTTTGCTCTTTCAAAGTCGGCGAGTCGACCCTCGAAGTCGACATGCATTTCGCGGCGACCCTCACGGTGACCCCATCCAGCAAGCCTGCCGAGGTGCCTGTTGATGGGCAAACCAACGGGGTTCTCGATGCCTAGATAATTCATGCAGTAGGAGATGCACTCTTCGGTCAGAAAGCCCCTGGCTATGCTTCCCTCTGGACGTGACATGTTGCGAACGTATCCTTTGATGACACCACATTCATCCTTTCGAACGACATCATGCTATGCAGGAACGTCGGCCCGAGTTGGATGATATCCTCCACGATATGGACCAGCAGATGCACCATAACATCGAAGAATGCGGGCGGGAAGTACATCTCAAGCTCGCATAGTATCACCACGATCTCTTCATGTAGCCTTCTGAGTTGCCTCACGCCAACCGACTTCCGAGAGATGACGTCGAAAAAGTTGCATAGGCCAAATAGCATTTCACGGACGTGCGCATCCATGATCCCATGGATTGCAACTGGAAGTATCTGCGGCATCAGCACATGACAGTCGTGAGACTTCATCCCGCCGAACTTCTGCTTCGCTGAGTCTAGGTATCTGCTTATCTTCCCCGCGTAACCGTAAGGAAGTTTTAATCCTACGAGGCAGGTGAAAAACTGATCGATCTCCACTGACTTAGAGTGAAGCACGCGGGAGGGAAGTCATTTCCGGTCTTCTTGGCCTTTTTGCCTTTGCGATGACTTTCCGTGACCTGCTTCGCCTCATCATCATCATCATTAGCGTGAAGCTCCTCCCTGATGCCCATTGATTTCAAGTCTGCCCTTGCTTTCGGCCCATCTTTGGTCCTCTCTGGCATGTTGAGCAGGGTACCAAGCAGACTCTCGCACACGTTCTTCGTGATATGCATGACATCAAGGCTGTGAGGCACACGGTGGATCTTCCTGTACGGCAAGTCCCAGAAAACAGACCTCGTTTTCCATACCTTCAGCAGCGGCTCTTGCGCCTTTCGCTTCTTTCCCGGCTCTGGCACCTTTTGCTTCTTTCCCGGCAGTGGGCAATCTTTCCAATTTTTCAACAGCTCATCTATTTCCTCGCCGCTCCTCGTACGCGGGCGTCTTCGGGGTTCGGTTTCACCATCGAACAGATCCTTGTGTTTTCTCCATGGGTCATCGTCGTGAAGCCACCTTCGATGTCCCATGAACACGGTTTTCGAAGACCCGGGATCTCTATCTAGTTGGCGATACGTTGTGTCATCCATGCACCTGACGCATCCAGAAAATCCGTGGACCACCTGCCCCGCGAGATATCCGTAACCGAGATAGTCGTGCACCGTCGTGAGCAGTGCGGCTCTCATAGGGAAATATTCTTTCTCTGCGGCGTCCCACGTATTGGCTGCCGTTTTCCACAGCGTGTCTAGCTCCTCTTTCAGCAGCCCCAGATACAGATTGATGTCGTTCCCTGGTTGTTTCGGCCCTTCAATTAGCATACTCATGTGAATGTACTTCCTCTTCATGCACAACCAGGGGGAAGGTTGTACATCCACACAAACACAGGCCAGGTGCTATGTGTGCTTCTCTGGCTGCCAAACGGATTGACTCCATCGGTGCTCGCGCCCAGCACGATGTTCCTTGGATCGTTCCCAAATTCTGGGTGTTCGAAGTTCAACGCTTGCCACTGGCTCCCATCCTTAGGGTGACTCAGCATCTTGTCTTTTTTATTTATCTCCGGATCATTTGCGTCATCTTCTCGCTTCTTCTCCTCCCTATCCGCGTGCCAACGCAAGAGCTTTGCCACCTTAGGGTCCGCGAAATACCGCTATAGACGAGGAGTGATCGGAAAGTACCACACCACTTTTCGAGGAGCTTTCTTCCTCTTCTTGTATCAAGTGACGCCGCACACCGGACATATGGTAGACTCCGCGTGCTCGTCCCGATAAATGATGCAATTGTTCATGCACACATGGTATTTCACGTGCGGTAAATCCAGAGGACACACGATTTTCATCGCCTCCTCGAAACTGGTCGGGCACTTGTTCCCCTTGGGAAGACGTTCGTGCCAGAATGACATGTTCTCGTCGAAGCATGCGTCGGTCATTTTGTGTTTTACCTTCATCTCCCGAGCCATGAGCGTTACTTTCAGGCGGGTATCCTCGGGCCTGCATCCTTCATACAATGGAGTAACCACGTCTATCTCCAGTTGATCCAGCTTGGCTTTCTCTCGGGTGGCAGCTCTTGCGTTATCCGTCTGCTTGAGAAGCAGCTCTTGAATATGAGGGTCCTGCACCCAGCCCATCGATGGTCCATCGTCGTCTGCTCCGGCATCCTCATCTTCATGATCATGCCCTTCGTCTGCTCTGGCATCTTCCTCATCATCATGTCCGGCATCTTCTACATGATGACTGTGTACTGCATCTACTTCGTGATCATGTCCTGGAGATTCTTCGTCTTCTCGCCCGCCCTCGCCGCGGTTGTCTTGCTGCCCTTCCTCATTTCTTGTCGGCCGGCCCCCATGGACGACTTCATAATCATCTTCATCACCTTGCCACCGATAGCCATCCATGAAACCACGCAAGAGCAGGTGGTCCCGCACATGTACGGAATCCGGGTCCATAAGGCTCCGCAGCTTGCATCTTCGACACGGACATCTTATCTCCGTCTCGTTATTTTGAAGCATCTCGGCCTTCACGGAGCTCAAAAACCTATTCACGATGCCTTCGATCATCGTGTGGACCATGGTCGCCTGCGGGGTAGAGCAAAATGATATTTTAGAACCAAGAAATAATTTGGCATGACTTTGCCTAAAAATAGGACAAAAAAGAATGCATAGTGCCAAAATTCTCGCCGAAACGGAAATGAATCAACATTCCGGCAAAATATTGGCAACTACCGCATTTCAAATACCGGTACCTGCAAACACAAACATATATGCAACACCACAAACATATGCAACACCACAAACATACATAGAACTAGCTAGGCCATAAAAAGTGCATGTGCACGTTGTTGGAGGGAGAAAAAAGTAGATCTACAACATAAAGAAAGCTTTCCCCTTACTTACCTATCAAAAAAAAGGTAATTTAACCACTTAATTTGCATGAATCTATGGTGCAAATGAGGTGAGGAGGAGGAGGCAGCCGAGACAAGCTTGGAGGAGGAGGTGGAGAGAATGAAGTGGGGAAAGTGATTGTGTAGGTGGCTGTCCAAAATATCTAGCTGGTCCCAGGTTACTAATGGCGCACCAGCTGGCGGTGCGCCATTAGTAGTTTTGCAAAAAAACAAAAAACAAAAAAAATAGTAGTGGCGCACGGGATGACTCGTGCGCCATTACTAGTTAACACTAGTAATGGCGCACTGTGCCACGGTGCGCCATTAGTATTTTTGAAAAAAAAAACAAATTTTGTTAGTAGTGGCGCACCATGTTTGTGGTGCGCCATTAGTGTCTATCACACTAATGGCGCACCAGCACACGGTGCGCCATTAGTATTTTTGGAAAAAAGGAAAAAAATTGTTAGTAGTGGCGCACCACAACCGTGGTGCGCCATTAGTGTCTATAACACTAATGGAGCACCAGCACACGGTGCGCCACTGCTATATAGGAGTGGCGCACCGCATGTCTGGTGCGCCATTAGTGTGAATATTGTCTATAGCCCTTTTCCTAGTAGTGAACCCACCAGGGCACGCCTCCCCCTCCAAGCGTGCCTAGGTGGGTTGTCCCCACCCAGTGGGCCCGCAGACCCTTAAACCGACGCTATAAAATCTTATTTTTCCAAAAAAAATAAACAGGGAGAAAGAATTATTGCGTTCCACGAGGCGAGCCGCCGCCGTCTCTTGTTCTTCATCGGGAGGCCAGATCTCGAGTCCGTTTGGTGCTCCGGAGAGGGGGATCTTCGATCTTCGTCATCACCAACCCTTCTCCATCGCCATTTCCATGATGCTCCCCACCGGGAGTGAGTAATTCCTTCATAGGCTCGCTGGTCGGTGAGGAGTTGGATGAGATTCATTATGTAATCGAGTTAGTTTTGTTAGGGCTTGACCCTTAGTATCCATTATGTTCTGAGATTTATGTTGCTATGACTTTGGCATGCTTAATGCTTGTCAATTTGGGCCCCGGTGCCATGATTTCAGATCTGAACCATTTATGTTATCACCATTATATCTATGTTCTAGATTTGATCTTGCAAGTTATAGTCACCTACTACGTGTTATGTGATAACCCAAAAGTATAGGGGATCGCAATAGTTTTTGAGGGTAGAGTATTCAACCCAAATTTATAGATTCGACACAATGGGAGCCAAAGAATAGTTGAAGGTATTAGCAGCTAAGTTGTCAATTCAACCACACCTGGAGATTAATTATCTGCAGCAAGTAATCAGCAGCAAAGTAATAAGATAGTTTTGATAATAGTAACAGTAGCAACGGTAACGGTAACAGTGATAGCAGTAATTTTGTAGCAAGTGTAACAGTGATGATAACAATAGTAACTAGCAGAAACAATATAAGATAAATTTGTAGGCATTGGATCGGTTACTTGTTGGATGATATTCATCATGAGACAGTTATAACCTAGGGCGATACGGCACTAGCTCTAGTTCGTCAATATAATGTAGGCATGTATTCCGTAAATAGTCATACGTGCTTATGGAAAGAACTTGCATGACATCTTTTGTCCTACCCTCCCATGGCAGCGGGGTCCATATTGGAAACTAAGGGATATTAAGGCCTCCTTTTAGTAGAGAACCGGAACAAAGCATTAACACATAGTAAATACATGAACTCCTCAAACTACGCTCATCATCGGGAGTGGTCTCGACTATTTTCACTTCGGGGTTGCCGGATCATAACACGTAGTAGGTGACTATAACTTGCAAGATCGGATCTAAATCATGGATATAATGATGATAACATATATGGTTCAGGTCTGAGTTCATGGCACCCGGGCCCAAAGTGACAAGCATTAAGCATGGCAAAGTCATAGCATCATCAATCTTACAACATAGTGGATACTAGGGATCAAGCCCTAGCAAAACTAACTCGATTACATGATGAATTTCATCCAACTCCTCACTGACCAGCGAGCCTATGAAGGAATTACTCACTCACGGTGGCGAGCATCATGGAATTTGTGATGGAGAAGGGTTGGTGATGACAAAAACGAAGACCCCCCTCTCCGAAGCCCCGAACGGGCTCCAGATCTGGCCTCTCGATGAAGAACAGGAGGTGACGGCGGCTCCATCTCGTGGATCATGATAATTTTTTCTCCCTGGTTTTTTCTGGAAAAATAGGATTTTATAGCGTCAGTTTCAGGGTCTGTGGGGCCACCAGGTGGGGACAACCCACCTGGGCGCGCCAGGAGAGGGGGGTGCTTTGGTACGTTGTGCCCACCCAGGTGCCCCTCTCCGGCAGGTCTTGGCTCCAGACATTCTTATTATTATATAAAAATTCCTCGCAAAGTTTCGTTCCATTTCGAGAACTTTTATTTCTGCACAAAAACAACACCATGGTAGTTCTGCTGAAAAACAGTAGCAGCCCGGGGTTAGTTTCATTCAAATCATGCAAATTAGAGTCCAAAACAAGAGGAAAAGCGTTAGGAAGAGTAGATACGTTGGAGATGTATCAACTCCCCCAAGCTTAAACCTTTGCTTGTCCTCAAGCAATTCAGTTGATTAACTGAAAGTGAAAAATAAAAACTTTTACGAACTCTTTTGCTCTTGTTTGCATAAATAAGCTTAAACAGCACCCAGGTTTTCAGCCAATATTATAGCTAACCATGCCGACAATAACTCTTAAAGATTATATTGACACATATCAATGACATAATCAGCTAGCGAGCAATAATAAGATATCTCAAACAGCAACACGTTGTCAGAACAACCAATATAATACGACAATAGTGGTATCTCGCAAGCCCTTTCTGAGACCACAAAACATAAATGGAGAGCACCTCCAAAGTTCAAGCAGTGACTAAACATTGTAATTCACAGTAGAAAAGATCCAGTCATGATGCACTCAACATTAGCTACACATAATGCATATGTCATGACAGCTGTGCTCTCAGGTTATAGTGCTTGTTTTAGAAGGTGATGACACAACATAAAAGTAAATAGATAGTCCCTTCGCAGAAGGAACAATGATTTGCAGAGGTGCCAGAGCTCAAGTTTTAAAACAGAGGTAAATGATATTTTGAGACATGCACCCTTCTCATTTACTTCACGACCATCAGTTATCAATATCTTCCATGCTAAGCACGCTAGTGGCGGTTCCCAAGCAATAAAAGTAAAGGTTTACTCCCCCTCAACCAACAATAACACTCCACGGCTTGTCCGAAACAACGGGTGGCGTTGATACGTCCATTTTGCATCATGCTTTTATATCGATATTTATTGCATTATGGGCTGTTATTACACATTATGTCACAATACCTATGCCTATTCTATCTTATTTTACAAGGTTTACAGGAAGAGGGAGAATGCCAGCAGCTGGAATTCTGGGCTGGAAAAGGAGCTAATATTAGAGACCTATTCTGCACAACTCCAAAAGTCCTGAAACTCCACAGAAGTTATTTTTGGAAATAATAAAAAATATTGAGCGAAGAAAATACCAAAGGGGGCCCACACCTTGGCCATGAGGGTGGGGGTGCGCCCTACCCCCTGGGCGCACCCCCTACCTCATGGGCCCCCTGGCGGCCGTCCGGTGCCCATCTTCTGCTATATGAAGTCTTTCGTCCGAGAAAAAATCATAAGCAAGCTTTCGGGACGAGACTCCGCCACCACGAGGCGGAACCTTGGCGGAACCAATCTAGGGCTCTGGCGGAGCTGTTCTGCCGGGGACACTTCCCTCCGGGAGGGGGAAATCATCACCATCGTCATCACCAATGCTCCTCTCATCGGGAGGGGGCCAATCTCCATCAGCATCTTCTCCAGCACCTTCTCCTCTCAAACCCTAGTTCATCTCTTGTATCCAATCCTTGCCTCTAAGTCTGAGATTGGTACCTGTAGGTTGCTAGTAGTGTTGATTACTCGTTGTAGTTGATGCTAGTTGGTTTATTTGGTGGAAGATCATATGTTCAGATCCATTATGCATATTAATACTCCTCTAAATATGAACATGAATATGCTTTGTGAGTAGTTACGTTTGTTCACGAGGACATGGGAGAAGTCAAGCTATTAGTAGTCATGTGAATTTGGTATTCGTTCGATATTTTGATGAGATGTATGTTGTCTCTCCTCTAGTGGTGTCATGTGAACATCGACTACATGATACTGCACCATTATTTGGGCCTAGAGGAAGGCATTGGGAAGTAATAAGTAGATGATGGGTTGCTAGAGTGACAGAAGCTTAAACCCTAGTTTATGCGTTGCTTCGTAAGGGGCTGATTTGGATCCATATGTTTCATGTTATGGTTAGGTTTACCTTAATACTTCTTTTGTAGTTGCGGATGCTTGCAATAGGGGTTAATCATAAGTGGGATGCTTGTCCAAGTAAGGGCAGCACCCAAGCACCGGTCCACCCACATATCAAATTATCAAAGTACCGAACGCGAATCATATGAACGTGATGAAAACTAGCTTGACGATAATTCCCATGTGTCCTCGGGAGCGCTTTTCTCTATATAAGAGTTTGTCCAGGCTTGTCCTTTGCTACAAAAAGGATTGGGCCACCTTGCTGCACTTTATTTACACTTGTTACTTGTTGCTCGTTACCAATTACCTTATCACAAAACTATCTGTTACCGATAATTTCCGTGCTTGCAGAGAATACCTTGCTGAAAACTGCTTATCATTTCCTTCTGCTCCTCATTGGGTTCGACACTCTTACTTATCGAAAGGACTACGATAGATCCCCTATACTTGTTGGTCATCAAGACTCTTTTTTGGCGCCGTTGCCGGGGAGTGAAGCACATTTGGTAGGTGGAATTTGGTAAGGAAAAATTTATATATTGTGCTGAAATTTACTATCACTTGTTACTATGGATAGTAATCCTTTGAGGGGCTTGTTCGGGGTATCTTCACCCTGAACGGTAGAGCAAATAGTTGATCCTCAACCTACTGAACCTACTGAAAACGTCTACTTTGAATTTCCTTCGGGTATGATAGAAAAACTGCTAGCTAATCCTTTTGCAGGAGACGGAACATTACATCCTGATGAGCACCTAATCTATGTGGATGAAGTTTGTGGATTATTTAAGCTTGCAGGTATGCCTGATGATGTTATCAAGAAGAAGGTCTTCCCTTTATCTTTGAAGGGAGATTCATTGACATTGTATAGGCTATGTGATGATATGGGATCATGGAAGTACAAACGATTGAAATTGGAATTTCATCAGAAGTTTTATCCTATGCATCTTGTTCATCGTGATCGTAATTATATGTATAATTTTTGGCCCCGCGAAGGATAAAGCATCGCTCAATCTTGGGGGAGGCTTAAGTCAAAGTTATATTCATGCCCCAATCATGAGCTCTCGAGAGAAATGATTATTCAAAATTTTTATGCTCGGCTTTCTGGCAACAATCGCACCATGCTCGATACTTCTTGTACTGGTTCTTTTATGATGAAGACTATTGAATTCAAATGGAATTTATTGGAAATAATTAAACGCAACTCTGAAGATTGGGACCTCAACGAAGGTAAAGAGTCAGGTATAACACCTATGTTTGATTGTGTTAAATCTTTTATGGATACCAATGTTTTTCGTGAATTTAGCACTAAATATGGACTTGACTCTGAGATAGTAGCTTCTTTCTGTGAATCATTTGCTACTCATGTTGATCTCCCTAAGGAGAAGTGGTTTAAATATAATCCTCCCGTTGAAGTAAAAGTAGTTGCACGTATTAAAGTTGAAGAAAAGGCTATCCCTTATAATGATACTATTGTTCCTACTGCTTATGTTGAGAAACCACCTTTCCCTGTTAGAATAAAGGATCATGCTAAAGCTTCAACTGTAGTCAACAAAAGTAATATTAGGACACAAAAACCCCTTGAGCAAGTTAAAGTTGAACCTAATATTGCTATGGTTAAAGATCTCTTGGCTGATAATATCGATGTGCATGTTATTTACTTCTGGAATGAGACTGCTAGAATTGCTAGACCTAGTGCTAAAGATAAACATAGACCTGTGGTAGGCATGCCTGTTATTTCTGTTAAAATAGGAGATCATTGTTATCATGGCTTGTGTTATATGGGTGCTAGTGCTAGTGCAATACCTATTGACTTATACAAAGAAATTCTGCATGATATTGCACCCGCTGAGTTAGAAGAAATTGATGTCACCATTAAGCTTGCCAATAGAGATACTATTTCACCAATTGGGATTGTTAGAGATGTTGAAGTCTTGTGTGGGAAAGCTAAATATCCTGCTGATTTTCTTGTTCTTGGTTCCCCACAAGATAGTTTTTGTCCCATTATTTTTGGTAGACCCTTCTTGAATACTGTTAATGCTAAGATAGATTGCAAGAAGGATGTTGTTACTATTGGTTTGGATGATATGTCTCATGAGTTTAATTTCTCTAAATTTCGTAGACAACCTCATGATGAGGAATTGCACATTAAAGATGAAATTATTGGTCTTGCTTCTATTGCTGTACCTCCAAGTGATCCTTTAGAACAATATTTGCTAGACCATGAAAATGATATGTTTATGAATGAAAGAAGGGAAATAGATCAAGTATTCTTTAAACAGGGACCTATTCTGAAACACAACTTGCCTGTTAAAATCCTAGGGGATCCTCCTCCACCCAAGGGTGATCCCGTGTTTGAACTTAAACCATTAGCTGATACTCTTAAATATGCTTATCTTGATGAAAATAAGATATATCCTGTTATTATTTGTTCTAACCTTTCAGAGAAGGTGGAAGAAAAATTATTGAAAACTCTGAAGAAGCATCGTGCTGCTATTGGATATACTCTTGATGATCTTAAGGGCATTAGTCCTACTTTATGTCAACACAAAATAAATTTGGAGAAAGATGCCAAACCAGTCATTGATCATCAACGACGGCTGAATCCTAAGATGAAAGAAGTGGTAAGAAAGGAAATACTAAAGCTCCTTGAGGCAGGTATAATTTATCCTGTTGCTGATAGTCAGTGGGTAAGTCCTGTCCATTGTGTCCTTAAGAAGGGAGGTATTACTATCATTCATAATGATAAAGATGAATATATTCTGCAAAGAATTACTACAGGTTATAGGATGGTAATTGATTTCTGCAAATTAAATAAGGCTACTAAAAAAATCATTACCCCTTACCTTTTATTGATCAAATGCTAGAAAGGTTATTCTGGTTTCTCTCAAATACCTGTGTCAGCTAATGATCAAGCAAAGAGCACATTTACTTACCCTTTTGGTACTTTTGCTTATAGACGTATGCCTTTTGGTTTATGTAATGCACCTACTACCTTTCAAAGATGCATGATGGCTATATTCTCTGATTTTTGTGAAAAGATTTGTGAGGTTTTCATGGATGATTTCTCCTTTTATGGATCCTCTTTTGATGATTGCTTGAGCAACCTTGATCGAGTTTTGCAGAGATGTGAAGAAACTAACCTTGTCTTGAATTGGGAGAAGTGCCACTTTATGGTTAATGAAGGTATTGTCTTGGGGCATAAAATTTCTGAAAGAGGTATTGAAGTTGATAAACCTAAAGTTGATGCTATTGAAAAGATACCGTGTCCTAAGGACATCAAAGGTATAAGAAGTTTCCTTGGTCATGCCAGTTTTTATAGGAGGTTCATTAAGGACTTCTCAAAAATTTCTCGGCCTCTAACTAATCTGTTACAAAAAGATATACCTTTCGTTTTTGATGATGATTGTGTACAAGCATTTGAAATACTTAAGAAAGCATTAATCTCTGCACCTATCGTTCAGCCACCTGATTGGAATTTACCTTCTGAAATTATGTGTGATGCTAGCGATTATGATGTAGGTGTTGTTCTAGGGCAAAGAGTTGATAATAAATTAAATGTTATTCAATATGCTAGTAAAACTCTAGACAATGCCCAGAGAAATTATGCCACTACTGAAAAAGAATTTTTAGCAGTTGTATTTGCTTGTGATAAGTTCAGACCCTATATTGTTGATTCTAAAGTAACTATTCACACTGATCATGCTGCTATTAAATATCTTATGGAAAAGAAAGATGCTAAACCTAGACTTATTAGATGGGTTCTCTTGCTACAAGAATTTGATTTACATATTATTGATAGAAAGGGAGCTGAGAACCCTGTTACAGACAACTTGTCTAGGTTCGAAAATGTTCTTGATGCCCCACTACCTATTGATGATAGCTTTCCTGATGAACAACTGAATGTCATAAATGCTTCTCGTACTGCTCCATGTTATGCTGATTATGCTAATTACATTGTTGCCAAATTTATACCACCTAGTTTCACATACCAGCAAAAGAAAAAGTTTTTCTATGATTTAAGACATTACTTCTGGGATGACCCACATCTTTATAAAGAAGGAGTAGATGGTTTTATTAGACATTGTGTACCTGGGCATGAACAGGAACAAATCCTACGCAAGTGTCACTCCGAGGCTTATGGAGGACACCACGCTGGAGAAAGAACTACACATAAGGTATTGCAATCCGGTTTTTATTGGCCTACTCTCTTCAAGGATGCTCGTAAGTTTGTCTTGTCTTGTGATGAATGTCAAAGAATTGGCAATATTAGTAGACGTGAAGAAATGCCTATGAATTATTCACTTGTTATTGAACCATTTGATGTTTGGGGCTTTGATTATATGGGACCGTTTCCTTCCTCTAATGGGTATACACATATTTTAGTTGCTGTTGAATACATTACTAAGTGGGTAGAAGATATTCCAACTAGTAGTGCTGATCATAACACTTCTATTAAGATGCTTAAAGAATTTATTTTTCCGAGATTTGGAGTCCCTAGATATTTAATGACTGATGGTGGTTCACATTTTATTCATGGTGCTTTTTGTAAAATGCTTGCTAAGTATGATGTTAATCATAGAATCGCATCGCGTTATCACCCACAATCTAGCAGTCAAGTAGAATTGAGTAATAGTGAGCTCAAATTAATTTTGCAAAAGACTGTTAATAGATCTACAAAGAATTGGTCCAAGAAACTTGATGAAGCATTATGGGCCTATAGAACTGCATATAAAAATCCTATGGGTATGTCTCCGTATAAAGTGGTTTATGGAAAAGCATGTCATTTACCTCTCGAACTAGAACATAAGGCATATTGGGCTATTAAAGAACTCAATTATGATTTCAAACTTTCCGGTGAGAAGAGGTTATTTGATATTAGCTCACTTGATGAATGGAGAACCCAAGCCTATGAAAATGCCAAGCTGTTTAAAGAGAAAGTTAAAAGATGGCATGACAAAAGGATACAAAAGCGTGAGTTTAATGTAGGTGATTATGTATTGCTATACAACTCTCGTTTAAGATTTTTTGCAGGAGAACTTCTCTCTAAGTGGGAAGGTCCTTACGTTATCGAGGAAGTCTATCATTCCGGTGCCATAAAAATCAACAACTTCGAAGGCACAAATCTGAAGGTGGAAAACGGTAAAAGAATCAAACATTATATCTCAGGTAATACTATAAATGTTGAAACCAATGTTATTGAAACCGTAACCCCGGAGGAATACATAAGGGACACTTTCCAAAACGTTTCAGACTCCAAAAAGGAATAGGTATGTGGTGAAGTAAGCAAACCGACTCCAAAACAGTTCCAATGGCAATTTTTCTCCATTTTGGAATATTTAGAAAAATAGAAAAATAAGAAGCAGTCCGGGAAGGACACGAGGGCTCCACAAGGGTGGAGGGCGCGCCCTACCCTCTGGGCGCGCCCCCTGCCTCGTGGGCTCCTCGTGCGCTCTCCGGACTCCGTTTTCTTGCATGATACTTCTTTCGGTCGGTAAAAATTCATTATATAATCTCCTGAAGGTTTTGACCACTGTATCATGCAAATATCCTGTGTTCTTGTTTCGAGCTGTTTCTGCCGCAGAATAGAGCAACATGTCATCTCAGGATTCTGACGGAGAGAGCTATGTCTCATACATCATTGCTGACCCCAAGACCTATGGAGATTTATCTCCTTGTGGTCGAACTACGGATGAGGAGGAGGATGCTCATTTGATGAAGATCAAAGATTCAAGTTCGGAGGAGGAAGATGTCCCCCTACCTCATCCTTGGGATATACACGTGAAGTTTAAGAAGTCTAGTCTCCCTAAGAAGGCTAAACTATCTAACAACCGATCTATTCCTTCTTGTTTTCGGAAGAAAAGCAAGGGAGATTTATGTGACAAGATCTTGGAGCTGGAGTCGGAAGTCGAAGATTTAAAAGAGGAAATTGCTCTCCTCAACTACAACATGAAGAAGCTGAAAGCATAATTCACATCATCAACAACTCCCTCATCATCACCCTCGAAGAAGGAAATATAATCAC
The DNA here is from genome assembly GCF_002575655.3 of Aegilops tauschii subsp. strangulata. Taxonomy (NCBI): domain Eukaryota; kingdom Viridiplantae; phylum Streptophyta; class Magnoliopsida; order Poales; family Poaceae; genus Aegilops; species Aegilops tauschii. Next base: position 204,654,339 of record NC_053037.3, on the reverse strand, counting down.
ATGGGTCTGGGCACTCCCCCTGGCAACTGCCAAGCTTGGGGGAGGTGCCCCGGCATCGTATCACCATCACACTCCTATCTTTACCATTTTCTTTGTTCAATCCTTTTAGTAATATCTTGTTCTAGTAGAATAAAAGTTTTTGGTATGATCTAGTTTTGAGTTTTGCTTTATGATCCCTCTATTTAATCGAGTCCGTGAGCTATATAATAAAGATTAGTGTTGAGTGAAGGGCTTGATTATCTTGCTATGATTATGAGGGAATAAAAGAAAAAGAAAGAGTAAAAAGAAATAAAAAGAGATCATATTGATCTTATGGAGAGTAATGACTTCACATAGAAAGAGTATGATGATTAAAAGTTGTTGAGAGTTGACAAACATAGCTTTGGTCATCATTGCAATTAATAGGAAGTAATAAAGAAACAGAGGTTTCACATATAAATATACTATCTTGGACATCTTTTATGACTGTGAGCACTCATTAAAATATGACATGCTAAAGAGTTGATGTTGGACAAGGAAGACAATGTAATGGGTTATGTTTTCTTATATCTGAAATAAAGTATATTGTCATGGATCATCCAACATGTTGAGCTCGCCTTTCTCCCCCATGCTAGCCAAATTCTTTACACCAAGTAGAGATACTACTTGTGCTTCCAAATATCCTTACACCCAGTTTTGCCTTGAGAGTGCACCATATCTACCTATGGATTGAGTAAGATCCTTCAAGTAAGTTGTCATCGGTGCAAGCAATAAAAATTGCTCTCTAAATATGTATGATTGATTAGTGTGGAGGAAATAAGCTTTATACGATCTTGTGATGTGGAAGAAATAAAAGCGACGGACTGCATAATAAAGGTCCATATCACAAGTGGCAATATAAAGTGACGTTCTTTCGCATTAAGATTTTGTGCATCCAACCCTGAAAGCGCATGACAACCTCTGTTTCCCTCTGCGAAGGGCCTATCTTTTACTTTTATCTCTTACCTTATGCAAGAATCATGGTGATCTTCACCTTTCCTTTTTACATTTTATCCTTTGGCAAGCATGGTGTGTTGGGAAGATGCTGATATACATATCTAATTGGATGTAAGTTAGCATCAGCTATTATTGTTGACATTACCCTTGAGGTAAAAGGTTGGGAGGCGAAACTATAAGCCCCTATCTTTCTCTGTGTCTTATTAAAACTCCGTAACCACAAGTATTGAGTGAGTGTTAGCAATTGTGAAAGACTAAATGATAGTTGAGTATGTGGACTTGCTGAAAAGCTCTTATATTGACTCTTTCTGATGTTATGATAAATTGCAATTGCTTCAATGACTGAGATTATAGTTTGTTGGTTCTCAATGAAGTTTCTGATTCATACTTTGCATTGTGAATAGATTATTATTTGAGCTTAAGAAATCATATGACAATATCCATATATGTTGTTGTTATAAGAATAATCATGATGCCCACATGTCCGTATTTTATTTTATTGACACCTCTACCTCTAAACACGTGGACATATTTATCGTTATCGGCTTCCGCTTGAGGAAAAGCGAGGTCTAAGCTTGGGGGTGTTGATACGTCCATTTTGCATCATGCTTTTATATCGATATTTATTGCATTATGGGCTGTTATTACACATTATGTCACAATACTTATGCCTATTCGCTCTTATTTTACAAGGTTTACATGAAGAGGGAGAATGCCGGCAGCTGGAATTCTGGGCTGGAAAAGGAGCAAATATTAGAGACCTATTCTACACAACCATAAAAGTCCTGAAACTCCAAGGAAGTTATTTTTGGAAATAATAATAAATACTGAGCGAAGAAAATACCAGAGGGGGCCCACACCCTGGCCACGAGGGTGGGGGTGCTCCTACCACCCTGGGCGCGCCCCTGCCTCGTGGGCCCCCTAGTGGACCTCCGTTGCCCATCTTCTGCTATACGAAGTCTTTCGTCCAAGAAAAAAATCATAAGCAAGCTTTCGGGACGAGACTCCGCCGCCACGAGGCGGAACCTTGGCGGAACCAATCTAGGGCTCTAGCGGAGCTGTTCTGCCGGGGACACTTCCCTCCGGGAGGGGGAAATCATTGCCATCGTCATCACCAACGCTCCTCTCATTAGGAGGGGGCCAATCTCCATCAACATCTTCACCAGCACCATCTCCTCTCAAACCCTAGTTCATCTCTTGTATCCAATCCTTGCATCTAAGTCTGAGATTGGTACCTGTAGGTTGCTAGTAGTGTTGATTACTCCTTGTAGTGGATGCTAGTTGGTTTATTTGGTGGAAGATCATATGTTCAGATCCATTATGCATATTAATACTCCTCTAATTATGAACATGAATTTTCTTTGTGGGTAGTTACGTTTGTTCCTGAGGACATGGGAGAAGTCTTGCTATTAGTAGTCATGTGAATTTGTTATTCGTTCGATATTTTGATGAGATGTATGTTGTCGCTCCTCTAGTGGTGTCATGTGAACATCGACTACATGATACTTCACCATTATTTGGGCCTAGAGGAAGGCATTGGGAAGTAATAAGTAGATGATGGGTTGCTAGAGTGACAGAAGCTTAAACCCTAGATTATGCGTTGCTTCATAAGGGGCTGATTTGGATCCATATGTTTCATGCTATGGTTAGGTTTACCCTAATACTTCTTTTGTAGTTGCGGATGCTTGCAATAGGGGTTAATCATAAGTGGGATGCTTGTCCAAGTAAGGGCAACACCCAAGCACTGGTCCACCCACATATCAAATTATCAAAGTACCGAATGCGAATCATATGAACGTGATGGAAACTAGCTTGACGATAATTCCCATGTGTCCTCGGGAGCGCTTTTCTCTATATAAGAGTTTTTCCAGGCTTGTCCTTTGCTACAAAAAGGATTGGGCCACCTTGCTGCACTTTATTTACACTTGCTACTTGTTGCTCGTTACCAATTACCTTATCACAAAACTATCTGTTACCGATAATTTCAGTGCTTGCAGAGAATACCTTGCTGAAAACCGCATATCATTTCCTTCTGCTCCTCGTTGGGTTCGACACTCTTGATTATCGAAAGGACTACGATAGATCCCCTATACTTGTGGGTCATCAGCCGTCCATACCAACAACAGTCCCGGGGAGCTTTGTTTAATTATTTGCATTTCTTAGTTCGGGACTGGGAATCCCTATGACCGCCCTTTTCTCGTGCGATGGCGAGTGAATAAACACTCGACCTGAGAATAACCCGCTTAGCATGGAAGATACCGACCACCTCCTGTCGTTCCATGAATGATCCAGGCACACAAAAGGATATTTATTTGAAGTTTTTAGAGGTGGCACATGCAAATTTACTTAGGACGACACGGTAATAACGCATATAGGTAGGATGGTGGACTCATCTGGAATAACTTTGGGTTCAAAGTTTTTGATGTACAAGCAGAGTTCCCACTAAGTACAGGCGAAGGCTAGCAATTAGATTGAGAAGCGGCCAGCTAGAGAGCAACAACGGTCATAAACATGCATTATGCATAAGTAACATTGGACACTAGCATGAGTAGGATATGAACACCACGAACATAAATATCATAGAGGCTATGTTGGTTTTGATTCAACTACATGCATGAACATGTGTCAAGTCAAGCCACTCGAACATTCAGAGGAGGATACCATATCATCATACTACATCACAATCATTTTAACGCAATGTTGATATCCAAGATAAATCATTATCCACTTCTAGCTACTTATGCATGGCATGGGAAACTATAATCTCTAATTGTTATTGCAAACATATTTAATCATAAACGGCTAAATCATGGATACTAGGTTAAACATATTTACACAAACAGAACAAGTCGAGTTCATACCCTTTTCTCTCTATCACGGCCAGTTCATCGAATATCGTCATTATTGCCTTTCACTTGCACGATCGAACGTTATGAAAATAATAATAGTGCACGATTGACGTGGACTAAGCTGGAATCTGCAAACATTTTATTCAACAGGAGAAGAAAATGTAAAATGGGCTCTTCATTAGATTAACATTTATTCATATGAGAGCCACTCAACATTTTCATCGTGGTCTTCTCCTCAGCAAGACTCAAATAAAAAGAAAAGAAATTCAGAGAAACACACTAGAATATTTTTGGAGTTTTTGGTTTTCTTGAACAAGCAAATAAAAGGAAAAAAGAAAAAAACGAGAAAAAATATTTACACGGGAAAGCTCCCAACAAGCAAAAAAAAGAACAAGGAAATCTTTTTGGGTTTTTGTTTTAATATTACTACTAAGCATGCATAGAAAGTAAACTACTACCACTACTTTGTTTTTTGTTTTTTCTAAAGTTTTTCAAACACATAAGAAGAAAGCAAAATAAATCTAAGCATGGATGATATAAGGAAAAAGTGTGAACACCGACAAATGAAAATAAGTGGACATGAATGTAATGTCGGTGAGAAACACGTACTCCCCCAAGCTTACGCTTTTGGCCTAACTTGGTAGTCGATCAGTAGCCTGGATAGTAGTTGGCGTGGTAGCTCACGGAGGCTCTCAGTGCAGATTCCTCAGCCTTTGGTGCTGCCTCCACTGCTATGTTGTGAGCTCGGGCCTCGCTCTCAAGAACAAAATATCTTCCCTTCCTGTGATAGTCAAAAAGAGCAGCCGCGGGCAAATATGTGTGTACAACAGATTTTTGGTTAAACACTAGATTGTAAGTGAAGTTATCAATCTTTCCTTTAAGGATCTTATGGTCTTTTAAGGTGTTAAAATCTAAATACTATGTGGGTAGGATAGGATCAAAGGGTAAAGGTGAAACACCCAACCCTCGTGCTAAACGCGTGGCATATATTCCACCATAGAAATAGCCACTATTAGCGTTGTGCTGAAGTCTGCATGTAACAATTGCTCCAAGGTTATAATTCCATTCATCGATTAGAGCAGTGTGTATCAGGCTGAAGTCTAGAGCACAAAGCGTACTACAGTCTTGCTTGCCTACTATACATTTTCCGTTAAATAATGCAAAGTACTGAATTGCGGGAAAATGAATACTCTTTATTCTACCTTGTGTCACTCCCCTTGTCTCACCGTAGCAAAGACTAATCAAGAATGATTGGTACTCAACCTTTGGCAGTTCATCAAGTGAACCCCAAAACGGAAGTTTGCAGTGGTAAGCAAAATTCTCTAGTGAGATGGTAAATGGATTATCATAAAGCGTAAAAGACACCCTAGACTCGCGGGGAAGGAATTTAAATCCTATGACAAATGATTCAGTGAGAATATGGCGTTGTTCGCACTTATCTGAAATGTAGGGACCAAGACCGGCATTGTGAAAATATTTCTCAAATTCCTCCTTAATTCCCACACGCATCGTATAATCATCGCAAGGCCATAAGCATATTTTGTTGGCGACATCTCATGTGGAACTTTCACTTGGTTTAACATAAGACTGGCGAGTGGAACTGACACTAGAAGATGCCCCCGAGGATCTCCTCCTCGAAGAACTCCTTCCAAACAAGTTCATCCTGTTCGCGTACAATTTTCTGAAAATAAATTGGGTGACAAAAATTTGTCAACAAAACTTTATCAAATTGATAGCAACTACTCATAGGGATACATAGAGGCCATAGCAAGTATTCAAACTACTTAGAACTCTAAGAATTTAACATGCAAGCTCATCTACATCAGCACCAAGAGTAGCTAATTATTCAAATTATGAACCACTAAAACAAAAACTAATTGGGCAAACGGTGGAGTCACATACCAAGCAACAATCCCTCGAAACAGTTTCGGAAACGGAGCTTCGAGCAAAGAGATCAAAATCCGCGGGTTTGAGAGCAAGAACACGGGAGAGAGAGAAATGGAGATTTTTTCTAGAGGTAAGTGATGATGTGGGATGAAGGGATAAGTGAGGGGGCCCATGTGGGGACCACAACCCACCAGGGCGCGCCTGGGGGTCCTGGCGCACCCAGGCGGGTTGTGCCCACCTGGTGCACCTCCCTATGATATTATTTGCACCAGAAATTCAGAAATATTCAGAAAAAATCGTATTAAATTTTCGGAGCATTCTGAGAACTTTTATTTTTGGTCATTTTTTTATTGCATGGGAAATTCAGAAAACAGACAAAACATGGCATTTTATTTTATTTAACTAATAAAAAGTAGGCACAGAAGGTAGTGCTTACTAAATTCATCAACTTCATACCGCTAAAAAATGATCCATTAATAAGGTTGATCAAGTCTTATCAACAACCACTTTCGATTAGCATGAAACCGAAGAACTTTAGTAAATCACTAAGTTACCTCAATGGGGATATGAATGTCCCCAACAATAAGCATTTCATATTTATTTTTGGCAGTAGGTAGAGGTATTTGAAAACTTCCAATAGTGATTGTCAGAGATTTTTCAATAACATTAATACAATTCACTTGGAATTGTTTCTTCGAAAGTGCACCGTATGCTCATTACCATTATTATAAAAGTGACCTTGCTTTTATTGCAATCAATAACAGCCCCTGCAGTATTCAAGAAGGGTCTACCAAGGATAATCGACATGTTGTCGTCCTCGGGCGTCTCAAGTATAACAAAGTCAGTCAAAATAGTAACATTGGCAACAACAACGGGCACATCCTCACAAATACCGATAGGTATGGCAGTTGATTTGTCAGCCATTTGCAAAGATATTTCAGTAGGTCTGAGTTTATTCAAATCAAGTCTTTTATATAAAGAGAAAGGCATAACACTAACACCAGCTCCTAAATCACACAAAGCAGTTTTCACATAATTCTTTTTGATGGAGCAAGGTATAGTTGGTATTCCCGGATCTCCAAGTTTTTTAGGTACTCCATCTTTAAAACTATAATTAGCAAGCATAGCGGAGATTTCAGCTTCCAGTATTTTTCTCTTATTAGTGATGATGTCTTTCATATACTTTGCATAAAGAGGCATTTTCAAGATATCAGTCAAGCGAGTACGCAAAAATACTGGCCTCAGCATTTCAGCAAAGTGTTCAAATTCCTCATCATCTTTCTTTTTAGTGGACTTAGGTGGAAAAGGCATAGGTTTTTGAACCTACGGTTCTCTTTATTTACCGTGTTTTCTAGCAATAAAGTCTCTTTTATCATATCTTTTATTCTTAGGTTGTGGGTTATCAAGATCAACAGGTGGTTCTATCTCAACAACATTATCTAGTTCTTTATTATTTGGTTGAGCATATTCTTGAACCTCATCATTATCTTTTTCATTGTTATAAGGTGAGTGTTCATTACCAGATTGATTTTCAGCATCAGAGATAGAAGTTTCATTATCATTATCAGGAGGTTTTTCTATTTCAGGTTCACTAAAAGCATGCAAAGTCCTATCATTTTTCTTCTTCTTTTTCTTATAGAAGGACTAGGTGCACTAATGTTATTTCATTGTGAATCTTTCTCTATTCTTTTTGGGTGTCCCTCAGTATAAAGTGGTTCCTGAGTCGTTCTACCACCTCTAGTCATTGCTCTAATAGCATGATCATTAATATTATTATTCATTTCATCTAAGAACTCTCTTTGAGATTTAGCAACTTGTTCTAACTGAGTTTGAACCATAGAAGCATGCTTTCCAACACCTATAACATCATTTGAGATTCTATATAACAAGTCACTCAAGCGAGCAATCATATCAGAATTGTATTTCAATTGTTTCATAACATTTGTGTTGAAGTGATCTTGTTTTCTAATATAGTTTTGAAACTCATAAAGGCATTGGCTAGCTAGGATGCATATTGTGAGGATTATCATTATCATTGATCTTCATTAAAGAATTTACCTCTACCACCTTAGGCAGTGGTGGTGTATTAAGCCCATGTACTTCTTCAATAGGAGCTAAATTTTTAACATCCTTAGCTTTAATAACTTTTTCCTTAATAGATTTCTTTGCCTCTTGCATTTCTTCAGGACTAAGATATAATATACCCCTCTTCTTCGGAGAGGGTTTAGACAGTGGTTCAGGAAGAGTCCAATCATCATAATTTTTCAATATGTTATTGAATAATTCTTCCGATTGTCCAACAGTTCGTTCCCTGAAAACACAACCAGCACAACTATCTAGAAAGTCCCTAGAAGCACCGGTTAGTCCATTATAGATGATATCAAGTATTTCATTTTTCTTAAGAGGATGATCAGGCAAAGCATTAAGTAACTGGCAAAGCCTCCCCCAAGCTTGTGGAAGACTCTCTTCTCTAGTTTTCACAAAGTTAAATATTTCCAGTAAAGCAGCTTGTTTCTTATGAGCAGGGAAATATTTTCCGAGAAGCAATAAATCATACCCTAGGGACTACGCACACAACCAGGAGCAAGAGTATTGTAGTAAGCTTTAGCATCACCCTTTAATGAGAACGGAAATAATTTGAGAGTAAAGTAATAGCGAGTCTTATCATCATGAGTAAAAAGGGTGGCTATGTCATTCAACTTACTAAGATGTGCCACAATAGTTTCAGTTTCAAAACCATGGAAAGGATCAGATTCAACCAAAGTACTTAACTCTGGGTCGACAAAGAATTCGTAATCCTTGTCATCAATAAAGATAGGTGATGTAGCAAACTTAGGATCATATTTCATTCTAGCATTCAGAGATTTTTCTTTATACTTGCATAATAATTTCTCTAGATCATCTCTATCCTTACAAGCAAGAATATTTCTAGTTGTCTCCTCATTCATAACATAACCTTCCGGTACCTTAGGCAATTCATATCTAGGAAGTCTAGTTCTAGTAGGTGTTTTAGGAGTTTCACTTTCAAGCTCATCATCAGATTCAACAACATCATGTTGTATTACTCTAGCTATTTGTTCATCAAGAAATTCACCAAGTGGCACATCATCATTATTAAGCAAGGTACTAGCATCATAATAAGCATCATTCATACTAGAAGTAGCACCATCAATAACTTGTGACATATTAGAATTAATAGCATCTGGTGGTGTTGCAAGTTTACTTATAACAGAAGGTGAATCTACAGCAGAACTTGATGGCAGTTCCTTACCTCCCCCCATCTTTGAGGAAAAAATCTTACTCTTAGCATCCTTCAGATTCTTCATAGTGATAATTTTATAATAATCCCAAGTGACTCAACAAATATAGCTATGCTCCCCGGCAACGGCACCAAAAAAGTGTCTTGATAACCCACATGTATAGGGGATCGCAATAGTTTTCGAGGGTAGAGTATTCAACCCAAATTTATAGATTCGACACAAGGGGAGCCAAAGAATATTTGAAGGTATTAGCAGCTGAGTTGTCAATTCAACCACACCTGGAGATTAATTATCTACAGCAAGTAATCAGTAGCAAACTAATATGATAGTTTTGATAATAGTAACAGTAGCAACGGTAACGGTAACAATGATAGCAGTAATTTTGTAGCAAGTGTAACAGTGATGATAACAGTAGTAACTTAGCAGAAACAATATAAGATAAATTCGTAGGCATTGGATCAGTGACTTGTTGGATGATATTCATCATGAGACAGTTATAACCTAGGGCGATACGGCACTAGCTCCAGTTCGTCAATATAATGTAGGCATGTATTCTGTAAATAGTCATACGTGCTTATGGAAAGAACTTGCATGACATATTTTGTCCTACCCTCCGAGGCAGCGGGGTCCATATTGGAAACTAGGGGATATTAAGGCCTCCTTTTAATAGAGAACCGGAACAAATCATTAACACATAGTGAATACATGAACTCCTCAAACTACGGTCATCTTCGGGAGTGGTCCCGACTATTGTCACTCCAGGGTGGCCGGATCATAACACGTAGTAGGTGACTATAACTTGCGAGATGGGATCTAAATCATGTATATAATGATGATAACATATATGGTTCATATCTGAGTTCATGGCACCCGACCCAAAGTGACAAGCATTAAGCATGGCAAAGTCATAGCAACATCAATCTTAGAACATAGTGGATACTAGGGATCAAGCCCTAACAAAACTAACTCGATTACATGGTGAATCTCATCCAACTCCTCACCGACCAGCGAGCCTACGAAGTAATTACTCACTCCCGGTGGGGAGCATCATCGAATTGGCGATGGAGAAGGGTTGGTGATGACGAAGAACGAAGATCTCCCTCTTTGGAGCCCCAAACAGAATCCAGATCTGGCGTCCCGATGAAGAACAGGAGGTGACGGCGGCTCCGTCTCCTAGATCGCGATAATTCTTTCTCCCTAGTTTTTTCTGGAAAATAGGATTTTATAGCGTCAGTTTCAGGGTCTGTGGGGCCACCAGGTGGGGACAACCCACCTAGGCGCGCCCGGAGAGGGGGGCGCGCCCTGGTGGGTTGCGCCCACCCAGGTGTCCCTCTCCAGCGGGACTTGGCTCCAGAAATTCTTATTTATTATATAAAAATTCCTCGCAAAGTTTCGTTGCATTCCGAGAACTTTTATTTCTGCAGAAAAACAACACCATGGTAGTTCTGCTGAAAACAGCGTCAGTCCGGGGTTAGTTTCATTCAAATCATGGAAATTAGAGTCCAAAATAAGAGGAAAAGCGTTAGGAAAAGTAGATACGTTGGAGACGTATCATTATGATCTGGCAACCTCGGAGTGACAATAGTCGGGACACTTCCCGGTGATGACCGTAGTTTGGGGAGTTCATGTATTCACCGTGTGTTAATGTTTTCTTCCGGTTCTCTATTAAATGGAGGCCTTAATATCCCTTAGTTTTCAATTGGACCCCACTGCCATCGGAGGGTAGGACAAAAGATGTCATGCAAGTTCTTTCCATAAGCACGTATGACTATTTACGGAATACATGCCTACATTATATTTATGAACTGGAGCTAGTGTCATATCTCCCTATGTTATAACTGTCACATGATGAATATCATCCATCAAATCACCGATAAAATGCCTACGATTTTCCTACATATTGATCTTGCTAAGTTACTACTGTTATCGTTACTGTTTCACTTGCTACAAAATCACTGCTATCACTATTACCGTTACTATTGTTGCGGCTACTATTATCAAAACTATCATACTACTTTGCTACTAATTAGTTTGCTGCAGATAATTAATCTCCAGATGTGGTTGAATTGACAACTCAGCTACTAATACTTATAAATATTCTTTGGCTCCCCATGTGTCGAATCTATAAATTTGGGTTGAATACTCTACCCTCGAAAACTGTTGCGATCCCCTATACTTGTGGGTTATCAATGCTCTCTTTGTGTTTCAATTGCTATCTTTTATGTGAGCATCATTAAAATAATCAATGCCTAGCTAAAAGGCTTTAAAGAAAAGCGCTTGTTGGGAGACAACCTAATATTTTTCCTTTTTGTTTTATTAGTATACACATTATTTCCTCCGTAATAATTGTGTTTTGGTGTTTAATTAGTGTTTGAGCCAAGCAAGACCTTTGGGATGATCTATGGAGATAGTTGATTTGATCTTGCTGAAAAACAGAACCTTTTGCGATCATTGCCAAAATTTCTAAAAATCACAGAAGCGTGGAAAAATGCTGACTTTTTTACAAACAATTCATATACAAATTGCCTTTGTTGTCCTAATTTTTCAGAATTTTTGGAGTTACAGAAGTATACAAAGTTTTTAGATTGCTACAGACTGTTCTTTTTTGACAGATTCTGTTTTCTATGTCTTGTTTGCTTATTTTGATGAATCTATGGGTAGTATCAGGGGGTATGAACCATGGAGAAGTTGGAATACAGTAGATATTACACCAATATAAGTAAAGAATGAGTTCACAACAGTACCAAAAGTGGTGATTTATTTTCTTATACTAATGGATCTCACGAGTTTTTTGTTGAGTTTTGTGTTGTGAAGTTGTCAAGTTTTAGGTAAAGATTTGATGGACTACGAAATAAGAAGTGGCAAGAGCCTAAGCTTCGGGATGCCCAAGGCACCCCAAGGTAATATTCAAGGACAACCAAGCATCTAAGCTTGGGGAAGCCCCGGACGGCATCCCCTCTTTCATCTTCGTCTATCGGTAAATTTACTTGAGGCTATATTTTTATTCACCACATGATATGTGTTTTGCTTGGAGCGTCTTGTATGATATGAGTCTTTTCTTTTTAGTTTTCCACAATCATCCTTGTTGTACACACATTTTGAGAGAGTCATGCACGAATCGTGAATTTATTAGAATACTCTATGTGCTTCACTTATATTTTTTGAGCTAGGCAGTGGCCCTAGTGCTTCACTTATATCTTTTTAGAGCACGGTGGTGGCTTTATTTTATAGAAATTGTTGAACTCTCATGCTTCACTTATATTATTTTGTGAATCTCCAAACAGAATGGTAATTTGCTTAGGTTATGAATTTAGTCCTAATATGACGGGCATCCAAGAGGTATATAATAAAAACATTCATGTAACACCTTGGATTTTCCCCTTTTCTTTTTCTGATGATTTTCTTGGATTTCTTGATTTGATTTGCTTTTCGGTGGCTATGTGGTTCTGAAACTTGGGAAGATCATGTCTTCCTAGGTTTTATAGTGGCTTGTCATCCTCATCATCATCCCAATATCATGTCATTTTTATCCTTGACCTAATCCAATATTCTTTTTCTTGGGAATTTTCCTTTTCTGTTAAAGGAATAACCCTTTAAACCCTAGGTTGTGAAGCAACCTATATTTCTGTCACTCCCAAAATTCCCAAATAATACTCATAATTTTTTTCGGTCATATCTTCCTCAAATATGCCAAAATCCTTCATTGGCATCATCGAAGATAATGCACAAATATTCCTTTTCTGATTCTGCCCTAAGTGGCTTTTTGAGAAGGAAGTGTCATTTATCTTTGCTAGATGGACTCCAAACTTTTCTGACATATTTTCCTGTCCATATAATTGCCCCATGCCAAAATTAAACTCAATTTGCCTAGTAAATATTCTTGAGCAATTTTTCAAAGTTCTCGTCTGAGGGAAGCCTGTGTGAAGGAAGTACCAACTAGGAGTATCCAAATGAGTTGAAATTTTGTAAGGTCCTTCATTTGATCAAATCATGACTCGCCACCAAATTTGAGCTCATGTAACTAATCTATCTGAGCCCAACTCCAAATCTTGGTTTCTGGTCAGATTTTTAGTTTGTGAAGTAGCCATATTTTATATTGCTTCATTTAAGATGAAAATTTAACAAGACATTCTCCTATCCATATCAACTTCTCCACCAAGTTTTCGCTCATTTCATTAATCTATTTGCCCTGTGTAAATTTTCCAAGTTTTTGTCCAGAGAGATGCTATATGAAGCAAGTGCTAGTTTGGTTCATTCAAATGGCATGAAATTTTTTGAGAATCTTCATATATTCAAATCATTGAGCCATGTCCATTTTCAGCACCTATGTGACTGCATCATCCAAATCTCTATTCTGGACCAGATTATGTAGTTTGTTAAGCAACCATGTTAAATCGTGGTCCAAATCCCTCCAAACTTCACAGGATCATAGTCCTTCCTAGTCCAAACACCCCAAACATCATGTTTGGCCCTTAGCATCTCCCTGTGGATCACAGTGACCTGATTAAGTTTGCAAGAACAAACTTTAGAGGATCATTACCACCTAACCACAGTGCCCCTAATCGATTCATCACCTCATTTGTAACCTATCTTGCAGGGACTACACGTGTGGCATGGTCGGCCCGGCCAAAACGCGCTGCTTGTGCCAGTTCACGTGGTGACCATGCTTGCATCATGCAAACGGTGTGCTGTGGCTCGTTCCGACCGCTGTGCTTGTCCGCTCCCTCGTCGTCTCGACGTCCAACCTTGTCCAGGAGCTCCCCCGTGATCGACTGCATCATCCCGTGACCGGGCCCCCTCCTGGTTCACCATGAATGTGCCGCAAACGCCATGCCCGTGCCGCGTCCAACTCCTGTCCTCCATTAGAGCACTGCTCAAGTTCGCCCGTGAGCTCTAGAGCCTCCCCCGCAGCCTATTTAAAGCGTGCCCGAGTCCTTCCGCACTTCACCAGCCTCTCCCCATTCCTCCTCCCCCACCGGAGTGCCCAATCTCGCCATTTCTTCATCGCTCCTCCTCAGTGGTCACCGGAGTCTGCTCCTCCCCGGCCACCACAGGCCCCCTCTCCTCCTCCCAAGTCCTCCACTGAGTTCCTCTCCTCCCCGCGGCTCGCCCCACCCACTCTCCCCTCGCCGGAGTTGGCCGCAGCGCCGAAGCTCCACTACTTCTACCCGCCTCTGCCTCCTCTCGGTTCCCCTCCGGCCCTGCGTCCTCCACCCCTCCCCGATGCACTGCAGCTCAAAATACGCTTTCCCTTTCAGAAAATGTATTCGGCCCGAAGGCGCGTTCAGTTTTTCCTCTCAGGGACCCATTGGTGATGAAAATATTCACAGATTAGTCCCTGAACTTCCACCCTCCGTATCTCGGCGACCGTAACTCCGATTGAGGTGAAACCAACGCCCACTTCTTTGTCTTGTCGAGATATTTCTGTTGCTAACATTTTCACTAGGTGGTCCCATAGTGAAAATGACCATTTTGCCCTTGCTTCTAATCAGCCCCCTGTGAGAGAGAACCGTCCGGTGTTTTGTTTCGCGGCTTCACCACACTTCTTCCCGGAGTCTCCATCACCCCCAGGCAAGCCACAACCACCACTTGCATATAGCCATGCAGTAGCCATGGTTTCTACTTGAATATTTAATAAAATTTTGCCCGTTATCTATCTGCTTGTTTGCTACCACTGTCGTTGTTTTCGTTATGCTCCTGGATTCATGTTCACCTTCCTGCTATGTTCTGATGCATCTTGTTATCTTGTACTATGTTGCGGGATATCCGCGGCCAACTATGGGACCAGGAGGCCCCTTGTTGGTTCGGCAGGGGGACGTCGCATTGCACAAAGAGCGGACCAGCGTGCGGTAGCACGACAGAGAGAACACAAGCAATTTACCCAGGTTCGGGCCGCCGCGAGGCGTAAAACCGTACTCCTGCTTTGGTGGATTGATGGTGGAATGGAGGTGGCGAAGCATAGTACACTTGGCTGGCAGGGGTTGCCTAGGGCAGTAGCGACTATGCGCGTATGGGGGTGTGGATTCATCAACTTTCCAACCCTTTCTATGGGTGTCATGGGCCTCCTTTTATAGATCAAGGGTTCACCACAATGGCAAAGTAGTCATTATGCACTGATATGATAGCAAACAGTGCTGTCATACCTAACTATGCGGGCTGACAGGGCGCATTTAATGCGCTGCTTAGTGTCACACACTACAAAAAAATACACTTCCATGATTATACGTGTTTGTCACAGTAGGTCACATTTTCTGTCATGCATGTACATCCATGACGATTTTATGACAGAATCAAGATAGTCATACATGTGTTGTCGTAGAAGTGTTCCATGACATTACCAAAATTTTCATCACGGAAGTGTCCAATTCCATGACGATAAATGGCGCGTCATGGAAGTGCTTTCGTCAAGGGTGACTGACACGTGGCATCCACTGTAACGGGTCGTCGTTAAGCTATCGGGTCCTGTTTTGGATCCGATAACCCGCCAACAGCCCGGACCAATGATAATTTTCCACGTGTAAAATTTTCATTGGCCGGAGGAAGCACGTGTTGGCTCACCATTGGGACAGATGTCATCCATTCATTGGACAGGAGGCGCCTATGATACGTTGACATGTGGCACGGCCCAACAGAGGCCCATTCCGGTGAAAAGGCCGGCCCGTTTGACTTGGTCAAAAGGTAACGGGCCGGCCCACGGAAAGCCTGTTAACGGCCTGTTCGTATATAGCCCACTTATGGCCCGCTAACTCACGACCCGTTACGGCCTATCGGAATTAAACCTAATAGCTTCATCTGGGCCGTCCAATATGACTCCATCCCGTTGTAACTTCCGGCCCATGTATGGCCCATGATGTCTTTCGGCCCATACGAGGCCATTTGTAACTCTTGGCCCATTAAGGTCCCGTGGTGAATTTGGACCGCAATGAACAACGTACTACTTTATACCCATTCCGGCCCATTATTCCATTGGGCCGTTTCCAACCTGTGTTATCTTTCGGCCTTCTCAGGGCCCATTTATTCTTGGGCTCATTTCCAGCATTTTGTTACTTACGGGACGTTACTGGCCTTTTCTGCTTGTGGGCCAAATTCAGCCCGTGGTTACAATCGGCCCGTTTGCGGCCCGTTAATCCGTTGGGCCATTTTCATAGTGTCATCAAATACGGCCGATTAACGACGGCCCATTATTGTCGGCCCATGAACGGACGATTCCAAATCTAGCCTGTTTACGGCCCATAATGCAGTCTGTTATTGGCCCATGTTTGGCCTATCGATCATACGACACGTAGAAGGCCCATTGATGCTACGGCCCGTAGAAGGCCCATTGTTTCTACAGCCCTTAGAAGGCCCATTGTTTCTACGGCCGGTAGGAGGCCCATGGTAACTACAGTAAATATGTAGCCCATGGTTATTGTGGACTAGTTTTAAAAAATAGGTTATTGCGGCCACTAGCAAACCGCAGAAAAAGAACTGCACTGACTACAAGCAAACAAACAAACAAGACAACAAGGAAATAAATAAGAAAGCAACTTACACTAGGCTATCATGGCCATTACACATATTACATCCACTGGGCATCAAAGTTCGCCACCAGTGCAAATATAGGGAGCAAAGCAGCATATCATATACACTGGTTGTCAAAGTTGGCGACCAATGCAAATAAACGCTGCAGCAAAACAAGTCCAGAACTGAAACCAGAAGAGCTCAAGAAACAATACCCTGGGTACCCATAATGCTGGCAAGATGCTTAGCAAGCTTATTAACTTTCTCTTGTTTGGCGCTTAAATCCTCCAGCACTTGCTATTGCACCAGAAAGTATGCATCTAAATTCTGCAGGGACTTCCTCATTCCTTCGGCTTCCTATCGCATAACATTTGATCGATGTATTTGAACTTGAAGTTGAGACTCAAGAAGCCGAACTGATTCAGGCAGCGAGTTCGAACAGCTGGTGCCAGCAGTAGTAGCCAGTAACTCGAACACTACATCAAGATAGGACTTTGGGGTGGTCTCAATGTCTTCAATATAGTTTTTATCAGCTTTCTTGGAGACCAACAGGGATGTCTCACTATCTTGAACCTTATCTGCATTACTTCCTTTTCCATTGCATAACGGGGAACTCTTCTCCAATATTTTATCCGCGTTCTAAAAGAGAAACAAACAAACACATCACAAGTTTACCATGTAGTATATGAACCTCATTTTGGTAAACCAGTTCAGTAGTAAGGTGGACAAGATAACAGCATGAAACAAGCATATAACTATATAGTATTGTCACTGTATGGTAGATACAGTTTGAATCGTATCTATTTAAGACAAAGCAGCATAGACAGAATATAAGTGTGGGAAACTACACAGCAATAACAACACTTTGTAATGTGCATGGCTTGAGAACATAACTGTTTATTCAATTGAAACTGAAATCAGCATAGAGCAAGTTACAACAGCAATCACGCTAAAGAAACAGGTTTAAAACATACTTGTTCCACCATTGGAGTTTCAATTGCATCCTTCAAATTTGAAATTAGTTGGTATGAGTAAATACAGTGATGCAACAGCAAAGTAGTATGAACCATAGCTACGGAACCTGACCTGAGAACAATTCTTCTTCTTCTTTAAGCGTTGACTTGGGGTTCGGAGTGGTGGTCCTCGTGCTTTCGGCACTGCAGTTTCCTTACTAACTGCTCGTGTTTGGGTGCTCTGTGGTGGAGACGGTGATGTGTCAACTGAAACTGGGTTACTATCTACTAGGGTTGGGGTTAGAAGGGGTGTAGCTGGTTCTCTGTCCAACTGGTAGGGGTACAATCTGCGTGAGTCTAGGTTATGTGTGGTGGGGCTGGTTCTTGGGTAAGTACAACCGTCGTTCTATTTGCATCGACACGTCGCACGATCTTTTCTGAAGACCGTGCTTTTACTCTCACAGATACTACCATCACCCCCTCCAATTGAGAATGGCTGATAAAAAAGAAAAGTAATTGAATGTATAGACATTATAAGATAGACAGGTGCAATGGAAAGTAGGGAAGAAAACGGGGCATGAAATAATTCACATTTATGTTGTTTAACCAAACATAATAGAAGGACATAATTTCACATATATGATGGCTAATTAAACAAGATAGCATGACACAATTTCACATGTATGATGGCTAACTAAACAGGATAGAATGACATACTTCAAAATATGATGACTATGTAAACAGGATGACATGATATAACTATACGATGTGTCTATTAAAGTGCTTGGCATGCCATAAATCACAAACATGTTGTCGATGGAAACATGATGGCATGATATAATTCACAGATAGAATGACATAATTCAAAATATGATGACTATGTAAACAGGATGAGATGATATAATTATATTATATATTTAAAAAATGGGTTGGCATGCCATAATTCAGATACATGCTGTCTATGTAAACATCATGGCATGATATAATTCAAATATATGATTTATGTACAAATCAAGTGAGTAAAGGGCAATCGCATATATGATGTGTCAACTAAGGAGATGGCATTCAATATTGTGTATATGATGTAAAAACTAAGCATTGCAATACAACATATGCATGATATGAGTAATATAACCCTGCCAAGTTTGAGCATACACCTCAGGGGGATAATAAGACTGGTCATCTGCCTCTGAATCCTCCTCTGAAGAGCTATCTGTAACTAAAGACCTTGTTTTCACTCCAGGTTTCTCCATCACCAATTCAAATGGCTGATGCACGGGGAGAGTAGTTGAATATACAAACATTGTCGACAAATGCAAGGAGAAATACAAAAAAAGGATGGCATGATGTAATTCACATATATGACGCTTGGCTAAACAGCATGGCATTGCATAATTGACATATATAATGCCTTGCAACAAGATAGCATTGCATAATTCACATATATAATGTCTTGCAACAAGATGGCATTGCATAATTCACATATATGATAATTAGACACTAAACAGGTGGCATTCACACAAAGCATGTCTAAACTAAGCAAATGACATAGCAATGCAAGATACCATACGCACGATATGAGAAATATAACCCTGCCAAGTTAGAGCATGCACCTCGGGGGGGGGGGGATAGGACTGGTCATCAATCCGTAACCAGCAAGACATCCGCTTCGTCAGATAGCATTATCTGCTTTGAAGACCTTACTTCCACTCCAGATTGTTCCATGACCGTGCCAAATGGCTGATGCACAGGAAGAGTAATTGAATGTACTAAAATTGTTGACAAATTTAACACGTAATAAAAAATGATGGCATGATATAATTCACATATAAGATGACTGGCTAACCAGGGTGGCATTGCAAAATTAACATATATGATGCCTGGCTAAACAAGATGGCATTGCATGATTCATATATACGATAAAGAAACTAAATAGATGGCATTGACACAAAGCTTGTCTAAACTAAACAGATGACATATTTGATGTATAAAGTAACCAATGCAAGGCACCATATGAATGATATTAGCAACATCAGCATGCCAAGTTACAGCGAAGACCTCAGGGGGTAAATAGGAGTGGCCTTCTCCTTCTGAATCCCCCACAGAAGAGTTATCTTCCTCTTGATTACGATCCGAAATGGGTGGAGGGGGGCTGCCTTTGCGCCCACCATGGAGCGATGTTTGCATGAAATTTTATTGCCACGCAAGGCTTGTCTCTTTTGCTCTACATGTTCAGTTCCATTGTGTACAATAACTGACATGCATAGGACTAACATATAGTGAGATTATGTAAGGAGTGCATGCACAAATCCAGAGTTATGGTAGCAAACTGTGGATAGACCCAAAACCAATGATAGCAGGCAGATAATAGCTTTAGTTACAGAATACATATAATGGCTCCTTTAATGTTTGTTTGCACCCAACATGAAACTCATAGTAGACACCCGAGATTAACCAGATAGTAGAGAGATAGTACTGATTGCTGCCCCAATATGTACCCCACAACCATTTAAAAACTCAAGTTTCAGCATTAGTTTGGATCTGACTCGGAGTCTAATAGGTGAACACGACAATAAAGTAGCATGTCATCATATTAAGCGATGCATAACGTATGCAGACACGAAAGAGTGCGACCTCTCTTGTGGACCCGTGTAGTCCTCAAGGTCATCTGATCAGTTGATGATGGTAATGGAGTCCTCGTGGCTGCCGGCGGCGGGGAAGTAGATCTGAGGCGACGAAAGACAGTCTGGAGAGCGGATCCATGCTGTGGTGAACCCTTCCGTCGTTGGAGCAGCTGAGCTGGGGTGGAACACAGTGCAGCAGGAGCAGGACACACCACACAAGGTTTTCTTTGACACATGTCTGTAACAGAAGTAATTGTGTAAGGGCTTGTTTGAATTTGAGGATTGTAACAATGCAGGGATAGGAAATAGACAGCAATAGGATAGGAATGCACGTGCAAAATAGAGAATTTAAAAACACAGGATTTCTGCCAATCTGGGTGTTTGGTTCACAAGAATTGGAAGATCACAAGATGCAAAGAAGCATGGTGAGATTAAGTCAACCACAAGAAAATGTACGGTTATAATGCTATTATGCTACTATCTCTTAGTCTTGTGCTTCATGAATAGGAATTTGAAAAGGAGGACAAGTGGAACTTGAAATTCCTATGATTTTTCTTTCAAGGAGACACTAAAGGAACAAATCCTACAGTTTTCCTTTGCTCCATTCCTTTGAACCAAATGAATGAATAGTAGTACCATAGGAAACTTTCCAATCCTATGTTTTTCCTTCACTTTTCCTTTCAAGCACTGGCGATTCTAGTAGGCAGGCTTGATCAAGTAAAAGCCTACACTAAACAAATGTTTTTGTGCTACTTCTATTACTTCGGACCCAGGCCACTGCCCTACTAGCTCAACTCCCAGGCCCATCGACAAATAATGATGGCATTCAAGAGAGTCCATCACGGATAGCTAAGTTGCCTGGTACGTCACTGCTTGTCATATAGTAGGATAAAATAATCGTATCTCAGGTTACTATGTGTTCTCAGTGGACAATATATATAACATGTAGAGTAAAAAGAGATGCACCAAGTGTACAACCTCTTTGGCGAAGCCATGTCGATCTCAGCGTGATTGGGTTGGTCGGTGAGGATGCTCCGGCTGACTTGGCTTTCGGAGGAGGGGAAGAAGATCTTCGGTGTCTGGAGATGGAGCCCGGGGTACTGCTCTGCTGTGATGGAGGGTTTTGTCGTTGGAGAAGCTCCGGTGAGTTGTACGACGCCGAGGCTGAAGCAGGACAAGAGAGACAACGTTAACCGAGTGGAATTCTAATAGCATCTCCAATAAATGACGTAAAATACATAACCACAAAGTGCTAGATGTAAAATACATCAGCCGCCCATCTCTGAACTTAACTGTCGAAACTGAATTTAACTCTCAAACTGAACTTAACTGTCGAAACTGAATTTTGCTATCGAAACTGAATTTTACTGTCAAAACTGAATGCAATAGTAGTAGAAAAGCAGTAGCAGCAGCAGCAGTGCGTGCGAAAGCTGGGGCAGCTGGTTGTGTAGCAGCATCGGGTGAGGCTACACGTCAGTAGACTGACTTTTTCATATCTGGTCAGTCGATTTTCCTGCCGTTGGATATGAAATCAAGGGCTTACAGTTCATCTTCAACCTCCAACCCCCTGAGCCGCCAGCCACCACCGGCCAAACCGGCGCCCCCCGCCGCCCGCGGCTGGCGGTGCACCGCCCCGCCCGCCCGGAAACCACTCCCCACCGCCGGTCCGCTGTCGCCCCGGCCATCCCTCTAGGCCCCCCATGCCGAGCTTTTTCTCCGGCGATCCCCACGCCACCGCCCCACCACCGCCACCCACCTGAACCCTAAGATAGATAGTGGGGTACCTCTCCGGCGAGCCCCCTCCCCGCTACGGCTGGTTCTTCCTTAACTCCGGCGAGCCACGCCACCCCCTGAAAATCGACTGACCCAAAAGTCGATTCAGTCGACTGAAGTGTAGCTAAATTGGAGTAGCATCGCAAGCAAGAGCAAGAGCGAGAGCGACAGCGCGAGCAAGAGAAAGAGAAATAGCAAGAGCAGACCAGGCAGGGGACCGAGAGCAAGAGCAGAGCAACAGCGCGAGCGAGAGATAAAGCAGTAGCAGCAGCTCCTACTAATGTTGACACCGCCGCCGAGGGAGCGACTCCGTGGAGGAAGTGGCCGGCGACGCCGCCATGGATGGAGCTGCACCGTGTCAGCTCAGGACCGAGCGCCGGCAGCACCGTGAGATCGAATCAAGAAGAAAATGCGGCGATTAGTGTACAACCTCTTTGGTGGCGCCGATTAGGCCTCAGCTTAATCCGAGGAAACGGTGATGATGCTGCTCTTCCGGTGGTGCAGGTGAAGATGGCGGTGTGGGAATGGAGGTGGCGCGAAAGACAAGGGGAACATCGGGGCAACTCCTTGGAAGTGGAGGACGGGGTGGCTAAACCGGTGGGACGAAGAGATCGATGATGGATCCTCATCCGGTACGGTGGATGTGGGACGTCGAGGTGTTGCTGTGGACGACGTTGTCGGGGAAGAGGCTCCGGCTGGGTGGCGGATGAAGGAGGGTGTGGGGCTTCACAGGTTTTTGTGGCCTCGGTGTACGAATGGGTGGGTGGATGGGATGGGAGTGGGGAACCATGGCATAGGGACGTGCTTGTACGGAATGTGGGGTAAGTTACGAAAGTGCCCCCACCGATTTGAGTTAGGCGGTTCTTTTGTTTCAGGGGTATCATGGGCATTTCACGTGTCGGGATTTCACAGGAGGTGGGAGTTTTCGCGCGCGTTGTAATTTTGTAATAGCACGGCGCGGGTTGAGATGGAGGGATTTGTTAGAGCACAACAAGACAAAGATATATCTTAAATATTTCAGGGTAACAAGGCGCGGGCTGAGGAGGCGGGAGTTTCGCAGCACGATAGACAGAGACGCTAGCTTGAAATTTCGGCATAACAAGGCGCGGCTTGAAATTTTGGGAGAACAAGCTTAACGTGTACCCTAAAAAAGGATAATTCGCACCTCATCACTAGATAGAGCCATGTCCCATTTTACTATATTACTAGAAATGCATTCAAATACAACAAAAAAACTAAAAAATTTGAGACAACAAACATAACGTGTACAGTACCAAAACAATTTGCACTTCCCTCAACAATAAAAAACAATGTGTGTTGTCTAGCATATGGACTAAATTTGAGTACATTTTCCCTGTTTGAATGGGATTGTACTTGGGTTAGTTATACAACCATCTAAATATTATCTTCACAACACATGACATGAATATAGGAGAAGTAAATTCCTATATAAATATGAACTACATGTACATACGATCTCAAATGCAAATATATGTATCCACTTTATGTTGAATTCAAATCATAGTACAAGTATCTCTAGCTAGATATTCAGAATCTAAACCATGTATGATATACGACATACAATGTGTTGAACACACACAACACACACACAAACACCATTTAGACTAGTAAGGTACACGTGCATTACACGCATGAGATTTGGCAACCAAATTATGAATAAATACCACATTATAGCATGTAAGCTTTGAGTCATATATGCATGATGTAGATGTTCGTTTAATTCTTGTAGTTCATTTCATTCAAAATCATCTAGTTTTTATTAGAAAGCTAATCTATTTTAAGATTCATGGAATTGTGCATTGTAAGGCATAAAGTAAAAACAAATAATGGCAAATCATGTAGAAACTCATTTGGGCAATTCCGATATGGAAGATTCTAGAACAAAGAAGAAGTGCTTGTGTTTTGAGGTTTGTGCATTATGCTTAAGTTCAACCATTGAGTCTTCTAGATTGTACATGTGGCAAAATCTGGTGGAATATAGATGATATCCAACGGCCAGTAGTACTCAAATTTGCCATCTCTGCACCATTGGATTGGCCTCATCGAACGACCATCTTTCAGAGTTAAAGTTATCCGCACACTATATAAATAAATATCAAATATAATATATAGGGGGTATAGATATAGATATGTGATGTGAAAGCCACCCATCATCTCCAATTAGAATAGTGTGTCCATGCACCGATGCAATGTGGCCAAACGATGTCTGCCTTCGGTATCTCAAATTCAAATCTGTCTGACCTTGTTCAATGTGGATACAGTACAACATGCTCGTTTCCAAACCACACCGCGCATATCAGTTATATTCATGCATGCATGGGTTTCAAACATCATGATCTCTTATTCAAATATTTGAATTCAACTTTACATTGATTATGACCTCACCTAGTCATTTACACCCACACAGTCGTCTTATCTTTATAATTGTACCACCAACTTTCTCTCGTGCATGCATACACACACACTACCAGTCGGCATTATCCATTGCACACATGCAATCTTTTTCTTCAGGTCGGTCTCCCATGCATGCACACACACACACCTCCCCCTCTCCATCATATCGGGCATTCTTTATCTCTCATGTGCATGCACAACGATCGATGTTCCTCTATGTGTGTGTATATAGCTAGGTATTTCACAGTTTTCCACACAAACCGATCAATCTATATATCTAGTGAGGTCTCACCCTCTTTCCCATGTCCACATCGATCAATATATACCTCTCTATATAGGATTACATAGCTAATACACCCACATTAATTATATATCCAATGTCCCCCTCTCATCATCTAGGCCTTCCGCTCCATCTCCCAGACACGTGCACAGTGACGAAGACAGGGGCAGCAAGGGCCCTGCCCCCCTAACATCACTATATATCGAGGCTAATATGAATGTGATCATTAGATAAATTGCTGGTAAAATGGTTTAAGTTGATGAATTGGCCCTCCTCGTAAAGGATTAGCAATGCTTGGCCCCCTAGCTTATTTATTTTTCATGGCTCCGCCACTGCGCGCAACAGCGCACGTTCTCGCCCCCGCTCTTTAAATATCGAGCTCGCAATTGTGCACTCCTTCATAGTCTCCCTCCACTTGGCCCCACGCACCATCTTCTAGCCTCCACCGGATTTTTCCACACATACAATCTAGCATACTCCATGGTTGAACTTAAGCATAATGCACAAACCTCAAAACACAAGTGCTTCTCCTTTGTTCTAGAATCTTCCGTATCATAACTGCCCAAACTTTTTTTCTAGTTAAATTGCCATTATTTGTTTTTACTCTATGCTTTACAACGCACAATTCCATGAATCATATAATAGATTAAGGGCTTCTTTGATTCAAAGGATTCTCAAAGGAATTTTTTAGGATTCTAATCCTTAGGAATTTTTCCTATCTTGGTTGTTTGATTCGTAGGATTGTAAACCATATGACTTTTTCCATAGGATTCATTTGCACTAGATTTCATAGGAAACATCCGATCCACTCAAACCTCTATGAAAGAATCTTGCATTTTTTCTATGCACAATCAAACACTCGTACAATCCTGTATGATTCAAGACGACATTCCACTCTAATCCCATATTTTTTCTATTCCCGCGTTCTGGAAATCCTACGAATCAAAGAGGCCCTAGCTTTTTTATAAAAACTAATTGATTTTGAATGAGATGAACTATAAGAATTAAACGAAGGTATACATCAGGCATATATGACTCAGAGCTTACATCTATAGTGTGGTATTTATTCATAATTTGGTTGCCAAATTTGATGCATGCAATGCACGTGTACCTTACTAGTACTTCGAGTATGTGCAGAACACGTAAATTAGAATTCCAATGGCACGCTACACAGTGTCTCTCTTACAGTTCATGAAGCCATGTGGCACATGTGGAGGCATTGTCGCAACCTCCTTGTGTGAGCTGATCACAATGACGTGCTGCTGGTTCCAAAAGAATGTACTCGTCCTCTCTGAGGCACATTGGCGGTACATGCACGAAGCGAAGATGTGCATGCAAGCCATGCACGCATTCATTCCCTCGCACACATACGCGGGTACACGGGGGGGGGGGGGATTTTTGTACGAAGATCCACCCCATGTGATAATTTCACGCGTGTAAACTCCTTCACTTCATTGATGGTCAATTAATACAGCGCATGCAAATTGAGTGGACGTGAGGGCGGAAAAAAGACATTACTACTCCACTGCACGCATGCGAGTAGTTAAATCATGGGTTGCTACTTCCATTAGTCCCCTTCGTATTTTGTGCCAATTTTTTACCATATTTGTAAGTAACATAATATTTCTGCATGTCATAAAAAGTGGCACAAAAAAAAGGGGCCCATAAACTAGGACGCTGGCAGCATGATCAATTTTTGCCAAGGCTACTGGTTGTGGCCTTTGTATTTAAATATGGACGGATTGGAGTAGTACTATCTTTATCTTAGCCTCATAGGGCTCTCCCAGCGCCTAGGCTCACCTCCCCGCCTCACCCACCGGATCCCGCCATGGAGGATCCCGCGATGAATAATCCCTTAGATCCCAGGATCCCGCGGGCTACCTCTCTCTGCGGCCCACTGCACTGCCGCCTTTGAGCAAAGCCCACATGTGTTTTAGAGGGGATCCATTGCTCTAGAATCACAGACCGGTTGTGCCGAAGGTCATGCTAGGGCTGCATTTCAGTTGGTGGGCAGCAAGGGCAAATCGGATCGAGGAAGCATCGCATCGATTGGAGAGAAGTTCCAAGGAGCTGCGCTTGGTGCAGCACAAGGCGAAGACGCAAGTTGATCTCAGGGGAGAGATGTTGAGGGATGTCAGCATCTGGCAGCGTCGCGTTGATTTCGAGCTAGGGCTAATGGCAGAGATCATATTCACGGAGTCAAGTGCGGAGGAAAGAACGCGCATGCCTGCACAATGGCATGAGCAGCCGGTGCAACTGTTCAAATGGGCGGTAGGAGAAGACAAATCCCGGGACCAGTTGCGGTGGCGCCACTGGGCATGCATCGTAGGTGAGGTGAGCTACCCTCCGTCCCTGCCAGCGATGCGGTGACCTAGTCGGTTGCTGATGCAGTGAACTTGCTATGCCATGTCGGTTTGCAACCTTGACAATCACTCCATCTATATGTAGTGTATTCCTGTGAAAATACTTGGTCGTTTGGAAAAAGATGGTAATTGATTTATCACTGGTTTTAGAATGCTTGGTCGTGACAATCAACCGAAGCCACAACTAGAAGTCTCCATCGTGTTATACTTTACGGTCGGTCGCACCAACAGACGGTCGGTCGCACCCGCATCTCACCGAAGGGACACGCATCGGCTTGGTCTGACATGTACGACCAGTTACATCACTGACTTGTGCGACCGCATTTGAGCGGTGTAGTACTCCCTCTATCTCAGATTACAAGTCTTGCACGTGTACCTAGGTCGTTAATTTGACCAACTTAATAAGAGGCATACATTACGAAAAATATATCATTACAAACTTCAAATATTCTATTTTTAATGATATATTTTTTATGTTAAACAATTTATTTTATATAAGTTACATTGACAACCTAGATACACGTGCAAGCCTTATAAACTGAGACGGAGTGAGTACTTGAAATTTATGTCCCACTAAACTCATTGGGAGCCGTTTCATATGTCGAAACCAAAACCATCAATTAATCTTTACCTTGTTCCCATCACATTCCAAAGTACTAGTGCTACAATTAAGTGCAAGCCTGCTCACACCTACTAGTACGTACCAAACATAAATGTGTTCCCACTATGCAGGTTTTAGTACTAGTGCTAGTACTTAGGTTATAAAAAGGGGAACTACCTAACCGAAAATTACTCTACCTTCCTCCTCATAAGTCCTTCTTCGTCTGTCCTTACCATGGCCGGTGTGCAGAGCTCTAGGTCGAGAACTACTCGTAACAAGGGAGTGGCAACCAGGGCTGCGGAAAAAATGAGAGGGCTTTCCGCCACGTAGAGACCTCGAAAGATCTCTCGCGGGCAGGCGATGGCTCCCAGGAGCGCCCTAGCCGCGGAGGCGAACATGCCGAGTTGGCGGCGCTGGAGTCATTATCCCTCGACGACATGCCCGATCAGCTCAATAAGCACCTTAATAAGCAGAAGGAGTTCATCCAAGGCTTGGTGGAGCTGCTGAAGGAGAGCCTCGACGACATGCCCGTTGAGCTCAATGAGAAGGGGAGTTGATCGCCGGGTTGGTGATGCTGCTGAAGAAGAGCATTGCCTTGGAGAAGAAGGCGACCGGCAGACATGTATCAATAGCATGTTGGACAAGAACATTAAGCTCGTCAGCATGATCCAGGTGATGCTTGTTCGCCGGATCCTCCCCTACCAGCGCCGAACTTGCCATTTGTGGGAGTTTGACGCGGGCGAGCACCAGACCTTGCAACGGTTCTTCGGCACTATGCACGAAGATATCTGGAAGGTGCTATTCAAGGGAAACCAGACCTGGCCAAAGACCGAGGACCGTGGTCACGACCTGGCTCATCCAGCCAGTCTGGTAAGTTCTCCATATTACGAGGTACATCCTCCTCCTGTATATTCGAGGAAGATGTCTAAGCTTGCCCATCTAACTTTTCAGGGCTGGACAAAGAAGGTGAAGCGGATCCAGTGTCCGGCTCCGCTGCCCGAGGACCCAGCTATCCCGCGTCTGACGAAGATGCTGGTTCCGGCGCCCTATCAGGCGCCGGAGAAGAAGGCCAAGAAAAAGGCCAAGGAGACCAGAAGTTGTCTCTATCGCAAGGGCGCTTCGGACGTGACGTCCGAAGACGCTGAGACTCATTCCTCCGCCACCGAGGACGAGGAGGAGGAGGAAAGCAACTCTGCCTCTGAGTGGGGAAGGAAGAAGAGGGCGGCCTCCACAAAGCTGGAGGCAGAGGCATCCAAGAAGGTCTCCCTCTAGATAACTCCGCGTGGGACATCGATAGCAGCCCAGAGCAGTGCCCTCGAGATAAGCCCCTGGCCGAATCGTGAGTACTCAAAGATCCTGACGTATTCATATATCCGCCTCTTTACTTCGTAGTTTAAACGTGTTGAATCATGCACTTGCAGTCCGGCTCTCTCCAACGTCGAGCGGTCCTCATCGTCGGGGAATTCGCTGGACCAGAAGGTGATGGACAGCTGGTCCCTTCCGTCGGCCTCCTCTACCAAGGCCATGGATGACACCGAGGTGTTATCCCGAAGGATCCCAGGCCATGGAGAGGTGCGGGAAGCCATCAAGGCGGTGCCAGAGGGTGAAACCTCGGCCGCCGGACACATGGGGGAACAAATCCCCATGGAGACTGGCGATGGGAGCCATATCCATTTTGACCCCCAGCCGAATATGGTTCCGGAGACCTATACGGCTCCGGAATTCGGCCAGCAGCCTCCTTTGAAAGAATACTCTACTGCAAGCGCTGCGAAGGGCTTCCATTGTTGCCGAAAACCGTACCCTTATGGGTACGGTGATTGAGAAGATTCAGTCCGCGAAGGGCGGACTGACCGAAGCCTGCAAAAGCCTTCTAACAGGCTTTGAGGTAAGCCACCCAATTATGTGAAGAGTTTTATGGTATAGACGGTAGCCCCTGAGACTCTGTCCGATGTTCAGAAAGAAAAGCCGGACAGAGGATCAAATAACTTTTACAGGAGACTAACCATACATGTCTATGTGAATAATCAGGCATTGCTGCTGGCCGCAACTTCTCATGCTCCCAAAGTCTCCGGACTGAAGCAGAGACTGGAGCGGGCCGAGGGGGAGCTCGGCCAAGCTAGAAAGCAGCTGGAGGATAAGCAAGGTATGTAATTACCTATTGTATATTCAGAAAGGATAAATGATTTGTGTTGACAAAAGTGCCATGTCATTTGTTAGGAGCGGCGATGGAGGTAGTGGCCCTCAAGAAGGCGCTGGCCAAGGTCGAGGAGAGAGCTGCCAAGGAACAAGCAGCCCGCGAAAAGCACGAGCCAGGTTCAGTGAGGTCCAGCAAGAGCTCCAGGACGCCGTAATGCGAGTCCTTGGAGCGCAATATTGCGGCTAAAGAGACCGAACTCGCCAAGGCTCGCCAAAGCACACAAGATGCCCGGGTTGAAGCCCAGGGCGCTCTCCAGGATATTCAAGAGGCCAAGATGATTGCGGCGGGTAAGGCCTTCATTATGCAGAGAAAATATGTGAAGAAGAGGTATCTCTTACGAACCCGGATTTGGAGTTCTCCAGGAGCATTTGCGGATTTGCCGCGCAGTGTAGCCGGCGCTGCAGAGTTCTTCCGAGCCGAAGAGGGGAGCTCGACGGAGAAGCTGTTCTGGTCGCAATAGCTTGCGCCAGAACATCCGGTGCCCTTTAGCGACCAGCTAAAATAGCTGGTCGAAGGCCAAACTAACCATGAAGGATTTAATAATCTGGCTGTGGCCTGCCGAAACTATACCCAGCAGCTACTTCGGGCTCTTGAAGCGGCCGGTCAATGTCTGCCCCCAGCTTGACGTCATCAAGCGGTCGGTCTGCATCGAGGGTGCGCGGATGGCCTTCGCCCGCGTCAAGGTGCAGTGGGCTAAGATGAACGCCGTCAAGCTCGCGACCGAGGGGCCGCCCGCTGGCAAGGAGCACCACACGCCCAAGCGGTATTTTGAAGATGTCCTGGAGGGATCCCGCATTGTAGCAGAGTAATGTGCTAAGGATATTATTTTTGAATGAAATACTTTCATGTTATCCTGTCCTGTATGGTGAAACAAAGCCGTTATGTAATATAACGCTTGTTTATTATGAAAATTTTACCTCCTGTGCGGCCGTTTTTATTAAATATGAGAGTTGGCCAGTTGTCGGCTTCAGCCCCCACGTAGGTAGTACAGGGGTGTTCGGGATGGAATCTAATCACTCTTGATCCAAAAATTTGGTCATTGAAGGAGGTGTTAAGCGCAACGAACCAGGCAATCGGACTATGTGGCTTTATCACCCTCACTTAGCCATAGGAGTTTGACAATAAAAATGTAGGCGCAGCCCCTAGTTAGCATTTTAATCCGGACTAGGGTGCTGTAAACACCTGATCGGGCTGAGGCCGATCCGTCGTGTAATGCGGAAAAAATCGCAAAAGATTTGTAACCTCCGAAGAGCTGACCGGCTCACGCCGCATCATGACAGTCAGTTTTCGGCTTTCTCTACTGAGGTGCTCATCTGGATAAACCAGCACACAATCGCAGTAGTTCTCCCTTTACTACCCTAGCTGATAGAGCGGAACGTAAGGTAGTAAGCACAGGAGCCAGGCAACCCAACTATTGAACAAAGACATGATTCAGAGCCAATGCATATAATGCTAAAATTCGGGGCGCCGAACTATACTGTAAAAGTGTACGGACTTTGTTGCCATAGTATGGGGCGTAGTGAAGCCCCTGGCCAATTAAAGCGTACGAAAGTGTACGTGTGCAATCGATAAGAATAACGAAATAAAATGAGATTGTAAGCTAGTGCCATGTAAGTTGGGCCGCAAATAGTTCTCGTTGTAATTTGATTGATACGTCAAGATGTGTTTATACAAGTAGTGCGATAAGCAACCTGGCTATTTAACATGCCAAGACCAAGGGGGAGCTGCGTGCGGGTCCTGAAAACAGGTAGGACGATCGTTGAAGAGAACGTCTAGAGATTCCCCCACACATCTGTGCCGCCTGCCACCTTGGTGTATCCGTCCCTCGAAAGGTCCGACAATCAGGCCACCGCTAGGGGTTTGCGGAAAAGAAACCTGAAAAAGATATAAAAGGAAAAATGAAAGTATGTGTGTCCGGGTAAGGTCGAAGCCGTAATGCGGACCACAGTCTGGTTATGCCTCCGTCTCTGCCCATGGTATTTTGAGTGCGTAGTTATGTGCACGTGGTACGTATGCCGCAATTTGGTCAGGACTGAGATGGAGGCCGAATTGCTAGTCTAACTCCTGATGAGCGGGACTGTCAAGCTGTGGAGTAGTCCGGACTCGTTTGACCATGTCTGGGAGCTTGGCCGCTGAATTAGAATTCTGCCTTGAAAGGTCACTCTGTACTTCTACTGCCAGGGCCATGGTGTGTTCTTCAGTACGGAGGGAACGCTCCGTGTTTCCATTGACTGTTATGACCCCGCGTGGTCCGGGCATCTTGAGCTTGAGATAAGAGTAGTGTGGCACCGCATTAAATCGAGGGAATACAGTTCGTCCGAGCAGTGCTTGATAGCCACTGCAGAAGGGGACGATATCGAAGATCAACTCTTCGCTGCTGAAGATGTCTGGGGACCTGAAGACAACTTCCAGTATGATTGAGCCTGTACAACGAGCCTCTACACCTGGTATAACTCCTTTAAAGGTAGTTTTGGTGGGCTTGATCCTTGATGGATCGATGCCCATTTTGCGCACTGTATCCTGATAGAGCAGGTTGAGGCTGCTGCCACCGTCCATGAGGACTCATGTCAGGTGGAATCCATCAATTATTGGGTCAAGGACCGGTGCGGCAGAACCGCCATGACGGATACTGGTCGGATGATCCCTGTGATCGAAGGTGATCGGGCATGACGACCATGGATTGAATTTTGGGGCGACTGGCTCTATCGCATAGACGTCCCTGAGCGCGCGCTTGCGCTCCCTCTTGGGGATATGGGTAGCGTATATCATGTTCACCGTTTTGACCTGAGGGGGAAACTTCTTCTGTCCCCCTGTATTCGGTGGACGGGGCTCCTCGTCATCGTCCTCGCTTTGCGACCCCTTCTCCTTGTTCTCGGCATTTATCTTGCCGGCCTGTTGAAAAACCCAGCAACTTCTGTTGGTGTGATTGGCTGGTTTATCGGGGGTCGCGTGTATCTGGCATGGGCGATCGAGTATGTGGTCCCAGCTGGATGAGCCCGAATTGTTCCTTTTGAACGGCTTCTTTCGCTAGCCGGACATGGAGCCACTGAATCCGGCATTGACCGCCGTGTCGTCGGTATTATCACCGTTGCTTCGACGCTTGTGTTTGTTGCGTCGGGGCTTGCCGTTGCTATTTCTGGCTTCCAAAGTGCCAGGTTCGCTTGAATTGTTACTGCTACGGGCTAGCCAGCTATCTTCGCTCGTGCAAAGTCGGGTCATAAGCGCCGTGAGGGCTGCCATGGACTTCGAGTTTTCTTGGCCGTGGTGTCGGGCGAGCCATTCGTCCCTGATGCTATGTTTAAAGGCCACTAGGGCTTCGGCATCCGGACAGTCGACAATCTGTTTCTTTTTGGTTAAGAACCTAGTCCAGAATTTCCTAGCTGACTCACCAGGCTGTTGAATTATGTGACATGAGTCGTCGGCATCCGGAGGTCGAACATATGTACCTTGGAAGTTGTCAAGGAAGGCTTCTTCCAAGTCTTCCCAGCTGCCAATGGAGTTTTTGGGCAGACTGTTCAACCAGTGCTGAGCTGGTCCTTTGAGTTTTAGTGGGAGGTATTTGATGGCAGGGAGATCATCCCCGCGGGCCATATGAATATGGAGAAGAAAATCCTCAATCCATACCGTGGGGTCTGTTGTCCCATCATATGATTCGATGTTTATGGGTTTAAACCCTTCGGGGAATCGTGCTCCATTACCTCGTCAGTGAAGCAAAGGGGGTTGTGCGGCGCCTCTATATCGGGCCACGTCGCGACATAGCTCGGATGGAGTCTGTCTGCGGTTCTCGGCCTGGGCGTGATTATGATTGTTGCATCCGACTAGGTAGCCGTTGTCGCATGTCGGGGCACGCCCCCGTGATCCATAGATCGATCTGTTCTGACCTGCTCTACTGTCCAAGTCCTCCCGCAGGTCATATGTATGTCCCCGAGCTGTTTTATCTTTGCCTTTACGGTGAGGTAGTAAAGGTTGCTGTTCGGCCTAAGTTGCCGCTTTGTCCCGGCCACGTAGTGGTCGGTCGGCCGCATTGCACGATGATGGTACTGGCTCCAGCGCCTCGTTATCGAACTGAGGTAGCAATTTGTGCTTCTGATAAATTTTGGCTGGGCGATTGAGGCCGTATTCCTCGGCTGCCAGGACATTAGTCCATCTATCGTTGAGCAGGTCTTGATCAGCTTTAAGCTGCTGCTGCTTCTTTTTCAGGCTCCTTGCAGTGGCTATTAGCCAGCGCTTAAAGCGCTCCTGCTCGAGAGGTTCCTCAGGCACGATGAAATCCTCGTTGCCGAGGCTCACCTCATCCTCAGAGAGCGGAAGATAATTATTGTCTTCTGAGTCTTCGTTTATGGCCTGTTCATTAGGGCTGACTCATCCATCTTCTCGTTCATCCTGTTCGGAAGTTGGCTCAACGGGGTCTTCATTGTCTTCGGCATCGTCCGGAGTATTATTTTCTCCAGTGCTGGTATTGCTATTTTTTCTGCGACATGATTTAGAACGGCGCCGCTGATGCCGGTGCTTTGGCTGTATCTCAGGAGGTTTATCCTCGACTGGGTCTTCTTTGTCATCGTCCTTACTCTCTTTGGGTGTATCCACCATATACACATCATACGAGGAGGTGGCCGACCAACGTCCGGTAAACGTCGGGTTTTGGTCCTGCTCGTCTCCTGCATCGTTGTCCATACCGTCGATGTCTTCGGAGCCGTAAGCGAGCATATCGGTTAAGTCATCGACAGTGGCTATGAAGTGGGAGGTGGGTGGGAAGCGAAATTCCCCGTCATCAACCCCCAGTTCAAACCGGATATAATTTGGCTGTGAGTCCCTTGCTAAGGAGAGGGTTTTTAATGAGTTCAGCACATCGCCCAAAGGTGAGTGCCGGAAGATGACCGCGGCGCTGAATTCGACGACCGGGGCCTGATCGGGCTCGACGGCCACGGACACGCGTGGTTTGGAACCTGTGGCCGGAGACGAATCCGAGGTTCCGGTGACATAGGTCATGCTCGAGGTTGGGTGTGTGTGCGGCTCCAGCGCCGCTGAGTCTGCGGCTCCCGTGGCGGGGTTGAGCTTCCCGTCCTCGGATGGTGCAATCTGCTCTAGATCTAGGGCCGGAGCACTTACAGGTGCTATCTCCTGGGTATGGTCCGATGACAAATTTAGGTCATGCTCATCGCGGTGGCAGGGAGCGGCTGTCGTGGGCTCGAATCCGTCGAAGGTCAAGTCTCCATGGGTATCAGCAACGTAGTTCAAGCTTCCAAACCTAACTTTATGGTCAGGGGCATAGCTGTCAATCTGCTCTAGATGGCCAAGCGAGTTGGCCCGCAGTGTGAAGCCACCGAATACGAAGATCTGTCCGGGGAGAAAAACATCCCCATGGACAGCATTGTTGTAGATGATTGACGGGGCCATCGAACCTCTTGAAGACGACGCAGCGGAACTCTCAATGAAAACACCAATGTCGGTGTCAAAATCGGCGGATCTCGGGTAGGGGGTCCCGAACTGTGCGTCTAAGGTCGATGGTAACAGGAGACAGGGGACACGATGTTTACCCAGGTTCGAGCCCTCTCTATGGAGGTAATACCCTACTTCCTGCTTGATTGATCTTGATGAATATGTGTATTACAAGAGTTGATCTACCACGAGATTATAATGGCGAAAACCCTAGAAGTCTAGCCTGTCTGATTATGATTGTCCCTATGGACTGAACCCTCCAGTTTATATAGACACCGGAGGGGACTAGGGTTGTACAAAGTCGGTTACAGAGAAAGGAATCTTCATATCCGCACGCCAAGCTTTCCATCCACGCTAAGGAGAGTCCTATCCGGACACGGGAGAGAGTCTTCGGTCTTGTATCTTCGTAGCCCATTAGTCCGGCCCATGCCCAACAGGCCGGACGCCCGAGGACCCTTAATCCAGGACTCCCTCACTCGCAATGATCTGGCCCGCCACGACGTCCCCAAGCAATAGCAACCGCCCACACTGCTGGCCGAACAGAGGGGGCCGTCCCCACGGTGCAGTCCCCACCACGACAGCTGACGCGGGCGCAGCAGAATCAAGACCCCGATGACGTCTCCATGGCCTCTTCTGACCCTCGAGCACGTCCAGGCCAACGTCGAGCCCCAGAGGATAAGCGGCGGGGAGACGCGCGCGTCATCATGGATCGGCGCCCTGATGACCTCCGATAGACCGACGGGTGCGGCGGCCTTAACATCGGCGAGCCTGCACTCGGTGTTGGCGGGTGCCTGCCCTTCGAGGTCGGCTGCCCTGCCTTTACACGGGAGCTGCGGCAAGTCCATTGGTCGTCCGTTGGCACGTTCAAGCCAGAGATACCTGAAAAGTACGACGGGAGGCTGAGCCCGACAGAGTTCCTGAGCATCTACACCATCGTTGTTCAGGCTGCCGGGGGAAGAGACGAGAAGGTGTTCGCCAACTACTTCCGTTTGGCCCTCAAGTCCAATGTGAGGTCTTGGCTGATGCACTGTAACGCCCAAGATGCGGCTATATCTCCCACGTGTCGAGGCACAACTTAGAGGCATAACCACATTTTGTTATGGTCGCAAGAAGGGTCATCTTCACACAATCCCATGTATTGAACAAGGAAGTGAATAGTTGGCTTACAATCGCCATGTCACATAATGATCAAATAATTCATACATCAATCAGAGTACACACAAGGTCCGACTACGGACGGATCCAAAAGAAAAGAAGACAACCCCAAATGCTAAATCCTTATCATCCCAACTGGGCACCACTACTGATCATCTAGAAAGGAAACATAGGAACGGCCAAGGTCTTCGTCAAACTCCCACTTGAGCTCGGTGGCATCACCTGCACTGGTATCATCGGCACCTTCAACTATTTTGGTAGTATCTGTGCGTCACGAGGACTCAGCAATCTCAAAACCCGCGAGATCAAGAATATCTAAGCTTAAAGGTAGGATGTGGTTATAATGTGGAGTTGCAGCAAGCACTAAGCAAATATGGTGGCTAACATACGAGTACAAGAGTAAGATGAGAAACAACGCAACAGACACAGAGCTAGAAGTGATCAAGAAGTGATCCTGAACTACTTACGTTCAAACATAACCCCACCGTGTTCTCTTCCCGAACCTCGTCGAAAAGAGACCAGCATGGTTACACACGCGGTTGGTGTATTTTAATCAAGTCAAGTGTCAAGTGCTCTACAACAGGATATTAAAAAATTCCCATCTGCCACATAACCGCGGGCACGACTCTCGAAAGTTTAAACCCTGCAGGGGTGTCCCAACTTATCCCATGACAAGCTCACGATCCACGGAGACAATCCTCCATCATGGGACCCTCCAATCAGACTCGGAATCCCGGTGCACAAGACATTTTGACAATGGTAAAACAAGTCCAGGGAGGCTTCGACGTGCCGACACCCTAATAGTAACTGCGCGTATCTTGTCTCAGGCCACGACGGATAAGCTAAGCGTTCAGATACCAATATACCCCAAGTTGCCAAGGGGTGGTCCCGCACGGTGCTCTAGTTTAGACCAACACTCATGAGGAGCACTGGCCCGGGTTGTTGATTAAGAATCCGCGGGTTAATTACTCCCTATGCAAAATTTTAGTTGTTATTGGGCAAATGGTAAAACCAATGTTGGGCCTTGCTAGAAGAGTTTTATTCAAAACGAACTGTCAAGAGGGGCCCACAAACCCTAACCGCGTTAGGGACGCAAAATTCAAGGAACATAACACCGGTATGACGGAAAGTAAGGCGGCAAGAGTGGAACAAAACACCAAGCAAAAGGCCAAGCCTTCCACCCTTTACCAAGTATATAGATGCATTAATTAAATAAGAGATATTGTGATATCCCAACATATCCATGTTCCAACATGGAACAACCTGCACGGCACCTGCAACTAGCAACGCAGGTTCAAGGCTAGCAACTAGCAACCTGCACGGGACCTGCAACTAGCAGACTAAGGCATAGCCTAGTGGTGGGAAGGGGCTGATGCCTTCCCACCCACCTAGGTTCAAGGCATGGTACTTGCAATTTGGGTTTGTTGCATCAATTATACTGTAAGGGGTTCCCTTACAGTCTTTCTGTCAAAAAAAAAACTAGCAACGCTATAAGAGGGGCTGAGCAAAAGCGGTAACATAGCCAAACAATGGTTTGCTAGGAAAGGTGGGTTAGAGGCATGATATGGCAATATGGGAGGCTTGATAAACAAGTGGTAGGTGGCGCAACATACCGATAGAACAAACAACTAGCAAGCAAAGATAGAAGTGATATCGGGGGTAATGATCATCTTGCCTGCAAAGTTCTCAGGGTTGTCGAAAGCTTGCTCCTCGTAAACGTACTCGACAGGTTCCTCGTTCATGAACTCGTCTCCCGGATCTACCCAAATCAAGAACACAAGCAACGGAACAACAATCAATCACAGTGCAATGCGCAAGCAACATGATGCAAGACATGACATGGGATGCAAGATATGATGTGCAATGCATATGGGTACTCCGGAGGGAAAAGGTGATCATGGCATCAACTTGGAAAATCAAGCATGCCACTGGAAAGGTTAGGATATATCGGTCGAAATCGATATAAAGATCATCGGAAACGGATGCACGGTTTGCAAATGACGAGCAAAACAAGAATGATGCAAAACTGCGCTTAACAGCAACATAGCACTTAAAATGCATCATGGCAATATGCTACAGCACTCCAACATATCAACATAACACATGGCAGTGAAGTACCGGTGAAGCTCTACAAATCATGAACACCGAGCTACTTCTAGAAACCCATAGGACAAGTCTAAAACAACATGGCAAAAATTGAAAGTTAACAGCTTATTAGACTTAGTAGAAATTCATTGATCAAGACAGAAACAACATCAGGTAGCAAAGTTTATGCATGGTAAACTATATGCTTAAGGAACATATCAAGGGAAATAGAGGAGGGGCTTGCCGGGGTGCAGAGACGGTGGAGAGCTCGTCAGAGCCTCTTCGGCGACCAAAAGACGCGGCGGCGGGGTGCAACGAGATCGCCACAGGATCCCGCGCCCACGGGTGTGACTTGCTGAACCGGCCGACGACGGACTCGACGCCGACAACGAGCAATAGAGGCGGCGATGTCGGGGATGAACGCGGCGCGCGAAGAGCCTAGGCGAGAAGCTACGTGCATTGCTGGATGCTACGCGGCACGACGAACGTAGTGGACATGAGTGGTGGGGCCAGTGAGGCCGGAGCACCCGTCGGCGACGAGGTCCGACGGCGGCGGGGTCAGGCACGGATGGTGACGCGCTTAGAGCATGCAAAAGACGGGGGGAGTATGGGGAGGTTCGCATGCTCATCACAAGCACGGTGGTGTGCTTGCTTACTCGAGAGGAGGTCGGAGACGGCGACGGCGGCGATCGAACACGTGCAGTGGCCGAAGTCGAAGGCGGGGAAGAAGACAACGCAGCGGCGGTTTCCGGCTCCACGTAGTCGACGTCGTGGACCTAGTCGACAAAGGGGAAGATGACAGACACGGTAGGCGGGGCGGAGGTCGACTGGGAGCACGCCGGCGACGACGACGCGCTCCTGGATGCGCTCGGGGGCGACGAAGACGGCGGATCTGGGGGTAAAGGTGTCCTGGCGGCGGCGAGGGGGAGAGGGAACCCTAGCAGAGTGGGTGGACAAGGAGAGAGGGCTTAAAAGGGGCTAGGGCGATGGGACAGAGCGGCGATGCTCTCGTGCTCGCGGTCCCCATGGCGACGGCGAGGTGAGAGGGAAAGGTGGGTGTGGTGCTACAGGGAGGCATTGACAGGTGGGGCCGAGGCGACCATGTGGCGAGGGGCTAGCGGGGGTGTGCTGGCGAGCGAGTGAGAAAAGGAGGTAGAGGGAAACCGCGCGGGTCTAGGTGGGCTCACTGCTGGGCCGGCCCGGAGTGTGGAGGCCCAGCCGGGCTGTGCTACTGCTGGGCTGCACACTGCTGCTGCTGCTTTTCCCTTTGCATTTTCTTCAGACAGAAAAAAACAGAAGGAAAAGAGGAGGGGAAATGGAGAGGGTTGTGAGAGATATAACAATATTCCCATGACCCTGGAATTATGCCCTATTTAGTAAAATTGGTTTGGAGAGATTTTTAAAGGAAGTAAAATAATTCAAGTTTGAATTTAATTCAAACTTGAGCCATTTTAAAACCTAACAAAAGCAATTCCAAAAGAGGTGAAACTTGGCAGAGGGATTTAGGACATGATGCAAGATTTATTGGGGAAAATTGAACATTAATGGAGGCTAAAAAATTAGCTTGCCAAAAAATGGAAGGAAGAGGTAGGGAGATGAGGGGGGAATGTGATGATGCCATGACTAACAAAATAACATGCCACAATGCAATATGTCACACATGAAGATGCACATGATGATGATGACAAGTAAAATGACCCCAAGCACAATGCAACATATGATGAGGCCATAATGCAACAATGGATGGCAAAATAAATATGACAAGTAATGACAAGACAATGTAATGGGAAACAAAGCAAACCCAAAATGAAACCCACAAAGAGGAAAACTACTTGGTATTGAACATGACAAGGTTGGATACATATCCAAATATGGAAGTTTTACATCTGGGGTGTTACAACTCTCCTCCACTACAAGAGGATCTCGTCACAAGATCTAGGACAGAAAGAACTCCGGATATTCGAAACGGAGGTGATCCTCGTGCTCCCTTGTCGCTTCACGGTCGGAATGATGTGACCACTTAACTTTGAGGAATTTCATTGACTTCTTGCGAGTTTTGCGCTCGGTTTCTTCAAGAATGGCAACGGGATGCTGATGATAAGACAAGTCTTCTTGGAGGTCAATCTCTTCGAAGTTGATAGTGCGCTCGGGCGTCTTGAAGCACTTGCGAAGCTGTGACACGTGAAACACATCGTGCACATTTGAGAAGTTGGATGGAAGCTCAACTTGATAGGCGAGGTCGCCTCTTTTGCCAATGATCTTGAAAGGACCCACATATCTAGGGGCAAGCTTCGCTTTGATACCGAAGCATTGAGTGCCTTTCATGGGAGAGACGCGGAGATAGACATGGTCTCCGATCTCGAAAGCCAAGTCACGGTGCTTGCTATCATAGTAGCTCTTCTAGCGCGATTGCGCGGCTTTGAGATTTTCATGGATGACTTTACACATTTCTTCAGCTTCTGTGATCAAGTCATTGCAAAGAAGTTGGCGTTCACCAGTCTCGGACAAATTGAGAGGAGTACGACACTTTCTGCCATATAGAATTTACAATGGGGCCTTGCCCGAACTTGCTTGGAAGCTATTGTTGTAGGAGAACTCGGCATATGGGAGGCAATCTTGCCACATCATACCGAAAGAGATGACACAAGCTCTGAGCATGTCTTCGAGGATTTGATTGACTCTCTCGACTTGGCCACTTGTTTGAGGATGGAAAGCCATGCTGAAGCGAATGTTGGTGCCCATGGCCTTCTGGAAGGAGTCCCGGAACTAGGAAGTGAAAATGCTTCCGCGGTCTGAAGAGATCAATTGCGGAATTCCGTGCAACGAGAAAATTCTGGAGGTGTATAGCTCTGCGTACTGAGCTGCCATGATAGATTCTTTGATTGGAAGGAAATGAGCCACTTTTGTAAGCTTGTCAATGACAACGAAGATAGCATCATTCCCTCACTTGGACTTTGGAAAGCCAGTGACGAAGTCCATTTTGATATGATCGAACTTCCATTCTGGAATAGCAAGGGGTTGGAGGAGACCAACTGGTACATCTTCTAACTGCCTGGATGAATGGAAAGAAGAGAATTGCGCGCTTCGTTCATTATGACCTTCCTTAGACCACCTTTAGGAACCACAATCCGGTCCTCAAAGAATAAGGTGTCCTTGTCATCAATGCGATAGCACTTGTATTTGGGTAAGCCCTTGGCAATACCATGTTTCACCTTCTTCACCATGGTATCAAGGAGTTGTGCCTCACGAATTTGATCTTCCAAAGTTGGAGTGACTTGAATGTTGGCAAGAAAACCTTGAGGAACAACTTGGAGGTTCAGCTTGCGGAAAGCTTCACAGAGATCGGGTTGGAAGGGCTTGAGAATTAAGCTGTTGCAATAAGCCTTTCTGCTCAAAGCATCTGCAATCACATTCGCCTTGCCTGGAGTGTATTCAATGCTTGGATTCTACTCTTGAATCATTTTGACGCAATGAGTTTGCCAGAGGTTGAGGTTTGGTTGAGTGAAGATATATTTGAGGCTCTTGTGATCGGTGAAAATGTCCACTTGCCTTCCCAACAAGAGATGTCTCCATGTTATTAATGCATGGACAACTGCCGCCAACTCAAGATCGTGAGTGGGGTAGTTCCTTTCATTTGGCTTCAACTGATGAGAAGTATAGGCCACAACTTTCTTCTCTTGCATTAACACGGCACCGAGACCTTGCAATGAGGCATCACAGAAAACCTCATATGGCTTGGACTCATCAGGAGGAGTTAGGACAGGAGCTGTGACGAGTCTCTCTTCGAGAGTGTTGAAAGCAACGTCACACTCAGGAGTCCAGGAATACTTGACATGCTTCTGGAGGAGGTTGGAAAGAGGTTTAGCATCCTTTGAGAAATTCTCGACAAATCTTCGGCAATAGCTTGCAAGCCCAAGGAAACTGCGGAGCTGCTTGACATTCTGAGGAGGTTCCCAGTTCACGATTGCAGAAACCTTTCCCGGATTAACAGCGATGCCCTTGGCAGAGATGATGTGGACAAGGTAAAGAACTTCATCAAGCCAAAACTCACATTTGGAGAACTTTGCATAGAACTAATACTCTCTGAGCTTGTCGAGCACCAATCGCAATTGTTTCGCATGATCCTTCTTATTTTTGGAGAAAACCAGGATATCGTCGAGATACACCAGGATGAATTCATTGGTGTAGGGGTTGAAGATGAAGTTCATCATGCGAGAGAAAGTTGGAGGGGCATTGACAAGCCCGAAAGACATGCCATTATATTCATAAGAACCAAAGCTTGTTCTGAATGCTATCTTTGGGATATCTTCTTCATGAATGTGAATCTGATAGTACCCCATTCGGAGGTCAAGCTTGGAAAACACCTTTGCACCTTTGAGTTGCTCGAATAGCTCATTGATATTGGGAAATGGGTACTTATTCTTGATTTTCTTCTTGTTCAACGGGCGGTAATCGACGCAAATTCGGTCCATGCCATCCTTCTTCTACACAAAAAGAACACCAAAACCCCACGGAGATGAACTTGGTCTGATCATACCCAGACACTCTTGTTCATCGAGCTATTTCTTCAATTCTTTCAGCTCTTTTGGTCCAAGCTTGTAGGGGCGCTTGCAAACGGGTTCTGTACTGGGCTCAAGATCAATAACGAACTCGACTGGCCGGTGAGGAGGCATACACGGAAGCTATTTTCTAAAGACATCTTGATACTCACAAACAACTGGAATCTAAGAAATCACGTCTAACTCGCCCTTCTCATTGAGAGAGACCAACCGAATGGTTTCATCACGAGCGGCATAGATGATCACATCCTCAGAAGGGTGTGTCAGATCTCCCTGGTAGCACAATCAAGAAAGGCCTTGTGCTGAGAAAGCCAATGCATGCCGAGGATGAGATCAATATCAGAGTCACCGAGGACAAATGGGGAAGCCAGGAATTTATAATTGCCCATCTTGATGGTAACATCAGGAATCATCGTGGTAGCCCTCATAGACAAGCCCGGAGAAACAACAACCATAGGTTTTTTCAACATCTCTGAAATGAGATCATGCTTAGCAACAAATGTTCTTGACATGAAACAATGCGATGCACCAGAATCAAATAAAACTTTGGCAGGAATAGAGTTCACTAAAAGGTTACCCATGATCA
This sequence comes from Aegilops tauschii subsp. strangulata, assembly GCF_002575655.3. Taxonomy (NCBI): domain Eukaryota; kingdom Viridiplantae; phylum Streptophyta; class Magnoliopsida; order Poales; family Poaceae; genus Aegilops; species Aegilops tauschii. The sequence continues at coordinate 204,610,838 of NC_053037.3, read as the reverse complement.
CTTCTGAAGAATCCACTACTTGAGCTGAATTGATCATGTTCACCCTTGCAGACTTGGGATTATGCTTGACAACTACATTGCTTGCTGATCTGACCGAAGGAGGAGGCGGAAGGCGCTTCTGGGTGCACTTGTTTGAGTAATGCCCTTTCAAACCACACCTGTGACAAGTGACCTCTGAAAGCGGACGTAAAGGTGGAGGAGGAGGGCCACCTGTCCTCGGAGCCCGAGACTTGTTCTGATAGCCTAGGTTGGGTGGGTGGGAAGATCCACGACCACCTGAGTTCTTCTGCTGGTAGGGCTGATGAAACAGAGGAGGTGGAGGAAGCCAGAACTTCTGTTGCTTAGCTGCCACTTGAGAGGAAGAAGACGAGTGAACTGCATCCCTGATTCTTTTCTTTGAAGCCTCACACTTGAGCTGAGCAGCTTCTTGCCTGAGGGCCATGTTGTAGAACCGATCGAACTGAGTAGGCTCAACAAGAACAAGAGCTAACTGCAGATCCTCTCTAAGGCCACCCCTGAAGTGATAGATCATGCTCTTTTCATCAGGAATGTCTTGCCTTGCGAAGCGAGCAAGCTTCTGAAACTGGATGTTGTATTGATACACGGACATACTTCCTTGCTTGAGATTGCGGAATTCCTCATGCTTGCTCTCGACAACACTTGTTGGAATGTGATGAGCTTGCAAGTCCCGGCAGAAGTCAGTCTAGGCAATCGCTCGACCCCCTCTGGAATCTTTGTATTGCTGATACCAATCAGCTGCTTGGTCCTTGAGCTGAAAAGAAGCGAACTTGACGTAGTCCTCAGGCCTGACATTGCTGCATTCGAAATGCTTGTTGATGTCCACGAGCCAATCATCGGTCTCCATGGCCTCGGCACAAGCGTTGAAAGACTTTGGTTGATTTGCAAGAACCTGGTTGAGGGTAGCAAACGGAGGCTGATTGATGAATTGCCCTTGGCCTTGATTGCCTTGGTTGCCTTTGCCTTGGTTGCGCTCTTGCAAGAGCTGCAAAAGCATCTGGGTATTGGCGTTGGTGGTCGCCATGACAACTTGCCATGCCTCCGGAGGCGGGGGAGGTGGCGGAGGGTTCGACTAATCTCCATCGTTACGGTCCGGATTCAGACACGTTGGAGGAGCCATCCGGAAGAGGGTGACATCCGTTAGAACCATGATAGACAAGCTGAATCAACAGATAGGTATGTGCAACATACAGTCTTCACAATAAACTGAACGAATGCATTCCAGAGTTAACATTACACGACCATTAAGGTGAGAAGCCATTTGAAAAGAGATTGATGAATGTAACAACAAGGTACGATTGGAACAAATAAATGGTAAGGATCACCCAATCCCATACCAATTATCTGTCGGAAGAATAACTAAGAGCTACTACAATTCCCACCTATTAATTCCCGAAACTTTCTGGTTATGCAATCTGGTGTTGGGGATATAGGGAGGCACAATATATAGCACAGAACTAACAAGCCCTACGCTCTGCTGTATCCATCCGTCAACACATAACCAAGAAAAATTCCGGAAATCGTGTACCTCGACCTTAGAAAAGCATCCGTTATACTAGCTGTGGCAATACTCCCGAACTCCCTCCCGAGTACTGGGTGGCGTCGAGGTTATCTCACCACTAACTGCATAAAAGAGATTTTCGATGTCGGCGAGCTCAGGTATTCCAGAACTGCAATGATAAAATTGTGACGACAACACCTCAGAGCTCAACTCCCCGGGACACTGCCACAACCCCTAAATGTTAGGAGGCACCAAGAACAATGTTCTCATCACAAGAATATCAGAACGATCCCAAGATACCCGCGTGATCCTTTTTTTTTAGTGAAAATTAGGAGAGGAAAGTCAAAACATCTACGTCAGGAGTCCTCACCAGAGCGACGAAGGGGCCTGAGGAGTAAAAAGAATCCTACTCTCCGATATATATAATCCTAAGACTCAAAACAGTTTTGTTCTAGACTCAACAACGTCAGCGGTTCGATCAAGCAGGGGGCTCCTAAGTCGGGGATGACTCTGATTACCAACTTGTAACGCCCAAGATGCGGTTATATCTCCCACGTGTCGAGGCACGACTTAGAGGCATAACCGCATTTTGGTATGGTCGCAAGAAGGGTCATCTTCACACAATCCCATGTAATGAACAAGGAAGTGAATAGTTTGCTTACAATCGCCACGTCACACAATGATCAAATAATTCATACATCAATCAGAGTACACACAAGGTCTGACTACGGACAGGCCCAAAAGAAAAGAAGACAACCCCAAATGCTAAATCCCGATCGTCCCAACTGGGCACCACTACTGATCATCCGGAAAGGAAACATAGTAACGGCCAAGGTCTTCGTCGAACTCCCACTTGAGCTCGGTGGCATGACCTGCACTGGTATCATCGGCACCTGCAACTGTTTTGGTAGTATCTGTCAGTCACGAGGACTCAGCAATCTTAAAACCCACGAGATCAAGACTATTTAAGCTTAAAGGTAGGATGTGGTTATAAGGTGGAGTTGCAGCAAGCACTAAGCAAATATGGTGGCTAACATACGAGTACAAGAGTAAGATGAGAAACTATGCAACGGACGCAGAGCTAGAAGTGATCAAGAAGTGATCCTGAACTACTTACGTTCAAACATAACCCCACCGTGTTCTATTCCCGAACCTCGTCGAAAAGAGACCATCACGGTTACACATGCAGTTGGTGTATTTTAATCAAGTCAAGTGTCAAGTTCTCTACAATCGGATATTAACAAATTCCCATCTGCCACATAACCGCGGGCACAACTCTCGAAAGTTTAAACCCTGCAGGGGTGTCCCAACTTAGCCCATGACAAACTCACGATCCGCGGAGACAATCCTCCATCGCGGGACACTCTGATCAGACTTGGAATCCCAGTGCACAAGACATTTCGACAATGGTAAAACAAGTCCAGTAAGACCTCCCGACGTGCCAACACCTTGATAGTAGTCGCGCGTATCTTGTCTCAGGCCACGACGGATAAGCTAAGCATAGAGGTACCAACATACCCCAAGTTGCCAAGGGGTGGTCCCACACGGTGCTCTAGTTTGGACAAACACTCATGAGGAGCACTGGCCCCGATTGTTGATTAATCATCCACGGGTTAATTACTCCCTATGCAAAATTTTAGTTGTTATTCGGAAAATGGTAAAACCAATGTTGGGCCTTGCTGGAAGAGTTTTATTCAAAGCGAACCGTCAAGAGGGGCCCATAAACCCTCATCGTGTTAGGGACGCATAATTCAAGGAACATAACATCGGTATGACGGAAACTAAGGCGGCAAGATTGTTACAAAACATCGAGCAAAAGGCCAAGCCTTTCACCCTTTACCAAGTATATAGATGCATTAATTAAATAAGAGATATTGTGATATCCCAACATATCCATGTTCCAACATGGAACAACCTGCATGAGACCTGCAACTAGCAACGCTATAAGAGGGGCTGACCAAAAGCGGTAACATAGCCAAACAACGGTTTGCTAGGAATGGTGGGTTAGAGGCATGACATGACAATATGGGAGGCTTGATAAACAAGTGGTAGGTAGCGCAACATGGCGATAGAACGAACAACGAGCAAGCAAAGATAGAAGTGATATCAGGGGTAATGACCATCTTGCGTGCAAAGTTCTCAGGGTTGTTGAAAGCTTGCTCCTCGTAAATGTACTCGACAGGTTCCTGGTTCACGAACACGTCTCCCGGCTCTACCCAAAGCAAGAATACAAGCAAGAGAACAACAATCAATCACGGTGCAAAGTGCAAGCTTGTACTGGCCCGGGTTGTTGATTAAGAATCCACAGTTTAATTACTCCCTATTTTAAAATTTTAGTTGTTATTAGGCAAATGGTAAAACCAATGTTGGGCCTTGCTGGAAGTGTTTTATTCAAAGTGAACTGTCAAGAGGGGCCCATAAATCCTCACCGTGTTAGGGACGCAAAATTCATGGAACATAACACCGGTATGACAGAAACTAAGGCGGCAAGAGTGGAACGAAACACCTAGAAAAAGGCCAAGCCTTCCACCCTTTACCAAGTATATAGATGCATTAATTAAATAAGAGATATTGTGATATCCCAACATATCCATGTTCCAACATGGAACAACCTGCACGGCACCTGCAACTAGCAACGCTATAAGAGGGGCTGAGCAAAATCGGTAACATAGCCAAAAAACGGTTTGCTAGGAAAGGTGGTTTAGAGGCATGACATGGCAATATGGGAGGCTTGATAAACAAGTGGTAGGTAGCGCGACATAGCGATAGAACGAACAACTACCAAGCAAAGATAGAAGTGATATCAGGGGTAATGATCATCTTGCCTGCAAAGTTCTCAGGGTTGTCGAAAGCTTGCTCCTCGTAAACGTACTCGACTGGTTCCTCGGTCACGAACACGTCTTCCCGCTCTTCCCAAATCAAGAACAAGAGCAACGGAACAACAATCAATCACGGTGCAATGCGCAATCTTCTACTGTCCCGGATTGTTGATTAAGAATCCACGGGTTAATTACTCCCTATGCAAAATTTTAGTTGTTATTAGGAAAATGGTAAAACCAATGTTGGGCCTTGCTGGAAGAGTTTTATTCAAAGCGAACTATCAAAGAGGGTCCCTTAAACCCTCACCGTGTTAGGGACGCAAAATTCAAGGAACATAACACCGGTATGACGGAAACTAAGGCGGCAAGAGTGGAACAAAGCACCAAGCAAAAGGCCAAGCCTTCCACCCTTTACCAAGTATATAGATGCATTAATTAAATAAGAGATATTGTGATATCCCAACATATCCATGTTCCAACATGGAACAACCTCCACAACACCAGCAACTAGCAACGCTATAAGAGGGGCTGAGCAAAAGCAGTAACATAGCCAAACAACGGTTTGCTAGGAAAGGTGCGTTAGAGGCTTGACATGGCAATATGGGAGGCTTCATAAACAAGTGGTAGGTACCGCGACATAGCGATAGAATGAAATACTAGCAAGCAAAGATAGATGTGATATCGGGGGTAACGATCATCTTGCCTGCAAAGTTCTCAGGGTTGTCGAAAGCTTGCTCCTTGTAAACATACTCGACAGGTTCCTCGTTCACGAACTCGTCTCCCGGCTCTACAAAAAGCAAGGACACAAGCAACGGAACAACAATCAATCACGGTGCAACGCGCCAGCAACATGATGCAAGACATGGCATGGGATGCAAGATATGATTTGCAATGCATATGGGTACCACTACTGGAATAAGCTAATTTGCCATCTGCCAGCTCTTTGCCGTCTGCTAGCTGACGGCAAAGAAGCTCTTTGCCATCAGCTACCCAAAAGCAGACGGCAAAGAATAGGCAGATGGCAAAGAAGCTCTTTGCCATCTGCCAGCTCTTTGCCGTCTGCCAGCAGACGGCAAAGAATCTTTGCTGTCCGCTGGTAGACGGCAAAGAGTGTGGTGGCCCCCACCCCCCGCTCGTTCGAAAAAATCTTAACGGCCCACCTCTTTGCCGTCCGCTAGCAGACGGCAAAGAGGCAAAAAGGCGGACGGCAAAGGCTGGCGGACGGCAAAGAGGGCACTTGACTAACGGCAGGTACCCCCCCGCCCGTTACTCACTTCCTCCTCGCCCTTCTCCTCCCACCCCGCCGCCGCCGCCGCCGCCCGCCGCGCCCCGCCGCCCCGTCGCCCCCGCCGCCCCGTCGCCCCACCGCCCCGGCTCCCCGCCGCCCCACCGCCCCGCCGCCCCACCGCCCCGGCCCCCCGCCGCCCCGCGCCCCACCACCGCACCGGCCCCCCGGCGCCCCGGCCCACAGCCGCCCCGGCCCCCCGCCGCCCGCCCCCCCCCGCCGCCCCGCCCCGGCCCCCCGCCGCCCGGGCCCCCGCCGCCCCGCCTCCTCCACCGCCCCGCCCCGGCCCCCCATCGCCGGCCCCTCCCCGACCCGTCGCCGCCCCCCACAGTGAGTCCCTCCCATTTTTTTTCTGTTTTTTTGTTTTTCTTTTCTGTTTAGATAAGGTTTTTTAGTTTAAGTTTTTTCAGTTTAGAATTAATTAGTTTAGGTTATTTAGTTTAATTAGTTTAGGTTTAATTAGTTTAAATAGTTTAGTTTTAATTAGTTTAGGTTTTTAGTTTAGGTTAAGGTTAAGTAGAAGGGGGAAGAAGAAGAAGAAGAGGAGGAGGAGGAGGAGGAGGAGGAGGAGGAGGAGGAGGAGGAGAAAGAAGAAGAAGAAGAAGAAGAAGAAGAAGAAGAAGAAGAAGAAGAAGAAGAAGAAGAAGAAGAAGAAGAAGAGGAGGAGGAGGAGGAGGAGGAGGAGGAGGAGGAGGAGGAGAAAGAAGAAGAAGAAGAAGAAGAAGAAGAAGAAGAAGAAGAAGAAGAAGAAGAAGAAGAGGAGGAGGAGGAGGAGGAGGAGGAGAAAGAAGAAGAAGAAGAAGAAGAAGAAGACGGGGGATGAGAAGAAGTAGAAGAATGAGAAGAAGTAGAAGTAGTAGAAGAATGAGAAGACCACCTGACCCCCCAACCCCGACACCACACCCCGACACCCGACCCCGACTCCACCCCGACACCCGACCCCCTAACCCCCTGACCCCGACACGACACCCCGACCCCCCGACCCCCTGACCCCCTGACCCCGACACGACACCCCGACCCCCCGACCCCGAAACAGCACCCCGACCCCGACACGGCACCCCAACACCGACACGGCACCCCGACACCGACACGACACCCCGACCCCCGACACGACACCCCCGACACCCCGACCCCTAGACCCCGACCCCGACCCCGACATCCCGACCCCGACACCGACACGGCACCCCGACCCCGACCCGAGACCCCGACCCCGAGACCCCGACCCCGACACGGCACCCCGAGACCGACACGACACCCCGACCCCCGACACCTCCCGAAAAGGTGTTCTTTGGCCTTCCAGAAGCCGACGGGGTCATATATTTGTGAATTATTAGTTAGGTCATATATCTTTCGATTTTGTGATGAAAAACATCATATATAATTGTGTTGATCGACTAGTTTTAAATGTGCAGTTGTTTCATCGCTGCGAGGTTTGGTGTTCGACGACCTCGCCGTGCGTTTGACGAGCTCTGCCCCTTCGTTCGTGGGTGAGCACAAATGACATGTCCTCCTCCCCCATTAATTATTTGATCTATTCTGATGAAACTTGATAGCTAGATATATATGTGTCTTGAATCATCAGTATGCGTAACCAATATGTGTCTCCCGTTCGAAAGCGTCATAGTTATAAATATGCATGCATTTGCATATTTATAACCTTGATTCTTTCGAATTGTCCAACGCTATCCATGGACAGCCAGAGTATGTTTAGATTGGGTTCGTTTTCCCATATGCTTTGCTCCGGATCCGACGCATAAATTTCGTCAGTGCCTCCCCTGTTGTTCTCCGGGTACACATCCTCTCTGTTTATTGCAGAGACGTGTATCAGGAGAACAGCGGGGAGGTGCTGCCGAAATTTTGCGTAGGATCCGGGGCATAGCATGGGAAAATGAACCCAATCTAAACATAGTCGGGTGGGATTAGGACCTATCATTACCTATTAGAGTGTAGGTTGCATGGACGTAATAAAATTGACAAAGTAGATCAACTGATGAATACATACATGGTGAATTATATATATATATATATATATTTGTTGTGTGTCTAGTAGCTCTGAAAGTCAAGATGAGTGATCGTGCGTGGATGTACACCGGTTACACTAGTCAGAACAAATGGAGCACTGAATGGTTCACAAAAACCAAGGGGTTTGTGCGAGCCGCATTTGCAAATGGCCAGAGGAAAACCTGGTGCCCCTGTTTACGGTGCGGCAATTGGGAAAAGAGGACAGAGGCTGAAATGGGCAAACACCTGCAGAAGAGTGGTTTTACGCCCGATTATACGGTGTGGACATTTCATGGTGAGTCTGCCCAACGTGACCGAGCTGAGGTGGATCGTCGTCGCACCGATGAGCATGGTACCGGGATGGAAAACATGGTGCAAGACTTTGATGATGCTCGGGATTCGGACGAGGAGATGGAGGAATCTGCAAAGGCCTTCAATGAAATGTTGGAGTCTTCAAGACGTCCGCTCCATGAGCACACTGAGCTTTGTCAGTTGGATGCCATCTCACAAGTAATGGCTCTGAAGGCTCAGTTCAACTTGGGCAGAGAATGCTACGATGCAATGATGACAGTATTTGGATGCTTTCTACCCAAAGGCCATGTAATGCCTGCAAACCTGTACTAGTCGGACAAAATCCTCCGTGCACTTAAGATGCCCTATGATAAGATACATGCCTGTGAGAAAGGATGTGTCTTGTTTAGGCTTGACTATGCGGACTTGAACTATTGTCCCATTTGCAAGTCTTCCAGGTATGTTGTGGTAGACAACGGTATGGGTGAGAAGACACAGACCAAAATCCCTGTTAGTGTTCTTCGGTATATGCCAATCGTACCAAGACTTCAACGTCTTTTCATGGTCGAAGAGACGGCCATACAGATGACATGGCACAAAACGGGCAAAAGAACCGAACTAGATGCAGATGGGAATCTGATGATTGTACACACATTGGATGGTGTTGCGTGGAAAAAGTTTGATGAATTACATGGTGACAAAGCGGCAGATCCGAGGCATCCTTGAGTCGGCATCAGCACGGATGGGTTCAGTGTGTTTGGTATGACGGCAGCCCAATACAGTTGTTGGCCCGTATTTGTCTTTCCACTCAATCTCCCCCCCGGACAGATTATGCAAAGAAAGAACATTTTCCTGACGTTGATAATTCCAGGGCCCAACTATCCGGGGAAAAATATGAATGTGTACATGCAACCGCTTAAGGACGAATTGCAAGAAGCCTGGGATAATGGGTTCAAGACATACGATGCCTATAGCAAACGGAACTTCATAATGCGTGTCTGGTACATGTACTCGACGCATGACTTGCCGGCGTATGCGCTATTCGTTGGCTGGTGTGTGCATGGAAGGTTCCCGTGCCCCACATGCAAGGGAGCTCTTGAGTTCCGTTGGCTTCAGGCCGGTCGCAAGTTTTCTTGCTTCGACATGCATAGACAGTTCCTTAATCCTCGCCATAAGTTCAGGAAAGACAAGAAGAACTTCATCAGAGGTAGAGTTGTCAAAAACTCTGCACCACATGCATTGACAGGCCAACAGACCCTGGATCAGTTAAACGCTCTCGAGCCAGATCCAGAGCGTCCAGGGTACTTCAAGGGGTATAATTCTAAGCACGCCTGGACTCGCAAAACATGCTTATGGGATCTGCCTTACTTCAAAGACCTCCTTTGCCCACACAACATCGACGTGATGCACACTGAGAAGAATATCGCCGAGGCACTTTTTGGTACATTGTTCGGCATAGATGGGAAGTCCAAGGATAATACTAAGGCTAGAGTCGATCTGGAGGCGCTATGTGATAGGCCGTTACAAAACATGAAAGAACCGAAAGGAAAGCAGAACTGGACGAAGCCAAAGGCATGGTTCAATCTTGGAAGGCCAGCTATGAGGGAAATTATCTTGTGGGTGAAAATGCAGTTGATGTTCCCCGATGGGTATGCAGCGAATCTACAGAGGGGAGCCAGTCTTGATAAATTGAAGATATTTGGTCTCAAGAGTCATGATTGGCACATATGCATTGAGCGGGTAATGCCGGTGATGTTGTGTGGCTTCATCCCTGAGGATGAATGGCTAGTACTGGCAGAACTCAGCTATTTCTTCCATGTTCTTTGTGCAAAAGAACTATCGCCTGTCGTGCTAGAAGAAATGGAAGAGTTGGCGCCGGAGTTGATCTGCAAGTTAGAGAAGATCTTTCCACCGGGCTTCTTTAATCCAATGCAACATTTGATTTTGCATCTCCCGACCGAGGCAAGATTGGGGGGGCCCGTGCAAAATCGTTGGTGCTACCCAACTGAGAGGATGCAGAAGACGCTTCGACAAAAATGTAAAAATAAATGTAGAATTGAAGCATCGATGGCTGAGGCACTCATCACTGAGGAGGCGGCAAACTTCGTGACAGCACACTACGAAGCCAAAAATCGTCATTTGCATAATCCGAAGCCTCGGTACAATGCTGACGACCCTAAAAAGGGTGGATCCAACCTCAGCCTATTCAAAGGGAATCTCGCACCAGCCAGTGTTTCAAATCCAGTATCTTTGGATAACGAACAATGGCAGACCATTTCGTTGTATATCTTCAACAACCTGATAGAAGTGCGGCCGTACATCGAGTAAGTTCTCGGTACATAGTTTCGCAACTTCTATTTCCTTTGAACTGCTCTTATTCCTGGATATTTCATACAGTCGATACGTCGCCTTATTCTCGTATGGAGCGGTGATCCAAAAGGATTCTGTCGAAGAGTATGAGCTTCTCACAAAGCAAGGAGGCGGCTATCCCGGTTTCATCTCTTGGTTCAAACAAACGGTAATTTCTATTAGACTTGTAGGCTAACTTGTAGGCTATCCCGGTTTCATTCGCTAATTTGTGCGTAATGCAACAATCCTTTCATATTAAACTTGTAGGCTAATTCAGAGTCTATGGACACCGAATTGAGACAAGTCGCTAATGGTTTTGACTATAAGGTCCGTTCATTTGACAAATACGACATCAACGGGTATCGCTTTCGTACCTATGGCAAAGAGCTATCTATGGCCGACCGAAAGTCTACAAATTGTTGTGTATCTGCTATCGGCGAAGGAGGTACCGAGTATTATGGGAGAGTTGAAGCAATTTATGAACTTCTATTCTATGGTGAAAACCCACCGAATGTCGTAGTCTTCAAATGTTATTGGTTTCAGCCGAAGGAGACTAGAAGGACTCATGAACATATAGGGCTAGTTGAAATCAACCAAAGCCCCATTTAGATGTTCCTGATGTCTATATTACGGCTCAACAGGCGACCCAAGTATTCTATCTACCGTGGGCCTACCAAACTAATCCAAATCTGAAAGGTTGGGATGTCGTTTATGAAGTGCCGCCACGTGCTAGACTATCTCCCCCAAAGGAAGAGGATTATGAACCTCACATTAAGCTAGACACATATGAAGGAGAATTCTTCCAAGAGACACGTCTTTCCAAAAAGTGTTTCAAGAACCTCTATACTTCACCCCAAAACATTGAAGTAGACAGCGACAGTGAATCCGACATCACCCCAGAGGAGGAACAAGAAGAGCCGGAACAAGAAGAGGTTACTGCTGCGGATGACCTGTCATTGCTTGACCGATTACGTCAAGGTGGCCTTGCACATGTTGATGCCACTGAACCCTATGAGCCCGTCATTGATTATAGTGATGATGATGATTATGCATTTATTGATGATACTGATCGAGATTATTAGTAGTGTCAGGTATTAAATTTTTTAATGTTGTACTTGATGATGATACACTTAAGTGATACACATATTATTATTCATGTCGTTCTTTTTTTATGTTGTACTAATTTCGTTTACTGTTTGTCATGGCAGGTGTTGAAAGATGGTGGGCGCTGGTCGGGAGCGCGCCAAGGCCCCTTCTTCGTCGGCGCGTGGTCTGAGGTCTTCGATTCCAGACGTACCTCTCCGCCGAGCGTTGCTGGACAGTATGTCCACACCGCCGGGCCCTTCTTCGTCGACCGCGGTGCCCAGCAGGGGACGAGGTAGGAAGAGAGGAGGTGGGGCACGTGGTCGCGGGAGAGGAGGTAGGGTGACTGCTACGGCGCCTTCCTCGCCGCCACCCCCAGCTGTTTCACCCGAGCACGTGACTGCTAGGGTGGACTCGTCCGAGGAGGAGGCTACACGGACTCCGGTCCACGAGCCTCCGGTCCACGGGTCTTGGGCCCACGAGCCTCGGGTCGACTGGCCTTCGGCCCACGAGAGTTCGGCCCACGAGACCCCGGAGGAGCACACGTCCGGATGGGGTACCTGGCCGGATCAGCCCGAGGAGCCGAGTGGCCATGCTGATGATGGCGGGGAGCCGACTGATCTTGAGGAGGAGGGTGGCACCGTCTACCAGCGTGGTGCTACACGGCTCCCATCCGTGCCGGCGACCCGCGAGCAGAGGTGGTTGATCTTCCCTGATGGGGAGAGGTACGTAAGTGCATTTAATATTTTTGTACCTTCTGCATTCACGTTTCTTCAAATAACTAATGCCTTGGCCTTGTCATGCTGCAGGGGTTGGGACCACCATCATAGTGTCCGCCGGCCCAACTCCGTCCTTGGAGTTCTTTGCCGGCAAAACTTCCCGGGGTTTGTCACGTTGCCTGGTGAGGGTCGGCTTCCAGAGCTTGGGTTGAGCTGGGAGCACTACGTGGCTGCCCGGGCCCCGCCGGATGTCATTATCGACGGTGTCGTGTGCGACACGAGGGCAGACATGGTGATCAGGACGTTCTGGGTAATTTCTCCTTTACACATTTCAAAATCTTCAACTAGCTAGTTATTAATTGTACTAATCAATATTGTCTCATTTGATTCCAGACATTCTACAGGTGTGAGGAGGGATACGAGGAGGACAGCGCAAATGTTATCCAGAACGTCTGCAAGCGCCTACTCCAGAACTTACGGCACGAGGCTCGGGTGCAGGCTGTTCGAGACTACTACGCCTTGCGTGGTATCAAGAAGACCAAGCCGGCGTGCCGCGATAAGTTCCTGAGTAAGGAGCAGTACATGAAGGTAATTCTTAAGGCCTTCTACTTAAGTTCCTTCATTTAGTAATTCTTAGCCGTAGCGCTCAAGTTTCTATTTGCTAACTTAGGCGCCTCCGAGATGGTGTGCGGATCGGATGGATTGTTGGGAGGTGTTGGTCGATGAGTGGTGCTCACAAGAATGGCTAGCCCTCCACAACCAGGCCAAGGACAAACGTGCCCAAATGGAAGGTGTGCCACACCATCAAGGCAGCTCCAACTTATATCAGTTCGGGCGCAACTGGGTATGTGGTTTGCTTCATGACTCATGCAATTCATTCATCATGCTAGCTTGAGCCCTTTAATTACTAATTTTCATTGTTTCTCTCTTTCAGGCACGCCACAATAAGGCGGATAAGGTGCCAGAGGTGTATGACCTGTATGCCATGGCCCACACTGGCTCTTTCAAGAAAGTCAAGGCTTTCTCTCAGTCTGACCTCGATGATGCAAACAACTTCACCAACATCTCCTCCCACAACAAGCTCGTGAGATATAGAGATGAGGGGAAGGCGAGGAAAGGGGAGGACTTTAACCCGAGCCAGGGTCCCATTGATCCAGAGCTGGTGATGATATCTGGTGGCGGGAGGTCCCATGGCTCCATAGCCATTGGAGATGGACTTATCCGTTGTCCTAGCACTCTCCCGGAGATCAAGGCGCGCCAGTCGAGCTCCGCTCCTGAGATAAGGCCTCGTGAACGGCCAGTGCAACTCGCCATCAAGGTTAGTGATACATACTCAGTTATCTTTCTCCATTACATTGTGTGCGCTTCCATCAATGATTACAAATGGTCATGTGAGTGGTGTTGCAGGCTGCTATACAGACTGAGAGAGATAGAACGGAGAAACTTCTGGCGGAGGCGGCGGAGAGGCAGCGGGAGATGGAGGAGAGGACGAGAAAGATGATGGAGGAGGAGAGGGCACGGAATGACATGCAGGCAAGGGCCATGTACGAGCTCCTTGTGGTAAGTTTCTTCTGCAGATTACTTGCTAGTCTTAACATTTGAGTCTCATTACTAACTAGTATGACTCTGTTCTGAAAACCAAATGTGCAGTCTGTGTGCGAGAAGTCCGGTCAGCCCGCTCCGCCGATGCCAGTGATTGCTCCTGGGAGCACGGTGAGTTTAGTTTGAATGGACATTACTTGGTAGTCTTAACATTTGAGTGTCATAATGCTAACGAGACATTGGAAATGATCTTTGGTGCAGCTTAACTCCAGAAACGCATCGCACGATCCTTCTCCAGGTAGCGGCACTAGCCACCCCGCTCCTACACCTCCCTGATCACGGTAAGTTTCTCTAGTGTTTTGCTTAACAAATGCATAAAGACCTAGACTTAGCTTTATTTCCTCCAATATGCTTACCCTAATGACCTAGAGTTAGCTTATTTTCCTCCAAAATGACCCATTTTACCTAGGTTAGCTTATAAATGATGCAGTTCATCCAAGTTAGCTCAAAAATGACCCATTTTACCTAGATTAGCTCCTAAATGATCCATTTTACCTACGTTAGCTTTAAAATGGCCCATTTCACCTACGTTAACTCCAAAATGAGCCATCTTACCTAGGTTATCTCATAAACGATCCATTTCAACTAATTTAGCTCACAAATGATCCATTTGACCTAAGTGAGCTAAAAAACGATCCATTTCACCTAAATTAGCTCTTAAATGTCCATTTCAATTAAGTTAGCTCAAAAAGATCCATTTCAACTAAATTAGCTCATATATGATCCATTTCACCTAAGTTAGCTCAAAAACGATCCATTTCAACTAAATTAGCTCAAAAATGATCCATTTCAACAAAGTTAGCTCAAAAACGATCCATTTCAACTAAGTTAGCTCAAAAACGATCCATTTGACCTAAGTGAGCTAAAAAAGATCCATTTCACCTTAGTTACCTCAAAAACGATCCATTTCTAACTTTCTTATTTTGCCATTTTGCAGATTTCATTATGTGCTGGATGGAGTGCTTGTTCTACTCTTCTTGTTCTTGTCTTCTCATTCTTGTCTTCTCATTCTAGTCACCTTAGCTATGGAGTGCTTGTTTATGTATGGATGGAACTTGTTTATGTATGAAATGATGGATGGAACTTGTTTATGTATGAAATGATGGATGGAACTTGTTTATGTATGAAATGATGTATGAACTTGTTTATGTGATGAATGCCTGTGAAATATATCTATATGTCATATATATTTTCTGTGCAAATTGTGGGATTTAATAAAAAACAGAAAAAAACCCAATATGCAGGCTCTTTGCCGTCTGCCACAGACGGCAACGGCCTCTTTGCCGTCTGTGGCAGATGGCAAAGAAGCCACGTGGCAGCCAACTGTGCTTCCTGGGAGCTGACCCATTTGGTCAGTTTGCCTACAGTGGCGGACGGCAAAGACTTTGCCATCTGTGGCAGACGGCAAAGAACCTGCCATCTAGTGA
Organism: Aegilops tauschii subsp. strangulata; assembly: GCF_002575655.3. Lineage (NCBI taxonomy): Eukaryota > Viridiplantae > Streptophyta > Magnoliopsida > Poales > Poaceae > Aegilops > Aegilops tauschii. The sequence goes on along the minus strand of NC_053037.3, from coordinate 204,595,743 downwards.
CGTGTAGATGACATCATACGGCAGACGGCAAAGACCAGAGAAATTTTGCCGTCAGCGGACGGCAAAGGTCTGCCGTTAGCCACTTAACGGACTGACATCGCAATTATTGCCGTCCGCCCTCTTTGCCGTCTGCCGCAGACGGCAAAGAGCCTTTGCCGTCCGCCGCCAGGAAGCAGACGGCAAAGCAGCTGTTTACCGTAGCCTTCTTTGCCGGAGCCTTTTGCCGTCCGCGGCTGACGGCAAAGGTCTTTGCCGTCCGCCTTTCGAGCCTTTGCCGTCCGCCGTGGCAGACGGCAAAGTAGCTGTTTCCTGTAGTGTACTCCGGAAGGGAAAAGTTGATCATGGCATCAACTTGGCAAACCAAGCATTCCAATGGAAATGTAGATTTCGGTCGAAATCGATATTAGGATCACCGGAAACGGATGCACGGTTTGCAAATGACGAGCAAAACAAGAATGTTGCAAAACTGCGCTTAACAGCAACATAGCACTTAAAATGCATCATGGCAATATGCTACAACACTACAACATAGCAACATAACACATGGCAATGAAGTACAGTGAATCTCTACAAATCATGAACACTGAGCTACTGCTAGAAACCCCTAGAACAAGTCTAAAACAGCATGGCAAAAATGAAAAAGTTAACAGCTTATCAGACTTAGCAGAAATTCATTGATCAAGACAGAAACAACATCAGGTAGCAAAGTTTATGCATGGAAAAATATATGCTTAAGGAACATATCATGGCAAACTTGAGCATGGAATGCTAGTACTAAATGCACTTAATAAAACTCCCTTACTGAACTCGTCCCAAAGACCGACAGAAAAGATGGTAGCATCAATGCAAACATGGCAAATGATATAAATAGATCTCAGACTTAGAAGAAATCATGGCATGGCATAAACAAATTCATGATAGCAAATTTGCAAGCTTGTGGCACTCATCATAGTGCACTAAATTGTATTAAGCAAAAATCTAGCATGAAGTACACATCAAAAGGAAGCTATCCATGTGCAAAACAACCTCATAGCATGGTTGAATTAAATCACCCAAAAATGACAAAACAATAACATGATGTAAAATGACATGCTCATGAACTTGTTCAAATGCAAAAACTAATGCCACCGCTGGATTGGCGGGATTTTTGTACCCCAATAATATATATAATATGTGGGGGTTACTGTAGAAAAATCATCACAAATGCTATAAGTGGAATACTGCCCTAAATGGAAATTGACAGAAATAGCAAGTTTCCTTAATAGGAAATGTCCAGATCTAGACTAGCCCGAAATGGAAAGATTCCATATCCAGAAATGGAATATTCCTGGAATTTAAAACAAAAGAAAAAGAAAAGAAAGGGAGACCAGATGACAAGTGGGACCTGGTCCCCTAAGAGGCTGACGGGTGGGTCCTGCAGGGTCCACGTGGCGGGCTCGAGTAGGGGAAACAGAGGAGGCGCTCGCCGGGTTGCAGAGACGGCGAAGAGCTCGTCGGAGCTTCTTCGGTGACCAAAAGACGCGGCGGAGGGGCGCAACGAGATCGCCACAGGATCACGCGCCCGCGGCTGTGACTAGCTGAACCGGCCGACGACGGACTCGACGCCGGCGACGAGCAATAGAGGCGGTGACGTCGGGGATGAACGCGGTGCACGAAGAGACTAGGCGAGAAGCTACGTGCACTGCTGGATGCTACACGGCACGGTGAACGCGGTGGACATGAGTGGTGGGGCCAGTGAAGCCGGAGCACCCGTTGGTGACGAGGTCCGACAGCGGCGTGGTCGGGCACGGACGGCGAAGCGCTTAGAGCATGCAAAAGACGAGGGCAGGACGGGGAGGTTCGCATGCTCACCACAAGCACGGTGGTGTGCTTGGTTACTCAAGAGGAGGTCGGAGACGGCGACGGCGGCGATCGAACACGTGCGGTGGCCGAAGTCGAATACGAGGAAGAAGACGACGCAGCGGCGGGTTCCACCTCCACGTAGTCGACGTCGTGGACGTAGTCGATGACGGGTAAGACGACAGACACGGTAGGCGGGGCGGAGGTCGACGGGGAGCATGCCGGCAACGACAACGCGCTCCTGGATGCGCTTGGGCGCGACGTAGACGACGGATCTAGGGGTAAAGGTGGCCTGGCGGCAGCGGCGAGGGGGAGAGGGAACCCTAGCGAAGTGTGTGGACAAGGAGAGAGGGCTTAAAAGGGGTAGGGCGACGGGACGGAGCGACGATGCTCTCATGCTTGCGGTCGCCATGGCAACGGCGAGAGGAGAGGGAAAGGTGGGTGCGGTGCTATAGGGAGGCGCTGACAGGTGGGGCCGAGGCGACCACGTGGCAAGGGGCTAGCGGGGATGTGCGGGCGAGCGGGTGAGAAAAGGAGGGAGAGGGAAACCACACGGGTCTAGGTGGGCTCGCTGTTGGGCCCTCCTGGAGTGTGGAGGCCCAGCCGGGCTGTGCTGTTGCTGCTTTTCCCTTTCCATTTTCTTCAGACAAAAAAAACAAAAGGAAAAGAGCGGGGTAAATGGAGAGGGTTGTGAGAGATATATAACAATATTCCCATGAGCCTGGAATTATGCCCTATTTAATAAAATTGGTTTGGAATTTTGAAATGAAGTGAAATAATTCAAGTTTGAATTTAATTCAAACTAGAGCCATTTTGAAACCTAACCAAAACAATTCCAAAAGAGGTGAAACTTGACAGGGGGATTTAGAACATGATGCAAGATTTATTGGGGAAAATTGAACATTAATGGAGGCTAAAAAATTAGCTTGCCAAAAAAGGAAAGGAAGAGGTGGGGAGATGAGGGGGGAATGTGATGATGCCATGACTCACAAAATAACATGCCACAATGCAATATGTTACACATGAAGATGCACATGATGATGATGACAAGTAAAATGACCCCAAGCACAATGCAACTTATGGTGAGGCCATAATGCAACAATGGATGGCAAAAGAAATATGACAAGTAATGACAAGACAATGCAATGGGAAACAAAGCAAACCCAAAATGAAACCCACAAAGAGGAAAACCACATGGTATTGAACATGACAAGGTTGGATACATCTCCAAATATGGAAGTTTTACATCTGGGGTGTTACATGCACCTGCCGGAGGACTCCATTTCGTCATGGGCAGATCTGTGCCACGAGTTCGTCGGTGCCTTCACCGATGGCCACCAAGAGCCCGGCAGGCCCAGCGACATGCAGCTTCTCCAGCAGAAGGAAGGAGAAGCCCTCCGTAAGTATTTACAGAGATTCAGTAAAGTTCATAGAAATATTCCAAATATCCTTCCGGCATCCGTTATAGAAGCCTTCCAGTCCAATGTGCGCAAACATCACATTCGTTCTAAGATGAATGTGCGGTTGCCCAAGACTGTGAAGGAGCTATACACACTGGTGGATAAGTGTGCTCCGATGGAGGAAGGAAGGAAGTTTCCCGGAGAGTAGGATTGCATCAATGTTGATTCAGAGGATGAGGATGAATCAACCAGTCAGAGAGAGGGCGAGAAGCACAATAAGAAGCGAAGGGATAAGGCAGTAATGAATGTGGAAGGATCAGGCACACCTAGTGCCGGCAAGAAGGCCAAGGTTGAGGCCCCCGGCCAGGAAGCTACCGCGTGCACTGCATGCCGGGAAGCCGCTGTCGTGGAAAAGTTGGGAAAGGTGATGGGTCGTACTGCAAGATCCACAGGACCAAGGGCCACGACCTTCGGGAGTGTTATCAGGTTGAGCAGCTCGTGAAGAAACAGAGGGCAGAGTATGATGAGCGTGATAAGGAGGAAGGTCAGAACGCTGCTGGCGGTAAGGGCCGAGGCGGTGAAGCAAATCGCCCTATCAAACCCTTTCGGAACCATGGAAAACCCGCCAGGGGCCAAGAGAAGGAAATATGTGATGATGTGAGTGATGAAGGGAATGAAGAGGAAACAAGTGAGCAGGAATTTCAGAAGGCCACTAACGCCCTATGCATTGATGGAGGTGCATCTTTGCACACCTCTCATCGCCAACTCAAGCGATGGGCACGAGAGGTCAATGCCGTGAAACCAGCGCCATAGGCCCGGAAGCCGCTCAAGTGGTCCCGCACGCCCATTATCTTTGATGAGGAGGATCACCCTGGCCGCACCACAGCGGTAGGGTGTTTGCCATTGTTGGTCTCCTCTACAATTCGCAACCTCAAGGTCACAAAGATGTTAGTGGACGGCGGGCCGGGTTGAATCTGATTTCCCCAGCTGTCATCAACAATCTTCAGATAGGAGAAGAAGAGCTAGAGGTTACCGACACGTTTGAAGGATTCAATCCCGGTAGGAGCCATCCCAAGGGGAAGATTACGTTGCCGGTGACGTTTGGGGGAGAACTGAACTGTCAGACGGAGAAGATTGTGTTTGATGTGGTTGATCTCCCCCTGCCGTACAATGGGATTCTGGGACGCCTGTCCCTGGCTAAGTTCATGGTAGCATCTCAGTATGCTTATAACACTTTGAAGATGCCTGGGGCACTGGGAGTAATCACTATCCCATCAGATGAGAAGGATGCAATTATCTGCGTGGACACACTACAAAAAAATACACTTCCGTGATGATACGTGTTTGCCACAGTAGGTCACGTTTTCTGTCATGCATGTACATCCATGACGATTTTACGACAGAATCAAGATAGTCATACCTGTGCTGTCGTAGAAGTGTTATATGACATTACCAAAATTATCATCACGGAAGTGTCCACTTCCATGACGATAAATCGCGCGTCACAGAAGTGCTTTCGTCAAGGGTGACCGACACGTGGCATCCACCGTAACGGGTCGCCGTTAAGCTATCGGGTCCGGTTTAGGATCCGATAACCCGTTAAGAACACAGACCAATGGGTATTTTCCACGTGTAAAATTCTCATTGGCCAGAGGAAACACGTGTTGGCTCACTGTTGGGACAGATGTCATCCACTCATTGGACAGGAGGCGCCTATGATACGTCGACACGTGGCACGGCCCAATAGAGGCCCATTCCGGTGAAAAGGCTGGCCCATTTGACTTGGTCAAAAGGTAATGGGCCAACGCACGGAAAGCCTGTTAATGGCCTATTCATATTTAGCCCATTTACGGCCCGCCAACTACCGGCCCGTTACGGCCTATCAGAATTAAGCCCTGTAGCTTCATCTGGGCCGTCCAATATGATTCCAGCCTGTTGTAACTTCCGGCCCATGTATGGCCCATGATGTCTTTCGGCCAATATGAGGCCCTTTGTAACTCTCGGCCCATTAAAGGCCCGAGATGAAACTCGACCATAATGAATAGTGTATCGCTTTATACCCATTAACGGCCCATTATTCCGTCGGCCGTTTCCAGCCCGTGTTAACTTCCGACCTTCTAAGGGCCCATTTATTCATGGGCTCATTTCTAGAATTCGGTTAGATACGGTCCGTTACTGGCCTGTTCCATTTGTGGGCCACATACAGCCCGTGGTTACATTCGGCCCGTTTGTGGCCCGTTAACCCGTTGGGCTTTTTTCATAGCGTTATCAAATACGGCCTATTAACGGCCTGTTATGGTCCACGAATAGTACGTCCCATGTTTGGCAAAATGATTATACGCCCCGTAGAAGGCCCATGGATCCTATGGCCCGTAGAAGGCCAATGGATCCTACGGCCCGTAAGGCCCATGGATCATACGGCCCGTAGAAAGTCCATGGATCCTACGGCCGATAGAAGGCCCATGGATCCTATGGCCCGTAGAAGGCCCACGGATCCTACGGCCCACAGGAGGGCCATGGTTATAATAGTCCGTGTGTTGCCATGATTATTGTGGCCTAGTTACCTAAAATAGGTTATTGTGGCCACTACAAAAACGCGGAAAAGGAACTGCAGTGACTACAAGCAAACAACTAAACAAGACAATAAGGAATTAAATAAGCATGCAACTAACGCTAGCCTATTACAGCTATTACACATATTACATCCACCGGGCATCAAATTTTGCCACCAGTGCAAATATAGGGAACAAAGCAGCATATTACATACACTGGTCGTCAAAATTGGCCACCAGTGCAAATAAACGCAGCAGCAAAACAAGTCCATAAATGAAACAACTTGAGACGAGCTCAAGAAACAGCTTGAGCAAGCTTATTAGCTTTGTCCTGTTTGGCGCTAAAATCTTCCAACGCTTGCTTTTGCACCAGAAATTATGCATCTAAATGCTCCAGGGACTTCCACAGTCCTTCCGCTTCTTGTCGCAGCATGGCTGATCGATGTATTTGTCAGGACCCCGATTCCAAGTCACATCGATCTAGCCGGTAGCACCTCATATCACTTTGCGGCCTCACGCACGGTATTCCCATAGGTGTCACCTTACCATGGCCCGGGACCGTTTGCGTCTTTTGGCTCACGTATATGATAGTGTCGCTAGCATCCATATGACAGAGAACCCGGGCCGACATGACTAGTCGTGAACCCAAAGTGGCACTAACTTACGGGGACAGGCATACATGAATCAACATCGAGCATGTCGGTCAGCAGCGTGCGAATCCGGGCTGTAGCACTGGGCTAACAGGACTCTGGTGAACCGGGCTATAGCAGGCTAGGCAGGACTCCAGATGTCACCGCGTGACATTTCCCCGAAGGGACAGACACAGGAACGAAGTGAATCACATGCCGGCCAGTCAATTGTTCCGGAGCAGTAGTGCTGGGCTAGCAGGACTCCGGTAAACCGGGCTGTAGCGGACTACTATGGCTCATGGAAGCACAAGACTACATTTCCCCATAAGAGAGGCTACCAAGGATAAACAACTAGGTTGTCGGATCCCACACATACCAAGCATTTCAATCATACACACAATATGCGCGATATGTGCAAATACAACATGGCATCACAACAAGACTCTACGACTCGGAGTATTTATTCATTAGGCTCCGAAGAGCCAGATATTACAAACATGGGTCTCATGACCCAACATTCAGAGCATACAAGTCAAAGCACATGCGGAAGCTTAACATGTCTGAGTACATACATTTACAAATGAAAAAGGCTGAGAAGCCTGACTATTTACTAGATCCTGCCGAGGGCACAAGATCGTAGCTGAGGTATCAAGCTAAACGTCGAAGTCCACACGGAACTACTAGCGAGACTGACGTCTCTCTTCAAAACATAAAATAAGCAAATGTGAGTACAAATGTACCCAGCAAGACTTACATCAGAACTAGCTACATATGCATCGGTATCAACAAAAGGGGGGTGGTGGAGTTTGACTGCAGCAAGCCAGCTTTGACTCGGTGGCTATCCTGAACTACGACTGCAAGTAACTCTTTTGAGGTGGCGCACACGAGTCCACAAATTCACCATACCAATACACCACTATGGATCCGCTCCCGTCTCCCTACGAGAACGCCATCCATAGCACTCACGCTTATCTTGCGCATTTTAGAGTATCCACTTTCACTTGTCTATGAACTGTTATAGGCAACCCAGAAGTCCATTTCCGCGGACACGGCTATTCGAATAGATGATGTTAACCCTGCAGAGGTGTACTTCGACACACACGCTCTCACCACTTACCGCCGTTTACACGACATGTACGCGGCAACCTTCAAGCGGAAGCCCAGCGAGGGTGTCGGCCATAGCCTACCTAAACACTCAAGTCTCTAGTCCAGGTTTGTCGCCTATTCAGGTTCCATCCGCAGGGAGTCCGGCTGAGGTTTCCACATACGGCCCCGAACGATGTGTGCGGGGTTCCGAGACACCAAACGGGCGCCCGGCATGCCCGGCCACGTGCCTACCGCATCACAGCCCACCCCTCCGGTCAGCGCTGCCCACGGCCTCCAGCATACTACAAACACCAGAAACTACTTGCAACTCCTGGACAGAGGACAAGGGTGATTAAGAAGCCGAGAGGGTCCATTGGTTTCGGGCCCAATGCGTGGTAGTAACTGTATCATGGATCACAAACACAGAACTCAGTTCCTGAGGACGGCTGCAATGAGACAACCCACCATGTACTCCTACATGGCCTCTCACCGCTACCTTTACCAAAACGTGTTCACACACTTAGCTCACACACAGTAGGACATGTTCATCACCATTCCAACTCATCCCCGATGAATCAGACCTGACACAACTCTAAGCAATAGCAGGCATGACAAACAAGCATGAATGAGTAGGCACACCAGGGCTCAAACAACTCCTACTCATGCTAGTGGGTTTCATCTATTTACTGTGGCAATGACAGGTCATGCAGAGGAAAGGGGTTCAACTACCGCAACATGTAACAGTTGAATCGATGTTGTCCCAATGAAGTAGAAGAGAGCAGGAGCGAGAGAATGGGATTGTATCGGAATGAACAAGGGGGTTTTGCTTGCCTGGCACTTCTGAAGATATTATAGTTCTTCATCGGTGTCATCGAACTCATCGTCGGAATCACGGCTATCGAGAGGGGACAATTACCGGCAACAGAGAAGGAAACACAATCAATGCAATGCACAATATGATGCATGATCATGACATAGCAAAATGAGTGTGTTGGGCTAATGCAACTACAACCAGATGGGTTTGAGCCATTTTGAACCAAAGATTCAACCCCAAACTCATCTTATGAATTTATATAGTGCTTTATCATGTTTTGATATAAACAGCAGGGTTAAGTTGCTTTAACATGCATGAAACCAGTACAGATGGATAGATTGGATTTTTCTGATCATTTTTCATATATAAATTATTTCATTTGGAGTTACAGATTAATATCTATGAATTTTAGAAGTTTACGGTATTTTCTGGAATTTCCTGAATAATAATAAATCCAGAAAATGAATTATTGCATCAGCACTGCGTCACTATGACGTCAGCAGGTCAACAGGGGCTGGTCCGGGTCAAACCTGACCCGTGGGACCCGCACGTCAGTGTGACAGGGCAAGAACAGAGGCTGACCAGTGGGGCCAGGTCAACGGCCACGTCAGCATAGTCAAACTGACACGTGGGGCCACTGGACTTAGATTAATTCTAACTTATTTCATTAGCTGGTTAATTAAACAGGTGGGGCCTGACTGTCAGTGGGTCAGGGGGTGGTTACCTAGATGGTTAGGCAGCTAATGACGGGTTAACCGGCGACTAATCGCCGGCGCTAAGCAGTGCACGGCGGCGATCGCCGGCCGGCCGTTTCCGGCAACGGCTGGTCGTGCGGGTGGGTTCGCTGGGACGCCCACAGTGTGGCGCGTCCAGTGGTGGTCGTTGCGGCCGCCGGCGTGGGGTCTAGCGACGGCAGCGACGAGCGGAGCGGCGGCCGTGTTGCGGTGGTGCTCGGCCACGGGGCTGCGAGTTGCTAGGGACCCAACGGAGCGGTGGGGCATCATCAGTGTTACACCCGAAGCACGATGGGCAGCGGTGCAAGGCAGAACGAGCTCGGCATCAAGCAGAGCATCGGCCATGGCGGACGGCGGCGCTCGGTCGAAGGGGGCCACGGCTAGAGGATGAAAACGAGAGGGAAAACAGCGGGAGATGATGCGGGGGCTCACGTTGATCTCGCAGAGATGCTCAGAGTGCTCGGGGAGGTCCTGTACGCGACGAAATCGACGGCGGTGATCCACGGCATCGAGGAAGAAGACGGCGTTGAAGGCCGCTCTACAGGGCGTCCGGGCTTGTGTGAGTCATCGAGGAGGAAGAGGCTGTCGTGGCGGCCTTTCAGAGCACGGAGAGAGGTCGAGGGGGAGGCTGTGGCTATGGTGGTGCTCGTCGGCGGCGACGGCTACGCTCGGCGCGGGTGAGAGGAAGGGGGCAGAGGGGAGAGAGCCACGGGGAGGAGTGAGAGGGGTCCGAGGCGTCCAGGCATCGCGCTGGCGTCGTTTAGGCGCGTCGAGGGGGAGCCAGGCAGGCTGGGAGGGAGGAGGTTGCCGGGGCGCACCCGTTCGGGCACGCGCCGTCCTCCTGGCAGGGGAGGAAGACGACAGGGGAGGAGCCCGTTGTGGGTGGACCAGAACAGGAACTGGGCCGGCGCAGCTGCAGGTAAGAGGCCCAGGTAGCTCTCTCTCCTTTTCTAATTCTTTTCTGTTTTTCTATTTCTCTGTAACTTCTGGGCTTTATTAAAAATACCAGAATGTTTCTAGAAATCCTGAAAATAATTGTGGGCTCTGGTTGGAATATTCCCGACAGCCCTCACTTAAGTTCAGAATTAATTGAGCATTTAATATATTATATAGCATTTAAATGCCCAATTGCAAATAGCATATGATTTATTTCACTGAACTTATGTGTCCTAGAAAAATGTGCACCATTTTTGTCAGGGGTTCTAGACCAAGGCAAAGGGGATGAACATTTTAGAAGGGCATGGGTTCAACGAAAATAATTTTAGTAAACCCTAGTTGGTTTCAGGGGGGTGCTGGGGGTTTCTGTCTTCCCCATTTTCAAGTTTCTGGAAAAAAGAAACATGATGCAACACTCTAATGCATGAACTAGCTAGGATGTGACAACTCACCCCCACTAAACAAGAATCTCGTCCCGAGATTCAAGCGTAGGGTAAGATGAAGGGGGAACGCAAACTAACATAATCTTCATGATCCAATTGCTCTTCTCGAAGATGTTGATTCATTGCAACATCTTGATCTTGACATCTTTTCTTTCGAGAGCTTCATCCAACTATGACGACAGAAGAGAGGGAAACTCTACAGGATTCGATCTTCACAAAGGTTGGCAACTCACGATCAACTCATGGAGTGAGATGTAAGAACATCTCTCGAGCTGAGACACAAAATACACATCTGGAACGAGGAAAGGTAGCAAATGACGAAGGTTCAATTTGGTAGGCAACAACTCCACGCTTGGGTAGGATGGTGCATGGTTTCAAAGTAGCGAGGAGATAATTGCCAAGATTCCATAACGGGGCACCTTAGGGAAGGTGGCTCGTAGAAATATTCCCTGAAGTGGCAAAAAGAATTACTTTTGATTCAGAGATCATTGAAACTCTTCATACCAGCCCAAGGCAATTCGCAAACGACCGTTTGAAGGAGTTCGGAGGAACGACACACTCGGGCTAGAATGGACGATGTGGACTACCTTGTTGAAGGCAACGCAAGGGATGATTTTGCTTGCGCGTGCACTCAAGAACTTGAGCAATTCCATATTCATCAAGGTTTTACCAACATCCGTGCTGAGGACCCTGGCAACACATCGTACTACCATGATGAACGGTGATGGAGGATGCAGGTGCAAAGGAGGACATCACTTTCTCAGATTTTTCCATAGCGAGGCCAAGGGAACGAAATCTGGATGATCGCCCGAGAGACATTTAGCACTCCACTTGTAATGTTCTCCTTGATGTGCTAGCGTAACCCATTTATTGATATGGTTTGGTATCTAGAATATCAAGTAAAAGGTCAGACTTCGGGAGCACAAGAATCCATAAGGAATAACTACGGAAGTAAATCCTACGAAATCCTTATGGGGAGGTGGCCAACTTCCTTAATCAAGATACTACAATAATAGGTCTTCCGGCTGGGTGTGTTGGCCATGACATCCACTTTACCGATTAACGAGAGACCAATATTGTAGTTCTTGGGAATGTTCCAACCATCATGTCTGCCTGAGATTTAGATCTGGTTGGTGTCAGAATATTCCAGACTCGTCAAGTCTAGAAAGAAAATTAAGGTTTGCAACACAAATCGACGAGAAGACGTTGCAAGATTCTCGGGAGATGGATTACGGTAGTAAGCTCCAAAACATGAGCTGGTTCTGCTACAAACATGTGAGCACGTTGTCCCAGACAAGCATGATCATATGGTAGTCTTATAATAAAACACTACCGAGTTCTGGTTGGGAACCATCAACGAGGATATCGAAGTTCTTTCATAAGTCTGGATTAGCTCTTATGAAGGAACTCCTTCGCCTTGAACAAATCAGTCAGTGGCTTGGTGTGCTAGAGAATTCATATGGAATGACGATGATCAGTCTAATAGACCACGGAATACTTCGCACATGCATAACTGACTTGGGATGACTCCAGAGGAGGTAGAAACATGCTTTCTCAAATTCACGGCGGCAACTTGCATCAAATGCACATGAATTAGAGGAAGTCACTCCTTTCATCCTAACATAGGCTTCATGAACTAGCACAAAGAAAATGCTTTCAAAAGTTTCCAACACTAACTTAGATGTTCAACATGAATCATGGACAAGATGAGAATGTTGTCAATGGGCTTAACAACAATTCATCCAGGTTTCCATATAAATGTAATTCCATAACTATGTGAACATGTGATAGCATTGGTCAGACCCAAAAGATATAATGGTGTATGCTCGAGGGATCAACCACGAGTAAGACAACATTATGAACATCGTTGGTTTTGATTTGATTTGATGATAGCCCATACTCAAATCAAAGTCTTGATACGACATTAGGTCCAACAACTGACCACAGGGACCAATCGATGAAGATATCGTCTATCTTCAACACACGCAAATATATCCCTTGAAATGAACTAGGCTGGCAAGCTTTTATCTTCCAACTCTCCAAGTTGTTGTTTAGCTTGACCAACTAGCTCAGGGTATCCAACATGGATTCTTGGAGAAGGGGTGGTTTACAGGAAACCAACTTGATCACGAATTCAACATAGCGGCCAGGTGACAACCTGGTGATACTTCCGAGAATATATTCGAAAAATCACGTACCACCGATATGTTACTAGGCTCGAGAACAATCTAGACTTTCAGGGCAAGACGATATGACCGAATAAGCAAGGACTGACACTATCCTAACTCATTGATCAAAAAGTGCACCGGAAATAAGGACTGGTAGCACGGTCAACCTCTGGATGGTGATTCAATAACCAACATGCTAAGGATGAAATTATTGTCCTTTAACTACCAAGCAACGGAGTTGCTAGGAGTATAGATTTCATACACCACGATTCACTTGTCAGTATTCCGGTTACAATAACACGGAGACCGAGGAATGAATAACGATGGCCAGAAGTATCACTGCAACAAGAATTCATAAGGGTTGGTGCAATCCTCATGAGATTCCTGACATAAAGAGGGTAATACTCGTCGGTAGAACAGAACAAAAGCTGGTTAGGCATTTGATCTGCGGAATACAACTACTTTGACCCAATCCCAGAGATGGACGAGGTACTGGAGTTTGTTTCTCCTAGTCATTCCGGATTAGAATGGCTTGACAGACCACAAGAATAATAGGCATCGATAACACAAATGCACAATTACTCCTGACTATCAATTGATAGACGAGGGCCAGAAAATAACTAAAGAGAGACAACTCAAAGGAACATATGTTTTTCTGAGTTGTGGATGCATAGATTAGTATGTCGAAGCAAGTCCAACAAGTTTCTTCTAGATAACCCATGCAGAAAGGTAGGACTGGCAGAGTCACAATATGAATGGAGTACTCCTCAAGAGCGCCCTGGTTGTGATCTTTTGGTTAAAAGAACTTCTGCCATGATGGTTCATGGTATTGGAAGAATGAAATACCACGGACCTCGAGGACTAATGCAAAGGTTACTAATATCTTAAGGGAACTAGCAAACACTAGCTACACGAGTTAAGTAGAGTGAATCTTGGGTTCAAGAACCCAGGAATAGAATGCCTACTAACTAAATGGCATCACGGGATGCTTTTGAGAATGGTGGCTAGAATCATCACACTGGGGATGCAAGCATTGCTAGATTACTAAGTGGTCCTCTAAGACAACTGGTGTCATAATAATAGCTCCAACATATATGACGAGGTAACGGAGTACCTCAACACACTGGTTAGTGTGATTAATCTGGCCCAAAGAACATCGGAAACGGAAAGAAGGAATTTGCAAATGCTTCAGACTATTTAGAAACCTGGGATGACTCGGACAGCATAACGGCTGTAAATGCTCAAAAAGATTTAAGACATCCTGCAAAATGGTGGCATAAACACTCAACAACATCATATCAAGGTTCCAAGTCCAACTAACAACACACTGTAGTGGTAGAAACTGAACTGAGGCTTGAGACCAACAATCCTATGAGTCTACGGATTAGTAACACGTGATCCTGATAGAAAGATGAGAAGCCTAGTTCTTAATCCCCGTAGAAGAGAAGAGGGTGACTCAGATCAAAAGGGTATAATGTATAAGAAGTAAAAAGAGCCTTACGTTCCCTCCCACAATCAATTCCCTTACATAACTAAAGCATTTCTAGACTCAACTTCGACCAGTTTGGCTTGGTAATCCTACAGGCAGCCTGGCTCTGATACCAACGCTGTCAGGACCCCGATTCCAAGTCACATCGATCTAGCCGGTAACACCTCATATCACTTTGCGGCCTCATGCACGGTATTCCCACAGGTGTCGCCTTACCATGGCCCGGGACCGTTTGCGTCTTTTGGCTCACGTATATGATAGTGTCGCTAGCATCCATATGACAGAGAACCCGGGCCGACATGACTAGTCGTGAACCCAAAGTGGCACTAACTTACGGGGACAGGCATACATGAATCAACATCGAGCATGTCGGTCAGCAGTGTGCGAATCCGGGCTGTAGCACTGGGCTAACAGGACTCCGGTGAACCGGGCTGTAGCAGGCTAGGCAGGACTCCGGATGTCACCGCGTGACATTTCCCCGAAGGGACAGACACAGGAACGAAGTGAATCACATGCCGACCAGTCAAGTGTTCCGGAGCAGTATTGCTGGGCTAGCAGGACTCCGGTAAACCGGGCTGTAGCGGACTACTATGGCTCATGGAAGCACAAGACTACATTTCCCCATAAGAGAGGCTACCAAGGATAAACAACTAGGTTGTCGGATCCCACACATACCAAGCATTTCAATCATACACACAATATGCTCGATATGTGCAAATACAACATGGCATCACAACAAGACTCTACGACTCGGAGTATTTATTCATTAGGCTCCGAAGAGCCAGATATTACAAACATGGGTCTCATGACCCAACATTCAGAGCATACAAGTCAAAGCACATGCGGAAGCTTAACATGTCTGAGTACATACATCTACAAATGAAAAAGGCTGAGAAGCCTGACTATTTACTAGATCCTGCCGAGGGCACAAGATCGTAGCTGAGGTATCAAGCTAAACGTCGAAGTCCACACGGAACTACTAGCGAGACTGACGTCTCTCTGCAAAACATAAAATAAGCAAACGTGAGTACAAATGTACCCAGCAAGACTTACATCAGAACTAGCTACATATGCATCGGTATCAACAAAAGGGGGGTGGTGGAGTTTGACTGCAGCAAGCCAGCTTTGACTCGGTGGCTATCCTGAACTACGACTGCAAGTAACTCTTTTGAGGTGGCGCACACGAGTCCACAAATTCACCATACCAATACACCACTATGGATCCGCTCCCGTCTCCCTACGAGAACGCCATCCATAGCACTCACGCTTATCTTGCGCATTTTAGAGTATCCACTTTCACTTGTCTATGAACTGTTATAGGCAACCCAGAAGTCCATTTCCGCGGACACGGCTATTCGAATAGATGATGTTAACCCTGCAGGGGTGTACTTCGACACACACGCTCTCACCACTTACCGCCGTTTACACGACATGTACGCGGCAACCTTCAAGCGGAAGCCCAGCGAGGGTGTCGGCCATAGCCTACCTAAACACTCAAGTCTCTAGTCCAGGTTTATCGCCTATTCAGGTTCCATCCGCAGGGAGTCCGGCTGAGGTTTCCCCATACGGCCCCGAACGATGTGTGCGGGGTTCCGAGACACCAAACGGGCGCCCGGCATGCCCGGCCACGTGCCTACCGCATCACAGCCCACCCCTCCGGTCAGCGCTGCCCACGGCCTCCAGCATACTACAAACACCAGAAACTACTTGCAACTCCTGGACAGAGGACAAGGGTGATTAAGAAGCCGAGAGGGTCCATTGGTTTCGGGCCCAATGCGTGGTAGTAACTGTATCATGGATCACAAACACAGAACTCAGTTCCTGAGGACGGCTGCAATGAGACAACCCACCATGTACTCCTACATGGCCTCTCACCGCTACCTTTACCAAAACGTGTTCACACACTTAGCTCACACACAGTAGGACATGTTCATCACCATTCCAACTCATCCCCGATGAATCAGACCTGACACAACTCTAAGCAATAGCAGGCATGACAAACAAGCATGAATGAGTAGGCACACCAGGGCTCAAACAACTCCTACTCATGCTAGTGGGTTTCATCTATTTACTGTGGCAATGACAGGTCATGCAGAGGAAAGGGGTTCAACTACCGCAACATGTAACAGTTGAATCGATGTTGTCCCAATGAAGTAGAAGAGAGCAGGA
Organism: Aegilops tauschii subsp. strangulata; assembly: GCF_002575655.3. NCBI lineage: Eukaryota > Viridiplantae > Streptophyta > Magnoliopsida > Poales > Poaceae > Aegilops > Aegilops tauschii. Next base: position 204,579,484 of record NC_053037.3, on the reverse strand, counting down.
GCGAGAGAATGGGATTGTATCGGAATGAACAAGGGGGTTTTGCTTGCCTGGCACTTCTGAAGATATTATAGTTCTTCATCGGTGTCATCGAACTCATCGTCGGAATCACGGCTATCGAGAGGGGACAATTACTGGAAACAGAGAAGGAAACACAATCAATGCAATGCACAATATGATGCATGATCATGACATAGCAAAATGAGTGTGTTGGGCTAATGCAACTACAACCAGATGGGTTTGAGCCATTTTGAACCAAAGATTCAACCCCAAACTCATCTTATGAATTTATATAGTGCTTTATCATGTTTTGATATAAACAGCAGGGTTAAGTTGCTTTAACATGCATGAAACCAGTACAGATGGATAGATTGGATTTTTCTGATCATTTTTCATATATAAATTATTTCATTTGGAGTTACAGATTAATATCTATGAATTTTAGAAGTTTAGGGTATTTTCTGGAATTTCCTGAATAATAATAAATCCAGAAAATGATTTATTGCATCAGCACTGTGTCACTGTGACGTCATCAGGTCAACAGGGGCTGGTCCGGGTCAAACCTGACCCGTGGGACCCGCACGTCAGTGTGACAGGGCAAGAACAGAGGCTGACCAGTGGGGCCAGGTCAACGGCCACGTCACCATAGTCAAACTGACACGTGGGGCCACTGGACTTAGATTAATTCTAACTTATTTCATTAGCTGGTTAATTAAACAGGTGGGGCCTGACTGTCAGTGGGTCAGGGGGTGGTTACCTAGATGGTTAGGCAGCTAATGACGGGTTAACCGGCGACTAATCGCCGGCGCTAAGCAGTGCACGGCGGCGATCGCCGGCCGGCCGTTTCCGGCAACGGCTGGTCGTGCGGGTGGGTTCGCTGGGACGCCCACAGTGTGGCGCGTCCAGTGGTGGTCGTTGCAGCCGCCGGCGTGGGGTCTAGCGACGGCAGCGACGAGCGGAGCGGCGGCCGTGTTGCGGTGGTGCTCGGCCACGGGGCTGCGAGTTGCTAGCGACCCAACGGAGCGGCGGGGCATCATCAGTGTTACACCCGAAGCACGATGGGCAGCGGTGCAAGGCGGAACGAGCTCGGCATCAAGCAGAGCATCGGCCATGGCAGACGGCGGCGCTCGGTCGAAGGGGGCCACGGCTAGAGGATGAAAACGAGAGGGAAAACAGCGGGAGATGATGCGGGGGCTCACGTTGATCTCGCAGAGACGCTCAGAGTGCTCGGGGAGGTCCTGTACGCGACGAAATCGACGGCGGTGATCCACGGCATCGAGGAAGAAGACGGCGTTGAAGGCCGCTCTACAGGGCGTCCGGGCTTGCGTGAGTCATCGAGGAGGAGGCTGTCGTGGCGGTCTTTCAGAGCACGGAGAGAGGTCGAGGGGGAGGCTGTGGCTACGGTGGTGCTCGTCGGCGGCGACGGCTGCGCTCGGCGCGGGTGAGAGGAAGGGGGGCTGAGGGGAGAGAGCCACGGGGAGGAGTGAGAGGGGTCCGAGGCGTCCAGGCATCGCGCTGGCGTCGTCTAGGCGCGTCGAGGGGGAGCCAGGATGGCTGGGAGGGAGGAGGTGGCCGGGGCGCATGCGTGCGCGCGTCGGGCACGCGCCGTCCTCCTGGCAGGGGAGGAAGACGACAGGGGAGGAGCCCGTTGTGGGCTGGACCAGAACAGGAACTGGGCCGGCGCAGCTGCAGTTAAGAGGCCCAGGTAGCTCTCTCTCTCCTTTTCTAATTCTTTTCTGGTTTTCTATTTCTCTGTAACTTCTGGGCTTTATTAAAAATACCAGAACGTTTCTAAAAATCCTGAAAGTAATTGTGGGCTCTGGTTGGAATATTCCCGACAGCCCTCACTTAAGTTCAGAATTAATTGAGCATTTAAAATATTATATAGCATTTAAATGTCCAATTGCAAATAGCATATGATTTATTTCAGTGAACTTATGTGTCCTAGAAAAATGTGCACCATTTTTGTCAGGGGTTCTAGACCAAGGCAAAGGGGATGAACATTTTAGAAGGGCATTTTGGGTTCAATGAAAATAATTTTAGTAAACCCTAGTTGGTTTCAGGGGGGTGCTGGGGGTTTCTGTCTTCCCCATTTTCAAGTTTCTGAAAAAAGGAAACATGATGCAACACTCTAATGCATGAACTAGCTAGGATGTGACAGTATTTCATCTTGTAGTTGAGACTCAAGAAACCAAACAGATTCAGACAGTGAGTTTGAATAGCTTGTGCAAGCGTAGTGGCCAATAACTCGAAGAGTAAACCAAGATAGGACTCTGGGGTTGCCTCACTGTCTTCAAGATAGTTTTCCTTAGCTGTTTTATCAGCTTTGTTGGAGACCAACAAGGATGTCTCACGATCCTAAACCTTATCTGAATTACTTCCTTTATCATTGCTTAATATGGCACTCTTCCCCAATATTCTGTCAGCATTCTAAAAGAAGAAACAAGTAGACACATAACAAGTTTAGCATGTACTAGTATATGAAACTCATTTCGGTGAACCAGTTCATTAGTAAGGTGGACAAGATTAAACTACCAAGTCTTCTATTGCCAAGTAGTACATTATAAAAGCATCAAACAAACATATATCTATGTCCTATTGTCACTGAATTGTCTTGCCAAATCAAAATAGAGACACGGTTTAAATCATATCAGTTCATGAGAAAGCAGCACTGAAAGAATACAAAGCGTGGGAAACTAAACGGCACAACAAGATTTCAGATGGGTACCACGGGTCTACATGTACAACAACACTATTGGACCTGTTATGATGCTAGTAATGTGCATGATATGAGAAGTCAACTGTATACACAATTGAAATTGAAATCAACAGAGCTATTTATAAGAGCAAACCTGTTAAAGAAACATGCGTAAACATACCTGTTGTGCCATTGGAGTTTCCATTGGATCGTTCAATTTAAAAATAAGTTTGTATGAGTAAATACAGTGATACAAGAGCAAAGTAGTATGCACGATAGCAATGGAATCTTAAATGAGAACAGTTGTTCTTCAGGTTTAAGCACTTGTTCTACATGAACAGAGTACAGTAAGACGCAAGCATATAGTACTTAAAGAGCTCATAGACCTTACCACATTCTTGGTTCGGCACCAGTAAAGAACAAGGCGTTCCCAGTCATCGTCCAGTAAATGTGTCTCAGGAGAACGTAAGGGAATTTGATGAGTTTCTGTGCCAGTGAAGTACATTTTCTTCAGGTAATTCTGATACTGCCACGAAGCATTCTTGAAGATAGCAGAGGCATTCGCACAGGTTACCTCATCCTGAGTTTCCAAATCGGTACTTCTCTATTGAGAAAAATGGGTAAATTTGCTGTATTATAACCATCATGGAGGTAGAATGTATGGGACAAAGCAAAGTAATTGCCATGAATAACATTACTTACACATAACTCCTGGACAAACACCTGCAACTGGCATTTTCCTTCATCTTCAGTATAATATTTCCATCATGGGAAGAAACACACATAGGATTTAACAACATCAAATGCGATAGATGCTAAACTATGAATGGCTGGTTGTCCTTCCTCCACAGGAATAGGTGTACTAACTAGTGGAGTTGGGGTTCACTGTGCTAGTACTGGTGATTTGGGCACTGGAGCTGCCTTACTAACTGCTCTTGTTTGGGAGCTCTGTGGTGGAGATGGTGATGTGTCAATAGGAACTGGGCTACTATCTGCTGGGGTTGGGGTTAGATTGGGTGAAGCTGGTTCTCTGTCCATCGCAGTAGGCATAAAATCTGCGAGAGTCTGGGTTATGTGTGGTAGGGCTGGTTCTCGTGCATGTACAACCGGGGTGCTATCTCCACCGAGAGGTAGCACTGTTTTATTTGAAGACAGTGTTTTTACTCCGCTAGATAATGCCATCACCCGCTCCAATTCAAATGGCTGATAAATAGGAAACATAGTTGAATGTACAGACATTGTACGAGAGATAGATGCAATAGATAGTGTGGAAAAAAGAGGGCATTAAATAGTTGACATGTATATTGTTTAATTAAAACGGATAGCCTGACATAATGTCACATATATGATGTCTATCTAAACTGGATAGCATAGCATAACATAATTCAAAGATATGATGACTAACTAAACAGGATCGCATGACATAATTCACATACATGTTATCTAAGTAACCAGGACCGCATGATTTAATTCTCATATGTGATTTATATGCTAAGCGGAGGGCATTCGCATATATGATGTCTAAACTAAGAACATGGTGTTGAATATTGTGTATATGATGTCTAAACTATGCAATGCAAAGCACCATATGCACGATATGAGCAGTAGAATCGTGCCATGTTAGAGCATACTCCTCGGTGGGGGAATAGGACTGTTCATCTGTCTCTGAATCCATCTCTGAGGAGCTATCGGGGCCCAGCAAGAGATCTGCTTCAACAGGTAGCACTGTCTGCTTTGAAGGCCTTGTTTTCACTCCAGATTTTTCCATCACCCACTCAAATGGCTAATTCACATGAAGAGTAGTCTAATGTACAAACATTGTCAACAAATGGAAATTTAAGTATGGGCTAGATATCATTCAAATATATGATGCCTGGTTAAACAGGATGACATTGCACATATCACATATATTATGGCTGGCTAAAAGATATGAGACTGCATAATTCCCCTATATGATATTGAAACTAAACAAGTGGAATTACAAAACATGTCTAAACTAAGCAGATGACATATATGATGTCGAAAGTAGGCACTGCAAGGCAACATATGCATGATATGACTAACATCATCATGCCAAGTTAGAGAAAACACCTTGGGGGGGTGCAAATAGGAGTGGTCAGTTGCATCTGAATTCACCTCAGAACAGATATCTTCCTCTGGATTACAATCTGGAGAGGGGGGGAGGGTTTGCCATTGAACCCACCATGGAGTGATGTCTGCATGACATTGTATTGCCGCACAAAACACTACTATTTTTCTCTACATGTTCAGCATGACTGTGTACAATATCCGACATGCATACAAAAAAAATATAGTGAGATTATGTGAGGAGAGCATGCAGAAATCTAGAGTAATGGTAACAACTAGTGGATGGATCCAAAAATAATGATAGCAGGCTGATGATTGCTTTTATTTAATAAAAATAAATAGATGATGATTGCTTTAGTATTTGTTTCCCACCCATGATGAACAACATAGGCATACCCTAGGTGAACCAGATATTAGACAGAGATACTATTCATTGATGCCTCGATATGTTTCCCACAACTAATTTAGAACTCAAGTTTGAACATCAATTTCGACCTGACTTGGAGTCTAAGAGGTGAACAGGACAATAAAGTAGCAGGTAATATTAAGCAACGCATAACATAAGCAGAAACAAAAGAGTGCGACCTCTCTTGTGGACCAGTGTACTCATTAGGTTCATCTGCTAAGTTGATGTTGGTGATGTCATTGCGGTGGGTGCCGGCGGCAGGGAAGGAGATCTGAGGCTGCAAAAGATGGACAGGAGTCGTGATGTCTGGTTTGGTGGATGCTTCTGTGGATAGAGAAGCTCAAGTGAGGTGGACGATGTCGCGGCAGGAGCAGGACAAACCACACAAAGTTTTCTTCGACACCTACCTGTAACTGAAGTAACTCCATAAGGGCTCATTTGGCTTGCATGATTCTGAAAATGCAGGGATAGGAGGAAACACACCGAAATAGGATAGGAATGCACATGGGAAACAGAGCATTTGTGAACACAGGATTTCTGTCAACTTGGGTGTTTGGTTCACAGGAATTGGAGCAGAGGAATGCAAAGAAACATGGCCAAAATAAAGTGAAACCATATGAAAGCATTTGTGAACATAGAATGTTATTCTGCCACTAATGCACTTGGTCTTTTTTTCATGCATAGGCTTTTGAAAAGTAGGTCCAGGGGGATGTTTTGCTCCATTCCTTTCAACAAAATGCATGAATAATTGAATAGTAGAGTGCCATAGGAAAATTTCCTATTGCTATGTTTTTCCGTTGAACCAAAATAGCCCTAATGGATCGACATGAATGTATAGTAATAAGTGATGCGACAAGTGTACAACCTCTTTGCCGTAGCCGTGTCGACCTCAGTATCATTGGGTTGGTCGCTAAAGAAGTTGAGGCAAAGGTGGCTGTCGGAGGTGTGGAGGAAGATCTGAGGAATCTGTACACGGCGTCCAGGGCACTGCTCTTTTGTGATGGACTGTTCCGTCGTTGGAGCAGCTCCGGTGAGCCGTAAGACGTCAAGGCTAAAGCAGCACAAGAGAGACATCATTAATCTCAAGTGGGATTCTAATAGCATCTCCAATAGATGATGTAAAATGCATTACCAAAAAGTGATAGATGTACAATTTACATCACCAAAAACCACCTGACTACAACAGATGAGGTAAAAACTGTTGACTCTGAACTTAACTGTCGAAACTGAAATTTACTGTGGAATCTGAATGTTACTGTCGAAACTGAATGCAATGGTAGCAGAGAGGCACTTCACATGGGATAGTTTAGGGAGAGCCTGCAGTTCATCTTCAACCTGCACCCCCTTGAGCCGCCAGCCACCACCGGCTGAACCCCGCGCTGCCTCGCCGCCTCGATACAACTCCCCACAGCCTCGCCGCCGGTCCGCCGCCACCCCGAAACACCTCCCCACCGTCGGTCCGCCGCGGCCCCGGCCAGCCCTGTAGCCCCCCCCCCCCCCCCCCCGCCAAGCTTTTTCTTCGGCGATCCCCACGCCACCATCCCACCACGGTGCCCCCATCGCCGGCGAGAAGCACCTCACCCAGAACCCTAAGATAGATAGTGGGGTACCTCTCCAGGGAGCCCCCTCCCCGCTGCGGGTGGTTCTTCCTTAAATCCAGCAAGAACCCCCACCCCCTTAAAATCGGCTGACCCAAAAGTCAATTCAGTCGACTGAAGTGTAGCTAAATCGGAGCAGAGCAGCAGCACGAGCGAGGGGGAGAGCAGCAGCAGCAGCGCGAGCGACCGACCAAGAGTGGGAGCAGCAGCAGCAGATCCGGCTGGTATGGATCCTATGGCCCGTAGAAGGCCAATGGATCCTACGGCCCGTAGAAGGCCAATGGATCCTATGGCCCGTAGAAGGCCAATGGATCCTACGGCCCATAGAAGGCTCATGGATCCTACGGCCCGTAGAAGGCCCACGGATCCTACAGCCCACAGGAGGCCCATGGTTACAATAGTCCGTGTGTTGCCATGATTATTGTGGCCTAGTTACCAAAAATAGGTTATTGTGGCCAGTACAAAAACGCGGAAAAAGAACTGCAGTGACTACAAGCAAACAACTAAACAAGACAATAAGGAATTAAATAAGCAAGCAACTAACGCTAGCCTATTACAGCTATTACACATATTACATCCACCGGGCATCAAAGTTCACCACCAGTGCAAATATAGGGAACAAAGCAGCATATTACATACACTGGCCGTCAAAATTGGCCACCAGTGCAAATAAACGCAGCAGCAAAACAAGTCCATAAATGAAACAACTTGAGACGAGCTCAAGAAACGTTATCCTGGGTATCCACCATGCTGGCAATAAGCTGAGCAAGCTTATGAGCTTTGTCCTGTATGTCGCTAATATCTTCCAACGCTTGCTTTTGCACAAGAAATTATGCATCTAAATGCTCCAGGGACTTCCGCAGTCCTTCCGCTTCTTGTTGCAGCACGACTGATCGATATATTTCAGCTTGTAGTTGAGACTCAAGAAACCAAACAGATTCAGACAGTGAGTTTGAATAGCTTGTGCAAGCGTAGTGGCCAGTAATTCGAAGAGTAAACAAAGATAGGACTTTGGGGTTGCCTCACTGTCTTCAAGATAGTTTTCCTTAGCTGTTTTATCAGCTTTGTTGGAGACCAACAAGGATGTCTCACGATCCTAAACCTTATCTTAATTACTTCCTTTATCATTGCTTATATGCCACTGTTCCCCAATATTTTGTCAGCATTCTAAAAGAAGAAACAAGTAGACACATAACAAGTTTAGCATGTACTAGTATATGAAACTCATTTCGGTCAACCAGTTCATTAGTAAGGTGGACAAGATTAAACTACCAAGTCTTCTATTCCCAAGTAGTACATTATAAAAGCATCAAACAAACATATATATATATTTCCGATGGTCACTGCATTGTCTTGCCAAATCAAAATAGAGACACGGTTTAAATCATACCAGTTCAAGAGAAAGCAGCACTGATAGAATGCAAAGCGTGGGAAACTAAATGGCACAACAAGATTTCAGATGGGTACCACGGGTCTACATGTACAACATCACTATTGGCCCTGTTATGATGCTAGTAATGTGCATGATATGAGAAGTCATCTGTATACACAATTGAAATTGAAATCAACAGAGCTATTTATAAGAGCAAACCTGTTAAAGAAACATGCGTAAACATACCCGTTGTGCCATTGGAGTTTCCATTGGATCGTTCAAGTTAAAAATAAGTTTGTATGAGTAAATACAGTGATAGAAGAGCAAAGCAGTATGCACGATAGCAATCGAATCTTAAATGAGAACAGTTGTTCTTCAGGTTTAAGCACTTGTTCTACATGAACAGAGTACAGTAAGACGCACGCATATAGTACTTAAAATGAAGTGAGCTCATAGACCTTACCACATTCTTGGTTCGGGACCAATAAAGAACAAGGTGTTCCCAGTCATCGTCCAGTAAATGTGTCTCAGGAGAACGTAAGGGAATTTGATGAGTTTCTGTGCCAGTGAAGTACGTTTTCTTCAGGTAATTCTGATACTGCCACGAAGCATTCTTGAAGATAGCAGAGGTATTAGCACACGTTACCTCATCCTGAGTTTCCAAATCGGTCCTTCTCTATTGAGAAAAATGGGAAAATTTGTTGTATTATAACCATCATGGAGGTAGAATGTATTGGACAATGCAAAGTAATTGCCATGAATAACATTACTTACACATAACTCCTGGACAAACACCTGCAACTGGCATTTTCCTTCATCTTCAGTATAATATTTCCACCATGGGAAGAAACGCACATAGGATTTAACAACATCAAACACGATAGATGCTAAGCTATGAATGGCTGGTTGTCCTTCCTCCACAGGAATAGGTGTACTAACTAGTGGAGTTGGGGTTCACTGTGGTAGTACTGGCGCTTTGCGCACTGGAGCTGCCTTACTAACTGCTCTTGTTTGGGAGCTCTGTGGTGGAGATGGTGATGTGTCAATAGGAACTGGGTTACTATCTGCTGGGGTTGGGGTTAGATTGGGTGAAGCTGGTTCTCTGTCCATCGCAGTAGGCGTAAAATCTGCGAGAGTCTGGGTTATATGTGGTAGGGCTGGTTCTCGTGCATGTACAACCGGGGTGCTATCTCCACCGAGAGGTAGCACTGTATTTTTACTCCGCTAGATACTGCCATCACCCGCTCCAATTCAAATGGCTGATAAACAGGCAACATAGTTGAATGTACAGAAATTGTATGAGATATAGATGCAATAGATAGTGTGGAAAAAGAGGGCATTAAATAGTTGACATATATATTGTTTAATTAAAACGGATAGCCTGACATAATTTCACATATATGATGTCTATCTCAACTGGATAGCATAGCATAAGATAATTCAAAGATATGATGACTAACTAAACAGGATGGCATGACATAATTCACATACATGTTATCTAAGTAACCATGATCGCATGATTTAATTCACATATGTGATTTATATGCTAAGCGGAGGGCATTTGCATATATGATGTCTGAACTAAGAACATGGTGTTGAATATTGTGTATATGATGTCTAAACTATGCAATGCAAGACACCATATGCATGATATGAGCAGTAGAATCGTGCCAAGTTAGAGCATACACCTCGGTGGGGGAATAGAACTATTCATCTGTCTCTGAATCCATCTCTGAGGAGCTATCGGGACCCAGCAAGAGATCTGCTTCGACAGGTAGCACTGTCTGCTTTGAAGACCTTGTTTTCACTGCAGATTTTTCCATCACCCACTCAAATGGCTGATTCACAGGAAGAGTAGTCTAATGTACAAACATTGTCAACAAATGGAAATTTAAGTATGGGCTAGATATCATTCAAATATATGATGCCTGGTTAAACAGGATGGCATTGCACATTTCACATATATTATGGCTGGCTAAAAGATATGAGACTGCATAATTCCCCTATATGATATTGAAACTAAACAGGTGGCATTACAGAACATGTCTAAACTAAGCAGATGACACATATGATGTCTAAAGTAGGCACTGCAAGGCAACATATGCATGATATGACTAACATCATCATGCCAAGTTAGAGCAAACACCTTGGGGGGGTGGGCAAATAGGAGTGGTCGGCTGCATCTGAATTCACCTCAGAACAGATATCTTCCTCTGGATTACAATCTGGAGAGGGGGGGGTTTCCATTGAACCCACCATGGAGCGATGTCTGCATGACATTGTATTACCGCACAAAACTCTACTATTTTTGTCTACATGTTCAGCATGACTGTGTACAATATCTGATATGCATAAAAAAATATAGTGAGATTATGTAAGGAAAGAATGCAAAAATCTAGAGTAATGGTAACAACTAGTTGATGGATCCAAAAATAATGATAGCAGGCTGATGATTGCTTTAATTTAATAAAAATAAATAGATGATGATTGCTTTAGTATTTGTTTCCCACCCAAGATGAACAACATAGGCATACCCTAGGTGAACCAGATATTAGACAGAGATACTATTCATTGCTGCCTCGATATGTGCCCCACAACTAATTTAGAACTCAAGTTTGAACATCAATTTCGACCTGACTTGGAGTCTAAGAGGTGAACAGGACAATAAAGTAGCAGGTAATATTAAGCAACGCATAACATAAGCAGAAACAAAAGAGTGTGACCTCTCTTGTGGACCCGTGTACTCATTAGGTTCATCTGCTGAGACGATGATGGTGATGCCGTTGCGGTGGGTGCCGGCGGCAGGGAAGGAGATCTGAGGCGGCGAAAGACGGACATGAGTCGTGATATCTGGTTTGGTGGATGCTTCTGTGGATAGAGAAGCTCAGGTGAGGTGGACGATGTCGCGGCAGGAGCAGGACAAACCACACAAAGTTTTCTTCGACACCCACGTGTAACTGAAGTAATTCCATAAGGGCTCATTTGGCTTGCATGATTCTGAAAACGCGGGGATAGGAGGAAACACACCGAAATAGGATAGGAATGCACATGGGAAATAGAGCATTTGTGAACACAGGATTTCTGTCAACTTGGGTGTTTGGTTCACAGGAATTGGAGCAGAGGAATGCAAAGAAAGATGGCCAAAATAAAGTGAAACCATATGAAAGCATTTGTGAACATAGAATGTTATTCTGCCACTAATGCACTTGGTCTTTTTTTCATGCATAGGCCTTTGCAAAGTAGGTCCCGGTGGATGTTTTGCTCCATTCCTTTCAACAAAATGCATGAATAATTGAATAGTAGAGTGCCATAGGAAAATTTCCTATTGCTATGTTTTTTCGTTGAACCAAAATAGCCCTAATGGATCGACATGAATGTATAGTAATAAGTTATGCGACAAGTGTACAACCTCTTTGCCGTAGCTGTGTCGACCTCAGCATCATTGGGTTGGTCGCTAAAGAAGTTGAGGCAGAGGTGGCTGTCGGAGGTGTGGAGAAGATCTCAGGAATCTGTACACGGCGTCCAGGGCACTGCTCTTTTGTGATGGATCGTTCCGTCGTTGGAGCAGCTCCGGTGAGCCGTAAGACGTCAAAGCTAAAGCAGCACAAGAGAGACATCGTTAATCTCAAGTGGGATTCTAATAGCATCTCCAATAGATGATGTAAAATGCATTACCAAAAAGTGATAGATGTACAATTTACATCACCAAAAACCACCGGACTACAACAGATGAGGTAAAAATTGTTGACTCTGAACTTAACTGTCGAAACTGAAATTTACTGTGGAATCCTCATGTTACAGTCGAAACTGAATGCAATGGTAGCAGAGAGGGACTTCACATGGGATAGTTTAGGGAGAGCCTGCAGTTCATCTTCAACCTGCACCCTCTTGAGCCGCCAGCCACCACCGGCTGAACCCCGCGCCGCCTCGCCGCCTCGAAACAACTCCCCAGAGTCTCGCCGCCGCTGCCTCGCCGCTGGTCCGCCGCCGCCCCGATACAACTCCCCACCGTCGGTCCGCCGCCGCCCCGACCAGCCCTCTAGCCCCCCACCCCACGCCAAGCTCTTTCTCCGGCGATCCCCACGCCACCACCCCACCACCGCGCCCCCACCGCCGGTGAGAAGCACCTCACCCAGAACCCTAAGATAGATAGTGGGGTACCTCTCCGGCAAGCCCCCTCCCTGCTGCGGGTGGTTCTTCCTTAAATCCAGCGAGAACCCCCACCCCCTTAAAATCGGCTGACCCAAAAGTCAATTCAGTCGACTGAAGTGTAGTTAAATCGGAGCAGAGCAGCAGCACGAGCGAGGGGGAGAGCAGCAGCAGCAGCGCGAGCGACCGACCAAGAGTCGGAGCAGCAGCAGCAGATCCGGCTGGTATGGCCGCCGCCGCCGAAGGGGCCTCGCACTGGGGGAGAGCCATCATGGAGATGTCGCCCGCAGCGCCGGCTTCGAGGTCGCCGCTCCATGGGTGTACAGGATGGAGCACCGTCGGCGCCGGGAGGTCGAGTTAAGGAGAAGGTGCGATGCGAGTAGGCCTCGGCTTTGTTTGAGGAGTCGGTGAGGATGTTGTGGTTCCGGTGGAGCAGGTTAAGGCGGCGCTATGGGGATGGAGCAGCCGCGATAGACGAGGCGATCGTTGGATCAGCTCCTTGGAGGTGGAGGATGGGGTGGCTGAACCGACGGGACGGCGGATCCTCATCCGGGGAGGTGGATGAGGGACGTCAAGCTCTTGCGGTGGACGACGTCGTCGGGGAAGAGGCTCCGGCTGGGTAGCAGTGAGGTGGCGGACGGAGGAGGGTGGGGTTTCGCGGCTGGAGCAGAGAGGTTATGGCGGCCTGATTTTGAATGGCGAAAAGGAGGCGATGGGAGGGCGAACCATGATTTAGGGACGCGCTTTTCCAAAATGTAGGGTGTGTTACAAAAGTACCCCCACCAATTTGAACTAGCGATCCTTTAGGCTCAGGGTTAGAAGGGGGATTTCGCATGTCGGGATTTGGCAGCTGGAGGGAGTTTTCGCGCGCATTGTAATTTCGGGATAGCAAGGCGCGGGTTGTGAAGACGCCAGTTTTGGGAGCACGATATCTGAATTTTCAGGATATAACAATGCGCGGGTTGAATTTTAGGGAGAAGCCTAATGTGTAATATTGTACTTGTACGTACCAAATCAATTCGCACTTCCCTCAACAACAAAAATAAACAAAAAAATAAAAACTATTCACACCACACAAAGAGAAAGTCTTACTATACAAATGATGTTCAAAGCTACTCCCTCCTTCCATCTATATAGGGCCTAATGCATTTTTCGAGGCTAAATTTGACCACATATTAGAGCAATAATATATGACATGCAACTTACACAAAGCACACCGTTAAATTCATGTGTGAAAGGTGCTTTCAATGATATAATTTTCACATTGTGCATGTCATGTACTATTAATCTTGTCAATAGTCAAAGGCGGTCTTAAATCTGGAAGGGGGGAGTATTAAATTCGATTTGTCCCGTCAACTCGCAGAACAACGAGAAGCACACACTGAATGACGGAGCACGGGAAGGTAGCCATGGACATGGTCAACCCTTTTTGGAGACTAATGCACTACTTTTGATGTGTCCGGTCTACTCGCAAACGAGGAGAAGCTTTGCTTACTAGTAGTACACTATCTGCTGTAGTACCATCATCATTGTTCGACTTCCGGAAGAGGCGAAGAGCCGAGCGCACGGTCACCTACTCACAGTATAACCGGCCGTGTTTGCACTATTTTTTAACATAGTATCTGAGTGTATTGCTCCAGTGGTCATCACACGTTAGCCAATCGATTCGCACCCTTCCACGCTCCATTTTGTCTTGTGTTCCTTCCTCCGTCCAGCACGCTGACAAGTGGGCCCAATGCTCATGTATACCAAAGTTTCGACCAAGTATTTAACCAGGACGTACATGATTGACCAGGAGCACGTGGCAAATTAAGTTCATTAATCAACTAGATTAAAGTAATAGTAAAATCTTAGGAGTGTTGCCATCATATTATTTCTATTTGTGCATGTACTTCCAATCGGGCCAAAATTCTAGTATGTGCGTGTACGTGCACTGTTTGTACTCCCGGCTGGAAGAAGAAGCACCCAAGAGACCGACTATACGTACACGATCAAACAGAATCGGCTAATAAGCAGGAGATACAATAGAATTGATTTACGAGATAATGGACAGCGGAAAAGCAGGAGGCGATCTCATTAGGTATAATTATCTCGACGTAGAGGGCGACGTCAACTGTGCTTCGTTCAATTTAGAAAAAAGAGGCGCAGACCTCTTTTTCCTATACAACAAAAATACCATGGTTTCTGGGATACTATGGTTTACAAAACTTCAGTTTTTCCTGAAGCCAAACGCATCAAAGTATTTAAAACCGTTGTTTTTTTAAGAAACCACAGTATTATCAAAAACTTTGAAAAAACATTGCTGCCAAACGCAGCCTAAGTGTTTTGGGATTATTTGGTTTTCGTGAGATGACACCTCGATGGAGGGAGTATTATACTTGAAGGCTATAATGTTGGCTATAGATGGCGTGGCAATGTCATGTAGCCATCAACTGGCTATACTATTAACCATGCTCTTATAATAGTCCTATATTTAGGAACGGAGGGAGTAGTTGGCATGCATGATACTACCTAGAATACTCCCATTACAACCAACCTAGTAGAATTAAAATACCTAATCTAAATGGTCGCCGCCCGTCCTCCTCCAGCATCCGGCAGAAGACTAATCGAGCAAGACACCGGCTGTATTCGCCGGCGTCGCATCAGCGGTGGCCTTCATGGGATACAATCGGTGGCGGCCTCCCGTGTTCTACTTTTCCTCGATGATGGCGGCAGGCGGGGACGTGCTGCCCGTCACCTCATCCACACCCGCGTAGCTGCATCACCTCGTCGACATCCGCGGCGGCTTCTTTCTCTGCCTGCATGTCGCGGCTACGCGCGCGTCGACGGCGGTTGGTGCAGTCACAGACACTGGAGGCGCTGTACGACGCGGCGGCGTCGAGGGCAATGATGATGCCCGTGCCCACCGTGCTCCCCGACAAGCCAGCATGGAGCAAGTCGGCACTCTTGCTCGAGCTGTATTGGAGAGGCCAGCTGCGGAACCACTCACTGGCTTAGTGCGGCAACTACCTCCGACGGGCTAGGCGATGTAGGTGGAGAAGCGAGCCGCCGGGCTCGGCGGGCCACCCACATGGCTTTTATGCCGGCGAACTGCTCTTCCTGCTCGTCGGATGCCGCCGAAAGAGTGGAAAAATGGTGAAAGGAGGAGCTTGGTCGGCGTCCTGGTCCTGAACGGACGTGTGTGGCCGGAGTTGGTTTCAATTTTAAGTAGGACTAAGAACATCAATCATAACCGTTGATCTTCTAGATCCAACGGCTAATATCAGTAGGATTCACATGAACAGTACACTGCTGCTACCTCACATGTGTTCTAGAACAATCATGTACCCTTTCTATAAAAAAGAAGCCCATAACTAGCTCCAATGGGCTGTGTTGCCACATGACCACCAGATGGTTTGATTGAGCCCAGTTGAGATGGTTTAGTAGGAGAATGTGGATATTTCTAAAAAAAAGAACACGTGGAAAAAGTGAAGCAACATGCGGTTCTTGTTAAGTGAACGTACAGTTTTATGGCATGAATACTACTTCCCGCTTTTAAAATATTGAACTAATATCAGCATTTATACATCACTATAATTTCTTTTTCTTTGAATCTATTAGCACATATATTACCTATTTTCCCTTTTACCAAAATCACTGTTATAATAAGACGTGCCTTGCACGTGTATACATACTAGTAAATGTAGGTTTTTGAATGCGGCGAGGAGGCGGGTATAGCTAGGAGTGCAGCGGGCGGCGCCCTGGGCCGGCGCGCCGCTTCAAATGGCGGACGCTGTGAGAGGTCGCGTCCGCCCTGACCCCCTTGACCGTGGACCTTGACAGTGTACGTCACCTTGTCTCCAGATCTGAGATGCCACGTGTACAAGATGAATGACTCCAAGCTCGACCACCGTGATGCAAGAGGTGCGAGCCGAGGAACACTGTTGGAGACACCCCCTCCCATAATTTTCCTCGTCGTCATCTGAGTCCTAGAAGATCTAAACCACATCATCATTAGGCATGCAGCCGCCTTCATAGACAACATGCGCAGAAGGACTAGAGGCGACCGGGGACGCACCACGTCGTGGGCACTCCGTACGTGCTCATGTGCGTGCAGTGTGCATGCTTTTCCATCGGTGCTAGCTCTAAGGCCGAGGCTGTGGTCGTCTTCGTCTCCGGCTAGTCGTTGAGCAACGATGGCAAAGAAGTGCTGCAAGAGATGCGTAGGCGCCGTTGTGTGCGAGCTTCACCGTAGCACGACGAACCGGACGACGCTGCAGATGGCACACGCCTCCATGTAGCCACGTGTGTGCGCATGCATGTTTTATTCACATGCATTCTGCGGCCGAGTGTGTGTGCATGCATGTGTTGTGTACATGCGTTGTGTGCTCCATGCTGTGTGCGTTTGTGCATGAGTTGGATCGGCATGAGTTAGAGCGTGGCCGTGTGTACATGCATGGCTGCATGTGTCCTGTACATGCGTGGCTTCTTGCATGGTTATCAATATAAACTAATAAAATATCTTCAACTTAGCATCCTGATGTATCGTCTGTAGTGGTTAGCAAAGAGTTCATGTTCTTTTATTTGTTTATAGGTGGGCAGGCGGCAGAAAATAGGGGAAAACGCGCAAGGTTCCTTGCTCCTTCTCGGTCGTTGGGAATCTATGTTCTTCCACTCTTTTTTAGGTGAGATTTATTCATCCTTTTGCCAACACGCGAGATATCTAGCATCAAGGTGCACGTGTCATGCAAGAAAATGGAGATAATCAGATAAGCAATGCGTAAGTGAGTCGTGCACTTCGATGGAACCTACTCCTACTATGCAATATTTTTTCTCCTCGATGGCACATGAATAGTGCATGTACTCAACGACGGAGCACGGGATGGTAGCCATGACATGGTCATGCCTTTTGTGGAGAGAGTAGGTACTAAATAACTTTGATGTGTCCCGTCAACTCGTAGAACAACGAGAAGCTTGCTTACTACGCCTTCTCCATCGCCAACGCGTGCGCGGCGGCTTGCATCACGAGGAGAAACTTTTGCTTACAAGCGGTGGACCTGCAGCAGTTCATTTGGTGTCAGATTGCCAGAAGTACTACTGTAGTACCACCATTATTGTTCAACTTCCGGAAGGGGCGAAGAGCCAAGCGCAAGGTCACCTACTAACCTTAGGCTAGTCATAGTTGGAGTAACATAAGTAACATAGTGAGACGGCTGCAACTGCTTCTGCGACGGCGGCTGCAAATGTCGAGAGCGCTCGAGCTGCCGTCCGTGCCGCCGATGTTGCCCTGGCCCAGGTCGAGGCCATCCACGCCAACATCGACGATGCACACGCCAAGATATTCCAGGCCACCTCGGACTCCAGCATGCAACCCACGTCTGAAAAGGCGGCGGTGGCCATGGAGCACCTGCTTCCTCATGAGGTCGCCGAGCGGGAGCTGGTGATGCAGGAGGCGGCGGAGATCGAGGAGCGCCGGGAGGAGGAGTTGCGCGTGGCCGACGTCGAGGTAGAGAAGAGTCTGTCCGTCGAGGAATCGGCAGTGGAGTACCAACGCGAGCTCTGGCGCAGCCACTACTACGAGTACGACAACCTTGAGGGCGGCGCCGAGGACGAGGACAATGACGCGGTCGACTTCAGCAAGGGGGGCACGGAGTCCACCAACGGCGGCATGTCGCCAGGACAAGTCATCGATGTCTCATCTCACACCGGCGATGCATAGGCCGGTGCGGCAGCGGATTTGTTAAAATTACACAACGAGCGGATAACACCAGGGACCCAGCAGCTCGCCCAGTTGTTTTTTAGTTTCAGAGAGGGAGCTCAACTACGCACTTCGCGGGGGCTTTGGCCCATCTAGCCCACGCTTACGCTTTTATTTAAGCACATGACGAGCCGAGTTGATATCTTTTTTCATTCTAAAAATGGCTAGCCAAGTTCTTTTTTTTGGAGAATACCAAAACCGAGGCCTACTTGCTTTTCTTAGCCCTGCCGGGCAGCAAATCTTTCAAGACGAGGAGGGAAAGATGTAAGTAGTAAGAAATGGGCTTCCCCAAAAAATGGGCTATAAGTTGTAAGAAATGGGATGTAAATTTTTAAACCAAAGCCAACCGGCAATTACATTAAAATGTCATTTTTTCCAGATTTCTCTAGTCTCTACTCTTATAAAAACCAAAGCCAACTGGCAATTACGTTAAAATATCGTCCTTTCTCCCACAAGATAAACTACTCATACAAATTCATCTTCATGTTCCGTGCAACTCTCGGGCATCTTGCTAGTTAAGATTTGAAAATTCATTCATTTTTTTGTGGAGAATTGTTTTTTGAATTTTATTTTGATATAATTTTTTAAAAATTATTTTTAACGCGACTCGAAATTTCGTGATTAAAAGAGTTCGGACCCCACCGAAATATGGAAAATTTCGTTGAATTTTTTAGCAGTGCCTAGAATATATGGTCTATAATGCTAATAAAAAGAATATGGGCTTCAAATATCCTTAAGAATTAGCAAATGGGCTGTAAATTATTGAAAATAATGGCGAATGGGCTGTATGTTGTTTCCACAGATTTGGAGGCTGACATCTGGGCCTACTAGGTTGACGATGACGTTGTCCTAAAAAAATTTTACGCGTACGGAAGGTTTTGTCAACTTAGTCCACACAGAGCAGTGACTGTTGGATGTCCATCCAACGGCCGTCGTGCTTCTTCAATCTCTGATCTTCCTGCTCCAGCCGCCCAAACCAGCGCCGGCGGGATTGCCTGCTCCCTCCTCCCGTGGCTGGCTGTGCTGCCGCCAGGCCATCCCTCTACCCACCCGCATATCCTGTTATTTTCCAGCGACGTCAGTCTCACCCCGCAGCCGACCAGTCAATACTCCTACGCCCCTCAGCGTGGGCATCCATTGCGGTTGCTTCGCCGGCTCCGGGTCGTTCCCGTCCTAGGTCTCGCCCTCGTCCACCACGTTTGTGCTCTCGGCGCGGCGAGGTCAACATGGTCAACAAACAACAGCCATCGGAAGAGGCTGACAGTAGGGGTCCACATAAGGAAATGCCTCCTTATGTCGCGCAAAATAATGATTCCTCCACCTGACAGCTGGGACCCACCGGACGGGCCTCTGTATTTCTTGAAAAAAATGTTCCCCCCGCTATAAGCTCGGACCCACCAGCTATATCTTCACACACAAGGAAGTGCCTCCTTATTACGCACAAAAAAAAATGAATACTCCCCCTGCTAGCTGGGACCCACCATTCTGGGAGGCTGACTTGTGGGCCTACTAAGATGACGGGGACGGAGGGCTTTCTCAACTTAGTCAATATGAACGATTCTAGCTCCAATGACAGTACGATGTCCATCCAACGGTCGTAGTGCTTCTTCAACCTCTCATCTTCTTGCTCCAGCCGCCCAAACAAGCGTCGGCCGTGCCGCCTGCTCCTGCCTCCCGTGTCCGGCTGTGCTACCATCGCTGGCCATGCCATCCCTCTATACTCACCCACACCTCCTGTTATTCTCTGGCGACGGCAGCCTCACACCGCAGCCGAAGCAGTCAACCCACGTACTCCCGTCCGCGTGGGCATCCACTGCCGCATCTTCCCCGGCTCCGCTTCGTCCCCTTCCTAGGCCTCGCCTTCGTCCACCGCCCTATTGCTCTCGGCGCGGCGTGGTCAACGTGGTCAACGAACGACTTCGATTGGAAGAGTGCTGTACGTGGAGAGGCTGATAGCTGGGTCCATGGGCGCAGCAAGGAAGTGCCTCCTTATTACGCGCAAAATAATGATTCCTCCACCTGACAGCAGGGACCCATCGGAGGAGCCACCGTATTTCACAAAAAGAACGTTCCACCCTGACTGCTGGGACCCACCAGCTACATCTTCGCACGCAAGGAAGTGCCTGACAGTCGGGACCCACCCGGTCAAAGCGTACGTAGCATTGTCATTCTGGTCGCGAACGTGTACGTACATACTAGTCGATGTAGAGGCGCACGCGTGTCGTAGTAGAGGCGTGCACGTAGCATGTACATGTACGTACAGCGGCCAGGGTGCAAGAAAGTAAATACGACCACATACGTACATACGGGCGGGGTCTCGAACGCCTACTCGCGCATACGTACCGCAAGGTCTCGTGTACATGGTTGGGTCGGAACGGAGAAACTGCGTCATCGTCGTGTTCATGGGGAGGCAACGGAATGCGTCGTGTTCATCGGGAGGCAACACAACGCGTGCTGTTCATCGGGAGCCAACCGGCTTGGACGGAACAGCCGATGGAAACGAGGCGTGGCGTACCACAGAACGGAGGAAACGGCCTTGTGTTCGACCGGCCACGGTCAAAACGGGATCTTGTTCATCGAGAGGGGTCTGGCGTACCGCAAAACGGAGGAAATGGACCTCCTAAGGTCGAAACGGGGTCTTGTTGATCGGGAGGGGTGTGGCGTACCGCAAAACGGAGGAAACGGACTTGTCTTGGAGCGCTACGGTCAAAACGGGGGTCCTGTTCATCGGGAGGGGTGTGGCGTTACGCAAAACGGGACTCCACGGGATACTATTCATCTCCAACGTCGACTGCCTCCACGGGCTCCTGTTCATCCACCATCGACCTCCTCTAGCCTCCACCTGCGACTGTTCATCCACGGGCTCCTGTTCATCCAGCCTACACCGCGCGCTCCTGCACCGGCTACTGTTCAACCAGCCCTCTCCACGGTGTCCTGTTCAACCACCTCTCCACGGACTACTATTCATCCAGCCCTCCATCGGCTACTATTCAACCATCCCTCCACTGGCTACTGTTCAACCAGCCCTCCACGGGTTCCTGTTCATCCAGCCCTCCACGGGGTCCTATTCATCCACCGGCTCGATCGATTGGGGTCCTGTTCATCCAGCGGCAACGGCCTCTACTACCACGGGGTCCTGTTCATCCAACCCCCCACCGGGAACTGTTCATCCAAACCCCCCAACAACGCTTACTGTTCATCAAGGGAAGGAGGCAACAGTGTTCGATCGGCTTCAGTTAGCAGCAGTAGCGAAGGAATCGCTCGATCGGGTTCAGTTAACTGCCATCGATCGATCGCTCGGGTTCAGTAACGCGTAGACTGCATTGCAATCACTCGGGTTCAGTTAGAGCCCAATGCCTCGCACTCACGCGTCGTGTATGAGAGAAACGTGCATCGCTCGGCCCCCAACCACCCACCATAACCGGGAACTCCCCGATATTTTCCTCGCCCTCGCTTCTACCACGGTTTTCTCTGTCATGCACGGCCCAAAGAATGTCATGCAGCTGCGTCTCCGGCCTGCCCAGGACGAAAAGCCCATTTTCTATCATGATTTTTTGTCATAGAAGTAGGACCCCACCACATCTATGATGATACCGGGTTTTGTCACAATTATCTTCATAGAAGTGTCATAAGCATGAGAGAAAAAATTTCGTTCGGCCCAAAATGTCACGGATGTGTCTTTTTTTTGTAGTGACAAGATGTACCGGGATGTAGTCGTGGCAGAGGCTGCGGAGCAGCTCCCGCCAAGGGAAGCAAAGGAAAGAAGAGGGATTGTAGGGCCTCCGGCAAGGAGTTCGGGAAGCGTGCCCCCTCCGAGTGCACGACACCCGTTGATGATATGCCGGAGTGTTCCAATAGCAAGAGATCCAAGGTTGCTGCACCCCAAGTGAAGAATGTCCCGGCAGGGCTGGCTAGCGTTGATGGTACTTTCACTATCAGCGCCACCCTTGATAAAAAATGAAAGCGCACTCATTGCCTTCCTGCGGGTGAATATCGATGTGTTTGCCTGGAAACCATCTGATATCCCCGGTGTTGCCAGGGACGTAATCGAGCACCACCTTGCTGTCTGCCCACATGCCCGACCCGTCAAACAGAAAGTCCGGAAGCAGGCCTTGGAGCGGCAGCAGTTCATTGCCGAGGAAATCAAGAAACTAGAGGCAGCTGGTTTGGTTAGAGGAGTACTGCACCGTACGGGGTTGGCAAACCCAGTGGTGATCCGAAAGGAGAATGGGAAATGGAGGCTTTGCATTGATTTCACAGATCTCAACAAGGCTTGCCCGAAGGACCCATTTCCCTTGCCGTGCATCGACCAGATCGTTGATTCCACTTCAGGTTGTGATTTGCTCTCCTTTCTGGATGCATACTCCGGATATCACCAGATCTTCATGTCCAAATAAGATGTGGAGAAGACATCGTTCATCACTCCATGTGGTATGTACTGCTTTGTCCGTAAGCCTTTCGGATTAGAGAGTGCCGGGTCCACTTTTGCAAGAGCAATCTAGATTGGTTTTGAGCCATAGTTACACAGAAATATAGAAGCCTATATCGGTGACATTGTGGTCAAAACCAAGGATAAAACCACCCTTATCCAGGATTTGGAAGAGACATTTGCTAATCTGCGCAAGATTAACTTGAAGCTTAATCCGGGGAAGTGTGTATTCGATGTTCCCTCCGGCAAGCTACATGGATTCTTCGTGTCCCATTGGGGAATTGAAGCCAACCCCGACAAGATCAAGGCCATTGAGCAGATCCAAGCACCAAGGACAGTTAAGGATGTAAGGCGTATGACGGGATGCGTTGCCGCACTAAGAAGATTCATTTCCAAGTCTGCTGAGCGTGCCCTGCCGTTCTTCAAAAGTTTGAAGAAGGCAGGGCCTATGAAGTGGACCCCGGAAGCATATGCAAGTCTGCAAGAATTGAAGGCCTACCTATCGTCTGTGCCCACCTTGGTTGCACCCAAACCCCAACAGCCATTATTGCTTTACTTGGCGGCAACCAACCAAGTGGTCAGTGCGGCCTTGGTAGCACAGCGAGAGGTGGATGAGGCAGAAAGTGGCCAGATCACGGCAGAGTCAGAAAAGTATCAGAACAGCAGTGAGCACGGCAACGAGAGCAACCCCAAGGACGCGGCAAGGAAGAAAGTGGTGCGGCGCCCAGTATACTTCGTCAGCTCCTTGTTACAAGGGGCTAGATCAAGGTATTCAGTCATGCAAAAGTTGATCTTTGGCCTCGTCATGGCCTCTAGGAAACTGCGCCACTACTTCCAAGCCCATGAGATTACGGTTGTCACTCGTTTTCCGTTGCAAAGGATACTCCGAAACCCTGAGGCCACCGGTAGAATAGTGGAGTGGGCTTTGGAGTTATCCAGCTTTGGTTTGAAGTTTGAGAGCACATCAACTATTCAGACTAGGGCACTGGCAGAGTTTATTGCAGAATGGACGCCAACCCCTGATGAGGAAGTGACAAAAACAGCTCTCCCCGGCAAGGAATCACCCCAAGAATGGATTATGTATTTTGATGGTGCTTTCTCCCTACAACATGCAGGGGCTGGCATGCTTCTTGTTGCCCCCTCTGGGGAGCACTTAAATTACGTCGTCCAAATGCACTTTGCCCGGGAAGAAGCCACCAACAATACATCTGAGTATGAAGGGCTCCTTGCCGGGCTTAGGATTGCAGCAGAATTGGGAATTAAGAAGTTGATCATTCGAGGAGACTCACAGCTTGTGGTGAGACAAGTCAACAAGGATTATCAAAGCCCATTGATGGAAGCATACGTCGAGGAAGTGAGGAGATTGGAGGAGCACTTCGATGGGTTGCAAACAGAGCACATACCCTTTGCGGAAAACAGCATACCTGATCACCTGTCAAAGTGTGTTGTGCAGAAGCTTCCTGTGGAACCAGGAACTTTTGTTCTCCACCTCTCTCAGCACTCCGTGTCACCAGCCACAATGGCACGGAAAAGGGGAAAGTTGGACTATGATAAGCCTCCCCCGGTCGAGCCGTCCGCCCCCGGCAGAGACCCTGCCGGAAACAAGTCCTCCTAGCCTGCCGGACCACCCCCTCCAGTCGGGCCTATGGACCCTGCGAATGAGGCTGGTGCTCCCGCGGCAGAGGAGGTGCCGCTAGTCCTCGTTGCGGAGCCCCGGGCTCCAACTTGGGCAAGGCACGATGTCCGCTTCCTCAAAACCGGAGAACTTCCCGGCGACCAAGATGAAGCTGAGAAAGTAGCCCGGAGGGCCAGTATGTATCAGTTTGTCGATGACACTCTGTAAAGAAGGAGGCCCAATGGTGTGAAAATTAAGTGTGTCTGCCGGGAGGATGCAAAGGAACTGATGGCTGAGATTCACAGAGGAATGTGCGGCTCACATTGGATCAAGGGCATTAGTTGGGAAAGCATTCTGGCAAGGAATCTATTGGCCCACAGCCCTCCAAGATGCAGTTGAGCTCGTCACGACATGTGAAGCCTACCAGTTCCATTCCAAGAGAACATACCTGCCTGCCCAAGCCCTTCAGACAATCCCTCTTAATGGCCATTTTCGGTCTGGGGGCTCGATATCCTCGGCCCCTTCCCCTGAGCAATCAGGGGCTTTGACTTCTTGTTCGTTGCCATCGACAAGTTTACAAAGTGGCCGGAAGTGACTGCCGTGAGAAAGGTGACTGCTTAGTCAGCTATCAAGTTCTTGAAAGAATTTGTTTGTCATTTAAGAGTTCTAGCAAGGATCATCACTGACAATGGCACCCAGTTCACGAGCCACGCCTTCATGCAATACGTTCATGCCCTCTGATGCAAGATCTCATTCGCTTCTATGGCACAGCCCTGGAGCCATGGACAAGCGGAGAGGGTGAACGCTGAAGTACTTCGTGGACTCAAGACAAGGACTTCGGATACGCTACAGAAGCATGGTAGGCGGTGGATCAAGGAGCTACCAGTAGTTCTCTGGTCCCTCAGAACGACACCTAACCGAGCTACCGGGCAAACTCCCTTCTCCCTGGTCTACGGGGCAGAAGCAGTTATCCCCACGGAACTCATTTATGGGTCCCCTCGAGTGCTTGCCTACGATGAGGTAGTGCAAGATCAGCACCGGCGTGATGACGTTGTGCTACTCAAGGAAAACCGTCTCCGGGCTGCTACGCGTGCTGCACGCTACCAGCAAGCCCTGCGTCACTATCACAACTGCATGGTTCATGCCAGGTGTTTTGAGGAAGGTGACCTTGTCCTTAGGCGCGTTCAGTCCGCCAAGGGTACAAACAAGCTATCACCAAGGTGGGAAGGCCCTTACTGGGTGGTACGAGTCACCAGACTTGGCGTAGTCTGTATGGAAACCAGGGATGGCACTCGGTTGCAAAACTCATGGAATATTGAGCATCTCCGTAAGTACTACCCGTAAGGCGCGAGGCTGCCGGGCACTGGCCGATAGCCACCCTTTTGTACAAGCCTTGCCTTAGCTGCATGTAACCCCTTGTACAAATCCGGGGCGATGACCCCGTGCAAGAGAAAATAAAGAAGCGTTGTAGGGGGCCCAACTTAGATTGAATGCATGCACGAGCACACCCAGATCACTGCATAAGCATTTTATGAGCATTTGCATATGCATATAGATAGGATTGCATCCTGAATTTATTCTCACCTACATGGAGTTGCAGGTTCCTGCCGTGAACTTGACTTCGACAAAGGATGAGAAGATTACACGGCACATCGATCCCCAGCAAAGCCAAACTGATAAGTTTACCTCTTGTCCATTAGTGTTCTATAAAGCTATAACTTTGCATGAGAAAACCTCGCCTCTCTTTTGAAACTTAGGTGCTCCCATCTATGACTCAAACGTTGCTTCGGTCAGGATGGTCGCAGTAGCCTTTGATAAAAAGGAGCTAGCGGGGGGGCTGGCCCCTTTGTCTGTACCCCAGCAAACGTAGCTCTCCAACAGACAAAGAGGGTGCCAGCAGGATATCCTGCTGGGAAAAACTCGTTTGTTTACATTAAAGATGCACTCCACCTCTGCATGGACATATACAAGCACGGGTTCCCAGCAAGGTTCATCTTTTTCATTCATATGCTAACACAAGTACAAGCATTACAGAACACAAAGATGGACTCGAGAGATTTCATTATTTGAATTAAAATTTGGCGATTGCCTACAGATTTAAGATTGAAAAAAGATAAGTGCCCCGTAATCCCCTGTTTTCGATTTCCCTCCTTCAGGCACTACGACGGAAGGAGGAAAAGACGAGAAATGGAGCACCCAAGCAGGTGCCCACCCATTCCCGTCATGGCCCGTCGGGCATGGCCTGACAAGACCGGGTGTG
Organism: Aegilops tauschii subsp. strangulata; assembly: GCF_002575655.3. NCBI lineage: Eukaryota > Viridiplantae > Streptophyta > Magnoliopsida > Poales > Poaceae > Aegilops > Aegilops tauschii. The sequence continues at coordinate 204,553,135 of NC_053037.3, read as the reverse complement.
GCGAGGCTGCGAAGGAGGAGTGCGGGGGATGGGGCGACGCCTTCTGGTCGCCACCACCAGAGCCAGCAAGAAGCCCCGGCTTGAGCGCCAGTGGAGTCATCCACCAAAGCTTAGCCAGAAGAATGCTGGTGGCGAGGAGAAGGCGCCAAGAGAATATCCCTCCCCGGCTACCACCCAAAGAGGCTGGTGATGACGGTGCCGGGAAGGGAGGGGAAGAGCGGAAATACGAGTCGGCAGGTCGACAGTCGGAGGCGAAGGCATCCACGCCATCGTACTCCAACCTGACCCACTGCCACCTGCCTTCTCTGTCTTCTCTCGCTTTCTCCTCACCACTTCTGCTCCCGAGAAGCACCAAGACTCCGGTCTGACACCTCCAGCGGAGAAACAGCAAGCTGCCGAAATAGCTGGAGGGCCTGACCCGTGCCGCACCCCTCCTTGGTGGGCCGGAACGCGCGCCTCTCATCGACAACAGCCCCAAGACCTCCGGGAGGGGCGATGCTGGGATTGCCAACGATCTCCAAACCCAGCACCCAGCCGAGACTCGAAGAGACCAAGAGATTCAACGCACCAAGGACCAGGCTCACTCCCCGAGCGCCAGCACCGGCATGGGGCAACGATTGCCCCAAGCGGGGACCCGGGGGCGGGCCCCAGGCTCTCCTCTTCAACATCACCAGCGGAAGCAGAGAACAAGAGAAGAAGAAGAAGAGAAGCCCAGAGATGGATGACTCCTTCCTCCTCCGCCCCTCCCTTTTATAGGTCGGGCAGGGAAGGGCAGCTGCTCCATCTACGGGTGACCACCGCCCTCCTCCGCCAATTCAAGGCGGGAGGACCCACCTCAAGATGCTCTCCTATGCCGCGCGCCTCCATTACCTACCCCGCGCAATGCATACAACATACGTGGCTAAGGATAAGGGCGCACTGTGGAAAGAGTAATTTGGCGGTTTCTACCCTGTGCGTTAAAGTCATTCACGGGCCATCACTCCCGCGGCCCCACCACTATTGGCTTTACACCATGCACGGGGAAATCAGAAACCTCCCCGAGATCAAGACTAATGAAGCAGCAATGGAAACCTCAAGGGGCCAACCCCTTCAGCGATCCTACCTGTGCACTTATTAGGGGCTACCCCGACGACGCTCAGCAACGCGTTCGGGGCAGGCCCGGGGGCTTCTGTCGATGCAACAAACCCTGGGTCTGTTGGCCAACTATGCACAGGCACAAGATCAAGATTGAAGCACCAGCTTAGGTTAGGGATTGAAGAACCAAAATATTTGAAGAACCAACATGCGGCTCAGAGGGACCAAGATCAAACCAGAGGAGCAAGATATCGGCAAGAGAAGGGCCTCCCTTGCAGGGGAGGCGAGCCCAGCAAGGGGCAAGGCCACCACCAGAAGCAAGCAACCAAGACTCCCCGGCAGAGCCTGCCGGGGCTCACGGGGGTTGAACCACCCCGCCAACCACTCAAACATGACTCACATCATCAATCAGTGCGGTGTCAAGCCGCAAGGTGATTAAGTAGCAGCCATTCGCCACATGGCAGCCTTTTCCTACAGAAGAAACCCACAGATGACACTTGTCCTGCGACGTGTCAAGGGAACAGGCGCGGAGCTGGCAAGATAGCCCGACAGGCCTTGCCGGGCAACTAGTGATGTGACACTAAGCGGCGCATTTAATGCATCCTGTCAGCCCATAGGTATGATAGCATTGTTTGCTATCATATCAGTGGATAATGACCACTTTGCCACTGTGGTGAGCCCTTAATCTATAAAAGGAGGACCATGACACTCGTAGGAGGGGTTGGAAAGTTGATGAACCCAAGCCACCATACGCGTGTAGTCGCTACGACCGCGAGGCGAACCCTGCCGGGCAAGTGTACTACGCATCACCACACTCATTCCACCATCAATCAACCAAAGCAGGATTAGGGTATTACGCCTCGCGGCGGCCCGAACCTGGGTAAATTGCTTGTGTGCTCTCTGCCGTGCTGTCGTGCGCTGATCTCCTCTTTGTGCAACGCGACGTCCCCCCACTGAACTAGCAAGGGACCACCCTGTCCCATAGGTGGCCATGGATATCCCGCGATAGCAAGCATCCGCAACTACCAGAAAAGTATTAAGAATAAATTCTAACCAGAGCATTAAACTTTTGGTTCCAATCGGTCCCTTACGGAATAGCACATAAACTAGGGTTTAAGCTTCTATCACTCTCGCAACCCATTGTCTAATAACTACTCCACAATGCATTCCCTTAGGCCCAAATATGGTGAAGTGTCATGTAGTCGACATTCACATCACACCACTAAGGGAATCACAACATACATACAATCAAAATATCGAACACATACCAAGTTCACATGATTACTTGGAACATGATTTCTCCCGTGACCTCAAGAACAAAAGTAACTACTCACAAGTGTTAAACATGCTCAAGATCACAGGGGTATTAAATATCATATTGGATCTGAACATATAATCTTCCACCAAATAAACCATATAGTAATCAACTACAAGATATAATCAACACTATTAGTCACCCACAAGCACCAATCTATAGTTCCGGTACAAAGATTGAACACAAGAGATGAACTAGGGTTTGACAGGATATGGTGTTGTTGAAGATGTTGATGGAGATTGCCCTCCCCAAGATGGGAGAGTTGTTGGCGATGATGATGATGATTACCCCCTCCGGGAGAGAAGTTCCCCCGGCGGAATCGCTCCGCCGGAGGGCAAAAGTGCTCCTGCCCAAGTTCCGCCTCGAGACGGCGGCGCTGCGTCGCAAATGTCCTCTCCTTATTTTTTCTAGGTCAAAATGACTTATATACCAGAAGATGGGCACCAGAGGTGGGCTGGGCTGAGCACAACCCACCAAGGCGCGCCTGGGGGGCCAGGCGTGCCTGGTGTCTTGTGCTCACCAGGTGCCCCCCCTCTGGTGGTTATTTGCTCCATTATTTCTTATTTATTCCATAAAAAATCATCGTAAAGTTTCAACTTATTTGGAGTTGTGCAGAATAGGTAGCCTGACGTAGCTTTTTCAGGTCCAGATTTCCAGCTGCCGGAATTCTCCCTCTTTGTGTGTACCTTGCATATTATGAGAGAAAAGGCATTAGAATTACTCCAAAAAGCATTATTATGCATAAAACATTATAAATAAGATTAGGTAAACATGATGCAAAATGGACGTATCAACTCCCCCAAGCTTAGACCTCGCTTGTCCTCAAGCGAAAACCGAAATCGAAAAACATGTCCACATGCTTAGAGAGAGAGAGGTTTCGATAAAAACAAAATATGGACATAGAAGCATCATGTGAATTACTATAACAGCAACAAACTTTAACATAAAACTTGTATCATAGAACTTTTATCATAGACTTCTCATGAATAAGTAACAATTCATCACACTATGAAAGTATAAAGCATAAACTCTATTGGAAACCAACAAACTATGTTCTCAGTCAACCTTGCAACTACAATTCATCATCTTTTCAGGAAGGGTCACGTATCGGAGACATTAGGCAAGTCCACATACTCAACCATCATATAGTCTTCTATGATTGCTAACACTCACCGCATACACATGAGCAAAACGTTTCAACCGGACACATAGAAAGATAGGGGCTTATAATTTCACCTCCCAACTTATTCACGTCAAGGGTTATGTCAACAATAATAACTCATGCTACCCATATTCAACTAGACATATGTGCCTAGATCTTTCCTCACCACATGATGCTTGCCAAAGGAGAACAATAAAAAGGAATAGAGAGAAAAACTTTGACTCATGCATAAAAGTAAAAACATAAAAGTAAAAGATAGGCCCTTCGCAGAGGGAAGCAGAGGTTGCCATGCGCCTTTGTTTGTAGATCAACCCCTTAGTGCAAGAGAACGTCACGTTATATTGCCCCTTAGATAGCAACCTTTATTATGCAGTCTCTCGCTTTTATTCTTTGCTATCACAAGTTCATACAATGCTCAATTTTCTCTTACACTAAATGATCTAACACTTTTAGAAGCAATTTTTATTGCCTTATTGCACCAATGACAACTTACTTGAAGGATCTTACTCAATCCTTAGGTAGGTATGGTGGACTCTTGAAAATAAGATTTGGGTTTAAGGGTTTTAGGATGCACAAGTAGTATCTCTACTTAGTGTAGAATTTTCGGCTAGCAAAGATGGGGGCAAGCACCACATGTTGAAGGATCTATGACAATATAACTTCTATGTGAATATGAACAAACATGAGTCATTACGTTGTCTTCCTTGTCCAACGTCAACAATTTTGGCATATAATATTTTGATGGGGCTCACAATCACAAAAGATTTCCAGGATAGTGTATTTGTATGTGAATCTTCTCTTCCCTTATTGATTCTTTCATGAGTTGCATCATTGACTAGTGTTATGTTTGTCAATCTCTAATAAAATTTTCTACTTATACTTTTCCTTATGTGGTGTGATTACCTACCATAAGATTAGAATATGATCTTTTTTATTTATTTCCTTTCTTTTTATTGGAAAATGAAAGTAAAGAAAGAAAAAACTCAAAATAAACTTTATTATATATCTCACACACGATTAAAAGGGTAGATCACTAAGAAAACTCTCAAAAAGAAAGGATCAAACTAAAATTTTATTCATCTAAAGCAAAACACAACTAAGGATCGAACTAAAATAAGTAAAGGCAAAAGATAGTGGGGGTGATACGATACCGGGGCACCTCCCCCAAGCTTGGCGGAAGCCAAGGGGAGTGCCTATACCCAATACTCAGTTTTCATTTGGTAATGAATAAGAAGGTGGTGGTGATGAAGTAGAGATCTTGGCCTCCAGGATCAAGAGATTCTCCAATCTACGGACGACGCTCCGGAGGAAGGTGATGTGCTCTTGTAACATAATATTTTCACAAGTGAGATATTTATTTTGCATACAAACCGTTTCAATAACCCGAAAGGCTTCAATCTCCGTGGGGGTAAAATGATCATAGTAAGGTTTAAGCATATCTTATTCTTCCTCCTCGGCAGGCAGGGTTGGCTTGACCACCAGCACTTGGTCTCCGATGGCCTCCTTGCTCTTGTCCCCTTTTGTCGGGGAAATATACAGGGGTATATTTTTTCCCTGACTCGTGCACCGACAAGCCAAGACCGAACCAAGATGTACAAGGGACCAAGAGATTCCAAGGACCAACATGCAGATCAGAGGGACCAAGACCAAGCTAGGGAAGCAAGATATCATCAAGAGAAGGGCCTCCTTTGCCGGGCAGGCGAGCACGGCAAGGGCGAGGCCACCCCCAGAAGAAGATAACCAAGGCGTCCCGGCAGGGCCTGCCGGGACTCACGGACACTAAACCACCTCACCAACCACTCCACCATGACTCACGTTGTCGATCAGTGTGGTGTCAAGCCACGGAGTGACTAAGTGACAGCCATTCACCACATGGCAGCCTCTCCCTATAGGAAAAACCCACGGATGACACTCGCCCCACGACGTGTCAAGCGAGCAGGCGCGGAGCTGGCAAGATAGCCCGACAAGCCTTGCCGGGCAACCAAAGATGTGACATTAAGCGGTGCATTTAATGCGTGCTGTCAGCCCGCAGAGTTAGGTATGATAGCACTGTTGCTATCTTAGCAGTGCGTAATGACTACTTTGCCATTGTGGTAACCCCTTGATCTATAAAAGGAGGCCCATGGCAAATGTAGAAAGGGTTAGAAGGTTGGATAACTCACACCCCCATACGCGTGTAGTCGCTGCCGCCCTGAGGCAACCCCTACCGGGGCAAGTGTACTATGCTCCACCACCACCTTTCCACCATCAATCCACCAAAGCAGGAGTAGGGTTTTACGCTTCGCGGCGGCCCGAACCTGGGTAAAACTGCCCGCTTGATCTCTGCCGTGCTGCCCCACTCTAGTCTGCTCTTTGTGCAACACGACATCCCCCTACCAAACTAGCAAGGGTCCTCCTGGTCCCATAGGTGGTCGTGGTTTCCCGCGACATATTTGGAGCGCCAGGTAGGGGGCTCGTGTGTTCGAACCTGAAGGCGCGTGCAACGCGCTTTGCCCATGGTCGCCCGCTTGAAGCCTCTGGTGTTTGCGGCTCCCGTGAAGACACAGAAACAAAGCGGGGCCATCCCCGCGCTATTTTATTGGTCTCCACGCCTCGCCTTAGCCATAGTTAGGGCGAAGATTGCCGCTGGTGGCAATAGACCCATCCCAGCGGCCCATTGTGACGCCCGGGTAATCAAGCTACAGTAACCCTCTGGTAATGATGCCACGTCACCACGATTACTGTTGCTAATCTCGTGCTAGTTTAGAACCGATCCAAATTCAAATTTAAGATCAAGTCGAATAGTTAAAGTTTTCAAAAGTGAAAACTAAAATGTTGTAAATGTGTTAAATAAATCCTGGGTAATAGTGGTGAATAAACCCTAACCCACGACCGCACAACCCCCCACCCCCCGATCCCCTCTCCTCCCGACCCCCACCTCTCCTCTCTGCCCCCCCCCCCCCCGATCGGATCTGGCTCGGGGTGGTTGGCCCCGACGCCTGCGATGCCGCCTCGTCTCCCCCCTCTGCACCTCGGCAGCCCCGAGCCGGCCCCGACGCCCGTCTGCACCGCCCCATCCCCTCCGCCCCCGATCTGGAACTCGGGCTTGGCCCTGACGCCACCGCCGCGCGGAGCTCACCGTCGCCGCCCCGTCCTCTCCCTCGCCGGCCTGCTTCCTCCTCCCCACCGATCTGCCTCCACTCCGTCCACGTCGTCCCCGTCCCCCCACCTCGAGCACCGCGGCCCTTGACCCTGCGAACCCCGGTGAGGCCCCGGGCCTCTCCCCCCTCCACCTCTTCCGCCGCCATGCACACTCGCCGACCGGGCCCCGAACGTGCTCACCGCATCGGCCATGGCCTCGCTCACCGACGCCCGCATGCGCCGGCCGCCCTGGCCGTGCCCGCGCACCCCTGCTTGACCACGGCCCGCGCGCGCTGCCCCCTGGCCAGCGCCGGCCTTCGCCAAGCCGCTCGCCCGCGGCGACCGCATTCCCCGCTGGCGCGCCCTCCACGGCTAGGGCCCCGGCGTCCCCCACCGGCGACTGCCCGCCTCGCCACGGCCTCGCCCTCCTCTGCACGCTCCGTCGCCCTTGCTCCCCGCGCCTCGCCACTGATTGCCGTGGCTCGCCCGCCGTCACCCACCGATCTGCCTCCACTCCGTCCACGTCGTCCCCGTCGCCGTCCCTGGCCTCGCCCCGTCCACCGCGGATCGCCCCCCCACTGGCCGGCGTTCTGGCTGCCGGCGCCCACGCCGCGGGCTGCGTCCGGGGCCAGCCCCGTTCGGTCTCGGGCACGGGCACCACGCTCGCACCCAGCGCCCGAACCCACTATGGCCCCTAGGGCCAATGACAGGAGGGGCCCAGCCCCTGAACGTTAAAAAAGGGAATTTAAAATAATAATAATAACTAAATATTAATTATTTAACTTAATTAATCTAGTTAATTAAACCTAATTAACCTGCTAATAAATCTAACTACTGTCAAGTAGATAACAGCCTATGACATGCGGGACCCACCCATTTAGTTGACTGGTCAACGGTCAACTTTGACCGCTTGCATCACGCTGATGTCATGATGATGTCATAAATGCCTTTTGATTTAATTAATTCTGCTAATTCTAATAATGATTTAAATCTTTTAAAATTAATATAAAATAAACCGTAGCTCGGATGAAAATACTTGTACATGAAAGTTGCTCAGAACGACGAGACGAATCCGGATACGCAGCCCGTTCGTCCGCCACACATCCCTAACATATCGAACTCGCAACTTTCCCCCTCCGGTTCATTTGTCCGAAAATGCGAAACACCGGGAATACTTTCCCGGATGTTTCCCCCCTTCGCCGGTATCACCTACTACCGCATTTGGGCACACCTAGCATCACGCTTTGTCTTGTCATGCACCGTCATGCTTATGTTTGCATTATATTTATTGTTTCTTCCCCCCTCTTCTCTCGTTAGACACCGAGACCGACGCCGCTACTACCCAGCACGACTACGGTGTTGACAGCCCTCCTTCTCGGCTGAGCTTCCAGGCAAGCCCCCCCCCTTGATCACCAGATATCGCCTATTCTTCTCTATACAGCTTGCATTAGAGTAGTGTAGCATGTTACTACTTTCGGTTAATCCTATTCTGCTGCATAGCCTGTCATTGTTGCTACAGTTGTTACCCTTACCTGCTACCCTACTGCTTAGTATAGGATGCTAGTGTTCCATCAGTGGCCTACACTCTTGTCCGTCTGCCATGCTATACTATCGGCTGTGATCACCAGGCATTTGGTCTATACGCACTAACCAACTACACGGGAACAGTTATGGGCACTCGACGTCGTGGTATCAGCCGAAGCTCTTCTTGACGCCAGCGACGGAGCGGCGCGCACCGGATTGGACTGGAACGCCAGCTAGTCTAGGTCTGCTTCCGGCCGCGTACGCAACGTGCAGGTGTGCAATGGGCGATGGGCCCAGACCCCTGCGCGCATAGGATTTAGACTGGCGTGTTGACCTCTTTGTTGAGCCTAGGTGGGGCTGCGACGTGTTGATCTTCCGCGGCCGGGCATGACCCAGAAAAGTGTGTCCAGCCAAATGGGATCGAGCGTGTTGGGTTATGTGGTGCACCCCTGCAGGGAAGTTTATCTATTCGAATAGTCGTGTCCCTCGGTAAAAGGACGACCCAGAGTTGTACCTTGACCTTATGACAACTAGAACTGGATACTTAATAAAACACACCCTTCCAAGTGCCAGATACAACCCGGTGATCGCTCTCTAACAGGGCGACGAGGAGGGGATCGCTGGGTAGGATTATGCTATGCGATGCTACTTGGTGAACTTACCATCTACTCTCTTCTACATGCTGCAAGATGGAGGTGGCCAGAAGCGTAGTCTTCGACAGGATTAGCTATCCCCCTCTTATTCTAGAATTCTGCAGTTCAGTCCACCGATATGGTCCTTTACACATATACCCATGCATATGTAGTGTAGCTCCTTGCTTGCGAGTACTTTGGATGAGTACTCACGGTTGCTTTTCTCCCTCTTTTCCCCTTTCTATACCTGGTTGTCGCAACCAGATGCTGGAGTCCAGGAGCTAGAGATCCCGAGGATGATTCTACATGGAGTTCGGCTTCGAGGAGTAGTTAGGAGGTCCCAGGCAGGAGGCCTTGCCTTTTCGATCGTTGCTACTTTTGTGCTAGCCTCCTTAAGGAAAACTTGTTTAACTTATGTCTGTACTCAGATATTGTTGCTTCCGCTGACTCGTCTATGATCGAGCAATTGTATTCGAGCCCTTGAGGCCCCTGGCTTGTATTATGATGCTTGTATGACTTATTTATGCTTTAGAGTTGTGTTGTGATATCTTCCCGTGAGTCCCTGATCTTGATCGTACACGTTTGCGTGCATGATTAGTGTACGGTCAAATCGGGGGCGTCACTCCCATATGGTGTACCCACCCTCTTTCCTGTCCCTTCCCTTCATCAGCAGTCGAATTGCTTTATCCCCAACATCGTTGATGTCGATGATTACCGCGCGACGCTTGGTCCAGTATTTCCCCTATTTTGGGTAATCCTGAGCGAAGCGCTTTTATGAGTCCGTCGATAGATGCCCGGCAAGTGTACTTCGGCAAGGCTGCCTGCATCAGGACGACCCATGCAACGACAGCCGCCGGACTGACTCGAAAGGAAAGGAGGAAAAGGGAGGAGGAACAAAGAAGCCCGGTACTATGCCTCGATGCCTGCCAGCCACAAGACATGCATATCGGTCCCTGCCGGGAACAAAGAAACCACCTGGTTGCCTTCTGCTCCTCCGGGTGCCACGGGTACATCCTACGTGCGCGGCCCTGCAGAGGAGAAAGAAGCTGAAAACAAAAGCTAACTTTGCGTTATCACTTCTTATTGATACATTTGAGATTTTTGCAGTCGTTTATCCCTTAACTCTAGTGAGCGTTCGTATCGTGAAAACCCTCGTGTCATGGAACCTTAGCTAGTTCCTTTGGTCGCACCATCGCCCTGTCCAGAGCCATGCTCGTAGGTCGAGAGGCTGCATCAAGAACTGCCTGGGAAAAACCTGCCGGGACGCATCTGCGCCAAGATGACTGATAAGGGTCGGACCCTTACGACAATCGCGAAAATATGATACGGGCATGCATCCAGAGCATACATAGGGATCGATCGTACGAACACAAACATACAGGGCACAATGGGATAAACACAGATTAAAAATCCAGCTAGGAATATCAGTTTCACGCAAACACTAGAGATAGAATGACTAAACACAAAATGTATGTCATGTATCATTACAGGGCAACGCAGAACCAACAGCCGCCGATACTTGGCCTGATGGCCAGATGGAGCGGTTCAAACATGGAGAACCCTGTTGGCCCGTGGTGCCACTTTCTCCTTGGCTGCCGTGATGTCGGCACCCGCTAGCAGCTTCTTGAATCCGTCGTCAAGGTCGAGTTCCGGATGGCGGCAGGCGATATTGCTCAAGACCATGAAGAGGGCATGACGGGCATGCTTCCGGGTCTCGGTCGCAAAGCGCTCGGCCCTCACCTCTTCAGGCACTTTTAGCTTCTCGATCATCCCATTGAAGAATAGTCCCAGCTTGACGCTTGGGACCTCTTGCTTGCTAACCGAGAAGACTGGGCCGTCCATGCCCATCACCGCAGCCTGAGCACCAAGACGCTCGGCCATGTCGATCAGGATCTTGATCCAGAGGTTACTTAGAGCGACCTGATGCTTCAGCCTGTCCTCTGCATCCTGCCGGAGATGCTTGGCGGTGTCTAAATCCTTGGACAACAACTGCTGGCGGGACTCCGCCAAATGCTCCAACATGCCGATCCTTGGCTTCATGTCCAGGACATTGCTGTTGGCAGTCTCAAGGCTCTGGGTCTTGGAGGAGAGCCGCGACTGCACATCAGCCAACTGGATCTTCGGCTGCCGTGACCCCTCTTTAAGTGCTTCGACCTCCTTGGCGCCCCTGGCGAGATCCTCATTCAGCTTAGCCACCTGCCAGTCAAGGTCAGTCTTGGCGGCAGATGCGGCATCCAGTTCCTCAGTAAGCTTCTTCAGCTGAGCAGCATGGTCAGCGATGAGGGCGTCCAGGGCGGCTCCGTGCTTGTCCTCCAGTTCCTTGGTGCGCTCTCGCACAAGGACCTCCAGTTCCTCATCCTTGGAGCGGAGAGTAGCTTCGAGTTTCTCCTCCTGGAGGGCGATCTCTCGCTCTCTGGCATCCAGAGATGCCTTGTGGTCTTCCAGAAGCGCCTCCCGAGCCATGACGTCTTCTCTCGTCATCAGGAGCGTCTCTTCCTGCCTCATGAGCACCCTGAACTGCTTGTCGTTCCACTCGCGCAACTCCAGACACTTATGCTTCAGCTTCTGGTCCACCTTGTTGGCGGACTCGCGCTGCTCATTGAGCGCCTGCCACTTTTGGTTGTGCTAGGCCTGCATCTCCTTCACGCCCGCCACCATGGATTCCATGAAGGACAAGTCCATAGTGATGGCGGCTGAGTCATCGGCCTCTCTAGCTCCCTGATAAAGCGGAGCCAGGAGACGTTGATGCTCTTCGTCGAGCTCAGCATCCATTGTCAGGGATAGGCGGGGGGCCCTGCTCCTGGTGGTGATAGCACCTTGGCCAGCGTGCTCGAGGACGGAGGCGGAATCTCAGCGACTGTCCAGGTGGAGGGGAGTGGGCCCGTAGTCTGGAGTGGGATTTTCACCTCGACGGCCACTTCCCCTACCGGGACATCCTCCGAAGAATGCTCTGTCACCGCCAAGGAGCCCTGTGCATCCCCGGCAGCGAGATCCTGTCCCTCAGCGGCAGCAATTTCTACGGCCTCATCTGCGACAGCCCTTCCTATATCAGCCACCACTTCCAGCAGCTCTAGCTCCTTGGTTTGAGGGGCTGCGCATGGAAGGGCCAATGAATAACGGAGAAATGGAAGTCTTAAGCGAATGGAGAAATCAGGAGAAGCAACCAGAGCAAGAGAGAAAAGAAGAAATAAGTGAAGTACCAGGAGAAGTATGCCGGGCAGGAACCTCTGTTTCCCCGGCAACGGCTGTTGCCGGGCCATGAGCTTCGCCCTCTGTCATGGTAGTCTCAGCAGCCTTCTGCGCAGCCTCATCCGTGGAAGGTTCCGCGGCGGGTTCTTCAGCTCGAGCGATGGGGGAAGCATGCCCCTCGGGGAGGGGCTCGCCCTATGTCGTCTCGCCTCCCCCTCCACTTGGGGGAACAGGGAGACTGTCCCCATCACCTCCGGTAGATGGGACCAAGTCTCCGCTCCCGGGCCGAGGGCTAGACTGGGGGCTCGACACAGGGTCCTTTGCATCACCCCCTACCAAAGCCGAGCTCTCTGCGCCCTTCAACGACCCAAGACGCCGGAGCCTCTTCCGAGAACGGTGCAGGAGGGTTTCCGTGTCCTCCTCCACTTCCATGCCGACAAAAACAAGAGCAAGTGGCCAGTCAGCAAAAATAATTAGATATGCACAAGCTATCCATGAAAGGAAAAATCCTCCTTACTCTTCTGCAATGAGCATGGAGTTCAAGATGAACTCCATGGGAGGTGGAGACTCCCGTCCTCTCTTTAGAGACGGAGGGATAGAACTCCCCGGCAGCTTCGGTGCTTGCCGTGGCGCCAGGAGCTCCGGGGAAGACGAGCTCTGCGAGGAGCTCGAGCCGGAGCGGGGGCTGGACTCCACGTCCATAGTCACCGGCCGCTTGGGTGAGGAGGCCTTGGTCTGAGAAAGACGAGGAGATTGGCGTCATGCCACCTCACCCTTGGTAGACTTGGTGGCGGTCTTCTTCACCCTCTTGGCGGTTGGTGTTGGGTTGGAGGTCGCTGCCCCTCGGGTTGCGGTGCACCTGCGGGTGTGCTGATCTGGGTCCTCGCAAGATTCTGAGGACCGGCCTCAGGAGAAGGCAGTCTCCATGGCCAAGCCGGGTGCGGAGGCGCCCGCCCCCAGCTCGCCTGCTGAGGTTCTGAAGGCTCAGGAGCCCCTAGTCTCTTCTGCTGCTGCCCACTTGCAGGCCTTGGCGTCGACGCCGCCTCCTCCTCTTCCCATCACGCCACTGGGTCGTGACCCTTCTGCCTCGCCTGATGCTCTGGAGGAGGCTTTCCTGGCGCTGACCCAGCTACAGGAGGACCTTCAGGGCGCCGATCGTCGCCTAGCGTCGGGGCGCCTGGAGCAGATCTCGGGGTGGCTGCGGTCCGATGCCTCTGTCAGGATGGCATTAGGCCAGGCCATAGCAGCCTCCGAGCAAGGCAAGCGAGCCGCTGGCCTAGCCGCCGCCCGTGATGCGGTGCTGAAGGATGCTGAGGTTGCTGAGGAGCGTCGCCAGTTGGCGGAGGCCGAGCTGGAGAGCATGCGCAACGAGCGCACCACTGAGGCCCAACAGCGCGTGGCGTGGGAGGAGAAGATGAAGGCTCGGGAGGACGCAGTCGCCGGTCGTGACACCGAGATGGAGCAGTCGGCGCGAGCGCAGGCCGCGGAGCGCGGCCGCCTGGAGGAGCTAGAGAAGAAGGTGGAAGCGGAGAAGGCCCAGCTGGAAGTCAAGGCAGAGGTTCTCGCTGAAGATCGCATGGCCTTCAAATCCCTCGAGCTGAAGTCCCGCGAGGCACTAAAGGAGCTCTACGGGAATGGCTTGAAGAAGCCATTGGTGACTAACGAGGAAGGCCCCGCCGAGGTACTCCCTCATCATGTCACGGCGCTCGAGGGCGTCGTTAATGGGATTGGCCCCATGGTGGAAGCGGAAGCCCGTGCGCTTTCTTCCTCTGCTCTGACACGCGTCTTCAGCAACCTTCATCTTCGCGGCCCCGACGTTGACCTTGATGCCCTGCTTGAGCCCGTGGATGAGGAACACTGCAGAGATGCTGCCGACGCTGTGAAGGACCGGGTGGAGGCCCTATTGGAGAAGTTCCTCGCCATCGACCTTGCGCCTCCATCTGGTGATGCCGCCGATCCTGCAGCTACGGCTGACGGCGACGCAGACGCCGACGTCGAAGGAACACCCCTTGCGGGTGACAGCAGCGCCCAAGGCTGAGGAGAAGGCTTGCTGGTAGCGCTCCCCTCCACTTTTATTTCCTGCAACATGCACCGTGCCTCGTGGAGGCGTTAAAAACTCATGTTTGGCATTTGAAGAAGAGTACGTCTTGTAACAATTTGTTAAGGTTCCGCGATTTCCTTCCCATTGCTTTAGTGTTCTACGTCGGCATGGCCCGGCCCCGCGCATGCCTCAGCCCCCGTTGGGTCGTCCGGATCACCAGGACGAGGCCAAGGGGTGAGGGGCTACGTGACCAGTTACGCTCCTGAGTCGCGATGCTCAGGAGTCCCCCTTGATGTGCAAACGGCCCCTGGGAAGGGAAAGCGAAAGTAGGCCTTAGTGTTCTGCGATGGCAGGGCCCGGCCCCGCGCATGCCTCAGCCGCCGTTGGGTCGTCCGAATCACCAGGACGAGGCCAAGGGGTGAGCGGTTACGTGACCAGTTAGGCTCCTGAGTCGCGATGCTCAGGAGTCCCCCTTGTTGTACGAACAGACCTCCATACCCGTCCTCGCTGAGGTCCCGCTCGGGAGGGGCACGCGACGACCAGGTCCGAGGGACGTGGCAGGGTGGCGTATGCTTGGGTGTGACCCGAGCGTAGCACCCGTGCTCAGCCCCCTCGCGCAACTCTCCCGAGGGGGAAGTGTTGCGACGAGGCTGGACACTGAGCCTGGAGGCTCCCTGAGGTTGGTACGGCCATGGGGCCGCCCTCAGTTGTTTATCACCAGTGCGGAGCATAGCGCTTCCACACTTGCATGGGCATAGCCGCTCCTCGACCGTGTCGACTGCCAGCGCGGAGCATGGTGCTTCCACTGGTGCGTGGGTGGGGGCTCCCTCTAAGTGAAGCCCCCGGAGCCTCTACAGCCCCACCCTAGCACGTGGCTTGCTCGGCATGGCTCGACGAGGTGTGTCTGGGCACTCGTGAGCCAGCGCAGGACTCACGAAACCCTACCTCAAGGAGGGTTGTGCCTGATCTTGGTTCTTGATAGCTGTGGTGGTCCTGTGAGATGGTTAGGCCACCTGCATCTAATGAATCTCCTGAGGTGATCACATGAGAAGGCCAAACACCAACGACCCCAGGAGGTGAGATGAACTGGGCCGGCCCGCCAAACAGAGCTCAGTCGTTGGGTTTATCGACGCTGCAGGGACGGACCCGAGCACAGACACCGTGCCTAGTCTTCTCATGCGAAAAATCCTGATGAAAGATAACCGGCGCGCGGCTCCGTGGTTGCGAGGCACCGGGTCACGTGCCCTGGCTCGTTCGCCCGCGATTAACTCATGCGAGAACCAAGCACCAAGGACCATGGGAGGTGACATACACGGGAGCTTGCCCGCGAGCCAGAGCTCAGCCTCTTGGATTTAGCGACGCTGCATGGACGGACCCGAGCACAGACGCCGTGCCAGCCCTTAATCATGAGGCGGCCGTGGGTGGGTTCGCAAGGGCGCACGACGTTCATGGCATCGAAGTGCCGGACTGGCAGGTGATAATCATAAGGTAACTCATGCAAGGAGGCAAGCTAGCTCGGATAAATGCAAGGACAATAAATGCTACAGGGACGGACCCATGCGGCTTGGGGATGATGCATCCCGAGGGGCGCCCCCAACAGGGTAGATTAAAGATGCAAAAGGATACATGTCGCAGGGACAGGCCCGTGCGACCTGGGAATGATGCAGCCCGAGGGGCACTCCCAGCTGAATAAACCAGAAAACGTCACCTGCCACCGTTGTTGACGAGGTGTTGGGGTAGCTGAAGATGCGCGCTGAAGAAGTTGCCCCTCACGAGCCGCCAGGGTCCTGAGCCTCAGGGGCCTCTGGGAGGCCCGGAGGCTCGTGAAGGACCGTCGCCATCTCCGCCAGGGCCGCCTGGTGCTTGGCTTCCTGGGCCGCCAGGATGCTCCGCAGGTGGTGCTGGAAGGTGACAGCTGTGTTCGGCAAGCCGAAAGTCATGCGAACGTAGCTGTGAGGTGGGCCTTCGCACCGGCCGACGCGTGATGGCCAGAAGCACTCTTGAGATGCGGACCTGTTGAGCCCGGGGTAGTCGACGCAGATGTGCAGCTCGTCGTCCTCGCCAGGGGGAGCTGCGCCGGGTGGTGGGCGGTGGTCGCCAAGCATGGCTCTTGCCTCTTGAAGCTCCTTGGTGGTCTTGGTGATGAACTCCTGAGCACCAGGCACCCCGTGCCTTGTGCCCTGACGAGGGAAGCGTTTGGCGATCCATGCCTCCATGTGGTGCCCGAGCGCCTCCCTCATGACGTTGGCTAGGTCTGAGGCCCTAAAAAAGAGCCCCCGAGCCCAGCCTGAGGAGGGCACCGGACGCGCCTTCCTATGCGAGGGAGGGAGGCGCCGCATCTGCGGGCGCAGGTCCTGAGGTGGTGCCGGTGAAGACACCGCTCTCCTGAGGCCCCTGGTGGAGCAGCTGCCTTTTCTTCTTGGGGATGGCCTCAGGAGGGCAGACGGTGCCTTCATTGTCTGGGTCTCCGACCGCCGCAGCCTGGTAGGCGCGCTCCAAAGAGCACTCCGCGTCCTTCTCTTTGCAGGCAATCATGATGATGCCGCAGCTCCCTGGCATCTTGAGGGCGTTGTAACCATGATGAGTCACTGCCATGAACTTGGCCAGGGCTGGGTACCCAAGGATGGCGTTGTACGGAAGGAGAATGTGGGCTACGTCGAAGTCAATGAGCTCAGTGCGGTAGTTGTCGCGCTTGCCGAAGGTGACAGGGCGGCGGATCTGTCCTATCGGGGTGGTGGAGCCGTCGGTCACTCCTGAGAAGGGCTTGGTCGGCTGCAGCTGATCATAAGGCACTTGGAGACGGTCGAACGTATCGATGGAGAGAACGTTGAGCCCTCCACCGCCATCGATGAGGGTCTTGGTGACAAGGACACTGCTGATGATGGCCGAACAGACCATCGGGAGGGATTCGGCAGTTGCCGCGCACTTGAGCTGGTCGGACGAGCTGAAGGTAATGGTGCACTTGGACCACCGAAGCGGGCGCGTGGCCTCGAGCCTAGGGAGGGCCGCATTCACCTCATGAGCAAACTGCTTGAAGATGCACTCGGAGGCTGGGGCCTGCGCACCACCCAAGATGCAGGCGATGGCGCGCGGCTCCTGGAAGCCCCCAGCCCCCTCGTCCTGGTGGTGGTCATCATTCTTCCTTGGCGGTGGCGGCAGTGGAGGGAGGCCAGCCTTGCCCTGAGGATGGTCCTCACGAGGCTGATCCCTCTAGACGCCCTCGCGAGGCTGGTCCTGCTAGTGGTCCTCAAGAGGCTGGTGGTGCCACTCCTGGCGGGGGCCGTGGTCGTCCCAGTGTCCTCAACCTCGTCCTCCTCCTTGGCCGTAGCCTCGGTCGTTGTGCTCCGGGCGTCGACCGAAGCGCCCATCATGGATGGCCCTGAGCTCCTGACAGTCGTTGGTGTTATGGTTGTTTACGTTGTGGAAGGCATAGAATGGGCGGCTGCTCTTGGATGACTCTGGGTGGTCACGACCGCGCTTCATCTCTGGCTCAGCCGCAAGCACGGCCGCTCCCTTGCGCTTCACATACTTGATCTTGGCCTTCTTGTCTTCTGGGTCGGCAGCTGGAAGCTCGAGCAGGGAGAGGCGCCCCTCCTTAGCTCTTGCGCACTTGGTCGACATGTTGAACATCTCCAGAGCCGTGACAGGTCCTCATGGATGGCGAGCTCCTACTTCATCTTGACGTCGTGGACGCCATCAGAGAACACGGAGATAATGGCCTCGTTCGTTACCTTGGGGATCTTGAGGCGAACGCTGTTGAAGCACTGGATGTACTTTTGCAGGGTTTCCCGTGGCTGCTGCTTGATGCACCGAAGGTCACCCGTGGCCGGCGGGCGGTCGCGAGTGCCTTGGAAGTTTGCAACGAAATGCTCGTGCATCTCGCCCCAGGAGGAGATCGGTCTCGCGGGCAAGTTGAGGAGCCACGACCGTGCGCCATCTTTGAGGGCCATGGGAAACCAGTTCGCCATGACTTTCTCATCGCCGTTGGCCACCTCGATGCTTAGCTCGTAGAGCTGCAGGAACTCCGCAGGGTCGGGGGTGCCGTCATAGCATGGAGGCAGGTCGGGCTTGAACTTCCCGGGCCAGACGATACTGCGTAGCTTAGGAGTGAAGGCGCGGCAGCCCGCTGTAGTCACTGGAGCCCATCATGGAGGCGGGGCCTGGTCTTGGTACCCGCGTGCCGCCACCACAGGCGGCGCACTGTCTTGACGTGGTGGTGCTGGGAACGCAGGAGCATCTTCTTGCGGCCGAGGGACCTCCTTGCAGCTTCCTTCTTCACGCGCCGGCGCCCTGCACGGTGGGTCGCGCCGCGGGGCCGTGCGTCTTGCTGTGAGGGCGACGTCTTGACGCGGAGGTGGTGGAGGCGCCCCGTGGGCCACGTTGCCCGCAGTGGGGGCGGAAGAGGCAGTGAGAGGGATGGTGCAGGAGAGCCCCCAGCGGCGCTGACGAGCTCGGCGATGCGGTCCAGCCAGTCCTCGTAGAGGTCGTCGACTGGGCGGTAGCACAGGAGCTCGCGCGCCATGCGCAGCGTAGCCTGCGTGTCCGCGGGCCAACGGCGAGCGTAGTATGACGAACCGGCCGGAGTCAACGATGGGGTGGCAGTGCGTCCGTCGCGCCGCACGGAGGGGTGCAGCGATGAAGCCTGCTGCTCGTTCCCCGCCGGGCCGGTGGCGGCGTTGGCAGCGGGTGATGGAGAGCGGCGGGGAGGCCCGCTGTCACATCCCTAGTTCTGGTATGCTCTAGGCTAGCTACTGTTGTTTGCATCATGTTTATATTTCAATGAACTTGAAATGGGGACATGTGAAAGCCTCAGAAATCATTTCTGGAAATGACCAAGATAACAATTGCTCCAAATGGGTCCAAGAAAATGTTCATGTTTCTCTCTGAAAATATTGGTCAAAGGAAAATTTCAAACCAATATTTTTAGGAGCTCATAAATATTTATTTTGGGCATTTGGAACTAATGCAATAATTATTTGCATTGGATATATATGTGTTATATATTTTATATATGTCCAATAATTCTGGGTAAATGTGAGGGGCTCTGGAATAATCCAAATAGTCCCTAAAAAATTTATCAGAAGCATATAAAATGATTTAGTGCAGAGACTAAATCAAAACAGAGTTAAAATAAATAGGAAAACAGAAACTAAAATAGAAAGAAAGAGAGAGAGGAAACCTTACCTGTGCAGCCCACCTGGAGCCCAAGTGGCCAGCCAGCCCACTGGCCTCCTTGTCGTCCTCCTCCCCTGCCAGGAGGACGAAGGCGCGTGCTCGCCGCGCGCGTCCATGCGTGAGCCACCTCCTGCTTCCCCGAGGTGCCCTGAGTCTTCCGTAGCGCCACGCCACCCCCCCCCAGACCCGTACGGATCGATCTCTCCCTCCCTCGCTCTTCCCCTCGCCCGTTCCCCGCCATGGCCGAAGCCTCCGTGGATGCGCCGCCGTAACTCCGCGCCCACAGCCACCCCCTCGCCCTCTCCCCATGACCACGAGCTGCGTCGCATCGCCCTGGTCATCTTCACCAAGCCAAGTAGGCCGGGAGGCCTTTCTTCCTCGCCTACGCCGTCGTCTCCAACCTCGGAGGGCCGAGATCGTCATCGCTCGTACGTCGTCATCAGGCCTCCCACAAGCTCGCCATCTCCTTCATTTGACCTGATGTGAGCTCCCGCCTGTTTTCCCCTTACCCCGTCGTCGCGTGTGAAGCCTAGCTAGTTTTCCCCCGCCGTCCCGTGAGCTTGCTGCCGCCGCTCCTGTCGCCGCCGTGGTTGTACGTCACCGACCTCGCGTTCGAGAACGGCCCCGAGCTCGTGGAGCTCCCAGGAGCCCGCCCAGCCGCTTAGCTCACTCGCTAGCCAAGGGTAGCCCCGCGCCCGTGCTTGCCCAAGCTCCTGCCGCTGCCAAAGCCACCGTGGTCGTCGTCCCCGGCCACTCCACAGCCTCCCGAGGCCTCCCCTAGTCGCGCACGAGCATGAGCTCTCCACTGGTACCCTCGGCGCATCGAACCGCTGCCGGAGCAGCGATTTCGACGTGCCTCCGCCGTCGGTTGAGGTCGCCGGCGTCTAAACCCTGATTAGCTGACGTGGCAACAATTAGTTTAGGCTCTAATTAACCCCCACAGCCACTGACTGGTGGGCCAACCCCTCTAACGATTTTGCTTAGGTTTAACTAAAATCACTAATTATAACTGTGCCTATGACATGTGGGACCCACGAGTCAGGTTTGAACTGGACCGGCTCCCGTTGACTTGCTGATGTCAGCCTGACGTCATGCTGACGCAGTAAGCATTTTCTGGAATATTTCTAATTCAAAAATGATTTGGAAATTTCAGAAAATGTTGAAAAGTTTGAAAAATCATAGCAATTCAATCGTAGCTCCAAATGAAATAAATTATATATGAAAAATGATCAGAAAAATTCAGTCTATCCATCTGTACCATTTTCATGCATGTTTGAGCAAGTTAACCTCACTGTTTCGTATGAAACATGATTAGGACAAATTTGAAAATAGACTTGGAGTTGGAATTTGATCTAGCTTTGAATTCCACTTCAATCAAAATGACTTTCTGTTGCATTAGCCAAATCAAAACATATTTCCATGTCATGATCATGCATCATATTATTGCATTGCATTGATTGTGTTCTTTCTCTGTTGCCGATATTTGTCCCCTCTCAGTGGACGTAGTTCCGACGATGAGATCGATGACACCAATGAAGAACTATACTATCTTCAGAAGTGCCAGGTTAGCAAAACCCCCTTGTTCATTCCGATACAATCCCACTCTCTCGCTTCTGCTCTCTTTTACTGCATTAGTACAACAATGCTTCAAACGTTACATGCTGCGGTAGCTGAACCCCTTTCCTCTGCATGACCTGTCCTTGCCACAGTAAATGGATGAAACCCACTAGCATGAGTAGGAGTTGTTTGAGCCCTGATGTGCCTACTCATTCATGCTTGTTTGTCATGCCTGCTACTGCTTAGAGTTGAGTCAGGTCTGATTCACCGGGGATGAATTGGAAAGTTGTGAACATGTCCTACTGTTGAGAGCTAAGTGTGTGAACACGATTTGGTAGTAGCGTTGAGAGGCCATGTAGGAGTACATGGTGGGTTGTCTCATTGAAACAGTCCTCAGGAACTGAGTTCTGTGTTTGTGATCCAAGAATAGTTACTACCACACATTGGGTTCCGGTAACTCGGCCCCTCGCGGCTTATTAACCAACTCGATCTCTGTCCAGGAGTTGCAACTAGTTTCTGGTGTTTGTAGGTAGTGTTTGTAGTCTACCAAGTGGCACCCGGTACATGTGGGCTTGGGACAAACTAGGCACAATGGCACGGTGTACCAAGTGGCAGCCGGATGGTGGGCTTGGGAACCCTGCTCACATCGTTTGGGGCCGTGAGCGACACCCCGGCCGGATTTCCTTGCGGATGGAACCCGAAAAGGCGATAAACCTGGACTAGAGACTTGTGTGGTTAGTCAGGTCGTGGCCGACTCCCTCGCTAGGCTTCCTCTTGAAGGTTGTCGAGATACACGACATGTACATGGTGGTAAGTGGCGAGAGCGTGTGTGAAGAAGTACACCCCTGCAGGGTAAACATCATCTATTCGAATAGCCGTGTCTGCGGAAAAGGACTTCTGGGTTGCCTGTACATTTCATAGACAAGTGAATGTGGATAGTCTAAAATGAGCAAGATAAGCTTGAGTGCTATGGATGGCGTTCTCGTAGGGAGACGGGAGCGGATCCATAGTGGTGTATTGATGTGTTGAATATGTGGACTCGTGTGCGCCACCTCAAAAGAGTTACTTGTAGTGATAGTTCAGGGTAGCCACTGAGTCAACGCTGGCTTGCTGCTGTTAAACTCCACCACCCCCTTTGTTGATACTGTTGCATATGTAGCTAGTTCTGATGTAAGTCTTGCTGGGTACATTTGGACTCACGTTTGCTTAATCTATGTTTTTGCAGAGAGATTTCAGTATCACTAGTAGTTCCACGTGGACTTTGACGTTTAGCTTGATACCTCAGCTACGATCTTGTGCCCTCGGCAGGATCTGGTAGTTAGTCAGGCTTCACAGCCTTTTTCATTTGTAGATGTCTGTACTCAGACATGTTAAGCTTCCGCATGTGCTTTGACTTGTATGCTCTGAATGTTGGGTCATGAGACCCATGTTTGTAATATCTCGCTCTTCAAAGCCTAATGAATAAATACTTTGAGTTATAGAGTTTTGCTGTGATGCCATGTTGTATTTGCACATATCGAGCATATTGTGTGTATGATTTGAAATGCTTGGTATGTGTGGGATCCGACAACCTAGTTGTTTATCCTTGGTAGCCTCTCTTACCGGGAAATGTCTCCTAGTGCTTCCACTGAGCCATGGTAGCTTGCTACTGCTCCAGAACACTTAGGCTGGCCGGCATGTGCCCTTCTTCGTTCCTGTGTCTGTCCCTTCGGGGAAATGTCACGCGGAGTCTACCGGAGTCCTGTTAGCCCAGCTGCTACAACCCGGGTTCACTCGCAGATGAACGACACGTTCGTTGCTGGGTCACGTATGCCTGTCCCTGTAAGTTAGTGCCACTTTTGGTTTACGACTAGTCATGTCGGCCCGGGTTCTTTGTCATATGGATGCTAGCGCACTATCATATACGTGAGCCAAAAGGCGCAAACGGTCCCGGGCCAGGTAAGGTGGCACCCGTGGGAATACCGTGCGTGAGGCCGCAAAGTGATATGATGTGTTACATGCTAGATCGGTGTGACTTAGGATCGGGGTCCTAACAGCTTTGGTATCAGAGCCCGACTGCATGTAGGATTACCAAGCCAAACTGGTCGAACTTGAGTCTAGAAATTCTTTAGTTTTATAAGGGAATTGATTGTGGATGGGAACGTAAGGCTCTTTTCACTCCTTATACCTTATGCCCTTCTGATCTGAGTCATCCTCTTCTTTTCTACAGGGATTAAGAACTAGGCTTCTCATCTTTCTATCAGGTTCACGTGTTACTAATCCATAGACTTATAGGATTGATGGATTCAAGTCTCAGTTCAGTTTCTACTACTTCCGTATGTTCTTAGCGGGCCTCAGAACCTTGATATTGTGATGCTAAGTGGTTATGCCACCATTTTGCAGGATGTCTCAAATCTTCTGAGCAATTACAGTCGTTATGCTGTCCGAGTTATCCCAGGTTTCTAAATAGGCTGATGCATTTGCAATCCCTTCTTTCCGTTCTCGATGTTTCTTTGGGCCAGTTTAACCACACTAATCGGTGAGTTGAGGTACTCTGTTACCTCGACATATATGTTGGAGCTATTATTATGACCCTAGGTGTCTTAGAGAATCACCAAGTAATCTAGCAATGCTTTGTATCCCCAGTGTGATGATTCTGGCCATTATTCTCGAAAGCATCCCGTGATGCCATTTAGTTAGTAGGCATTTCATTCCTGGGTTCTTGAACCCGAGATTCACTCTACTCATTCATGTTGGTAGTGTTTGCTAGTTCCTTTATGATATTAGTAACCTTTGCGATAGTCCTCGAGGTCCGTGGTATTTCCTTCTTCCAAATGCCATGAACTACTTATGTCAGAAGTTCTTGAACCAAAGGATCACAGTAAGAGTGCTCTTGATGAGTTCTCCGTTCTACATTGTGAACCTGCCAGTCCTACCTTTCAGCATGGGTTATCCGGAAGAAATATGTTGAACTTGTTTGACATACTAACCTATGCATCCACAACTCAGAAAGTTATATGTTCCTTTGAGTTGTCCCTCTATAGTTGTATTCCGATCCTTGTCTATCAGTTGATAGTCAAGTTTATGTTGTGCATTCATGTTCTTCGATGCGGACTATTCTTGTGGTCCGTCAAGCCGTTCTATTTCAGAATGAATAGGAGAAACAAACTCCAGAACCTCATCCATTTCTAGGATTGGGTCAAAGCAATTGTATTTCGCGAATCAAAATTCCAATCCAGCTTTTGCTCTGCTCTACCTTGGAGTGTTACCATCTTTCTGTCAAGAGTGTCATGAGAATTGCACCACCTCTATGAATTCTCGACGCAGTAATACTTCTTGCCATCATTGTTCATTCCTCGGTTTCCGTGTTATTGGAACAGGAATGCCGACAACTATACTATGATGTCCGAAATCAATACTCCTAGCAACTCTGTTGCTTGGTAGTTAATGGACAATACTCTCATTCTTAGCGTGCTGGTTATTGAATTATCATTCTAAGACTGATCGTGCTACCTAGTCCATTTTTCCCGGTGCACCCTTCGATCAAGAGTTAGGATTGTATCAGTCCCTTTCTTGTTTGGTCACATCGTCTTGCCCTGAAAAGCAAGATTTTTCACGAGCTTAGTAACATATCGATGGTTCGTGATTTTCCGAATATCTTCTCGGAAGTGTTACCAGGTTGTCACCTGACCGCTATGTTGAGTTCGTGATCAAGTTGGTTTCTTGTAGCCACCCCTTTCTCCAAGAATCTGTGTTGGATACCCCTGAGCTAGTTGGTTAAGCTAAGCAACAACTTGGAGAGTTGGAAGATAAAAGCTTGCCTAACTTAGTTCGTTCCAAAGAGATATCCTTGTGTTTGTGTGTTAATTGAAGACAGATGATATCTTCATCGATTGGTCCCTGTGACCAGTTGTTGGACCTATTGTCTTATCAAAACTCTGATTTGAGTATGGGCTATCATCAAATCAAGTTAGAACCAACGATATTCATAATGTTGTCTTACTCGTGGTTGATTCCTCGAGCATACACCATTACATCTTATGGTCTAACCAATACTATCACGTTGTTCACATAATGGTGGAAGTCCAGTGATATGGAAATTTCGATGAGTTGTTGTTGAGCCCATCAGTAGCATCTTGTCTCCTCCATGATTCATGTTGAACATTAAGCTAGCGTTGGAAATTTGTGTAAGCATTTTTTCGTGTCCCGTTCATGAAGCATATGTTTGGATGAAAGAAGTGACTTCCTCTAATTCATGTGCACTCGATGCAAGTTGCCGCCGTGGACTTGAGAAAGTCTGTTTTTGCTTCCTTTGGAATCATCCCAAGTCAGTCATGCCCGTGCGAAGTATTCTATGGTCTGATAGACTGATCATCTTCATTCCATATGTAATTCCTAGCACACCAAGCCACTGATTGATTTGCTCAAGGATAATAAGTTCTAAGTGCTAGTCCTGAAGGTACCAGACGGATTTGTACAAGATTCCTTATCCTCGATGATGGTTCCCAACCAGAACTCGGTAGTGTTTTATCATAAGACTACTGTGTGGTCATGCTTGTCTTGGACAACGTGTTCACATGTGTGTAGCAAACTAGCTCATGTTTCGGAGCTTGCTATCGTAGTTCATTTTCCGAGAATCTCGCAACGTCATCTCGTCGATTTGTGTTGCAAACTTTCTTTTCAGACATGCTGAGTCTGAAGTATCCTATCACCAATCGGATCTGAATCTCAGGCAGATATGACGGTTGGAACATCCCCAGTATTTGCATTTTGTTCCCAGCTTGCGCTGCCATTATGCCAAATTTTCATGGGCTGCCTTCTCAGTAATTTTTATTCAGGATCATTTTCGAAAGTGGTCCTACCATGGGTCCCATCCATTTCCGATGATAAGCAAAAATCATCCATTGCATTGTCGTCAACAAGGTAGTCCACATCGTACATCTTAGTCCGGGTATGTCATTCCTTTGAACTCCGCCAAACGATCAGTTATGATTTTCCTTAGGCTGGTATAGAGAGTTTCAATGATCTCTGTATCAAAAGTAATTCTTTTGCCACTTAAGGAAATAATTCTACGAGTCACCTCTTCTAAGGTATCCCGTTATGGAATCATGGCAATTCAGTCCTCGCTACGTTGAAATGCATCCGCCATCTACTTTAGTGTGGAATTGTTGCCTACCAAATCGAACTTCATCATCTGTTACTATCCTTCCCTCTTGATGTATATTTTGTGTTCCAATTCAAGAGATGCTTCAATGTCTCACTCCATGAGTTGATCTTGAGTGCTCGATCTTCGAGGAGATCGTTTTTTGCAGAGTTCCCTTCTCTCGTCATCGTGTTGGATCAAGATCTCGAAGGCAAAGACGTCAAGATCAATTGGAGCAATGAACCAACATCTTCGAGAAGAGCAATTGGATCATGAAGATCGTGTTAGCTTTGTGTCCCTTTGTCTTCTTACCTCACGTCTTGAATCTCGGGACGAGATTCTTGTTTAGTGTGGGCGAGTTGTCACATCCCTAGTTCTGTCTGCTCTAGGCTAGCTACTGTTGTTTGCATCATGTTTATATTTCAATGAACTTGAAATGGGGACATGTGTAAGCCTCAGAAATCATTTCTGGAAATGACCAAGATAAAAATTGCTCCAAATGGGTCCAAGAAAATGTTCATGTTTCTCTCTGAAAATATTGGTCAGAGGTAAAATTCAAACCAATATTTTTAGGAGCTCATAAATATTTATTTTGGGCATTTGGAACTAATGCAATAATTATTTGCATTGGATATATATCTATATGTTATATATTTTATATATGTCCAATAATTCTGGGTAAATGTGAGGGGCTCTGGAATAATCCAAATAGTCCCTACAAAAATTTATCAGAAGCATATAAAATGATTTAGTGCAGAGACTAAATCAAAACAGAGTTAAAATAAATAGGAAAACAGAAACTAAAATAGAAAGAAAGAGAGAGAGGAAACCTTACCTGTGCAGCCCACCTGGAGCCCAAGTGGCCGGCCAGCCCACTGGCCTCCTCCCTGTCGTCTTCCTCCCCTGCCAGGAGGACGAAGGCGCGTGCTCGCCGCGCGCGTCCACGCACGAGCCACCTCCTGCTTCCCCGAGGCGCCCTGAGCCTTCCGTAGCGCCACGCCACCCCCCCCAGACTTGTGCGGATCGATCTCTCCCTCCCTCGCTCTTCCCCTCACCCGTTCCCCGCCATGGCCGAAGCCTCCATGGACGCGCCGCCGTAACTCCGCACCCACAGCCACCCCCTCGCCCTCTGGCCATGACCACGAGCTCCGTCGCATCGTCCTGGTCTTCTTCACCAAGCCAAGCAGGCCGGGAGGCCTTTCTTCCTCACCTACGCCATCGTCTCCAACCTCGGAGGGCCGAGATCGCCGTCGCCTGTACTTCGTCGTCAGGCCTCCCCCGAGCTCGTCGTCTCCTTCATTCGACCCGATGTGAGCTCCCGCCCGTTTTCCCCCTTACCCTGTCGTCGTGCGCGAAGCCTAGCTAGTTTTCCCCCGCCGTCCCGTGAGCTTGCTGCCGCCGCGCCTGTCGCCGCTGTCGTTGTAGGTCACCGACCTCCTGTCGGAGAACGGCCTCGAGCTCGTGGAGCTCCCAAGAGCCCGCCCAGCCTCTCAGCTCACTCACTAGCCAAGCGTAGCCCCACGCCCGTGCTTGCCCAAGCTCCGGCCGCCGCCAAAGCCACAATGGTCGTCGTCCCTGGCCACTCCACAGCCTCCCGAGGCCTCCCCTAGTCGCGCACGAGCGTGAGCTCTCCACTGGTACCCTCGGCGCATCGAACCGCTGCCGGAGCAGCGATTCCGACGTGCCTCTGCCGTCGATTGAGGTCACCGGTGGCTGAACCCTGTTTAGCTGACGTGGCAACAATTAGTTTAGGCTCCAATTAACCCCCACAGCCAATGACTTGTGGGCCCAACCCCTCTAACGATTTTGGTTAGGTTTAACTAAAATCACTAATTATAACTGTGCCTATGACATGTGGGACCCATGAGTCAGGTTTGACCTGGACCGGCTCCCATTGACTTGCTGATGTCAGCCTGACGTCATGCTGATGCAGTAAGCATTTTCTGGAATATTTCTAATTCAAAAATGATTTGGAAATTTCAGAAAATGTTGCAAAGTTTGAAAAATCATAGCAATTCAACCGTAGCTCCAAATGAAATAAATTATATATGAAAAATGATCAGAAAAATTCAATCTATCCATATGTACCATTTTCATGCATGTTTGAGCAAGTTAACCTCACTGTTTAGGATGAAACATGATTAGGACAAATTTGAAAATAGACTTGGAGTTGGAATTTGATCTAGCTTTGAATTACACTTCAATCAAAATGACTTCCTTTTGCATTAGCCAAATCACAGCATATTGCCATGACATGATCATGCATCATATTGTTGCATTGCATTGATTGTGTTCTTTCTCTGTTACCGGTATTTGTCCCCTCTCAGTGGACGTAGTTCTGATGATGAGATCGATGACACCGATGAAGAACTATACTATCTTCAGAAGTGCCAGGCAAGCAAAACCCCCTTGTTCATTCCGATACAATCCCACTCTCTCGCTTTTGCTCTCTTTTAAAGCATTAGGACAACAACGCTTCAACTGTTACATGCTGCGGTAGTTGAACCCCTTTCCTCTGCATGACCTGTCCTTGCCACAGTAAATGGATCAAACCCACTAGCATGAGTAGGAGTTGTTTGAGCCGTGATGTGTCTACTCATTCATGCTTGTTTGTCATGCCTGCTACTTCTTAGAGTTGAGTCAGGTCTGATTCACCGGGGATGAATTGGAAAGTTGTGAACATGTCCTAATATTGAGAGCTAAGTGTGTGAACACGATTTGGTAAAGGTAGCGGTGAGAGGCCATGTAGGAGTACATGGTGGGTTGTCTCATTGAAACCGTCCTCAGGAACTGAGTTTTGTGTTTGTGATCCATGAACAGTTACGACCACACAATGGGTTCCGGTAACTCGACCCCTCACGGCTTAGTAACCAACTCGATCTCTGTCCAGGAGTTGCAACTAGTTTCTAGTGTTTGTAGGTAGTGTTAGTAGTCTACCAAGTGGCACCCGGTACAGGTTGGCTTGGGACAGACTAGGCACAGTGGCACGGTGTACCAAGTGGCACCCGGATGGTGGGCTTGGGAACCCTGCTCACATCGTTTGGGGCCGTGAGCGACACCCCGGCCGGATCTCCTTGCGAATGGAACCCGAAAAGGCGATAAACCTGGACTAGAGACTTGTGTGGTTAGTCAGGCCGTGGCCGACTCCCTTGCCAGGCTTCCGCTTGAAGGTTGTTGAGATACACGACGTGTACATGGTGGTATGTGCCGAGAGCATGTGTGAAGAAGTACACCCCTGCAGGGTTAACATCATCTATTCGAATAGCCGTGTCTGCGGAAAAGGACTTCTAGTTTGCCTGTACAGTTCATAGACAAGTGAAAGTGGATACTCTAAAATGCGCAAGATAAGCGTGAGTGCTATGGATGGCGTTCTCGTAGGGAGACGGGAGCGAGCCATAGTGGTGTATTGATGTGGTGAATATGTGGACTCGCGTGCGCCACCTCAAAAGAGTTACTTGCAGTCATAGTTCAGGGTCGCCACTGAGTCAAAGTTGGCTTGGTGCTGTTAAACTCCACCACCCCCTTTGTTGATACTGATGCATATGTAGCTAGTTCTGATGTAAGTCTTGCTAGGTACATTTGTACTCACGTTTGCTTAATTTATGTTTTTGCAGAGAGATTTCAGTCTCACTAGTAGTTCCACGTGGACTTCGACGTTTAGCTTGATACCTCAGCTACGATCTTGTGCCCTCGGCAGGATCTGGTAGTTAGTCAGGCTTCTCAGCCTTTTTCATGTGTAGATGTCTGTACTCAGACATGTTAAGCTTCCGCATGTGCTTTGACTTGTATGCTCTGAATGTTCGGTCATGAGACCCATGTTTGTAATATCTCGCTCTTCGGAGCCTTATGAATAAATACTTTGAGATATAGAGTTTTGATGTGATGCCATGTTGTATTTGCACATATCGAGCACATTGTGTGTATGATTTGAAATGCTTGGTATGTGTGGGATCCGACAACCTAGTTGTTTATCCTTGGTAGCCTCTCTTACCGGGAAATGTCTCCTAGTGCTTCCACTGAGCCATGGTAGCTTGCTACTTCTCCAAAACACTTAGGCTGGCCATCATGTGTCCTTCTTCATTCCTGTGTCTGTCCCTTCGGGGAAATTTCACACGGAGTCTACCGGAGTCCTGTTAGCCCAGCTGCTACAGCCCGGGTTCACTCGCTGATGACCGACACGTTCATTGCTGGGTCACGTATGCCTGTCCCTGTAAGTTAGTGCCACTTTTGGTTTATGACTAGTCATGTCGGCCCGGGTTCTTTGTCATATGGATGCTAGTGACACTATCATATACGTGAACCAAAAGGCGCAAACGGTCCCGGGCCAGGTAAGGTGGCACCCGTGGGAATACCGTGCGTGAGGCCGCAAAGTGATATGATGTGTTACATGCTAGATCGGTGTGACTTAGGATCGGGGTCCTGACACCCGCCGATGGGCACCATCTGGGCGACGCGAGCGCTGAGAGCGGCCCAGCGCTCAGCGCGGGCTCGACGAGCATCGTCCATGGAACTGGTGGAGAGGTGGAGTGTGGATCAACGAAGGAAAAGCTTCGGCGCACGCCTACCTGGCGTGCCAAATGTCTGATTCAGGGTTCCGCAGACCCTTGAGAGGTTCGAACTCTGGGGTGCGCATGAAGGACTCTTTCTCCCAAGCCTGCCTACCTAATGATTGCACGGCCTAGCTCGATGAACCCAAAGAACACGGGACACAGAGGCTTATACTGGTTCGGGCCACCGCGTGGTGTAATACCCTACTCCAATGTGGTGGTGGTGGATTCCCTCGAGGGCTATGGATGAACTAGTACAGTGGCTGAACAGCCTTAGGAGGAGAGGTGTTCATGAGCTCGATGAGCTGGTGGATGTGAAGATGGAATGGATCCAA
This sequence comes from Aegilops tauschii subsp. strangulata, assembly GCF_002575655.3. Lineage (NCBI taxonomy): Eukaryota > Viridiplantae > Streptophyta > Magnoliopsida > Poales > Poaceae > Aegilops > Aegilops tauschii. The sequence goes on along the minus strand of NC_053037.3, from coordinate 204,522,342 downwards.
TGCAAGATGATCCTGCAGTTCCAGTCCCCCTTCTATGGAGGTGGCTAGTCCTATTTATAGAGGCCCTAGTCCTCTTCCCGAATGAAGGCGGGAAGGGATCCCACAACGGCCAATTTTTAAGGGAGACAACTAGTACAAGCTATCTTAACAAAAGTAGTTTTCGCCTGCCAAATTCTCTGGTGGTTATGCTGCTGTGGGCTTCGCGATGACCTCCGTCCTACCGTCCTTCTGGTCTTGGTCTTGTTGCACTGATATGGAAACCTCTGACTGATGCCTCGGGACTCCTCGCCTGCGCTTGCCTCTTTAGCACCAAAGAGGAAACTAGTACACTGCGCCTGCTGGCGCCCGCCTGGCCTTGGTCGTCATGGCTCACGTAATGGAACCTTGCGAGGTGCCCCGGCATAGATATCTCCGCTCCTCGGGAGCCAGCCTAGTGAGGCCGCCCCCAGGGAGGTCTTGGTGTCGTCCGCCTCGCGAGGCTTGGCCCCTCGCGAGGGTCGTGAGTAGTTGCTGCCAAAGCTGGGCCGTACCGGGCCGTTGATGGAGCCATGCCACGGGCCGCAGGCAGGCAAGTCTGGGCACCCCCGTTCCCATGACGCCGACACAGGTGGTTGAACAGTAAGTGCAGAAATTAAGGCTTTCTTGAGTGTTTCGAAGGCTTCTAAACAATCATCATCAAAAACAAAAAGAACATCATTTTGCAAAAGATATGTAAGGGGCCTAGAAATTTTAGATAAGTCTTTGATAAATCTCCTATAGAAACCAGCACGACCTAAGAAACTACGAATACCTTTGATATCTTTAGGACATGGCATTTTCTCAATTTGATCAACCTTAGCCTTGTCCACCTCAATACCTCTTTCAGAAATTTTATGGCCCAAAACAATACCTTCCAAAGGGGCACTTCTCCCAATTCAAGACAAGATTTGTTTGCTCGCATCTCTGCAAAACTCGATCAAGATTGCTTAAACAATCATCAAAAGACTTCCCATAAACAGAGAAGTCATCCATGAAAACCTCAACAATCTTTTCACAAAAGTCAGAGAATATAGCAGTCATACATCTTTGAAAGGTAGCAGGTGCATTGCATAAACCAAAAGGTATACTGCTATAAGCATAAGTTCCAAAGGGGCAAGTGAAAGTGGTCTTTTCATGATATGGTTGAGAAACAGGTATTTGTGAAAAACCAGAGTATCCATCGAGGAAGCAAAAATGTGTGTGCTTAGATAATATTTCTATCATTTGATCAATAAAAGGCAGAGGGTAATGATCTTTTCTAATTGCTTTGTTTAATTTTCTAAAATCAATTACAATTCTATAGCCTGTAACAATTCTTTGTGGAATAAGTTCATTCTTATCATTAGGAACAACAGTAATACCTCCTTTCTTAGGGACACAAGGAACATGACTTACCCATCTACTATCAGCTATAGGATAGATTATACCTACTTCCAGAAGTTTTAATATTTCCGTTCTTACCACTTCCTTCATCTTCGGATTTAACCAACGTTGGTGATCAACAACGGGTTTAGCATCAGGTTCCATATTAATCTTGTGCTGACATAGAGTGGGACTAATGCCCTTTAAATCATCAAGATTATATCCAATAGCAACTTGGTGCTTCCTTAGAACTTTCAGTAATCTTTCTTCTTCATGTTCTGAAAGGTTAGCACTAATAATAACAGGATATATCTTCTTCTCATCAAGATAAGCATATTTCAAAGTGTCTGCCAATTGTTTTAATTCAAACACAGGATCACCTTTAAGTGGAGGAGGACCTCCTAGAGTTTCAATAGGTAAATTGTGTTTAAGCAGAGGACGTTGTTCAGAGAAAATATTATCCATTTCATGCATATGTAAATCATTTTCATGGTCTAGCAGATATTGTTCTAGAGGATTAGTAGGAGGCACAGCAATAGAAGCAAGACCAATTATTCCATCCTTACTAGGAAATTCTTTTTTATGAGGTTTTCTACTAAACTTGGACAAATTAAACTCATGAGACTCATCACCAAAGCTAACACCGACAGTTTGTTTCTCACAATATATTTTAGCATTAACAATGTTCAAGAAAGGTCTACCAAAAATAATGGGACAAAAATCATCTTGTGGGGAACTAAGAACAAGAAAATCAGTAGGATATTTTATTTTTCCACACAAGACTTCAACGTCTCTAACAATCCCAATTGGTGAAATAGTATCTCTATTAGCAAGTTTAATAGTAACATCTATGTCCTCTATCTCCGCGGGTGCTATGTCATTCATAATTTCTTGATATAAGGTAAAGGGAATAGCACTCACGCTAGCACCTATGTCACATAAACCGTGATGACAGTGATCTACTATTTTAACTGAGACAACGGGCATGCCAACAACGGGTCTATCTTTATCCCTTTTATTGGGTTTGGCAATTCTAGCAACTTCATCACAGAAGTAAATAACATGCCCATCTATATTTTCTTCCAGGAGATCCTTAACCATAACAACACTAGGTTCTACTTTGATTTGTTCATCAGGTTTAGGTGTTCTAATATAACTTTTGTTGACCAGAGTTGAAACTTTAGCATGTTCCTTCATCCTAACAGGGAAAGGTGGATTCTCAAGATAAGCAGTAGGAACAACTGGATCAACATTATAAATAATAGTTTCCTCTTTAGCTAGCTAGTACCAGTTCTTTAATTTCTTCTTTAATTGGTGGGTGATATTTAAACCACTTATCCTTAGGGAGATCAACATGAGTAGCAAATGATTCACAAAAGGAGGCTACTATCTCAGAGTTAAGTCCATATTTAGTGCTAAACTTTTGAAAAGCATCGGTATTCATAAAAGATTTAACACAATCGAACTTGAGCTTAATACCTGACTCTTTACCTTCGCCGAGTTCCCAATCTTCAGAGTTGCGTTTAATTCTGTCCAAAAGATCCCACCAGAATTCAATAGTCTTCTTCATAAAAAACCAGCACAAGAAGTATTAAGCATGGATCGATCATTATGAGAAAGCCGAGCATAAAAATTCTGGATAATAATTTCTCTTGAGACATAATGATTGGGGCATGAATATAACATTGACTTAAGCCTCCCCCAAGCTAGAGCGATACTTTCTCCTTCACGAGGACAAAAAATTTATCTGTAATTTCACGATGAACTAGATGGATAGGATATTTTATTTGGTGAAACTCCAATTTCCACCGATTCCAATTCCAAGATCCAATATCATCGCATAGCCTATACCATGACAATGCTTTGCCCTTCAAAGATAAAGGGAAAACCTTCTTCTTAACTTCATCTCCGGGTAAACCTGCAAGCTTAAACAATCCAGAAATTTCTTCCACATATATCAAGTGCATATCAGGATGTTCGGTTCCATCTCCTACGTAAGGATTAGCTAGCAATTGTTCTATCATACCCGAAGGAATTTCATATTCAATATTTTCAGTAGGTGCAGTAGGTTAAGGGGTAACTAATTGTGGTTCCAGTCGATGTGAAGATACCCCAAACAAACCCCTCAAAGGATTGTTTCCCATAGTAACAAGTGACAATAAATTTCAGCACGTAGTAATAATTTTGCCTTACAAATTTCCACTTACCAAGAGCGCTTCACTCCCCGGCAACGGTGCCAAAAATAGCCTTGATGACCCACAAGTATATGGGATCAATTGTATCAGTAAGAGTGTCAAACCCAATGTGGAGCAGAAGGAAATGACAAGTGGTTTTCAGCAAGGTAATGTCTGCAAGTGCTAAAATTGTAAGTAACAGAGTAGTTTGATAGGAAGATAATTTGGAACGAGCAAATAACGATAATAGTAACAAAAGTGCAGCAAGGTATCCCAATCCTTTTGAGTAAAAGTACAGGCCAAAACGGTCTCTTATAATAAGCAAAGCGTTCTTGAGGGTACACGGGAATTTCATCTAGTCACTTTCATCATGTCTATTCGATTCGTGTTCGCTACTTTGATAATTTGATATGTGGGTGGACTGGTGCTTAGGTGTTGTTCTTACTTGAAAAAACCTTCTACTTATGATTAATCCCCTTGCAAGAATCCGCAACTACGAGAAAAGTATTAATAATAAATTCTAACCATAGCATTAAACTTTTGGATCCAATCGGTCCCTTACGGAATAGCGCATAAACTAGGGTTTAAGCTTCTGTCACTCTGGCAACCAATCATCAAATAACTACTCCCCAATGCATTCCCTTAGGCCCAAATATGGTGAAGTGTCATGTAGTCGACGTTCACATGACACCACTAAGGGAATCACAACATACATACTATCAAAATATCGAACACATATCAAGTTCACATGATTATTTGCAACATGATTTCTCCCGTGACCTCAAGAACAAAACTAACTACTCACAAGTGATAAACATGCTCAAGATCAAAGGGGTATTAAATAGCATATTGGATCTGAACATATAATCTTCCACCAAATAAACCATATAGTAATCAACTACAAGATGTAATCAACACTATTAGTCACCCACAAGCACCAATCTATAGTTCTGGTACAAAGATTGAACACAAGAGGTGAACTAGGGTTTGAGAGGATATGGTGTTGTTGAAGATGTTGATGGAGATTGCCCTCCCCAAGATGGGAGAGTTGTTGGCGATGATGATGACGACGATTTCCCCCTCGGGGAGGGAAGTTCCCCCGGCGGAATCGCTCCACCGGAGGGCAAAAGTGATCCTGCCCAAGTTCCGCCTCGAGATGGAGGCGCTGCATCGCGAATGTCCTCTCCTTATTTTTTCTAGGTCAAAATGACTTATATACCAGAAGATGGGCACCAGAGGTGGGCTGGGCTGAGCACAACCCACCAAGGCGCGCCTGGGGGGCCAGGCGTGCCTGGTGTCTTGTGCTCACCAGGTGGCCCCCCTCCGGTGGTTATTTGCTCCATTATTTATTATTTATTCCATAAAAATCTTGGTGAAGTTTCAGCTTATTTGGAATTGTGCAGAATAGGTATCCTGACGTAGTTTTTTCACGTCCAGATTTCCAGCTGCCGGAATTCTCCCTCTTTGTGTGTACCTTGCATATTATGAAAGAAAAGGCATTAGAATTACTCATTTAAGCTGGAAATTTAACAGGACATTCTCCTATCCATATCATCTCTCTCCACAAAGTTTTGACTCAATTTAGCAGGATATTCTCCCTCTTTGACGTAATTTTTCCAAGTTTCTGTCCAGAGAGATGCTATATGAAGAAAGTGCTAGTTTGGTTCATTCAAATGGCACGAAACTTTTTGAACATATTCATATCTTCAAATCATTGAGCCATGCCCATTTTCACCTCATTTCATGCACCTATGCACTACAAAAAAGACACTTATGTGATGATATGTGTTTGTCACAGTAGGTCACGTTTTCTGTCATGCATGTATATCCATGACAAATTTATGACAGAATCAAGATAGTCATACCTGTGCTATCGTAGAAGCGTTCCATGACATTACCAAAATTATCATCACGGAAGTGTCCACTTCCATGATGATAAATGGCGCGTCATAGAAGTGCTTTCGTCAAGGGTGACCGACAGATGGCATCCACCGTAACGGGACGCCGTTAAGCTATCGGGTCCGGTTTTGGATCCGACAACCCGTTAACAGCCCGGACCAATGGGAATTTTCCATGTGTAAACTTCTCATTGGCCGAAGGAAACACATGTGGGCTCAACATTCGGACAGATGTCATCCACTAATTGGACAGGAGGCGCCTATGATACCTCGACACGTGGCACGGCCCAACAGAGGCCCATTCCGGTGAAAAGGCCAGCCCGTTTGACTTGGTCAAAAGGTAACAGGCCGGCCCACGGAAAGCCTGTTAACGGCCTGTTCGTATATAGCCCATTTACGGCCCACTTACTACCGGCCCGTTACGGCCAATCGGAATTAAGCCCAATAGCTTCATCTAGGCCGTCCAATATGATTCCAGCCCGTTGTAACTTCCGGCCCATGTATGGCCCATGATGTCTTTCGGCCCATATGAGGCCCTTTGTAACTCTCGGCCCATTAAATGCCTGAGATGAAACTGGCCCATAATGAGCAGTGTATTGCTTTATACCCATTAACGGCCCATTATTTCGTCGGCCGTTTCCAGCCCGTGTTAACTTTCGGCCTTCTAAGGGCCCATTTATTCTTGGGCTCATTTCTAGAATTCGGTTAGATACGGTCCGTTACTGGCCTGTTCCATTTGTGGGCCAAATACAGCCTGTGGTTACATTCGGCCCGTTTGTGGCCCGTTAACCCGTTGGGCTGTTTTCATAGCATTATCAAATACAGCCTATTAACGGCCCGTTATGGTCCACGAATAGTGTCGTGGAATTGTCACGGCAGATGTCCTAGTGGAAGGACTTAGTCGTGGAACCATCGCAACTAGGAAGCTTAAAGGGGTTAAAATGGGACAAAGGACATGAGGGTTTATACTGGTTCGGCCGCTTGCGGTGAAGGTAGAGGCCTAATCCAGTTTGAGGTGGTATTGCTTATGTTTCGATTACTAGGGAGCGAATCCGCTAGACCTAGCTTTCGATCTGATCTTACTTGCCCTGAACCGCCGCCAAGTCGTCCCTTTATATACATAGGTCGACGCCCTGCGGCTTTACAGAATCCCGGCCGGCTCATAAACAGTGTCCGGCTCAGTCTCTAACTATCCCTGCCTTACAATACAAGTTATTTACATATGGCGGTTTATCTCTACGGGCCTTAAGTCGCGTTTGGGCTTTGGGCCCTTATCTTGAACCGCCATCTTCCAGAGCTGTCTTGGGCTTCATGAATCGCCATAGGTATAACCGGCCCCTCCTAGGTGGGTCATACCTAATAGCTATTTTCCCAACATTAGGCCCCAGATCGATTTGAACTGGTTCATGTCAATCTTCAACACTTATAGAAAATCTTCTGCTCTTCATCGTACGAGAATTTGTAATCCGCCGTGACGTCATCTTCTAAATTTCTGATAACCCGCCATGACGTCATCTGCCATTACTTCACACTTTATCCAACGCATCTCAACGGATCCTTATCTTAATGACCATCCCGAAAATCAAGGCGTCCTGGTAGCTGGATAACCATATTTTCGGCCTCCTCGTTTCTCGCGCCCACTTAAGAGTCCTTCCTTATAAATAGGGACGACCGGTCTTTCCTCATTATCCCCCTTTCCAGCGTCTTCTTACTCTCGCACTCTTCTGTCGCTCGAGCTCCGCCGCCGCCGCAGAGCACCTCGTCTTCCTCAACCTCGGCCGCTTCATCAACCTGAATCGATCTAGAGAACGGCGGCGACCCTCCGCGTTAGATCTACAGTTGTAAGTTTTTGCTTTCCCAAACCTCAGATCCGCATTAGGGTTTGCGAGTTTCTCCGTGTTCTTCGCAGTTCATCATAGTTCATCTTCCCAGCTGCTCCGCAAGCTTCTTTGATCTGAGAACGGTGTTAAACCAATGCGGTAGTTATTTTATTTCTATTTTTGATATCAATAGATCCCCTTTCCAAGAAGCCAAATCTTGTGAAAGCTCATGAACTCATCTGTACTGGTTTTTAGGTCTAGATTTATTTTTCTTTTCCTGGCCAGTCGTTGATCCAAAATAATAGCTGCAGCCTGTGAAATCTGCTTATGTAACACTCAGGCAAAAACTGCATTTTTTAGATCCATTTAGCCATGGCGGCTCAAACTACCGACTTAATTTGAAATGCTTCACAGACATCATCCAACTTATCATGGCGGCTTAAATAATTTGCACTGCTCATGGCGGTTTACGTAACCTGACATAATTTAGCCGTATATCATTAGGCCCCTTTGTAAGCCGCCATCTTGAATATGCACTATAATATTTTCCTTCTCCGGCTTAAGTTTGAACCGGCAATTTCACTTTTTTGTTAGGCTTCCATCTTCATAATGCCGCCCAAAACACCCACTACATGCAATTGGGTCAAGTCCATTGTCACAGATAGCACACTTGATGATTTTGTGAAGACTGGCTATCTGCCAAAGAAGGAAATCATGTCCTACCGTGCACCTGACCCAACCGAGGAAAAGCCTCAACCCAAAGAAGGGGAAGTCATTGTCTTCACTGACCACATGAACCGGGGTTTTTCCCCACCCGGCTCAAAGTTTTTTAGAGACGTCCTACACTTTTTTGATCTTCGTCCTCAAGACATTGGACCCAACTCCGTGTCTAATATTTGCAACTTTCAAGTGTTCTGTGAGGTGTATCTTGGAGAAGAACCCAGCTTGCTACTCTTCAGAGAGCTATTTTATTTGAACCGCCAGAATGAACGTGCCAACGGGCCTAGCTTGGAACTTGGTGGGGTCTCAATCCAGCGACGGAGAGACGCCATTTTCCCTTATGCAAATCCACCGAGTCACCCCAAAGACTGGAACCAGACATGGTTCTATTGCCAAGACACTTCTCCGGCTGATGAGAACCCTCTGCCCGGCTTTCGCGCCCTGCGCCTCGAGTCTACTCATCCTCTACCAGACAAGTTGTCCGCTGCTGATCGCCAGAAACTCGCCACCACCATGACTAAAGTCAAGGCTCTTTTGGGGAATGGTTTAAGTGGTATCGACTTAGTCCGGGTTTGGCTTGCCTGGCGGATCATCCAATTGAGCCACCGTTCTGGTTTGATGTGCACCTACACAGGCGAGAAAAATGATCCTCTGCGGCACAGCCCTGACAATTTGTCTGACGACATCATTGATGATATGACAAAGTCGCTCTTGCATAAGAGCCTAGCAGACTGTGGCAAGGTGGGCTTAAGCCCTTTCTGCAAAGCTAACCCGGCTCCAGCGGTAAGCCGCTAAATTGATCATTTTTACCTTTACCCATGAGGTTTTGTCTTTACTCAGACTCTTGCTGGCTTTCACAGGCTAATGACCAATTTTGGAAGGCAAAATATGATCATGAAGCTGCAAAGAGAGCCAGGAAGGCCATGAAAGCCGCCCGGAAAGCCGCCGCCAAGAAGAAAGGAAATAAGATCAGTGCCTCAGACTTGCTTCGACTAGAAGATACCTCTGAGTCGGAGGTAGCTCTTGACTCATTAGGCTCCTTTTTTAATTACCTTATTGACACTGATTATCATCAGGAGGACACGGGAACGAGTCACGAAATGGATGAAGAGGTAACTATTATTTCCTCCGACTCCGAGCCTTTGCCAAGACCTAAAATCCGAAGAGTGGCCCAGAAAGTAATATTTTCATATCCTTTAGCTTATCAAGATCCTCAATTTCTTTTGAAGCAAAAGATGCATGAGAGCCGGAGGCAGACCCGGACTAGCAAGGACGCAGAACTCTCCTCCGGCTTACCAAATACACCAAGAAATCGCCGGAACGAGGTCACTTCCGACTTAACTCCTTTTTATCCTTTGGCGGGTCTCACTGGTCAACCACTCAATTCTTTGGACTCGAATTATCAGGAAACTTCACCTTCCTCCGGTGACTCACTCTAGTCCAACATGCCAGCTTTCAAGACCGCTCCAGGGTAATGATAACTTACTTATCCTGTATTCATTTCAATTCTTTATACTTGTACTGATATTGTGATCTTATGCAGCGGAAAAGCAAAGCCCAGCAAGAAGGTGAAAAAGAACAAGCCGGCCGAAGAGCCATCCTTCAATGAGCGGGAACACCTGACGACCGCGCCAAAAGCCTCTGTTCCTGAGCCACCACTTGAACCGGCACATGACACGCCAACATCAATTACTGACCAGCTTGCCGATCAAACCGCCGATGGCTTTGAAAATCACGAAGTCTCTAGCCCGGCTAAGACAGATGACCCAAAAGATGCTAATGTTGAAATCACCAAGACTGGCTACACTGAGCCGGGGAGACCTACTGTGCTAGCCAAGTGTTCTGCCAAAGAAGAGCACCTGGAATGCCATAAGGTCAGATTTGACATTGCTGATTATACTAACATGAGCATTGGGGAAGTTTTTTCTGGATGTCTTAGCCAAGTGCACAGCAGCCGTGACCTCGAAGTTGATATGGTGAAGCAAATGCACCAGAAATTTGAGTTATAAATTCTTTCCCTTCACTGAATTATCCTTACTATGCCAGCCCCCAAGTCTATTGCTTATGATGAATATGATGTAGACTTAGAACAGACGTATAAGATTTAGTAATATCTTTTGGTCAAACCTGTAAAAATCCGGCTTATTTCGTAGTCCTCAAGGGCTGGCTTAATCAACATTTAAGAGCCGGTCCTTCACATGCTTGTGCAGAATATAGGCCTTGTGTAGATTTAACAGCAATATGCATTAGCCCCCAAGTGCCAAGCACTCTTGCTTGCAAAGTGTTTGGGACTTACTCTCATGAACCACCACTTAAATAAAACTTTCATTAGACATCAGCCCCCAAGTGCTAAGTACTCTTGCTTGCAAAGTATTTGGGACTTGACATTGTATGCTAACATTCATGATTTTTTGACCAGGCATTTGCACAGGCCACCACTACTCAACTTCAATCAGAACTGCATGATTTGAAGAACCGGCTGGAGGCTCAGGAGGCCGAAACTCAAAAATCCAATTCCAAATTTTAATTCAGCGTGGCTGAACAAGAGAAATTGAAATGCGAGTTTGAAGTTGGAAAGAAGGCCTGGGCTGAAGAAAAAATTGCCTTAACACAACAAGCTGAGACAGCAGAAAAGGCTCTTGAAGAGGTGACCACTGAATTATCCGGCTTAAAACGCCATATATCTCAGATGGTCTCAGCAATCTTTGGTAAGTCGCCTTGCAAGTGTCAAATATTGAATCTTTCTAATGATCATATGAATTGTGATTAACTCACCTGATATTGCTATGCAGGCTCCAGGAGCTCCAACCTTAACCAAGACATGCTGGTGAAGCTGAAGGCGGTTTATACGCTCGTGGAACAACTTTACACTGGATCTTAGCGTGCCTTGGCTGAAGTGGCCCTGTCAAACAAAATCCCCACACTCTTAGTGGATGTGCTAAAGCGGCTTTCTGTGCTGCCCCAGCGGTTCAATGAATTAAGGCGACCATCTACAAGAGCCGGAGCCATAGCTGCTTTAAGCCGGGCCAAGGCATGGCTACCGGAGTTACACCCGGCCGACATCGCCATTGGATATCCAAGCCTTAAGGAGGATGGCACATCGTTTGAGTAGGAGGACTTCACCGCTTGTGTGAAGGAAATACGCCCTGTGGCCACCCTGATTGTTGATGACACGGATCTCACCAAGTACCAGCCGGGTTATGACGCGGAAAATCGGAGGATTCCAACGCTGCATTATAAAGTGACCACCCTGGTCCCTCCAATCCGTAAGCATACCTTCGCCCCTGAAGTTGACCCGGCCGGACTAATTGATGATGAAACTGAATTTGAAGCTTTGAATGGCATTGACTGGTCATCATCAACCTTCCAGGACAGGGAACAGGACGGAGGAGCGGAAAGGGTTGATCCGGAAGCTTCAGGCCAACGAGAAAATTGACCCGCCAGGCAGCTCATATTTGTATCTTGCTGGAAAAAAAATTAATCATTTGGACTCGGTGAGTCATGTAATAGGGTAAAGATGACTTTCCTTTGTCATGCCATCGTGCACGTTTTGATGCTCAACACTGTTAAGCCGCCGCCTTATGTTCTCCCTATTTAAACTTATCATCTGTTTTCGGTATCCATAAGAAAGTCTTTGAACTATCCTGCACACAGAAATAGATCAAAAGAACCCTTGGTGGCTTACCGCAGGGCAGGTCATAATATCTTACGTACAACCATTAATATTGAAAGAAGAGACACAGATAAGCCTGTTATGAATTATAGCTTTGAAATACAACTATAATATCATACCTGTGATTTTGAATTTGTACTGTTGGTTCATGTGACCTGAACAGTAAGGGTGATAACCCAATTCTTTAGAATCCAACACTTCCAAATGTATGATGATTGTCATACGCTGGCGACTTATTATTGAAAATCAAGCCGGGTTAAAGTTAAACAACACTTATACTTGGATCTGGATAAAAGCCTGAAGACAAAAACAAAGATTGTTTGCAGAAAAACTTAAGCAAAATAGAAAGAAAAATTTGAGGCTTCTGATTCGAATACGATCAGTAAACCGGACCAAAGGGGTTAAGCTAGGATTCGAATACGATCATGTAACCCCCAGTGGCTTTGGCATTGCGCCGATCAAGAGGGTACCGACAGCTATGTTCTCTTTGGTGAATACGACCTATGTTTGAACAGGAAGCCCCCAAATGACCTTGAGAGTTTTTTAACGACTCTAATTCGAATACGATCAAAGTCAGACCCAAAAGGGGTTAAGCTATGATTCGAATATGATCAAGAAGCCCCCTAGTGAGTTTGGCATTGTGCCGATCAAGAGGGTACCGATAGCTATGTTCTCTTTGGTTCGAATACGACCTATGTTTGAGCAGGAAGCCCCCTAGTGATCATGAGGTTTAACGGCTAGATTCGAATACGATCATGAGCCGGACCAAAGGGTTAAGCTGGATTTGAATACGATCAGCCCCCGATTGGTCATTTTAAATTTATGATGATGAAGACATATGATCATTGAGGATGAAAAGGACACAGGTCCTGCTTTTTTACTTATCATAATATATACATCGTCAAAATATGTACATCATGAGAGCCGGCGGCTCAAGTATAGTAAGGACGAAGATGAGTGATATTCCACGGCCGGCGGGTCTCCTCCTCCGACTTACGTGAGTCTTTGTGCTCTCGAACATCCATAAGGTAGTATGACCCGTTGTTCAAGTTCTTGTTGACCACAAAAGGCCCTTCCCAAGGTGGGGATAACTTGTGTGCATCAGTTTGATCCTGGATGAGCCGGAGCACCAAGTCACCTTCTTGAAAGGTTCTGGTCTTAACTCGGCGGCTGTGATAACATCACAGGTCCTGTTGGTAAATCGCCCAGCGGGCTGCTGCCAAGTCACGCTTTTCATCTAACAGGTCCAGTGCATCCTGACAGGCTTGTTCATTATCAGCTTCAACGTAAGCCGCCACGCGGGGCGAGTCATGACGGATGTCACTTGGTAGAACCGCCTCTGCTCCATAAACCATGAAGAAAGGCGTATAACCCGTAGACCTGTTAGGGGTAGTATTGATGCTCCATATCACAGAGGGTAACTCCTCCACCCAACAACCCGGCGTCTGTTGTAAAGGGACCATAAGCCGGGGCTTGATGCCTTTCAAGATTTCCTGATTGGCCCATTCAGCTTGACCATTGGATTGGGGGTAAGCTACTGATGAAACATCAAGCCGGATATGCTCACGTTGACAGAACTCCTCCATGGCGCCTTTGGATAGATTAGTACCGTTGTCAGTTATGATGCTGTGTGGAAAACCAAAATGAAAGATCACCTTTTTCATAAATTGAACCGCCGTAGCTGCATCACACTTACTAACCGGCTCTGCCTCAACCCACTTTGTGAATTTGTCAACTGCCACCAGAAGGTGAGTCTTTTTATCTTTGTACCTTTTGAAAGGCCCAACCATATCAAGCCCCCAGACCGCAAATGGCCAAGTAATTGGAATCATCCTCAATTCTTGAGCCGGCACGTGAGCCCGTCGTGAGAATTTCTGGCAACCATCACATTTACTGACTAGATCCTCCGCATCAGCGTGAGCCGTCTGCCAATATAATCCATGACGGAAAGCTTTGGCCACAAGAGATTTTGAACCGGCCTGATGGCCACAATCTCCTTCATGAATCTCACGAAGAATTTCTTGACCTTCCTCAGGAGAGACACATCGTTGAAACGCCCCCGTGACTCTGTGATGATGCAACTCACTGTTGGCGATTGTCATCGACTTGGACCGCCGGGTTATCTGTCTAGCCAAGGTTTCATCCTCAAGCAACTCGCCCCGGGTCATATAAGTCAAATATGGCACTATCCAATCTGGGATGACGTGAAGAGCTGCTACCAATTGAGCCTCCGGGTCTAGAACAGCCAAGTCTTCCTCTGTAGGCAACTTGACAGAAGGGTTATGCAGAATATCTAAGAAAGTGTTAGGCAGCACCGGCTTACGCTGAGACCCTAACCGGCTCAAAGCATCAGCCGCCTTGTTCTTTCTGCGATCAATGTGCTCCACTTGGTAACCCTTGAAATGTCCAGCAATGGCATCAACTTCACGGCGGCAAGCCGCCATGAGAGGATCCTTGGAACCCCACTTGCCTGATACTTGTTGAGCCACCAAATCTGAGTCGCCGAAGCACCGTACTCGGCATAAGCTCATCTCCTTAGCCATCCGAAGACCATGGAGCAAGGCCTCATACTCAGCTGCATTGTTAGTACAGGGAAACATCAACCGTAGCACATAACAAAATTTGTCACCACGGGGGGAAGCAAAAACAAATCCAGCCCCGAGCCCTCCAATTGCGTGGACCCGTCAAAATGAATAGTCCAATAGGTGTTGTCCGGCTTTTCTTCAGGCATCTACAGTTCTGTCCAATTTTTGATGAAGTCCACTAGTGCTTGCGACTTGATAGCAGTACGTGGCACATTCTTTAAACCATGAGGCCCAAGTTCAATGGCCCACTTGGCGATTGGTCCTGTGGCTTCTCTATTTTGAATGATATCTCCTAAAGGAGCAGAACTTACCACAGTGATGGGATGACCCTTAAAATACTGCTTAAGTTTCCGGCTTGCCATGAGCACCCCATAAACGAGCTTCTGCCAGTGTGGGCATCTTTGCTTGGACTCAGTAAGCACCTCACTGACATAGTAAACCGGCCGTTGAACCGGATATTCCTTGCTCGCCTCCTTGCGCTCTACAACAATGGCCACACATACGGCACGCGTGTTAGCAGCCACATATACCAATAATGGCTCCTTATCAATAGGAGCAGCAAGGACCGGCGGCTCAGGGAGCTGTCTCTTCAAATCTTCAAAGGCAGCGTTAGCAGCATCACTCCACACAAAGTCATCTGTCTTTTTCATCATCTGATACAACGGTATGGCCTTCTCACCTAACCGGCTCAAAGCAGCAATACAACCCGCCAAACGTTGAACATCATTGATACACGCCGGCTTAGCCAAAGAAGTGATTGCTTTGATCTTCTCCGGGTTAGCCTCGATGCCTCTATTAGAAACCAGAAAACCCAAAAGCTTGCCCATTGGCACTCCAAAAACAAACTTGGCTGGGTTAAGCATCATCTTGTAGACCCGGGGGTTATCAAAGGTTTCCTTCAAATCATCTATCAAAGTCTCCTTCTCTCTGGACTTCACCACAATTTCGTCCAGATAAGCATGAACATTGCGCCCAATCTGACTGTGAAGACAATTCTGCACACATCACTGATAAGTCGCATGGGCACAAAGACCAAAAGGCATAGACACATAGCAGAAGGCTCCAAACGGAGTAATAAAAGTCGTCTTCTCCTGGTCCTTGACTGCCATCTTGATCTGATGATAACCAGAATAAGCATCCAAAAAGCTCAAATGCTCACAACCCGCCGTAGCATCAGTGATTTGATCAATACGAGGGAGAGCGAAAGGATCAGCCGGACAAGCCTTATTTAAGTCCGTGTAATCCACACACATACGCCAGGTCTCGTTCTTTTTCATCATGAGCACCGGGTTAGCCAACCACTCTGGATGAAAAACTTCAATAATGAACCCGGCCGCCAAGAGCTAGGCCACTTCCTCACCAATGGCCTTACGCCTCTCCTCATTGAACCGCCGAAGAAACTGCCTGACCGGCTTAAACTTTGGATCGATATTAAGAGTGTGCTCAGCGAGTTCTCTCGGTGCACCTGGCATGTCAGAAGGTTTCCATGAAAAGATGTCCCGGTTCTCACGGATGAACTCGATGAGCGCGCTTTCCTATTTGGGATCCAGATTAGCACTGATACTGAATTGCTTAGATGAGTCACCTGGAACAAAATCAACAAGCTTAGTTTCATCAGCTGACTTAAACTTCAATACCGGCTCATGTTCTGTGGTTGGCTTCTTCAAAGACGTCATGTCCGCCGGGTCAACATTGTCCTTTTAGAATTTCAACTCCTCTGTTGCACAAACAGATTCAGCATAAGCAGCATCGCCTTCCTCACATTCCAAGGCTATCTTTCGACTCCCATGCACTGTGATGGTGCCCTTGTGACCCAGCATCTTGAGCTGCAGATAAACATAACACGGCCGTGCCATGAACTTGGCGTAAGCCGGCCGTCCAAACAGGGCGTGATATGGGCTCTTGATTTTGACCACCTCAAAGGTTAACTTTTCAGCCCTAGAGTCATGCTCATCTCCAAAGGCTACTTCTAGTTCAATCTTACCCACTAGGTATGCCGACTTACCAGGCACCACTCCATGGAAAACAGTATTGGACGTCTTAAGATTTTTATCAGCTAACCCCATGCGACGGAAGGTCTCATAATAGAGGATGTTGATGCTACTGCCTCCGTCCATGAGCATCTTAGTGAATTTATATCCACCAACCTGAGGTGCCACTACCAAGGCCAAGTGACCCAGATTGTCAACCCGGGGAGGGTGATCTTCCCTACTCCACAGAATAGGCTGCTCAGACCATCTTAAATAACAAGGAACTGTCGGATCAACAGCGTTCACAGCCCTCTTATGAAGCTTCTGGTCTCGTTTGCACAAACTGGTGGTGAACACATGATACTGTCCACTATTCAAGTGCTTTGGATTGCTTTGATATCCAGACTGCTGCTGCTGGTGACCTCCCTGGCCAGATTGCTGATTATAGCCACCTTGGTTTCCTTGAGAGCCTTGAAAGTTGGAATTTGAACCGCCGCCCGGGCCATGAAAACCGCCGCAACCTGAGCCGCCGCTCGTTCCATGGTTGCCGTCGAACATGTTAGAGTTCTTGAAAGCCTTCATGATCGTACAGTCCTTCCATAGGTGAGTAGCCGGCTTTTTGCTAGTACCGTGCCTTGGACGGGGTTCATTTAACAACTGCTCAAGAGTGGGACCTGACCCGCCGGACCGAGGTGGTGGTCTCCCCTTACATTGTTGATTGTTACCCTGTGCACTGGCGTTAGCCACAAACTCCAAGCTACCGTCAGCCTTACGCTTATTATTGCCTCCTTGATTCACCGGGTTATGCTAGTGCCCCTTGGCGTTGCCGTTCTTCTTTCTCTTCCCTGTCTTCTCATCATCAGACTCGGGATCCTTGGTACTATCAGAGTCGGCGTACTTGACTAGAGCCGCCATTAGCTGGCTCATGTCATTACAATCGCACATGAGCCGCCCTAGCTTCTGTTTCAGAGGCGTAAAACGGCAATTTTTCTCCAACATTAAGACTGCAGAACCGGCATCCATCTTATCAGATGAATGTATTATGGCATTGACCCGGCGCACCCAATGGGTTGTGGACTCACCCTCCTCTTGCTTGCAATTAGTCAGATCCACAATTGACATGGGATGCTTGCAGGTGTCTTTGAAGTTCTGAATAAACCGGGCTTTTAACTCTGCCCATGAACCAATGGAATTAGGTGGCAGCCCCTTTAACCAAGTGTGGGCCGTTCCATCCAACATCATGGCGAAGTACATGGCCATCGCAGCATCACTGACCTCTAGTAGTTCCAGGGCCATCTCATAGCTTTCAATCCATGCCCCGGGTTGTAAATCGTCCATGTAATTAGGCACTTTTCGAGGGCCCTTGAAATCCTTGGGCAAACGCTCATTACGTAGAGCCGGCACCAAGCAAGAGACACCACCAGTCCTCGTGGTCACGCCTGCCTCAATAGAAGTCGTCGGATAAACCGGAAAAGACTGGTAAGCTGCCCGCTGAGCCACCTGCTCAGCCGCCTCCTGAGCCGCCCGCTCAACCTCTTGACGTATCCTGTCCTGATCAACCAAGTTAAGAGCCCCATCACGCGCCGGGTCATGCCCGCACGGCTGGTCACGGCGCCGAGCGTTGCTTGAAACGGCTACTGAATCTATATGCCTGCTATAACTTGGGCTCTGGCTTGAGTGAGGTGTTGAGTGAATCCTGTCTTGACTATAAGAGTATGCCTCCTGCTGCGCCAGCGCCGTCTGAATAAGTTCTCTGACCCTTCGTGTTTCAATCGCTATCGGAGAGTCCCCTTCCATCGGGAGAGCCGCCAAACGTGCCTCTGCAGCAATCATGTTCTCCAAAGGGTTAGAATAATGACCCGGTGGTGTTAGTACATAATGAGGTGGAGCAGTATTCATACGAGGAGGTTCCATCACCCGTGGTTGAACCGGCGTCCCAGCCCCGGGCGTTGCAACCCGGTTTACCTCCGGCGGGTTACTGGGGCCTGCACCGGGTGTGCGCAAGAGGTTTCTAGGATCATAAGTCAAAGGCAGACGGGATTGAGCCTTATGGTGCCTTCTCCTCATGACCTCATTTGAAGCGTTCAGATCCATCGTAAGTTGGAAAGCCTCTGATTGAATCTGCTGCGCTCGAGCATCCAAAACCGCCCGCTCTGTGGCTAGCCTGACGTCCTCCGCTGCTAGGTTTTCTTTGGCTTGTGCTACCTGCTCACGTAACCATGCCACTTCTGCATCATGTTGAGCCTCATCCACTGGATTAACCACGGTAGTTAACAGGGCTGTCAACTTATCTATGAGATCCACCAGCACCTGAGCTGGTGGGCGCGCAGGGCCTCCTGCTCCGGCTGCCGCTGACCCGGAGGTTACCGCTGCCGCAGCCGTAGAGTTTTGAACAGGTTGCATGCCAGCCATGAAGATCCCTACTCTGCTAGGCGGTTCAAAGGGGTCCGGAATACTGCTGCCATCGGAATAGCCCCCAAGCTTGCCGTCTTGTAATTGATACAATGAATCCGTCTCACCCATGGACGACTCACCATCAGAGTAGATGGTCGCCTCACCGTTAGACGCGGATCCTTCAGAAAATCCCCCTCCATGGATGCATCCCACGAAGGCACGCTTCATGATAGGCTGAGCCTGGGCGGGTCTCGCACGCTAAGCCGTTTCGACGATGTCGGTGCAGATGTCCGGCTCAGGGCCCGGCTCGCCGATCTGGCCGATGAAGATGTGGATTCCGCCGAAGGGGACCCGATACCTGTGCTCAATTTAGCCGGCGTCGGGGCCCCAGCCTGTGTCATTGATGTAGAGCTTCCCGCGATGACTCTTGGTCATCCGGCCCACAGCGTATCCCTTGAGCCCTTCGAAGTTGCCCTTCAAGAACTCAAATCCACCGTGCGTAGGCCCCACGGTGGGGCCAACTGTCGTGGAATTGTCACGGCAGATGTCCTAGTGGAAGGACTTAGTCGTGGAGCCATCGTAACTAGGAAGCTTAAAGGGGTTAAAACGGGACAAAGGACACGAGGGTTTATACTGGTTCGTCCCCTTGCGGTGAAGGTAAAGGCCTAATCTAGTTTGAGGTGGTATTGCTTATGTTTCGATTACTAGGGAGCGAATCCGCTTGACCTAGCTTTTGATCTGATCTTACTTGCCCTGAACCGCCGCCGGGTTGTCCCTTTATATACAGAGGTTGACACCCCGCGGCTTTACAGAATCCCAGCCGGCTCATAAACAGTGTCCGGCTCGGTCTCTAACTATCCCTGCCTTACAATACAAGTTATGTACATATGGCGGTTTATCTCTACGGGCCTTAAGTCGCCTTTCGGCTTTGGGCCCTTATCTTTAACCGCCATCTTCCAGAGCTATCTTGGGCTTCATGAATCGCCATAAGTATAACCCGGCCCCTCCTGGGCGGGTCATACCTAATAGCTATATTCCCAACAAATAGTACGACCCATGTTTGGCGAAATGATTATACGCCCCGTAGAAGGCCCATGGATCCTACGGCCCGTAGAAGACCAATGGATCCTACGGCCCGTAGAAGGCCCATTGATCATACGACCCGTAGAAAGTCCATGGATCCTACGGCCCCTAAAAACGCGGAAAAAAACTGCAGTGACTACAAGCAAACAACTAAACAAGACAATAAGGAAATAAATAAGCAAGCAACTAACGCTAGCCTATTACACCTATTACACATATTACATCCACTGGGCATCAAAGTTCACCACCAGTGCAAATATAGGGAACAACGCAGCATATTACATACACTGGCCGTCAAAATTGGCCACCAGTGCAAATAAACACAGCAACAAAACAAGTCCATAACTGAAACAACTTCAGAAGAGCTCAAGAAATGTTATCCTGGGTATCCACCATGCTGGCAATAAGCTTAGCAAGCTTATTAGCTTTGTCCTGTTTGGCGCTAAAATCCTCCAACGCTTGCTGTTGCACCAGAAAGTATGCATCTGAATGCTCCAGGGACTTCTGCAGTCCTTCCAATTCTTGTCGCAGCACAGCTGATCGATGTCTTTCAGCTTGTAGTTGAGACTCAAGAAACCAAACTGATTCAGACAGTGAGTTTGAATAGCTTGTGCAAGCGGTTGTGGCCAGTAACTCGAACAGTAAACCAAGACAGGACTTTGGGGTTGCCTCACTGTCTTCAAGATAGTTTTCCTTAGATGTTTTATCAGCTTTGTTGGAGATCAACAAGGATGTCTCACGATCCTGAACCTTATCTGCATTACTTCCTTTATCATTGCTTAATAAGGCACTCTTCCCCAATATTCTGTCAGCATTCTAAAAGAAGAAACAAGCAGACACATAACAGGTTTAGCATGTACTAGTATATGAAACTCATTTCGGTGAACCAGTTCATTAGTAAGGTGGACAAGATTAAACTACCAAGTCTTCTATTGCCAAGTAGTACATTATAAAAGAATCAAAAGAAAATACATCTATGTCCTATGGTCACTGCATTGTCTTGCCAAATGAAAATAGAGACACGGTTCAAATCATATCAGTTCAAGAGAAAGCAGCACTTAAAGAATACAAAGCGTGGGAAACTAAACGGCACAACAACATTTCAGATGGGTACCACGGGTCTACATGTACAACAACACTATTGGCCCTGTTATGATGCTAGTAATGTGCATGATATGAGAAGTCAACTGTATACACAATTGAAATTGAAATAAACAGAGCTATTTATAAGAGCAAACCTGTTAAAGAAACATGCGTAAACATACCTGTTGTGGCATTGGAGTTTCCATTGGATAGTTCAATTTAAAAATAAGTTTGTATGAGTAAATACAACGATACAAGAGCAAAGCAGAATGCACGATAGCAATGGAATCTTAAATGAGAAAAGTTGTTCTTCAGGTTTAAGCACTTGTTCTACATGAACAGAGTACAATAAGACGCAAGCATATAGTACTTAAAATAAAATGAGCTCATAGACCTTACCACATTCTTGGTTTGGGACCAGTAAAGAACAAGGCGTTCCCAGTCATCGTCCAGTAAATGTGTCTCAGGAGAACGTAAGGGAATTTGATGAGTTTCTTTGCCAGTGAAGTACGTTTTCTTCAGGTAATTCTGATACTGCCACCAAGCATTCTTGAAGATAGCAGAGGTATTAGCACAGGTTACCCCATCCTGACTTTCCAAATCGGTCCTTCTCTATAGAGAAAAATGGGAAAATTTGTTGTATTATAACCATCATGGAGGTAGAATGTATGGGACAAAGCAAAGTAATTGCCATGAATAACATTACTTACACATAACTCCTAGACAAACACCTGCAACTGGCATTTTCCTTCATCTTCAGTGTAATATTTCCATGATGGGAAGATACGCACATAGGATTTAACAACATCAAATGCGATAGATGCTAAACTATGAATGGATAGATGTGCTTCCTCCACAGGAATAGGTGTACTAGCTGGTGGAGTTGGGGTTCATCATGGTAGTACTGACGCTTTGGGCACTGGAGCTGCCTTACTAACTGCTCTTGTTTGGGAGCTCTGTGGTGGAGATGGTGCTGTGTCAACAGGAACTAGGTTACTATCTGCTGGGGTTGGGGTTGGATTGGGTGAAGCTAGTTCTCTGTCCATCACAGTAGGGATAAAATCTGTGAGAGTCTGGGTTATGTGTGGTAGGGCTGGTTCTCGTGCATGTACAACCGGGGTGCTATCTCCACCAAGAGGTAGCACTGTTTTATTTGAAGACCGTGTTTTTACTCCGCTAGATACTGCCATCACCCGCTCCAATTCAAATGGCTGATAAACAGGAAACATAATTGAATGTCCAGACATTGTATGAGAGACAGATGCAATAGATGGTGTGGAAAAAAGAGGGCATTAAATAATTGACATGTACATTGTTTAACTAAAATATATAGCATGACATAATTTCACATATATGATGTCTATCTAAACTGGATAGCATAGCATAACACAATTCTAAGATATGATGACTAACTAAATAGGATCGCATGACATAATTCACATACATGTTATCTAAGTAACCAGGATCGCATGATTTAATTCACATATGTGATTTATATGCTAAGCGGAGGCATTCGCATATATGATGTCTGAACTAAGAACATGGTGCTGAATATTGTGTATATGATGCAAGACACCATATGCATGATATGAGCAGTAGAACCGTGCCAAGTTAGAGCATACACCTCGGTGGGGGAATAGGACTGGTCATCTGTCTCTGAATCCATCTCTGAGGAGCTATCGGGACCCAGCAAGAGATTTGCTTCGACAGGTAGCACTGTCTGCTCTGAAGGTCTTGTTTTCACTCCAGATTTTCCCATCACCCACTCAAATGGTTGATTCACAGGAAGAGTAGTTTAATGTACAAACATTGTCGACAAATGGAAATTTAGTGAAGAAAAGGATGGGGTAGATATCATTCAAATATATGATGCCTGGTTAAACAGGATGTCATTGCATAATTCCCATATATGATATTGAAACTAAACAGGTGGCATTACAGAACATGTCTAAACTAAGCAGATGACATATATGATGTCGAAAGTAGGCACTCCAAGGCAACATATGCATGATATGACTAACATCATCATGCAAAGTTAGACAAAACACCTTGGGGGGTAAATAGGAGTGGTCAGCTGCGTCTGAATCCGCCTCAGAACAGATATCTTCCTCTGGATTACAATCTGGAGAGGGGGGAGGGTTTGCCATTGAACGCACCATGGAGCGATGTCTGCATGACATTGTATTGCCGCGCGAAACTCTTCTCTTTTTCTCTAGATGTTCAGCATGACTGTGTACAATATCTAACATGCATAAAAAATATTGAGATTATGTAAAGAGAGCATGCAGAAATCTAGAGTAATGGTAACAACTAGTGGATGGATCCAAAAATAATGACAGCAGGCTGATGATTGCTTTAATTTAATAAAAAAACAGATGATGATTGCTTTACTATTTGCTTCCCACCCAAGATGAACAGCATAGGCATACCCTAGGTGAACCAGATATTAGACAGAGATACTATTCATTGCTGCCTCGATATGTGCCCCACAACTAATTTAGAACTCAAGTTTGAACATCAATTTGGACCTGACTTTGAGTCTAAGAGGTGATTAGGACAATAAAGTAGCAGGTAATATTAAGCAATGCATAACGTAAGCAGAAACAAAAGAGTGTGACCTCTCTTGTGGACCCGTGTACTCTTCAGGTTCATCTGCTGAGTTGATGATGGTGATGCCATTGCGGTGGGTGCTGGCGGCAGGGAAGGAGATCTGAGGCGGCGAAAGACAGTCAGGAGTCATGATGTCTGGTTTGGTGGATGCTTCTGTTGATGGAGCAGCTCAGGTTAGGTGACGACATCGCGGTAGGAGCAGGACAAACCACACAAAGTTTTCTTCGATACCTACCTGTAACTGAAGTAATTCTGTAAGGACTCATTTGGCTTGCATGATTCTAAAAATGCAGGGATAGAAAGAAAAACACCAGAATAGGATAGGAATGCACATGGGAAACAGAGCATTTGTGAAAACAGGATTTCTGTCAACTTGGGTGTTTGGTTCACTGGAAAAGGAGGAGCAGAGGAATGCAAAGAAACATGGCCAAAATAAAGTGAAACCATATGAAAGCGTGTACAGTTAGAATGTTATTCTGCCACTAATGCACTTGGTCTTGTTTTCATGCATAGGATTTTGAAATGTAGGTGTAGGTTGATGTTTTGCTCCATTCCTTTAAACAAAATGCATGAATAATTGAATAGTAGAGTGCCATAGGAAAATTTCCTATTGCTATGTTTTTCCGTTGAACCACAATAGCCCTAATGGATCGACATCAATGTAGAGTAATAAGTGATGCGACAAGTGTACAACCTCTTTGTCGTAGCCGTGTTGACCTCAGCGTCATTGGGTTGGTTGCTGAAGAAGTTGAGGCAGAGGTGGCTGTTGGAGGTGTGGAGGAAGATCTGAGGAATCTGTAGACGGCGTCCAGGGCACTGCTCTGTTGTGATGGATCGCTCCGTCCTTGGAGCAGCTCCGGTGAGCCGTAAGACGTCAAGGCTGAAGCAGCACAAGACAGACATCGTTAATCTCAAGTGGGATTCGAATAGCATCTCCAATAGATAATGTAAAATGCATTACCAAAAAGTGATAGATGTAAAATTTACATCACCAAAAACCACCTCACTACAACAGATGAGGTAAAAACTATTGACTCTGAACTTAACTGTCCAAATTGAAATTTACTGTGGAATCTGAATGGTACTATCGAAACTGAACTCAAAGGTAGCAGAGAGGCACTTCACATGGGATAGTTTAGGGAGGGCCTGTAGTTCATCTTCAACCTGCACCCCCCTGAGCCGCCAGCCACCACCGGCCGAACCCCGCGCCGCCTCGCCGCTCCGAAACAACTCCCCACCGCCGCCTCGCCGCCCTGAAACAACTCCCCCCACTGGTCCGCCACCGCCTCGCCGCCCTGAAACAACTCCCCACCGCTTGTCCGCCGCCGCCTCGCCGCCCCG
This sequence comes from Aegilops tauschii subsp. strangulata, assembly GCF_002575655.3. Classification (NCBI taxonomy): domain Eukaryota; kingdom Viridiplantae; phylum Streptophyta; class Magnoliopsida; order Poales; family Poaceae; genus Aegilops; species Aegilops tauschii. The sequence goes on along the minus strand of NC_053037.3, from coordinate 204,497,611 downwards.
AAACAACTCCCCATCGTCGGTCCACCACCGCCCCGGCCACCGCGCCCCCACTGCCGGCGAGCAGCACCCCACCCAGAACCCTAAAATAGATATTGGGGTACCTCTCTGGCTCGCCCCCCTCCCTATTGCGGGTGGTTCTTCCTTAACTTCGGTGAGACGCACCACCCCCTGAAAATCGACTGAACCAAAAGTTGATTTAGTCGACTGAAGTGTAGCTAAATCGGAGCAGAGCAGCAGCGCGAGCGAGGGGGAGAGCAGCAGCGCGAGCGAGCGAGAGCCGGAGCAGCAGCAGTAGCACGAGCGAGAGAGCGAGAGCCCGGGCAGCAGCAGCAGCGCGAGCGAGTGAGCAAGAGGCGGAGCAGCAGCAGCAGCGCGAGCGACCGAGCAACAGCCAGAGCAGCAGCAGCAGATCCGACTGGTGTGGACGCTGCCGCCGAAGGGGCCTCGCAGTGGGGAGAGCCGCCATGGAGATTTCGCCCGCGGCGCCAGCTTTGAGGTAGCCGCTCCATGGGGGTGCGGGATGGAGCACCGTCGGCGCCGGGAGGTCGAGTTAAGGAGAAGGTGCGATGCGATGAGTGTACAACCTCTTTGGTGGCCCCGAGTAGGACTCGGCTTCATCCGAGAAGTCGGTGAGGATGCTGCGGTTCCGGTGGAGCAGGTTAAGGCGGCGCTGTGGGGATGGAGCAGCCTTGATAGACGAGGCGATCGTCGGAGTAGCTCCTTGGTGGTGGAGGACGGGGCGGCTGAACCGGTGGCACGACGGGATGGACGACGGATCCTCATCCACGGAGGCGGATGAGGGACGTCCTGCTATTGTGGTGGACGACGTCGTCGGGGAAGAGGCTCCGGCTGGGCAGCGGTGAGGTGGCGGACGGAGGAGGGTGGGGTTTCGCGGCTGGAGCGGAGAGGTTATGGTGGCCAGATTTCGAATGGTGAAAAGGAGGCGATGGTAGGGGGAACCATGACTTAGGGACGCGCTTGTCCAAAATGTAGGGTGTGTTACAAAAGTACCCCCACCGATTTGAACTAGCGGCCCTTTCGGCTCAGGGTTAGAAGGGGGATTTCGCGTGTCGGGATTTGGCAGCTGGAGGGAGTTTTCACGCGCGTTGTAATTTCGGGATAGCAAGGCGCAGGTTGTGAAGGCGCCAGTTTTGGGAACACGATATCTGAATTTTCGGGATATAACAAGTTGCGGGTTGAATTTTAGGGACAAGCCTAACGTGTAATATTGTACTTGTATGTACCAAATCAATTCACACTTCCCTCAATGAAAAAAAACGAAAAGATAAAAAATATTCACACCACACAGAGAGAGAGTCTTGTCCCATTTTACTATACAAATGTTATTCAAAGCTACTCCCTCCTTCCATTTATGTAGGGCCTAATGCGTTTTTCGAGGCTTAATTTGATCAACCAAATATTAGAGCAATAATATATGACATGCAACTTACACAAAGCACACCGTTAAATTCGTGTGTGAAAGGAGATTTCAATGATATAATTTTCACATTGTGCATGTCATGTACTATTAATCTTGTCAATAGTCAAAGGCGGTCTTAAAAAACGAATTAGGCCCTCTATATATGGAAGGAGGGAGTATGGATCCATGTTATGTCCAATTAAATTTTTTCGCTAGCTGTATAATGCATGTAAACTACTCATACCAACATTTTAGTGTGTTCCAAATGTCTAGACTACCATTGCAATTCGAACTGAATTTGTATTCGTTTCTCTATTTCAATAAGAATCTACAATCATGATTGTTGCCAACTTCAACCATCATTCGTGTATTACCATAACAACACACCACATGATTACTATAGAGATAGATATGAACTATGTGTACTATATGAACTCGAATTCAATTTTTTGAATACACTTGATGTTGATTCCAAATAATAGTACATTTGATGTACTAACTAGATATTCATAATCTAACGTACACCGTGTTTATCACACAAAGTATAGTGCCCCGCCCCCTACATTATGACAAGTATTTAGCCCTGAGCTGGAAAAGCCACACATTAGCCCAAATTATAATCAATGTTCTACATTATGATATCTTTTTCAAGTATCCGTATCCACCTTTTTATAATGAATTATGATCTATGTTCGTCTTTAACACCTTCACGATCCTCTTCTCTTTGCAGCTAGCTAGCGCTAATTTTCTATCATGCATGCACACGCCCGCCCCACTCTCACCGTCCCTCAGCGTCCCCTCCATCGCGCATGTTCGTTATTTCTCTTTAGGTCGTTCACTCGTGGTGTGTGTAGGCCCCCCGGCTCCTTCTTTCCGGCACACACTGGTTGATATACCTCTCTATCCAAGTGTGCCTATCACAAACACATACTTCCCCTCTTCTCTTCTCACAGTCCATGCCCCCTATGTCCAATACAGTTCCACGCATGTGCACACTCCCGCCCCTCATTTCATCGATCTCGTACTCGTACACTCCTCCCCCCTCGACGTGGTAGGCCTCTTGCACCACCTCCTAGCCGCAGACTCTCCCCCTGTCTGTCTCTCCGGACCTTATTTGCTTCCAACACATGAATGCATGTATACGTACCGATCTCCCTACATATAGCCAGGTTGATTATAATTCGTTTTCCCCACGCACCGATAGACTTACCTCACTAGTTATGTCTCTCCCTTTCTCGGAAACACAACGGTTGATCTTCCTATGTATTTGCGTATGCTTACCACAATCATATCGTCTCCCCTCATCATCCTTGCATACCTCTTGACCCGTCTCTCACACGCACGTGCATTGACAGACAGACATCCCCGGCCCTCTCTTATTGATATTGCACTCGTACCCTCCGTTTGTCTAGCAGGCATCTCCCACCATTTGTGAGACGCCACTCCACCACCAACCCTCCGACACTCTACCTTTGTCTTCCTCCCAACCTTATTCCTCTGCTACACATATCCATGGATGCCGATCGATCTTCCTCTATACATAGCTAGGTCTCTCTCTCCTTCTCTAGACATATACTAGTCGATCTACCTCTCTATAGTTAGGTCTCTGCCCCTCCCCCCCCCCCCACACACACCGATAGTCGAACGTTGTAGGTAGGTATCCATGCCACAGAGAAAAACTGCACCTCTCCCCCTCAAATTCCAGTAGGCCAGCTGTAACATCCCAAATTTTCAATTTGGAATGTTATACATAGATCATCATTTGCATATCATGTTTTATTGCATTTTGACAAATCCTCGATAAATCCTAAGCAACTCAAGGACCCTCGGAGAGAGTTGGGGATTTTCTCGAATTTTCTTATTTGATTTTTCAAACGAGGATTTGGAATTTTAATTATTTTCCCTCCGGAAAAATATTTCATTTTATTTTAAATAAACGAGAGGAGAAAATATGACTTCTCCAAAATATTGAAATACTGGAGGAAAAATGTTAAAATCATTATTTGGAATTTAATTGGATTTTATTTGCAATTTTTATTGCATTTAAAAAAATATGCATGTTTTCAAAATATTTATTTTTGATTTTAAAAATGTTCACCCTATTCTAGATTTTCTAACTAGACGGGAAAAATTTATTTCATATTTTTCTGATTTTTATTTATTTTTCTACTCAATATTCTCCGCGGAACTTTTAAAAAAAATACGCGCCCGCGCCGACTGGGCCAAAGGCCCAGCCGACGGCCCGCCCGCGACCTCTCCTTCCTCCCCACGACGCCGCCGGAGTCCGGGAGCGCCACGACGCCGCCGCCGCCTCGGTAGCCCCTTCCCCAAGCCCCCCTAGCCCCCCTCCATATATACCCCCCCATTTTCGCCACCATCGCCGCCGGAGGAGCCGCCCGCCGCCGCCGCATCTAGCCGCCGCCGCCGCCGCCCGCCTCTTGCCTCGCCGCCGCCGCCGGAGCCCCGCCCCCTCGTCGCCGGAGCCGCCCCCCCGCGCCCGCACCCCGCCGCCCTCGCGCCGAGCCCGGAGCCCCGCCGGAGCCCCTCGCCGGAGAAGCCCGACGAGGTACTGCCCGTCCGTTGTGACCGGTTTTCTGAAGAAAAAAAACCCTAGATCGGTTTTTGTTGGTTTTCTTATTTCACGAGCGTTCACCCAACCGTTCGTTTTAACGAACGCGTTCGTCGGTTTTTCTCTGTTAACGAACGTTCGTTATTTAACCGTCCGTCCGTTTTTCTTTTTCGACGGATTTTCTCGTTATTTTCTCAGATTCGATTTCTGATCGAAACTTCGAATCTGTTTAACTTTTCGCTCGTTTACCGGAATCAGGTGTTTCAAGCGCCTAGAGATTCGTCTCGAAATTCTCTTTCCGTTTAACCTACTCAAACAAGTTTTTGCTACAGTAAAATTTGACCTAGATCCAGATTAGCAAACGAAGTTTCTTTCTTTCGCCGTTTGACTTTTGTTGCTTCTTTCGAGTTGATTCTTTTTGCAAACCGGAGTTCTTAAGTTGAACTTTCTGGTTGGATCTTTCTTTTGAGTTTTACCTGTGCATTAGATGAGTACTGATTGTATGCTTGTTTGCTTGCGATAGAGTACCCGGAGTGTGCCGCTTGTTACTTCGACTCGTTAGGTTTTGCGGATCATCAGCAAGGCAAGTAACACTTTGATCATACCCCGTTCATACCCAGTTTTATTGCATTAGATCTATTTCCTCAAACACATTGCATGATTAGGATCTAATTAACCTGTGGGTATTGGGAAGTAGTTGAGGTAGTACCTATTACCTGTTCTTTATCAAACCCTTGGGAGTTACTTCTACGTTGCTATTATTATTGCCATGTTATGCTCGTAGACGTGGATTGGGTTTGAGTGATATTCATGACAGATGTGAGTTGTTTATTAATGGTTCAACTTAAGGTGGCAACTAAAACTCACATCTGGGTGGATTGAGGCACCTGGAGAACCCAGTGTTGTCTGTATGTATAAGGACCGCCACCCAGGCTCAAAGGGATCATAAGATATTTCATGCTAGAAACTTCCGTGTGCAGCCGCAAGCTATTATGGGCTCTAGCATAGCTGAGTAGGTTACAGGATCTCTTGAAGAGGTGGACTAGCAGATGTAGGGGAAAGTAGGTGTACCGGTCCATCCAGAGTAGAGAGTGACTGTTTCTGAAAGACTGTGTCTCGGTCATCCGTTTCTCAAACATCATGTAGTGCGAGAATCAAGCGGAGGCGATCGAGTCTTGTGGGGAAAAGTGCACAAACCTCTGCAGAGTGTACAAACTAATCATGATTAGCCGTGTCCCCGGTTATGGACAACTTGAGTATCTAGTACCTGGATTATCATTTGAATCTCATCACCGTGATACTTATAATTAATTTTGTTGGGTTAATGATGTTACTTAATTGGGATTGAGTTGGAGGTACCTTCTCAATGTTTCAACCACCATGATAGTTAAATAAAATTTATTCCTTTGCAGTAGGATAAAATTGGCTTTTCGCAAAAACTGTACCCTCGTATACCGAAAGCGCAAGCGTTTAGAACAACGCGGATGATGTAGTCGTACGTCTTCACGATCCGACCGATCCAAGTACCGAACGCATGGCACCTCCGAGTTCAGCACGCGTTCAGCTCGATGACGTCCCATGAACTCCGATCCAGCCGAGCTTCGAGGGAGAGTTCCTTCAGCACGACGGCGTGATCACGGTGATGATGACGCTACCGACGCTGGGCTTTGCCTAAGCACCGCTACGATATTACCGAGGTGGAATATGGTGGACGGGGGGCACCGCACATGGCTAAGAGATCAATGATCAATTGTTGTGTCTAGAGGTGCCCCCTGCCCCCGTATATAAAGGAGCAAGGGGGAAGAGGCGGCCGGCTAGGAGGAGGCGCTCCAGGAGGAGTCCTAATCCCACCGGGAGTAGGACTCCCTCCTTTCCTAGTTGGAGTAGGAGAAGGGGGACGGAGGAGGGAGAGAGGAAGGAAAAGGGGGCGCCGCCCCCCTCCTTGCCCAATTCGGACTAGAGGGGGAGGGGGCGCGCGGCCTACCCTCGCCACCCCTCCTCTTCTCCACTAAGGCCCATGTTGGCCCATTAAACCCCCGGGGGGTTCCAGTAACCCCCGGTACTCCGGTAAAATCCCGATTTCGCCCGGAACACTTCTGATATCCAAATGTAGGCTTCCAATATATCAATCTTTATGTCTCGACCATTTCGAGACTCCCCGTCATGTCCGTGATCACATCTGGGACTCCGAACTATCTTCAGTACATCAAAACACGTAAACTCATAATATAACCGTCATCAAACTTTAAGCGTGCGGACCCTACGGGTTCGAGAACTATGTAGACATGACCGAGACACGTCTCCGGTCAATAACCAATAGCGGAACCTGGATGCGCATATTGGCTCCCACATATTCTAAGAAGATCTTTATCGGTCAAACCGCATAACAACATACGTTGTTCCCTTTGTCATTGGTATGTTTACTTGCCCGAGGTTCGATCGTCGGTATCTCAATACCTAGTTCAATCTCGTTACCGGCAAGTCTCTTTACTTGTTCCGTAATACATCATCCCGCAACTAACTTATTAGTTGCAATGCTTGCAAGGCTTATAGTGATGTGCATTACCGACTGGGCCCAGAGATACCTCTCCGACAATCGGAGTGACAAATCCTAATCTCAAAATACGCCAACCCAACAAGTACCTTCGAAGACACCTGTAGAGCACCTTTATAATCACCCAGTAACGTTGTGACGTTTGGTAGCACACAAAGTGTTCCTTCGGTAAACGGAGTTGCATAATCTCATAGTCATAGGAACATGTATAAGTCATGAAGAAAGCAATAGCAGAATACTAAACGATCGAGTGCTAAGCTAACGGAATGGGTCAAGTCAATCACATCATTCTCCTAATGATGTGATCCCGTTAATCAAATGACAACTCATGTCAATGGTTCGGAAACATAACCATCTTTAATTAACGAGCTAGTCAAGTAGAGGCATACTAGTGACACTTTGTTTGTCTATGTATTCACACAAGTATTATGTTTCCGGTTAATACAATTCTAGCATGAATAATAAACATTTATCATGATATAAGGAAATAAATAATAACTTTATTATTGCCTCTAGGGCATATTTCCTTCAGTCTCCCACTTGCACTAGAGTCAATAATCTAGATTACACAGTAATGATTCTAACAACCATGGAGCCTTGGTGCTGATCATGTTTTGCTCGTGGAAGAGGCTTATTCAACGGGTCTGCAACATTCAGATCCGTATGTATCTTGCAAATTTCTATGTCTCCCACCTGTACTTGATCCCGGATGGAGTTGAAGCGTCTCTTGATGTACTTGGTTCTCTTGTGAAATCTGGATTCCTTTGCCAAGGCAATTGCACCAGTATTGTCACAAAAGATTTTCATTGGACCCGATGCACTAGGTATGACACCTAGATCGGATATGATCTCCTTCATCCAGACTCCATCATTTGCTGCTTCCGAAGCAGCTGTGTACTCCGCTTCACACGTAGATCCCGCCAGAACGCTTTGTTTAGAACTGCACCAACTGACAGCTCCACCGTTCAATGTAAACACGTATCCGGTTTGCGATTTAGAATCGTCCGGATCAGTGTCAAAGCTTGCATCGACGTAATCATTTACGAGTAGCTCTTTGTCACCTCCATAAACGAGAAACATATCCTTAGTCCTTTTCAGGTATATCAGGATGTTCTTGACCGCTGTCCAGTGATCCAGTCCTGGATTACTTTGGTACCTCCCTGCTAAACTTATAGCAAGGCACACATCAGGTCTTGTACACAGCATTGCATACATGATAGAGCCTATGGCTGAAGCATAGGGAACATCTTTCATCTTCTCTCTATCTTTTGCAGTGGTCGGTCATTGAGTCTTACTCAACTTCACACCTTGTAACACAGGCAAGAACCCTTTCTTTGCTTGATCCATTTTGAACTTCTTCAAAACTTTGTCAAGGTATGTGCTTTGCGAAAGTCCAATTAAGCGTCTTGATCTATCTCTATAGATCTTGATGCCCAATATATAAGCAGCTTCACCGAGGTCCTTCATTGAAAAACTCATATTCAAGTATCCCTTTATGCTATCCAGAAATTCTATATCATTTCCAATCAGCAATATGTCATCCACATATAATATCAGAAATGCTACAGAGCTCCCACTCACTTTCTTGTAAATACAGGCTTCTCCAAAAGTCTGTATAAAACCATATGCTTTGATCACACTATCAAAGCATTTATTCCAACTCCGAGAGGCTTGCACCAGTCCATAAATGGATCGCTGGAGCTTGCACACTTTGTTAGCTCCCTTTGGATCGACAAAACCTTCCGGTTGCATCATATACAACTCTTCTTCCAGAAATCCATTCAGGAATACAGTTTTGACATCCATTTGCCAAATTTCATAATCATAAAATGCGGCAATTGCTAACATGATTCGGACAGACTTAAGCATCGCTACGGGTGAGAAAGTCTCATCGTAGTCAATCCCTTGAACTTGTCGAAAACCTTTTGCAACAAGTCGAGCTTTATAGACAGTAACATTACCATCAGCGTTAGTCTTCTTCTTGAAGATCCATTTATTCTGAATGGCTTGCCGATCATCGGGCAAGTCAACCAAAGTCCACACTTTTTTCTCATACATGGATCCCATCTCAGATTTCATGGCCTCAAGCCATTTTGCGGAATCTGGGCTCACCATCGCTTCTTCATAGTTTGTAGGTTCATCATGGTCTAGTAACATAACCTCCAGAACAAGATTACCGTACCACTCTGGTGCGGATCTTACTCTGGTTGATCTACGAGGTTCAGTAACAACTTGATCTGAAGATTCATGATCATCATCGTTAACTTCCTCACTAATTGGTGTAGGTGTCACAGGAACCGGTTTCTGTGATGAACTACTTTCTAATAAGGGAGCAGGTACAGTTACTTCATCAAGTTCTACTTTCCTCCCACTAACTTCTTTCGAGAGAAACTCCTTCTCTAGAAAGGATCCAAATTTAGCAACAAAAGTCTTGCCTTCAGATCTGTGATAGAAGGTGTACCAACAGTTTCCTTTGGGTATCCTATGAAGACACATTTCTACGATTTGGGTTCGAGCTTATCAGGTTGAAGCTTTTGCACATAAGCATCGCATCCCCAAACTTTAAGAAATGACAACTTTGGTTTCATGCCAAACCATAGTTCATAAGGCATCGTCTCAACGGATTTCGATGGTGCCCTATTGTAACATCCCAAATTTTCAATTTGGAATGTTATACATAGATCATCATTTGCATATCATGTTTTGTTGCATTTTGACAAATCCTCGATAAATCCTAAGCAACTCAAGGACCCTCGGAGAGAGTTGGGGATTTTCTCAAATTTTCTTATTTGATTTTTCAAACGAGGATTGGGATTTTTAATTATTTTTCTCTCCGGGAAAATATTTCAATTTATAAATGAACGAGAGGAGAAAATATGACTTCTCCAAAAATATTGAAATACTGGAGGAAAAATGTTAAAATCATTATTTGAAATTTATTGGATTTTATTTGCAATTTTTATTGCATTTAAAAATATGCATGTTTTCAAAATATTTATTTTTGATTTTAAAAAATGTTCACCCTATTCTAGATTTTCTAACTAGACGGGGAAAATTTATTTCGTATTTTTCTGATTTTCATTTATTTTTCTACGTAATATTTTCCACGGAACATATTTTAAAAAATAAAAAAAATAAGCGCCCGCGCCGGCTGGGCCGAGCCCAACCGAGCCCGCCCGCAACCTCTCCTTCCTCCCCACGCCGCCGGAGTCCGGCCACGCCACGGAGCCCGCCGCCGCCTCGGTGCCCCCTCCCCCAAGCCTCTAGCCCCCCTCCATATATAGCCCCCCTCCGTTTCTCCTCACCCGAGCCACCACCGCCGCCCGCATCGCCCGCCGCAGCCGCCGCATCCCGCTGCCGCCGCCGCCGCCTTTTGCGCCGCCGCCCGCCCGCCGGAGCCCCGCCCCTCGCCGCCGGAGCCGCCGCCCCCGAGCCCCGCACCCCCGCCGTCGACCCCGCCCGCCGGAGCCCCTCGCCGGAGCGAGCCCCGTCGAGGTACTGCCCGTGTTCGCGTTGACCGGTTGTTCTGAAAAAAAAAACCTTTCGTTTTAAAAAAAACCCTAGATCGGTTTTTTTTCGGTTTTCTTATTTCACGAGCGTTCACCGAACCGTTCGTTTTAACGAACGCGTTCGTCGGTTTTTCTCTGTTAACGAACGTCCGTTATTTAACCGTTCGTCCGTTTTTCTTTTTCGACGGATTTTCTCGTTATTTTCTCAGATTCGATTTCTGATCGAAACTTCGAATCTGTTTAACTTTTCGCTCGTTTACCGGAATCAGGTGTTTCAAGCGCCTAGAGATTCGTCTCGAAATTCTCTTTCCGTTTAACCTACTCAAACAAGTTTTTGCTACAGTAAAATTTGACCTAGATCCAGATTAGCAAACGAAGTTTCTTTCTTTCGCCGTTTGACTTTTGTTGCTTCTTTCGAGTTGATTCTTTTTGCAAACCGGAGTTCTTAAGTTGAACTTTCTGGTTGGATCTTTCTTTTGAGTTTTACCTGTGCATTAGATGAGTACTGATTGTATGCTTGTTTGCTTGCGATAGAGTACCCGGAGTGTGCCGCTTGTTACTTCGACTCGTTAGGTTTTGCGGATCATCAGCAAGGCAAGTAACACTTTGATCATACCCCGTTCATACCCAGTTTTATTGCATTAGATCTATTTCCTCAAACACATTGCGTGATTAGGATCTAATTAAACTATGGGTATTGGGAAGTAGTTGAGGTAGTACCTATTAGCTGTTCTTTATCAAACCCTCGGGAGTTACTTCTACGTTGCTTTTATTAATGCCATGCTATGCTCGTAGACGTGGATTGGGTTTGAGAGATATTCATGACAGATGTGAGTGTTTAATAATGGTTCAACTTAAGGTGGCAACTAAAACTCACATCTGGGTGGATTGAGACACCTGGAGAACCTAGTGTTGTCTGTATGTATAAGGTCCGCCACCCAGGCTGAAAGGGATCATAAGATTATTCATGCTAGAAACTTCTGTGTGCAGCCGCAAGCTATTATGGGCTCTAGCATAGCTGAGTAGGTTACGGGATCTCTTGAAGAGGTGGACTAGCAGATGTAGGGGAAAGTAGGTGTACCGGTCCATCCAGAGTAAAGAGTGACTGTTTCTGAAAGACTGTGTCTCGGTCATCCGTTTCTCAAACATCATGTAGTGCGAGAATCAAGCGGAGGCGATCGAGTCTTGTGGGGAAAAGTGCACAAACCTCTGCAGAGTGTACAAACTGATCATTATTAGCCGTGTCCCCGGTTATGGACAACTTGAGTATCTAGTACCTGGATTATCATTTGAATCTCATCACCGTGATACTTATAATTAATTTTTTTGGGTTAATGATGTTACTTAATTGGGATTGAGTTGGAGGTACCTTCTCAATGTTTCAACCACCATGATAGTTAAATAAAATTTATTCCTTTGCAGTAGGATAAAATTGGCTTTTCGCAAAAACTGTAACCATAGAGCCTTTCCACCAGCCATATATGCATATAGTATAGCATTATCATTGTTCATTGCTCTCTATGTGTTGCTTTGCCAGCATTCTATGTGCTGACCCGTTTTCGGGCTGCAACGTTTCATGTTGCAGGCTTTTCAGACGACGAGTAAGGTGCCTTAGGTCGTGGTCTTATACTCAGTGATGCCGCTGGAGTTGATGGACTCACTTTTCTTCCAAGTCTTCCGCTGTTATCATTATTAGATGGCCTTAAGCCATGTTTATCATACTTAATCTCTTCGGAGATATTCGATGTAATAAGTGTGTGATTTCTACTCTGTTATAAATCCTCCATTTGTACTGTGCGTGTCAGCATTACTGATCCAGGGATGACACTGGTGCACAGCAGCACAGGCCATTTGAGGTCTGGTCGCTACAAAGTTGGTATCTGAGCACACGCTGACTATAGGACACGACCACTAAGCTTAAGCCCTAGAAAACTTCTCTCTTCTCATTTCTGACTCCTCTTCACTTTCTACTCTTTTAGGAATGGCGAATGCAAGGAGCAAGTTCATGCAACCAGATGAAGACACGCCATTTGGACGACACTTGAAGGAAGTCACCAAGTACTTGAACATAGGAATACCAAGCGTCACCGGAACCTGCAACGCTACATTACCCGAAGAGGAGAGTTGGAAGATTCAAGTTATCATTCCAGGAAGGACGTTTGCGCCAATTACGGAACCCATGAGATTGGTTTTCGAAGCACCAACTTGGAGTTTAGGGAAGAGCATGGCCGCACATATCGCCATGGCACGCATTGGAGAAGTCTATCACCAGGAGCTTAAGGATACCATTTATCAAATTTGTGGACGTCGAGACGCGCAATGGGAGATGATCAAGACCAAGAAGGATGGATCAATTGCAGCTTTCATCCAGGAGCAGAACCAACATATTCGACGCCAGGAGAATCAGATATGCACGGACAAGGAAGAACTGAAGAAGGAATTCATGAATATCAAGGAACTCCAAGAAGAACTCAAGACTACACGCGAAGATTATCTGGAGGAAATCAACGCACTAGTAGGAAAGATTGACGACCTGGAGAATAAGATTGGAGCATCCGTGGGAAATCCAGTGCCAAAAGCAGAAGTCGACGAATGCACTTGTCCGGATAACTACATCATCATCGACGACACCGACTCGGAACCAAGTGAAGACGAATGGATTGATGAAGCTGGAGCAGACATCATGGAGTCTTCAACGGATCAGAATTTTTAGTAGACTACCATATCAGTAGTAATTTTCCCCCATTTAGTAGTATAGTTCAAGCACTTTGTAACGCTAGTTAGATCGATTGTTTTGCCTTGTTCGGATTGATTGAGTGATATTGATTGAATTTGTCTCATGAGCATATGGGTAGTGTTTTCTCTCTAGACCTCATTCTATTCTTAATTCTCATCTTTTCTAAACCTATCAGATGCCTCTGAGACGCGACACCGGATTTGTTTTCCCGCCAGAGATCACCCAGTTGATTCAGCAACAGAATGCCTTGATGCAAGTGTTAGTTCAGAACCAAGGCAACAACAACAACAACAACAACAACCCACCGCCACCACCACCTGTTGACCACTTAGCCCGTTTCTTAAGGCTAAACCCGCCGGTGTTTTCCAGTAGCACCGAGCCGATTGTTGCAGATGATTGGCTCCGCAAAGTTGGAAGGGAGTTGACCACTGCAGGATGCACAGATGCGGAAAGAGTGCGTTTTGCCGCACATCAGCTTGATGGACCCGCAGCATCATGGTGGGAGAATTATACAGCCACGCACCCTATTGACACTGTCACATGGGACCAGTTTCAGCAAGCTTTCCGTACAGCTCATGTTTCAGCAGGAGCTATGGCTATGAAGAAGCGTGAATTTCGCAACCTACGCCAAGGAGGACGCACCGTAGGCCAGTATGTGGAGGATTTCAGTAAGTTAGCACGTTATGCACCAGATGACGTTGCTACGGATGCAGCCAAGCAGGAGAAGTTTCTGGAAGGATTGAATGATGAGTTGAGTATGCAGTTGATGGTAGCAACTTTCAACAACTACCAGGAGCTGGTAGATAGAGCTCTCATGATAGAAGGGAAGCAACAGCAGATTGAAAACCGCAAGAGGAAGTATGGACAAGGGAAGTATAATTCTGGAGCCTAGCAGAAGCCACAATTTACCCCGAAGCCGGGAGGACAGTTTTAGCATACCCATGGAGGAGGTAGTTCGCACAACCATAATGGCTCCAAGAATGGGAATGGGAATGGAGGAGGAAACGGACAGAACCGCACCAACCCATCTACCCCAACCAAGAGAGATCTAAGTCACATTACTTGTTTCAAGTGCCAGAAGACGGGACATTATGCAACTGATTGTCCCGAAGCGCAAAATGGAAATGGCAATGGAAGCTCTGGGAAGAAGCCGAACCCGTTCAACAAAGGACATGTGAACCACGTGAGCGTGGAGGAGATTGAAGCTCAGCCTGATGCAGTAATAGGTAAGTTTTTGGTTAAGTCATTTACTGCAACTGTTCTTTTCGATACTGGTGCATCGCATTCATACATATCAAGGGGATTCGTAAACAAGTTTAAGATGTCCACCCAAGTCCTCAAAGCCCCTATGTTAGTAACCTCGCCAGGAGAAGAGTATATGGCCACCCAAGGATGTTTTAAGATACCGTTGGTCATTGGAAGGCATGTTTTCCCCTCAAACCTCATTGTTTTGGAATCGCAAGGTTTGGATGTGATTTTGGGAATGGATTGGCTATAGTTGTATGGAGGAAACATCGATTGTGCCAGCAAGACTATTTTGCTTACCACCCCGGAAGGAAAAAGGATCAAGTATGTATCCCGGCATATGCCGAAGAGGACTCAAGTGAATTCCTTATCAGGAGTTGTACAGGAGGAAGTACCAGTGGTGAAGGATTATCCGGATGTATTTCCAGAAGAGTTCCCAGGCATGCCACCAGATAGAGACATTGAGTTTTTGATTGAACTTTTGCCAGGCACAGGGCCAATATCTAAGAGACCGTACAGGATGCCCGCAAAGGATATGGAGGAAATTAAGAAGCAGATCAAGGAGTTACAGGATAAAGGCTATATTCGCCCAAGTTCGTCACCTTGGGGATCACCAGTACTTCTAGTGGAGAAGAAAGATGGATCGCTGAGGATGGTTGTTGATTACCGAGGATTGAATGAAGTGACCATCAAAAACAAGTACCCACTGCCGATGATCAATGATTTGTTTGACCGCCTGCAAGGAGCTAAAGTATTTTCCAAGATCGATCTACGATCGGGATACCATCAGTTAAAGATTCGAGAGCAGGATATACCCAAGACGGCATTTACCACCAGATATGGATTGTATGAGTATACCGTTATGTCATTTGGACTGACTAACGCACCGGCCTATTTCATGAACCTGATGAACAAAGTGTTTATGGAGTTTTTGGATAAGTTCGTCGTGGTGTTCATTGATCATATTTTAATCTTTTCCAAGGATGAAGAAGACCATGAGGAGCATTTACGATTGGTACTTGAGAAGATCATAGAAGCTCAGAAGACAGACAAGGAGATTGAAGAGATAAAGGCGAAGATGAGCAAAGGTAAAGCCAAGGGATTTCGTGAGGATGAGCACGATACCTTATGGTTCGAGGACCGCGTATATGTGCCAAATGATCCGGAGATCAGGAAGTTGATTTTGCAAGAAGCCCATGATTCACCATACTCGATTCACCCAGGGAATACCAAGATATATTTGGATTTGAAGAATACTTTCTGGTGGACCGGAATGAAGAAGGATATTGCGGAGTATGTTGCAGTTTGTGATGTATGTCAGAGAGTGAAGGCAGAGCATCAGAAGCCAGCAGGATTGCTACAACCATTGCCGATACCCGAATGGAAGTGGGATAAAATAGGCATGGATTTTATCACGGGATTACCCAGGACTCGTTCAGGCTATGACTCGATATGGGTTGTAGTCGATCGTTTGACGAAAGTGGCTCATTTCATTCCAGTGAAGACCACTTACACCAGTGCTAAGTTGGCAAAGATATACATGACCAGGATAGTATGTTTGCATGGAGTTCCGAGGACCATTGTATCAGATAGAGGAACCCAATTTACCTCGAAGTTTTGGAAGCAGTTACATGAAACATTGGGAACCAGGCTGGAATTTAGTACAGCTTTCCACCCACAGACAGATGGACAGACCGAGAGAGTCAACCAGATTTTGGAGGACATGTTGAGAGCATGTGCGCTAGATTATGGATCAAGTTGGGACGACAATTTGCCATATGCGGAGTTTTCTTATAACAACAGTTATCAAACCAGTTTGAAGATGGCCCCTTTCGAAGCTTTGTACGGAAGGAGGTGTAGAACACCGTTGTTATGGGACGAAGTTGGAGACCGTCAGTTGTTTGGACCAGATTTGATTAAGGAGTCTGAACAGAAAGTGAAGTTGATTCGTGATAGGCTCAAGGTAGCCCAGTCCAGGCAAAAGAGTTATGCTGATTCTAAACGCAAGGAGACAGTTCACGAAATCGGAGACAGAGTGTATCTTCGAGTATCACCTCTACGAGGAGTGAAACGCTTTGGAGTTAAGGGAAAGTTAGCGCCTCGTTTTATCGGACCATACAGAGTGTTGGAACGTATGGGAGAAGTTGCCTACAAGCTGGAATTGCCCGAAGGATTGTCTGAAGTACATGATGTATTTCACGTTTCGCAGTTGAAGAAGTGCCACGCAGAGATGGCTGAGATACCACTGAGAGATACTGTGCCACTGGAAGCGATTCAGTTGGAAAGTGATTTGACTTATGAGGAGAAGCCAGTTAAGATTCTCGAGTATGCCAGCCGAGTTACCCGCAGCAAGGTTATCAAGTTTTGCAAAGTTCAGTGGAGTCACCACACAGAAGATGAGGCCACCTGGGAGCGAGAGGAAGATCTACGGAAAAACCACTCCCACCTGTTTTCTAGCCAACCCGAATCTCGAGGGCGAGATTCAACTTAAGGGGGGTAGGTTTGTAACATCCCAAATTTTCAATTTGGAATGTTATACATAGATCATCATTTGCATATCATGTTTTGTTGCATTTGGACAAATCCTCGATAAATCCTAAGCAACTCAAGGACCCTCGGAGAGAGTTGGGGATTTTCTCAAATTTTCTTATTTGATTTTTCAAACGAGGATTGGGATTTTTAATTATTTTTCTCTCCGGAAAAATATTTCAATTTATAAATGAACGAGAGGAGAAAATATGACTTCTCCAAAAATATTGAAATACTGGAGGAAAAATGTTAAAATCATTATTTGGAATTTATTGGATTTTATTTGCAATTTTATTACATTTAAAAATATGCATGTTTTCAAAATATTTATTTTTGATTTTAAAAAATGTTCACCCTATTCTAGATTTTCTAACTAGACGGGGAAAATTTATTTCGTATTTTTCGGATGTTCATTTATTTTTCTACGTAATATTTTCCGCGGAACATATTTAAAAAAAAAAAAATAAGCGTCCGCGCCGGCTGGGCCGAGCCCAACCGAGCCCGCCCGCGACCACTCCTTCCTCCCCACGCCGCCGGAGTCCGGCCACGCCACGGAGCCCGCCGCCGCCTCGGTGCCCCCTCCCCCAAGCCTCTAGCCCCCCCTCCATATATAGCCCCCCTCCGTTTCTCCTCACCCGAGCCACCACCGCCGCCCGCATCGCCCGCCGCCGCCGCCGCATCCCGCCGCCGCCGCCGCATCCCGCCGCCGCCGCCGCCGCCTTTTGCGCCGCCGCCCGCCCGCCGGAGCCCCGCCCCTCGCCGCCGGAGCCGCCGCCCCCGAGCCCCGCTCCGTCGCCGCCGACCCCGCCCACCGGAGCCCCTCACCGGAGCGAGCCCCGTCGAGGTACTGCCCGTGTTCGCGTTGACCGGTTGTTCTGAAACAAAAAAACCTTTCGTTTTAAGAAAAAACCATAGATCGGTTTTTTTCCGGTTTTCTTATTTCACGAGCGTTCACCCAACCGTTCGTTTTAACGAACGCGTTCGTCGGTTTTTCTCTGTTAACGAACGTTCGTTATTTAACCGTCCGTCCGTTTTTCTTTTTCGACGGATTTTCTCGTTATTTTCTCAGATTCGATTTCTGATCGAAACTTCGAATCTGTTTAACTTTTTGCTCATTTATCGGAATCAGGTGATTCAAGCGCCTAGAGATTCGTCTCGAAATTCTCTTTCCGTTTAACCTACTCAAACAGGTTTTTGCTACAGTAAAATTTGACCTAGATCCAGATTAGCAAATGAAGTTTCTTTCTTTCGCCGTTTGACTTTCGTTGCTTCTTTCGAGTTGATTCTTTTTGCAAACCGGAGTTCTTAAGTTGAACTTTCTGGTTGGATCTTTCTTTTGAGTTTTACCTGTGCATTAGATGAGTACTGATTGTATGCTTGTTTGCTTGCGATAGAGTACCCGGAGTGTGCCGCTTGTTACTTCGACTCGTTAGGTTTTGCGGATCATCAGCAAGGCAAGTAACACTTTGATCATACCCCGTTCATACCCAGTTTTATTGCATTAGATCTATTTCCTCAAACACATTGCATGATTAGGATCTAATTAAACTGTGGGTATTGGGAAGTAGTTGAGGTAGTACCTATTACCTGTTCTTTATCAAACCCTCGGGAGTTACTTCTACGTTGCTTTTATTAATGCCATGCTATGCTCGTAGACGTGGATTGGGTTTGAGAGATATTCATGACAGATGTGAGTGTTTAATAATGGTTCAACTTAAGGTGGCAACTAAAACTCACATCTGGGTGGATTGAGACACCTGGAGAACCCAGTGTTGTCTGTATGTATAAGGTCCGCCACCCAGGCTCAAAGGGATCATAAGATTATTCATGCTAGAAACTTCCGTGTGCAGCCGCAAGCTATTATGGGCTCTAGCATAGCTTAGTAGGTTACGGGATATCTTGAAGAGGTGGACTAGCAGATGTAGGGGAAAGTAGGTGTACCGGTCCATCCAGAGTAAAGAGTGACTGTTTCTGAAAGACTGTGTCTCGGTCATCCGTTTCTCAAACATCATGTAGTGCGAGAATCAAGCGGAGGCGATCGAGTCTTGTGGGGAAAAGTGCACAAACCTCTGCAGAGTGTACAAACTGATCATGATTAGCCATGTCCCCGGTTATGGACAACTTGAGTATCTAGTACCTGGATTATCATTTGAATCTCATCACCGTGATACTTATAATTAATTTTGTTGGGTTAATGATGTTACTTAATTGGGATTGAGTTGGAGGTACCTTCTCAATGTTTCAACCACCATGATAGTTAAATAAAATTTATTCCTTTGCAGTAGGATAAAATTGGCTTTTCGCAAAAACTGTAACCATAGAGCCTTTCCACCAGCCATATATGCATATAGTATAGCATTATCATTGTTCATTGCTCTCTATGTGTTGCTTTGCCAGCATATTCTATGTGCTGACCCGTTTTCGGGCTGCAACGTTTCATGTTGCAGACTTTTCAGACGATGAGTAAGGTGCCTTAGGTCGTGGTCTTATACTCAGTGATGCCGCTGGAGTTGATGGACTCACTTTTCTTCCAAGTCTTCCGCTGTTATCGTTATTAGATGGCCTTAAGCCATGTTTATCATACTTAATCTCTTCGGAGATATTCGATGTAATAAGTGTGTGATTGCTACTCTGTTATAAATCCTCCATTTGTACTGTGCGTGTCAGCATTACTGATCCAGGGATGACACTGGTGCACAGCAGCACAGGCCATTTGAGGTCTGGTTGCTACACCTATTTAACGTGAATGCAGTTGTCTCTAAAGCATAACCCCAAAATGATAGCGGTAAATCAGTAAGAGACATCATAGATCGCACCATATCTAGTAAAGTACGATTACGACGTTCGGACACACCATTACGCTGTGGTGTTCCGGGTGGCGTGAGTTGTGAAACTATTCTTCATTGTTTCAAATGTAGATCAAACTCGTAACTCAAATATTCTCCTGTAGCGACCATACCTCAAACTGTCTGTGCTGCTGTGCAGCAGTGTCATCTCTGGATCAGTAATGCTGACACGCACAGTACAAATGGAGGATTTATAACAGAGTAGCAATCACACACTTATTACAATGAATATCTCAAAAGATAATAAGTATGATAAATATGGCTTAAGGCCATCTAAAAACGATAACAGCGGAAGGCTTCGAAGATAAGTGAGTCCATCAACTCCAACGGCATCACTGAGTATAAGACCACGACCTAAGGCACCTTACTCGTCGTCTGAAAAGTCTGCAACATGAAACGTTGCAGCCCGAAAACGGGTCAGCACATGGAATATGCTGGCAATATAACACATAGAGAATAATGAACATAATAATACTATACTACATGCATATATGGCTGGTGGAAAGCTCTATGGTTACAGTTTTGCGAAAAGCCAATTTTTCCCTACTGCAAAGGAATAAATTTTATTTAACTATCATGGTGGTTGTTAAACATTGAGAAGGTACCTCCAACTCAATCCCAATTAAGTGTCATCATTAACCCAACAAAATCCATTAAAGTAACATGATGATGAGATTCACATGATAATCCGGGTACTAGATACTCAAGTTGTCCATAACCGGGGACACGGCTAACCATGATTAGTTTGCACACTCTGCGAGGTTTGCGCACTTTTCCCCACAAGACTCGATCGCCTCCGCTTGATTCTCGCACTACATGATGTTTGAGAAACGGATGACCGAGACACAGTCTTTCAGAAGCGTTAAATCTCTACTCCGGGTAGACCGTACCACCTACATCCCCTACATCTGCTAGTCTACCTCTTCAAGAGCTCACACAACTTAATCAACTATGCTAGAGCCCATAATAGCTTGTGGCTGCACACGGAAGTTTCTAGCATGAAAAATCTCATGATCCCTTTTAGCCTAGGTGGCGGTCCATAGGATGATCACACGGATACCCCGGGATATCCAATAAAAAAACAGGCAGCACTGGGTCCCCCAGGTGCCTCAATCCACCCAGATGTGAGTTTTAGTTGCCACCTTAAGTAAACAATTATTAATAATCTCACATCTGTCATGAATATCTCTCAAACCCAATCCACGTCTACGAGCATAGCATGGCAATATAAGCAACGTAGAAGTAACTCCCAAGGGTTTGATAATAAAACAGGGCAATAGGTTCTACCTCAACTACTTCCCAATACCCACAATTTTAATTAGATCCTAATCATGCAATGTTTGAGGATTGATCTAATGCAATAAAAACTGGGTATGGAAAAGTATGATCAAAGTGTTACTTGCCTTGCTGATGATTCACGAAAACTAGAGATTCGAAGTAACAAGCGGCGCACTCCGGGTACTCTATCGCAAACAAACAAGCAAACAATAAGTACTCATCTAATGCACAGGTAAAACTCGAATAAAAGATACAACCAGAAAGTTCAACTTAAGAACTCCGGTTTGCAAAAAGAATCAAATCGAACGAAGCAACGAAAGTCAAACGGCGAAAGAAACAAGCTTCATTTGCTAATCTGGATCTAGGTCAATTTTTACAGTAGCAAAAACTTGTTTGAGTAGGTTAAACGGAAAGAGAATTTCGAGACGAAACTCTAGGCGCTTGAATCACCTGATTCCTATAAACGAGGGAAAAGTTAAACGAAAACGAAGATCCGATCAGGAATCGGGATCTAGAAAATCGCAGAAAAATCCGACAAAAAAGAAAACTGACGAACGGTTAAACGAACGAACGTTTGTTAACAGCGAAAATCCGACGAACACGTTCGTTAAAACAAACGGGTCGGTGAACGTTCACTAAATAATAAAACAAAAAAAACTGATCTAGGGTTTAGAAAAAACGAACGGTTTTAAAAAAACCCGGCAAACGGCGGCGGCTCGGTACCTCGTCGGGACGGGCTCCGGCGGGGTCGGCGAGGGCGGCTTGGGGCGGTGGGGCTCGGGCGGGGCGCAGGGCGGTGAGGGGCGGCGTCGGCGGCGGCGCACGGCGAGCGGGGCGGCGGGCTCGGGCGGCGGCGCTGCGGGCTCCGGCGGGGCTCGGCTTGGGGCGGGGACGGGGTGAAGGGGGGCGGCGGCTTATAAGAGAGGGGGGGCTGGTGGCGTGGGGGAGGGGCAAGGTGGCGGCGGCCGTGCTCCAGGCGGACTCGGCGCGGCGGCGGCTGCGTGCGCGCGAGGGAGACGAGGGAGGTGGGCCGGCCGGCTCGGCTGGGCCTCGGCCCGGTCGGGCGCAGTGGGTTTTTTTTTCTAAAATATTCCGCCGAAATCAAAAAAATCACAGAAAAATAAATAAAAATTCAAAAATGATAAAACAAATTTTTCCCGTCTAATTAAAATAATTAGAACAAGGTGAACATTTTTTTGACACAAAAATGCAGTTTTGAAAACGTGCAATTTTTTTAATGCAATTAAAATTGCAAATAAAATCCGAATAAAATCCAATATATGATTTTAATATTTTTCCTCCAATATTTCAATTGTTTTGGAGAAGTCATATTTTCTCCTCTCATTTATTTTAATGTGAAATATTTTTTCGGAGAGAAAATAATTAAAACCAAAATCCTCGTTTTATTATTTGATGAAAATCAAATATGAAAAATCGGGAAAATCCCCAACTCTCTCCGAGGGTCCTTGAGTTGCTTAGGATTTATCGAGGATTTGCCAAAATGCAATAAAATATGCTATGCAATGATGATCTAATGTATAACATTCCAAATTGAAAACTTGGGATCTTACAAACCTACCCCCCTTAAGATGAATCTCGCCCTCGAGATTCGGGTTGGCTAGAAAATAGGTGAGAGTGGTCCTTCCGTAGATCTTCCTCTCGCTCCCAGGTGGCTTCATCTTCCGTATGGTGACTCCACTGGACTTTGCAAAACTTGATAACCTTACTGCGGGTAACTCGGCTGGCATATTCAAGAATATTTACGGGTTTCTCCTCATAGGTCAAATCACTTTCCAGCTGAATCGCTTCCAGTGGCACTGTATCTCTCAGTGGTATCTCAGCCATCTCTGCGTGGCACTTCTTCAACTGGGAAACGTGAAATACATCATGAACTCCTGACAATCCTTCAGGCAATTCCAGCTTGTAGGCAACTTCTCCCATACGTTCCAAAACTCTGTATGGTCCAATAAAACGGGGTGCTAGCTTTCCCTTAACTCCAAAGCGCTTCACTCCTCGAAGTGGCGATACTCGCAGATAAACTCTGTCTCCGACTTCGTGAGCTGTCTCCTTACGTTTTGAATCCGCATAACTCTTCTGCCTGGACTGGGCTACCTTGAGCCTATCGCGAATCAATCTCACTTTCTGTTCAGACTCCTTAATCAAATCTGGTCCAAACAACTGACGGTCTCCAACTTTGTCCCATAACAATGGTGTTCTACACCTCCTTCCGTACAAAGCTTCGAAAGGGGCCATCTTCAAACTAGTTTGATAACTGTTGTTGTAAGAAAACTCTGCATACGGCAAATTGTCGTCCCAACTAGATCCATAATCTAGCGCACAAGCTCTCAACATGTCTTCCAAAATCTGATTGACTCTCTCGGTCTGTCCATCTGTCTGTGGGTCTAAGGCTGTACTAAATTCTAGCCTGGTTCCCAATGTTTCATGTAACTGCTTCCAAAACTTCGAGGTAAACTGGGTTCCTCTGTCTGATACATGGTCCTCAGAACTCCATGCAAACATACGATCCTGGTCATGTATATCTTTGCCAACTTAGCACTGGTGTAAGTGGTCTTCACTGGAATGAAATGAGCTACTTTCGTCAAACGGTCGACTACAACCCATATTGAGTCATAGCCTGAACGAGTCCTGGGCAATCCTGTGATAAAATCCATGCCTATTTTATCCCACTTCCATTCGGGTATCGGCAATGGTTGTAGCAATCCTGCTGGCTTCTGATGTTCTGCCTTCACTCTCTGACATACATCACAAACTGCTACATACTCCGCAATATCCTTCTTCATTCTGGTCCACCAGAAAGTATCCTTCAAATCCAAATACATCTTGGTATTTCCTGGGTGAATCGAATACGGTGAATCATGGGCCTCTTGCAAAATCAACTTCCTGATCTCCGGATCATTGGGCACGTAAACGCGGTCCTCAAACCATAAGGTATCGTGCTCATCCTCACGAAATCCCTTGGCTTTTCCTTTGCTCATCTTTTCCTTTATCTCATCAATCTCCTTGTCTATCTTCTGAGCTTCTCTGATCTTTTCCATCAAGGTAGACTAAATCTCCAATGTCGCTAAATAGCCTCTTGGGACTATCTCCAAACATAGCTCGCGAAGGTCCTCGGCTAACTCCTGAGGTAACTCTCCTGTCATGAGTGTGTTGACATGGCTCTTGCAGCTCAACGCATCTGCTACTACGTTAGCCTTCCCTGGGTGATAATGCAATCTCATATCATAGTCCTTAATAAGCTACAACCATCTCCTCTGTCTGAGATTTAACTCCTTCTGCGTGAAAATGTACTTCAAACTCTTGTGATCCGTGTACGCCTCACAATGGTTTCCGATGAGAAAATGTCTCCATGTCTTCAACGCATGCACTATGGCTGCTAATTCCAAATCATGCGTGGCATAATTCTTCTCATGGGGTTTAAGTTGTCGTGAAGCATATGACACAACTCTTCCTTCCTGCATAAGCACTGCTCCAAGTCCTCGACGAGAAGCGTCGCAATAAACTTCATAATCCTTGTGTTGATCTGGCAGAATCAACACTGGTGATGTAACCAATCGTTTCTTCAACTCTTGGAAACTAGCTTCACATTCCTCAATCCAATTGAATTTGGTGTCCTTCTTTAATAGCTCAGTCATGGGTTTTGCAATCTTTGAGAAATTCTCAATAAACCTCCGGTAGTATCCTGCAAGTCCAAGGAAACTCCGGATCTCTCCAACTGACGTGGGTGATTCCCAACTTGTTACCGTGTCAACTTTGGCGGGGTCTACTGCTATTCCTTCTCCAGATATAACATGTCCGAGGAATCCAACTTCCTTCAGCCAAAATTCACATTTGTTGAACTTGGCGTATAACTGATGTTCTCTGAGCTCCTCAAGTACCAAACGCAAATGCTCCTTATGCTCTTCTTCATTCTTGGAAAAGACTAAAATATCGTCTATGAACACCACGATGAACTTATCCAAAAACTCCATAAACACTTTGTTCATCAGGTTCATGAAATAGGCAGGTGCGTTAGTCAGACCAAATGACATAACGGTATACTCATATAGCCCATATCTGGTGGTAAAGGCCGTCTTAGGTATATCCTGCTCTCGAATCTTTAACTAATGGTATCCTGATCGTAGATCGATCTTGGAAAATACTTTAGCTCCTTGTAAGCGGTCAAACAAATCATTGATCATCGGTAGTGGGTACTTGTTCTTGATGGTCACTTCATTCAATCCACGGTAATCAACAACCATCCTCAACGATCCATCTTTCTTCTCCACTAGAAGTACGGGCGATCCCCAAGGTGACAAACTTGGGCGAATATAGCCTTTATCCAATAACTCCTTAATCTGCTTCTTAATTTCCTCCAAATCTTTTGCGGGCATCCTGTACGGTCTCTTAGATATTGGCCCTGTGCTTGGCAAAAGTTCAATCAGAAACTCAATGTCTCTATCCGGTGGCATGCCTGGCAACTCTTCTGGAAATACATCCGGGTAATCCTTCACCACTGGCACTTCCTCCTGTACAACTCCTGATAAGGAATTCACTTGAGTCCTCTTCGGCACATGTCGGGATACATACTTAATCCTTCTTCCTTCTGGGGTGGTAAGCATAATCGACTTACTGGCACAATCGATGTTCCCTCCATACTTTGATAACCAATCCATGCCTAATATCACATCCAATCCTTGCGATTCCAATATTATTAGGTCTGAGGGAAACAGATAGTTACCAATCCTTAATGGTAACCGTTCACACCATAAACTAGCCATATACTCTGCTCCTGCTTGGCTGCATCTGTAGCAACGTCATCTGGTGCATAACGTGCTAACTTACTGAAATCCTCCACATACTGGCCTACGGTGCGTCCTCCTTGGCGTAGGTTGCGAAACTCATGCTTCTTCATAGCCATAGCTCCTGCTGAAACATGAGCTGTACGGAAAGCTTGCTGAAACTGGTCCCATGTGACAGTGTCAATAGGGTGTCTGGCTATGTAATTCTCCCACCATGATGATGCGGGTCCATCAAGCTGATGTGCGGCAAAACGCACTCTTTCCGCATCTGTGCATCCTGCAGTGGCCAACTCATGTCAATGGTTCGGAAACATAACCATCTTTGATTAACGAGCTAGTCAAGTAGAGGCATACTAGTGACACTTTGTTTGTCTATGTATTCACACAAGTATTATGTTTCCGGTTAATACAATTCTAGCATGAATAATAAACATTTATCATGATATAAGGAAATAAATAATAACTTTATTATTGCCTCTAGGGCGTATTTCCTTCAGTCTCCCACTTGCACTAGAGTCAATAATCTAGATTACATAGTAATGATTCTAACACCCATGGAGCCTTGGTGCTGATCATGTTTTGCTCGTGGAAGAGGCTTATTCAACGGGTCTGCAAAATTCAGATCCATATGTATCTTGCAAATTTCTATGTCTCCCACCTGTACTTGATCCCGGATGGAGTTGAAGCGTCTCTTGATGTACTTGGTTCTCTTGTGAAATATGGATTCCTTTGCCAAGGCAATTGCACCAGTATTGTCACAAAAGATTTTCATTGGACCCGATGCACTAGGTATGACACCTAGATCAGATATGATCTCTTTCATCCAGACTCCTTCATTTGCTGCTTCCAAAGCAGCTGTGTACTCTGCTTCACACGTAGATCCCGCCAGAACGCTTTGTTTAGAACTGCACCAACTGACAGCTCCACCATTCAATGTAAACACGTATCCGTTTTGCGATTTAGAATCGTCCGGATCAGTGTCAAAGCTTGCATCGACGTAACCATTTACGACTAGCTCTTTGTCACCTCCATAAACGAGAAACATATCCTTAGTCCTTTTCAGGTATTTCAGGATGTTCTTGACCGCTGTCCAGTGACAGTCCTGGATTACTTTGGTACCTCCCTGCTAAACTTATAGCAAGGCACACATCATGTCTGGTACACAGCATTACATACATGATAGAGCCTATGGCTGAAGCACAGGGAACATCTTTCATCTTCTCTCTATCTTTTGCAGTGGTCTGTCATTGAGTCTTACTCAACTTCACACCTTGTAACACAGGCAAGAACCCTTTCTTTGCTTGATCCATTTTGAACTTCATCAAAACTTTGTCAAGGTATGTGCTTTGTGAAAGTCCAATTAAGCGTCTTGATCTATCTCTATAGATCTTGATGCCCAATATATAAGCAGCTTCACCGAGGTCCTTCATTGAAAAACTCTTATTCAAGTATCCCTTTATGCTATCCAGAAATTCTATATCATTTCCAGTCAGCAATATGTCATCCACATATAATATCAGAAATGCTACAGAGCTCCCACTCACTTTCTTGTAAATACAGGCTTCTCCAAAAGTCTGTATAAAACCATATGCTTTGATCACACTATCAAAGCGTTTATTCCAACTCTGAGAGGCTTGCACCAGTCCATAAATGGATCGCTGGAGCTTGCACACTTTGTTAGCTCCCTTTGGATCGACGAAACCTTCCGGTTGCATCATATACAACTCTTCTTCCAGAAATCCATTCAGGAATACAGTTTTGACATCCATTTGCCAAATGTCATAATCATAAAATGCGGCAATTGCTAACATGATTCGGACAGACTTAAGCATCGCTACGGGTGAGAAAGTCTCATCGTAGTCAATCCCTTGAACTTGTCGAAAACCTTTTGCAACAAGTCGAGCTTTATAGACAGTAACATTACCATCAGCGTTAGTCTTCTTCTTGAAGATCCATTTATTCTCAATGGCTTGCCGATCATCGGGCAAGTCAACCAAAGTCCACACTTTGTTCTCATACATGGATCCCATCTCAGATTTCATGGCCTCAAGCCATTTTGCGGAATCTGGGCTCACCATTGCTTCTTCATAGTTCGTAGGTTCGTCATGGTCTAGTAACATAACCTACAGAAGAAGATTACCGTACCACTCTGGTGCGGATCTTACTCTGGTTGATCTACGAGTTTCAGTAACAACTTGATCTGAAGTTTCATGATCATCATCGTTAACTTCCTCACTAATTGGTGTAGGTGTCACGGGAACCGGTATCTGCGATGAACTACTTTCTAATAAGGGAGCAGGTACAGTTACTTCATCAAGTTCTACTTTCCTCCCACTAACTTCTTTCGAGAGAAACTCCTTCTCTAGAAAGGATCCATACTTAGCAACGAATGTCTTGCCTTCAGATCTGTGATAGAAGGTGTACCCAACAGTTTCCTTTGGGTATCCTATGAAGATACATTTCTACGATTTGGGTTCGAGCTTATCAGGTTGAAGCTTTTGCACATAAGCATCGCATCCCCAAACTTTAAGAAACGACAACTTTGGTTTCTTGCCAAACCATAGTTCATAAGGCATCGTCTCAACGGATTTCGATGGTGCCCTCTTTAACGTGAATGCAGTTGTCTCTAAAGCATAACCCCAAAATGATAGCGGTAAATCAGTAAGAGACATCATAGATCGCACCATACCTAGTAAAGTACGATTACGACATTCGGACACACCATTACGCTCTGGTGTTCCGGGTGGCGTGAGTTGTGAAACTATTCTTCATTGTTTCAAATGTAGACCAAACTCGTAACTCAAATATTCTCCTCCACGATCAGATCGTAGAAACTTTATTTTCTTGTTACGATGATTTTCAACTTCACTCTGAAATTCTCTGAACTTTTCAAATGTTTCAGACTTGTGTTTCATTAAGTAGATATACCCATATCTGCTCAAATCATCTGTGAAGGTGAGAAAATAGCGATACTCGCCGCGAGCCTCAACATTCATCGGACCACATACATCTGTATGTATGATTTCCAACAAATCTGTTGCTCGCACCATAGTTCCGGAGAACGGAGTTTTAGTCATCTTGCCCATGAGGCACGGTTCGCAAGTACCAAGTGATTCATAATCAAGTGGTTCCAAAAGTCCATCAGTATGGAGTTTCTTCATGCTCTTTACACCAATATGACCTAAACGACAGTGCCACAAATAAGTTGCACTATCATTATCAACTCTGCATCTTTTGGCTTCAATATTATGAATATGTGTATCACTACTATCGAGATTCAACAAAAATAGACCACTTTTCAAGGGTGCATGACCATAAAAGATATTACTCATATAAATAGAACAACCATTATTCTCTGATTTAAATGAATAACCGTCTCGCATCAAACAAGATCCAGATATAATGTTCATGCTCAACGCTGGCACCAAATAACAATTATTCAGGTCTAAAACTAATCCCGAAGGTAGATGTAGAGGTAGCGTGCCGACCGCGATCACATCGACTTTGGAACCATTTCCCACGTGCATCGTCACCTCGTCCTTAGCCAATCTTCGCTTAATCCGTAGTCCTTGTTTCGAGTTGCAAATATTAGCAACAGAACCAGTATCAAATAAAATACCCAGGTGCTACTACGAGCATTAGTAAGGTACACATCAATAACATGTATATCACATATACCTTTGTTCACCTTGCCATCCTTCTTATCCGCCAAATACTTGGGGCAGATCCGCTTCGAGTGACCAGTCTGTTTGCAGTAGAAGCACTCAGTCTCAGGCTTAGGTCCAGACTTGGGTTTCTTCTCCTGAGCAGCAACTTGTTTGCTGTTCTTCTTGAAGTTCCCCTTCTTCTTCCCTTTGCCCTTTTTCTTGAAACTGGTGGTCTTGTTGACCATCAACACTTGATGCTCCTTCTTGATTTCTACCTCCACAGCCTTTAGCATTGCGAAGAGCTCGGGAATCGTCTTATCCATCCCTTGCATGTTATAGTTCATCACGAAGCTCTTGTAGCTTGGTGGCAGTGATTGAAGAATTCTGTCAATGACGCTATCATCCGGAAGATTACCTCCCACTTGAATCAAGTGATTTTTATACCCAGACATTCTGAGTATATGCTCACCGACAGAACTATTCTCCTCCATCTTACAGCTATAGAACTTATTGGAGACTTCATATCTCTCAATCCGGGCATTTGCTTGAAATATTAACTTCAACTCCTGGAACATCTCATATGCTCCATGACGTTCAAAATGTCATTGAAGTCCCGATTCTAAGCCATAAAGCATGGCACACTGAACTATCGAGTAGTCATCAGCTTTGCTCTGCCAGACGTTCATAACATCTGGTGTTGCTCCTGCAGAAGGTCTGGCACCTAGTGGTGCTTCCAGGACGTAATTCTTCTGTGCAGCAATGAGGATAATCCTCAAGTTACGGACCCAGTCCGTGTAATTGCTACCATCATCTTTCAACTTTGCTTTCTCAAGGAACGCATTAAAATTCAACGGAACAACAACATGGGCCATCTATCTACAATCATCATAGACAAGCAAAATACTATCAAGTACTAAGTTCATGATAAATTTAAGTTCAATTAATCATATTACTTAAGAACTCCCACTTAGATAGACATCCCTCTAATCCTCTAAGTGATCACGTGATCCGAATCAACTAAACCATGTCCGATCATCACGTGAGATGGAGTAGTTTCAATGGTGAACATCACTATGTTGATCATATCTACTATATGATTCACGCTCGACCTTTCGGTCTCAGTGTTCCGAGTCCATATCTGCATATGCTAGGCTCGTCAAGTTTAACCTGAGTATTCCGCATGTGCAACTGTTTTGCACCCGTTGTATTTGAACGTAGAGCCTATCACACCCGATCATCACGTGGTGTCTCAGCACGAAGAACTTTCGCAACGGTGCATACTCAGGGAGAACACTTATACCTTGATAATTTAGTGAGAGATCGTCTTATAATGCTACCGTCAATCAAAGCAAGATAAGATGCATAAAAGATAAACATCACAAGCAATCAATATAAGTGATATGATATGGCCATCATCATCTTGTGCTTGTGATGTCCATCTTCGAAGCACCGTCATGATCACCATCGTCACCGGTGCGACACCTTGATCTCCATCGTAGCATCGTTGTCGTCTCGCCAACTTATGCTTCTACGACTATCGCTACCGCTTAGTGATAAAGTAAAGCATTACAGGGCGATTGCATTGCATACAATAAAGCGACAACCATATGGCTCCTGCCACTTGCCGATAACTCGGTTACAAAACATGATCATCTCATACAATAAAATATAGCATCATGCCTTGACCATATCACATCACAACATGCCCTGCAAAAACAAGTTAGGCGTCCTCTACTTTGTTGTTGCAAGTTTTACGTGGCTGCTACGGGCTGAGCAAGAACCGTTCTTACCTACATATCAAAACCACAACGATAGTTTGTCAAGTTAGTGCTGTTTTAACCTTCTCAAGGACCGGGCGTAGCCACACTCGGTTCAACTAAAGTTGGAGAAACTGACACCCGCCAGCCACCTCTGTGCAAAGCACGTCGGTAGAACCAGTTTCGCGTAAGCGTACACGTAATGTCGGTCCGGGCCGCTTCATCCAACAATACCGCTGAACCAAAGTATGACATGCTGGTAAGAAGTATGACTTATATCGCCCATGACTCACTTGTGTTCTACTCGTGCATATAACATCTACGCATAAAACCAGGCTCGGATGCCACTGTTGGGGAACGTAGTAATTTCAAAAAAATTCCTACGCACACACAGGATCATGGTGATGCATAGCAACGAGAGGGGAGAGTGTGTCCACATACCCTCGTAGACCGAAAGCGGAAGCATTTAGAACAACGCGGATGATGTAGTCATACGTCTTCATGATCCAACCGATCCAAGTACCGAACGCACGGCACCTCCGAGTTCAGCACACGTTCAGCTCGATAACGTCCCATGAACTCCGATCCAGCAGAGCTTCGAGGGAGAGTTGCGTCAGCACGACGGCGTGATGACGGTGATGATGATGCTACCGACGCAGGGCTTTGCCTAAGCACCGCCACGATATTACCGAGGTGGAATATGGTGGAGGGGGGCACCGCACACGACTAAGAGATCAATGGTCTATTGTTGTGTCTAGAGGTGCCCCCTGCCCCCATATATAAAGGAGCAAGGGGGAGAGGCGGCCGTCCAGGAGGAGGCGCGCCAGGAGGAGTCCTACTCCCACTGGGAGTAGGACTCCCTCCTTTCCTAGTTGGAGTAGGAGAAGGGGGAAGGAGGAGGGAGAGAGGAAGGAAAGGGCGGCGCCGCCCCCCTCCTTGTCCAATTCGGACTAGTGGGGGAGGGGGCGCGCGGCCTGCCCTGGCCGCCCCTCCTCTTCTCCACTAAGGCCCATGTTGGCCCATTCAACCCCCGGGGGGGTTCCGGTAACCCCCGGTACTCCGGTAAAATCCCGATTTCACCCGGAACACTTCCGATATCCAAATATAGGCTTCCAATATATCAATCTTTATGTCTCGACAATTTCGAGACTCCTCGTCATGTCCGTGATCACATCCGGGACTCCGAACTATCTTCGGTACATCAAAACACATAAACTCATAATATAACCGTCATCAAACTTTAAGCGTGCGGACCCTACGGGTTCGAGAACTATGTAGACATGACCGAGACACGTCTCCGGTCAATAACCAATAGCGGAACCTGGATGCTCATATTGGCTCCCACATATTCTACGAAGATCTTTATCAGTCAAACTACATAACAACATACGTTGTTCCCTTTGTCATCGGTATGTTTACTTGCCCGAGATTCGATCTTTGGTATCTCAATACCTAGTTCAATCTCGTTACCGGCAAGTCTCTTTACTCGTTCCGTAATACATCATCCCGCAACTAACTCATTAGTTGCAATGCTTGCAAGGCTTATAGTGATGTGCATTACCGAGTGGGCCCAGAGATACCTCTCCGACAATCGGAGTGACAAATCCTAATCTCGAAATACGCCAACCCAACAAGTACCTTCGGAGACACCTGTAGAGCACCTTTATAATCACCCAGTTACGTTGTGACGTTTGGTAGCACAAAAAGTGTTCCTCCGGTAAACGGGAGTTGCATAATCTCATAGTCATAGGAACATGTATAAGTCATGAAGAAAGCAATAGCAGAATACTAAACGATCGAGTGCTAAGCTAACGGAATGGGTCAAGTCAATCACATCATTCTCCTAATGATGTGATCCCGTTAATCAAATGACAACTCATGTCAATGGTTAGGAAACATAACCATCTTTGATTAACGAGCTAGTCAAGTAGAGGCATACTAGTGACACTCTGTTTGTCTATGTATTCACACAAGTATTATGTTTTCGGTTAATACAATTCTAGCATGAATAATAAACATTTATCATGATATAAGGAAATAAATAATAACTTTATTATTGCCTCTAGGGCATATTTCCTTCAGTACTTTCCATCTTGCAATCTTGTCCTGAAGCTATTTTTGATAAACCACCATGCTACTATCTTTCCCTTATTACATGGGACATCCTTCATCCGGCTCCACCTGCCGTGCAGCAATATTGCGTGCACAACTGCAGGGAAAGATTCACCCTGGTCGTTGCGCCACATTAGTAATGACTAGTGAGCAGTCAAATCACAGAGCCCCACCTTCGCCACAGTAAGTTGCTCGGACGAAGCAACCATCATTTCTCTGTTCCTTGAATCCGCTGGTACTCCCATATTCCCAGAGTAATAAGTTGCTCGGGCGAAGCAACCATCACTTCACCTTTCCCACGGTAAGTACCTCCTTGGGCCCACTGAAAAATCACTTTTCTCTCTCCATCAAGTGCATTTATTGTCAATCTAACCCTGTCACCGAAACACCTCTTTCGCTATAGTTAGTTTAGGGTTAGTCATGAGTTAGTCTAACCTCTAGCTAAGTTAGAGTATCCAAACAGGAGCAGTATAGGACATGCAAGTTGCTCAAAGCATATAGTCAAATTCGTACGTGAAAGTATCTTTTTTCTTTTTGAAATTCGAACGTGAAAGGATCTTCGAATGATATAATTTTCAAATTATATAAAATCTTATCAATAATCAAAGGCATCCTCGAAGAATAAATTAGGCCCTACTCCCTCCGTTTAGGTGTATAAGTCACCTTACGAAAACCAAATAATCCCAAAATACTCAGACGCGGTGCATTAAATCCCACCTCGTTTCTTGTTTCTTGACATATCCACCAATAAGAGATGTAGGGTGTGCATGTTTTCAATGACTTAGACTACCAAACACGACATGCAATGGTTAGTTCATTAATTAGAAAATAAATATTAATGTTTATTTGCTAATTAATAGCATTGCATTCAATGAACTAACCACTGCGTGTCGTGTTTGCTAGTCTAAAGTCATTAAAAGCATGCACACCCACATCTCTTTGGTTGAT
Organism: Aegilops tauschii subsp. strangulata; assembly: GCF_002575655.3. Lineage (NCBI taxonomy): Eukaryota > Viridiplantae > Streptophyta > Magnoliopsida > Poales > Poaceae > Aegilops > Aegilops tauschii. The sequence continues at coordinate 204,463,661 of NC_053037.3, read as the reverse complement.
ATGTCAAGAAACAAAAAACGAGGTAGAAGTAAATGCACCGCGCCTAAGTATTTTGGGATTATTTGGTCTTCGTAAGATGACACGTAGACGGAGGGAGTATTATACTTGAAGGCTACAAGGTTGGCTATAAATGACGTGGCAGTGTCATGTAGCCATCAGCTGGTTATAGTATTAACCATGCTCTTATAATACTCCTATATTTAGGAACGGAGGGAGTAGTTGGCATGCATGATACTACCAATAATACTCCCATTACAACCAGCCTGGTAGAATTAAAATACCTAATCTAAATGGTCGCCGCCCGATATCTTTGTCCTCCTCCAGCATCCGGCAGAAGAAGAATCGAGCAAGACACTGGATGTATTCGCCGGCGTCGCCTCGGCGGTGGCCTTCATGGGATACAATCGGCGGCGGCCTCCCGTGTTCTACTTTTCCTCGATGATGGCGTCGGGCGGGGACATGCTGCCCGTCACCTCGTCCACATCCGCGTAGCTGCATCACCTTGTCGACATCCGTGGCGGCTTCTTTCTCTGCCTCCATGTCGCGGCTACGCGCGCGTTGACGGCGGATGGCACAGTCGCAGACACTGGAGGCGATGTACGACGCGGCGGCGTCGAGGGCAGCGACGATGCCCGTGCCGCCGTGCCCTCCGACAAGCCGGCGTGGAGCAAGTCGGTGATAACCCACAAGTATAGGGGATCACAACAGTTTTCGAGGGTAGAGTATTCAACCCAAATTTATTGATTCGACACAAGGGGAGCCAAAGAATATTCTCAAGTATTAGCAGTTGAGTTGTCAATTCAACCACACCTAGATAACTTAGTATCTGCAACAAAGTATTTAGTAGCAAAGTAATATGGAAGTAACGATAACGGTAGCAAAAGTAATATTTTTTGGTTTTGTAGTGATTGTAACAGTAGCAATGGAAAAGTAAATAAGCGAAGAACAATATGTGAAAAGCTCGTAGGCATTGGATCGGTGATGGAGAATTATGCCGGATGCGGTTCATCATGTAACAATCATAACATAGGGTGACACAGAACTAGCTCCAATTCATCAGTGTAATGTAGGCATGTATTCCGAATATAGTCATACGTGCTTATGGAAAAGAACTTGCATGACATCTTTTGTCCTACCCTCCCGTGGCAGTGAGGTCCTAACGGAAACTAAGGGATATTAAGGCCTCCTTTTAATAGTGTACCGGACCAAAGCATTAACACATAGTGAATACATTAACTCCTCAAACTATGGTGATCACCGGGAGTGGTCCCGATTATTGACACTTCGGGGTTGCCGGATCATAACACATAGTAGGTGACTATAGACTTGCAAGATAGGATCAAGAACTCACATATATTCATGTAAACATAATAGGTTCATATCTGAAATCATGGCACTCGGGCCCTAGTGACAAGCATTAAGCATAGCAAAGTCATAGCAACATCAATCTCAGAACATAGTGGATACTAGGGATCAAACCCTAACAAAACTAACTCAATTACATGATAAACCTCATCCAACCAATCACCGTCCAGCAAACCTACGATGGAATTACTCATGCACGGCGGTGAGCATCATGAAATTGGTGATGGAGGATGGTTGATGATGACGATGGCTACGGATTCCCCTCTCCGGAGCCCTGAACGGACTCCAGATCAGCCCTCCCGAGAGAGTTTTGGGCTTGGCGGTAGCTCCGTATCGTAAAATGTGATGAATCTCTCTCTGATTTGTTTCTCCCCGAACACGAATATATGGAGTTGGAGTTGAGGTCGGTGGAGCTCCAGGGGGGCCACGAGGTAGGGGGGGCGCGCCCGGGCGGGCAGGCGCGCCCCCACCCTCGTGGATAGGGTGTGGGCCCCCTAGCCTTCATTCTTTCGCCCGTATTTTTTATTATTTTGAAAAATAATCTTCGTGGAGTTTCAGGTCATTCCGAGAACTTTTGTTTCTGCACATAAATAACACCATGGCAATTCTGCTGAAAACAGCGCCAGTCCGGGTTAGTTCCATTCAAATCATGCAAGTTAGAGTCCAAAACAAGGGCAAAAGTGTTTGGAAAAGTAGATACGACGGAGACGTATCAACTCCCCCAAGCTTAAACATTTGCTTGTCCTCAAGCAATTCAGTTGATAAACTGAAACTAATAAAGAAAAACTTTTACAAACTCTGTTTGCTCTCGTTGTTGTAAATATGTAAAGCCAGCATTCAAGTTTTCAGCAAAGATTATGAACTAACCATATTCACAATAACATTTAGGTCTCATGTTTACTCATATCAATGGCATAATCAACTAGCGAGCAATAATAATAAATCTCGGATGACAATACTTTCTCAAAACAATCATGATATGATATAACAAGATGGTATCTCGCTAGCCTTTCTGAGACCGCAAAACATAAATGTAGAGCACCTTTAAAGATCAAGGACTGACTAAACATTGTAATTCATGGTAAAAGAGATCCATTCATACCCAATATAAATTAATAGTAATGGATGCAAATGACGGTGGTGCTCTCCAGCTAGTGCTTTTTAATAAGAGGGTGATGACTCAACATAAAAGTAAATAGATAGGCCCTTCGCAGAGGGAAACAGGGATTTGTAGAGGTGCCAGAGCCCGATTTTAAAGGAGAGATGAATAATATTTTGAGCGGCATACTTTCATTGTCAACATAACAACCAAGAGATGGCGATATCTTCCATGCTACGCACATTATAGGCGGTTCCCAAACAGAATGGTAAAGTTTATACTCCCCCTCCACCAACAAGCATCAATCCATGGCTTGCTCGAAACAACGAGTGCCTCCAACTAGCAATAGCCCCGGGGAGTTTTGTTTGCAATTAATTCGATTTGATTTGCATAAAGCATGGGACTGGGCATCCCGGTGACCAGCCATTTTCTCGTGAGTGAGGAGCGGAGTCCACTCCTCTTGAGAATAACCCGCCTAACATGGAAGATACGGACAACCCTAGTTGATACATGAGCTATTTGAGCATACAAAACAGAATTTCATTTGAAGGTTTAGAGTTTGGCACATACAAATTTACTTGGAACGGCAGGTAGATACCGCATATAGGAAGGTATGGTGGACTCATATGGAATAACTTTGGGGTTTAAGGGATTGGATGCACAAGCCGTATTCCCGCTTAGTACAGGTGAAGGCTGGAAAAAGACTGGGGAAGCGACCAACTAGAGAGCGACAACAGTCATGAACATGCATTAAAATTAATGAACATTGAGTGCAAGCATGAGTAGGATATAATCCACCATGAACATAAATATCATGAAGGCTATGTTGATTTGTTTCAACTACATGTGTGAACATGTGCCAAGTCAAGTCACTTGAATCATTCAAAGGAGGATACCACCCCATCATACCACACCACAACCATTTTAATATCATGTTGGCACGCAAGGTAAACCATTATAAACTCCTAGCTAATTAAGCATGGCATAAGCAACTATAACCTCTAATTGTCATTGCAAACATGTTTATTCATAATAGGCTGAATCAAGAATGATGAACTAATCATATTTACAAAAACAAGAGAGGTCGAGTTCATACCAGCTTCTCCCATCTCAATCAGTCCATCATATATCGTCATAATTGCCTTCCACTTGCACGACGGAATGATGTGAATAATAATAATAGTGTACGTGCATTGGACTAAGCTGGAATTTGCGAGCATTCAATGAACAGGAGAAGACAAGGCAATATGGGCTCTTGGGTTAAATCAACAATAATGCATATAAGAGCCACTTCAACAATCCAATTATGGTCTTCTCCTATCGACCCCCAAAGAAAAGAAAAGAAATAAAACTATTTACACTGGAAAGCTCCCAACAAGCAAAAGAAGAACGGGAAATCTTTTTGGGTTTTCTTTTTAATTATTACTACTACAGCAAGAAAAGTAAACTAGCTAAAAGCTATTACTAATTTTTTTTGTTTTTCTTAAGGTTTTGCAAGCACACAAGAAGAAAGCATAAAAATAAAATAAACTAGCATGGATATTATAGTGAAAAAGTATGAACACCGACATCTAGCAATGAGTGTGTGAACATAAATGTAATGTCGGTGAGAAATACGTACTCCCCCAAGCTTAGGCTTTTGGCCTAAGTTGGTTTAGTGCCACGGATGGCCTGGCGGATATCCAAAGTTGTAGTTGGGGTCGTACTGAGATGCAGCGGTCATTGCATCGTGTGCTGCAGCTTGGAGGCGAGCTATCTCAGCCCTCCTCTTATACTCCTCCGTCTCCTCTCTGGTTATGTAATATCTCCCCTTCGCCTAAAAGTCAAAGAAAGTAGAAGCAGGGAAAGCAACGTGATAGGTGCGTCGTCTGTCAAAGATTAGTCGGTACTGGAGGAACTGATCGTTCCTCTCAACAAAATGATGACGAACCATAGCCTCATAATCCAAATAAGCAGGAGGCAACTCAATATCATCCTCACGTATGGCTACACCAAGAAAATTAGCTATACGGGTTGCATAGATTCCACCAAAGAAATCTCCATTAAATCTATTATGATGCAACCTACGTGCAGCAATGGCTCCCAAATTATAATGTTTATCTCCTAACATAGCACTCCTGAGAATACTGAGGTCAGGGACACACATGTGACATGCTTCATCCTTACCATTTATGCACCTACCTATGAAGAGAGAAAAATAATGTATAGCAGGAAAATGGATGCTCCCTATGGTAGCTTGTGCTATGTCTCTAGATTCCCCTGCAGTTATACTAGCAAGAAAATCTCTAAATTCAGATTTGCGAGGTTCACTAGGACTACCCCATTGTGGAAGTTTGCAAGTAGTGGTAAAATCCTCTAAGTCCATAGTATAAGAATTTTCATAAAGATCAAACAGGACAGTTTGAGAATTGTGTGAAGATGAAAATTCAAACCTCCTTACAAAGGAACTAGTGAGATGGTGGTACTGGCGCCACTTTTCTGCCTCGAAGCTCACAAGATCAGTGTTACGCAAATATGCGTTAAATTCTTCCTTAATTCCTGCTTGATCCATGAAGTCCTCTGAAGGCCATTCACAAGGCCGCACGGGAGCGTCCCTTGGTGGCTCATCATCAGCATCACGCATTGCAAGCCTGGGTCCTTCTTTCCTTGAAGAACCACCTTGGTACATTTTCCTAAACATATTTCTTCCTCTGAAAAATTTCTGAAATTTTTTAGTAACTTCAAATAAAAGTGAACCAAGCTCAACAAAATTGATAGCAACTACTCCTACAAGTGCCTAGAGCCTATATCATGCATTAGAACTACTTGGAACCATATAAATTTGACATGCAAGCTCAAGAACATGGTCACCTAGGCAGCAAAAATTTGCAATGAATAAAGCACTAGAACTGTCGTGGTTTTATCATGGCAGATGTCCAAGAGAAAGGACTTAGTCGTGGAGCCATCGCTATGGGTTAGCTTAAAGGGGTTAAAGCGGACAAGGGACGCAAGAGAGTTTTATACTAGTTCGGCCCCTTACGATGAAGGTAAAAGCCTACATCTAGTTGTGATGGAATTGATGGGGTTTCGATGACCAGGGAGCAAATATGCTTTGCCTGGGTCTCGAGTTGTTGTTTGTTGTCCCTGAACCGCCGCCGGGTCGTCCCCTTATATACATGGGTTGACGCCCGTCGGTTTACAGAGTCCGAGGCCGGTTCATAATCGTGTCTGGCTTGGTCTCTGCTATGCATATCTTACAATACAAGTTTACATCTCAATGACGGTTTGTGTCTACATGCCTTAAACCGGCTTTGGGCCCTGGGCCTTTATAAAGCGTCACCGTCTGTCTTCATGGGCTTCAGATACAGATGAACTATTTATGAAGTTAACCCGGCCTCTCCTGGCCGGTTTACGCCCAGTGGTAATATCCCCAACATTAGGCCCCAGATTGATTTGAACTGGTTCATGTCAATCCTCAATACTTGAGAAAATTTCTTCTTCAAAATCTTCACACAATCTGGTAAACCGCCATGAGATCATCTTCTAAGATCTTGGTAAACCGCCGTGACGTCACCTGCCATTAACGAGCCTCCGTCAATCGAGGCGACAGCATCATCTTATATCAAAAATCTGACTCCTCGATTTTTGCATCTATTGTTTATCTTCTTATAAATAGGGCCAGGGGGTCTTCCCATTTTCCCCCTCGTGCCCCTTCGCTTCATCTTCATCCTCGCGACGCCCGAACCTTCGACCTCTGCCGCCGCCGTCAACCTTCGACTGCTGCACCACCCTTGGTCGCGGCATCGACCTGAACGTACCAGAGCTCCTCCGCGCGCCGCCGCTGCTCAACAGCACCCGTAAGTTTCCCCTTTCTCTTACCATAGATATGCGCTTAGGGTTTCCGTCGTTCATCGGTGTTCGTCGCCGCCCTTTTTTCTTGTTTATATCCGTGGGTTAGATCCAAAAACCACATAGGTCTCGTGCGGTGGTAGTTTAAACCACATAGATCTCGTGCTTTAGCAGTTTCAGCACCTGTTTGACATCAAACTCATCTCATCTTAGTGAACCTTCAGCATACTGGAATTTAGGTCAGAATATCTTTTGTTTTTCCCATGCGCGGTAGATCTGAAATTACCATAGCAAGATGTGAAACTTGTTTCTTCCTTCTCTTACACCCTTTGAATACCAGATTGGCCGGTTTAACCTCATAGAAAAAATGATGACCCGGTAGATACCATTAGTCCCCTGTTGAACCGCCAATGCATTATATTGTTCCATTGCTAGACTCCGGTTTACCAATATGCTAGTATCCTCATACCGCTGTATAGTTGTCCACTGTAAATCTTAAACCGGTAACACTCATGTTTCAGATTTTCCTTGTCATGGCTAAACAAGTTTATGAGTGCAATTGGGCTCCCTCTCGAGTAACCGAGGAGCAATTAAACAACCTTGTTAAGACGGGCGCCCTAGCCACGAAAGATGTCATTCACTGGAGGGTCCCTGGCCCGGAAAATCCTCCTACACCCAAGGATGGAGAAGTAGTCGTGTTTGCTGATCATCTCGCATGAGGTTTTAGCCCTCCCGGTTCAAAAAAATTCCGAGATGTGCTAGCCAATTTTCAGCTGCGCCCTCAAGACATTGGTCCCAACTCTGTTACCAATATCTGCCACTTCCAAGTATTCTGTGAAGCTTATCTACAAGAGGAACCTACGGTCGAATTGTTTAGAGATTTCTTTCATTTAAACCGTCGTACCGAGTTCTCAGATGGACCCAATACGGAATTGGGTGGGATGGCGGTTCAGAAGAGAAAAGAAGTCACCTTCCCCCATCCCAAACTCCACAGTCACCCCAAAGAGTGGAACCAAACTTGGTTTTACTGCATGGATACCTCTCCATCTGACGAAAACCCCCTGCCGGGTTACCGCCCTGAACGCCTGAGCAACACACACTCGTTTCCTCAAAGGCTGACAGCAAGAGAACGGGCCAACTATGCTCCCCAACTTTCGAAGCTTAGAGCCTTCATGGCGAACGGTTTGACAGGAGTCGATCTGGCTCGTTGCTGGATAAGCTGGAGCATTCTGCCCTTAAGCCGGCGCCCCGGTTTTGTGTGTGAGTACACGGGGAGTTTGAAGGATGCTTAGCGGCACATTGACATTCAGCTTACAGATGACGAAGTTACTGAGGCTGTAAAGAAAATACTGAACGAACTGGAGGCCGTCTGTGCCCAAACCGGACTACTCCCTTTCTGCACCTTCAATAAACCACCAGCTGTAAGAATCATATAATCCTTTGTATCTGGATTTGCTTCTGTCCAAATATTCTCTGAAAGTATGATTATTTTTCTGACAGGGTGATGATCCGTTCTGGAACCAAAAACCATCACAAGATAAACTGGCAAAACCGCAAGACAAACCGGTCAAGCCAGTTCATCCAAAGACCAAGGTTGTCAAGAAACCTGCCAAGAGAAGGACCACTGCATCCTCCAATCTGCCAGCTGATGACAATGTGTGTAATCCGGAATCAGAGGTAGAACTTGACTCTCTTGGCTTATTTTTCATACATCTCATTGACAATGATTATTATCAGGACGACGCTGAAGGCAGACACGCCGAGGACGTAGAGGTAACTATTCATTCCTCCGATTCAGATCCTCTGCCAACATCAAAAATCCATCAAGCAAACCGGAAAATAAAATTTTCTCACCCTCTTGCTTATTTGGATCCAAACTTTCTTTTGAAGACGCAGCAGCACGAAGCTCGCCATACAACCCGGCACAGCGGCCAGGTAGTTACCTCCGCCGGTTTACCGAACAATCCGGTTCGGAAACGCCGATTCGAGGTCTCTTATCCCTTTGATACTTCATGCCCAAAAGTAGGCTGTTTTCGCCAGCCTCTTAACCAGTCTGATTCAAATTATCAGGGTACTTCTCACTCATCCTCTGATGAGTCTTCGGCCACACAGCTTCCACCTCTCAAAACAGTTCCTGGGTGAGTTATGCACATGTCTTTATTCTTGATATGTTATCTTTTCATACTGTACTGATCCTTATGTCTTATCTTTTCGCATCGCCAAGCCAAGACCCAGCAAGAAAGCTCGGTTGAAAAAACCGGCTGATGAAAATGTAGCTGCTGAACCGGAAATAACTCCAGATCTGGAAGGAACCGATGCTGACGCCATGCTTCATGATCCGCCGCTTCAAGACCATGATTTCCTTGCTGAACAAGTGCAAGTTGATACTACAAGTCATGCAGACCAACCAACCAGCCCTGTCCGAACTGGTGACAAACTGCTCAGTCCACCGAAGGACACTGATAAACCGCCAACTCCGGCAAGAGCCTCAGATGAACAAGATGATGATGTTATGATTACTGGCACTGGCCACTCCACTCCAGGCAACCCTGTAGCTTTGTCAAAGCATACTGCCAAGGATGATCTCTCTGCTATCGGCAAAGGCAAATGGAATGCCGATTTATCAAGCTTCGCCAACCTCAATGTTCAAGATATTCACTCTGGCTTCTTGAACCGTCTGTATGCCAGTCGCGACTATGAAGCTAGTTTGGTAAACTTGATGAAGGAGCGATATGAGGTAACTACTGTTTTTCTCCTTTGTCCACTTTCAGTTTATCGGCTCGTAGTAGCTCCAAAGTGACGGTTTATGATACCAATCTAAACCGGTACTTTTGTCATAACTTAATCTTGCCTATTTAGCCTCCAGGGACCGGATTACCTTGTTAAGATGAACCGGTTCCTTATAATTTGCCATACTTCTCTTTCACCGGTATAGTCCCCAAGGGCCGGTTTAACTTTACAAAGATGAACCGGGACTGTAGAAGAATTCCCATATCAACAGCTTTTTGAGCAAACACACATTAGCCCCCAAGTACCAAGCTTAATACTTCTGTTGTGTTTGGGACTTGTAAAAATTTCTGAATAAACGCAAATATGCATTAGCCCCAAGTACTAAGGGCATAACTTGTTATGTGCTTGGTACTTCAAATATGTACTGTCAACTCATTATGTATCGGTCTCTTTACAGGCGGAGCTGAGCAAGAAGGACCGCCAAACCGCTGATCTGCAGGAGATCAAAACCCAGCAATCTAAAACCTCCAAAGCAAAGGAAGAGTTGACCCGCACTCTAGGTGCTATGGAGAAACTGAAAGAGGGCTTCAACAAAGAGCGGGCGGATTGGGAGATTGAAATAGCCGCTTTGATAAAAAGGGCTAAAAACGCAGAAGCCGCTCTTAAACCGGTGGTTGACGAGCTGACTGGTGTAAAGTGGCAAGTGCATGCTATGACCTCTGCTGTGTTTGGTAAGCATCCTTCCTTTATGCTTTCAACATATCCTCTCATGCGTTGCCGGTTTACTGATGTTTGTAATGATACAGGAACCCGTGTTAGCCATCTGGGCTCAGATGTGCAGAAGAAGTTGAAGGCTGCCTACACGCTGATAGAGCAACTTTATACCGGCGCGCAACGGATTATCTGCACTGCTTCGCACAATAAGCCACCCCCGATGTTGATCAAGGATACCTTAGACAGGCTATCTATGATGCCTGCCCGGATGGAAGAGTTGAAGAGGTCTGCTGCAAGGGCTGGCGCTCTGACCGCGCTAACCCGGGCAAAAGCATGGGTGCCTGATCTTGATCCGACGGACGTGGCTAAGGGCTACCCAAGCTTGAAAGAGGATGGATCAGAATTTTGCACTGAAGATCTCCGCGCCATAAACCGGGAAGTACGTCCACTGGCTTGTCAACTTGCTAAAGAAGCTGATCTTTCACATTATCAGGCGAGTTATGATATTAACAACAACCGGGTTGCTGCACTAGCTCTTGAAACTCAAATCCTGATCCCTCCAATCCGTATGCACACTTATGCCCCTGATATTGAACCGTCCACTCTTATAAGCGACGAAGCTGTGTTCCAAGCTTTGACTGGGATCGACTGGACAACTATTGACTTCCAGCCGCTGGGTAGGGACGAAGAAGAAGAGCCGGTGCAAGATGACCCGCAGCCATTAGGTCAAGCTGCTCAGTGATCATAACCCGGTGGCCGGTTTATCCTTCCATACTGTAATGTTTATTGAGAAACAATTATTCCTTTGAGTACTGAAACGCCTTGTAATAGGCTAGTTAAAACACTTGGTCTGTTATGCCTTCATGCATATTTATCTGCAACTGATGCATGTTAATCCGCCATGCTTTGAGATATGATGTTCATAATCCATAGCTTTTTTATTCCAATTGTTCCTGCAGATAAAAAGCTTAAAAATGCCCTGGCGGTTTAATACCGGGCGGGTCATGATACCCAACTATCGGGCATATTGTTGGCTGACCAACCTTGTAATGAAGGTAATAACCTTAATCCGGAGTGAAAACTTCTCCTATTATGTAATGCCGGTTTACAACAAAACCGTTCCGGGTTGTGAAAAACACCGGCTTATTCCATACTGGTGACTATGAGTCAAAACCAGACTGGGCTGATAGTCTCCGAATTATAACTTGGTCATGTACTGACAACTTGTAGTTGACAGCCCAACCGGGTTGATAAACACTGGTTTGAAAACATCACAAATCTTAGCAAAAGAAAAAGAAACTTAGCAAAAGGCAAATAAATCCGTTGTAGTCGAGGCTTTTCACGGGCTGCCAGGCCCCAAATTTGATCAAGAGGTGTTGCTATGGTTCGGGTTCGCCCAAGCCCCCAAATGACGCCGTCGCATTACGCCGATCAAAAGGCATTGCTATGGTTCGAGTTCGACCAAGCCCCGAAGTGATTATGTGGCTTTACGCCGATCAAGAAGTGTAGTCATGGTTCGGGTTCGACCATGCTCCCAAGTGATGCTGTGGCATTACGCCGATCAAGAGGCGTGGCTATGGTTCGGATACGACCAAGCCCCCAAGTGATTATGTGGCTTTACGCCGATCAAGAGGCGTAGTCACGGTTCGGGTTCGACCATGCTCCCAAGTGGTGCTATGGCATTACGCTGATCAAGAGGTGTAGCTATGGTTCGGATACGACCAAGCCCCCAAGTGATCTGATATCAAGCTTTAAGAAGCTAAATCAAGGGGTAAACCGGACGCCGCTTTGTAAGCTCCATGTAACCACACGTGATGTAAGAAAACAACAGATACCCCGCTTTAGCCGTGGTTCCGGTTTATTATATTGATCATAATATATACAATGTCATAATATGTACATAATTAGAGCCTGTAACTCAAGTATAGTAGGGCCGAAGATGAGCAATATTCCACGGCCTGTTGGTCTCCTCCTCTGATTTACGTGAGTCTTTGCATTCTCGAACATCGATTAGGTAGTACGACCCATTGTGCAAATCCTTGCTGACCACAAAAGGCCCTTCCCAAGGGGGGGATAGCTTGTGCATATCCGTCTGATCCTGGATGAGTCGAAGCACCAAGTCTCCTTCTTGAAAGGTTCTGGTTCTAACCCGACGCCTATGATAATGACGCAGATCTTGTTGATAAATCGCCGAACGGGCTGCCGCCATGTCATGCTCTTTATCTAACAGGTCAAGAGCTTCGTGTCGTGCCTTCTCGTTATCCGTTTCAACATATGCATATACACGAGGCGAGTCATGATGGATGTCACTAGGAAGAACCGCTTCCGCTCCATAAACCATGAAGAACGGTGTGTATCCTATTGATCTATTGGGTGTGATATTGATGCTCCATAATAGTGAAGGTAACTCCTCAACCCAACAACCCGGCGTCCATTGCAAAGGAACCATAAGCCGGGGTTTTATGCCTCTCAAGATCTCTTGATTGGCCCTCTCCGCTTGACCATTGGACTGGGGGTGAGCCACTGATGACACGTCAAGCCGGATGTGCTCACGTTGACAGAACTCCTTCATGGCACCCTTTGACAGATTGGTACCATTGTCTGTTATAATGCTGTGTGGAAAGCCAAACCGGAAGATCACCTTTTTGATGAATTGAACTGCCGTGGCTGCATCACACTTACTAACTGGCTCTGCCTCCACCCATTTGGTGAACTTATCAACTGCCACCAAAAGGTGGGTCTTCTTATCCTTGGACCTCTTGAAAGGCCCAACCATATCCAACCCCCAAGTTGCAAACGGCCAGGTGATTGGAATCATCCTCAATTCTTGAGCTGGTACATGAACACGCCTTGAGAATTTTTGACAGCCATCACATCTTTTAACCAAGTCCTCAGCATCAGCATGAGCTGTCAACCAATGAAAACCATGACGAAATGCCTTGGCCACCAAAGATTTTGAACCGGCGTGGTGCCCACAATCTCCTTCGTGGATCTCACGCAAAATTTCACGGCCTTCCTCAGGAGACACACAACGTTGAAACACCCCTGTCACACTGCAATGATGTAACTCTCCATTGATAATAGTCATGGACTTGGTCCGCCGGGTTATCTGTCTGGCCGAAGTTTCATCCTCTGGTAACTCGCCCCGGTTTATATACACCATATATGGAACCGTCCAATCCGGGATAATACGTAGAGCTGCCACCAACTGAGCCTCCAGATCAGGAACAACCAAATCCTCTTCACCATGTAGCTTGATGGACGGATTATGCAAAACGTCCAGGAAAACATTAGGTGGAACCGGTTTACGTTGGGAACCCAGGCGGCTTAAAGCGTCTGCCGCTTCATTCTTCCGCCGGTCCACATGATCCACCTGATAACCTTTGAAATGACCTGCAACAATATCCACCTCACGACGATATGCTGCCATCAGAGGGTCCTTGGAATCCCAAGTGCCAGACACTTGTTGAGCTACCAGATCCGAGTCACCGAAGCATTTAACTCGGCTGAGATTCATATCCTTAGCCATCCGTAGACCATGGAGTAAGGCCTCATATTCAGCTGCATTATTAGTGCAAGGGAACATCAAATGGAGAACATAACAAAACTTATCACCTCGTGGGGAAGTTAACATGACTCCAGCCCCCGAGCCCTCCAATTGCCTGGACCCATCAAAATGAATAGTCCAATAAGTGTGATCTGGCTTCTCTTCTGGCGCTTGTAATTCTGTCCAATCATTGATGAAATCCACAAGTGCCTGAGATTTGATCGCCATTCGGGGTATGTATTTCAATCCGTGAGGCCCGAGCTCGATAGCCCACTTAGCAATCCACCAGTTACTTCCCTGTTCTGGATTATATCCCCCAAAGGAGCAGAACTGACCACCATGATGGGATGACCTTGGAAATACTGCTTAAGCTTCCGGCTTGCCATGAAAACCCCATACACCAATTTTTGCCAATGCGGGTACCTCTGCTTGGACTCAATAAGTACCTCACTGATGTAGTAAACCGGCCACTGAACCGGATATTCCTTTCCTGCCTCCTTGCGCTCCACTACAATAGCCACACTAACAGCCCGAGCATTAGCTGCCACATATAGCAAAAATGGTTCTTTGTCCACTGGAGCAGCGAGAATCGGCGGATTAGCCAGCTGCCGCTTTAAATCCTCAAATGCTTCATTAGCGGCGTCACTCCAGACGAAGTTATCCGTTTTCTTCAGCATCTGATACAAAGGGATGGCTTTCTCGCCAAGGCGACTCACAAACCAGCTCAACGCGGCAATCCGGCCTGCCAGGCGTTGAACATCATTGATACACTTCGGTTTAGCCAAGGAGGTGATGGCCTTGATCTTTTCCGGGTTAGCTTCAATGCCCCTGTTAGACACCAAAAAACCCAAGAGCTTTCCTGCAGGTACACCAAAGAAACACTTGGCCGGGTTAAGCATCATTTTATAAACCCGTAGGTTATCGAAGGTTTCCTTTAAGTCATCAATCAATGTCTCCTTCTTCCTTGATTTTACCACAATATCATCCACATAGGCGTGAACATTGCGGCCGATCTGTTTATGAAGACAATTCTACACACACCGTTGATAAGTTGCTTGGGCACTCTTGAGCCCAAAGGGCATAGACACATAGCAGAAGGCTCCAAAGGGAGTTATGAAGGCCGTCTTCTCCTGGTCCTTAACTGCCATGTTGATCTGATGATAACCAGAATATGCATCCAAAAAGCTCAAACGCTCGCAACCCGCCGTAGCATCAATAATTTGATCAATACGAGGGAGGGCAAAAGGGTCTGCTGGACAAGCTTTGTTAAGGTCTGTGTAGTCCACACACATACGCCAAGTGCCATTCTTTTTAAGGACCAGCATCGGATTAGCCAACCATTCAGGATGGAATACTTCAACAATAAATCCAGCCACCAAGAGCCTGGCTACTTCTTCTCCGATAGCTTTGCGTCTTTCTTCATCGAACCAGCGGAGAAACTACTTGACCGGTTTATACTTGGGATCAACATTGAGAGTGTGCTCAGCGAGTTCTCTCGGTACACCTGGCATGTCAGAAGGCTTCCATGCAAAGATGTCCCGATTCACACGGATGAACTCGATGAGCGCGCTTTCCCATTTTGGATCCAAGTTAGCGCTGATGCTAAACTGCTTGGATGAATCGCCAGGCACGAAGTCAATAAGCTTAGTCTCATCAGCCGATTTAAACTCCAGGGCCGGATCATGCTCCGTAGTTGGTTTCTTCAACGAAGTCATATCTGCCGGATCAACATTGTCTTTGTAAAACTTCAACTCCTCGGTTGCACAAACCGACTCAGCGTAAGCCGCATCACCTTCTTCACACTCCAGAGCAATCTTGCGGCTTCCATGCACGGTTTTAGTTCCCTTGTGACCCGGCATCTTGAGCTGTAGATAGACATAACAAGGTCGTGCCATATACTTGGCATAAGATGGTCGTCCAAATAGGGCATGATACAGGCTTCTGATTTTCACCACTTCAAAGGTCAAGGTCTCTGATCTCAAGTCATGCTCATCTCCAAAAGCCACCTCCAGGGCTATCTTACCAATAGGATATGCCGACTTACCAGGCACCACACCATGGAACACCGTATTGGATGGTTTAAGATTTTTATCTGTTAGCCCCATGCGACGGAAAGTTTCATAATAAAGGATATTGATACTACTCCCTCCATCAATGAGTACCTTAGTGAACTTATAACCTCCCACCTAAGGTGCCACCACCAGAGCCAGATGACCCGGATTGTCAACCCGGGGTGGATGATCGTCTCTACTCCACACAATGGGCTGCTCGGACCAGCGCAAAAAACGGGGCACCGCCGGTTCAATGGCATTCACCATCCTTTTACGAAGCTTCTGATCGCACTTGTCCAAGCTAGTGGTGAAGACATGATACTGTCCGCTGTTCAACTGCTTCGGGTTGCTCTGGTAACCCGACTGTTGCTGCTGCTGATTGCCCTGATGATTATAGCCACCTTGGTTACCTTGATTATTTTGACTGTTATGTCCGCCCTGATTGCCATGGAATCCCGAACCGGAATTTCCTCCGCCATAACCCAGCCCGTGAGAGCCAGAGCCCGAACCGCCTCCTGATCCGTGATCATACCGGAAAGAGTCAGAATTTTTGAAATCTTGCATGATATAACAATCTTTCCAGAGGTGTGTAGATGGTTCCTCCTTCATCCCATGCTTTGGACAGGGCTGGTTCAACAGATACGACAATCGGTCTGGATTAGGATTCGGCATCCCATTCCGCCGGGGCGGTTTACCCTTACGCCGCTGGCCCTTGTCGTGCGTATTAGTGTTAGCCACAAATTCTAAACCGTGGTCCGCTTTACGCTTGCCGCCGTTTCCATGACCCGCCGGGTTGTGGTGCTGCCCCTTGGTGTTGCCGCTCTTCTTTCCCTTCCATGTCTTGTCATCGTCAGACTCGGGATCCTTGGTACTATCAGAATCGGCATACTTCACCAGTGCAGCCATAAGGGTTCCCATGTCACTACAATCGCGTTTGAGCCGTCCCAACTTCAACTTCAAGGGCTGAAATCGGCAATTGCCTTCCAATGTTAAAACTGTGGTGTCAGTATTGATGCGGTCTGACGAATGCAAAATCTCGGAAACCCGGCGCACCCAATGGGTTGTTGACTCTCCTTCCTCCTGGACACATGCAGCTAAGTCCACAATTGACATGGGCTGCTTGCACGTATCCTTGAAATTCTAAACAAACCGGGCTCTCAACTCGGCCCATGACCTGATAGAATTAGCCGGTAAACTCTTTAGCCAAGTGCGGGCCGTTCCTTCTAACATCATGGTGAAGTACTTCGCACATGCCGCATCATCCACATCAAGCATCTCCATGGCCATCTCATAGCTTTCAACCCATGTTTCAGGGGATAAATCAGCGGTGTAATTCAGTACCTTGCGCGGGCCCTTGAAATCTTTGGGCAGGCGCACATTGCGCAGCGCCGGGACAAGACATGGCACTCCCAAGGAACTAGAGGTAACTCCTGGTTCCACCGATGTGGTTGCACGAACCGGAGCGAGCTGACGGGCCTCGTGCTGCACTGCTAACTCGGCCTCTCTGCGTACCCGAGCCCGATTCACCACATCCTGAGCATCACCGACACCACCTGCCGGGTTATGGCTACGGGGCGGATCACACTTCCGCGCATAGCTCGATACTGCCGGTTCATCCATATGCCTGCTGTGACTCCGGCTTGGACGGGGATTGGAATGAATCCGATCGCGACTATATGAATAAGCCTCCTGTTGAATCAGGGCTGTCTGAAGAAGGTCCTTAACCCGACGCGTCTCGACCGCCGCGGGAGAGTCGCCTTCGATTGGGATGGCCGCCAGCCGTGAAGAGGCAGCGACGATGTTGTCCATTGGGTTAGAATAATGACCCGGTGGTGTGGGGACATGAGGTACGACAACGTTGTTCTGACGAGGCGGATCCACCAAACGTGGCTGAACTGGCGCCCCTGCTCCGGGTGCCTCTGTCCGGTTTACCACCGGCGGATTACTGGTTCCTGCCCCTGGGGTGTTAAAGAGATTTCTAGCATCATAAACCGGCGGCAGGCGAGATCGGTGCCTGCTCTTCAGGACTTCATTCGACGCACTCTGATCCAGCATAATCCGGTAAGCTTGTGCATCCAAAGCGGCCCGCTCCGCGGCTATCCTGGTATCCTCAGCTGCTAAGTCGGCTTTTGCTTGGGTGATCTGATCTTTCACTTTCGCAACTTCCGCATTGTGTGCATCCTGATCCGCCGGGTTAACCTCCGCCATCAGCGTTGCCAGCACATCAAACAAATCAAATAGAACCTGAGCTGGCGGTCGCACAGGGCCTCCTGCCCCAGCCGCTGCCGCCACTGCTGACCCGGAAATCATCGCCGCTGCGGTTGAAGAGTGGAGCGCTGGTTGCGTGCCGGCCATGAAGATCGCCACCCGATATGGCAGATCGAAGGGGTCCGGAATACTGTCGCCCTCGGAACAGCCCCCAATCCGGCCATCTTGTAACTGATACAATGATTCGGTTTCTCCAGTCGATGACTCATCGCCGGAATAAACGAAGGTCTCACCACCAGATTCCGATCTATCCTCAGATTCACCTCCATGGATAACTCCCACGAAAACACGCTTCATGACAGGCTTGACCCGGGCAGATCTCCCACGCTGAGCCGTTTCCACGAGGTCGGCGCAGACGTCCGGCTCAGGGCCCGGTTCATCGATCTTGCCAATGAAAACGTGTATGCCACCAAAGGGGACCCGGTACCCATACTCGATTGAGCCAGCCTCGGGGCCCCAGCCTGCATCGTCGATGTAGAGCTTGCCGTGACGACTCTTAGTCATCCGGCCCACAACGTAACCCATGAGTCCTTCGAAGCTGCCCTCCAAGAACTTGAAACCATCGTGCGATAGCCCCACGATGGGCGCCAACTGTCGTGGTTTTGTCACGGCAGACGTCCGAGAGAAATGACTTAGTCGTGGAGCCATCGCTACGGGTTAGCTTAAAGGGGTTAAAGCGGACAAGGGACGCAAGAGAGTTTTGTACTAGTTCGGCCCCTTACGATGAAGGTAAAATCCTACGTCTAGTTGTGATGGAATTGATGGGGTTTCGATGACCAGGGAGCGAATACGCTTTGCCTGGGTCTCGAGTTGTTGTTTGTTGTCCCCGAACCGCCGCCGGGTCGTCCCCTTATATACATGGGTTGACGCCCGTCGGTTTACAGACTCCGAGGCCGGCTCATAATCGTGTTCGGCTCAGTCTCTGCTACGCATATCTTACAATACAAGTTTACATCTCAATGCCGGTTTGTGTCTACATGCCTTAAACCGGCTTTGGGCCCTGGGCCTTTATAAAGCGTCACCGTCTGTCTTCATGGGCTTCAGATACAGATGAACTATTTATGAAGTTAACCCGGCCTCTCCTGGCCGGTTTACGCCCAGTGGTAATATCCCCAACAAGAACAAAAACTAATTGGACCAATGGAGGAGTCACATACCAAGGAACAATCCCCCAAAGCAGTTTTGTGAGAGGTGCTTTGGGCAAGGAGATCGAAAATCGCAGCAAAATGAGCTAGAACTCGTGCTTGAGCTGGATGTGATTTTTTTGGGAGGAAGAAGGAGTGTGTGGGTGCAGTAATAAGTGGAGGGGAGCCACCATGGACCCACGAGGCAGGGGGCATGCCCAGGGGGGTGGGCGCGCCCTAGACCCTCGTGGCCAGGTGCTTGCTCCCCCTGCTATTTGCTCAGTGCCAGATATTCTCAAATATTCCAGAAAAAATCTTATTAAATTGGCAGGGCATTTGGAGAACTTTTATTTTCAGGGTATTTTTTATTGCACGGATAATTCAGAAAATAGACCGAAAATACTAATTTTACTTTATTTCAACTAAATAACAGAAAGTAAAAGGAGGGTACAGAAGGTTGTGCTTTCTAACTTCATCCATCTAATGCTCATCAAAAGGAATCCACTAACAAGGTTGATAAGGTCTTGTTAACAAACTCATTTCGAATCACATGAAACCGGAGAAATTTCGAATAACACTAAGTTACCTCAACGGGGATATGCACATCCCCAATAATAAGAATATCATATATCTTTTTGACAGGAGGAAGAGGGAATTCAAAACCTCCAAAAATAATCGATGGAATTTTTCCAATAGAAGTGATACTATGAACTTGAGGTTGTTTCCTCGGAAAGTGTACCGTATGCTCATTACCATTAACATGAAAAGTGACGTTGCCTTTGCTGCAATCAATAACAGCCCCTGCAGTATTCAAAAAGGGTCTTCCAAGAATAATAGACATACTATCGTCCTCGGGAATATCAAGAATAACAAAGTCCTTTAAAATAGTAACGTTTGCAACCACAACAGGCACATCCTCACAAATTCCAACAGGTATAACAGTTGATTTATCAGCCATTTGCAGAGATATTTCAGTAGGTGCCAACTTATTCAAATCAAGTCTACGATATAAAGAGAGAGGCATAAAACTAACACCGGCTCCAAGATCACATAAAGCAGTTCTAACATAATTTCTTTTAATGGAGCATGGTATAGTAGGTACTCTTGGATCTCCAAGTTTTTTTGCTATTCCACCCTTAAAAGTATAATTAGCAAGCATGGTGGAAATTTCAGCTTCCGGTATCTTTCTTTTATTTGTAACAATTTCTTTCATATACTTAGCATAAGGATTCATTTTGAGCATATCAGTCAAACGCATACGCAGGAAGATAGGTCTAATCATTTCAGCAAAGCGCTCAAAATCCTCATCATCCTTTTTCTTGGATGGTTTAGGAGGAAAAGGCATGGGTTTCTGAACCCATGGTTCTCTTTCTTTACCGTGCTTCCTAGCAACAAAGTCTCCCTTATCATAACGTTGATTCTTTGATTGTGGGTTATCAAGATCAACAGCTGGTTCAATTTCTACATCATTATCATTGCTAGGTTGAGCATCATCATGAACATCATCATTAACATTATCACTAGGTTCATGTTCATTACCAGATTGTGTTTCAGCATCAGAAATAGAAATATCATTAGGATTCTCAGGTGGTTCAGCAATAGGTTCACTAGACGCATGCAAAGTCCTCTCATTTTCCTTTTTCTTCTTTTTAGAAGGACTAGGTGCATCTGAATTATTTCTCTAAGAATCTTGTTCAATTCTCTTAGGATGGCCTTCAGGATACAAAGGTTCCTGAGTCATTTTACCAGTTCTAGTAGCCACTCTAACAACATAGTCATTATTCTTACTATTCAATTCATTGAGCAAATCATTTTGAGATTTAAGTACTTGTTCTACTTGAGTGGTAACCATAGAAGCATGTTTACTAATGAGTCTAAGTTCGCCTTTAACTCTAGACATATAATCACCCAAGTGTTCATTCATATAAGCATCTTGTTTTAATTGTCTACCAAACTAAGCATTAAAATCTTCTTGCTTAACCATAAAGTTATCAAACTCACCCAAACATTGGCTAGCAAACTTACTAGGAGGGATCTCAGCTTTATCATATCTATAGAGAGAATTTACCTTTACTACCTGTGTCGGGTTATCAAGACCATGTGTTTCTTCAATAGGAGATGAATTAAAACCATATATTTCTTCAACAGGCGGTAAATTAAGACCATGCATTTCTTCAATAGGAGGTAAATTCTTAACATCTTCAGCTTTAATACATTTTTCCTTCATAGATTTGTTTGCCTCTTGCATATCTTCAGGACTGAGAAATAGAACACCCCTCTTCTTCGGAGTTGGTTTAGTAATAGGCTTAGGAAGTGTCCAATTATTTTCATTAGTCAACATATTATTAAATAGAATTTCAGCTGCATCCGGTGTTCTTTCCCTGAAAACAGAACCAGCACAATATCTAGGTAATCTCTGGAAGCATCGGTTAGTCCATTATAAAAGATATCAAGTATTTCAGTTTTCTTAAGAGGATGATCAGGCAAAGCATTAAGTAATTGGAGAAGCCTCCCCCAAGCTTGTGGGAGACTCTCTTCTTCAATTTGCACAAAATTATATATATATATCCCTTAAAGCAGCTTGTTTCTTATGAGCAGGGAAATATTTAGCAAAGAAGTAATAAATCATATCTTGGGGACTACGCACACAACCAGGATCAAAGAATTAAACCAGATCTTACCATCACCCTTTAATGAGAACGGAAATATTTTAAGGATATAAAAGTAGCGAGTTCTCTCATCATTAGAGAACAGGGTGGCTATATCATTTAATTTAGTAAGATGTGCCACAACAGTTTCAGCTTCAAAGCCATAAAAAGGATCAGATTCCACCAAAGTAGTTATATTAGGATCAATAGAGAATTCATAATCCTTATCAGTAACAAAGATAGGTGAAGTAGCATAAGCAGGATCATATTTCATCTAGCATTCGGAGTTTTTTGTTTAAGTTTAGCTAACAATTTATTAAGATCACTTCTATCATTGCAAGCAAGAAAGTCTCTTTTAGTTTCTTCATCCATAACATAGCCCTCAGGCACAATAGCCAATTCATATTTATTGGGAGAGCCTTCATCATCACTTTCATCAATATTATCAGTTTCAATAATTTCATTCTATCTAGCCCTAGCAAGTTGTTCATCAAGAAATTCACCAAGTGGCACAGTAGTATCAAGCATAGAAGTAGTTTCATCATAAGTATCATGCATAGCAGAATTGGCATCATCAATAACATGCGACATATCAGAATTAATAGCAGAAGCAGGTTTAGGTGTTGCAAGCTTACTCAAAACAGAAGGTGAATCAAGTGCAGAGCTAGATGGCAGTTCCTTACCTCCCCTCGTAGTTGAGGGATAAATTTTTGTTTTCTCATCTTTCAAGTTCTTCATAGTGACCAGCAGATATAAATCCCAAGTGACTCAAAGAATAGAGCTATGCTCCCCAGCAACGGCGCCAGAAAATAGTCTTCATAACCCACAAGTATAGGGGATCGCAACAGTATTCGAGGGTAGAGTATTCAACCCAAATTTATTGATTCGACACAAGGGGAGCCAAAGAATATTCTCAAGTATTAGCAGTTGAGTTGTCAATTCAACCACACCTGGATAACTTAGTATCTGCAGCAAAGTATTTAGTAGCTAAGTAATATGGAAGTAACGATAACGGTAGCAAAAGTAATATTTTTGGGTTTTGTAGTGATTGTAACAGTAGCAACGGAAAAGTAAATAAGCGAAGAACAATATGTGAAAAGCTCGTAGGCATTGGATCGGTGATGGAGAATTATACCGGATGCGGTTCATCATGTAACAATCATAACATAGGGTGACACAGAACTAGCTCCAATTCATCAATGTAATGTGGGCATGTATTCTGAATATAGCCATACGTGCTTATGGAAAAGAACTTGCATGACATATTTTGTCCTACCCTCCCATGGCAGCGGGGTCCTAACGGAAACTAAGGGATATTAAGGCCTCCTTTTAATAGAGTATTGGACCAAAGCATTAACACATAGTGAATACATTAACTCCTCAAACTATGGTCATCACCGGGAGTGGTCCCGATTATTGTCACTTCGGGGTTGCCGGATCATAACACATAGTAGGTGACTATAGACTTGCAAGATAGGATCAAGAACTCACATATATTCATGAAAACATAATAGGTTCAGATCTGAAATCATGGCACTCGGGCCCTAGTGCAAGCATTAAGCATAGCAAAGTCATAGCAACATCAATCTCAGAACATAGTAGATACTAGGGATCAAACCCTAACAAAACTAACTCGATTACATGATAAGTATCATCCAACCCATCACCGTCCAGCAAGCCTACGATGGAATTACTCAAGCACGACGGTGAGCATCATGAAATTGGTGATGGAGGATGGTTGATGATGACGATGGCGACGGATTCCCCTCTCCGGAGCCCCGAACAGACTCCAGATCAGCCCTCCCGAGAGAGTTTAGGGCTTGGCGGTGGCTCCATATCATAAAACGCGATGAATCTTTCTCTCTGATTTTTTTCTCCCCGAACACGAATATATGGAGTTGGAGTTGAGGTCGGTGGAGCTCCAGGGGGCAGGCGCGCCCCCACCCTCGTGGACAGGGTGTGGGCCCCCTGGCCTTGATTCTTTCGCCAGTATTTTTTATTATTTCCAAAAATAATCTCCATGGAGTTTCAGGTCATTCCGAGAACTTTTGTTTCTGCACATAAATAACACCATGGCAATTCTGCTGAAAACAGCGTCAGTCCGGGTTAGTTCCATTCAAATCATGCAACTTAGAGTCCAAAACAAGGGCAAAAGTGTTTGGAAATGTAGATACGACAGAGACGTATCAGTCGGCACTCTTCCTCGAGCTGTATTTGAGAGGCCAGCTGCGGAACCACGCACTGGCTTAGTGCGGCAACTACCTCCTACGAGCTAGGCTAGGTAGGTGGATAAGCGAGCTGCCGGGCTCGGCGGGCCACCCAGATGGCTTTTATGCCGGAGAACTGCTCTTCCTGCTTGTCGGATGCCACTGAAAGAGTGGACAAAATGGTGGAAGGAGGACCTTGGCCGGCGTCCTGACGGAGCATGGGATGGTAGCCATGACATGGTCAGCCCTTTTTTCGAGAGAGTATGTACTAAATAACTTTGATGTGTCCCGTCAACTCGCAGAACGAAGAGAAGCTTGCTTACTATTCCTTCTCCCTCGCCAACGCGTGCGCGGTGGCTCTTAGCACGAGGAGAAACTTTTTCTTACAAGCGGTGGACGTGCAGCAGTTCATTTGGTGTCGGATTGCTAGAAGTACTACTCTAGTACCACCATTATTGTTCGACTTCCGGAAGAGGCGAAGAGCCAAGCGCAAGGCTAGACATAGTGGGAGTACCATAAGTAGGAGTACCTCCTTTTTTATTCTAGAAACAACCACACGTGAATATTGGATGGTAGCAGCACAGCAACTGAATCAAAAATCGAAACCTTCCCGCCCGGCGCCAGCTGAGCCCGCCGCTCCACATTGATGGAAAGTCAGGGCGACGCGACCTCTCACTGCTTCCGCCGCTGAAGCGGCGCGCCGACCGAGGGCACCGCCCGCTGCACGCCCGGCATTTCAGACTACACATACTTTGTGAGACAAAAGGTGGGGCCCTTATTAATGATATAGTATTATACTAAAGGGACTAACTATTGTAAGCAGGCTCCGTATTAGGTTGGTTCTAGATGATGTGTCAAATTCCTATAGCCGGATGTTGGCTATACTATTAACCATGCTCTAAGTGTGGTGTGAGTCGGAAAATTTATTAAGTCATTAATTAATAATTAACGGACGCCTTAATTACTCAGCCGTTTCTGATTCTTTTGGATAGTGGGGCTATTATTGACTTGGAAGTGGGGTTTGGGCCAAAGGCCTACTATTATACTACTTGGTCTTACTCGCACGACCGACCAGACAAGCTCTACCCAAGCCTCCGCTGTATCATATGGTTTCGCACCATTCCAGATCTTAGCGCTGCCACACAATTCTTCTCCATCCCTCCTTCCGGCGTGCACCACGAGAAGGGATAGCAGTCCTCCGAACCCCGCCTTTCGTGATCCTGTACGGGAAAGGGGCAATCAGGTTTTTGGGGAGCACACTCCTATGACTGCTGCCAGCGATGACTTCCTCAACGACAGCCTTCTTCCCCGACCTCGGTAACCTCTTCATCAACAACATGAGTGACAACATCAACCACAGCGGTTCTGCTCCCGCGGTACAGTATGTGATTATGTCCTCCTGGTTTAGTCCGCATCATTACTTTGATCTTTGCAATTGTCGTCATGATCTATTTACTGTTGATTCGGATTACATCTCATAGTAAATTGCTCATATATTCAACAATCCAATCCAAAAACCTGATTATAAGCAATTTACACCGAGTGGTTTTGCTGCGCTTTTGAAGCCGCCTACTTTTAAGGGGGTGCAATATAAAAGGTGGCGCACAAGAGTAGTATATTGGTTTCAGATCATGTACTGCTATGACGCCACTAAGGGCAAGCCTGAGGGCGATCTTAATCCTACACAGCAGGAAGCTTTTGAGAACATGGATATCCTCTTCAAAGCCACCCTGCTGAGTGTTCTTGACGATTCCATTGTGGATTCATATATCTCGTTTGACAGCGGCAAAGACATGTGGGCTGCGCTCGAGGCCACGTTTGGGGCCTCGGGCGCTAGCAACGAGTTGTACGTCATGGAGCAATTCTGTGACTACAAGATGACTGATGAGCGCTCTGTTGTTCAGCAGACTCATGAGATAGAGTCACTCGCTAAGGAACTTGAGTACTTCAAGTGTGTGTTGCTGGACAAATTTGTTGCTGGGACCATCATTGCGAAGCTTCCACCTTCGTGGAATGATTTTGCTACTTCTCTGAAAAACAAGAGACATGAGTTTTCAGTTTCGGATCTCATTTGCACTCTTCATTTTGAAGAGAAGGCGAGAGCAAAAGACACACGTGCTTGGGTTACTGAGGGAGCTTCTAGTGCCCACATGGTACACGAGAAGAACTTCCAGCCCAACCAGCCCCAAAACAACAAGAACAAATCTCAGGGGAAAGGCAAGTTTGATGCAAAGAACAAGCCGTCACATTCTACCAACTTCAAGAAGAATTCTCATAACGGGAAGGGATACAAACGTCAATTTTGGTAGCACCGCACAAAACTTATATGGCTGCATCTACCTGCTGTCAGCTAACCTCGTGGTGCTCCAGGTATTCCTACATTCGTAACTAGGTACAATCACCACCGCAAGATGAAATAAGCTTATCCGTACGTTGACTTGCTGATTGCAGTGCGGAACGATCATGTCATGTGTAGAGTAGCAAACAAGCAGTGCAGCCGAAGGTGGAAATGAACCAAGGACTTATGAAATTATATATATTCTTCGTCAGGCAGGTCAGTATCCCCTTCATCCAGATGATCATGTTTTGTCCTGTCGAGCTATTGATATGTGCTACTATTTTGCAACACCATTTAAGTATAGCTATTGTTTCCCTATCTTTTCAGATTCAGGACAATGAAGATGATTTCAGGGGAACTGCACAATATGGACTCATGTTGAGTCATCTCTATTGCCTCATGTGTTTGTTGCAAATGTGTCAGCATCAATTGCAAGATAAGGCAGCTAGCTAGCCGTGGAGTTGCCAACATGCTCAAAGTGCTCGCAACATTGAGAAGAAACAAGCATGCCCAAGAAATTAAGGAAATTAATGCGTGCACAGGGAGGCCCTTTGCTGAGAGAAGCATCGACCAATTTTCTTTATTTCCACACCTTCTCACAACATTGTATTGGTTATAGTATGGTGAATCATTGAGATGCATAAACATGCTGAAATTTTGTTCTTCTAAATGTTAGTATGCATACCATATCTTCTGAAGCTTAGTTTAATGTAAATGTTGACTAGCCTGTGAACCTTCACAATCTAGTAATGTGACACCCAAGTTTTTATTTGGATTTTTCAAAAGGCTTTTATTTGACTTGAGGGGAGTGATCAAAAAAATTTCTTCAAGAGAACTCTCACTCTCAAATATTTTCTTTATGGCAAAAGTTTTATTTGGATTCAACCAAGATCTATCTTTGGTCTTGGAGGTTCTTGCTTTTCACTTGGACTCAAGACAAAATATTTTCACTTGGGAAATGACTTTTGAAAATCTCCTTGAAAATTTGCACTATGGCTTTTGGAAAATCCTTTGCCACTTTCAACAATTCCTTCTTGCCATGGCCCTAGTGCAAATCCTCTCCCCTAACCCTTCCCTCACCTTTGGATCATGTTTTACACCTAATCCAGCAAGTTGAACCTCCCCATGTGATTATTTCCATTTAAATTCTATTCAAATAATTTTCTGCCTCCTTTTCTAGCACTTGGAGATTTGCAAAGGAACTCCACTTTCTGTCTTGATTTTTGCCCCCAAACCTTTTCCCCCTCCTAGTCCTTTGAACCCTCAACCTAGAACCATGAAGATCCACTGGTCTTCAGTTCAAGATTTTCAAACTACACCTGCTGCAAGTTTGGACCAGATTTGTCAAATTTGGTGAAATTCATTCAAAACCTCCTCCAAGAATTCCAAATAAAATCAGGAAGCCTCTGGGTGCATTGAGTGGTCACCTCACCAAATTACAACTCCAGAAAAATTCATCTCATGGCCAAAACCTTCTGTCGAACACCTGCAGTGCACTGTCTATGTCAAGTTCAGAAAGTTCAGAGAACACTGCAGTGGCCTGCTGTCGTTTTCTTCAGAGAAGGACGTCGATCTCGCCAGTGCCACCGCGTCGCCTTGCTCCTCGTCCCTGCCCTCTTGTTCCTGCACCGCACAAACGCTTGGCGCCTTGCGGGCGTCGGCGACGAGCAGTAGAAGGTGCGCCGCCCCGTGACCAACGCCGGCGGCGGCTTTGCGGACGCCAGCGGGAGACACGGCGCCGACGATGCCACCCAGCGCCGCCCAAACCACCGGATCCCGCCACGTGGCCTTCCACTCCCCCGAATGCGCTGCCGCACTCGTCGTGAACCGCAAGGCACGGAGCGCGCTCTCTGCCGCTGTTGAGCCCGTGCGGTCACCTCACCGTGGACCGACGCCATTACGCCAAGACCGACCCCGTTTAGCTGTGAAACGACTCCAGTAACCTCCACTAATGCTTCCTGGCCACTCAAACCTCCTGCCAATCCACTGCTCCGCCGTAATCGCTCGCCGGAGATTCTCCGTTCATGGCCACCCCATCGATCTGCCTATAAATAGAGGCCCCGAGCTTCAACTCGAGCACCCACCATCCCTGCACTCCCCCTAGAGCAAGCCTAGCCACTGGTAGAGCCCCGAGGAGGTCTCCTTCCTCGACTCCGGCCGCCGCGAC
Organism: Aegilops tauschii subsp. strangulata; assembly: GCF_002575655.3. Classification (NCBI taxonomy): domain Eukaryota; kingdom Viridiplantae; phylum Streptophyta; class Magnoliopsida; order Poales; family Poaceae; genus Aegilops; species Aegilops tauschii. The sequence continues at coordinate 204,435,575 of NC_053037.3, read as the reverse complement.
CCGCCACGGGATCCAGCCCGATTCGCCCCCGTGTGTGCTCCTCCGCCTCCATTCTCTTCCCAATAGCTTCACCTTGCATCCCTCGTTCTGACCCGCGCCTCAATTTGTAGCTTGCAGCCCTCCACCGGAGTTCCCCATCCTCACCCGAGCCGCCGTCCGCCGGAGATAGTGTCGCCGTCGACGTGGTGCTCCCCGTTGGACGAGTCCACCACCCACCGACGCGGAAGAAGACGCTGAAGCTCTTGGTACCCTCCGTTTCTGCTAACTCGCCGTGGTTCGACGCCGGCATCCACCGCAGTCTTCGGGCGCCGGCGAGCTTTTTAAACCTGACAGGTGGACCCCGCCTGTCAGCCTCTATCCTATTCTCCTTCGAACCGTTTTCTGTTGGCGCCTTCGGGCAAATACGTTTTCTCCTTTGCGCTTGCGCATTCCCAACCGAAGCGTTTTCTGTTTTCTCAGTTAAAACCCTGGAACTTTTCTGTTTCATTACAGATAAGTCCCTGGACAGAAACCTTTATAACTTTTTAATAAAAAGGTGTTTTTGAGTGATTCTTTTTCTGACAATCTTCAAATTTTGTCTAGTTGTTTATGGGATTTATTTGAAAAATATTTGGAAAAGTTTCTGTGCAAGTGTTGGTTTTCACGTTAGTACCCGTTTCGTGATTGCCGTAGGTTCCGGAAGAGGTGAAGGAGCCGCGAACTTCGCCGAGCTAGACTCCGACTTCTCCGAACCAGGCAAGCATGTTTTGAACATTTGATATGAGAGGTGTTTTGCATGTTCGCGTGAAAGTTTGTGCGTGGCATATGGGTATTGGTAAATACCTCGTTGCTTGTAAGGCAACAACCCGGTTGTTCCAAAGTTGTGATGATCTCTGATGAGAGATGGCCTAATCATGTGGTGACATGAAGGGTAGCAAGGTGGTACTGTTGTAGCATACCAGCCTTGCGTCTTCCGACTTTCTCCGACGTTAACGTGGTTGGAGCCACGTTATCGTTCCTTTCCCGCATGTTCCAAAGTCGCGATGATCTCTGATGAGAGATGGCCTAATCATGTGGTGACATGAAGGGCAGCAAGGTGGTACTGTTGTAGCATACCAGCCTTGCGTCATCCGACTTTCTCCGACATTAACGTGGTTGGAGCCACGTTATCGTTCCTTTCCCGCATGTTCCAAAGTTGCGATGATCTCTGATGAGAGATGGCCTAATCATGTAGTGACGTGAAGGGCAGCAAGGTGGTACTGTTGTAGCATACCAACCTTGCGTCATCCGACTTTCTCCGACGTTAACGTGGTTGGAGCCACGTTACCGTTCTTTCCCCTTTCCGTGCTACCACATGTCTCATTGTCAGGATGCGGTTTAGTAAGTTGGTAACCTCTTTCCGTGTACACACCAAACAGAGAGGCCGGGATGATGGTACCTTGGCCCAGGATTAAAGCCAGTCATCCGGTCAGGGGGCATGGGTGTTTCCGGTTGGGACCGAGAGGGGGGGCACCCCTTAGAGCGCGCGTATAAAAATTTGATCCCATGCTACGCGAGGTTGTAGCCTCCCCGTCTCAAGGTTTTTCTTGAATGTTGCCGAGGGTGATCCCTGGCTTCGACGGTTGAGTTGGGTGTGTACTGGTTAGACGTGTTTCTTCCAAAACACCGTAGACGGAACTAGTCCCCGTGACTACTGAAATCCGTTGGCTGTGGTTAAGTACAAACTCTGCAGAGTCAATTCTCTCCAAATCATCGTATCCATGATCAAGTAGTGTAAACATTATATCCATATCTATCCGTGTGAAAAAAAATTGTCCCCGGTGAACAAGCTCAAGTGTTAAATCTAGTTTTATTGTTAATTCTTTGGATGGACTAACCTTATATTTGTCGCATGCTTGTGATAATTTATGTTCCCGAATGATTGTGTTATTGAGCTGTGATATAAGACCTTTATGTGACGTCGCGCATACGTCCGACTGTGGCGTGTACTCGTTTCTCACTTTAAATATAAGCCCTTTATGTGATGTCGCTCAGACGTCCGACTGTGGCATGCACTGTCTTTATTTTCTGTTATAAGCCCTTTATGTGGTGTCGCCCCGACGCCCGACTGTGGCATTATCATTCCGCATTTTCCGCTCGAGGAGTCTTTCAGACACTCGTTTGGCACCATTATTATTATTCCGCATTTTCCGCTCGAGGAGTCTTTCAGACACTCGTTTGGCACCAGTATTATCATTCCGCAGTTTCCGCTCGAGGAGTCTTTCAGACACTCGTTTGGCACCAGTATTATTATTCCGCATTTTCTGCTCGAGGAGTCTTTCAGACACCCGTTTGGCACCAGTATTATTATTCCGCATTTTCCGCTCGAGGAGTCTTTCAGACACTCGTTTGGCACCAGTATTACTATTCTACAGTTTCCACTCGAGGCGTCATTCAGACCCTCGCTTGGCACCCAGTATTTATTATCTCTATGTCTGATCGCACTGGTTTACTTGTTCATGTGCTTCATGTTTACATTTGTTATACCTTATGTCCGAACTGTCTTGCGAGTACTTTCATAGTACTCACCTGGCTTGTTGATTTGGCCAGATGTTGACGAAGTCGATCTCTTGGATGAAGAGTTTGATAGCGCGTCTGATGCCTAGAGGAGTCCCAGTCAGTCCTGCGCGATCCCGGATATTGGTCACTTGTTTTGTATACGCTTCCGCCACCCGCAATAAGTCTTCTCGAGCCTCACTCCGACGCTCGAAGAGTTGTAGTCTTCTGGAATCATATCACTCGCTTCGCGATGGTATTTCCACCACCGTTATTATCATGAGTTAGTAGTTTGCCACCCTACCCGCCGTCTTGTTTTAGCGGCGTGCATGTAATAAATTGTTGGGCAGTCTCTGCTCAACCTTGTATTATATTTAGTACTCCTGGTATTTTTCTTCTATGACCAAGATATTGTCTACCAGTGAGAAGGAATTCTTCCTCGCTGGTCCGGAAAAGGGATTGGTCTCTCAATAATTATTTTTATTGAAAAACCGGTCGTGACAAGCTTGGTATCAGAGCCAGGCTGACTGTAGGAAGCCACTAGGTGCGATCGCTAATCGGTTATTAGCGTCTTTTGTGCTTTTTCAGCATTTTGCAATTGTAGCTATTTTCTGTTGGTCATCATAAATTTATGACATGACTACTCAGAATTTTGCCTACTTTTGTAGATGGCTGGCAGCAGCTGTGAGAACCGAGTATTCACCAACGTGCCCGAGGGGTTTGTCAAGCTCCTCGTCTCCATCACCAAGCTCGCGATCGGGCCAGCAGCTCGCCCGGAGTTCACACTCTACCAGCACAAGCTCAGTGACGACGTGTCTATGCACCAAGCTGTGGTGCAGTTCAAGGGAGGACGTTCTGCTGCTCGCCACTTCCGTTTTGTGGGAAGGGCCATGCCTACGGAGAGGCATGCCATGCAGATGGCTGCCCGTGAGGCGATAGCTCGCCTTCGGGACATCCTTCCTACGATGAAGACTCGTCGCTACCGCTACCTCCCATGCCATGTGCCTTACACCAGCCACTATGCGTTCGACTGCCATCGGGGAGAGCGAGATGAAGCCATCGAGATGGTTGTGGAGTATCTCAAGGCTCTGGAGGAGTCTTTCGACAACCTCGTAGATGATCTTGTGGCTGCCCGCATGGACTTAGTCCGGGGCGGTCCTGCCAGCAGGAAGGAGCTTCTCCACACGGCGCCGCCTCTGACATTCGTCTCGTCTTCAGCCTCTTATGCACCGGCCGTTTTGGCCACTGCTCGCCGTCTGCCTACCACTGAGGAGTTCGACCGAGTCATCGCTCCTACTCCAGTCAGAGCCGCACCGCTTGCCGCACACGCTCTACCACCAGTCGCCCCCGCACCATCACCGCAGCGCAGCGTCACGCGCCAGGAGCCAGCTAGAGAGGAGGTGGAGGTTGACTCTCCTGGACCGCTGAGCCTTGCCATCAGCAAGGGGAAGGAGATCTTCACCATCTCCGACTGAGAGCACCGAGTAGCCGCGTGTTATATCTGCCTGTATGATGTGCTGTTTTGTCTGTACGCTAGTTTGTATTGGTGTCTTTGCTCCCTTCCGGAGTAGTACGCTAGTTTTTAATAGCATGTCAGGATTGTGTACGCGCATCCTGAGTGCTGTATCATGTGTTTGCTTTTCGCATGTAAGTTTTATGTTAAGCACTTCTTCTCCATGAAAAATCATTTGTGTTTCTTTGAAAATCTTGAAGCCTCTTTTATTATTGCCTTTGCGAGTTTTTTCTTGTGCTACACAGTTTTTCCTCATGGGTTTTGCAAATAATACCCCCAGACTAGAAAAATGTCTCGCCCGTGGACTCGCTCCATGCCCAATCAGCCAGAAGAGGTTTACGGGACACAGACCAGCAACAATTTCACTCAGGGTCAGTCCAGCCAACAGGACAGCGAAGCAGCACTGTCTCAAGTATGCCGTCTCTTCGAGCAAAGCCAGCAACAGCAGCAAGAGATGATGAACCATGTCATCAACATGGGAAACCACCGTGAACCCTATCAACCACATTCCAAGTTATCCGAGTTACAGAAGACTCGCCCCTCAACTTTTTCTCACACCGATAGGCCGCTGGAAGCCGATGATTGGCTTCGTGAGATTGAAAGGAAACTGATTATTGCTCAGTGCTCAGATCATGAGAAGGTGCTTTATGCACCACACTATCTTACTGGAGTAGCCGCAGCATGGTGGGAAAACTTCATACACATGCATCCCAGGGAACACAACATCACCTGGGAAGAGTTCAAGGAAGGCTTCTGTGGGGCACACATCCCCAGAAGCATCCTAAAGATCAAGAAGAGAGAGTTCGATGACCTGAAGCAGAGAGGCATGTCAGTCACAGAAGACAACGGTCAGTTCACCCAGCTGTCTTGTTATGCCTACGACGAGCACATGACAGAAAGCAAGAAGATGGAAAAATTCCTGGACGGCCTGGCACCAGCACTGAGATGCCAACTGATTGTGCACACCTTTCCGGATTTTAAGACACTGGTGGACAAGGCCATCACCTTGGAGAATGAGCGCCGTAGTCTGGAAGATATCCGTAAGCGGAAGAGGGACATGACGACTCTTGCCCGCAGCAACCGAGGCAAGACTGAGGTCCCAAGGACAGACGCAAGGAGATCCACGACTACTGAGCCAAGGCCCTTCGGACAGTTTCCTGCCAGGGACAAGGAGTTCACATACCGTCCAGGGGTCACCTGCTATGCTTGTGGTCAGCAAGGGCATTATGCTAAACAGTGCCCGAAGCCAAGAGACTCGGCACCCAAGCCGAACAATGGTGGAAACAATCCAGCCCCCAAGCGCAACAACTTCAACCCCAGCAACAACCACAGGAAGGGTCACCTGAACCATGTGACCAGGGAAGAAGCGCAGAATGCCCCAGACATCGTGCTCGGTACGTTCCCTGTCAACACAGTACCTGCCACGGTTTTGTTTGATTCTAGAGCTTCCCACTCGTTCGTTTCGAAGAGTTTTGTTTCGCAACATGGTTTTCCGATACTTCCCTTGGAAAAATCCATGATCATCAAGTCCCCCGGAAATAAGCAAATCGCTCAAGGTTACTGCCAAGGAGTGGTCATTGAGTTCGAAGGACTACAATTCCACGCGAATCTCATCGTGTTGGAAAGTAAAGGACTGGATGTCATTTTAGGGATGGACTGGTTGACCACCAACAAAGGATTCATCGACTGTTTCAATCGGACAGTAATTCTCACTCACCATCACGGCAAGACAATAAGAGTTTCCGCTCAAGAAAGGCCACGATCACAGCAACCAAAACTGAACAAAATGGACATTGCAGAACTGAGAAAAGTTCCAGTGGTATGCAAGTTTCCTGATGTGTTTCCGGAAGAACTGCCAGGCATGCCACCAGACCGAGAGATAGAATTCAGCATTGAACTAGCACCTGGCACCGCTCCCATCTATAAGAAGCCGTATAGAATGGCACCCTCAGAATTGGTGGAGTTGAAGAAGCAGATAAAGGAGTTGTTGGACAAAGGATTTATTCGAGCCAGCTCCTCACCGTGGGGTTCGCCTGTGTTGTTCGCCAAGAAGAAGGATGGGACACTGAGACTGTGTATAGACTATCGAGCCCTCAATATGGTCACCATCAAAAACAAATATTCGATGCCACGGATAAATGATTTGTTTGACCAGCTCGCACAAGCTAAGGTATTTTCAAAGATTGATTTGAGATCGGGATACCATCAACTGAAGGTACGGACAGAGGATATCCCCAAGACAGCATTCACTTCCAGATATGGGTTATACGAGTTCACAGTGATGCCTTTTGGACTAACGAACGCCCCCGCATATTTCTTCCACCTCATGAACAAAGTGTTCATGAAATTCATGGACAAATTTGTGGTGGTATTCATTGACGATATTCTAGTTTACTCAAGGACACCAGAAGAGCATGCCGAGCACCTCAAAATTGTTTTGGGAGAATTGAGGAAACATCAGTTGTACGCCAAATTTAGCAAGTGCGAATTTTGGCTAAGACAAGTTGGCTTCTTGGGCCATATACTGAACCAAGAAGGCGTGGCCGTAGACCCAGAAAAAGTCAAGGCCATACTGGACTGGAAGCCGCCCGCCAACGTCACAGATGTGCGGAGTTTCCTAGGAATGGCCGGATATTACAGGAGATTTATTGAAGGATTCTCCACTATGGCGAAGCCTATAACACAGTTACTCAAGAAGGACAAGAAATTTGTATGGACGGAAGCATGCGAGCAGAGCTTCCAAGAACTCAAGAAGAAGCTGACAACCGCACCAGTCTTAACTGTGCCAGACATACACAAGAGCTTTGAGGTGTATTGTGACGCATCCCGGAAAGGACTCGGATGCGTACTAATGCAGGATGGCAAGGTTGTCGCATATGCCTCCAGGCAGCTGCGAAAACATGAGGAAAATTACCCAACACATGACTTGGAGCTAGCAGCAGTCATACATGCACTCAAGGAGTGGAGGCACTTTCTGTTGGGGAATCGCTGTGAAATATATACAGACCATAAGAGCCTCAAATATATTTTCACACAGCCAGAGCTGAATTTACGCCAACGACGCTGGTTGGAACTGGTCAAAGACTATGACGTCGGCATTCACTACCACCCAGGGAAAGCAAATGTAGTGGCCGATGCCCTTAGTCGAAACCCCAGCCCGGACAGTGACGGTCAGCACAATTTGAGGCCTGAGTTTCAGCGGGAGTTCGCTAGGCTCAACATGATGTTAGTCTCCGAGGGCACCGTATCGAATCTGGAGATACAACCCACCCTGGTGGAACAAATCAAGAAGGCTCAACAAGGACATCCCAGCATCGAAGGCATAAAGAAGAAAATGAATCTTCGTAAGCCGTCCGAGTTCGTCACCGACAGTGAAGGAACATTATGGTACCGAGACAGACTTTGCGTGCCTAACATTGAGGAACTCAAGCAACAGATCTTGACGGAAAGCCACACCGCTCCATACTCGATCCATCCTGGAGGAACCAAAATGTACAAGGACATTCAGGAAAGATTTTGGTGGCACGTATGAAAAGAGATATAGCCACATTCATTGCTTGTTGCGATTCATGTCAGCGCATCAAGGCCGAGCATCAAAAGCCAGCAGGGCTACTCCAGCCAAACAGGATACCGGGGTGGAAGTGGGATGAAATAGGAATGGATTTCATCGTCGGATTACCCCGATCACAACGTGGGAATGACGCCATATGGGTTATCACAGACCGACTAACCAAGGTTGCTCATTTCATTCCCGTGAAGACTACCTACTCCACACAAAGACTGGCAAAGCTTTATCTCTCTCGTATAGTTTGCTTGCATGGAGTCCCAAAGACTATAATATCAGACCGAGGCACCCAATTCGTCTCCAAATTTTGGGATCACCTACAACAAGCTCTGGGCACGCAGCTAGCTTTCAGTACAGCATACCACCCTCAGACTGATGGACAAACGGAACATGTGAACCAGATCCTAGAGGATATGCTAAGGGCCTGTGTGCTCACCTATGGATCCAGTTGGGAAGAGAGTTTGCCGTATGCCGAATTTGCTTACAACAACAGTTACCAAGCCAGCTTGCAAATGGCCCCTTTGAAGCATTGTACGGACGGAGGTGTCGTACCCCACTGAATTGGTCAGAAACAGGTGACAGTCGTATCTTCGGCCCAGACATGCTTAAAGAGGCCGAGGAGAAAGTTAAGCAGATCAGGGACAGACTCAAGACAGCACAAAGCCGCCAAAAGAGCTACTATGATCAGAAGCACCATGAGGTCAGCTTTGAACCCGGTGATTCCGTATACCTCCGAGTATCTCCTATGAGGGGTCTACAATGGTTCAAAATTAAGGGGAAGCTAGCCCCAAGATTTATTGGACCATTTTGTGTAAAGGCACGAAGAGGCACGGTAGCCTACCAACTAGACCTACCCAAGGAGCTGTCAGACGTCCATGACGTGTTCCACGTCTCACAGTTAAGAAAATGTGTGAGCAACCCAGAAAAACATGTACCTCATGAGGACATTCAAATGCAACCAGATCTCACCTACAGAGAAAGGCCGGTAAAGATTCTAGAAGAGACTGAACGGAGGACCCGTCAGAAAACGACAAGATTTTTCAGGGTTCAGTGGAGCAACCACACTGAGGATGAAGCCACATGGGAAAGGGAAGATTTCCTCCGGGCAGAGTATCCATATCTATTTGAGGATCAGCAGAAATCTCGAGGACGAGATTTTTCCTAAGGGGGTAGGTGTTGTGACACCCAAGTTTTTATTTGGATTTTTCAAAAGGCTTTTATTTTACTTGAGGGGAGTGATCAAAAAATTTTCTTCAAGAGAACTCTCACTCTCAAATATTTTCTTTATGGCAAAAGTTTTATTTGGATTCAACCAAGATCTGTCGTTGGTCTTGGAGGTTCTTGCTTTTCACTTGGACTCAAGACAAAATATTTTCACTTGGGAAATGACTTTTGAAAATCTCCTTGAAAATTTGCACTATGGCTTTTGGAAAATCCTTTGCCACTTTCAACAATTCCTTCTTGCCATGGCCCTAGTGCAAATCCTCTCCCCTAACCCTTCCCTCACCTTTGGATCATGTTTTACACCTAATCCAGCAAGTTGAACCTCCCCATGTGATTATTTCCATTTAAATTCTATTCAAATAATTTTCTGCCTCCTTTTCTAGCACTTGGAGATTTGCAAAGGAACTCCACTTTCTGTCTTGATTTTTGCCCCCAAACCTTTTTCCCCTCCTAGTCCTTTGAACCCTCAACCTAGAACCATGAAGATCCACTGGTCTTCAGTTCAAGATTTTCAAACTACACCTGCTGCAAGTTTGGACCAGATTTGTCAAATTTGGTGAAATTCATTCAAAACCTCCTCCAAGAATTCCAAATAAAATCAGGAAGCCTCTGGGTGCATTGAGTGGTCACCTCACCAAATTACAACTCCAGAAAAATTCATCTCATGGCCAAAACCTTCTGTCGAACACCTGCAGTGCACTGTCTATGTCAAGTTCAGAAAGTTCAGAGAACACTGCAGTGGCCTGCTGTCGTTTTCTTCAGAGAAGGACGTCGATCTCGCCAGTGCCACCGCGTCGCCTTGCTCCTCGTCCCCGCCCTCTTGTTCCTGCACCGCACGAACGCCTGGCGCCTTGCGGGCGTCAGCGACGAGCAGCAGAAGGTGCGCCGCCCCATGACCAACGCCGGCGGCGGCTTTGCGGACGCCAGCGGGAGACACGGCGCCGACGATGCCACCCAGCGCCGCCCAAACCACCGGAGCCCGCCACATGGCCTTCCACTCCCCCGAATGCGCTGCCGCACTCGTCGTGAACCGCAGGGCACGGAGCGCGCTCTCTGCCGCCGTTGAGCCAGTGTGGTCACCTCACCGTGGACCGACGCCATTACGCCAAGACCGACCCCGTTTAGCTGTGAAACGACTCCAGTAACCTCCACTAATGCTTCCTGGCCACTCAAACCTCCTGCCAATCCACTGCTCCGCCGTAATCGCTCGCCGGAGATTCTCCGTTCACGGCCACCCCGTCGATCTGCCTATAAATAGAGGCCCCGAGCTTCAACTCGAGCACCCACCATCCCTGCACTCCCCGTAGAGCAAGCCTAGCCACTGGTAGAGCCCCGAGGAGGTCTCCTTCCTCGACTCCGGCCGCCGCGACCCGCCACGGGATCCAGCCCGATTCGCCCCCGTGTGTGCTCCTCCGCCTCCATTCTCTTCCCAATAGCTTCACCTTGCATCCCTCGTTCTGACCCGCGCCTCAATTTGTAGCTTGCAGCCCTCCACCGGAGTTCCCCATCCTCACCCGAGCCGCCGTCCGCCGGAGATAGTGTCGCCGTCGACGTGGTGCTCCCCGTTGGACGAGTCCACCACCCACCGACTCGGAAGAAGACGCTGAAGCTCTTGGTACCCTCCGTTTCTGCTAACTCGCCGTGGTTCGACGCCGGCGTCCACCGCAGTCTTCGGGCGCCGGCGAGCTTTTTAAACCTGACAGGTGGACCCCGCCTGTCAGCCTCTATCCTATTCTCCTTCGAACCGTTTTCTGTTGGCGCCTTCAGGCAAATACGTTTTCTCCTTTGCGCTTGCGCATTCCCAACCGAAGCGTTTTCTGTTTTCTCAGTTAAAACCCTGGAACTTTTCTGTTTCATTACAGATAAGTCCCTGGACAGAAACCTTTATAACTTTTTAATAAAAAGGTGTTTTTGAGTGATTCCTTTTCTGACAATCTTCAAATTTTGTCTAGTTTTTTATGGGATTTATTTGAAAAATATTTGGAAAAGTTTCTGTGCAAGTGTTGGTTTTCACGTTAGTACCCGTTTCGTGATTGCCGTAGGTTCCGGAAGAGGTGAAGGAGCCGCGAACTTCGCCGAGCTAGACTCCGACTTCTCCGAACCAGGCAAGCATGTTTTGAACATTTGATATGAGAGGTGTTTTGCATGTTCGCGTGAAAGTTTGTGCGTGGCATATGGGTATTGGTAAATACCTCGTTGCTTGTAAGGCAACAACCTGGTTGTTCCAAAGTTGCGATGATCTCTGATGAGAGATGGCCTAATCATGTGGTGACATGAAGGGTAGCAAGGTGGTACTGTTGTAGCATACCAGCCTTGCGTCATCCGACTTTCTCCGACGTTAACGTGGTTGGAGCCACGTTATCGTTCCTTTCCCGCATGTTCCAAAGTCGCGATGATCTCTGATGAGAGATGGCCTAATCATGTGGTGACATGAAGGGCAGCAAGGTGGTACTGTTGTAGCATACCAGCCTTGCGTCATCCGACTTTCTCCGACATTAACGTGGTTGGAGCCACGTTATCGTTCCTTTCCCGCATGTTCCAAAGTTGCGATGATCTCTGATGAGAGATGGCCTAATCATGTAGTGACGTGAAGGGCAGCAAGGTGGTACTGTTGTAGCATACCAACCTTGCGTCATCCGACTTTCTCCGACGTTAACGTGGTTGGAGCCACGTTACCGTTCTTTCCCCTTTCCATGCTACCACATGTCTCATTGCCAGGATGCGGTTTAGTAAGTTGGTAACCTCTTTCCGTGTACACACCAAACAGAGAGGCCGGGATGATGGTACCTTGGCCCAGGATTAAAGCCAGTCATCCGGTCAGGGGGCATGGGTGTTTCCGGTTGGGACCGAGAGGGGGGGCTCCCCTTAGAGCGCGCGTATAAAAATTTGATCCCATGCTACGCGAGGTTGTAGCCTCCCCGTCTCAAGGTTTTTCTTGAATGTTGCCGAGGGTGATCCCTGGCTTTGGACGGTTGAATTGGGTGTGTACTGGTTAGACGTGTTTCTTGCAAAATACCGTAGACGGAACTAGTCCCCGTGACTACTGAAATCCGTTGGCTGTGGTTAAGTACAAACTCTGCAGAGTCAATTCTCTCCAAATCATCGTATCCATGATCAAGTAGTGTAAACATTATATCCATATCTATCCGTGTGAAAAAAAACTTGTCCCCGGTGAACAAGCTCAAGTGGTAAATCCAGTTTTATTGTTAATTCTGTGGATGGACTAACCTTATATTTGTCGCATGCTTGTGATAATTTATGTTCCCGAATGATTGTATTAGTGAGCTGTGATATAAGCCCTTTATGTGACGTCGCGCAGACGTCCGACTGTGCGTGTACTCGTTTCTCACTTTAAATATAAGCCCTTTATGTGATGTCGCTCAGACGTCCGACTGTGGCATGCACTGTCTTTATTTTCTGTTATAAGCCCTTTATGTGGTGTCGCCCCGACGCCCGACTGTGGCATTATCATTCCGCATTTTCCGCTCGAGGAGTCTTTCAGACACTCGTTTGGCACCATTATTATTATTCCGCATTTTCCGCTCGAGGAGTCTTTCAGACACTCGTTTGGCACCAGTATTATCATTCCGCAGTTTCCGCTCGAGGAGTCTTTCAGACACTCGTTTGGCACCAGTATTATTATTCCGCATTTTCCGCTCGAGGAGTCTTTCAGACACTCGTTTGGCACCAGTATTATTATTCCGCATTTTCCGCTCGAGGAGTCTTTCAGACACTCGTTTGGCACCATTATTACTATTCTGCAGTTTCCGCTCGAGGCGTCATTCAGACCCTCGCTTGGCACCTAGTATTTATTATCTCTATGTCTGATCGCACTGGTTTACTTGTTCATGTGCTTCATGTTTACATTTGTTATACCTTATGTCCGAACTGTCTTGCGAGTACTTTCATAGTACTCACCTGGCTTGTTGATTTGGCCAGATGTTGACGAAGTCGATCTCTTGGATGAAGAGTTTGATAGCGTGTCTGATGCCTAGAGGAGTCCCAGTCAGTCCTGCGCGATCCCGGATATTGGTCACTTGTTTTGTATACGCTTCCGCCACCCGCAATAAGTCTTCTCGAGCCTCACTCCGACGCTCGAAGAGTTGTAGTCTTCTGGAATCATATCACTCGCTTCGCGATGGTATTTCCACCACCGTTATTATCGTGAGTTAGTAGTTTGCCACCCTACCCGCCGTCTTGTTTTAGCGGCGTGCATGTAATAAATTGTTGGGCAGTCTCTGCTCAACCTTGTATTATATTTAGTACTCCTGGTATTTTTCTTCTATGACCAAGATATTGTCTACCAGTGAGAAGGAATTCTTCCTCGCTGGTCCGGAAAAGGGATTGGTCTCTCAATAATTATTTTTATTGAAAAACCGGTCGTGACAAGCTTGGTATCAGAGCCAGGCTGACTGTAGGAAGCCACTAGGTGCGATCGCTAATCGGTTATTAGCGTCTTTTGTGCTTTTTCAGCATTTTGCAATTGTAGCTATTTTCTGTTGGTCATCATAAATTTATGACATGACTACTCAGAATTTTTGCCTACTTTTGTAGATGGCTGGCAGGAGCTGTGAGAACCGAGTATTCACGAACGTGCCCGAGGGGTTTGTCAAGCTCCTCGTCTCCATCACCAAGCTCGCGATCGGGCCAGCAGCTCGCCCGGAGTTCACACTCTACCAGCACAAGCTCAGTGACGACGTGTCTATGCACCAAGCTGTGGTGCAGTTCAAGGGAGGACGTTCTGCTGCTCGCCACTTTCGTTCTGTGGGAAGGGCCATGCCTACGGAGAGGCATGCCATGCAGATGGCTGCCCGTGAGGCGATAGCTCGCCTTCGGGACATCCTTCCTACGATGAAGACTCGTCGCTACCGCTACCTCCCATGCCATGTGCCTTACACCAGCCACTATGCGTTTGACTGCCATCGGGGAGAGCGAGATGAAGCCATCGAGATGGTTGTGGAGTATCTCAAGGCTCTGGAGGAGTCTTTCGACAACCTCGTAGATGATCTTGTGGCTGCCCGCAAGGACTTAGTCCGGGGCGGTCCTGCCAGCAGGAAGGAGCTTCTCCACACGGCGCCGCCTCCTACATTCGTCTCGTCTTCAGCCTCTTATGCACCGGCCGTTTTGGCCACTGCTCGCCGTCTGCCTACCACTGAGGAGTTCGACCGAGTCATCGCTCCTACTCCAGTCAGAGCCGCACCGCCTGCCGCACACGCTCTACCACCAGTCGTCCCCGCACCATCACCGCAGCGCAGCGTCACGCGCCAGGAGCCAGCTAGAGAGGAGGTGGAGGTTGACTCTCCTGGACCGCTGAGCCTTGCCATCGGCAAGGGGAAGGAGATCTTCACCATCTCCGACTGAGAGCACCGAGTAGCCGCGTGTTATATCTGCCTGTGTGATGTGCTGTTTTGTCTGTACGCTAGTTTGTATTGGTGTGTTTGCTGCCTTCCGGAGTAGTACGCTAGTTTTTAATAGCATGTCAGGATTGTGTACGCGCATCCTGAGTGCTGTATCATGTGTTTGCTTTTCGCATGTAAGTTTTATGTTAAGCACTTCTTCTCCATGAAAAATCATTTGTGTTTCTTTGAAAATCTTGAAGCCTCTTTTATTATTGCCTTTGCGAGATTTTTCTTGTGCTACACAGTTTTTCCTCATGGGTTTTGCAAATAATACCCCCAGACTGGAAAAATGTCTCGCCCGTGGACTCGCTCCATGCCCAATCAGCCAGAAGAGGTTTACGGGACACAGACCAGCAACAATTTCACTCAGGGTCAGTCCAGCCAACAGGACAGCGAAGCAGCACTGTCTCAAGTATGTCGTCTCTTCGAGCAAATCCAGCAACAGCAGCAAGAGATGATGAACCATGTCATCAACATGGGAAACCACCGTGAACCCTATCAACCACATTCCAAGTTATCCGAGTTACAGAAGACTCGCCCCTCAACTTTTGCTCACACCGATAGGCCGCTGGAAGCCGATGATTGGCTTCGTGAGATTGAAAGGAAACTGGTTATTGCTCAGTGCTCAGATCATGAGAAGGTGCTTTATGCACCACACTATCTTACTGGAGTAGCCGCAGCATGGTGGGAAAACTTCCTACACATGCATCCCAGGGAACACAACATCACCTGGGAAGAGTTCAAGGAAGGCTTCTGTGGGGCACACATCCCCAGAAGCATCCTAAAGATCAAGAAGAGAGAGTTCGATGACCTGAAGCAGAGAGGCATGTCAGTCACAGAAGACAACGGTCAGTTCACCCAGCTGTCTCGTTATGCCTACGACGAGCACATGACAGAAAGCAAGAAGATGGAAAAATTCCTGGACGGCCTGGCACCAGCACTGAGATGCCAACTGATTGTGCACACCTTTCCGGATTTTAAGACGCTGGTGGACAAGGCCATCACCTTGGAGAATGAGCGCCGTAGTCTGGAAGATATCCGTAAGCGGAAGAGGGACATGACAACTCTTGCCCGCAGCAACCGAGGCAAGACTGAGGTCCCAAGGACAGACGCAAGGAGATCCACGACTACTGAGCCAAGGCCCTTCGGACAGTTTCCTGCCAGGGACAAGGAGTTCACATACCGTCCAGGGGTCACCTGCTATGCTTGTGGTCAGCAAGGGCATTATGCTAAACAGTGCCCGAAGCCAAGAGACTCAGCACCCAAGCCGAACAATGGTGGAAACAATCCAGCCCCCAAGCGCAACAACTTCAACCCCAGCAACAACCACAGGAAGGGTCACCTGAACCATGTGACCAGGGAAGAAGCGCAGAATGCCCCAGACATCGTGCTCGGTACGTTCCCTGTCAACACAGTACCTGCCACGGTTTTGTTTGATTCTGGAGCTTCCCACTCGTTCGTTTCGAAGAGTTTTGTTTCGCAACATGGTTTTCCGATACTTCCCTTGGAAAAATCCATGATCATCAAGTCCCCCGGAAATAAGCAAATCGCTCAAGGTTACTGCCAAGGAGTGGTCATTGAGTTCGAAGGACTACAATTCCACGCGAATCTCATCGTGTTGGAAAGTAAAGGACTGGATGTCATTTTAGGGATGGACTGGTTGACCACCAACAAAGGATTCATCGACTGTTTCAATCGGACAGTAATTCTCACTCACCATCACGGCAAGACAATAAGAGTTTCCGCTCAAGAAAGGCCACGATCACAGCAACCAAAACTAAACAAAATGGACATTGCAGAACTGAGAAAAGTTCCAGTGGTATGCGAGTTTCCTGATGTGTTTCCGGAAGAACTGCCAGGCATGCCACCAGACCGAGAGATAGAATTCAGCATTGAACTAGCACCTGGCACCGCTCCCATCTATAAGAAGCCGTATAGAATGGCACCCTCAGAATTGGTGGAGTTGAAGAAGCAGATAAAGGAGTTGTTGGACAAAGGATTTATTCGAGCCAGCTCCTCACCGTGGGGTTCGCCTGTGTTGTTCGCCAAGAAGAAGGATGGGACACTGAGACTGTGTATAGACTATCGAGCCCTCAATATGGTCACCATCAAAAACAAATATCCGATGCCACGGATAAATGATTTGTTTGACCAGCTCACACAAGCTAAGGTATTTTGAAAGATTGATTTGAGATCGGGATACCATCAACTGAAGGTACGGACAGAGGATATCCCCAAGACAGCATTCACTTCCAGATATGGGTTATACGAGTTCACAGTGATGCCTTTTGGACTAACGAACGCCCCCGCATATTTCTTCCACCTCATGAACAAAGTGTTCATGAAATTCATGGACAAATTTGTGGTGGTATTCATTGACGATATTCTAGTTTACTCAAGGACACCAGAAGAGCATGCCGAGCACCTCACAATTGTTTTGGGAGAATTGAGGAAACATCAGTTGTACGCCAAATTTAGCAAGTGCGAATTTTGGCTAAGACAAGTTGGCTTCTTGGGCCATATACTGAACCAAGAAGGCGTGGCCATAGACCCAGAAAAAGTCAAGGCCATACTGGACTGGAAGCCGCCCGCCAACGTCACAGATGTGCGGAGTTTCCTAGGAATGGCCGGATATTACAGGAGATTTATTGAAGGATTCTCCACTATGGCGAAGCCTATAACACAGTTACTCAAGAAGGACAAGAAATTTGTATGGACGGAAGCATGCGAGCAGAGCTTCCAAGAACTCAAGAAGAAGCTGACAACCGCACCAGTCTTAACTGTGCCAGACATACACAAGAGCTTTGAGGTGTATTGTGACGCATCCCGGAAAGGACTCGGATGCGTACTAATGCAGGATGGCAAGGTTGTCGCATATGCCTCCAGGCAGCTGCGAAAACATGAGGAAAATTACCCAACACATGACTTGGAGCTAGCAGCAGTCATACATGCACTCAAGGAGTGGAGGCACTTTCTGTTGGGGAATCGCTGTGAAATATATATAGACCATAAGAGCCTCAAATATATTTTCACACAGCCAGAGCTGAATTTACGCCAACGACGCTGGTTGGAACTGGTCAAAGACTATGACGTCGGCATTCACTACCACCCAGGGAAAGCAAATGTAGTGGCCGATGCCCTTAGTCGAAACCCCAGCCCGGACAGTGACGGTCAGCACAATTTGAGGCTTGAGTTTCAGCGGGAGTTCGCTAGGCTCAACATGATGTTAGTCTCCGAGGGCACCGTATCGAATCTGGAGATACAACCCACCCTGGTGGAACAAATCAAGAAGGCTCAACAAGGACATCCCAGCATCGAAGGCATAAAGAAGAAAATGAATCTTCGTAAGCCGTCCGAGTTCGTCACCGACAGTGAAGGAACATTATGGTACCGAGACAGACTTTGCGTGCCTAACATTGAGGAACTCAAGCAACAGATCTTGACGGAAAGCCACACCGCTCCATACTCGATCCATCCTGGAGGAACCAAAATGTACAAGGACATTCAGGAAAGATTTTGGTGGCACGTATGAAAAGAGATATAGCCACATTCATTGCTTGTTGCGATTCATGTCAGCGCATCAAGGCCGAGCATCAAAAGCCAGCAGGGCTACTCCAGCCAAACAGGATACCGGGGTGGAAGTGGGATGAAATAGGAATGGATTTCATCGTCGGATTACCCCGATCACAACGTGGGAATGACGCCATATGGGTTATCACAGACCGACTAACCAAGGTTGCTCATTTCATTCCCGTGAAGACTACCTACTCCACACAAAGACTGGCAAAGCTTTATCTCTCTCGTATAGTTTGCTTGCATGGAGTCCCAAAGACTATAATATCAGACTGAGGCACCCAATTCGTCTCCAAATTTTGGGATCACCTACAACAAGCTCTGGGCACGCAGCTAGCTTTCAGTACAGCATACCACCCTCAGACTGATGGACAAACGGAACATGTGAACCAGATCCTAGAGGATATGCTAAGGGCCTGTGTGCTCACCTATGGATCCAGTTGGGAAGAGAGTTTGCCGTATGCCGAATTTGCTTACAACAACAGTTACCAAGCCAGCTTGCAAATGGCCCCTTTGAAGCATTGTACGGACGGAGGTGTCGTACCCCACTGAATTGGTCAGAAACAGGTGACAGTCGTATCTTCGGCCCAGACATGCTTAAAGAGGCCGAGGAGAAAGTTAAGCAGATCAGGGACAGACTCAAGACAGCACAAAGCCGCCAAAAGAGCTACTATGATCAGAAGCACCATGAGGTCAGCTTTGAACCCGGTGATTCCGTATACCTCCGAGTATCTCCTATGAGGGGTCTACAATGGTTCAAAATTAAGGGGAAGCTAGCCCCAAGATTTATTGGACCATTTTGTGTAAAGGCACGAAGAGGCACGGTAGCCTACCAACTAGACCTACCCAAGGAGCTGTCAGACGTCCATGACGTGTTCCACGTCTCACAGTTAAGAAAATGTGTGAGCAACCCAGAAAAACATGTACCTCATGAGGACATTCAAATGCAACCAGATCTCACCTACAGAGAAAGGCCGGTAAAGATTCTAGAAGAGACTGAACGGAGGACCCGTCAGAAAACGACAAGATTTTTCAGGGTTCAGTGGAGCAACCACACTGAGGATGAAGCCACATGGGAAAAGGAAGATTTCCTCCGGGCAGAGTATCCATATCTATTTGAGGATCAGCAGAAATCTCGAGGACGAGATTTTCCGAAGGGGGTAGGTGTTGTGACACCCAAGTTTTTATTTGGATTTTTCAAAAGGCTTTTATTTTACTTGAGGGGAGTGATCAAAAAATTTTCTTCAAGAGAACTCTCACTCTCAAATATTTTCTTTATGGCAAAAGTTTTATTTGGATTCAACCAAGATCTGTCGTTGGTCTTGGAGGTTCTTGCTTTTCACTTGGACTCAAGACAAAATATTTTCACTTGGGAAATGACTTTTGAAAATCTCCTTGAAAATTTGCACTATGGCTTTTGGAAAATCCTTTGCCACTTTCAACAATTCCTTCTTGCCATGGCCCTAGTGCAAATCCTCTCCCCTAACCCTTCCCTCACCTTTGGATCATGTTTTACACCTAATCCAGCAAGTTGAACCTCCCCATGTGATTATTTCCATTTAAATTCTATTCAAATAATTTTCTGCCTCCTTTTCTAGCACTTGGAGATTTGCAAAGGAACTCCACTTTCTGTCTTGATTTTTGCCCCCAAACCTTTTTCCCCTCCTAGTCCTTTGAACCCTCAACCTAGAACCATGAAGATCCACTGGTCTTCAGTTCAAGATTTTCAAACTACACCTGCTGCAAGTTTGGACCAGATTTGTCAAATTTGGTGAAATTCATTCAAAACCTCCTCCAAGAATTCCAAATAAAATCAGGAAGCCTCTGGGTGCATTGAGTGGTCACCTCACCAAATTACAACTCCAGAAAAATTCATCTCATGGCCAAAACCTTCTGTCGAACACCTGCAGTGCACTGTCTATGTCAAGTTTAGAGAACACTGCAGTGGCCTGCTGTCGTTTTCTTCAGAGAAGGACGTCGATCTCGCCAGTGCCACCGCGTCGCCTTGCTCCTCGTCCCCGCCCTCTTGTTCCTGCACCGCACGAACGCCTGGCGCCTTGCGGGCGTCGGCGACGAGCAGCAGAAGGTGCGCCGCCCCGTGACCAACGCCGGCGGCGGCTTTGCGGACGCCAGCGGGAGACACGGCGCCGACGATGCCACCCAGCGCCGCCCAAACCACCGGAGCCCGCCACGTGGCCTTCCACTCCCCCGAATGCGCTGCCGCACTCGTCGTGAACCGCAGGGCACGGAGCACGCTCTCTGCCGCCGTTGAGCCCGTGCGGTCACCTCACCGTGGACCGACGCCATTACGCCAAGACCGACCCCGTTTAGCTGTGAAATGACTCCAGTAACCTCCACTAATGCTACCTGGCCACTCAAACCTCCTGCCAATCCACTGCTCCGCCGTAATCGCTCGCCGGAGATTCTCCGTTCACGGCCACCCCGTTGATCTGCCTATTAATAGAGGCCCCGAGCTTCAACTCGAGCACCCACCATCCCTGCACTCCCCCTAGAGCAAGCCTAGCCACTGGTAGAGCCCCGAGGAGGTCTCCTTCCTCGACTCCGGCCGCCGCGACCCGCCACGGGATCCAGCCCGATTCGCCCCCCTGTGTGCTCCTCCGCCTCCATTCTCTTCCCAATAGCTTCACCTTGCATCCCTCGTTCTGACCCGCGCCTCAATTTGTAGCTTGCAGCCCTCCACCGGAGTTCCCCATCCTCACCCGAGCCGCCGTCCGCCGGAGATAGTGTCGCCGTCGACGTGGTGCTCCCCGTTGGACGAGTCCACCACCCACCGACGCGGAAGAAGACGCTGAAGCTCTTGGTACCCTCCGTTTCTGCTAACTCGCCGTGGTTCGACGCCGGCGTCCACCGCAATCTTCGGGCGCCGGCGAGCTTTTTAAACATGACAGGTGGACCCCGCCTGTCAGCCTCTATCCTATTCTCCTTCGAACATTTTTCTGTTGGCGCCTTCGGGCAAATACGTTTTCTCCTTTGCGCTTGCGCATTCCCAACCGAAGCGTTTTCTGTTTTCTCAGTTAAAACCCTGGAACTTTTCTGTTTCATTACAGATAAGTCCCTGGATAGAAACCTTTATAACTTTTTAATAAAAAGGTGTTTTTGAGTGATTTTTTTTTGACAATCTTCAAATTTTGTCTAGTTTTTTATGGGATTTATTTGAAAAATATTTGGAAAAGTTTCTATGCAAGTGTTGGTTTTCACGTTAGTACCCGTTTCGTGATTGCCGTAGGTTCCGGAAGAGGTGAAGGAGCCGCGAACTTCGCCGAGCTAGACTCCGACTTCTCCGAACCAGGCAAGCATGTTTTGAACATTTGATATGAGAGGTGTTTTGCATGTTCGCGTGAAAGTTTGTGCGTGGCATATGGGTATTGGTAAATACCTCGTTGCTTGTAAGGCAACAACCCGGTTGTTCCAAAGTTGCGATGATCTCTGATGAGAGATGGCCTAATCATGTGGTGACATGAAGGGCAGCAAGGTGGTACTGTTGTAGCATACCAGCCTTGCGTCATCCGACTTTCTCCGACGTTAACGTGGTTGGAGCCACGTTATCGTTCCTTTCCCGCATGTTCCAAAGTCGCGATGATCTCTGATGAGAGATGGCCTAATCATGTGGTGACATGAAGGGCAGCAAGGTGGTACTGTTGTAGCATACCAGCCTTGCGTCATCCGACTTTCTCCGACGTTAACGTGGTTGGAGCCACGTATCGTTCCTTTCCCGCATGTTCCAATGTTGCGATGATCTCTGATGAGAGATGGCCTAATCATGTAGTGACGTGAAGGGCAGCAAGGTGGTACTGGCATACCAACCTTGCGTCATCCGACTTTCTCCGACGTTAACGTGGTTGGAGCCACGTTACCGTTCTTTCCCCTTTCCGTGCTACCACATGTCTCATTGCCAGGATGCGGTTTAGTAAGTTGGTAACCTCTTTCCGTGTACACACCAAACAGAGAGGCCGGGATGATGGTACCTTGGCCCAGGATTAAAGCCAGTCATCCGGTCAGGGGGCATGGGTGTTTCCGGTTGGGACCGAGAGGGGGGCACCCCCTTAGAGCGCGCGTATAAAAATTTGATCCCATGCTACGCGAGGTTGTAGCCTCCCCGTCTCAAGGTTTTTCTTGAATGTTGCCGAGGGTGATCCCTGGCTTCGGACGGTTGAATTGGGTGTGTACTGGTTAGACGTGTTTCTTCCAAAACACCGTAGACGGAACTAGTCCCCGTGACTACTGAAATCCGTTGGCTGTGGTTAAGTACAAACTCTGCAGAGTCAATTCTCTCCAAATCATCGTATCCATGATCAAGTAGTGTAAACATTATATCCATATCTATCCGTGTGAAAAAAAACTTGTCCCCGGTGAACAAGCTCAAGTGGTAAATCCAGTTTTATTGTTAATACTGTGGATGGACTAACCTTATATTTGTCGCATGCTTGTGATAATTTATGTTCCCGAATGATTGTATTATTGAGCTATGACATAAGCCCTTTATGTGACATCGCGCAGACGTCCGACTGTGGCATGTACTCGTTTCTCACTTTAAATATAAGCCCTTTATGTGATGTCGCTCAGACGTCCGACTGTGGCATGCACTGTCTTTATTTTCTGTTATAAGCCCTTTATGTGGTGTCGCCCCGACGCCCGACTGTGGCATTATCATTCCGCATTTTCCGCTCGAGGAGTCTTTCAGACACTCGTTTGGCACCATTATTATTATTCCGCATTTTCCGCTCGAGGAGTCTTTCAGACACTCGTTTGGCACCAGTATTATCATTCCGCATTTTCCGCTCGAGGAGTCTTTCAGACACTCGTTTGGCACCAGTATTATTATTCCGCATTTTCCGCTCGAGGAGTCTTTCAGACACTCGTTTGGCACCAGTATTATTATTCCGCATTTTCCGCTCGAGGAGTCTTTCAGACACTCGTTTGGCACCAGTATTACTATTCTGCAGTTTCCGCTCGAGGCGTCATTCATACCCTCGCTTGGCACCCAGTATTTATTATCTCTATGTCTGATCGCACTGGTTAACTTGTTCATGTGCTTCATGTTTACATTTGTTATACCTTATGTCCGAACTGTCTTGCGAGTACTTTCATAGTACTCACCTGGCTTGTTGATTTGGCCAGATGTTGACGAAGGCGATCTCTTGGATGAAGAGTTTGATAGCGCGTCCGATGCCTAGAGGAGTCCCAGTCAGTCCTGCGCGATCCCGGATATTGGTCACTTGTTTTGTATACGCTTCCGCCACCCGCAATAAGTCTTCTCGAGCCTCACTCCGACGCTCGAAGAGTTGTAGTCTTCTGGAATCATATCACTCGCTTCGCGATGGTATTTCCACCACCGTTATTATCATGAGTTAGTAGTTTGCCACCCTACCCGCCGTCTTGTTTTAGCGGCGTGCATGTAATAAATTGTTGGGCAGTCTCTGCTCAACCTTGTATTATATTTAGTACTCCTGGTATTTTTCTTCTGTGACCAAGATATTGTCTACCAGTGAGAAGGAATTCTTCCTCGCTGGTCTGGAAAAGGGATTGGTCTCTCAATAATTATTTATATTGAAAAACCGGTCGTGACAAGTAAGTATATTGTAGGCCTGTTATTTGACACCTCACTTTGCCGCGCTACGCGACCAGTGTGAGTTTTTGCACCTAGTACCGCATCCTCTAATTTTGTGGATGCCAAGTTTAAAAAGGTTACCGATGAGTAGCCATAAGCTGGAGGCGTCTCTTTTTTTCTTTCGAATGGGCAATAAGCTGCAGAGTGTCTCAGGCTGCCTCTAGTACAAGGCCCTCCAGTACGAAACACGGGCAGCCGACTGGCCGATACAAAATCCTATCCATCTTAAAGTCCATTTGTTTTTGTTTTTTGCGAGGAGAAACCCATATTTCTTGAAGAGGGGGCGATCCCAGGAAAACCCTCCTTCCTCCTCGCTTCCACTAACGCTTCCGTCTCGCCCCAATTGCCCCTGCTCCCCATCTTCCTCACTCTTCCAAAAAAAATCGCTCACCTTCTTCCTCACTCGTATAGAAAACGCCTGCTCCTCTTCTTCCACTCCTACAGAAAACCCCAGCCCTCCTTCTCCCCCACTCGCACTGCCACTAGGCTCGTCTCTGGCTACTCTGCTCAAACCCGTGATCTCGGCGCGATGCCCACAAGGAAAATGGAGTCGGCTGGCCGCAGCGCCAAGAAGATGAGGCTCCCGCCAGCTGCAACGCCGGTTGTAGATCCCGCACTCGGCATCGCGGGGAGAAGCGGCGAGCCCCCCCCCCACCCGGATCTGAGGAACCGGTAGAATCTCCGGTGGACCTCATCAGCGATCTCTCGGACGTCATCCTTGAGGAGATCATCTCGCTTCTCCCCACCAAGGGTTGCTGCCTCACACAAGTCCTCTCAACTCGGTGGCGCCCTCTTTGGGGCACCGCACCCCTCAATCTCGACTGTCGTCAGATATCAGTCCTTCCTGAATTTGATCTCCTCAAAGCCATCGTCTCCTCTCACCAGAAGGGCCCCGTTCAACGCCTTTGCATCCCGACATGCTACCCGCTGTCCATACCCGGCACGATGGACGCTTGGCTGACATCCCCTGAATTCGGAAAACTCCAACAGTTTGAGTTTTACCATTACCACGAAAGTTTCATACCACGAACATACCAAGAATTCATGCCCAAACCACCATTGTCCATCTCGCGGTTTTCCTCCTCTCTCCACACTGCCACCTTCTCCCGGTGCCATCTACCACACGATCTGGTACAAATGCTTTGACTCCCACTGCTAAAAAGACTTTTGCTTGTGGTGGTTTATCTATCGGAGGCCTCACTGCACAGCATCATCCACTCCAGTTGCCCTGTCCTGGAGCGCTTGCTGATTGTTTTGGGAATAGAAATCCCTATCAGTTGTCTCCAAATAAAGTCGCGTCACCTTAAAAGCATTGGAATTTGTTTTGAAGGACAGCAGCTCATCATCGAAGATGCCCCTTCACTTGAAAGGTTGCTCCTTGATAATTGTTATAGACCTTCACAAATAACTGTCGTCTCTGCACCCAAACTGGAGACCTTGGGTGTAATTCATGATCCGTTTAATGATCATAAGAAGTTGGTGTTTGGCTCCTCACTTTTTCAGGCACCGTATATTATCATATACACATTTGTAACCATAAGCTGCATTTTTCATTTGTGCGCATAAGTTTTATATCATCTTGGAGTACACTTTGGGTACTAATATTATGTTATATGCTCAATGAAGAGTTCGTCCATGGATAGCCTATCAATGCTGCTGGATTCTATCAAGATCTTATATATCGGAATGTATAGTTATGATCTAAACATAATTATTGGCTTGCTGCGATGCTTTCGGTCTCTGGAGAATTTATATATGGAGGTGATGATTTCATGCACATTGAAAGACTGTATATATTGTACTAGAATTAACCATTCAGTTGTTGCTCTTTCGACGTACTCTTTTTTCAGACCTTAACTGTTTTCAAATCTTCATGTCTACTTAGGTACTACAAGCACATGGACAAAAACGTATAACCAATAGGTGGCGTAATAAGCACCAATCTTCATGACATTCGTTTGAGGACAATAACGATGGAAGGATATGCATCCAACCAGGCAAACATATGCTTTGTCACATTCTTCCTATTAAATGCGAGGTTACTATTGTCCCTGAGGCTTAAGTTTTACCGCAAGAGATTTCTCACGGAAGGACACGTTGAAGAGAAAAAAAAAGAAGTTTCAGGTGGACAAATGGGCTTCTAAACGTGCTCGGCTTCTATTTACAACAAGTTGTAGTCATCGTGTAATAAATTTTTACGTACAGGATGTTGATTTTATGGATCAGACCGATACATTTGTTTGTGACTGTGAAAAAGTGTGGTTGGGTTAGATGTTACTACCATGTTCAATCTGGGTTTTGTCTAAAAATTTGATGAACAATTAATCCTTGGGCTTTTTGTACCATTCGTAAGCTTGAGTTGCATGTTGTTGTCCTCGTACTCCCCTCCACTTGCCACTACACTGCCGCATCTTCCACGGCTGATGTTCCTTCCCGTACGAGGCCTCGTCGTCGTTCTCCGCCTTGGTTCGCTCGTTGTGCCCGCCTCCGTCTAGCGTTGTCAACATGGCCAACAACCAAGAGGAATCAGGAGATGACTGTATGTGGAGAGGCTGACTGTAGGGACCCACCAGGGTCATTACATTACGCAAGTTGGTGCCTCGTTATTACAAGCCAAAAAAATACTTCCTCCTAATTCCTCGCTGCTAGAAAATCACTTAAATGTCTTAAAAGGTCAAATGACCCCTAAAATTTTCCAAAATTTGACATGACAGTTGTATTAGTACTACAAAATTTCTTGTTCATTTAAAACACCATCCGTTGCCACTTTACTCCAAATTCGTCTTTCACAGCTAACAAAAAATATGTACAACATCACACACAGTTGTTTTCTAGGAACCGTTTGCGATGAAAATATCTGGGTCTATTTAAGTCTCCCTCCTTAAGCTTCGCCGGCTTGTCTGCTGCAGTGCCGGCAACCCCCGAATCCGCGATTCCCAATCCCCATTCCCGCACCCCCTTCTTGCAAAGATGACATCGTGGAAATGCTTCGTGAAGGCCCATACGATGGTCGCGTGCCCCCGAGCGCCGCCGCCTGCGCCGAGAGCGCGGCCGCCTACGCCGAGAGTGCCGCCGCATCCGCATTGAGCGCGGCCGCTTCCACCGAGAGGGCGTCTGTGGCAGCCGATAGGGCAGCCGCAGCAGCCGAGACGGCTGCAGCAGCTGCTGCGACGGTGGCTACAAACGCCGAGAGCGCCCGAGCTGCCGTCCGTGCCGCCGATGTCGCCCTGGCCCGGGTCGACGCCATCCACGCCAAGATCGAGGATGCACTCGCCAAGATATTCCAGGCCACCTCGGACTCCAGCATGAAACCCACGTCTGAAAAGGCAGCGATGGCCATGGAGCACTTGCTTCCTCATGAGGTCGCCGAGCTGGAGCTGGAGATGCAGGAGGCGGTGGAGATCGAGGAGCGCCGGGAGGAGGAGTTGCACGTGGCCGAGGTCGAGGTAGAGAAGAGTCTATCCGTCGAGGAATTGGCAGTGGAGTACCAACGCGAGCTCTGGCACAGCCACTACTACGAGTACTACAACCTTGAGGGCGGCGCCGCCGACGAGGACGAGGACGAGGACGCGGTCGACTTCAGCAAGGGGACGCGGAGTCCACCAACGGCGGCATGTCGCCAGGACAAGTCATCGACGTCTCATCTCACACCAGCGATGCATAGGCTAGCGCGGCGGCGGATTTGTTAAAATTACACAACGAGTGGATAACACCAGGGACCCAGCAGCTCGCCCAGTTGTTTTTTTAGTTTCAGAGACGGAGCTCAACTGCGCGCTGTGCGGGGGCTGTGGCCTGTCGAGCCCACGCTTACGCTTTTATTTAAGCACATGACGAGCCCAGTTGATATCTTTTTTCTTTTTGAAAATGGCTAGCCCAATTCTTTTTTTTGGAGAACACCAAAACCATGGCCTACTTGCTTTTCTCAGCCCTGCTGGGCAGCAAATCTTTCAAGACGAGGAGGGAGGGATATAAAGTAGCAAGAAATGGGCTTCCCCAGAAAATGGGCCATAAGTTGTAAGAAATGGGCTCTAAATTTTTAAACCAAAGCCAACCGGCAATTACATTAAAATATCATTTTTCTGGATTTCTCTACTCTCTACTCTTATAAAAAACAAAGCCAACTGGCAATTACATTAAAAGATCGTCTTTTCTCCCACAAGATAAACTACTCATACAACTGCATCTTCATGTTCCGTGCAACGCACGGGCATCTTGCTAGTTAAGATTTTAAATTTCATTCATTTTTTTGTGGAGAATTGTTTTTTGAATTTTATTTTCATATAATTTTTTAAAAATTATTTTTAACGTGACTCAGAATTTCGTGATTAGAAGAGTTCGGACCCCACCGAAATATGAAAAATTTCGTTGAATTTTTTAGGAATGCCCAGAATATATGGTCTGTAATGCTAATAAAAAGAATATGGGCTTCAAATATCCTTAAGAATTAGCAAATGGGCTATAAATTATTGGAAATAATGGCTAATGGGTTGTATGTTGTTTTCCACAGATTTGGAGGCTGATTTCTGGGCCTACTAGGTGGACGATGACGCTGTCCTAAAAATTTTTTGACGCATACGCAAGGCTTTGTCAACTTAGTCAACACAGAGCAGTGACTGTTGGATGTCCATCCAACGGCCGCCATGCTTCTTCAATCTCCGATCTTCCTGCTCCAGTCGCCCAAACCAGCGCCAGCGGGACTGCCTGCTCCCTCCTCCCGTGGCTGGCTAAGCTGCCGCCAGGGCATCCCTCTACACACCCGCAAATCCTATTATTTTCCGACGACGTCAGCCTCAACCCGCAGCCGACCAGTCATCGCTCGTACACCCATCAGCGTGGGCATCCGCTGTGGTGGCTTCGCCGGCTCCGGGTCGTTCCCTTCCTGGGCCTCGCCCTTGTCCACCGTGTTTGTGCTCTCGGCGCGGCGAGGTCAACATGGTCAACAAACAACCGTAGGGGTCCACACAAGGAAATGCCTCCTTATTACGCGCAAAATAATGATTCCTCCACCTGACAGCCGGGACCCACCAGAAGGGCCTCTGTATTTCCTGAAAAAACATTCCCCCCGCTGTCAGCTCAGACCCACCAGCTATATCTTCGCACACAAGGAAGTGCCTCCTTATTACGCACAAAAAAAATGAATACTCCCCCTGCTAGCTGGGACCCACCATTGTGGGAGGCTGACTTGTGGGCGTACTAAGATGACGGGGACGGAGGGTTTGTCAACTTAGTCAATATGAATGATTCTAGCTCCAGTGACCGTACATTGTCCATCCAATGGCCGTAGTGCTTCTTCAACCTCTGGTCTTCTCGCTCCAGCCGCCCAAAGCAGCGCCGGTCGTGTCGCCTGCTCCTGCCTCCCGTGGCCAGCTGTGCTGCCACAAAGGCCTCACAGCCCCCTACTACTCCCACCGCTGGCCAGGTCATCCCTCCACTCACCCACACCCCCTGTTATTCTGCAGCGACGGCAGCCTCACACCAAAGCCGAACCAGTGAACCCTCGTACTCCTCTCCGCGTGGGCATCCACTGCCGCGTCTTCCCCGGCTCCGCGTCGTCCCCTTCCTAGGCCTCGCCGTTGTCCACCGCCCTGGTGCTCTCGGCATGGCGTGGTCAAGGAACGACTTCCATTGGAAGAGTATTGTACGTGGAGAGGCTGACAGCTGGGTCCATGGCCGCATCAAGTAAGTGCCTCCTTATTACGCGGAAAATAATGATTCCTCCACCTGACAGCGGGGACCCACCGGATGGGCCACCGTATTTCACGAAAAAAAGTTTCCCCCTGACTGCAGGGACCCACCAGCTACATCTTCACACGCAAGGAAGTGCGTCCATATTACGGGCAAAAAAAATTATTCGCCCCCCTGACTGCTGGGACCCACCAGCTACATCTTCGCACGCAAGGAAGTGCCTGATAGTCGGGACCCACCCGGTCGAAGCGTACGTAGCGTTGTCATTCTGGTCGCGTACGTGTACGTACATACTGGTTGATCGGTCTGTCTGCAGGCTGCAGTGATGAACCGTGGCCATGTAAGGAGGGCACGTGTGGTAGTAGAGGCGCACACGTGTGGTAGTAGAAGCGCGCACGTAGCATGTACACGTACGTACAGCGGCCAGGGTGCAAGAAAGTAAATACGACCACGTACGTACATACGGGTGGGGTCTCGAACGCCTACTCGCGCATACATATGGCCAGGGCTCGTGTACATGGCTGTGGCTGGGTCAGAACGGACAAACTGCGTCGTCTTGTGTTCATGGGGAGGCAACGAAATGCGTCGTGTTCATCGGGAGGCAACAGAGCGCGTGCTGTTCATCGGGAGGCTTGGACGGAACAAGCGATGGAAACGAGGCCTGGCGTATCGCAGAACGGAGGAAACGGCCTTGTGTTCGACCGGCCACGGTGGAAACGGGATCCTGTTCATCGGGAGGGGTCTGGCGTACCGCAAAACGGAGGAAACGGACCTCCTACGGTCGAAACGGGGTCCTGTTCATCGGGAGGGGTGTGGCGTACCACAAAACGGAGGAAACAGACTTGTGTTGGAGCGCTACGGTCGAAACGGGGGTCCTGTTCATCGGGAGGGGTGTGGCGTACCACAAAACAGGACTCCACGGGATACTGTTTATCTCCACCGTCGACCTCCTCCAGCCTCCACAGGCTATTGTTCATCCACCGTCGACCTCCTCCAGCCTCCACCTGCGACTGTTCATCCACGGGCTCCTGTTCATCTAGCCTCCACCGCGCGCTCCTCCACCGGCTATTGTTCAACCAGCTCTCTCCACGGGGGTCCTGTTCAACCACCCCTCCACGGGCTACTGTTCATCCAGCCCTCCACCGGGTACTGTTCAACCAGCCCTCCACCGGCTACTGTTCAACTAGCCCTCCACGGCGTCCTGTTCATCCAGCCCTCCATGGGGTCATGTTCATCCACCGGCTCGATCGATCGGGGTACTGTTCATCTAGCAGCAACGGCCTCTACTACCACGGGTTCCTGTTCATCCAACCCCCACTGGGAACTGTTCATCCAAACCCCCCAACAACGCTCACTCTTCAACCAGAGGCAGCATCGATCGACTTCAGTTAGCAGCAGTAGCGAAGGAATCGCTCGATCAGGTTCAGTTAACAGCCATCGATCGATCGCTCGGGTTCAGTAACGCGTAGCCTGCAGCGCAATCACTTGGGTTTAGTTAGAGCTCAACGCCTCGCTCGGGTTCAGTTAGAGTGCAACGCCTCGCACACACACGCGTACGTACGAGAGAAACGCGCATCGCTCGGCCCCCGACAAGCCACCGTAACCGGGAACTCCCCGATATTTCCTCGCCCTTGCTTCTACCACGGTTTTTTCCATCATGGACGGCCCAAAGAATGTCATGCAGCTGCGTCTCCGGCCTGCCCAGGATGAAAAGCCCATTTTCTGTCATGATTTTTTGTCATAGAAGTAGGACCCCACCACATCTATGATGATACCGGGTTTTGTCACAATTATTGTCATAGAAGTGTCATAAGTATGACAGAAAAAATTCGTTCAGCCCAAAATGTCATGGATGTGTCTTTTTTTTGTAGTGATGTGAGTGCATCATCCAAATCTCTATTCAGGACCAGATTATGTATTTGTTAAGCAACTATGTTAAATCTTGATCCAAATCCCTCCAAACTTCGCAGGATCATAGTCCTTCCTAGCCTAAACACCCCAGACATCATGTTTGGGATCATAGTCCTTCCTAGCCTAAACACCCCAGACATCATGTTTGGCCCTTAGCACCTCCCTGTGGATCACAGTGACCTAATTGTTTGCAACAACAAACTTCAGAGGATCATTACCTCCTAACCGCAGTGCCCCTAATCGATTCATCACCTCATTTGTAACCTATCTTGGAGGGACTACACGTGTGACATGGTCGGCCCAGCCAAAACACGCCGTTTGCGCCAATTTACGTGGTGACCATGCTTGCGTCATGCAAATGGCATGCTCTGGCTTGTTTCGGCCGCTGTGCTCGTCCGCTCCCTCGTCGTCTCGATGTCCAACCTTGTCCAGGAGCTCACCCGTGATCGACTGCATCGTCCCGTGACCGGGGCCCCTCCTGGTTCGCCATGAATGCGCTGCAAACGACATGCACGTGTCGCGTCCAGCTCCTGTCCTCCATTAGAGCACTGCTCAAGCTCGCCCGTGAGCTCTAGAGCCTCCCCCATGGCCTATTTAAGGCGTGCATGAGTCCTTCCGCACCTCACCAGCATCTCCCCGTTCCTCCTCCCCCACCGGAGTGCCCAATCTCGATGTTTCTTTGCCGCTCCTCCTCAGTGGTCACCAGAGTCCGCTCCTCCCCAGCCCCCACAGGCCCCCTCTCCTCCTCCCAAGTCCTCCAGCGAGTTCCTCTCCTCCCCGCAGCTCGCCCCACCCCTTCTCCCCTCGTCGGAGTTGGCCGCAGCGCAGAAGCTCCACCACCACCGCCGGCCTCTGCTTCCTCTTGGTTCCCTTCCGCCCCCGCGTCCTCCACCCCTCCTCGGCGGCCGCTCCCCCCTGAACGGAGGCGGCATGGCCCCGCCGCCCTGTCTGCGCCCTCGTCGGGGTCGGAAGCCACCGGAGTTGGCCGACCCCTTGGCCGCTTCCCTCCCCTGCCCCGCTTTGTTCCACGGGAGGAATAGAGGCACAAGAGGAAGAGGACGACCGCGTCTGCCCCCCCTATTGCGTGGGCCCCTCCTGTAAGCGAGGCAAAGCCCGGGCCCAGGTACGTTAAGTGGAGACGTATTGTCAAAAATACATTTTCATCTCTGGAAAACGTATTTTCCTCCTTCTTCAGCCCGAAATGCGCTTTCTTAGTTCTGAAAGCATATTCTCTTCTAACTGCAGATCAAAATACGCTTTCCTTTTCAAAAAACGTGTTCGGCCCGAATGAGCTTTCAGTTTTTCCTCTCAGGGACCCATTGATGATGAAAATATTCATAGATTAGTCCCTGAACTTCCACCCTCCGTATCTCCACGACCGTAACTCCGATTGAGGTGAAACCAACGCCCACTTCTTCATCTCATCGAGATTTTCCTGTTGGTAACATTTTGACTAGGTGGTCCCACAGCGAAAATGACTATTTTTCCCTTGCTTCTAATCAGCCCCCTCCGAGAGAGAACCTTCCGGTGTTTCGTTCCGCGGCTTCACCGCACTTCTTCCCGGAGTCTTCGTCACCCCCAGGCAAGCCACAACAGCCACTTGCATGATAGCCATGCAGTAGCAATGGTTTCTACTTGAATATTTAATAAAAGTTTGCCTTTTATCTGTCAGCTTGTTTGCAACTACTGTCGTTGTTTCGGTTATGCTCATGGATTCATGTTCACCTTCATGCTATGTTCCAATGCATCTTGTTATCTTGTACAACATGCTAGTATCATGTTCACATGAAATGCTTGGTAGTAGTAGTACATGCTGTTAGCAGTGATGCTCAATCTGATGCATGTTTGTCGTCTGTTATCAAGTACCGTTGCTATGTATGTTCCGTTGCATCTAGCTGGTTATATGCTTACTTGGTAGTATTTCCGTTATATTCTTGCATGGTATCTATTTCTGATGCTACACTACTGCAGGTTGCTGTAACGCGACACTACAATTAGAGACCCTTTGACGAAACTGTGTGCGATGCCATAATCGCAAACAGTGGTGTAAAAAACCGTCAAAAAAGGTGCAAAACGTTTGTGATGGAGGATGCATCAAACACGGTTCAGATTTTAGTTGCGTGTGTGATTCAGGGCATACAATTCAGTTCAATTAACCGTTTTCGATGAGGAGGAACAAAAGAAACAGGCAGCCAGATGAAGGTGTGTGCGATGTACAGCATACGGTTCACTCGGATGAATTGTTTGTGATTAGGCAACACAGAAGAAACGGTCAGCCAGATGAAGGTGTGTGCGATATACGGCATGCGGTTCACTTGGATGAACTGTTTGCATTGAGACAAGAGAACAGAAACGGTTCAACTTAACAAGATGTGTGTGTTGTGCGATGGGATTGCATACAGAACAACAACATACACACACACACACACACACACACACACACACACTTATAAGGACATGCTTGCATAACCAAATTAAACATCCACTTACATAGGTGGCTACTACAACCATGGCATTTGCACACACCAAAGTAAACTATTACATGCATAATTACATAGGTGGCTACTACACACATGACATTTCCACACACCAATAAAGTAAACTATATATTACATGCATGATTAACTAGCATAAATGATCATCTGATCATCTGATCATCATCTACTTCTTGTGACACTTGCTCTGCTTGTGGCTTGATTCGGGCTCGTAGATTTGGGTAAGGAGGCACTTCCTCATGTCAATGATCCGCTTGTGCATCTTGTAGCATGTGTACACGCTCTTGGCCGCGACCTGAGGTGAGGTTCATCCAGTTGCCGCATTCAGGCCCTGTGCCAGGATAGGGGGCTTGTTCTCTGGGCATCCTGCTTCATCTTTTCGTAGTAGGGGTCGATGATGGCCGAGACGAGTTCGACCAGGGAGTCCTTCTTCGTGCTGCCCCAGACCCTGTAGTGGTCACGGATTTTGACAAGGTTCTTGTAGGCCAAGCCCGTAAGACTGAGCGCTTTTGCATCGTCGGTGGTTTCCACCGTGGCGAACTTGTAGTCGGTGTTGTTGACAAACCTGTTGAAACGGTCGCAAGGCTCTGTGGCCATGCAACAGTGGTAGATGAGGACATGATGGCGCATGCACAACTGGGTGACGACAACCTTCTGATCTATGCCGGGACGCCCGACGGTGTACTGGAGGTCGATGCCGACCACCTTGTACTTGTCTCCAGCAAGCAACAACTCAACGCTGTTGATGTAGTCGTCCACCATGGCCGGGTCGATGGTGTACACCACTGAGAGACCGTCTCCCTCGCATGGGTCTCCACTCTATGCTCGCCAAACTTCATTGGAGCGCCGCTGGACAACCCCTTTCTATGTGTCGTCGTGGGTGTGCTTGTTGTGTTGTGGGGCGCGATCGAAAGGTTGAAGAGACTAAGGTTATAATGGCTGCGGGAATTAAAGGGGAAGCCGGACGGCCAGGAATATCGACAGGCCCAGATGGCAATTCTAATATGCAGCGCGTAACTCCATCGTGCCGCACGTAACTGCATCGTGTGTCAACGCGCGCGGCACAAACGCATTCATACGGGGCCCCCGACGTGATCGTGCGCACGCCCAACCGTTGGCAGAGCACGCGCGGAGGGACGCAAGCAGAGCGCTCCGCGGTCGCCTCAATGGCGAGAAACCATATATATATGCATATAGTAGTTGAACACGCAAGGAAAAGATGTCCACAAGCCGAGCGCACGAACGGACGCGAGCAGAGCGCGCCAACGGACACGAGCAGAGCGCACCAACGGAGGCAAGCAGAGCACGCCGCGGCACCTAACGGCGAGCACAGCGCGCTGCAGCGCCTAACAGCGGGATAGACCTTCATTCAAGCCAATCAAAATAATACTGGAACGAACATGTCTATATTGAGCAAATTGATCGCACATGTCTGTATTGACTGGAACGAGAATGCAATAGCAAAATAAGAATTAAGTCCACGATGAAGCGATCGCAGTGGTGGTTACAGGAGGCAAGAAGAAATATGCATCCATCAACGTACGACCTCCTCTTCCTCAACTCAGTGCACCGGCCGGGCCACCGAACGGCAGCTAAGGAGCGACGGATTTTGTGGCAAGGTCAAGGTGCTTCTCAGCAAAGGCATCCAAGGCTTCCAGCCGTCTGAAGAAGGCCAACGTCGTAGTGTCCTCACTGGCCTTGTAGATACCTATGTACATGATTCTTGAAGGGCAAGGCGCCTCACGGCGAGCGCGACCTCCTGGTGGACATTCTTCGTGGCGTCGGCGGGCAGTCGCAGGGCCACCAGTGCTTGAAAGAGGTTCCGACCATGGAGGCCGATTAGGGTGCCAGGCAATGAGGAGCCCGGGCACACGGGCTAGAGGAGTACGGCGATGTCGTCCGCGAGCTTCTGGATGACGATGAACCTGTTGGTGGTGCGAACGATCATCTGGTCCAACTGAGAGTCGTAGCTGGCACCGACGGCGGCCATCCACCTGGTCGCCAACACCGTATGGAGAGGATCCACAGTGCCATGCCGCAGGCCGGCATCATGGACCATCTGGCACAGCCGCTGGCTGCTCGCGCGCATCGACGCCATGGGTCTGGAGTGGGCACTTTTGCGCTTATTAGTGTAGGTGCTTAGGCAAATGCTTAGGTGCGTACGATGTGCTAGATGCATTGGAATGGAGGGGCGCCTTGATATGAGTGCAAACTGCATTGCAATCACATCGTGCTGCCTCTTTTCCCGGTCCTCCCATTACTTCCCTCATGCATTCACATGATGCTAAATGAAGGAGGATGCATCATTGGCCGTTCAACATTTCGGGAACCGCTACCCTCTCCCTCGTCTGCATTAAAGCCGTATCGGGAACTGCGCCGCCCGCTGTCAAATCGAATAGTACTGCGCCGCCCGCTGCACGCCTGGCTGAACATGCCTCCTCGCCTCCATCTATGCTTAATTACTGAATTTTAGTTGCAAAAATTAGATACTGCTAGTGATTCTTAGCTTCATATTTTGACAAATCGCAGTGTTACAAGGTTGGCAAATGGCAATGTTACTAGATCAACAAATGTCAATCTTTCTAGTTTGACAAATGGCAACATACCCAATATGGCAGTGTTACAAGGGTTTTGACTCCCGGTGACTGGATGGATCAATAGCATATTGTCTACGGGATCTTCTTCTGTGCTTCTCAACGGTGTGCCGGGCAATCACTTTGTTTGCAGAACGGGAGTGCGTCAGGGGGATCCTCTCTCACCGTTGCTCTTTGTGATTGCGGTTGATTTATTGCAATCTGTAGTCAACGAGATGTGCTCCAGGAACATCCTCTCACAGCCAATCCCAACCAGCTCCAGCGACCACCCGATCGTACAATATGCCGACGACACTTTAATTGTTCTGCCTGCGATCGATGATCAGCTGATTGCTTTCAAGGAGATGCTTGACACATTTGCGGCGTCAACAGGATTACGTGTAAACTTTAGTAAGTCCTCACTCATTCCAATAAATATGACTGATGCGGAAGGTGCTAGGGTGGCTTCTTTGCTCGGATGTGATGTTGGGTCAATGCCATTCACGTATCTAGGATTGCCAATGGGAACTTCTAGGACTACAATCTATGATCTGCTACCTCTGGTTGATCGTGTTGAGCGATGCTTATCTGCTTCCTCATGTCTGCTAAATCAAGGAAGCCGATTACAACTCCTACAGTCGGTGTTGTGCTCCATGCCAATATACTTCTTGTGTACCTTACCTCTTCCCAAGGGCATTTTGCAGCAGTTAGAGCGAATCATGATGCAATGTCTGTGGAGAGGCAACACGGATAACCCACCTCAATCATTGGCTGCTTGGGATTTAGTCTGTCGCCCTAAGAATTTCGGTGGTTTGGGTGTTCTTAACTTGGGCATTCAAAATGAGGCTTTGTTACTAAAGCATCTCTTCAAGTTCTATAATAAAGTGGATGTGCCTTGGGTATCATTAATTTGGGACACTTATTATGCATCGTCACCACCTCAAAGCACCCAGAACTGTGGCTCCTTTTGGTGGCGTGATGTCATGCATTTATATCCTAATTTCTGCAAGCTAGCTGTTCCACAAGTTCATGTTGGCGACATTGTGCTTTTTTGGCTCGACCGTTGGCAGCTGGGAAATCGTGCTGTCCTTTTACACGACTGCTTCCCGAGGCTACATTCATATGTAGTTGATGATGCAATCACTGTCAAGGAGTTTATGGAGCGGCCTGATGTCTTGGATCATTTCCATTTGCCTCTGTCACAGGAGGCCTACTCGGAATTCACACAGCTCCAGGCCCTGCTGCCTTTGATCAATCTGGATGGTGAGAGCAAAGACATTTGGAAGTGGCCTTTGTAGTCTGGTGTTTTTATGTCAAAGATATACTATGACTCTTGCTTCTCACACCTAGTGGTTGACCCCATCTTCAAATGGATTTGGAAGTGTGCATGCACGCTCAAGTTCAAAGTGTTTGGCTGGCTTCTCTTAATGGATCGTTTGAACACTAGGGATATGATGCAACGTCGTCATTGGATCATCCAGGATGACACATGTGTGCTATGCAACCTTGCACAACACGAGGACCGGGCTCATCTTTTCTTTGCTTGCAATTTTAGCCAAAGGGTTTGGAACTATCTTGGGATTTCTTGGTCCGTTCAACCGAACCAAACCACATATGAGATAGCTCAAACAGTTATGAGGGATTTCGGTCATCCTTTCTTCACTGAGGTTGTCTTCACTGCAACTTTGAATATTTGGACACAAAGGAATGGGAAGATCTTCAGAAATGTGCAACCTTATTTTAGAGCATGGAGAAGGAACTTTATCCATGACATTTCTCTTCTATCTCATAGGATTAGATGTAAATATAAAGATAGTTTACTGTCTTGGATAGCTAACCTTTCTTAGACCCTTTTCTTGTAAGTATCTCTTCTCTTTTCCTGTAAATTTGTAAACTTGTAACTATACTTCTTTTTTAGTTATTAATAAAGGACTGTGAGGCTGTTGCCTTGCAGTATATGGTCAAAAAAATCACACCAAATTTTTTGTAAGTGGTTGACACGGGTCATCCAAAAGAGCCATTTATGTTCAAGAGATGCAGAAATCCTGCTCTCACTTTGCATACGGGTGTTCTATCTGAAACCATCATGCTTGTTGTGAGAAGCTCTGGTTTGTGAGAAGCATATACCCAAACTTGCGCCAAATGGGACAAAACATTTACCACGACATGTTGATGCCCCTCCATGATAGCACGCCATGTTTCATGAATTTCAGATGAGTTTTGGATTTACTAGAATTTAAAAACCAAGTATCTCAATGTTTGTGGCCGAGTGGCGGTGGCAGGGTGTTTGACATTCATTCCCATTTCTTGCATGGGACCTAAGCATGCACCCAAGGACAATGATTTGATTTTTCAACCAATTTATATGCACTAGAGCATGTGCATGTAGTTCAAATTTGAATTATGCACACAAATGCATTGAAAACTCACTTAATGCATAAAAATGTCCAAACGAACCCCGAAAAATAACAAAAAATAATACAACACTCCTGTTGTTCTATGTTGACACGAGAAAATTTTGAAAGCAATAAGAGGCAATGGATATCGTTTCGGCCCCAAAGTTGGGGCGTTCCCTACCGAAACCATCATGCTTGTTGTGAGAAGCTCTGGTTTGTGAGAAGCATATACCCAAACCTACCCCAAATGGGACAAAACATTTACCACGCCATGTTCATGCCGCTCCATGATAGCATGCCAGGTTTCATGAATTTCAGGCGAGTTTGGATTTACTAGAATTTAAAAACTAGGTATCTCAATGTTTGCGGCCGACTGACGGTGGCAGGGTGTTTGACATTCATTCCCATTTCTTGCATGGGACCTAAGCATGCACCCAAGGACAAAGATTTGATTTTTCAACCAATTTATATGCACTGGAGCATGTGCATGTAGTTCAAATTTTAATTATGCACATAAATGCATTCAAAACTCACTTAATGCATAAAAATGTCCAACGAACCCCGAAAAATCACAAAAAATAACACGACACTCCTGTTGTTCTATGTTGACACGAGAAAATATTTGAAAGCGATAAGAGGCAATGGATATCGTTTCGCCCCCAAAGTTGGGCCGTTCCCTACCGAAACCATCATGCTTGTTGTGAGAAGCTCTGGTTTGTGAGAAGCATATACCCAAACCTGCCCCAAATGGGACAAAAAATTTAGCACGGCATGTTGATGTCGCTCCATGATAGCATGCCAAGTATCATGAATTTCAGACGAGTTTTGGATTTACTAGAATTTAAAAACCAGGTATCTGAATGTTTGCGGCCGAGTGACGGTGAGGGTGTTTGACATTCATTCCCATTTCTTGCATGGGACCTAAGCATGCACCCAAGGGCAAAGATTTGATTTTTCAACCAATTTATATGCACCGAAGCATGTGCATGTAGTTTAAATTTGAATTATGCACATAAATGCATTGAAAACTCACTTAATGCATAAAAATGTCCAAACGAACCCTGAAAAATCACAAAAAATAACACAACACTCCTGTTGTTCTATGTTTACACGAGAAAACATTTGAAAGCAATAAGAGGCAATGGATATCGTTTCGTCCCCAAAGTTGGGGTGTTCCCTACCGTAACCATCATGCTTGTTGTGAGAAGCTCTGGTTTGTGAGAAGCATATACCCAAACCTACCCCAAATGGGACAAAACATTTACCACGCCATGTTCATGCCGCTCCATGATAGCATGCCAAGTTTCATGAGACGAGTTTTGGATTTACTAGAATTTAAAAACCAGGTATCTCAATGTTTGCGGCCGAGAGACGGTGGCAGGGTGTTTGGCATTATTCCCATTTCTTGCATGGGACCTGAGCATGCACCCAAGGACAACGATTTGATTTTTCAACCAATGTATATGCACTGGAGCATGTGCATGTAGTTCAAATTTGAATTATGCACATAAATGCATTGAAAACTCACTTAATGCGTAAAAATGTCCAAACGAACCCTGAATAATTCCAGTTCTCTTATGATCACTGCAGATATAAGGTCTAGCAATTCAAACACCATTCATGGCCGTTGTGACGCCATTATGTAATTCAAATCAAGACGAAAAATCAAGTAGATCCCACACAGTTTATTATAACCAACCGTGTGAGATGCAACACAAAATATCTTGGAGCACCGTCGGAGTATAGTACGCATACGGCTTACGCGAGAAGATGCGGCGGCTACAGTCCACAGCCCGCTCTGAATAAGGGACCGTGTCTGATGACACTTTGCGCGCCAGTTTTTTGGCTGAAGCGATTCCAAATTTTTGGCTTCCGCGGAAATATCTACCTCCCCGCCCCCTCCACCTCACCAAAAGCCACATTTCCCCTGTTTCCACCTTCCTTTCCAAGTTGAAACCATCACTCCTAGCTTGCAGCGCCGCCGCCTCCTCACCGGTGACCCTCCTTCACGCTGCTCGGCCTCGCCTATCCAGGCCGGTAATCCACACCCGACCCCCATCCTCCTCCTCCTTCCACATCCCACATGCACCGACCACCGGCGCGAGCGCGACACCTTCCACCCAAATCACCGACCCCTCCACAAAATAAGCGCCGGCCTAAGCCATGGTGCACACAGTATAGCCAGGACCTCAAGGAGCATTTGGCAGCGGAGAAGCAATGTTATATTGTGCAATGTGGTGCTCAGTTAATGTTTGGTTCATTTGTTGTGGTGTTTAGTTAACTGCTTGGTTCAATTCTGCAATGCGATGTTCAATTGTTGTGGCTGCATTCTGTTATTGTATACCATGTGAGGAATAAATCGAATTTGGTTGTACTAAATACATGAGAAACAAATACAATTGCTAGATTTCCAAGTTGTTAAGCATGCTTTGTTTGGTTAACTGCCTGATCTTCTATTAGGAGTATGTTATATTGTGCAATGTGCTGCTCAGTTAACGTTTGGTTCATTTGTTGTGGTGTTTAGTTAATTGCATGGTTCAATTCTGCAATGCGATGTTCAATTGTTGTGGTTGCATTCTCTTATTGTACACCATGTGAGGAATAAATCGAATTTGGCTGCACTTAATACATGAGAAACATATACAAGTGCTATATTTCCTAGTTCTTAATCATGCTTGGTTTGGATAAATGGGGTTTCCATGTGGCCTGAATTAATCTGATGAATCTGCAATGTGCTTATTTTTCATCAACATATTTTACTGATAGCATGTGAACCCTTACTTAACCTGATGACTAACTACCTTATATGTGTTGCAAGGAAACAATGGGAAGCACTAAGGTTTACAAGATGGTACTAACTATTATACCTTGCCTTTTTGTATTCCTTTGCCCCATTTCCAATATAGAGAAGATATTTATGCACATCCTTGTTTTCAGGCTTCACTGATGATTACCTCTCAAACCACCTCTGTAGTCAGGAGGCGAGGAATGTTTACATACAACACCCACGGTTCAATATTGAAGTGTTCCTGAAGAGGTCGAAGGATGGATGGTCAATCATCCATAGGCACTGGCCTAAAGATGCAAAGACCTTCAACATGAATGAAGGCTCAATATTTGCCTTCCGCTTCAGCAGTTTTCCAGATGAGATGCATCTCTCTATGTATCATCTTGATGCTAATTTTGAAAGGTTCTAGATGTTGCATGCGAAACTTGTTGCTGGTGCAGTTGTGTAATGGGGTGGCTGAGTGCTGAAGCTATATCATGTTGTACTATGATGTATTTCAATTATGAAATCCTCCTTCCTTAATATGGAAATGGAATATATTATGTGCTTAATATGAATGTCAATTAGATTAGTAAATGGACTATTAATAATAGGGCAATTATCTTGCTAATTGGGTTTTCCTATTGCAAACGGTTAATGAGAAAACACCGTGGGCGATGACCTCAAGCAACGCACACAGTTTCTAGGAATAAACCGTGTTGGATCAATGAACAATCACAACGACATTCTCTTGAAAACTGTTTGCGTTACGCCACCTTGCGCAAACATTTTCCTTGGAGTGACTGTGTGGGATGTATATACGGACGGAAACGTTTAGCGGTGACTGACTGTGTGGGATGTACTTACGACCGGAAATGATTTCGCATGTATAATTGTATTTTTTGAGCACTACTAGACGTATTTCTATATTTGAGTGCTCGGCGGTCGCACACGACCTCATTTTGCCGAGCGTGTGTGCCAGGACGACATATCCCCGACGGTTTCTGGGTCGTGTGGGAAGGACCCCCCTATCACCCACACTCACTTGGTGACGGTTCCAATGCCGTCGATGAAAGGGGTTAAAAACCATTTGTTTAGGACCGACGCCTACCAGTGCTAGTAGTCATGCTATGCTCATGTGTAATGTTATGCTTATGCTCGTCGGTCTGCCATGCTCATTTGGTTAAATGCTTCATTGTGGTTATGCTCGTTGATTATGTTGCACCCCCATGCTTATGTTGATAGCATGCTCATGCATTATAGTTGGTGCATCATATTTTATTATGGCTCACTCCTTGCATTCAAGTTTAACCAGATAATAATGAACTTGAACAACTATTGGCTGAGTCATGGTGCCACCAAACCGAGCTGACCAGTGCAACTACATTTGCCTTTTATGGGAATGCCCTAATGCGGTCTATTGTCATGCCTCCCACCAGTGCCTCCAATGAGGGAAGGTTAAGGGCGCGTGCTACCCTGATCAGGTAGGTGGACATAAACCTTGTGTGCCCGTTGTTGTTGTACGGATCCTTGTCCCCGTTTGGGACCATTTATGTTTTGCCATGACGGTGGCCGGCCACGTAGGTGGAGGATGTCACGAGTTGACATCGGTGCCACCCAGGACTTAGCCCAAAGGGGAGTTTGTCGGAGTAGCTGGGAGAGTGTGATTGCAATAGATCGGTTTTGTCGGAATGCCGTTGGTCCACCCGAATGGGAGTGCAAGGCCATGGGTTCCGTGGTGTGACCTCTGCAGAGTGTGTGTTTAATCTATCGAAGACAACAATAATAACTTGATTAATAATAACCCTGGTTCGATGATGAGAAAGAGATTGGTTGTGATCGAGAGAGGATCACGGAGGTATCATGGATACCGAAGTTGGTTTATCTTTATTTGATCGCGAGATGATCGCGGAGGTATCATGGATACCGATGTTGGTGAGTTGATGCATGAGATGGTTACGAGGTAACCGCCGAATAAGAGTAAGTTGGTGCAGGATGTGGTTTACCTGTTGCATGTAGTATCATCATGTTCATATGCTCATGTCATGTTCTAGCCATATCATGTTCAGTTTGTTTATGCTAGGTATCATGTTCATAATTGCTTTAACCTGCTAATGCCATGCTGTTGTCTGTCTTGACTGCTTTTGGTTAATTGTGAGCTTGC
This sequence comes from Aegilops tauschii subsp. strangulata, assembly GCF_002575655.3. NCBI lineage: Eukaryota > Viridiplantae > Streptophyta > Magnoliopsida > Poales > Poaceae > Aegilops > Aegilops tauschii. The sequence goes on along the minus strand of NC_053037.3, from coordinate 204,392,167 downwards.
AAGTACATTCAATGTACTGGTCTGGCGTGTCATGCCAGTTTGCAGGTCGTGCCTGGATTTCTTGCTTGTTTGGTGTGGTTCCTGTGTTCGCGAGCTAGGTTAAACCTTCCAGCCAGAGTCCCTGTGGATTGGAGTCCATCATCGTCGTTCGTTGTTCCGCTTCCAGTAGAGGTTCCGCTGCCTAGAGTTGTTTTGCTGCTTGCATAGAGCAACTGTGGTTGGCGTACCATCACCGTGCTGGTGTTATTAATTGTAATATCAGAGGCCTTATATTTGTATTCGTGTTGTAATAGAGAGCTGGCTTGTTTTATGCTAAGCAGTGCCATATTCCAGAAGACTTGACCTCTATCTCTGGGCTGGAATATGGGGCGTTCCGGTTTCTCTGAGCCGGGGTCCCACATTTCATATAAAGAGCATTGAATACTATGTGAAGTTTGATTCCTTTTGGTGATATTAGAGTCATGCTAGTGAGTTATTGTGGATTGGTAAAAATACTTGTGTTAAAGTTTGTGATTCCCGTAGCATGCACGTATGGTGAACCGTTATGTGATGAAGTCAGAGCATGATTTATTTTTTGATTGGCTTCCTTATGAGTGGACGTCGGGGACGACCGATGGTGTTTTCCTACCAATCTATCCCCCTAGGAGCATGCGTGTAGTACTTTGTTTTGATGGCTAATAGATTTTTACAATAAGTGTGTGAGTTCTTTATGACTAATGTTGAGTCCATGGATTATACACACTCTCACCCTTCCACCATTGCTAGCCTCTCTAGTACCGTGCAACTTTCGCCGCTGCATTAAACCCACCATATACTTTCCTCAAAACATCCACCATACCTACCTATTATGGAATTTCCATAGCCATTCTGAGATATATTGCCATGCAACTTCCACCTTTCCATTTTATTATGACACGCACCATCATTGTCATATTGCATAGCATGATCATGTAGTTCGCATAGTATTTGTGGCAAGGCCACCGTTCATATTTTTTATACATGTCACTCTTGATCATTGCACATCCTAGTACACCGCCGGGGGCATTCATATAGAGTCTTTTTTTCTTGTATCGAATTGTAAGTCTTGAGTTGTAAGTAAATAAAAGTGTGATGATCATCATTATTGGAGCATTGTCACATGTGAGGAAAGGATGATGGAAGCTGTGATTCCCTCACAAGTTGGGATGAGTCTCCGAACTTAATAGAAAATAAAAAAGGCCAAAGAAGCCCACAAAAAAATGAGAGAAAAGAGAGAAGGAACAATGTTACTATCCTTTTTCCACACTTGTGCTTCAAAGTAGTACCATGATTTTCATGATAGAGAGTCTCCTATGATGTCACATACATATACTAGTGGCAAACTTTATTTATAGAACTTGGCTTGTATATTCCAATGATGGGATTCCTCAAATTGCCCTAGGTCTTCGTGAGCAAGCGAGTTGGATGCACACCCACTTAGTTACTTTTTGAGCTTTCATACACTTATAGCTCTAGTGCATCTGTTGCATGGAAATCCCTACTCACTCACATTGATATCTATTGATGGGCATATCCATAGCCCGTTAATATGCCTAGTTGATGTGAGACTATCTCATTCTTTTTTTCTTATCCACAACCACCATATTCTATTCCACCTATAGTGCTATATCCATGGCTCATGCTCATGTATTGCGTGAAAGTTGAAAAAGTTTGAGAACATCAAAAGTATGAAACAATTGCTTGGCTTGTCATTGGGGTTGTGCATGATAAAATACTTTGTGTGATGAAGATGGAGCATTGCCAGACTATATGATTTTGTAGGGATAACTTTCTTTGGCCATGTTATTTTGAGAAGACATGATTGCTTTATTAGTGTGCTTGAAGTCTTATTGTTTTTATGTCAATATTAAACTTTTTTTTTGAATCTTATGGATCTAAATATTCATGCCACAATAAAAAAATTACATGGATAATTATGTTAGGTAGTATTCCACATAAAAAATTCTGTTTTTATCATTTACCTACTGGAGGACGAGTAGGAATTAGGCTTGGGGATGCTTGATACGTCTCCAACGTATCTATAATTTTTTATTGTTCCATGCTATTATGTTATCTGTTTGGGGTGTTTAATATGCATTGTTATGCTATTTTATATTATTTTTGGGATTAACTTATTAACCCAGAGCCCAGTGCGATTTTCTGTTGTTTCCTTGTTTTTGAGTTTTACAAAAAAGGAATATCAAACGGAGTCCAAACGAGATAAAACTTTACAATATTTTTTCTTGGACAAGAAGACACACGTAGGACTTAGAGAGGAGTGATATAGAGTCCCGAGGGATCCTCAAGCCCTCAGGGCGCACCTGTGGGCCCCTCTGAGCTCCTCTAACCCTAATTCTTGGCCTATAAATTCAGAAATATTTCCCAACCAACAGAAGCGTCCACCAAAATACTTTTCCGCCGCCGCAAGCCTCTATTTCTGCGATATCCCATCCTGGGGCATTTTCCGGCATCCTGCCTGTCGGTGCAACAAACCCTGGGTCTGTTGCCCAGACTTTGCACAGGCACGAGAACAAGATTGAAGCACCAGCCCAAGTTAGAGTACAAGGACCCAAGAGATTCGAGGTACCAATGGCAGATCAGAGAGGCCAAGAACGAAGCAAGGAAGCAGGATATCATTAAGGGAAAAGCCTCCCTTGCCGGGCAGGTGAGCCCGGCAAGGGGCGAGGCCACCTCCAGAAGCAGACAACCAAGACACCTCGGTAGGGCTTACCGGGGCTCACGGAGGCAGAACCACCTCACCAACCACTCCACCACGACGCTCGTCGTCGATCAGTGCGGTGTCAAGCCGCAAAGTGATTAAGTGGCAGCCATTCGCCACATGGTAGCCATTTCCTACAGGAGAAACCCACAGATGACACCCGTCCTACGACGTGTCAAGAGAACAGGTGCAAAGCTAGCAAGATAGCCCGACAAGCCTTGCCGGGAAACCAACGATGTGATGTTAAGTGGTGCATTTAATGCGCCCTGTCAGCCTGCAGAGTTAGGTATGATAGCACTGTTTTCTATCTTATCTGGGCGTAATGACTACTTTGCCACTGTGGTTACCCCTTGATCTATAAAAGGAGGCCCATGGCAACCGTAGAAAGGGTTAGAAGATTGGATAACTCACACCCCCATACGCGCATAGTCACTGCTGCCCCAAGGCAACCCTGTCGGGCAAGTGTACTATGCTAACCGCCACCTTTTCCACCATCAATCCACCAAAGCAGGAGAAGGTCTTTACGCCTCACGGCAGCCCGAACCTGGGTAAATTGCCTGTGTGATCTCTGTCGTGGTGTCCCACGCTCCTCTGCTCTTTGCGCAACGCGTCGCCCCTGCCGAACCAGCAAGGGACCTCCTGGTCCTATAGGTGGCCGTGGTTACCCGCGACACTTCTGGAGGGGGATTCGATCACGGAGGGCATCTACATCAACTCTATTGCCTAACAGATGAAGTGTGAGTAGTTTACACTACACCTACGGGTCCAGAGCTAGTAGCTAGATGGCTTCTTCTCTCTCTTTGATCTTCAATACAATGTTCTCCTTGATGTTCTTGGAGTTCTATCCGATGTACTATTGTTTTGCGGTGTGTTTGTCGAGATCCAATGAATTGTGGATTTATGATCAGGTTATCCATGAATATTATTTGAGTCTTCTCTGAATTCTTATATGCATGATTTGATATCTTTGTATTTCTCTTCGAATTATCGGTTTGGTTTGGCCAACTAGATTGGTTTTTCTTGCAATGGGTGAGGTGCTTAGTTTTTGCTTCAATCTTTCGGTGTCCTCACCCAGTGACAAAGTAGGGGTAGCGAGGCATGTATTGTATTGTTGCCATCAAGGGTAAAAAGATGGGGTTTTCATCATATTCCTTGTGTTTATCCCTCTACATCATGTCATCTTACTTAAGGCGTTACTCCATTCTTATGAACTTAATACTCTAGAAGCATGCTGGATAGAGGTCGATGTGTGGAATAATAGTAGTAGATGTAGGCAGGAGTCGGTCTACTTCACACAAACGTGATGCCTATATTCATAATCATTGTGTTGGATATCGTCATAACTTTGTGCTTTTCTATCAATTGCTCGACAGTAATTTGTTCACCCACCGTATTATTTTCCTTCAAGTGAGAAGCCTCTAGTGAAACCTATGGCCCCCGGGTCTATTTTCCATCATATATTTTCAGATCTATAAACCAAAAAACCCAAAAATACCTTGCTGCAATTTATTTACTTTTATTTTGTTTTACGTTTTAGTAATCTTTTATATCTATCTCTATCAGATCTCATCCTTGCAAGTGACCGTGAAGGGATTGACAACCCCTTTATCGCGTTGGGTGCAAGTGTTTGATTGTTTGTGCAGATGCATAGATTGGAGACTTGCGTGTATCTCCACCTGGATTCATACCTTGGTTCTTAGCCGAGGGAAATAGTTATCTCTACTTTGTTGCATCACCATTTCCTCTTCAAGGGAAAAACCAACGCAAGCTCAAGAAGTAGCACAAGGTAGCAAGTAGCAAAAGTGAGCAAAAACGGTATTGCAATGCTTAAAAACAAGGCCTAGGGTTCATACTTTCAGTAGTGCAAAGTCTCTCAACAATGATAACATAATTAAATAATATGGCCATCCCTCAACATGCATCAAAGAAGCACTGCAAAGTTTCTATCAGAGAATATAGGAAGAAAATGTGCATCAACCCTATGCATAGATTACCCCAATGTCACCTCAGGAATCCGCGAGTTAAGTGCCAAAACATACATCAAGTGAATCATTAGAACATCCCATTGTCACCACAGATATCCCATCGCAAGACATACATCAAGTGTTCTCAAATCCAATACGTAATCCAACATAGCGAAACCTTAAAGATCAAGACTCAATTCCTTGCAAGAAGGTAGAGGGGGAGAAACACCACATGATCCAACTATAGTAACAAAGCTCGCAGTACATCAAGATCGTGCCAAATCAAGAACACGAGAGAGACAGAGATCAAACACATAGCTACTGTACATACTCTCAGCCCCGAGGGTGAACTGCTCCCTCCTCGTCATGGAGACCATCGGGATGATGAAGATGGCCTCGGTGATGGTTTCCCCCACCAGCGGGGTGCCGAAATGGCTCCCGATTGGTTTTTCATGGCTATAGAGGCCTGCGGAGGTGGTACTTCTGATCTAGGGTTCTTTTCGAAGGTTCCTATATTTATAAGAATTTTTGGTGTCAGAAACAAGTCAAGGGGTGCATGAGGGGCGCGACTAGCAGGGTTGTGGACCCCTGGGGCGTGCCTGGCAGGCTTGTGGACTCCTCGTCCACTTCCTGGCTCAGCTCTGGTGCTTTGGGAGTCTCTTTTGGTCCACAAAAAATCACCGTAAATTTTCAGCCCATTCTAATAAATTTATTTTTGCACAATAAATGACACCACAGTAGTTCTGCTGAAAAGAGCGTCAGTCCGGGTTAGTCCCCAAGCTTAATTCCTTCTCGTCGTCGAGTAGCTAAATGATAAAAGAAAGAATTTATGAAGTGTGAATGCTACCTAACATATTTATCAATGTAATCTTCTTTATTGTGGCATGAATGTTCAGATCCATAAGATTCAAAACAAAAGTTTAATATTTGCATAAAAACAATGATACTTCAAGCATAATAATAAAGCAATCATGTCTTCTCAAAATAGCATGGCCAGAGAAATTTATCCCTACAAAATCATATAGTCTGGCTATGCTCTATCTTCATCACACAAAGTATTTCATCATGCACAAACCCGCTATTAGTCAAGAAATTGTTTCATACTTTAGTATTCTCAAACTTTTGCAACTTTCATGCAATACATGAGCGTGAGCCATGGATATAGCACTATCGGTGGAGTAGAATATGGTGGTTATGGAGAAGACAAAAAGAAGGAGAAAGTCGCACATCAACTAGGCAAATTAATGGGTTATGGAGATGCCCATCAATTGATATTGATGCAAGTGAGTAGGGATTGTCATGCAACTGATGTACTAGAGGTGTAAGTGTACGAAAGCTAAAAAGAAAACTAAGTTGGTGTGCATCCAACTTGCTTGCTCATGAAGACCTAGGGCAATTTGAGGAAGCCCGTCATTGGAATATACAAGAGCCAAGTTCTATAATGAAAAATTCCCACTAGTATATGAAAGTGATAAAATAGGAGACTCTCTATCATGAAGAACATGGTGCTACTTTGAAGCACAAGTGTGGAAAAGGATAGTAGCATTGTCCCTTCTCTCTTTTTCTCTCATTTTTTAATTTTCTCTTTTTTTCTTTTTTCTGTTTGGGCTCTTTGGCCTCTCTTTTTTGGGCTCTTTGGCCTCTTTTTATTTTTTAAGTCCGGAGTCTCATCCCAACTTGTGAGGGAATCATAGCCTCCATCATCCTTTCCTCACATGGGACAATGCTCTAATAATGACGATCATCACACTTTAATTTACTTACAACTCAAGAAGTAGAACTCAACACTAGAACAAAATTATGACTCTATATGAATGCCTCATGCATATGAGAACAATATGACAATGATGGTGTGTGTCATAATAAACGGAACGGTGGAAGTTGCCTGGCAATATATCTCGGAATGGCTATGGAAATGCCGTAATAGGTAGGTATGGTGGCTGTTTTGCGGTACTAGAGAGGCTAGCAATGGTGGAAGGGTGAGAGTGCGTATAATCCATGGACTCAACATTAGTCATAAAAAACTAACATACTTATTGCAAAACTTTATTAGCCATCAAAGAAAAGTACTAATACACATGCTCCTAGGGGGATAGATTGGTAGGAAAAGACCATCGATCGTCCCCGACGGCCACTCATAAGGAAGACAATCAAAAAACAAATCATGCTCCGACTTCATCATAGAACAGTTCAACATATTTGCATGCTTCGGGAATCACAAACTTTAACACAAGTATTTCTACCAATCCACAATTACTCTCTTGCATGACTCTAATATCACATTTTCATATCTCAAAACAAATTCAAGGAATCAAACTTCTCATATATTCAATGATCTTCATGAATGTTTTTATTATATCCCTCTTGAATACCCATCATATTAGGACTAAATTAATAACCTAAGCAAATTGCCATACTATTTCTAATACTTTCAAAATAATATCAGTGAAGCATGAGAGTAAATGACAAACTACTCCAAAAAGATATAAGTGAAGATCAATGAGTAGTCAAATAATTAAGTAGCTATGTGAAGGCTCTCTCTCATTTAAGAATTTCAGATCTTAAGTATTTTATTCAAACAGCAATCAAATCCTAATAGAATAAAATGATGCTCCAAGCAAAACTCATATCGTGTGACGAATAAAAATATAGCTCCAACTGAGGTTATCGATAATGTTGAAGACAAAAGAGGGGATGCCTTCCGGGGCATCCCAAAGCTTAGTTGCTTGGGCATTCCTTGAATATTACCTTGGGGTGCCTTGGGCATCCCCAAGCTTAGGGTCTTGCCACTCCTTATTCTCCTCATATCGATATCTCACCCAAAACTTGAAAACTACAATCGCACAAAACTTAACAGAACTTCCTGAGATGGGTTAGTATGATAAAGACAAATCATTCACTTTGGTAATGTCAAGATAAGATTCATAATTGTTCTCATAAGCCATAGAAACTAGAAAAGAAGCAAACTATGCATTGAAAACAGAATCTGTCAAAAAGAGAACAGTCTGTAATGGTCTGAATATTAACCACACTTGAGTTACTCCAAAAATTATGAAAAACTAGAAAACCGTAGAAAAGTTGTATATCCATTAACTGTAAAAAATTCAGAATTTTTCGACACTCCAGTAATTTTAAACAATTCTGTTACTGGGCACAAAATTTTCTGTTTTTGCACAGAATCAAGTCAACTATCATCCACACTATCCCAAAGGATTTACTTGGCACTTTATTGAAACAAAAGCTATGAAATATGATTACTACAGTAGCTTAATCATGTGAACTCACAAAAATAGTAGGTATAAATATTGGGTTGTCTCCCAACAAGCTCTTTTTCTTTCATGCCTTTTTAGCTAGGCATGATGATTTCAATGATGCTCACATGAAAGATAAGAATTGAAACAGAACGGAAGCATCATGGATCACATGGAAAGCACATTTAAGTCTAACCCACTTCCTATGCATAGGGATTTTGTGCGCAAACAATTTATGGGAACAAGAATCAACTAGCACAGGAAGGCAACACAAGTGCAACTTCAAAAAATTTAATATAAAGAGATGAAACTTGGTATTATTGAGATATGTAACAGCATATGTTATGCTCTCATAATAATTTTCAGTAGCATCATGAATGAATTCAACAATATGACTATCACATAAAGCAATCTTTTCATGATCCACAAGCATAGAAATTTTATTACTCTCCACATAACTAAATTTATTCTCATCAATAGTAGTGGGAGCAAACTCAACAAAATAACTATCACGTGATACTTGATTTGGGTAATCCAATTGAAATCATGATGACAAGTTTCATGGTTATCATTATTCTTTATAGCATACATGTCATCACAATAATCATCATAGATAGCAACTTTGTTCTCATAATCAATTGGAACCTCTTCCGAAATAGTGGAATCATCATTAAATAAATTCATGACCTCTCCAAATCCACTTTTATCAATATTGTGAAAAGATTCAACACCCTCCAAAACAGTGGGATCATTATTTCCTAGATTTGACACTCTTCCAAACCCATTTTCATCAATATAATCATCATAAGTAAGAGGTATGCTATCATCATAATAAATTTTCTCAACAAAACTTTGGGGACTAAAAATATCATCTTCATCAAACATAGTTTCCCCAAGCCTATGGTTTTGCATATAATTAGCATCATGGATATTCAAAGATTTCATACCAACAACATTGCAATTCTGCTCATCATTCAAAGATTTAGTTCCAAACATTTTATTGACTTCTTCTTCTAACACTTGAGCACAATTTTCCTTTCCATAATTTTCACGGAAGACAATAAAAATATGAAGCATAGGAAACCTCGATTCCATTTTCTTGTAGTTTTATTTTATAGAATAAACTAGTGATAAAACAAGAAACTAAAAGATTCAATTGCAAGATCTAAATATATACCTTCAAGCACTCACCTCCCCGACAACGGCGTCAGAAAAGAGCTTGATGTCTACTATGCAACCTACTTCTTGTAGACTCGTGTTGGGCCTCCAAGCGCAGAGTTTTGTAGGACAGTAGCAAATTTCCCTCAAGTGGGTGACCTAAGGTTTATCAATCCGTGGGAGGCATAGGATGACGATGGTCTCTCTCAAACAACCCTGCAACCAAATAACAAGAGTCTCTTGTGTCCCCATGTGACAGCCTAGATTTTGCCTTCTCTCTTTTTTCGGACATGCCTTCTCTCTTCTTCCGGACTTGGTTTTTACCGTGGTTTTTGCCCTGACTTGATTTGGAGTTTGGAATCATTTCAAATGGACTTGTCACTTGAGCATATCCTTGACTTTCACCCAAGTGACCTATCTACTTTATTCCTCTAATAAATCCCCAAAAATAATCAAATGAATATTTTTCATAAAAGAAAATATTCATTTTTCTCCGTGAAATTCAATTCAGAAACGTGTGCTCCAAAGCAACCCCAATTTTTCTTGCCCAGAAAAATCTGAAATAATTCCTGAATATTCTTAGAAGCTTAGCGCACCTTCCCATGCAAAATTATTGCATGACTTTTTGGAATATTTTTGCTATAGAAAATCATTCTCTTCTGGCCCAAAATTCCTGTTTGTACAGCAAGTACATTTTCCATTGAGCTTTTGGCCCTGATCTTTCTTGAGCTTAAACACCCTCCTAAGAAACCCTAAACCCCAGGAGATCAGCCCTAATGGCCTTCTAGAAGGTGGCTTAACTTTGCGACCAAGTTTCTGGTCAGAAACTTGCCAACTTGGTTAAGTCAAATCTGGTCGGCCTAAGCATGAGCTATCACCACTCCTAGAGTAAACATTGCATGGACAAACGCGTAGAAAAGGTTTGGCTGCGCTTGAGTGTCGTCTTGGCCATGCCAGCTTGGTGACCACGCGAAGACACGACGCTTGGCAACGTCTCGACGCGCTCTGGCTGGCGCTTTCCTCTATGTTTCGCGCGTGCTCGTTCTAGCGCTCGCCGACGCCTGCCGCGCCGCACCTACAGCGTCGACCCATCACCCTTGACTGCTCCCTGGCGCTCGCTGATGCCGGAGCCGCCGCAGTAAGCATGGGCGCGTCGTGGCCAAAATGCCACAGTACGCGCATGCGCTTGTCCACTTCCTCCACCACCTCCTATGCTCGTCCGCAAGCGTGGGCAAGCTCCTGCGTTGACGCTGAGTGGTTGCCCCGTCGCATTGGAGCTTCTCGTTGCCGTTTGCCGCGTGTCCAGAGAGCTCCGGTGGCGACACGTCCCCCCCTCGCTCCGGCTATATATAGCGACCCAGCCTCGAATCCTAGCCAAGCACCACTCCACACCACCTCCACAAGCACGTAGAACGACCCCAGCTTGGTCGGGCAGGCCTCTGGCCGTCGCCCCGACCAGAGGACTCCAGCAACCTCCGCAGTCCAGCCGCCGCTCTCCGGTGCCTCTCGAGCTCAAGCAACTGCTTGGGCGGGGAATTGGGGGTCTGCTGGTGCTGCCTGGACACCGCTGAGCCCTCGGAGCCGCCTCTAGCCGTCGTCTTCCACCACTCCGGCGACTCCGTCCGCCACCGTAGCTTGCGAGCCCGACCACGAGCAGCTCCATCCACCACACGCCAAGCTACGGGTACGGGCAGGTGCGCCACGAGCCCTGCTACAATCCTATCCCTCTAGCCTAGCCCCAAACCCTCTCGTCGCCGGTGTGAGCTCCGGCGAAGCCCCGCCTCTCCCTGATCTCGTGCTCCCCCTCTCTCTCCTGACATGCGGGACCCACCTGTCGGTCTCACCACTCGCGCCCGAAGCGGTACGAGTGGAGGCGCCTTTCCCGTTTAGGCCTTCGACATCACTCCCCTGGTTTTCTATTTAATTCAAATATTATTTAGAAATTTGACTAAACTTTGACCAACCACCATTTCTAAACCATAAGTCCAAATGATATGATTCTTTTTGCATTGTCTTTCTTTCAGAAAGCTCTAGCAGCACACCAAAGGGTGGATTTTTCCTTGCTGTCTAGAATTTCTGGTGCTATTTAGAGAGGTTTTTGATAAATATTTTATTAGTTTTAAATTCTTTTCAGAAGGAGAAGCTTGTCTTGAAGCAAACCAAGAGGGGTGTGATCCTCCTCTACACTAAGGCAAGCCACACCAGCATTTTGGATGGTGTTATTTCAATATCTATGATTTTCTACTTGAATATGAGTTCTTATTTGCATTTACAATTTGATAAATAAATTTGGTTAATTGTAGTTACTTTATCGTGCTTGATATGCTTGTTTTAGTAACTGGTTGAATGCATGAACTTGTTTGGCTAAGTACAGTAAGATTTTGCACTAGACATATTGCTTTGGAAATAAATGATAGTTATTTTATTAAGTGATATTTTCAATTAAATGATGAACTAATAAAAATATTGCTTGATAATAAAAATGAGTTATAACCAGAGAAGATTTGATTCTGAGTATTGCAAGATATTTATGTTGTTAAGTTTGATCCATGACTATGAGTTGCTTGCCTTGCATGACGAGTAGTTGCATGATTATGGCATTATATCATGTTTGTGATAAAAAAGTTTCTATCAAAGCTAAACTTGATTAAGTTCAACTTGAATATGATGTTGATCACATCATGGTGCCACTGAATCGGGTTTTTAATTCAGTGCAACCACATTTACCTTGTGGGAAGGTCTTGATTCGGTCCTTTGTTGTGGCTCTCACCGGTGCCTCCCGCGAGGGAAGGTTATGGGCGTGCATACACTGGCCCGGTAAGTAGACATAACCTTGTGTGCTCGTTTTTGTTTTTATGGTACCTTGTGCCCGTTTGGGACCGTTTTGCCATGGCGGTGGCCGTTGGTGTCTTTTGTAGACACGGGGCCACCCAAGACCTAGCCCTGAGAGGGAGTTTGTCGGAGTGGCCGAGGAGAGTGCATGACAAAGGGAGGGTTTCATCGGAATGCTTTGGTCCACCCGAGTGGGAATGCGAGGCCAGGTGTTATGTAGTGTGGGTAAATTGTGCTACCTCTGCAGAGTGTATTTAATCTATCGATAGCCGCATCCCCGGTTATGGGCATTACTCGTGAGTAAGTCACACCATGGATCAAATCATGAACTCTTGAGGTGTTCATGAGTGATTGGTTTCAGGTGTGACCTCGGTATGGTCACCGTTTGGTTACGAGGTAACCGTCTGGTAAGCGAGTCCGTGAGACTTGGAGCACGTATTGTTTACAATGCATCTGTAGTATTTCTTGCATTGAATTAATCTGATTAATTATCATGATATTGTCTGTCATCGTGCTTATGTTTGTTGTGAGCTTGCAAGTACATTCAATGTACTGACCTGGCGTGTTATGCCAGCTTTCAGGCAAGTCGGTTCGCATCGGAGCGCATCTCGTGTCTAGGCCGTGTCCACGTCGGTGTCCCTGTGCTGTGGAGTTCCACTTCGTCGTTCTTCCGCTACCCCGTAGTTCGTGTGATCGAGGCCCCCGTCATGTTCATTAAATAATGTACATACTGTCCAGCAACACCGGGTGCGCTGCTTGGCATCGTATCTCGATGTAATATCAGACCTATGTAATCCGCTAGCATCAATAAAGCGGTTGTTTCTGTACCATGTTGTTGTGTATTGCCAGAAGACTTGATCTCTGGGTTGGCAATGCAATGTAAACCGGTTGCTCTGAGCCGGGGTGCCACAACGCTTGGTATCAGAGCCATGCTGATTATAGGACACGCTAGACCGTTAGTGCGTTAGTGAAACGATAGATAGCTTCGTTTGAGTGCCGGTAGTCATAGAAATTGGTTGTTGCATTGCATGCATGTTTATTTGTTGTTATTACTAACCGTATGGTTTGTGAGTGTAGATGGCACCAGTACCGATCTTGTACCATCCTGAGCCAGCTCCGTACAAATCGCCGCACCTACTTCAGAACGTGTCGTGACGACTCTACCCAGAGGGTGCTGATCCAGAGTATCGGGTGTATCGCGAGCATCTGGCCGGTGCATTATATGAGTATTATGCTGAGGTCACTCTACACCACAGTTCCCCTTCCGGTGCTTACACTCGTTCGACTAAGGGTGGTCTTGCTTCTACGCCATCTCAGGCGGTTCAGTTTGCTGCTATCGAGGGTCTTGTAGACTTGCGCTACAACGAGGTTCGCATGCATACCCACCCTGGTCTTTTCTACTACCCATCTCTGCACGAGAATGGTCGTATCCGCTTTCCTTTGATTAATCCAGCGTGCAACCGTCCCACTAGCCACCTTTCTCGCTACATAATCGCTAGTTATCTCCTGAACTACGAGTTAGCTCGGGAGCTTTCACGCGCTCGCGCAGCTCTCGCGGCTGCTCGTATGAGGAACCCTCTTCCTGCTGTCATCTATACTGCTCCAGTTCCTTCCGCCTCTGTTCCCCCGGTGACCTCGCAGGGTACCGTTAACCCCCTGACGGTGGCCCCTCGCAGTGCTCCTGCTGCATGGTCTTCCCTTGTCGCTACTCCTGCCGCTCCTATACTTAGTTCCCATCCCCCGCCTGCCCCGGAGGGAGAGCCCTCGATGCAGCGCCAGCGTGTCTCTCTTAACCCGGAGGTCTCTACTATCAGTTCAGGATCTGGATCCCGGTCAGGAGACGAGCCTGCAGCAGCACCTTCCGAGCAGTAGACCTTTAGAGTATCACTTTAGTTATGAGCATGATGTATGGCTGTAATCGCACTTGTCATGATGCATAGTTTCATGTATGAGGGTAGTAGACCCGTTGCAATGTTTACTTTCATGTTGGGACTATGTATAATTATATTGGAACCTTTTATTCGCCTTGGTTTTCATTCGCTGCTTTCTTCCGGGATTTGTCATTGGCTTTTTCTCCCATTTTGGAATTTTCTCATCATGGTTGCTATGTATTGGGAAAAACGAAAAATACGATGACGCGTGGAGGCAGCAGCAGCCAAGCTTGTGAGGATGTCCTTGTCCGTCGCTCCGCAAGACAGGCAGGACATTCCCCTGAGCCATACCCGCCACCTCCGTCTCCACCGCCACATCCGCCTTCCACTGAGAAAGTCCTGCGAATGTTTGAAGAAAGACGGAGCAACGATCTGCTGGAAATACTGAAAAGTGTACAAGTTATGGTTGGGCAGAATGGAAACCAGAATGGCCATCACTCCAAGTTGTCAGATTTTCAGCGAACCAAGCCTCCCAGTTTCAGCCACGCTATTGATCCATTGGACGCCGACAACTGGCTAAGGACTATTGAGAGGAAACTAGAGATTGCTCGCACTGAAGAAGGAGACAAGGTTCCCTTCGCAACGCATATCTCGACGGAGATGCCGCTATATGGTGGCTTAATGCCAAGACAATATGACCTGCAGAAGAGGAAATTACTTGGACAAAATTCAAGGATCATTTCCGGAAGTATCATATTCCCACCGAAGTTATGAAAATCAAGCAACGCGAATTCCTCGCTCTCACTCAAGGCAGCATGACCGTCAACGAGTATCTGAATAAATTCAACCATTTGGCCCGCTATTCTCTCCACGATGTTGCCACAGAAGAACGGAAGATCGACCGGTTTCTTGGAGGCCTGAATCAGCATCTCAGGTGCACTCTCAGCATGTTTGATTTCCCAGACTTCCTGACTCTGGTGAACAAGGCCCTCATCGCAGAAAGGGAACACAAGCTCCTGCACAACAACAAGCCAGCTGTTAACGACCACAAGCGCAAATTTGAGCCGAAGAAGGATTTGCAACCAGTGCAAAAGGCTCGTACTTGGCAACAGACTCGGGTGGAGTACAAACCCAACTGGCAGCAGAATGTCAACAAGACTACCACTCAAGTCAAGAATGTCATGACCAGCCCGGTGCGTGAAGATTGTCAGCGCAACAATTCATGCTTCAGCTGTGGTCAAACCAGACACTACGCCAGACAGTGTCCCAAGAACAACAAACAAGCAGCTCCATTTCATCTGCAAGTCAACTACATGGAGCCGTATTCCACCCCAGATATGATCCAAGGGCAAATCCATCATATCTCCGCAGACGAAGCCCAAGAGGACCCAGAAGTCGTCATTGGTATGTTTCTTGTTAATGACATACCCGCTGTAATTTTATTTGACTCTGGGGCTTCCCACTCTTTTATTTCGCGGAGTTTTGCTTCCCAAAACAATTTTCCTTCCTCGATTTTGGGAAAGCACATGCTGGTACAATCCCCGGGATCCCTACTCAGAAGCAATCTCGTCTGCCAAAATTTGGAAATTGACATCAAGGGTGTCAAGTTTCCAACATCGTTGATAATCATCGACTCCAACAAATTGGATGTCATTCTAGGCATGAATTGGTTAACTCAATACCAAGTCTGCATCAGTTGTGCGACCAGAGAAGTTACCCTGAAAAACATGGAAGGTCGCACCACAAGTTTTTATGCCCGCAACCGCATACCCACGAAAGATATGGTTTTCGCAGCAGTGGCAGAAGAGGTGGAATTAATTCCAGTGGTTAGTGAGTATCCAGATGTATTTCCTGAAGAATTACCAGGCATGCCACTAGACCGAGAATTGGAGTTTGCAATTGACTTGGTGCCTGGAACCACCCCGATACATAAGAAATATTATCGGATGCCTTCCTCAGAATTGGTGGAATTGAAGAAACAACTGGATGAGATGCTGCAGAAAGGATACATCCGTCCAAGCTCTTCACCATGGGGATCACCAGCAATCTTCATGGACAAAAAGGATGGCAGTCTACGAATGTGCGTAAACTACCGACAGCTGAATGACATCACCTTTAAAATCAAGTATCCACTACCGAGGATTGACGATTTGTTTGATCAACTCAGTGGGGCCAAAGTATTCTCAAAATTTGATTTGAGGACTGGATATCATCAGCTCAAGATAAATAAGGAAGATATTCCTAAGACCGCGTTCACCACTCGGTACGGTCTTTATGAATACACCGTTATCTCTTTCGGCCTCACCAACGCCCCTGCCTTCTTTATGCATATGATGAACAAGGTGTTTGGACTTCTTGGACAAATTTTTGGTGGTGTTCATTGATGACATCCTCATTTAATCCAAGAGCAAGGACGAACACAAGGAACATCTTCGAGCAGTTCTGCAAAGGCTTCGCGACCATCAACTTTATGCCAAATTCAGCAAATGCGAGTTCTGGCTCCAGCAAGTGGGATTTCTTGGGCATGTCCTCTCGGCAGAAGGAATCTCAGTGGACCCAAGCAAGGTGAAGGATGTACTTGATTGGTCCGCCCCCACAACAGTCTCCAAAATCCAGAGTTTCCTTGGACTAGCCGGATATTATCGATGTTTTATCGAAGGATTCTCCAAGATCGCCAAGCCAATGACTGAACTTCTTAAGAAGGATAAGAAGTTCACATGGACTGAGGACTACGAACGGAGTTTCAATGAGTTAAAAATTAGGATGACATCGGCACCAGTATTAATTCTTCCAAACATTTACCACAGTTTTGATGTCTACTACGACGCATCCAGAAAAGGACTTGGGTGTGTACTCATGCAAGATGGCAAAGTGGTGGCTTATGCATCTCGACAACTGCGGCAACAAGAGGGAAACTATCCTACTCATGATTTGGAATTGGTCACGGTGGTGCACGCTTTGAAGATCTGGAGACACTATCTGATTGGAAAGAAGTGCCAGATATTCACCGACCATAAGAGTCTCAAGTATATATTCACTCAGCCCGATTTGAACCTTCGACAGCGAAGATGGCTCGAGTTGGTTAAGGACTACGACCTCGGAATAAATTATCACCCGTGCAAAGCTAATGTAGTGGCTGACGCCCTCAGCCGCAAACCAGCCAACCTTAATGCTCTAATGGATTCCTTGCCTCCTGAGCTTTATGAAGAAATCATGCAGCTCAATTTGGTAATCACCGACGCCCGTCTTGCCAATATATTGGAAGTTGCCCCTACTCTTGAAGAAGAAATCTGCAGTGCTCAGGAAGATGACAAGAGGTTGAAAATATATTTCCAGAAGATTCACCAAGGGCATGCATCAGATTTCTCTACGGATCAGCGAGGTTCGCTAAGGTTCCGAGGAAGACTTTGCGTACCCAATCAAGAAAGTCTGAAGAAGAAAATATTGGCAGAAGCACATGAAGCACCATACTCAATTCACCCCGGTGGTACTAAAACGTATGAGGACCTTCGTTAGGTTTTTTGGTGGAATGGAATGAAGAAAGACATCGCATACTTTGTGGCATGTTGCGACATATGCAACAAGGTAAAGGCGGAACACCAAAAACCCGCCGGACTCCTCCAACCTCTGCCGGTATCCCAATGGAAATGGGATGATATCAGCATGGATTTCATCACCGGATTACCAAAGTCTCATCGAGCAAACAACGCAATATGGGTCCTAGTGGACACCGTAACAAAGGTGGCACATTTACTTCCTATCCGGACCACATACCGTGCAAATCAACTCGCACAGCTATATGTGTCAAGAATCGTCAGTCTGCATGGAGTACCCAAGACTATCACCTCCAACAGGGGATCTCTCTTCACCTCCGCATTTTGGTCCCGACTACATCAAGCCTTGGGGACCGCTTTGAAATACAGCACGACTTGTCATCCTCAGACAGATGGACAGACTGAGCGAGTAAATCAAATACTCGAAGATATGCTCCGGGCATGTACACTGGCCCAAGGGACCAAGTGGGAAGACTGTCTGCCCTACGCCGAGTTTTCCTACAACAATAGTTTCCAGGCCAGCTTAAAGATGTCACCCTATGAAGCCATGTATGGCCGGAAATGCTGCACTCCATTTGGACTGATTTAATGCTCGAAGCAGAGAAGCAAGTCAAGGAAATCTGAGATAGACTGCAACTGGCCAAATCCCGATAGAAGAGCTACTATGATGCCAAACATCGTCAGATCAGCTTCGAACCCGGAGAACACGTATATCTCCGAGTCACCCCTATGAAAGGAGTCAAGAGGTTTCAGACCCGCGGAAAATTGGCACCCAGATATATCGGTCCATCCCCGTCATGGCCAGAGTCGGAACCGTTGCCTATCAGTTGGAATTGCCACCGGAACTGTCAGAAGTACACAGTGTGTTTCACATCTCACAGCTAAGGAGATGTATCTCGCCACCGGAGAAAAGGACTAATATGGCAGAGATAGAATTGGCTAAGGATTTGACTTATGAGGAAAAGCCAATCAGAATATTGGATCAGACAGAAAGGGTCACTCGCAGCAAAGAAATAAGGTTTTACAAGGTTCACTGGGAGCATCACACCGAAGAGGAAGCGACCTGGGAAAGAGAGGAATTTTGAAGGACTGCATACCCAGAATTGTTTTCCCAAGCAACCGAATCTCGAGGACGAGATTCATCTTAAGTGGGGGAGGTTTGTGACAGCCTGGATTTTTCCTTCTCTCTTTTTCTGGACTTGCCTTCTCTCTTCTTCCGGACTTGGTTTTTACCGTGGTTTTTGCCCTGACTTGATTTGGAGTTTGGAACCATTTCAAATGGACTTGTCACTCGGGCATATCCTTGACTTTCACCCAAGTGACCTATCAACTTTATTCCCCTAATAAATCCCCAAAAATAATCAAATGAATATTTTTCATAAAAGAAAAATATTCATTTTCTCCCTGAAATTCAGTTCAGAAACTTGTGCTCCAAAGCAACCCCAATTTTTCTTGCCCAGAAAAATCTGAAATAATTCCTGAATATTCTTAGAACCTTGGCACACCTTCCCATGCAAAAATATTGCATGACTTTCTGGAATATTTTTGCTATAGAAAATCATTTATCTTCTGGCCCAAAATTCCAGTTTGTACAGCAAGTACATTTTCCCTTGAGCTTTTGGACCTGATCTTTCTTGAGCTTAAACACCCTCCTAGGAAACCATAAACCCTAGGAGATCAGCCCTAATGGCCTTCTAGAAGGTGGGTTAACTTGGCGACCAAGTTTCTGGTCAGAAACTTGCCAGCTTGGTTAAGTCAAATCTGGTCGGCCTGAGCATGAGCTATCACCACTCCTAAACTAAACACTTCATAGACGAACGCGTAGACAAGGTTTGGTTGCGCTTGGGCATCGCCTTGACCATGCCAGCTTGGTGACCGCGCGAAGACACGGCGCCTGGCAACGTCTCGACGCGCTCTGGCTGGCGCTTTCCTCTTTGTTTCGCGCGTGCTCGTTCCAGCGCTCGCCGACGCCTGCCGCGCCACACCTACAGCATCGACCCATCACCCTTGACCACTCCTTGGCGCTCGCCGACGCCGGAGCCGCCGCAACAATCAAGGGCGCGTCGTGGCCAAAATGCCACAGTGCGCGCGTGCGCTTGTCCACTTCCTCCACCGCCTCCTGTGCTCGTCCGCTAGCGTGGGCAAGCTCCTGCGTTGACGCTGAGTGTTTGCCCCCTCGCATTGGAGCTTCTCATCACCGTTCGCCGCGTGGACAGAGAGCTCCGGCGGCGACACGTCCCGCCCCTCGCTCCGGCTATATATAGTGACCCCGCCCCGAACCCTAGCCAAGCACCACTCCACACCACCTCCACAAGCACGTAGAATGACCCCAGCTCGGTCGGGCAGGCCTCTGGCTGTCGCCCCGACCAGAGGACTCCGGCGACCTCCGTAGTCCAGCCGCCGCTCTCCGGTGCTTCTCGAGCTCAAGCAACTGCTTTGGCGGGGCATTGGCGGTCTGCTGGTGCTGCCTGGACAACGCTGAGCCCTCAGAGCCGCCTCTAGCTGTCGTCTTCCATCACTCCGGTGAACTCCGTCTGCCACCGTAGCTTGCGAGCCCGACCGCAAGCAGCTCCGTCCACCCCACGCCAAGCTACGGGTACGGGTAGGTGCACCACGAGCCCTGCTACAATCCTATCCCTCTAGCCTAGCCCCAAACCCTCTCGTCGCCGGTGTGAGCTCCGGCGAAGCCCCGCCTCTCCCTGATCTCGCGCTCCCCCTCTCTCTCCTGACACACGGGACCCACCTATCGGTCTCACCACTCGCGCCCGAAGCGATACGAGTGAAGGCGCCTTTCTCGTTTACGCCTTCGACGTCACCTCCTGGTTTTCTGTTTAATTCAAATATTATTCAGAAATTTGACTAAACTTTGACCAGCCACCATTTCTAAACCATAAGTCCAAATGATTTGATTCTTTTTGCATTGTCTTTGTTTCAGAAAGCTCTAGCAGCACACCAAAGGGTGGATTTTTCCTTGCTGTCTAGAATTTCCGGTGCTATTCAGAGAGGTTTTTGATAATTATTTTTGTGGTTTTAAATTCTTTTTAGAAGGAGAAGCTTGTCTTGAAGCAAACCAAGAGGGTGTGATCCTCCTCTACACCAAGGCAAGCCACACCAGCATTTGGATGGTGTTATTTCAATATCTATGATTTTCTACTTGAATATGAGTTCTTATTTGCATTTAAAATTTGATAAATAAATTTGGTTAATTGCTAGTTACTTTATCATGCTTGATATGCTTGTTTTAGTTACTGGTTGAATGCATGAACTTGTTTGGCTAAGTACAGTAAGATTTTGCACTAGACATATTGCTATGGAAATAAATGATAGTTATTTTATTAAGTGATATTTTCAATTAAATGATGAACTAATAAAAATATTGCTTGATAACAAAAATGAGTTATAACCAGAGAAGTTTTGATTCCGAGTATTGCAAGATATTTATGTTGTTAAGTTTGATCCATGACTATGAGTTGCTTGCCTTGCATGACGAGTAGTTGCATGATTATGGCATTATATCATGTTTGTGATAAAAAGTTTCTATCAAAGCTAAACTTGATTAAGTTCAACTTGAATATGATGTTGATCACATCATGGTGCCACTGAATCGGGTTTTTAATTCAGTGCGACCACATTTACCTTGTGGGAAGGTCTAGATTCGGTCCTTTGTTGTGGCTCTCACCGGTGCCTCCCGCGATGGAAGGTTATGGGCGTGCATACACTGGCCCGGTAAGCAGACATAACCTTGTGTGCTCGTTTTTGTTTTTATGGTACCTTGTCCCCGTTTGGGACCGTTTTGCCATGACGGCGGCCGTTGGTGTCTTTGGTAGACACGGGGCCACCCAAGACCTAGCCCTGAGAGGGAGTTGGTCGGAGTGGCCGAGGAGAGTGCATGACAAAGGGAGGGTTTCATCGGAATGCTTTGGTCCACCCGAATGGGAATGCGAGGCTAGGTGCTCCGTAGTGTGGGTAAAGTGCGCTACCTCTGCAGGGTGTATTTAATCTATCGATAGCCGCATCCTCGGTTATGGGCATAACTCACGAGTAAGTCACACCATGGATCAACTTTTATAATAAATCTTGCAAACTAAGTGATTGTTGTGATGCATTGGTTCGTGGTGAATCATGAACTCTTGAGGTGTTCATGAGTGATTGGTTTCAGGTGTGACCCCGGTATGGTCACCGTTTGGTTACGAGGTAACCGTCTGGTAAGCGAGTCCGTGAGACTCGGAGCACGTATTGTTTGCATTGCATCTGTAGTATTTCTTGCATTGAATTAATCTGATTAATTATCATGATATTGTCTGTCATCGTGCTTATGTTTGTTGTGAGCTTGCAAGTACATTCAATGTACTGACCTGGTGTTTTATGCCAGCTTTCAGGCAAGTCGGTTCGCATCAGAGAGCATCTCGTGTCTAGGCCGTGTCCACGTCGGTGTCCCTGTGCTATGGAGTTCCACTTCATCGTTCTTCCGCTGCCGCGTAGTTCGTGTGATCGAGGCCCCCGTCATGTTCATTAAATAATGTACATACTGTCCAGCAGCACCGGGTGTGCCGCTTGGCCTCGTATCTCGATGTAATATCAGACCTATGTAATCCGCTAGCATCAATAAAGTGGTTGTTTCTGTACCATGTTGTTGTGTATTGCCAGAAGACTTGATCTCTGGGCTGGCAATCCAAGGTAAACCGGTTGCTCTGAGCCGGGGTGCCACACCCCAACACACCCAATACAATGGTAAATTGTATAGGTGCACTAGTTCGGCGAAGAGATGGTGATACAAGTGTAATATGGATAGTAGATATAGGTTTTTGTAATCTGAAAATATAAAAAAGCAAGGTAGCAAGTAACAAAAGTGAGCAAAAACGGTATTGCAATGCTTGAAAACAAGGCCTAGGGTTCATACTTTCACTAGTGCAAAGTCTCTCAACAATGATAACATAATTAAATCATATGGCCATCCATCAACGTGCATGAAAGAATCACTCCAAAGTTTCTATCAGAGAATGTAGGACGAAAACATGCATCAACTCCTATCCATAGGTTACCACAATGTCACCTTGGGAATCCGCGAGTTAAGTGCCAAAAAATACATCAAGTGAATCAATAGAACATCCCATTGTCACCACAGATATCCATCGCAAGACATACATCAAGTGTTCTCAAATCCAATACTCAACCCAACATAGCGAAACCTCATAGAGCAAGACTCAATTCATCATGAGAAGGTAGAGGAGGAGAAACACCATATGATCCAACTATAGTAACAAAGCTCGCGGTACATCGAGATCGTGCCTAAGTTAAAAATACAATCCGAGTGGGATCTGCTCCACACTCGGGGGCTTAGCTGTGAACCAGCTTTCGCCTAGGTTCAAAACATGATCCGGTGGGATCTGCTCCACAGTCGGGGCTTAGCTGTGAACCAGCTTTCGTGTAAGTTAAAAGATAATCCGAGTGAGGGTTCGTCCCTCACTCAGAGGCTTGGCTGCGAACCAACTTTCGCCTAAGTTAAAAATGCAATCCGAGTGGGGATCTGCTCCACACACGGAAGCTTAGCAATGAATGAGCTTTCGCCTAAGTGAAACAAAACACAAGAAGCAAATAGAGACTTAAAAGGTTTTCAAACCAAAGATTCGATCTGTATGGTTCCAAAGTAAAACGAGCACTAGGCTCGATGAAGTGTTTGATTACATCAACTACCCGGCATTCGGGGGCAAATTCAATCAAGTGTTTTAAGCCTCGCGGATGGCTAGCTAGGTCGACGAAGGTCTACAGGTCGATCCCATCGGCGATGTGAGTGGTAGCTTCAGCGAAGGTCTCCATGAAATCCTCAAACTTGAGGTTCTTCTTGTTCATCACTCGGAGGTTCTTCAGCTTCTCCTCGTTCACATTCTTGCAATGAACACGGACGAGTGACAACGCCACATCAGCACCACTCCGAGCTGCAGACTTTTTCAAAGCCTTTACCAGAGCGGGGACTTCATTCAGCTACGTCAGCACCGACTCCGGGTCCTTCTGAGTCTCCACGCCCGGCTACAGATCTTCATCAATCTGACCCGCTACACCCCTTGACCGAGTGATATAGCCTAACACTTTCTCCAAGCGGTCTTCAAGCCAAAGGATGGCAAAGGCTACGTTCTAACCGACGAATGACCTGGAAGGGTCCAGATCCCTCTCAAGCCTCTCCAGCTCTAGTTCCTTGTTGTAATAATGCTCTGTGTCGAGGAAAGCAGTGCGTGAGCTGGTGATGGAGGAAAATTTGGCAACATGTGGATTTCACTCAGTCGAGGGAGTACTTACTGCTACTTTTTGAGCTTGCGTTGGTTTTCCCCTTGAAGAGGAAAGGGTGATGCAGCAAAGTAGAGGCAACTATTTCCCTCAGTTTGAGAACCAAGGTATAAATCCAGTAGGAGGTACACGCAAGTCTCCAATATATGCACCTGCACAAACAATCAAACACTTGCACCCAACGCGATAAAGGGGTTGTCAATCCCTTCACGGTCACTTGCAAGGATGAGATCTGATAGAGATAGATATAAAAGATTACTAAAATGTAAAACAAGATAAAAGCAAATAAATTGCAACAAGTTATTTTTGGGGGTTTTGGTTTATAGATCTGAAAATATATGATGGAAAATAGACACGGGGGCCATAGGTTTCACTAGAGGCTTTTCTCTTGAACGAAAATAATACAGTGGGTGAACAAATTACTGTCAAGCAATTGATAGAAAAGCGCAAAGTTATGACGATATCCAAGGCATTGATTATGAATATAGGCATCACGTCCGTGTCAAGTAGACCGACTCCTGCCTGCATCTACTACTATTACTCCACACATCGACCGCTATCCAGCATGCATCTAGAGTATTAAGTTCATAAGAACTGAGTAACGCCTTAAGTAAGATGACATGATGTAGAGGGATAAACTCAAGCAAAATGATGAAAACCCCATCTTTTTACCCTTGATGGCA
The DNA here is from genome assembly GCF_002575655.3 of Aegilops tauschii subsp. strangulata. NCBI lineage: Eukaryota > Viridiplantae > Streptophyta > Magnoliopsida > Poales > Poaceae > Aegilops > Aegilops tauschii. The sequence continues at coordinate 204,367,835 of NC_053037.3, read as the reverse complement.
ACAATACAATACATGCCTCACTACCCCTACTTTGTCACTTGGTGGGGACACCGCAAGATAGAACCCAAAACTAAGCACCTCTCCCATTGCAAGAAGAACCAATCTAGTTGGCCAAACCAAACCGATAATTTGGAGAGAAATACAAAGATATCAAATCATGCATGTAAGAATTCAGTAAAGACTCAAATAATATTCATAGATAATCTGATCATAAATCTACAATTCATCGGATCTCAACAAACGCACCGCAAAAGAATATTACATCGGATAGAACTCCATGAACATCGAGGAGAACATTGTAGTGAATATCCAAAGATCGTAGTTATCGAACAAGCACTTGAAAAGATTCTGGAGGATCCCATTTCAAAAATTGAAACAATCGGGACTTTTCGGAGATTGGATGCAGTTACTAATTCATGATCTGGCATTTACAGAATAAAAACTTCATTCTCGATTCTACGCCACTTCTGTCTAAGAAAATACTTAGGTAGGGTCAATCTCCCTTCAGGGTTTGTAAATGAATTGTGGATACATCTATATCCTTAACATATTGAAATGATTGTCATTATTCGTATCAAACCAATAGTCCTACATTATTTTCTCTGTGGACCGAGGAGAAAGGGGGCTAAGTAGGAAGAGGATTCTACCATGAGAGAAGCACAGAGGTCAACCCGCTTCAAATATGGAACATGGATTCTGGCAATGCGATGGAGTTGGGTCCTCATATCGATCCGAATGAATCAGTCTTTCGTTTTTGTAGATATAGGCTTTGGCGGATTCTCTCAAGGCTCGAGTGCCATAAGCCTGCTCTCCAGGAACAACTTGAATCACTGCTGACGCGGGACTTTCTTTCACATGGGGAGTTGGATAAATTACCCTGTTGTGAGTCAATCACCATAGGGTGGAGGGGAAAGTGCTACCTCTTGAGCACTGCGTTGGTTTTCCCTTGAAGAGGAAAGGGTGATGCAGCAAAGTAGCGTAAGTATTTCCCTCAGTTTTTGAGAACCAAGGTATCAATCCAGTAGGAGGCCACGCACGAGTCCCTCGCACCTACACAACCAAATAAATCCTCGCAACCAACGGAATAAAGGGGTTGTCAATCCCTTCATGGTCACTTACGAGAGTGAGATCTGATAGATATGATAAGATAATATTTTTGGTATTTTTATAATAAAGATACAAAGTAAAATAAAAGTCAATGAAAATAGCTAAGTGTTGGAAGATTAATATGATGGAAAATAGACCCGGGGGCCATAGGTTTCACGAGTGGCTTCTCTCAACAGCATAAGTATTACGGTGGGTGAACAAATTACTGTTGAGCAATTCACAGAATTGAGCATAGTTATGAGAATATCTAGGTATGATCATGTATATAGGCATCACGTCCGAGAAAAGTGGACCGACTCCTGCCTGCATCTACTACTGTTACTCCACACATCGACCGCTATCCAGCATGCATCTAGAGTATTAAGTTCATAAGAACAGAGTAACGCTTTAAGTAAGATGACATGATGTAGAGGGATAAACTCATGCAATATGATATAAACCCCATCTTGTTATCCTCGATGGCAACAATACAATACGTGCCTTGCTGCCCCTACTATCACCGGGAAAGGACAACGCAAGATTGAACCCAAAGCTAAGCACTTCTCCCATTGCAAGAAAGATCAATCTAGTAGGCCAAACCAAACTGATAATTCGAAGAGACTTGCAAAGTTAACCAATCATACATAAAAGAATTCAGAGAAGATTCAAATATTGTTCATAGATAAACTTGATCATAAACCCACAATTCATCGGTCTCAACAAACACACCGCAAAAGAAGATTACATCGAATAGATCTCCACGAGAGAGGGGGAGAACATTGTATTGAGATCCAAAAAGAGAGAAGAAGCCATCTAGCTAATAACTATGGACCCGAAGGTCTGAGGTAAACTACTCACACATCATCGGAGAGGCTATGGTGTTGATGTAGAAGCCCTCCATGATCGATGCCCCCTCCAATGGAGCTCCGCAAAAGGCCCCAAGATGGGATCTCACAGGTATAGAAGGTTGCGGCGGTGGAATTAGGTTTTTGGCTCCGTATCTGGTAGTTTGGGGGTACGTAGGTATATATAGGAGGAAGAAGTACGTCGGTGGAGCAACATGGGCCCCACGAGGGTGGAGGGTGCGCCCCCCTACCTCGTGCCCTCCTGGTTGATGGCTTGACGTAGGGTCCGAGTCCTCTGGATCACGTTCGTTCCGAAAATCACGTTCCCGAGGGTTTCATTCCGTTTGGACTCCGTTTGATATTCTTTTTCTGCGAAACTCTGAAATAGGCAAAAAACAGCAATTCTGGGTTGGGCCTCCGGTTAATAGGTTAGTCAAAAAAATAATATAAAAGTGTATAATAAAGCCCATTAATGTCCAACACAGAATATAATATAGCATGGAACAATAAAAAATTATAGATACGTTGGAGACGTATCAAGCATCTCCAAGCTTAATTCCTGCTCGTCCTCGAGTAGGTAAATGATAAAAACAGAATTTTTGATGTGGAATGCTACTTGGCATAATATCAATGTAATTCTGAATATTCAGATCCGAAAGATTCAAGATAAAAGTTTAATATTGACATAAAAATAATAATACTTCAAGCATACTAAATAAGCAATTATGTCCTCTCAAAATAACATGGCTAAAGAAAGTTCATCCCTACAAAATCATATAGTTTAGACATGCTCCATTTTCGTCACACAAGAATGCTCTCATCATGCACAACCCCGATGACAAGCCAAGCAATTGTTTCATACTTTAGTAATCTCAAACCTTTTCAACCTTTACGCAATACATGAGCGTGAGCCATGGATATATCACTATGGGTGGAATAGAATATAATGATGGGGTTATGTGGAGAAGACAAAAAGGAGAAAGTCTCACATCAACGCGGCTAATCAATGAGCTACGGAGATGCCCATCGATTGATGTTAATGCAAGGAGTAGGGATTTCCATGCAACGGATGCACTAGAGCTATAAATGTATGAAAGCTCAACAAAAGAAACTAAGTGGGTGTGCATTCAACTTGCTTGCTCACGAAGACCTAGGGCATTTGAGGAAGCCCATTGTTGGAATATACAAGCCAAGTTCTATAATGAAAAATTCCCACTAGTATATGAAACTGACAAAACAAGAGACTCTCTATCATGAAGAACATGGTGCTACTTTGAAGCACAAGTGTGGAAAAAAAGGATAGTAGCATTGTCCCTTTTTATTTATATTTTTTTTGGGCCTTCTCTTTTTTTTGGCCTTTCTCTTTTTTTATTGGGACAATGCTCTATGAATGATGATCATCACACTTCTATTTATTTACAACTCAATGATTACAACTCGATACTAGAACAAAGTATGACTCTATATGAATGCCTCCGGCGGTATACCGGGATAGCAATGAATCAAGAGTGACATGTATGAAAAATTATGAACGGTGGCTTTGCCACAAATACGATGTCAACTACATGATCATGCAAAGCAATATGACAATGATGAGCGTGTCATAATAAACGGAACGGTGGAAAGTTGCATGGCAATATATCTCGGAATGGCTATGGAAATGCCATAATAGGTAGGTATGGTGGCTGTTTTGAGGAAGATATAAGGAGGTTTATGTGTGAAAGAGCGTATCATATCACGGGGTTTGGATGCACCGGCGAATTTTGCACCAACTCTCAATGTAAGAAAGGGCAATGCACGGTACCGAAGAGGCTAGCAATGATGGAAGGGTAAGAGTGCGTATAATCCATGGACTCAACATTAGTCATAAAGAACTCACATACTTATTGCAAAAAATCTACAAGTCATCAAAAACCAAGCACTACGCGCATGCTCCTAGGGGGATAGATTGGTAGGAAAAGACCATCGCTCATCCCCGACCGCCACTCATAAGGAGGACAATCAAAGAACACCTCATGTTTCAAATTTGTTACATAACGTTTACCATACGTGCATGCTACGGGACTTGCAACCTTCAACACAAGTATTTCTAAAATTCACAACAACTCAACTAGCACAACTTTAATATCACTACCTCCATATCTCAAAACAATCATCAAGCATCAAACTTCTCTTAGCATTCAACACACTCATAAGATAGTTTTTTTACTAGTCTTGAATACCTAACATATTAGGATTAATTTCTCAATTTAAGCAAATTACCATGCAGTTTAAGACTCTCAAAATAATATAAGTGAAGCATGAGAGAATAATAGTTTCTATAAAACAAAGCCACCGCCGTGCTCTAAAAGATATAAGTGAAGCACTAGAGCAAAAACTATATAGCTCAAAAGATTTAAGTGAAGCGCATAGAGTATTCTAATAAATTCTGAATCATGTGTGTTTCTCTCAAAAGGTGTGTACAGCAAAGATGATTGTGGTAAACTAGAAAGCAAAGACTCAAATCATACAAGACGCTCCAAGCAAAACACATATCATGTGGTGAATAAAAATATAGCTCCAAGTAAAGTTACCGATGGAAGTAGAAGAAAGAGGGGATGCCTTCCGGGGCATCCCCAACCTTTGGCTTTTTGGTGTCCTTAGATTATCTTGGGGTGCCATGGGCATTCCCAAGCTTAGGCTCTTGCCACTCCTTGTTCCATAATCCATCAAATCTTTCACCCAAAACTTGAAAACTTCACAACACAAAACTCAGCAGAAAATCTCGTGAGCTCCGTTAGCGAAAGAAAACAAAACACCACTTCAAGGTACTGTAATGAACTCATTCTTTATTTTTATTGGTGTTAAACCTACTGTATTCCAACTTATCTATGGTTTATAAACTATTTTACTAGCCATAGATTCATCAAAATAAGCAAACAACACACGAAAAACAGAATCTGTCAAAAACAGAACAGTGTGTAGTAATCTGTAACTAACGCAAACTTCTGGAACTCCAAAAATTCAGCCAAAATAGGAAGACCTAGACAATTTGTTTATTGATCATCAGCAATTGGAATCAATATTTTATCACGTTCTGGTTATTTTTAAAAATTATTTTCGTGAACAGAAAGTTTCTGGAATTTTCAGCAAGATCAAATAACTATCATCCAAAAAGATCCTATAGGTTAAACTTGGCACAAACACTAATTAAAACATAAAAACACATCTAACCAGAGGCTAGATCAAATATTTATTCCTAAATAGATGCAAAAAGCAAAAAACTAAAAATAAAATTGGGTTGCCTCCCAACAAGCGCTATCGTTTAACGCCCCTAGCTAGGCATAATAGCAAGGATAGATCTAGGTATCGCCATAATAATAAGATAGATAATTAAAACTCATTTCATATTCTCTACATTCAGCAGCAAGTTTTCTTTGAGGCAAGCAAAATTAATCAAAAGGGCTAAATTTAATGGGACAAAAATCCCCAAGATCAACTTTAGGAGGTATAGGTTCCTCCTTTGGCCCTTCGTATTGCACAACCAATTCATCATTATAAGCATTCTTTTGACAGAACTTTGTGAGCCTATATTCGAGAGAATATCCTAGCTCATTATTTTGAATAGCAAAATCATAATGAAGTTCAAAGATTCTATCAACTAGAATATTGGTAGGAACCTTTTTTCTAAGGTTTTCATTAAAAGCAACATAGTCTAGAGATTGAAAACGCATTATTTCCTCTTGATCAAATAAAATTGTTTATATGGGAGGGCGGCTAGCGTCCACCCTATAAGGGCAAAGATTTTTTTGGCCTCTTTTATTATAAATCTGAACTCATGAACCAAAAAGATAGTAGCGGCACGCTTAATAGAAGAATGCTCGATATTAGAAAATTCTAGGAAAATCCTTTGTATGCAAGGATGCATGTGCATAAATTGCCTTTCAAGTTCAACTACAAGCATGGCGATAGCGTCCGCAAGACTACTAGTTCTATGAAGAATAGAACTACCCATAGAAGGCAAAGCACCGGCACAAGTAAAGAAATCTTGGATAACTCCTTTTCCAATAATATTACCACTACCAATTCGGAATTTTTTTGTATGCAAGGTAGGGGCTTCTTCAGCAGGAGCATCAGAATTTTCCATGTTATTACTATTGTCCATATCGACAGTAGTTTCCCCAATTTCAGACATAACGGCAGAAAGTGCGAGGAGCAAAAAGAAAGAGGGAGGCAAAAGGAAAAGAGAGAGGGCGAATAAAATGGCAAGGGTGAAGTGGGGGAGAGGAAAAAGAGAGGCAAATGACAAATAATGTAATGCGGGAGATAAGGGTTTGTGATGGGTACTTGGTATGTTGACTTTTGCGTAGACTCCCTGGCAACGGCGCCAGAAATCCTTCTTGCTACCTCTTGAGCACTGCGTTGGTTTTCCCTTGAAGACGAAAGGGTGATGCAGCAAAGTAGCGTAAGTATTTCCCTCATTTTTTGAGAACCAAGCTATCAATCCAGTAGGAGGCCACACACGAGTCCCTCGCACCTACACAAACAAATAAATCCTCGCAACCAACGCAATAAAGGGGTTGTCAATCCCTTCACGGTCACTTACGAGAGTGAGATCTGATAGATATGATAAGATAATATTTTTGGTATTTTTATGATAAAGATGCAAAGTAAAATAAATGGCAATGAAAATAGCTAAGTGTTGGAAGATTAATATGATGGAAAATAGACCCGGGGCCATAGGTTTCACTAGTGGCTTCTCTCAGGAGCATAAGTATTACGGTGGGTGAACAAATTACTATTGAGCAATTCACAGAATTGAGCATAGTTATGAGAATATCTAGGTATGATCATGTAAATAGGCATCACATCCGAGACAAGTAGACCGACTCCTGCCTGCATCTACAACTATTACTCCACAGATCGACCGCTATCCAGCATGCATCTAGAGTATTAAGTTCATAAGAATAGAGTAACGCTTTAAGTAAGATGACATGATGTAGAGGGATAAACTCATGCAATATGATATAAACCCCATCTTGTTATCCTCGATGGCAACAATACAATACGTGCCTTGCTGCCCCTACTGTCACTGGGAAAGGACACCGCAAGATTGAACCCAAAGCTAAGCACTTCTCCCATTGCAAGAAATATCAATCTAGTAGGCCAAACCAAACTGATAATTCGAAGAGACTTGCAAAGATAACCAATCATACATAAAAGAATTCAGAGAAGATTCAAATATTGTTCATAGATAAACTTGATCATAAACCCACAATTCATCGGTCTCAACAAACACACCGCAAAAGAAGATTACATCGAATAGATCTCCACGAGAGAGGGGGAGAACATTGTATTGAGATCCAAAAAGAGAGAAGAAGCCATCTAGCTAATAACTGTGGACCCGAAGGTCTGAGGTAAACTACTGACACATCATCGGAGAGGCTATGGTGTTGATGTAGAAGCCCTCCATGATCGATGCCCCCTCCGGCGGAGCTCCGGAAAAGGCCCCAAGATGGGATCTCACGGGTACAGAAGGTTGTGGCGGTGCAATTAGGTTTTTAGCTCCGTATCTGGTAGTTTGGGGGTACGTACGCATATATAGGAGGAAGAAGTACGTCGGTGGAGCAACGTGGGGCCCACGAGGGTGGAGTTCGCGCCCAGGGGGTAGGCGCGCCCCTACCTCGTGCCCTCCTGGTTGATGGCTTGACGTAGGGTCCAAGTCCTCTGGATCACGTTCGTTCCGAAAATCACGTTCCCGAAGGTTTCATTCCGTTTGGACTCCGTTTGATATACTTTTTCTGCGAAACTCTGAAATAGGCAAAAAACAGCAATTCTGGGCTGGGCCTCCGGTCAATAGGTTAGTCCCAAAAATAATATAAAAGTGTATAATAAAGCCCATTAATGTCCCAAACAGAATATAATATAGCATGGAACAATAAAAAATTATAGATACGTTGGAGACGTATCAGAAAGCCCTACGTCAAGGTCAGCTGGTCCGAGTGGATGATCAGCCACACTGGGACTGAGACACGGCCCAGACTCCAACGGGAGGCAGCAGTGTGGAATTTTCCGCAGTGGGCGAAAGCCTGACGAAGAAATGCCGTGTGAAAGTGGAAGGCCATTGTTCCTGAAAGGAAGGGAGGATTGGGAAAGTCCTATTGATTGCTGCTTTCTCCGGACCACCGGGAAAATAAAGACAAGAAGCCATCTAGCTACTAGCTATGGACCCGTAGGTCTGTGGTAAACTACTCATACTTCATCGGTAGGGCAATAGAGTTGATGTAGATGCTCTCCATGGTCGAATCCCCCTCCGGCAAGATGCCGGAAAAGGCCCCAAGATGGGATCTCGCGGAAAAGAGGCTTGCGGCAGTGGAAAAGTATTTTGGTGGACACTTCTGTTGGTTTGGGAATATTTGGGAATTTATATAGCAAACATTAGGGTTGGCGGAGTCCCGTGGGGCCCACAAGCCAGGGGCGTCCCCCCCTAGGGCGCGCCCTGACGGCTTGCGGAGTCCTCGGGACTCTTCTGGCCCCCTCTCCAAGCTCCGTGGATGTCTTATGGTCCAAGAAAAATCATCGTAAACTGTTATTCCGTTTGGACTCCGTTTGATATTCCTTTTCTGTAGAACTCAAAAACAAGGAAAAAACATAAACTAGCACTGGGCTCTAGGTTAATAAGTTTTTCCAAAAAATAATATAAAATATCATAATAATGCATATAAAACATCCAAAAAAGATAATAAAATAGCATGGAACAATAAAAAATTATAGATACGTTAGAGACGTATCACTTACCGGCAAGCTTCCCACTAAACTCCTCACAGACCTCCTCGATGTGTTTCTCCAAGGCATCCTTCTTCTCAGTCAGTTGTGTGACCTTCTCCTCTAGCTTGACCTTCTCCTGAGTGTAGGCACTAATGGTAGGCTTGAGGCCCTTGATCTCCTCCTCTAACTTTCCAACTGAAGCTAGCTTCTCGTCAGCGAGTTTGGTCTTGGTCCTAGCTTCCTTCTGGGACAACGCCAGGTCCTTGTCTTTGTTCTCCAAAGCCTGCTTCATGGTTCCTAAAGAAATAGAAGTCCTGAGCCTCATTACGAGTTGGGTGTTCTCGCTACGAACATCTGCAAGAGCAAAATGATTCGGATCAAAAGGGAAAACAGTATGTAGCTACCAGGCGGAGGGAATAGTTTACCTCCCAGGGCCTTCTTCTCTTGCTCCAGTCGGGCACTCTTGAGCTTCTCGGCCTCCAGATCAATTCAAAGGGATGTCACCTCCTTCTCCATGGCAGCATAATGGGATCCCATCTCACAGGTCCTCTGCAACATGCAAGAAACAGTCAGGCGAAAGACCAGGTAGAGAAACTGAAATACTGAGTCATGAATATCCGGACAGGCACCGAATCGGCCGCGTACTACCGAGTGGAACAAGCTTGACCAGTACCATATCCTGAAGTACCCTGAGGCTACTCACTTGGTCGTACTCCTCCGAGTGGAACAAGCTTGACCAGTACCAAATCCTAAAGTACTCTCAGCTTACCCACCCGGCCGCACTCACCCTCGACAGGAACAAGCTTGACCAGTACCAGATACTGAAATACCCTGAGGCTACTCACCCGGTCGTACTCCTCCAAGTGGAACAAGCCTGAGCAGTACCAAATCCTAAAGTACTCTCGACTTACCCACTCGGCCGCACTCACCCTCGATAGGAACAAGCTTGACTAGTACCAAATCCTGAAGTACCCCCCTGATCTACCCTCGCTCGATTGACCCATGAGTCAACGATGAAGAAAATAGAGGACAACAACACAAGATGTCCTACTTCATTCGGCTGGCTTCAGAGTCAGCAATAAAGGAGTGCCTACCTATTATCTCGCCGACACATGAGTGTCGCCGGGTGACCCGAACACCTAGTGACAGTTGTAAAGACTGCCACCAATTGCCAGCAATCGACGGTAGCCTCGGGGACTACACCCAGTGGGTGCACTCAGCATGCCCCCACCAAAAAGTGACTTGTTGAGCTAAAAAAGACACAAACAGCCTCATGGCGAAACAACCACAAGTTCTAAGACTAACGCTGAGTCTTCCAGTCAACGGTAGCCTTGGGGACTACACCCAGTGGGTGCACTAGGCATGCCCCCACTAGATCATGTCCACTCAACTACGCTCCGGCTAGACTCCGAGTGAACATAAAGAAATTCAACAAAATTTCAAAGACTCCTGCCGACTGACTCCAGTCGATAGGAGCCTCAGGGACTACACCCAGTGGGTGCACTCAGTGTGCCCCCACTGGATCATGAACACCCAGTGGGTGTGCCCTGCGCAAACCCACTGACATAAATTCTACCAAGAGAAGAAGACAAAAAGAGAAACTTCGACTAGAAATCATACTCACAATAGTACTTACTTGGATGTTGATCTGCAGCGCTGTGCCGGCATCATAAGCCTCCTTCAGCCGGTCGCACATCAGCCCCACCTGGATCAGAGCCTCCCTGTCACCCCACCTAATCCTCAGGGACATGGTACATGGGGAAGGAGGTTGTCGGAGTCGACAGTCGCAGGCGCTCGCCTCTGGGCCGGAATCACTGCCGCTTCACTCGGAGGAGCCTGGGCAGAGCCTATAAGCGGTACCACCACTGACAAAGACACCGAGCCACCCTGAGCTTGAGTTCTCGGCCTCATATAGTCTTTGCGGTGGTCTTCGATGGAGAAACGCAGGGACTCGGCAGGGAGAGGTGTCCGTCATTGGCACGTCGACGCTTGGTGCTTCGTCCCTGATAGCGTCTGGATTGGGTGGATCGGCCCTCTCATCGTCGTCTAGCTGAATGACCTCGTCCAGCTAAATAAACCAAGGAGATCATCAAAGTACAGTCGAAGAAGACCTAACCATCCAAATCTGTCAGCACAACGTACCTTTGGAGGTGGCAGCATCCGCCGCATCAGCGTCATTCGGGCCTTGCTTACGAGCCTACGGGTCAGTTGAAGTTGTCGAGGTGTCATTACTACGAGGGTCAAACAACACTTGGTCAGCAACCGAATCAATGCAAAAACGGACAAAGAATTGGTGAGAGCACTCATGTTGAGGCCACGGGCACTGACACCTTGATCCAAGGTACCACGACCTTTCGAGGTTTGGAGGAGATCTGCTTGGGCAACTTGGGCTGCTTCTCCTCTAAACTCCCAGCCTCGGCACGATCATGATTCGAGCTCCGAGTGGTCCGACCAGAGACAGACGGCTGCTGGGACCCACTCGCCTTCCCCTTTGGATCATGCAGCGCCTTGGAGCGGGGTTCCTTAGGAGCCTCATAAGACGGAGAGGACTCCACCTCATCACCCTCATCAAAGCTCTCCTCCTCGTCGCTCTCCTCATCATCATCACTCTCGTCGTCATCGGATTCCTTCGAGTACTGCCGCTCGGTGTCACTCTTGACATCTTCGGGCGACCGATCCACCACCGGGATATTGGATATCATGTTCTGGAACTCCTGAAGAAGCAGACACAGCAGGGCATAAAAATCAGATGCACAGAAAACAACACATCAATGGGTCAAATAAGCAGAAACACCCTACCTCAACAGTTGGCGGGAGCTCTTTCGAGTAAGCTGGCACCATCCTGGCCCCCCACGGATTGTCCCGAGTGGAGGTTATGGCCCGAATCTTGGCTACCACATCCTTCTCGGCGAGCTCCTCCGGGTGCACTTGGGTGGGGTCATTTGGACCCTCATACTGCCACATGGGGTGGGCCTTGGACTGTAGCAGCTAGAACCATTGAGTGGGAAAAGTCTCCAGCATATCCATTCGGTTCACACCTGCATTCACTATCCCGACAAGGGCGGTGGCCAAGATGCCGACCTCCATTTTCTCCTCCTTCGCCACTGCAAGGGACTCGGGAGCCCTCACCCTCTCCGTCGAGTATGGAGGGAGACCCGATTGGTTTGGGCCACTAGGGACATCCCTGCAATAGAACCAGGTCCCCTGCCATCCCTTGACAGACTCGGGAAAGCTCATCTTTGGGAAAGCACTCCCCCCACGAACCTGGATGACCAGGCCTCCACACAACTAGGTGACATAGGTCTTCACGCCGGCTAACGGATCCTTCTTGATGGTCATAGACCGACACGTGAAGATATGCTTGAAGAGCCCCCAATGGGTCGGCAGCCGAGGAAATTCTAGCAGAGGGAGACGAAGGCCGCAAGGTAGATGATGGCATTGGGAGGAAGGTGATGGAGCTGCGCACTGAAGTAGTCAAGGAAAGCTCGAAAGAAGGGATGAGGAGGAATGGAAAAGCCCCGCACGACGTGAGTGACGATCAAAACTCGCTCATCCTCCTGCGGCGCTGGCTCGACCTCGCCCGCACCCGAGCGGAGCCACCCGTCGCGCGAGATGAGCCACATCTCTGCAAGCTCTTCCAGCTAACGCGACGTGACTCACGATGGGATCCAGTCCCCCGATGCGCCTCCCGCAGCCGTGCTGGAGCCGGAGGAGGAAGCCCCCCACCTTCTTTGCCTTCTCTGCTTTCTCCGTGGACCACTTCGCCATTGCCGCATGCTTGAGTGGAAGAGATGAATGGAGGAGTCGGAGTGGGGGAAAGGGGATCTGACGGGCCGACCGCTGCCCCCAAATCTCTTATATCTCCAGACAATATCTTCGGCCAGATCTCCCACCGTAAGTCCCTGGATCGACGGCCCGCGCGGCAGGGCTATGCGCAGAGTAGGTGCAACTCATGGCAGGGACCGTGCGCACAAATCGAGGAGCCACGCCCCCAATTACCGCTTCAGCGCGCGAACACACAAATTCAAATCCCGAGATTTATGGGATGGACTAATCCAATTGATTACCAACGATTCCATTCCTAAAGGACGCACGTCATTCCGACTGACCACCCTTCGCGAGGACCCGTGCACTCGGCCACGTTAAACACCCGACTGAAGTCTTCTTCAGGATCGTTATGTGACGAGCTTGACACCCCTCTATGGGTTCACTTGGCCCTCTCAGTAGGCTCCAAGGTGCATGAATCGTAAACCTGGACTCGTAGGAGGCCTGCGCGGGCGTTCCCCTAGGATAAGGAGTGGCATCTTTGTAGAGAGTCAGACTACATGCTGGCGTCGCCACTCGAGTAGTGATGGCATGCTCTCACTCGGGCCCCTAGTCCATCTCCTCCGAGAGACAAAACGAATGCCACCGGGTTTTTTCTCGACGATCGACAACACCCAGTCATCTGGCTAAACCTAAAGTCCAGAATCCGTTGTGTTTTCATCCAAGGAGCACCAAATCATGGTTCGAAAACATATTCCGAGCGAGCTTGCAGCACTCGGACTCAACCGAAGGGTCGGTTTGTTTGTCCTATGAAACTCCAACCAATTCAGGGGCTAATAATGTGGTCACCTATTGCAAGTAGGGTCAAGGACCCATCATTTGATACCCACATGGGGCCCATCAGCACCATAGGTAGGTCCCTGGACTGTGCCAACATTCGGATGCATACATCAGGGAGTTCACTCAGACGGCTCTGCGGCACTCGGACGATCACACGTCACTCGGCTGATGGACCACCACTCGGACGTAGACGACAGGAGGACGCCATGGGAGCTGCAACGGTCGAGGAATCCTAAGTCATCCACTGAATAGAGTTATAGCTACCGTTACCTGTAAGTGCTATAGTAGAGGCTCATTACACTAGTAATTGTCTCATTCAATGACATTAAAAGCCTCAGCGGCGTGGGAGACATGGGGAAGTAGCGCACTCTATATAAGCCGCACCCCTCTCCATTGCCAGGCACATTCAATCTCTATAATCATACCCCTCAAATCAACGCAAGCCTCAGGGCCTGAGATGTAGGGTTGTTACCTCCGCCGAGAGGGGCCCGAACTCGTTAAACACTGAGTGTTACACGTGCGCCATAGCTAGTATCTGCCCCTTTCGTACCCCTAGTACTCATTGTCAGAATCATAACCCCGACAGTTACACCAAGTGGGTGTAGTCCTCAAGGCTACCGTCGATTGCTGGCAATTGGTGGTAGTCTTTAGAACTGTCTCCGAGTGTGGAGCAGATCCCCACTCGGATTGCATTTTTAACTTAGGCAAAAGCTGGTTCGCAGCCAAGCCTCCGAGTGAGGGACGGATCCTCACTCGGGTTGTCTTTTAACTTTGGCAAAAGCTGATTCGTAGCTAAGCCCACGAATGTGGAGCAGATCCCACTCGGATCGTGTTTTTAACTTAGGCGAAAGCTGGTTCGCATCTATGCCCCCGAGTGTGAAGCAGATCCCACTCGGATTTTATTTTTAATTTGGCGAAAACTGGTTCGCAGCTAAGCCCCCGAGGAGCAGATCCCACTTATATTGTATTTTAACTTAGGAAAAAACTAGTTCGCAAGTAAGCTCCTGAGTGTGGACCAGATACCACTCGGATTGTATTTTTAACTTAGGCGAAAACTGGTTCGCAACTAAGCCCCCGAGTGTGCAGCAGATCTTCACTCGGACTATTTTTTTGTTTTACTTAGGCGAAAGCTGGTTCGCAGCTAAGCCCCAGAGTGTGGAGCAGATCCTCACCCATACTATTTTTTGGTTGACTTAGGCGAAAGCTAGTTCACAGCTAAGCCCCCGAGTGTGGAGCAGATACTCACTCAGACTATTTTTCTTTGACTTAGGCGAAATCTGGTTCGCAGCTAAGCTTTTCTCCTCTGCACCCACTGGAGGTGTGTTAGTTTCTGAATGCAGTTAGCATTGTGTAATAAAATGCAACCGTAGGTCGAACTAGACGATATATGTGAAAATCTATACTTTTATTCATCTAAGTTCATTCGGACTAACTATTACAAAGGAGAAATTTTTATTCTAAGTGTAAAACTTGCGGAGTATATCTGTGTTCCATGCTCTGGGCTCTTCTGCTTCTTTGGCGAAATTGTAGAGCTTGTATGCTCCATTATGTAGGACCTTCGATATGGCGAATGGCCCCTCCCAGGGGGTGCCAGCTTGTGAGGTTTCTGGTGATCCAGTCGGAGGATCATGTCTCCTTCCTGGAAGGCACGCCCTTTGACGTGTCTGTCATGGTAGCGACGTAAGTCTTGTTGGTACAACGTCGATCTTATAAGCGCCAGCTCACATTCTTCCTCCAAAATGTGTAGGCCATCCTACCTTGCTTCTTTAGCTTCAGCTTCCGAGTAAAGAGCCACTCGGGGAGAATTGTGGAGCAGATCACTCAGCAAAACTTCTTCTGACTTGTACACCATAAAGAGTGGGTTGCGATTGGTGGATCGGTTCGGGGTCGTCCACAGGCCCCAAAGGACTGATGGTACCTCGGTCACCCAGGCCCCTGCCGCGTGAGTCAGATCACGCATGAGCCGAGGTTTCAATCCTTGGAGTATGAGCCCGTTCGCCCTCTCGGCTTGCCCATTCGACTGCGGGTGTGCCACAGAGGCGTAATCGATCTGAGTACCTTGGGTATAACAAAACTCGTGAAACTCATCCGAGTCAAAGTTAGACCCGTTGTCGGTGATAATGCTGTGTGGGACTCCGAATCTGAAGATAATCTCCTTGATGAATAGAAGCGCAGTCCAGCTTCTTTATGGGTTTGGCCTCGATCCACTTGGTGAACTTCTCCACTACTACCAGCAGGTGTGTAAAGCCACTCGCCCCAGTCCAAAGAGGGCCAACCATGTCGAGTCCCCAGACGGCGAATGGCCAGGTGAGGGGGATAGTCTTCAGGGCGATCGCCGGCTTGCGTGATTGGTTTGCATAAAACTGTCATCCGACGCATTGGTCGACTATATCGCGAGCGGACTCATTGGCTCATGGCCAATAGAACCCAGATCTTAACGCTTTGGCAACCATGGTCCGAGAGGACGCATGGTGTCCACATGTTCCCGAGTGAATCGCCTGCAG
Source organism: Aegilops tauschii subsp. strangulata (assembly GCF_002575655.3). Taxonomy (NCBI): domain Eukaryota; kingdom Viridiplantae; phylum Streptophyta; class Magnoliopsida; order Poales; family Poaceae; genus Aegilops; species Aegilops tauschii. The sequence continues at coordinate 204,352,048 of NC_053037.3, read as the reverse complement.
AATTTGTTGCCCTTCCTCCAGTGATATGCATTGCTGAGTGACTCAGTCATGCTTTTCTTGTACAGTTGTTCTCCCATGATGGTGAAAGCCTTGGATCGACAGAAGATCTCGAGGGCTTCATCTTCATCCTCTAGGAGCTCCTGTTGGAGCAGGTATGCCAGGTACGGCTCGGTCCACTCAGGAGTGATGACAAGGATCTCTTGGACCAGATCGATTACTGCGGGGATGTCCAATTCAGTCGGATAGGAACGTTCGGCTGGCTGCAGGGGCTCTTCCACAAAAGGATCTTCCTTGATTGTGGGTGAACGCAGGTGTTCTAGGAACACATTCTTGGGTACCATCTTCCGGGTTGTAACCCATTTTGGCGAAATCATCGGCCGCTTGATTCTTGATGCATGGCACGTGATGGAGCTCCAGCCCTTCAAAGTGTTTCTCTAGTTTTCTGACGGCATTGCAATCGCCAGCCATCGCCGGACTTCGGATGTCCCACTCTTTCATGACTTGGTTGACCACTAGGTCCGAGTCACCATAAACTATCAGCTGATGAATTCCTGGAGAAATTGCCATTCGCAGGCCATACAGGAGAGCTTCGTATTCGGCTTCATTCTTGGAGGAGTCGAAGTGAACCTGAAGCACATAACTGAGTCGGTCGCCTTTAGGAGACACCAAGACCACTCCGGCCTCGGAGCCGTGGAGCATCTTGGAGCCATCAAAGAACATCGTCCAGTGTTCGGCAACACTCGGGACGGGTTGCTCTTGCTCAATCCATTCGGCTAGGAAATCTACCAGGGCTTGTGACTTGATGGCTTTCTTAGATTCAAACTTGATGTCCAACGGAAGGAGCTCGATGGCCCACTTAGCCACTCGGCCCGTGGTATCTCTATTGTTCATGATCTCAAACAGAGGGGCATGGCTTACCATCGTGACCGAGTGTCCTTGAAAGTAATGCACCACCTTCTTTGGAGTTAGGTAAATTCCATGTACAAGCTTCTGTTAATGCGGATACATTTGCTTGGAAGGGGTCAAAACTTCGGAGATGTAGTAGACTGGTCGTTGGAGCTTGAAGGTTTTCCCTTGTTCTTCCCGTTCCATAGTGAGGATCGTGCTGACAACTCAGCCTGTGGCCGCGATGTATAAGAGCAAAGGCTCTTTCTTAGCCGAGCAGCTAGCACCGGCTGGGTGGCAAGCAGGGCTTTAACTTCTTGGAATGCGGACTGCGCTTCGGGAGTCCACTCGAAAGAAGACCTGCCGCCCGGGGGTCGGTATGTGGGCTGGGTGTCGGTGATACGTCTCCGTCATATCAATAATTTTTTTATTGTTCCATGCCAATATTATACAACTTTCATATACTTTTTGGCAACTTTTTATACTATTTTTGGGACTAACATTGTGATCCAGTGCCCAGTGCCAGTTCCTGTTTGTTGCATGTTTTTGGTTTCACGGAATATCCATATCAAACAGAATCCAAACGGGATAAAAACGGACGGAGAATTATTTTGGAATATTTATGATTTTTGGGAAGTAAAATCAACGCGAGACGGTGCCCGAGGGGGCCACGAGGCAGGGGGCGTGCCCCAGGGGGGCAGGCGCGCCCTGGACCCTCGTGGGCACCTCGTAAGGTGGTTGATGCCCTTCTTCGGCCGCAAGAAAGCTAATTTTTGGTAAAAAAAATCACGGCGAAGGTTTCAGTCCAATCGGAGTTACGGATCTCCATATATATATACGAAACGGTGAAAGGGCAGCAGAGGAGATCGCAGAAACAGAGAGAGACAGAGAGACAGATGCAATCTCGGAGGGGCTCTCGCCCCTCCCACGCCATGGAGACCATGGACAAGAGGGGAAACCCTTCTCCCATCTAGGGAGAAGGTCAAGGAAGAAGAAGGAGGGGGGCTCTCTCCCCCTCGCTTCCGGTGGCGCCGGAACGCCGCCGGGGGCCATCATCATCACCGCGATCTTCACCAACACCTCCGCCATCTTCACCAACATCTCCATCACCTTCCCCCCTTTATCTACAGCGGTCCACTCTCTCGCAACCTGCTGTACCCTCTACTTGAACATGGTGCTTTATGCTTCATATTATTATCCAATGATGTGTTGCCATCCTATGATGTCTGAGTAGATTTTCGTTGTCCTATCGGTGGTTGATGAATTGCTATGATTGATTTAATTTGCTTGTGGTTATGTTGCTATCCTTTGGTGCCCATCATATGAGCGCGCGCGTGGATCACACCATAGGGTTAGTTGTATGTTGATAGGACTATGTATTGGAGGGCAAGAGTGACAGAAGCTTCAGCCTAGCATAGAAATTGATGCATACGGGATTGAAGGGGGACCAATATATATTAATGCTATGGTTGGGTTTTACCTTAATGAACGTTAGTAGTTGCGGATGCTTGCTAATAGTTCCAATCATAAGTGCATAGAATTCCAAGTCAGGGATGACATGCTAGCAGTGGCCTCTCCCACATAAAACTTGCTATCGGTCTAGTAAAGTAGTCAATTGCTTAGGGACAATTTCGCAACTCCTACCACCACTTTTCCCGACTCGCTATATTAACTTTATTGTGTATTTATCTAAACAGCCCCTACTTTTTATTCACGCACTCTTTATTATCTTGCAAACCTATCCAAAAACACCTACAAAGTACTTCTAGTTTCATACTTGTTCTAGGTAAAGTAAACGTTAAGCGTGCGTAGAGTTGTATCGGTGGTCGATAGAACTTGAGGGAATATTTATTCTACCTTTAGCTCCTCGTTGGGTTCGACACTCTTACTTATCGAAAACTGTTGCGATCCCCTATACTTGTGGGTTATCAAGACCTTTTTCTGGCGCCGTTGCCGGGGAGCAATAGCGTGTGGTGAATATTCTCGTGTGTGCTTGTTTGCTTTATCACTAAGTAATTTTTATTTGCTGTTCTTAGTTGTTTTCTATCTTTAGTTATGGGTAGGAAATGCAAAATACCAAAAAAATTAGTTGTACCTACTGAACCAATGGTTGAAGAACCACTCAAAATCTATCACACTCCTGAAGCTTATTACTTGGATCATCTTCGATCCCTATGTGCTCGTGCTGAAACCCCAACTAGCTTAGTTGAGGGCAAATCTTTAGATGAGCATGCCTGTTATGTGCGACACCGTATATCTGAAAAGGGAAACTTTTGCTGGGTCAAATTCATCGTTTGCAATGCTATGCTTGGAATTTATGTGAAATATATGATTTTACTTGTTGTTCTGAAAACCCTAAGAAACACCTTCCCTATCAATGTGAGTTTAGTGATAATGGAATCGTATCTTCGTATGCTAAGGGTGTTTGTAATTACTATGATGTTCAACAAATTGAAGAATTTGTTGCTTTTAAGGGTGCTTATGAAATTGCTTCTTTGATTGAAAAGTATGGTGCTACTCTTTACAAATCTGAAAATTTTGCCATACTTAAATATTGCTATGATAATTATGCTTCTAATGCCTATGTTGAACCATATATTGAGGACTACTCCGCTGTCCAAGAATAGACTAATATTTTGCAGGAGTTTATGGAAGAAGAAATTGATGAAACTGTGAGCTCATTGGATGAAAAAGATGATGAGGAGAGCGAAGAACAAATGGAGGAAGAGCGGATTAGCTACCCGTGCCCACCTTCTAATGAGAGTAACTCTTCAACTCATACATTGTTTAATTTCCCTTCGTGCTTACCGAAGGATGATTGCTATGATGATTGTTATGATCCCATTGATTCTCTTGAAATATCCCTTTTTGATGATGCTTGCTATGCTTGTGGCCAAGATGCCAATATGAATTATGCTTATGGAGATGAACTTGCTATAGTTCCTTATGTTAAACATGAAATTGTTGCTATTGCACCCACGCATGATAGTCCTATTATCTTTTTGAATTCTCCCAACTACACTATATCAGAGAAGTTTGCTTTTATTAAGGATTATATTGATGGGTTGCCTTTTACCGTTGCACATGATGATTTTCATGAATATAATATGCATGTGCTTGCTGCTCCTACTTGCAATTATTATGAGAGAGGAACTATATCTCCACCTCTCTATGTTTCCCACACGAAAAAATTGCAAGAAACTGTTTATACTATGCATTGGCCTTTACTTTGTGTGCATGAATTGTTCTTTTATGACATGCCGATGCATAGGAAGAGAGTTAGACTTCGTCATTGCTTGATATATGTCGCCTTGCGCTCACTACTAAATGCCAAATCATTTCTAATTAAAATTGGCTTTGATATACCTTGGGATCCGGGTGGATCCACTACTTGAGCACTATATGCCTAGCTTAATGGCTTTCAAGAAAGTGTTGCCAGGGAGACAACCCGGAAATTTTAGAGAGTCATTTATTTCTGTTGTGTGCTTTTATAAAGTTTAGAAATAAAAATAATGTGCCAAGGTTTGCCTTTAGGATGTTTACGATGCTTGTTGGTTTGTGCGGTGCAGGACAAAAACTTTGGCTATAGTGCGCGATTTTACATTTTTTAATGGAACGTCAAATGGTTCTGATTATTTTTGCACTGTATTTATATATAAAATTTTAATTTTTCCTAATTTTGGCAGAATTTTTCAAGTACCATAAGTATGGTGAATGTTCATATTATTACAGACTGTTCTGTTTTAGACAGATTCTGTTTTTGATGCATAGTTTGCTTGTTTTGATGAAACTATCGATTTATATCAGTGGATTAAGCCATGGAAAAGTTATATTACAGTAGACATAATGCAAAACAAAATATGAATTGGTTTGCAACAGTACTTAGAGTAGTTATTTTCTTTATTATACTAACGGATCTTACCGAGTTTTCTGTTGAAGTTTTGTGTGGATGAAGTGTTCGATGATCGAGGAGGTCTCGATGTGAGAAGAAGGAAGAGAGGCAAGAGCTCAAGCTTGGGGATTCCCAAGGCAACCCAAGTAAATATTCAAGGAGACTCAAGTGTCTAAGCTTGGGGATGCCCCGGAAGGCATCCCCTCTTTCTTCAACAAGTATCGGTATGTTTTCGGATTCGTTCCGTTCATGTGATATGTGCAATCTTGGAGCGTCTTTTGCTTTAGTTTTCATTTTCCTTTTATGCACCATGCTGGTATGAGATGGTCCTTGGTTGATTTATAGAATGCTTATTGCCTCGCTTATATATTTTGAGTATGGCTTTATAGAATGCTTCATGTGCTTCACTTATATCATTTGAAGTTTGGATTGCCTGTTTCTCTTCACATAGAAAACCGCCATTTTTAGAATGCTCTTTTGCTTCACTTATATTTGTTAGAGCGTGGGAATATCTTTTGTAGAAAGAATTAAACTCTCTTGCTTCACTTATATCTATTTAGAGAGATGACAGGAATTGGTCATTCACATGGTTAGTCATAAAATCCTACATAAAACTTGTAGATCACTGAATATGATATGTTTGATTCCTTGCAATAGTTTTGCGATATAAAGGTGGTGATATTAGAGTCGTGCTAGTTGAGTAATTGTGAAATTGAGGAATACTTGTGTTGAGGTTTTCAAGTCCCGTAGCATGCACGTATGGTGAACCGTTATGTAACGAAGTCGGAGCATGAGGTGTTCTTTCATTGCTTTCCTTATGAGTGGCGGTCGGGGACGAGCGATGGTCTTTTCCTACCAATCTATCCCCCTAGGGGCATGCGTAGTAGTACTTTGCTTCGAGGGCTAATAAACTTTTGCAATAAGTATATGAGTTCTTTATGACTAATGTGATTCCATGGATTATACGCACTCTCACCCTTCCATCATTGCTAGCCTCTTCGGTACCGTGCATTGCCCTTTCTCACCTCGAGAGTTGGTGCAAACTTCGCCGGTGCATCCAAACCCCGTGATTCGATATGCTCTGTCACACATAAACCTCATTATATTTTCCTCAAAACAGCCACCATACCTACCTATCATGGCATTTCCATAGCCATTCCGAGATATATTGCCATGCAACTTCCATCATCATCATATACATGACTTGAGCATTTATTGTCATATTGCTTTGCATGATCGTAAGATAGCTAGCATGATGTTTTCATGGCTTGTCCGTTTTTTGATGTCATTGCTACGGTAGATTGTTGCACATCCCGGTACACCACCGGAGGGATTCATATAGAGTCATATCTTTGTTCTAGTATCGAGTTGTAATATTGAGTTGTAAGTAAATAAAAGTGTGACGATCATAATTATTAGAGCATTGCCCCAGTGAGGAAAGGATGATGGAGACTATGATTCCCCCACAAGTCGGGATGAGACTCCGGACGAAAAAAAATAAAAAAATAAAAAAAGAGAAAGGCCAAAAAAAGAGAAGGCCCAAAAAAAGGAAAAAAAGAAAAAATAATAAAAAAATGAGAGAAAAAGAGAGAAGGGGCAATGTTACTATCCTTTTACCACACTTGTGCTTCAAAGTAGCACCATGTTCTTCATATAGAGAGTCTCTTGAGTTATCACTTTCATATACTAGTGGGAATTTTCATTATAGAACTTGGCTTGTATATTCCAACGATGGGCTTCCTCAAATGCCCTAGGTCTTCATGAGCAAGCAAGTTGGATGCACACCCACTTAGTTTCAGTTTGAGCTTTCATACACTTATAGCTCTTAGTGCATCTGTTGCATGGCAATCCCTACTCCTCACATTGACATCAATTGATGGGCATCTCCATAGCCCGTTGATTAGCCGTGTCGATGTGAGACTTTCTCCTTTTTGTCTTCTCCACATAACCCCCGTCATCATATTCTATTCCACCTATAGTGCTATGTCCATGGCTTGCGCTCATGTATTGCATGAGGGTTGAAAATGCTAAAGCGCGTTAAAAAGTATGAACCAATTGCTCGACTTGTCATCGGGGTTGTGCATGATGTGAATGCTTTCTGTGGTGAAGATGGAGCATAGCCAGACTATATGATTTTGTAGGGATGAGCTTTCTTTGGCTATGTTATTTCAATAAGACATAATTGCTTGGTTGGTATGCTTGAAGTATTATTGTTTTTATGTCAAAAGATAGACTATTGCTTTGAATCACTCGTGTCTTAATATTCATGCCATGATTAGACATATGATCAAGATTATGCTAGGTAGCATTCCACATCAAAAATTATCTTTTTTTATCATTTACCTACTCGAGGACGAGCAGGAATTAAGCTTGGGGATGCTGATATGTCTCCGTCATATCTATAATTTTTGATTGTTCCATGCCAATATTATACAACTTTCATATACTTTTTGGCAACTTTTTATACTATTTTTGGGACTAACATATTGATCGAGTGCCCAGTGCCAGTTCTTGTTTGTTGCATGTTTTTGGTTTCGCAGAATATCCATATCAAATGGAATCCAAACGGGATAAAAACGGACGGAGAATTATTTTGGAATATTTATGATTTTTGGGAAGTAAAATCAACGCGAGACGGTGCCCGAGGGGGCCACGAGGCAGGGGCGCGCCCCAGGGGGGCAGGCGCACCCTGGACCCTCGTGGGTACCCCGTAAGGCGGTTGATGCCCTTCTTCAGCCGCAAGAAAGCTAATTTTTTGTAAAAAAATCACGGGGAAGGTTTCAGTCCAATCGGAGTTACGGATCTCCATATATATATACGAAACGGTGAAAGGGGAGTAGAGGAGATCGCAGAAACAGAGAGAGACAGAGAGACAGATCCAATCTCGGAAGGGCTCTCGCCCCTCCCACGCCATGGAGACCATGGACCAGAGGGGAAACCCTTCTCCCATCTAGGGAGAAGGTCAAGGAAGAAGAAGAAGGAGGGGAGCTCTCTCCCCCTCGCTTCCGGTGGCGCCGGAATGCCGCCGGGGGCCGTCATCATCACCACGCTCTTCACCAACACCTCCGCCATCTTCACCAACATCTCCATCACCTTCCCCCCTCTATCTACAGCAGTCCACTCTCTCGCAACCCGCTGTACCCTCTACTTGAACATGGTGTTTTATGCTTCATATTATTATCCAATGATGTGTTACCATCCTATGATGTCTGAGTAGATTTTCGTTGTCCTATCGGTGGTTGATGAATTGCTATGATTGATTTAATTTGCTTGTGGTTATGTTGTTGTCCTTTGGTGCCCATCATATGAGCGCGCGCATGGATCACACCATAGGGTTAGTTGTATGTTGATAAGACTATGTATTGGAGGGCAAGAGTGATAGAAGCTTCAGCCTAGCATAGAAATTGATGCATACGGGATTGAAGGGGGACCAATATATATTAATGCTATGGTTGGGTTTTACCTTAATGAACGTTAGTAGTTGCGGATGCTTGCTAATAGTTCCAATCATAAGTGCATAGAGTTCTAAGTCAGGGATGACATGCTAGCAGTGGCCTCTCCCACATAAAACTTGCTATCGGTCTAGTAAAGTAATCAATTGCTTAGGGACAATTTCGCAACGCCTACCACCACTTTTCCAGACTCTCTATATTAACTTTATTGTGTCTTTATCTAAACAGCCCCAACTTTTTATTTACGCACTCTTTATTATCTTGCAAACCTATCCAAAAACACCTACAAAGTACTTCTAGTTTCATACTTGTTCTAGGTAAAGTAAACGTTAAGCGTGCGTAGAGTTGTATCGGTGGTCGATAGAACTTGAGGGAATATTTATTCTACCTTTAGCTCCTCGTTGGGTTCGACACTCTTACTTATCGAAAACTGTTGCGATCCCCTATACTTGTGGGTTATCAGTCGGCGTCCCCAGACTTGCCTGCCTGTGGCCCACGGCGTGGCTCCACCCGCGGCCCTGTACGGCCCGTCTTCACCAGCAAACACTCAAGACCCTCGCGAGGGGCGAAGCCTCGTGAGGCGAACGATGCAAGACCTCCTCGGGGGCGGCCTCGCCAGGCTGGCTCTCAAGGGGCGGAGAGATTAAGGCAAGGGGCACCTCGCGAGGTTCCCGTGACGTAAGCCATGACGACCGGGGCCAGGCGGGCGCCAGCGCGCAGTGTCCTCGTTTCCTATTTGGTGCTAAAGAGGCAAGCACAGGCGAGGAGTCGCGAAGCATCAGGCAAAGGTTTCCATATCAGTGCAACGAGACCAAGACCAGCAGGACGGCAGGACGGAGGTCACCGTGGAGCCCAAGACGGCGTCACCACCAGAGCCTTTGGCAGGCGAAGACCACCTTTAGTTAGGATAACTTGTGCTAGTTGTCTCCCTTCGAATTTGGCCTTTGTGGCATCCCTTCCTGCTCAATATTTGGGAATAGGACCAGGACCCCTATAAATAGGACTAGCCACCACCTTAGCAAGGGGACGGATCATTGAGACCACCAGCCACCTCACAAGCTCACCAAGCACAAGAACACCTCTCCTCGGGATGCTGTTCTTCCCTTGTAACTATTCATCCTCAGGCCAAGAGGCAATGCACCACACCACACTAGAGTAGGGTATTACACCACATCGGTGGCCCGAACCAGTATAAACCTTGCATCTCTTGTTCTGCGAGTCCGACGCATTGGGCTTTGAGATCGCGGTGAGGGCGTGAGCTAGGTGGAGGAGAGATCTTCGTGCGCACCCCAGTGTTCGGACCTCAAGGGTTTTTCCGGAACCCGAAATACGACATTTGGCTTTCCTTTCGTCGATCCATGCTCCATCACCGCAGCACCTTGCCCCCATGGCCGGCGCTGCTCTTCCGGCTGCGACGAGCAGATGCCCGTGGCGGGGCCAGGGGGCTCCGAGCCTAGGCCCCCGCTTTGCGACGGGTGCAGTGGCCACCCAAGTTCAAGCCAGAGATGCCCCCACGTTATGACGGCATGGTGGACCAGCCGGCCTTCCTGCTGGCGTATGAGGAGGCCGTCCTGAAGGCCGGGGGCAACGACAAAGTCATGGACAACTAGCTTCCCATGGCCCTCGCTGGTGCACCGCGCGCCTCGCTACTCAACCTCCCAGGATCCACGGTGACATCTTGGGAGGAGCTGCGCAGCCTCTTCATTGCGCGCTTCGCGGCACCGGCGCTCCCCGGCATTGCGGCCCTCCTCGGCGGCTCGCAAGCACCGCCCTCGGGTCGTCACACCAAGCCGTTCCTTCGCCAGATCGGCGCCGCCTCCGTACGGCAGGGGGCTCCCCCGGATTGGGCGGCGCCCAAGGCCGACCTGACCTTCGACTCGGGGGATCACCCAGTCACCACCGTCGGCTCGGGCGTGCTCCCAATGCTTTGCATGCCCACCATCTGCAGCATAGCCGTCACCAAGACCCTCATCGACGGTGGCGCCGGCCTCAACGTGCTCTTTGTGGAGGCTTTTAGCCTCCTTCACGTACCGCTTGAGCGGCTCCGCCCCAGCAAGCCCTCCTCCGGGGTCGGCGGCGGCTCCTCCAACCCCCTGGGGTAGATCCGTCTCCCCGTGACCTTCGGCACACGCGACAACTACCGCACCGAGCTAATCGACTTCGACACCGCCCGCATCGACCTACCGTACAACTTCATCCTCGGGTACCCGGCGCTGGCCCAATTCATGGCAGCTACTCATCCTGCCTACAACCTCATGAAGATGCCAGGGAGCAAGGGCGTCCTCACCATGGTCGGAGACACCAAGGAAGCCTTGGCGGCCCTCAAACTCACTTTCAGGGCCACGGCGGCAGCTTGCCCAGCCGACAAGGCCGTACCAAGGACCAAGGGGGCTGTGCCGGCCAAGAAGAAGCAGCTATTCACTCAAGGTCAAGCCAAGACGAAGCAAATACCGGTCGACGAGGACGGGGCCTCAGGCGCCACCTTTACTATAGGCGTCAACCTCACCCAAGATCAAGAAAGGGAGTTGGTGGACTTCCTGCAGGCGAACAAGGAAGTGTTTGCCTGGGAGCCCAAGCAGCTAGTTGGGGTCCCGAGAGGAGTGATTGAGCATCATCTGAAGGTATGCCCCAATGTGCGCCCTGTGAAGCAGAGGGCGAGGCGACAGTCCACGGAGAAGCAGTCTTTCATCGTCCAGGAAACCCACAAGCTGGAGGCAGTAGGTGTCATTCGCGAGGTCCGGTACCCAGAGTGGCTGGCAAACCTGGTCGTCGTGCCAAAGAAAGGAGGGAAGGAGTGCATGTGTGTCGACTTCACCAACCTCAACAAGTCATGCCCTCAAGACCCATTCCCGCTACCGTGCATCGACCAGTTTGTCGACTCCACCACCAAGTGCGACCTGCCATGTTTCCTGGATGCGTTCTCGAGCTACCACCAGATCAAGATGGCGGTGGAAGATGTGGAGAAAACGGCTTTCTTGACCCCGTGCGGGGTATACTGCTACACTTGCATGCCATTCGGACTGCGCAACGCGGGAGCAACCTTCCAGCGGCTGATGCACATCGCCTTGGGACGGCAGCCCGGGAGAAACGCTGAGGCTTACGTCGACGACATTGTGGTGAAGTCTCGGGAGGTGAGAACTTTGATTCAGGACCTGGAGGAGACCTTCGCGAGCCTGCGCCAGGTGGACTTCCGGCTCAACCCGGAGAAGTGCGTGTTTGGTGTCCCTTCCGGCAAGCTGCTGGGCTTCCTCGTGTCGCACAAGGGGATCGAGGCCAACCCGGAGAAGGTCATGGCAATCGAAGACATGAGCCCACCACAAACCCTCAAGGAGATGCAGAAGCTTGCAGGCTGCATGACTTCGCTGGGGCGCTTCATCTCCAGGCTGGGGAGCGCGCCTTGCCGTTCTTCAAGTTGATGAAGAAGAAGGGTTCGTTCGAGTGGACCCCCGAGGCCGACCTGGCATTTCAAGACCTCAAGAGATACTTGACCAGCCCGCCGGTGATGGTGGCACCTCGTCCTCTCGAGCCCTTGGTACTCTACCTGTCTGCCACACCCCACTCCGCCAGCGCGGCGCTGGTGGCCCTCGGAGAGGAGCGCCAGGTCGAGGGCCCGCCAAGTGGAGCCGCCAAGCCGGACGAGGCAGCGCAACACCAAGGCGATGCTCCTGAGACAGCGGCAGGCCCGGCAAGTCATCAAGCCCCTGAAGCTGGAGATCCACAGGAAACACCTCAGTCCCCGGGAGCCAAAGACTCCGTCAGTTCTCCCGCCCTAGTGAGCACCCGGTGTACTTCGTCAGCACAGTGCTACGAGATGCGAGAGCGCGATCCCCCATGCCTCAGAAGCTCTTGCTCGCGCTCCTGATGGCCTCGCGCAAGCTGCGCCACTACTTCCAGGGTCACCCCATCAAGGTCGTCTCAGCTTACCTGCTGGAGAGAGTGCTCAAGAGCCCCAATGCTGCGGGGAGGGTTGGCGAATGGAACATCGAGCTGCAAGCGTTTGACTTGGAGTTCAGCACAACCAGGGTCATCAAGGGGGCTGCGCTCGCCGACTTTGTGGTAGAATGGACCGACACCCTGGAACTCGAAGCAGGCGAGAACCGATCCCTCTCGCCAGGGAGTGAAGCGCCGGATGGCTGGGTCATGTACTTCGATGGCGCGTTCGCACGCCAGGGCGCGGGGGCTGGAGCTGTGCTCATCTCGCCCACTCAGGACAAGCTTTACTACGCCGTGCAGCTCTACTTCCAGCGGGGCGAGAAGGTCTCCAACAACATCGCAGAGTACGAGGGCCTCATCGCCGGCCTCAAGGCTACGGTGGCCCTGGGGGTGAAATGCCTTACCATCAAGGGCGACTCACAGCTTCTCGTCAACTTCTCCAACAAGGTATACGAGCCGAGGGACGAGTACATGGAGGCATACCTCGCGGAGGTACGCAAAATGGAAAAGCAGTTCTTGGGACTAGAATTGCAGCACGTGCCCAGTGGCACCAACAAGGAGGCCGACGACATCGCCAAAAGAGCATCCAAGTGACTGCCCCAAGAGCCTGGCGTCTTCGAGGAGCGGCTCTTCAAGCCGTCGGCAGCACCTCCGCTTTTGAGGCCGGTGCCGCCTCGGGAGGAGCTTCCCCAACCACCTGCCTCGGGAGCCCCGGCCTGCGGCCCAACCTCAGGAGCGCGCCTACTCCTGGCGCTCGAACCTCAGGAGGGGTGCTGGACCAAGGAATTCAAGGAATAACTGACACAAGGGGCGCTGCCGGAGAAGGAGGAGGACGCGGAGCGCGTGGCCCGACAGGCTACGGCGTACTGCATCCAGGACGGTGAGTTATATAGGAAGCGGTCGAATGACGTTACCCTACGTTGTATCTCCAGGGAACAGGGGAAGGAGCTGCTAGCTGACATACACGGCGGAGACTGCGAGCACCACTCGTCTTCACGAACCCTCGTCGGCAAGGCATTCCGCAGCGGGTTCTACTGGCCTACGGCGCTCAACGACACAACTGAGCTGGTGAAGTCCTGCGAGGCCTGCCAATTCCACGCCAAGCAGATCCATTAGTCGGCTCAGGGCCTCCAGACCATTCCGCTCTCGTGGCCATTCATAGTCTAGGGGCTGGATATCTTAGGCCCGTTCCCCCGAGTGCATGGGGGCTACCGCTACCTCTACGTCGCCATCGACAAGTTCACCAAGTGGCCCGAAGTAGAAGCTGACCGCACCATCCCGGCCGGATCCGCGGTCAAGTTCATCAAGGGTCTCGTGAGTCAGTTCGGGGTCCCCAATCGCATCATCACCGACAACGGCTCACAGTTCACTAGCAATCTCTTTAAGACATATTGTGCTAACCTTGGAACGCAGATCTGCTACGCTTCGGTGGCACACCCCAGGAGCAATGGTCAGGCCGAACGCGCCAACGCGGAGGTCCTGAGAGGCCTCAAGACCAGGACCTTCAAGAAGAGGCTCGAGGCCTGCGGCAGGGGCTGGCACGACGAGCTCTAGTCAGTGTTGTGGTCCATCCGCACCACCGCCACCAAGCCAACGGGCGAGACCCCATTCTTCCTCATACGGAGCAGAAGCGGTTCTCCCTCACGAGGTCAAGCATCGCTCCGCGCGGGTCCTCGCGTTTTATGAGACGCGGCAGGACACCATGCGGTGGATGGACCTTGTGCTGGGGGAGGAACGCCGCCGTGAAGCCACGCTTCGAGCGGCAAGATACCAGCAGGTGTTGCGGCGGTATCACTGCCGCAGCATCCGCTCCAGGACGCTCGAGGTGGGTGACCTCGTCCTAAGGCGGGTGCTCTCCAGGGAAGGGCTGCATAAGCTTTCACCCATGTGGGAGGGCCCGTTTAGGGTCGCCCACGTCTCCAGGCCAGGCGCCGCGCGCCTGGAGACGCCGGACGCGGTCCCCCTCCAGAACGCCTGGAACATCTAGCACCTCCGGAAGTTCTACCCATGAAGCAAGGTCTGGTGCGTGTGAAGCAAGGCCTAGTGCCTGTGAAGGTCTCCGCTCGTGACACTCTCACGTAATAATGAGTGGGGCTGTACATGCCCCGGAGTCTCAGGAGTGCCGCCCTCGGGCCTCGGGGGCTCCCTCCCACGTCCTAGTGGCAGCACTTAGCTCCGCGATGGTGAGAAGACAAGAAGACTAGACTAGGTGCCGGACGCGGCTTTTCATTTGCTTTCCGAAGTTGGCTTGCCCCTCTTTAATGAAATTTGCTTTCTGGTGTTCCTTGTCGGCTTGGTTCCATTGCCTTTTGCCTCCTTTTCTGCCCTCGGTTCCTCGTTTTGACCCGTACTCTCCCTTGCGTGCCTCGTGAGGGGGCTAGACAGGCCCTCGTGAGCGCTTTTTCCTGTTCTTCGCGAGGCACCCTCGCTCGAGCTCGCAAGCTGGTGCACCTCTCTCAATTCATGCCCCTCAGGTACCACGGTGCGAAGCGCTGGGTCGTGGCCGGCCACGCCTACGACCGAGGCTCGGAAGAATAAGAGTTTTCTAACGAATTTTTGCAGTTCCTAGACGCCTCCCAAGCCAAGGAGGCCCCGCCAGATACTGGGAAATGCGCGCCTCACGAGGCGGAGACTACTTCAAGCGCGTCAAGCTAAGTTATTCCTACGCGCCTACATAAAACGATGCTGCAACATGACACAGGAACGATAAACATAGCATAGCAACTTGGAAATCATAGTTGTTGCACGCCCCAGCGGGGCCCCATACTTGTCTCTCTCTTAATGTAGGAAGGAAAGAAAGAATGAAACAAAAGTGGCACTTGCTCCCGCGGCAGTTCGCGAGGATGGGCCCATGGCGCTCTCCTGAGCTCAGCCAGACCCCTCCTCGCGCTTCACTGGACCGCGGCGACGAGACGACCTGTTGCCACCCTCGAAGCGGGCGCGGCGGTGTGGTGGCTGATCGTAGCCGCCGCTGCTGGAGCTGTCGCCGGAAGAAGAGTCGCCGTAGCTGGACGAGCCATGGCCGGCGCCGAGGGCACGCCCGCCTTCACCCTCGTCGCGACCGTCGCCGACACTAAGCACCTCACCGCCGTCGTTGTCCTCAGGGCAGCACCTGACGCAGCGGCCATCTTCCCCGAACACCCTCACATAGAGGGTCGCGTTGCCATCGTACTTGAAGTGGAGGGAGCACCGCCGGCCCAGGCCACGCGCGCGGGCAAATGTCTGCCAGCCGCGGGCTAGGGTTGTGTTACCTGCGACGGAGACCTCGACCGCGACCCATGAAGCCTTGCTGCAGCAGCCGTCCGCCTGCAGCCAGAGACCGCCTAGACTCGTGGCTGGCAGCTCGCCGGGAAAGAAGCGCGAGAGCTGACTCCAAGTACCGGTCTGGTTCTCTGACCACACGACGAACTCCGGCAGCACCTCCGCCGAGTGGAAGCGCGGCCTCGGCACGCCTCCCTTCACCGACGGGGCTGCCACGACCTGGGCGACTCCCACCGTGCGAAGAGGCACCACCACGGCCGCGAGGGGCCACGACGGGGGTCGCGGTGTGCTTGCGGGGACGGCTGCGCCCCCTCTTGGGCGGTGGTGAGCCGGGCCCCTCCTGGCGGGCCTTCCCCTTCTCTGTGGCCGAAACCTCCTCGCAGGCGCCATGGGTGTCGCTGCCGGCAGTGAAGCAAGGGAGAAGAAATGAGCAGAGCAGGAAGAGATGAGCGACGGGGGCTCCGCCCCCTCCTCATTTATAGCGGAAGAAGGCCAACCGGCGACCCCCACGATCACAGGTAATGATGATTTTTCTCTGCATGCAGCAGGGACTCATCAAGTCGGGCAGTTGTTGAGGCAGCGTGGGGAAGCGGAGACGCCCACGTCCAATCAATCACCATGCGTCAAGCGAGGCCGCAGGCTATTGGGGCCCGCGGCGCTCCGCACTTGCCCTTTGGCTTCGCCTCCAAGCCAAGTCCGAGTGTGCCTTGGGCCCGGGGGTTACTGTCGGCATCCTGGGAACGGGGGTCCCCAGACTTGCCTGCCTGCGGCCCACGGCGTGGCTCCACGCGCGGCCCTATACGGCCCATCTTCACCAGCAAACACTCAAGACCCTCGCGAGGGGCCAAGCCTCGCGAGGCGAACGACACAAGACCTCCTCGGGGGCGGCCTCGCCAGGCTGGCTCACGAGGGGCGGAGAGATCAAGGCAAGGGGCACCTCGCGAGGTTCCCATGATGTAAGCCATGAGGACCGGGACCAGGCGGGCGCCAGCGCGCGCAGTGTCCTCGTTTCCTCTTCGGTGCTAAAGAGGCAAGCGCAGGCGAGGAGTCCCGAGGCATCAGGCAAAGGTTTCCATATCAGTGCAACGAGACCAAGACCATCAGGACGGCAGGACGGAGGTCACCGTGGAGCCCAAGACGGCGTCACCACCAGAGCCTTTGGCAGGCGAAGACCACCTTTAGTCAGGATAACTTGTACTAGTTGTCTCCCTTTGAATTTGGCCGTTGTGGCATCCCTTCCCGCTCAATATTTGGGAAGAGGACCAGGGCCCCTATAAATAGGACTAGCCACCACCTTAGCAAGGAGACGGATCATTGAGACCACCAGCCACCTCACAAGCTCACCAAGCACAAGAACCCCTCTCCTCGAGAGGCTGTTCTTCCCTTGTAACTATTCATCCTCAGCCCAAGAGGCAATCCACCACACCACACTGGAGTAGGGTATTACACCACATCGGTGGCCTGAACCAGTATAAACCTTGTGTCTCTTGTTTTGTGAGTCTGACGCGTTGGGCTTTGAGATCGCGGTGAGGGCGTGAGCTAGGTGGAGGAGAGATCTTCGTGCGCACCCCAGTGTTCAAACCTCAAGGGTTTTGCCGGAACCCGAAATCTGACAGTGGGTGGTCTGACTGATCAAAGGTCACTGGCGTCTTGGTCCATTCGAGATATTTGGTGACAGTCGGAACTTCCCTGTTGACCTCTCGAGGCGACTCCTGCTTTCAACGTCGGCGAAGATCATCAAGACATTCTCGACGTTGGCATACCCAGAAGTACCCTTGCCTCTATCATCGTCATCCTCATCCTTGTCCCTAGAGGAATCCTGCCACATCTCTTGCTTCAGGAGCCGACACCCCGAGTGATGTGTTTCGAAAAAATTAAATTGCCCTCCTCATCGTTCTTCGTATGGATCTGGGAAGGTTGGTCGAGGATGTCGCTCTTCATGGTGACTTGCTTTTCCCCCTTCTAATCTTTCTTCAGCTTTTGGGAGCTATTTTCGCCTTGGCCAGTCAGAGCCGCGGCCTCGGCGCTCCCTCCTGCATCCGCCTTCTGCTTGTGCTTCTTGCCCTTGTTTTATGACTGATGAGCATCGCCTGCCCGGTCCTTAGTTGGTCCAGCCTCGGCGAAGCCAATCAAACTCTGAATTGTGGCTCTCCATTCGTCCATCTGATCGGCAGCCGGTGGGAACCTCAACAGTGGTTGGGCCCGCGCCATGGCCTCTGTAGCGATACTTGGCATCGCGACGATGATGTAGATCGCACCGTCGCCCGTCTTCTGATGGTGCCGGTGGCGACTGCGTCGCGCCCTCATTGTTGCGAGCCAGCCACTTGGATGGCACGGTGATGCGGTGAAGGCGCTTGAGGGCCAGTGGCTCCATTGGGCTCAGTGGTTGGGTCAACCCGCTCTGGGGAAGGCGCACGTGCCATGGCGGCGCCTGTGGCGGGGGCGGCCGGAGGGCGGCGATTCACCCCAGACCGGGCGGCACCACTGTGCATGTGCCCTTCGGCGAGGGGAAGAGGTACAGATGGAATAACCCCTTCGCTCATACCTCGTGGAGCATGACCACTGGGGTGATGCTGATGCTGCTTTCCTCCGGTGCCTCTCGCTCTTATTTCTGCCATGGGCGAGGTGGTGACAATGCCACCTGCGTCGCCCGCGTGCCCCGCAGCGCCCATATCCCCCTGCGCCTCCGCGTCCCCCACAGCTTTGGTGGCCGTGGGAGGCGGAGCCTTCGATGTGGACGGGTGAGCTAAAGCACCGGGTTTCTTCTTGGGTGCCATAGATGATGGAGCCTGTCGGTGTTCTGGGAACCAGGGTACCCAGACTTGCCTGTCTGCGGCCCACGGCGTGGCTCCATCGACGGCCTGGTACGGCCCATCTTCAGCATCAACAACACAAGAGCCTCGCGAGGGGCCAAGCCTCGTGAGGCGGATGACGCCAAGACCTCCAGAGGGAGCGGCCTCCCTAGGCCGGCTCCTCAGGAGCGGAGATTCCTATGCAGGTACTCACCTCGCGAGGGAGACGACGCCAAGACCTCCGGAGGGAGAAGCTTCCCTAGGCTGGCTCCCGAGGAGCGGAGATTCCTATGCACGCGCCCACCTCATGAGGTTGAGGTGACGCATGCCATGACGACCAAGGCCAGGCGGGCGCCAGCGGGTGCAGTACAACAGTTTTCCTCTTTGGTGCTAAAGAGGCAAGCGCAGGTGCAGAGTCCCGAGGAATCAGCCAAAGATTTCCATTTCCGTGCTACAAGACCAAGACCGCCAGGACGGCAAGACGGAGGTCATCGCCGAGCCCACCACGATGTCACGACCAGAAGATTTGCAGGCGAAGACCACCTTTTGCCTGGATAAGATGTACTCTTTATCTCCCTTCAAACTTGGCCGTGGCGGGATCCCTTCACGCCTTCATTTTGGGAGAAGAGGACTAAGGCCACTATAAATATAGCTTAGCCACCACCATGGAAGGGGATCGATCCATCCAAACCCTCACCAGCCCACACCAATGCAAGAACAGACCTCCTGAGGTAGTTCTTCATGTTTACTAGTTCATCCCCAGCCCACCTCAACGCTAATCCACCACAAACCAGGAGTAGAGTCTTGCACTGCAAGGTGGCCCGAACCAGGGTAAATTTCCGTGTCTCTTTCCTTTCCCAAGCATCGAGCTAGGCCGTGAGAGCAACGAGTTAGTAGGCTGGGGAGATTGAGTTCTTCGCACGCACCTGTAGTTTGAATCTTTCTTGGGTCTGCGGAGCCCCGAATCCGACATTTGGCGCGGCAGGTAGGGGTGCGTCGAAGATTCACCTCCTCGTCTGTTGTACCTCACCCTCGCAATTCGGTTACCATGGTGGGCGTCGCTCCACTGGCCAGGCCACCGGGTACATCAAGGAGCGCCACGGGCCACCGGGCTTTCTCCCCCACCCTGCAGCAGGTGCGATGGCCGCCAAAGTTCAGACCGGAGCTACCGACTCCATACGATGGCGCGGCGGATCCGGCATGGTTTCTCCAGGCGTATGCGGAGGCTGTCTGGGCAGCCGGCGGCGACGACAAGGTCATGGCGAATTGGCTTCCCATAGCCCTTACGGGTGTGCCGCGCGCTTGTCTCCTGGGCTTGCCCGAGTCTTCAGTGGCCTCCTGGGAAGAGCTGTGTGGCCTCTTCATCGCGCGCTTCCCGGCACCAGCGCCCATGCTGTCACAGCCCTCCTTGGCGGCTCGCAAGTGCCGGCCTCAGACCGCCACATCAATCAGTTCTTCCGAAGTAGCGTGCAGCGGGGAGCCCCCGGGCTGGGTGGCGCCTAAGGCCGACCTCACCTTCGACTCAAGGGACCGCCGCAGGACCACAGTCGGCACTAGCGCGCTCCCTATGCTCTGCGCCCCCACCATCTGCAATGTGGCAGTCACTAGGACCCTCATCGACAGCGGCGCTGGCCTCAACGTCCTCTCCGTGGAAGCGTTCGGCCTGCTTCATGTGCCTTACGGCCGGCTCCTCTCCACCAAGCTGTCACACCCTGATTTTCATGCCACTACACTTAAGCTAATAATCATGCTAAAATATGGTTTCACAAAAACTTTTGAGTGTTTTGAACTTTGCTTGATTGGATTTTTTATTGTTGTTTGCAAGTGCTCTAAAAATCAAATAAATCCTCAAACTCTTATACTCCTTCTCCTTGAGCCAAAACTTTGTCCAATGATCATGCCATGTGTATAGGACATAATATTATTTTCTTACAAAAATAATTTGGCCAAAAAGTATTTTCTAAATTAGGTTTTCCAAAAACCCCTGAATTGAGGCTTGAACTACAAGTACTTAATCTAGGGCATGAAAATCTTTCAAAAAGTATATTTGAATCCTATTAGATATAGGACTCCCTAAAACCACAAAACTATAATTTTAAAGGTATTTTGCTATTTTATTTAAAGGCTTTTTATTTAGGCCATAAATGGTCTTTAATAGGTTAAAATTATTTTAATGTTTCAAAAATATTTGAGAAAATTTAGGGAAACTCACTGGACATATATTTACCATATATATGAGTTTCAACACATCGTCATGTTCAAAATATTGGACAAAACCCTCCAAACCCATTTCTGCTCATTTCAAGTATTTGAAATATTTCTATAAGAAATATCTTCAAATAAATCCAGGAAACTTCTAGCAAGTAACACATGCCTAATGTGATGATCTTGCCAAGTTTCATTCCCATCCAAATAGTTTTGGTACACAAAAGTGCCCCAAAACTCTCTTTGACCAGATCCAAGTTTGAACAACTTTACATTGCCAAGTGTCTCCTTTTGATCTGAATTTTTGTGGACATGTTCAAATCCTAAAATGATGAGACTACACCAAGTGGTGCATCAAGGAGAAAAGATTTAAATGACTAAATCTTGGAAAATCCATTTCTGTTGATTTCTAGGGTTTGCCAAAGTTACATTGGAAACTTTCTTCAAATGGGCTCAAAATTGGTGATCAGCCTTATTTCCATGCACTATTGGATCCGGTTAATTATGATATCAATTGGAATCCATTTGCTTGACAAAACTACCATCAAACACCTTCTGGTAATTTTTCAAAAATGTTGTTTTCACTTCTTTCCTTGTTCTTCTTAAGCTCAACTTTTTACCAGAGCTTATCCTAGTCCTCTTCTACCTCCAGTAATAAGCTCCAAACCTCGCTCAATAATTGAGGAGGGTGAAACCCTGGTTTACCCCTTCCTTTTCACCAAGGCAGCACCTCTTTTCCCTCCCCCTTCTTTCATGGACTTGCCTTAGCTATTAAGCTTCATGGAGAATCTCGGAAACTCCCTGGAGCTAGTGGACAGGCTTGGCCACGCGCAGGATGCCATTTGCATGCCATGGCAGCCAATGGCCGCGCTCTGGAGCAAGCTACAGTGCACCCAGCACTGTAGCTCCATCATCCCGAGGCCATCCGACGACCTTGGCCGCCGGAAACGTGTCCCCCGAGGCCGCGTCAGCGTGCATGACACGCCTAGCTGTTGGGCCCCTCCTCCCTCGCCCTCCTTTGCCCCCGTCGAGCTCACCCGAGCGCCGCCTGAGCTCACCAGTCGCTGCACTCGTGCGAGACCTCCTCTGACCTCACCCGCTCCCCCTCTCACCTCCCTCGCTCTTGGAAGAACTCCACGAGCCCCACTGACCCATCCGGGGCCCCTCCCTAGGCCGCCATGGCGATTTCTGCGGATGCCCGTGAGCTTGGCTCACGGTGCGCCATGGCCTCGCCTGATAGGGCCTCCCCGGGTCTCTCCCTCATCTCTAGTCTCTCTCTCCCTCTCCCCTAGTCGTGCTGGACCAGCCCTCTCTCTCTCTCCCAAGTCCCCTATCCACCACCACGGTCAAAGCATCGCCGTTGGCCGCCGCCAAAATTCGCGATGCCCCGAGCTCCTCCGCGGGTGCGAAGCACATGGACGGGATCGCCGCACCGCGCTGGGTCCGACGGTGTGCTGGGCACCGTCATAGGTGACCGGAGCCGCCGGGGCGGGCGCCGGCGCCGCTCGGCCACGCCTCCCCTGTCGCTCCTCTGCCTCAGGCGCGAGGTAGGGGACGACCACCTCGCCAGCTGGCAGGGGGGCCCGTCTATCAGTGGCCGTGGGCACCGAGCCAGCCCACCGGTCGGGATAAGTGGAAACGGCTTTGGCCGAAACCGCCTAGCTGCCGCGAAGACGTACTCACGTTGGTACGCCTTCGGCGTCACCCCTGTCCACGCGCAGCTGAGCTGCTGGGCTATTACGTCCTGCGTGCATTATAGGTATAACTCCTTCTCCTTTTTCTTTTTCTTTCTCCAGAGATTTGTAAAATCTCCCAAATATTCATATTAGCTCCAAATTTGATGATTCAAATTTCTAGTAGTTCCTAAATTCATGATCTATCACAGGGTTGTATTTGCGCATTTTTTCAGAAAAATTTCCTTCATATATATTTATGAAATCCCATTTTTCCATTTCTGTGATAAACTTTAGAAAATCACAGAGAGCCAATTGTTGATCCAAATGCCATGATTCAAATTCCTATATACTTATAAGTTCAAAGCTTAGTTTTCGAACATTTTTACGTATACTTTCTGTGCCACATGAAATGTTGGTCCATTTTTCCATTTATTGCCAACTTTGCAAATTCATAGGAAAATCATTTGAACTCCAAATCCAGTGAAACCAACTCCTAGATGCTTATAAAATCATTCCTTGTTAGATGAGTGCCTTTTCTCATTTTTCAAAATAATTCTTCTGTACACTTCTTGCAAGTCCACTACTCTCTTAATTCCATCATATTGAAATATTCAAAGGAATCCATTGATCCACTTCCAATGAAATCACTTTGGCCATTCCTCATATGAATAGAGGTATCCTAGAAAAGTCCAACTCACATTTTTAGAGCACCTTTGTTTTTGCCTTGTTGTGTTACTTACTGTGATTGCTTTCGACGATAGTTGACGAAGTAGAGGGAGTACTCGGAGTTGGACTAGAGATATATGAAGACCTCGAATACTTTGTTGAGCCAGGCAAGCAGCCCTTTGAACATGATGAACCCTTTTAATCATAATTGCATTTCTTTCCATGATTGTTGAATGCATGATATCTTGAATGGCAGCCTTGCTAGGTTTGCCTTCATTGCATACCCCATTGATACTTGCATTGTTCATTACTCTATCCTTGTTTTAGAGTTGTGTTGGTGGGTTGTAGAAATATGCTATTGTAGTTGGCTAAGCAAAATGGGTCAGAGTTATGCATGGTAAGGAACAAGTGCGGTTTGACATACATGCAAATAGCCCCAGTGGGTGCCACTAATGCCCCTAGGAGATGATGATGAACTAGGTCACTACTTGGTGGAGACGTAGTGTGCTGAGGCTTGATGAAAGTGTTGCTTATAGAGACGGATTAGATTTAAGATTTGTTAACCATGCCAACCCTACATGCGCAACCACTCTACCCTTATATGGGAAAGGGCATTATTGATTACCTAGTTCGTGCTAACATTGATGCATGCATTACTAGTGACGGGAGTGGCGTGGTCACTGTGACGCCCCCGATTCAATCGTACACCAATCATACACGCAAACGTGTACGATCAAGATCAGGGACTCACGGGAAGATATCACAACACAACTCTAAAAATAAAATAAGTCATACAAGCATCTAATACAAGACAGGGGCCTCGAAGGCTCGAATACAAGTGCTCGACCATAGACGAGTCAGCGGAAGCAACAATATCTGAGTACAGACATAAGTTCAACAAGTTTGCCTTAAGAAGGCTAGCACAAACTGGGATACAGATCGAAAGAGGCGCAGGCCTCCTGCCTGGGATCCTCCTAAACTACTCCTGGTCGTCGTCAGCGGCCTGCACGTATTAGTAGGTACCTCCGGTGTAGTAGGAGTCGTCGTCGACGGTGGCGTCTGGTTCCTGGGCTCCAGCATCTGGTTGCGACAACCAGGTAGAATGGAAAGGGGGAGAAAAGCAACCGTGAGTACTCATCCAAAGTACTCGCAAGCAAGGATCTACACTACTTATGCATGGGTATCTGTGTAAAGGGGCAATATCAGTGGACTGAACTGCAGAATGCCAGAATAAGAGGGGGATAGCTAGTCCTGTCGAAGACTACGCTTCTGGCACCCTCCATCTTGCAGCATGTAGAAGAGAGTAGATGGTAAGCTCACCAAGTAGCATCGCATAGCGTAATCCTACCCGGCGATCCCCTCCTCGTCACCCTGTTAGAGAGCGATCACCGGGTTGTATCTAGCACTTGGAAGGGTGTGTTTTATTAAGTATCCGGCTCAAGTTGTCATAAGGTCAAGGTACAACTCCAAGTCGTCCGGTTACCGAAGATCACGGCTATTCGAATAGATAAACTTCCCTGCAGGGGTGCACCACATAACCCAACACGCTCGATCCCATTTGGCCGGACACACTTTCTTGGGTCATGCCCGGCCTCGGAAGATCAACACGTCGCAGCCCCACCTAGGCACAACAGAGAGGTCAGCACGCTGGTCTAAATCCTATGGCGCAGGGGTCTGGGTCCATCACCCATTGCACACCTGCACGTTGCGAGGGCGGCCGGAAGCAGACCTAGCCCCCTTAATACAAGACCAGGCTTACGGTCCAATCCGGCGCGCGCCGCTCAGTCACTGACGTCACGAAGGCTTCGGCTGATAACACGACATCGAGTGCCCATAACTGTTCCCGCGTAGTTGGTTTGTGCGTATAGGCTAGTGGCCAGACTCAGATCAAATACCAAGAACTCGTTAAACGTGTTATTTTAAAGTAACCGCGAACGCCGACCAGGGCCAGGCCCACCTCTCTCCTAGGTGGTCTCAACCTGCCCTGTCGCTCTGCCACAAAGTAACAGTCGGGGGCCGTTGGGAACCCAGGCCCACCACTACCGGGATGGAGCCACCTGCCCCTTCAGCCCCATCTCCGAACAGTATCATAAGCAATGTAACAGTATAAAGTATGTAGCATATGCCCGTGATCACCTCCCGAGTGATCACGGCCCAGTAGTATAGCATGGCACATGGACAAGAATGTAGGGCCACTGATGGAATACTAGCATCCTATACTAAGCATTTAGGATTGCAGGTAAGGGTAACAACTGTAGCAACAATGACAGGCTATGCATCAGAATAGGATTAACCGAAAGCAGTAACATGCTACACTACTCTAATGCAAGAAGTAGAGAGAAGGAATAGACGATATCTGGTGATCAAGGGGGGGGGGCTTGCCAGGTTGCTCTGGCAAGAAGGGTTCGTCGTCGATGTAGTCGATCACAGGGGTACCGGCAGCGGTCTCGGGGTCTACCGGAAAGAAGTAACGGAGGGGAACACAATAAATAATAGAGCAATCAAAGCATCACAAAGCATAACATGGCAATACGCGGTGCTAGAGGTGATCTAACGCAGGGATAGGTAATACCGGCGAAGGGGGAAAACATCTGGGAAAGTATCCCCGATGTTTCATGTTTTCGGACAGATGAACCAGAGGAGGAGGGTTGTGGGTTTGCTATGCTAGGGAGGCGAGGCGGGCGTACGGGCTGCGTATCCGGATACGTCTCATCATTCTGAGCAACTTTCATGTACAAAGTATTTTCATCCGAGCTACGGATTATTTTATATTAATTTTCAAAGATTTAATCAATTTTTAAATTATTATTATTAAATTAATTCGAAAATAGCATTATTGCATCAGCACGACATCAGCATGACGTCAGCAGTCAACAGAGGTGTTGACTGGGTCACTGACGTGTGGGTCCCGCATGTCATTGACTGCTAACTAACTAACCAGGTCAATGAGTATAGTTAACAGATTAGTTTAGTTAACTATAGTAGTTAGTCAGGTTAATTAGTTATTAGTTTAATTAAACACAATTAATCAAGTTAATTAATTAATATTTTTATTTACTTATTATTTCTTTTTAATTCTCTTTTTTTAATAAAAACGTTTTGGGTGGGGCCCCCTTGTCATAGGCCCGGGGGCCTAGCGGGCAAACGGGTTACGGGCGTCGGGCGGAGCCAGGCGACGAGCGCCAGCCCGCCCGATAGGGCGCTGCGGGTAGACGTGCAACAGGCAGTGCGCGCGGCTTGGCGCCGGCGGCCATGGCCGCGGCCAGAGCGGTTGGGTGCGGCGCCCTCGGCAGCAGGGGGCGCGACGCGTGCGCGCGCGGTGAGTCGAAAGCCGCGGCAGAGCGGGACAAGGGGAGCAGGGGCGTGCGGTCGGGCGTGGGCGCGCGTCGGCGAGCTGGGGCGCGGCCAAGCGCGGATGCGCGCGCGCAACAGCGGTGAGCGGCCAGGGGGCGGATGCGGGCGGCGCGGCAGGGGCGGTGAGGTAGGTGGCAGCGGGTGGCGGGGCGCCGGATGCGGCCCTGTGCGAGACGATGCGAGCAGAAGCGGCAGAGCGGGGCGGGGCCACGGGAAGGAGGCCACGGTGTGAACGCGTGCGCGCGAGGGGGAGAGGAGGAGGGGTAGCTCACGGGGATCGTAGGGATAGGGCAGTGGGGCGCGGGGAGGATGTCGGGGACGACAACGATGCAGGGGAGGAGGCGACGAGGCAGCATTGGCGATGGAGGAGCGATCCGGCGAGGGGCGCCAACGAGGTGGCGACGGGAATCGGTGGCGGCGTCGGTGTGGTTCGTTCCCCCCTTCCCGGTCCAGATCGGGATCGGGGGGAGAAGGAGAGAGCGACGGGGGGGGGGGGGGGGGGGAGTGGGAGCGAGTGGGGGTAGCGGGCTCTAGGGTTAGTGGGTGTAACGCCCATGATGCGGCTATATCTCCCACGTGTCGAGGCAGGACTTAGAGGCATAACCGCATTGTGATTTTGTCGCAAGAAGGGTCATCTTCACACAATCCCATGTAATGAACAAGAATGGGATAACGAGAGTTGGCTTACAATCGCCACTTCACACAATACATAAATATAATTCATACATCATCCAACATCCACACATAGACCGACTACGGTCAAATCCAAATGAAAATAAGATAACCCCAAATGCTAGATCCCCGATCGTCCCAACTGGGCTCCACTACTGATCATCAGGAAAAGACACATAGTAACGACCACGTTCCTCGTCGAACTCCCACTTGAGGTCGATTGCATCATCTGCACTGGCATCGTCGGCACCTGCAACTATTTTGGTAGAATCTGTGAGTCACGAGGACTCAGCAATCTCACACCCGCGAGATCAAGACTATTTAAGCTTATAGGAAAGGATGGTGTAATGAGGTGGAGCTGCAGCAGGGACTTAGCATATATAGTGGCTAACATACGCAAAAGAGAGCGAGAAGAGAAGCAACGGAACGGTCGTCATCTAGTAATGACCAAGAAGTGATCCTGAACTCCTACTTACGTCATTCATAACTCAAATCGTGTTCACTTCCCGGACTCCGCCGAGAAGAGACCATCACGGCTACACACACGGTTGATGTATTTTAATTAAGTCAAGTGACAAGTTCTCTACAACCGGACATTAACAAATTCCCATCTGCCTCATAACCGCGGGCACGGCTTTCGAAAGATAATACCCTGCAGGGGTGTCCCAACATAGCCCATGATAAGCTCTCACGGTCAACGAAGGATAAACCTTCTCCCCGGAAGACCCGATCAGTCTCAGAATCCCGGTTTACAACACATTTCGACAGTGGTAAAACAAGACCAGCAAAGCCGCCCGATGTGCCGACAAATCCCGATAGGAGCTGCACATATCTCGTTCTCAGGGCAACACCGGATGAGACTAGCTACGACTAAAACCAGTCCTCAAGTTTCCCCAAGGTGGCCCCACAGGCAGCTCGGTTCGAACCAACACTCGAAGGAGCACTGGCCCGTGGGGGTCTAAAATAAAGATGACCCTCGGGCTCGCGAAAACCCAAGGGAAGTGTAGGTGGTAGGTGGTCAAATGGTAAAATCAAGGTTGGGCCTTGCTGGAGGAGTTTTATTCAAAGCAAACTGTCAGGGGGGTCCCATAAATCACCCAACCGTGTAAGGAACACAAACTCAAGGAACATAATACCGGTATGACAGAAACTAGGGCGGCAAGAGTGGAACAAAACACCAGGCATAAGGCCGAGCCTTCCACCCTTTACCAAATATATAGATGCATTAATTAAATAAGAGATATTGTGATATCCCAACATATCCATGTTCCGACATGGAACAAACTTTAACTTCACCTGCAACTAGCAACGCTATAAGAAGGGCTGAGCAAAAGCGGTAACTTAGCCAAACAACGGTTTGCTAGGAAAGGATGGTTAGAGGCTTGACATGGCAATATGGGAGGCATGATATAGCAAGTGGTAGGTAGCGCAGCATGGCAATAGAACGAACAACTAGCAAAGCAAAGATAGAAGTGATTTCGGGGGTATGGTCATCTTGCCTGCAAGGTTCTCAGAGTTGTCGAAAGCTTGATCCTCGTAAGCATACTCAATAGGTCCCTCGTTCACGAACTCGTCTCCCTGCTCTACCCAAAACAAGAACACAAGCAACAGAACCACAATCAAACACGGGAGATGCACAAGCAACATGATGCAAAACATGTATGATATGCAAGATATGATATGCGATACATATGCGTGCTCTGGACAAAAAATAATGAACAAGGCAGTAACTTGGCAAACCAAGTATGCCACTGGAAAGGTGAGATGATTTCGGTCGAAATCGATATAAAGATCACCGGAAACGGATGCACGGTTTGCAAATGGCAAGCAAAACAAGAATGACACGAATCTGTGATTAACAACATGATATCACTTAGAATGCAACAAGTAACAAAGCTACAGCACTCCAACATAGAAACAAAGCATATGGAAGTAATCTAAAGGAGATGCTTGCCAAAAGATGAACACTGAGCTACGGCTAGATCACAAGATAACATGTTCAAACAAGCATCGCAAAAGTGCAAAAGATAACAGGTTCACAGACTTGGTGAAAATTACTGGACATGCGTGAAACAGCATCAGGTAGCAATGTTCAGAGCACGAAATCAACATGCTACAGGAACTTAACGTGGCAAAAGAAGGCATGGAAGTATTCTACTAAATGCATAAGAAAAAAGTCCCTTACTGACCATAAGCCAAAAAGGACCAGAAGATATGATGGCAACCATGTAAAATAGCAAGTTTCGTTATCAGGTTTCAGACTTGGCAGAAAACAGAGCATGGCAGAAACAATAATATGAAGGCATCTTGGTGAGCTTGATGCACTCACCACAAAGCAATGCATGAAAAAACAAGCATACCTACAGCAAGATGGCATCTTTATGAAGCTATCCATCACAAGAGCAAGTACATAGCATGTATGAAACAACTACCAAAAGCTTGGCAAAATTGGATATCATGTTAACAATCTGCCAGAAATATTTTATAGCAAAAGTAGAGCAAAGTTGAGTCATTCTATGGCACTCGATAATTGCAAACAAGGGCAGAAATGGATCGATGACAACAATATCTACAAAACACCCTTACTGAACATCTCCAAAAGGAGCATGGATATCTCTGTAGCCACATGGATACATAGCACCAAAATAACAACAGTCACAGACTTAGAGAAATTACCGTCTCTGAAAACAGAAACATTACGGAGCCTAGTTTGCATGCTTGTGCTAGTCACCATAGAGATCACAAAAATACATGGAATACACCTCTGTAAAGATGGCATGGCATACAACAAAACACATATAGAGCTCATGCCCATAAGATGCACAGATTAAATGCAACAAAAATAACAAATCCTCAAGTTCTGATAAGTAACAATAGATAACAACAACTAGCACTTTTTCACCAGAGATTTGGGCGTCAAGATGGACTCAAATGAACATGGTGCAATGGAACAAAATGAAGAGCATCTCGAGGCGAACATTTCAATGTATTACACGCGTGAAGAGGAGCTATATGCAGAGAGTTATGATGCGATGAACATGAGCATGTACTGTAAAAATGCATGGGACTTGAAGAAATTTCGGGGGATGGAGAGGAAAGTCAACCGTATGCGCTGGATCCACATCGGGCTGAGCTTGAGCTCGCCGTGGCTCGGCTCGCCGGAGCTGGGGGAGAGGAGGCGCTGACGAGGAGAGGACGGGGCGCCGGTGAGGAGGGACGGGGAGGCGGCGCTCGGGGCCGGCTTCACCGGAGAGGTGCGGGGCGTGGCGGCGACGGGCGGAGGCGGTCGGCGGCGGCCGGACGCCGGCGCGGCGAGGCGACGCGGCGGCGGGGCCGCGGCGGAGGGAGGCGAGGCGGCCGGGCGGCGGACGGGCCAGGCGGCGGCGCGGCGGGCTCGCGCGGGCCCCGGATGCGCTCCGCGGGCCGCGGGCGTACGGACGGCGGCGAAGTGACACGTGGCGGGCGCGGAGTGGCTGCGGGGCGGCGGCGGCTTCTGTCCGGCCCCGGGCGGACGTGTCCGGCGGCGCGGAGGAGCGGGTTAGGGTTTGATCTGCGAAATATTTCGGGAGGGAGGTGTATATATAGGTAAAGGGAGCTAGGAGACTCCAAATGGAGTGCGGTTTTCGCCCACACGATCGTGATCGAACGAACTAGAGCATGGAAGCGACTTAGAGGGGTTTTGGACTGTTTAGAGAGGCGTTTTGCTGCAAAGCGCTTACCCGGTTAACCGTTGGAGTACCAAACGACCTCCAAATGGAACGAAACTTGACCGGTGGTCTACCGGTGGTATACCAAGGCCACTTGACAAGCCTCGGTCCATTCCAAGAACGTTCAACACCCGCTCACGAAAAGAAACGTAAAGGGGTGCGCCGGAGGAGGTGGGAGTGCCGGATTGCAAAACAGACAACGGGGAAAATGCTCGGATGCATGAGACGAACACGTATGCAAATGCAATGCACATGATGACGTGATATGAGATGCATGACATGAACAAAATGCAAAACAGAAAACAAAACCCAACCACGAAGGAAATATCATAACACATAGCCGAAAATGGCAAGAGTTGGAGTTACAAATATGGAAAGTTACATCCGGGGTGTTACAACACTCCACCACTACGAGAGGATCTCGTCCCGAGATCTAGGACTGAAAGAACTCCGGATATTCGGAACGGAGGTGGTCCTCGCGTTCCCAGGTGGCTTCCCGGTCGGAATGGTGCGACCACTTCACTTTCAGGAATTTGATTGACTTGTTGCGAGTCTTGCGCTCAGTTTCTTCAAGAATAGCAACGGGGTGCTCATGATAAGACAGATCTTCTTGGAGGTCAATCTCTTCGAAGTTGATGGTGCGCTCAGGTGTCTTGAAGCACTTGCGGAGCTATGACACGTGGAACACATCGTGCACGTTCGCGAAGTTGGAAGGAAGCTCAAGTTGATAGGCGAGGTCGCCTCTTTTGCCAATGATCTTGAAAGGACCCACGTATCTAGGGGCAAGCTTCCCTTTGATACCGAAGCGACGAGTGCCTTTCATTGGAGAGACGCGGAGGTAGACATGGTCTCCGATCTCGAAAGCCAAATCACGGTGCTTACTATCATAGTAACTCTTCTGGCGCGATTGCGCGGCTTTGAGATTTTCACGGATGACTTTACACATTTCTTCAGCCTCTGTGATTAAGTCATTGCCAAGAAGTTGGCGTTCACCAGTCTCTGACCAATTGAGAGGAGCACGGCACTTTCTGCCATAGAGGATCTCGAATGGGGCCTTGCCCGAACTCGCTTGGAAGCTGTTGTTGTTGGAGAATTCGGCATATGGAAGGCAATCTTCCCATTTCATGCCAAAGGAAATGACACAAGCCCTGAGCATATCTTCAAGAATTTGATTGACTCTCTCGACTTGGCCACTAGTTTGAGGATGGAAAGCTGTGCTGAAGCGAATGTTGGTGCCCATGGCCTTCTGGAAGGAGTCCCAGAACTTAGAGGTGAAGATGCTTCCACGATCTGAAGAAATCAATTGTGGAATTCCGTGCAAGGAGACAATTCTGGAGGTGTATAGCTCTGCCAACTGAGCTGCTGTGATAGACTCTTTGATTGGAAGGAAATGAGCCACTTTAGAAAGCTTGTCGATGACAACGAAGATAGCATCATTTCCGCGCTTGGAATTTGGAAATCCAGTCACGAAGTCCATTTCGATATGATCAAACTTCCACTCTGGGATAGCAAGAGGTTGGAGGAGACCAGCCGGTCGTTGGTGTTCTGCTTTCACTCTTCGACAGACATCACATTCATTCACGAATTGAGCGATTTCTCGCTTCATTCGAGTCCACCAATACGACTGCTTGAGGTCATGGTACATCTTCGTACTTCCAGGATGAATGGAAAGAAGAGAATTGTGCGCCTCGTTCATAATGACTTTCCTTAGATCACCTTTAGGAACCACAATCCGGTCCTCGAAGAATAAAGTGTCTCTGTCATCAATGCGATAGCACTTGTATTTGGAAAGACCCTTGTCGATACCACGTTTCACCTTCTTCACCATGGCATCAAGAAGTTGTGCCTCACGAATTTGATCTTCCAAAGTAGGAGAGACTATGAGGTTGGCAAGAAAGCCTTGAGGAACAACTTGGAGATTCAGCTTGCGGAAAGCTTCACAAAGATCCAGTTGGAATGGCTTGAGGATTAAGCTGTTGCAATAAGCCTTCCTGCTCAAAGCATCTGCAATGACATTGGCCTTGCCTGGAGTATATTCAATACTCGGATTGTACTCTTGAATCATTTTGACCCATCGAGTCTGCCTGAGGTTGAGGTTGGGCAGAGTGAAGATGTACTTGAGACTCTTGTGATCGGTGAAAATGTCCACTTGTCTTCCCAACAAGAGATGTCTCCATGTTATTAATGCATGGACAACTGTCGCCAACTCAAGATCGTGAGTGGGGTAGTTCTTTTCATTGGGCTTCAACTGACGAGAGGTATAGGCCACAACTTTCTTCTCTTGCATTAACACAGCACCGAGACCTTGAAGAGAAGCATCACAGAAAACTTCAAATGGCTTGGATTCGTCAGGAGGAGTCAAGACAGGAGCTGTGACGAGTTTCTCTTTGAGAGTGTTGAAAGCAACGTCACACTCAGGAGACCAGACATACTTCACATGCTTCTGGAGGAGGTTGGAAAGAGGCTTTGCATCTTTGAGAAATTCTCAACGAATCTTCGGCAATAGCTTGCAAGACCAAGAAAACTGCGGAGCTGCTTGACATTCTGAGGAGGTTCCCAATTCACAATTGCGGACACCTTCTCGGGATTAACAGCGATGCCCTTGGCAGAGATGATGTGACCAAGGTAAAGAACTTCATCAAGCCAAAACTCACATTTTGAGAACTTCGCATAGAATTGATACTCTCTGAGCTTGTCGAGCACCAATCGCAAATGTTTGGCATGGTCCTTATTCTTGGAGAAGACCAATATATCATCGAGATACACCAGAATGAATTCATTGGTATAGGGGTTGAAGATGAAATTCATCATCCGAGAGAATGTTGGAGGAGCATTGACAAGGCCGAAAGACATGACAGTATATTCATAAGAACCAAAGCTTGTTCTGAATGCTGTCTTGGGAAAATCCTCTTCACGAATGCGAATATGATGATAACCCATACGAAGGTCAAGCTTGGAGAATACTTTAGCACCTTTGAGTTGCTCGAATAGCTCATTGATGTTGGGAAGTGGATACTTGTTCTTGATTGTCTTCTTGTTCAATGGATGGTAGTCGACACAAAGTCGTTCCGTGACATCCTTCTTCTGGACAAAAAGAACACCACAACCCCATGGAGAAGAACTCGGTCTAATCAGTCCCAGACGCTCTTGTTCATCGAGCTGTTTCTTCAATTCCTTCAGCTCCTTGGGTCCAAGCTTATATGGACGCTTGCAAACGGGTTCAGTGCCCGGCTCAAGATTGATAACGAACTCAACTGGCCGGTGAGGAGGCATACCCGGAAGCTCTTCTAGAAAGACATCTTGATACTCACAAACGACTGGAATCTGAGAGATGGCATTCAATTCGCCCTTCTCATTGAGAGAAAATAACCGAATGGTTTCATCACGAGCGGCATAAATGATAACATCCTCAGAAGAGTGTGTCAATTGAATTTCCCTGGCAGCACAATCAAGTTGAGCCTTGTGCTTAGAAAGCCAGTCCATCCCGAGAATAAGATCAATATCCGAGTCACCAAGGACAATAGGAGAAGACAGAAATTTATAGTTTCCCATCTTGATGGAAACATCCGGAACCATCATGCTGGAGCTCAAACGCTTAGCCGGAGAAATAACTTGCATTGCTCTAGATAATTCCTCTGTGTCAAAATTGTGCTTCGATGCAAAAGGGTATGACATGAAAGAATGCGATGCACCAGTATCAAATAAAACTTTTGCAGGAATATCATTAACTGGAAGATTACCCATTATCACATCAGTAGATTCCTCCGCTTGGGCTGCATTCATCATGTTCACCTTTGAGCCTTGGGATTATGCTTGACCACTGCATTGCTGTAAGATCTGACAGGAGAAGGAGGCGGAAGGCGCCTTTGGTTGAAGCATTTGTTAGCATAGTGACCTTCCTGCTGACACTTGTTGCAAGTCACCTCTGAGAGTGGACGGTGATAAGGAGCATTGGACTTTGGAGCTTGATTCTGAGACTTGTTCTAATATCCAGAGTTGGAAGAGTGGGAAGATCCATGGCCACCTTTGTTCTTCTGCTGGTAAGGTTGATGAAACGGAGGAGGAGGAGGCAACCAGAACTTCTGTTGCTTAGCTGCCACAAGTGAGGAAGAATAAGACTGAACTGCGTCCCTGACTCTCTTCTTAGAAGCCTCACACTTGAGCTGAGCAGCCTCTTGCTTCAGTGCCATGTTATAGAATTGATCAAACTGAGTAGGCTCAACAAGAACGAGAGCTAACTGCAGATCCTCTCTAAGGCCACCTCTGAAGTGCTAGATCACGCTCTTTTCATCAGGAACGTCTTGAGCGAAGCGAGCAAGTTTCTGAAACTGGATGTTGAATTGATACACAGACATGTTGCCTTGCTTGAGATTGCGGAACTCCTCACGCTTGCTCTCAACAACACTTTGTGGAATGTGGTGAGCTTTGAAGTCCCGACAGAAGTCAGTCCAAGTGATCACACGACCTCCTCTGGAATCTTTGTATTGTTGATACCAATCAGCAGCTTGATCCTTGAGTTGAAAAGAAGCGAACTTGACATAGTCCTCAGGCCTGACATTGCTACATTCAAAATGCTTGTTGATGTCCACGAGCCAATCATCGGCATCTGTGGCCTCGGCACAGTAGCTGAAAGACTTGGGCTGATTTGCGAGAAACTGGTTGAGGGTAGCGAAGTGAGGCTGATTTTTGCCTTGGCCTTGATTGCCTTGCCCTTGGGTGCGTTCTTGCAAGAGTTGCAGAATCATCTAAGCATTGGCGTTGGTGGCTGCCATGATAGCTTGCCATGCCTCCGGAGGCGGAGGTGGTGGTGGAGGGTTCTCCTGACTCCCTTCGTTGCGTTCCGGATTCTGACGCGTTGGCGGAGCCATCCTGAAGAGGGTGACATCCGTTAGCATCTTGATAGACAAATAGTCAAGTTGAATCAACGAATCGAAATTGCAACATATAGTCTTCACAATAAACATTCGAACGAGGATGAACGAATGAATTCCAAAATAAATCATCACACTTCCATAAGTTGAGAAGCCACTTAGAAAAAGGTATGGAATCAACATTTGACTTCGAAGCAACTCGAATACCACAATTCAAAACAAAACAAAGTATTGGCTTGCAGAATAAGCCGGAACAAACATATGATAGAGATTTCGTCCGAAGTTTTCGTGGTGGGGCCCACACGGGCTCGATCGTACATCACCATCATGTACAAGGCAGTGCACATGACATACGAAGCGTCCCCGAGTCGGCATAGCCAAGGACTCTTTAACACACTACGAGACCACTATAAAACCAACCATGGAAAGGCGGACCACTAGACGTCGAACCCCAATCTCATATCATGCGTTTGTCGGAAAGATATCCTAGGAGCTACTTGAATTCCCACTTATAAACTCCCGAAACTTTCTGGTTATGCAATCTGGTGTTGGGGATAGAGGGGACACAAAATATATCACCCAAACTAGCAATCCCTAGATCCAGCTGTATCCATCCGTCAACACATAACCAAGAAACCTTCGGAAATCGTGTACCTCAACCTTCGAAAAGCATCCGTTATACAAGTTATGGCAATACTCCCGAACTCCCGCCCCAGTACTGGGTGGCGTCGAGGTGATATCACCAACAACTGCATAAAAGAGATTTCGATGTCGGCGAAACTCAGGTATTCCAGAACTGCAACGATAAAATTGTGACGACAACACCTCGGAGCTCAACCCCCCGGGACACTGCCACAACCCCCAAATGTCAGGAGGCACCAAGAAAAATGTTCTCGTCACAAAACCATTGGAACGATTCTAAGATACCCGCGTGATCCTAATTTTTTTTTAGTGAAATTTGAGGAGAGAAGAGTCAAAACTTCTACGTCAGGAGACCTCACCAGAGCGACGAAGGGACTGAGGGAAAGAATCCTACTCTCCGATATATATAATCCTAAGACTCAAAATATTTTTGTTCTAGACTCAACAACGCCAGCGATTTGATCAAGCAGGGGGCTCCTAAGTCGGGGATGGCTCTGATTACCAACTTGTAACGCCCACGATGCGGCTATATCTCCCACGTGTCGAGGCACGACTTAGAGGCATAACCGCATTGTGGTTTTGTCGCAAGAAGGGTCATCTTCACACAATCCCATGTAATGAACAAGAATGGGATAACGAGAGTTGGCTTACAATCGCCACTTCACACAATACATAAATATAATTCATACATCATCCAACATCCACACATAGACCGACTACGGTCAAATCCAAATGAAAATAAGATAACTCCAAATGCTAGATCCCCGATCGTCCCAACTGGGCTCCACTACTGATCATCAGGAAAAGACACATAGTAACGACCACGTTCCTCGTCGAACTCCCACTTGAGGTCGATTGCATCATAGGAGCTGCACATATCTCGTTCTCAGGGCAACACCGGATGAGACTAGCTACGAGTAAAAGCAGTCCTCAAGTTTCCTCAAGGTGGCCCCGCAGGCAGCTCGGTTCGAACCAACACTCGAAGGAGCACTGGCCCGTGGGGGTCTAAAATAAAGATGACCCTCGGGCTCGCGAAAACCCAAGGGAAGTGTAGGTGGTAGGTGGTCAAATGGTAAAACCAAGGTTGGGCCTTGCTGGAGGAGTTTTATTCAAAGCGAACTATCAGGGGGTCCCAT
Organism: Aegilops tauschii subsp. strangulata; assembly: GCF_002575655.3. Lineage (NCBI taxonomy): Eukaryota > Viridiplantae > Streptophyta > Magnoliopsida > Poales > Poaceae > Aegilops > Aegilops tauschii. The sequence continues at coordinate 204,314,904 of NC_053037.3, read as the reverse complement.
AAATTACCCAACCGTGTAAGGAACGCAAACTCAAGGAACATAATACCGGTATGACAGAAACTAGGGCGGCAAGAGTGGAACAAAACACCAGGCATAAGGCCGAGCCTTCCACCCTTTACCAAATATATAGATGCATTAATTAAATAAGAGATATTGTGATATCCCAACATATCCATGTTCCGACATGGAACAAACTTCAACTTCACCTGCAACTAGCAACGCTATAAGAAGGGCTGAGCAAAAGCGGTAACTTAGCCAAACAACGGTTTGCTAGGAAAGGATGGTTAGAGGCTTGACATGGCAATATGGGAGGCATGATATAGCAAGTGGTAGGTAGCGCAGCATGGCAATAGAACGAACAACTAGCAAAGCAAAGATAGAAGTGATTTCGGGGGTATGGTCATCTTGCCTGCAAGGTTCTCAGAGTTGTCGAAAGCTTGATCCTCGTAAGCGTACTCAACAGGTCCCTCGTTCACGAACTCGTCTCCCGGCTCTACCCAAAACAAGAACACAAGCAACGGAACCACAATCAAACACGGGAGATGCACAAGCAACATGATGCAAAACATGTATGATATGCAAGATATGATATGCGATGCATATGCGTGCTCCGGACGAAAAATGATGAATAAGGCAGTAACTTGGCAAACTAAGTGTGCCACTGGAAAGATGAGATGATTTCGGTCGAAATCAATATAAAGATCACCGGAAACGGATGCACGGTTTGCAAATGGCAAGCAAAACAAGAATGACACGAATCTGTGATTAACAGCATGATAGCACTTAGAATGCAACAAGTAACGAAGTTACATCACTCCAACATAGTAACAAAGCATATTTCAGTAATGCACAGGAGATGCTTTACAAAAGATGAACACTGAGCTACGGCTAGATCACAACATAACAGGTTCAAACAAGCATGGCAAAAGTGCAAAAGATAACAGGTTCACAGACTTTGTGAAAATTACTGGACATGACTGAAACAGCATCAGGTAGCAATGTTCAGAGCACTAAATCAACATACTACAGGAACTTAACATGGCAAAACAAGGCATGGCAGTATTCTACTAAATGCATATGACAAAAGTCCCTTACTGACCATAAGCCAAAAAGGACCATAAGATATGATGGCAACCATGTAAAATAGCAAGTTTCGTTATCAGGTTTCAGACTTTGCAGAAAAGAGAGCATGGCAGAAACAATAATATGAAGGCATCTTGGTGAGCTTGATGCACTTATCACAAAGCAATGCATGAAAAAACAAGCATACCTACAGCAAGATGGCATGTTTATGAAGCTATCCATGGCAAGAGCAAGTACATAGCATGTATGAAACAACTACCACAAGCTTGGCAAAATTGGATATCATGTTAACAATCTGCCAGAAATATTTTATAGCAAAAGTAGAGCAAGATTGAGTCATGCTATGGCACTCTGTAATTGCAAAAAAGGGCGGGAATGGATAAATAACAACAATATCTACAAAACACCCTTACTGAACATCTCCAAAAGGAGCATGGATATCTCTGTAGCCACATGGATACATAGCACGAAAATAACAACAGTCACAGACTTAGAGAAATTACTAAGTCTATGAAAACAGAAACATTACGGAGCCTAGTTTGCATGCTTGTGCTAGTCACCACAAAGATCACAAAAATACATGGCATACACCTCTGTAAGGATGGCATGGCATACAACAAAACACATGTAGATCTCATGCCCATAAGATGCACAGATTAAATGCAACAAAAATAACAAATTCTCAAGTTCTGATAAGTAACAACAGATAACAGCAACTAGCACTCTTGCACCAGAGATTTGGGCGTCAAGATGGACTCAAATGAACATGATGCAATTGAACAAAATGAAGAGCATCTCGAGGCGAACATTTCGATGTATTACACGCGTGAAGAGGAGCTATATGCAGAGAGTTATGATGCGATGAACATGAGCATGTACTGTAAAAATGCATGGGACTTGGAGAAATTTTGGGGGAAGGAGAGAAAGTCAATCGTATGCGCTGGATCCAGATCGGGCCGAGCTCGCCGTGGCTCGGCTCGCCGGAGCTGGGGGAGAGGAGGCGCTGACGGGGAGAGGACGGGGCGCCGGTGAGGAGGGACGGGGAGGCGGCGCTCGGGGCCGGCCTCACCGGAGAGGTGCGGGGCGCGGCGGCGACGGGCGGAGGCGGTCGGCGGCGGCCGGATGCCGGCGCAGCGAGGCGACGCGGCGGCGGGGCCGCGGCGGAGGGAGGCGAGGCGCCCGGGCGGCGGACGGGCCAGGCGGCGGCGCGGCGGGCTCGCGCGTGCCCCGGATGGGCTCCGCGGGCCGCGGGCGTACGGGAGGCGGCGAAGTGACATGTGGCGGGCGCGGAGTGGCTGCGGGGCGGCGGCGACTTCTGTCCGGCCCCGGGCGGACGTGTCCGGCGGCGCGGAGGAGCGGGTTAGGGTTTGATCTGCGAAATATTTCGGGAGGGGAGGTGTATATATAGGTAGAGGGAGCTAGGAGACTCCAAATGGAGTGCGGTTTTCGCCCACACGATCGTGATCGAACGACCTAGAGCATGGAAGAGACTTAGAGGGGTTTTGGGCTATTTAGAGAGGGGTTTTGCTGCAACACACAAATGGACTTTGCGGTTACCTGGTTAACCGTTGGAGTACCAAACGACCTCCAAATGGAACGAAACTTGACCGGTGGTCTACCGGTGGTATACCAAGGCCACTTGACAAGCCTCGGTCCATTCCGAGAATGTTCAACACCCGCTCACGAAAAGAAACGAAAAGGGGTGCGCCAGAGGAGGTGGGAGTGCCGGATTGCAAAACGGACAACGGGGAAAATGCTCGGATGCATGAGATGAACACGTATGCAAATGCAATGCACATGATGACATGATATGAGATGCATGACATGAACAAAATGCAAAACGGAAAACAAAACCCGACCACGAAGGGAATATCATAACACATAGCCGAAAATGGCAAGAGTTGGAGTTACAAATATGGAAAGTTACATCCGGGGTGTTACAGTCGGGTGGGGGTTATACAGGGGCACCAGGTGGGCCTACCTGACTGGTTTTGGTTAGCTGGGCCAAGGCCCAGTGAAAAGGGGGGGCTCTCTTCCTATTTTTATTTTTCCGTTTAATTTCCATTTTGTTCTTTGCTTTTTACTATTTTGATTTTATTTGGTATAGTAAAATATGAGGATAGCTCCTAGAACAATGTTTCAGAACAACCCACTACCTTACGAAGTTTTACCCCGATATAAAAGAGGTTAATATTTTATAAAATACCAAAGGTGTTTAAATAGTTGTTTTGCTACTGTTCAAATCATATTAGTGCATTTAAATATTTTATTTAAATGTGGGTTCTTCACCATAATTCCCTATGCATTATTTTTCACCTCTAGAACATTTTAGTTCTAAAGTTTGAAAACTTTTACAGTTTAATTTTATTTTAAATTTGAATTTGGACGAGATTTGAATCCTTGCCAGACTATCAATAGTAATCGTGGTGATGTGGCATCATTAGCGGGGGATCACTGTAGCTTAATTATCCGGGCGTCACAATTCTCCTCCACTACAAGAAATCTCGTCCCGAGATTTAAGAGGTAGAGTAAGGGGAAAGATGTGGTTACGAAATTCTATCGAGTCTTCTCGGTCTTGGTTGCTCTTCTCGAAGAGGTCGATCCATTACATTGATGTCTTCATTCCACTGCTTCAGGTCAACATTATGAAGTCGTCATCCTTTCTTCGGGGGTTCCTTCGTACTTACGAATAGGTAAGGGCTAGCTCGGCTACGACAGAATGCTTAGGAGGGAAACAATCTGGGGTTAACTCATGAATGAGCATAAGATTATCTCTCGAGTTGAACATATAAAATACATCGAGAGTAAGGTACGAAGGTACAATAAGAGGTTCCCAGCGGATATTTAGTTGCTCGAAGTCTGAACCAGAGTGAGAAAGGGCTTCAGAGCAGCGAGAATAAGTATTGCGTCTGATACCAGAATAGAGCACTAGGAAGGTGGCCCGTGAATTACATACGAAATCAAGTGCGAGGAACAACTTTGGCAACAGGGGTGTACAGGAGAGTCAGGTTTCGATCCTGTGGGACTGTGGGTTATGGGCCCACCATGTGGGTTAAAAGTAGGAAGGGCGGTGACGTCTTGCACGATCATGTAAACAAGGCATGTCAGAGGATAGCCTGTCAGTTATGTCGGCAACAACAACGGTACCAAGGGCGAGGGACAAAGAGAACCATTTTCCTGGTCGTTGAACAAGGCGGACCAATAGCCAAAGTTCTCGTCCATCGGTGGTTACCAGAATGTCATCATCAATAGTAATAGGGTCTTACTGACAAAGTTGTACACCGAGGTGTTTACATAAGCAGTAGAATATTACTGCTTAGATCATATAGATCACCAGAAAGGTTAAACAAAACAATGGTAAGTAAAAGGTGATCACCAGATTAAACAGAACAATGGAACGGAAAATGTGTTTAAACACATGTTTCAGGGATATATCCTTCCCAAGGACAAGCAGAGCATGATATCCATGACAAGATAGAAAGTAGAAACCCATTTAGGTAAGGGGAGAGGAATTTCATGACATAACCCAAACAACGGTGTTTGGATAATTGATAAAGAAAATTTAGCATTGTGCTTGAAATGCTTTTATTGAAAATCGAAGTTCCACAAACATGCTTCGAGATAGCATTGACATGGTCTTCAAGCAAAGGTCGGACTTGGATACACAAAGGATTCATCAGGAACAACTTATAGAATAAGTCTTGCAATTTCCTCATGGAAGAATGGTTAACCCAGCTAAAAAGGAAGAACTATAACAATAGGCCCTCCAGCCAGGTGTGCTAGGCATGACATCACCTTACCGGGTCATATAAAGACCAATGTTATAACTCTTGGAAAATGCATCCCAACCATCATATCTGAATGGGATTCATATCTGATTGGTGTTAGGATATCTCAGACTCAGGATGCCTGAGAAGAAGAGGTGCAACACAATTGACTAGATGACATTATATGATCCTCGGGAAATGAACTATGGAAGTGAGTTCCGGACAAGGGTTCATCAATAAGCCAAAGAGAGGATGAGGAGGTGGCTGATGGACTCAGCGATAATTCAACGAGGTATCCAAAAAGATGGATCTCCACAACTATGTGAACAAGGAGATAACATTTGTTAGATCAGATGACATAATGAGGTATGCTCGAGGAAAACATACTCAATTAAACGCTAGTTGAAAGGTGCACCCGAAATATGGGCTGGGTCGCACGATCAATGTTAGAATGGTGACACAATAATCAATAGTCTAAGAATGAATGGCCGACCATTGACTTAGCAATAGGGTTGCTAGAAGGGCAGAATCCAAACAGCACTGTTCACTTGTTGGTACCCCGGTTGGAATCAACACGAGGACCAAGAAAGAATGGTGATGGTGAGAAGTATCACTATACCAAGAATTCTTAAGAGGTGGAGCAATCCTCACAACATCCTTGTCATAAAGCAGTAATACTTCAAGCTAGAACATCATACAAGCTGGATAGCAAGTTGCATCCATAACATGAACAAGTTTGCGTCGGGGGAAGGCAAGAATGTTGTCGATGATAACACAATCCTCGAGGGGCAAGGATGGTATTTCCCATCATGAATTTGATTGATATCCTGGAAGAGCTCAAAATGTTGATGATGATCATGACACAATTGTCGAGAGATTTTATGAAGGTGTAATCGATCGGCGATGACATCAAGTCGAAGGAATGATGAAGCGAAAGGTTATTGGAACCAAGGATATGAAATTTACTCGAAATCAAGTTTGCTCTTCAAGGCAAAATGATATGACGAGGAAGATCGACGTAGGGTTATCTCATCGTCAGAAATTTTGCTCCGCGAAGGACCAGGTAACACGGTTAAAAATTAGCACAATAATGATGTAGCCGATAAGGCTAGGAATGACATGATGGAGTATTAAACTCGTAAGCAATGAAGATTACTAAGAGTTGTCGAATCACAATGCGGACTCGATTCACTATTCGGTGTTCTCGATTGACGACAAGCCAGAACTCATGGAGTGACTATGATAGGGAAAGGTATTACTCCAGCACAAATTCATAAGATGTAGTGCAATGGCATGATATACTCGAGATACCAGGGGGGTGATATTCGAAGGCATATCAAAATAAAGGTTGAAGTGGGGTGTATTGATCTATAGAAGACAAGCGGTTTAACTTGTCTGAGAAATGGAATCAAAGGAAGAAATTATGGTCGGAACCACGATTGCAAAAAGGCCAGATCCTAGATATGAGATGAACTTATACCATGGGAATAATTAATGTAAGAGAAGCTTTTAATGATAAGATCTACATCGTTTCCATGGGCATGAACACAAGTTCAAGGTCGACTCCCACTTCTCCAATGTATGACCATTCATTCACTGCTCTAAATAAAAATGATTTCAGTGTCAAAACCTACATGGTGAATTACTAGAGGAGTATGACCCGTGAAACCTTTCGGGTTCACACATTAAGGAAGGCATAGGTTCAACCCATCGGGGCATCTTAGAACATATACCATGAACTTTAGGATCAATTAACACATGCTCGAAGCAGAGCATGGTTGACAAAAGCATAGGATATAACTTGCCAAAGGTAGAAGACACAATTTACCAAAGGCATTATGTATCAGGGGAGAAACTCTCAAGGTTATTGGATATGAAGGACACTGTCGGATAATAACCAAGCAATTAGTCTCGCGGACCACCAGGAATCTGAGGTGAGTATCGGTACTCAATCAGAAGGAAAAAGAATGCAAAGCCATCAGATTATAGAATCATCTGACTAATTCAAAGCTCAAATGCAAATGAATTATGATTTCCAAATCAAGGGATCAGAAGCAAATGCTCTGATTAAGAATGGATAAGTTGAATAGACTTAGGGGTACATTCAACGACAACTTGATTGGCCGAGGACCAGATCATGTTTAAAATGACGTCTGAGCCGAAAGGATGAATTCTAGTGTCTGATTAAGGGTTGCAACATTCACAACATATTGAATCAACGGACCCAAATGATAATGACAAGGGATGCCAATCACATTACGAGACTTATGGGATTAACCATAATGCAAGCAATCAAGAATTTCAAGAGCAATAGGCTGCTCTAGATTTTCGGAAGTTCAAATGGTATTTTGAAGTCTATTGCGAAACACATGAACAACTAGGAATGAGCGGATACTCGATAAGTGCGAGGAATTATCCATAGAGGTATTCATCCGGCAAAGATCTGTAAGGCAGTGGCTCAAGAGATTCTGAAAAGTCGAAGAATAATTCGATGCACCTTGTAATAACAAGAGCAGCTGGGAATGAAAGTAAGAAGGACAAGTGTAAGTATCTATCCATAGGGATGTATCGGTGGTAGGGGACTGCAAAAGCGACGGGCACAGAGTCTCGAGAGAACACCAGGGAGTATCTTCGGAATCCTCTAGTGCAGCAGGCGATCATCTGTGATAAGGGCTCTCCGGGAGGAAGTAGTTACAAGAACCTATAGAAAGAGTTAGTAAATTCATTTTAACCCGAATAGAAGAGAGATCAGAGTCCCAGAGTAAGGATCGAGGAGTAAAAGATCCTAGTACCACCCAATGGCGACGTGGGCCCGTAAGACACACAGCCATGTTAGTAAAATGTTTTGAAATGTCTAGACTCGACTTCGGCCAAGGAGTGTGGAAGGGGGATTCCTACAGGTAGTCGGCTCTGATACCAACTTGTGATGCCCCCGATTCAATCATACACTAATCATACACGCAAACGTGTACGATCATGATCAGGGACTCACGGGTAGATATCACAACACAACTCTAAAAATAAAATAAGTCATACAAGCATCATAATACAAGCCAGGGGCCTCGAGGGCTCGAATACAAGTGCTTGATCATAGACGAGTCAGCGGAAGCAACAATATCTGAGTACAGACATAAGTTAAACAAGTTTGCCTTAAGAAGGCTTGCACAAACTGGGATACAGATCGAAAGAGGCGCAGGTCTCCTGCCTGGGATCCTCCTAAACTACTCCTGGTCGTCGTCAGTGGCCTGCACATAGTAGTAGGCACCTCCGGTGTAGTAGGAGTCGTCGTCGACGGTGGCGTCTGGCTCCTGGGCTCCAGCATCTGGTTGTGACAACCAGGTAGAATGGAAAGGGGGGGGGAAGGGGGAGAAAAGCAACCGTGAGTACTCATCCAAAGTACTCGCAAGCAAGGATCTACACTACTTATGCATGGGTATCTGTGTAAAGGGGCAATATCGGTGGACTGAACTGCAGAATGCCAAAATAAGAGGGGGATAGCTAGTCCTGTCGAAGACTACGCTTCTGGCAGCCTCCATCTTGCAGCATGTAGAAGAGAGTAGATGGTAAGTTCACCAAGTAGCATCGCATAGCATAATCCTACCCGGCGATCCCCTCCTCGTCACCCTGTTAGAGAGCGATCACCGGGTTGTATCTAGCACTTGGAAGGGTGTGTTTTATTAAGTATCTGGTTCTAGTTGTCATAAGGTCAAGGTACAACTCCAAGTCGTCCTGTTACCGAAGATCACGGCTATTCGAATAGATAAACTTCCCTGGAGGGGTGCACCACATAACCCAACACGCTCGATCCCATTTGGCCGCACACACTTTCCTGGGTCATGCCCAGCCTCAGAAGATCAACACGTCGCAGCCCCACCTAGGCACAACAGAGAGGTCAGCACGCCGGTCTAAATCCTACGGCGCAGGGGTCTGGGCCCATCGCCCATTGCACACCTGCACGTTGTGAGGGCAGCCGGAAGCAGACCTAGCCCCCTTAATACAAGAGCAGGCTTACGGTCCAATCCGGCGCGCGCTGCTCAGTCGCTGACATCACGAAGGCTTTGGCTGATGCCACAACGTCGAGTGCCCATAACTGTTCCCGCGTAGTTCGTTAGTGCGTATAGGACAGTGGCTAGACTCAGATCAAATACCAAGAACTCGTTAAACGTGTTATTTTAAAGTAACCGCGAACGCCGACCAGGGCCAGGGCCACCTCTCTCCTAGGTGGTCTCAACCTGCCCTGTTGCTCCGCCACAAAGTAACAGTCGGGGGCCGTCGGGAACCCAGGCCCACCACTACCGGGATGGAGCCACCTGCCCCTTCAGCCCCCATCTCCGAACAGTATCATAAGCAATGTAATAGTATAAAGTATATAGCATATGCCCGTGATCACCTCCCGAGTGATCACAGCCCAGTAGTATAGCATGGCAGACGGACAAGAATGTAGGGCCACTGATGGAATACTAGCATCCTATACTAAGCATTTAGGATTGCAGGTAAGGGTAACAACTGTAGCAACAATGACAGGCTATGCATCAGAATAGGATTAACCGAAAGCAGTAACATGCTACACTACTCTAATGCAAGCAGTAGAGAGAAGGAATAGGCGATATCTGGTGATCAAGGGGGAGGGCTTGCCTGGTTGCTCTGGCAAGAAGGGTTCGTCGTCGATGTAGTCTATCACAGGGGTACCAGCAGCGGTCTCGGGGTCTACCGGAAAGAAGTAACGGAGGGGAACACAATAAATAACAGAGCAATCAAAGCATCACAAAGCATAACATCGCAATACGCGGTGCTAGAGGTGATCTAACACAGGGATAGGTAGTACCGGCGAAGGGGGAAAACATCCGGGAAAGTATCCCCGGTGTTTCGTGTTTTCGGATAGATGAACCGGAAGGGCAAGGTTGCAGGTTTGCTATGCTAGGGACGCGAGGCGGAGGAACGGGCTGCGTATCCGGATTCGTCTCGTCGTTCTGAGCAACTTTCATGTACAAAGTATTTTCATCCGAGCTACGGATTATTTTCTATTAATTTTCAATGATTTAATCAATTTTTGAATTATTATTATTAAATTAATTCAAAAATAGCATTATTGCATCAGCACGACGTCAGCATGATGTCAGCAGTCAACAGAGGTGTTGACTGGGTCACTGACGTGTGGGTCCCGCATGTCATTGACTGCTAACTAACTAACCAGGTTAATGAGTTTAGTTAACAGATTAGTTTAGTTAACTATTGTAGTTAATTAGGTTAATTAGTTATTAGTTTAATTAAACACAATTAATCAAGTTAATTAATTAATTTAATTAATTAATATTTTTTATTTATTTATTATTTCTTTTTAATTCTCTTTTTTTAATAAAAACGTTATGGGGTGGGGCCCCCTTGTCATAGGCCCGGGGGCCTAGCGGGCAAACAGGTTACGGGCGTCGGGCGGAGCTAGGCGACGAGCGCCAGCCCGCCCGATAGGGCGCTGCGGGAGGACGTGCAACAGGCGGTCCGTGCGGCTTGGCGCCGGCGGCCATGGCCGCGGCCAGAGCGGTTGGGGGCGGCGCGCTCGGCAGCAGGGCGCGCGACGCGTGCGCGCGCGGTGAGGCGGAGGCCGCGGCAGAGCGGGACGAGGGGAGCAGGGGCGTGCGGTGGGGCGTGGGCGCGCGCCGGCGAACTGGGGCGCGGCCAAGCACGGATGCGCGCGCGCAGCTGCGGTGAGCGGCCAGGGGGTGGATGCGGGCGGTGCGGCAGGGGCGAAGGCGGGGCGGTGAGGTAGGTGGCAGCGGGTGGCGGGGCGCCGGATGCGGCCCTGTGCGAGACGACGCGAGCAGAAGCGGCAGAGCGAGGCGGGGCCACGGCGTGAGCGCGTGCGCGCGAGGGGGGAGAGGAGGAGGGGTAGCTCACGGGGGCCGTAGGGATAGGGCAGTGGGGCGCGGGGAGGATGTCGGGGACGACGACGACGCAGGGGAGGAGGCGATGAGGCAGCGTTGGCGATGGAGGAGCGATCCGGCGAGGGGCGCCGACGAGGTGGCTACGGGAATCGGCGGCGGCGTCGGTGTGGTTCGTTCCCCCCTTCCCGATCCAGATCGGGATCGTGGGGAGAAGGAGAGAGCGACGTGGGGGGGGAGAAGTGGGAGCGAGTGGGGGTAGCGGGCTCGAGGGTTAGTGGGGTGTGGGTTATACAGGGGCACCAGGTGGGCCTACCTGACTGGTTTCGGCCAGCTGGGCCAAGGCCCAGCGAAAAGGGGGGGCTCTCTTCCTATTTTTATTTTTCCGTTTCATTTCCATTTTCTTCTTTGCTTTTTACTATTTTAATTTTATTTGGTATAGTAAAATATGATGATAGCTCCTAGAACAATGTTTCAGAACAACCCACTACCTTACAAAGTTTTACCCCGATATAAAAGAGATTATTATTTTATAAAATACCAAAGGTGTTTAAATAGTTTTTTTGCTACTGTTCAAATCATATTAGTGCATTTAAATATTTTATTTAAATGTGGGTTCTTCACCATAAGTCCCTATGCATTATTTGTCACCTCTAGAACATTTTAGTTCTAAAGTTTGTCCCTAATTTTATTTTAAATTTGAATTTGGACGAGATTTGAATCCTCGCCAGACTATCAACAGTAATCGTGGTGACGTGCCATCATTAGCGGGGGATCACTGTAGCTTAATTATCTGGGCGTCACAGTCACTCTCGAGACGGGGTCATGCCGGGTAGGTGGGCCATGACTGTTTTCACAAGGCACCGGACACACCGTTGTTACCCCGTGCTTGTGTTATATGATGAATATGGGAGCGTGGATCCACAAAAAATTATTATGTGACAATGTTGGCACATGGGGTGCTACCAATCGAGTGGACTCCTTGTTAGCCACGGCTAGGGAAAGGTAGTGATCGGGTGCTTACCCCGGGTACTTGAGGTACCGCAGGTCGTGGATGACACGAAAGCCTCCCGGATCTTGTGGATAAAGTGTGCAACCTCTTCAGAGTGTCAAACTATTCGAATAGCCGTGTCCACGATCAAGGACAGTTGGGTGGTGCTGCTTAGACTATGTCCATATGTTTCTGACAAACAACACGGTTTGGTAGTATTGATGATATGATTCGTGAGGAAGTCACGATGAGCTTGAGCATGAGTTGTTCCTAACTCTTTGTGACACCCTCGATTTGACCGTACACTAATCATGCACGCAAATGTGTACGATCAAGATCAGGGACTCACGGGAAGATATCACAACACAACTCTAAAACATAAATAAGTCATACAAGCATCATAATACAAGCCAGGGGCCTCGAGGGCTCGAATACAAGTGCTCTATCATAGACGAGTCAGCGGAAGCAACAATATCAGAGTACAGACATAAGTTAAACAAGTTTGCCTTAAGAAGGCTAGCACAAACTGGGATACAGATCGAACGAGGCGCAGGCCTCCTGCCTGGGATCCTCCTAACTACTCCTGGTCGTCGTCAGCGACCTGCACGTAGTAGTAGGCACCTCCAGTGTCGTAGGAGTCGTCGTCGATGGTGGCGTCTGGCTCCTGGGCTCCAGCATCTGGTTGCGACAACCAGGTAGAAGGAAAGGGGAAAAAAGAGGGAGAAAGGCAACCGTGAGTACTCATCCAAAGTACTCGCAAGCAAGGAGCTACACTACATATGCATGGGTATATGTGTAAAGGGGCGTATCAGTTGACTGAACTGCAGAATGCCCGAATAAGAGGGGGATAGCTAATCCTGTCGAAGACTACGCTTCTGGCCATCTCCATCTTGCAGCATGTAGAAGAGAGTAGACTGAAGTCCTCCAAGTAGCATCGCATAGCATAATCCTACCCGGCGATCCCCTCCTCGTCGCCCTGTTAGAGAGCAATCACCGGGTTGTATCCGGCACTTCGAAGGGTGTATTTTATTCAGTATCCGGTTCTAGTTGTCATAACGTCAAGGTACAACTCCGGGTCGTCCTTTTACCGAGGGACACGGCTATTCGAATAGATAAACTTCCCTGCAGGGGTGCACCACATAACCCAACACGCTCGATCCCATTTGGCCGGACACACTTTTCTGGGTCATGCCCGGCCTCGGAAGATCAACACGTCGCAGCCCCACCTAAGCACAACAGAGAGGTCAGCACGCTGGTCTAAATCCTATGCGCGCAGGGGTCTGGGCCCATCGCCCATTGCACACCTGCACGTTGCGTACGCGGCCGGAAGCAGACCTAGCCTAGTGGCGTTCCAGTCCAATCCGGCGCGCGCCACTCAGTCGCTGACGTCACGAAGGCTTCGGCTGATACCACGACGCCGGGATACCCATAACTACTCCCGCGTAGATGGTTAGTGCGTATGGACCAAATGGCCAGACTAAGATCAAATACCAAGAACTCGTTAAGCGTGTTATGTCGAAGTAACCACGGACGCCGTCCAGGGCCAGGCCCACCTCTCACCTAGGCGGTCTCAATCTGCCCTGTCGCTCCGCCACAAAGATCCACTTGCGGGTACTCCTACGAGCCGACCCGACTTTAGTCATCACATGTGTCATGTATATGGTCTATAAGTATATACCCGTGATCACCGCCCAGGTGATCACCGCCCAGGTGATCACCGCCCGATAGTATAGCACAGCAGACGGACAAGAATGTAGGGCCACTGATGGAAAACTAGCACCCTATACTAAGCATGTAGGATTGCAGGTAAAGGTAACAATAGTAAAAGCAAGGACAGGCTATGCATCAGGATAGGATTAACGGAAAGCAGTAACATGCTACACTACTCTAATGCAAGCAGTATAGGCGATATCTGGTGATCAAGGGGGGGGCTTGCCTGGTTGTTCTGGCAAGTAGGAGGGGTCGTCTTCGATGTAGTCGAACACACTAACATCGGCAGCGGTCTCGGAGTCTACCGGAAAGAAGTAACGGAGGGGGAACACAATAAATAACAGAGCAATCAAATGTAACACAAAGCAAGACGCGGCGATACGTTGTGCTAGGGGTGACCTAACGTAGGGATAGGTCATACCGGCGAAAGGGGAAACATCCGGGAAAGTATCCCCGGTGTTTCGCGTTTTCGGACAGATGAACTGGAGGTGAAATGTTACAGGTTTGCTATGCTACGGATGTGTGGCGGACGAACGGGCTGCGTATCCGGATTCGTCTCGTCGTTCTGAGCAACTTTCATGTAGAAAGTAATTTCATCTGAGCTACGGTTTATTTTATATGATTTTCTAAAGTTTTAAATCATTTTAGAATTTATTTAATTTGTTTAATTCAACATTATCCAGAATAGTGCCTACTGACGTCATCATGACATCAGCAGTCAACACGGCGTTGACTGGGTCAAACTGACGTGCGGGACCCACCTGTCATTGACTGATTAATTAATTAACTAATAGTTTAATTAGTTTAGTTATTAGATTAGTTTAATTAATCAAAAATTAATTAGGTTAATTAATTCTTTAATTAATTAATTAATTGTTTTTAATATAGTATTATTATTATTTTATTATTCCTTTTTTTATATCTTTTTATTTTACATTCTGGGGGTGGGGTCCCCGTGTCAGTGGCTCAGGGGGGTGCAGCGGGCGCACTGGTGCGGGTGCTCGCACCCGACGCCATGAGAGGCAAGGGCGAGCGCGCCTGGGGCCTCGGTGGCCGGTGACAATGGGAGCAGCACCGGGCGTGGGGAGTTGCGGGGCACGCGCGCCGGCGAGACGAGCCGTGGCGGCCTTCGGCAGGCGCGGGGGAGCGCGGTAGGCGCCGGCGGCTACAGGCTGCAGGGGGCGGCGAAAGGCGCAACCCCGGCGCGGCAGCATGGGCAAGCAGGGCTCGGGGTGGTCGACGGGGACGCGGTCGATGACGAATAGGAAGGCGAGGCGGCTCCGGCGAGCGGCTTGAGGAGGAGACGAGGAGGCGAGATCCGGCGGGGAGGGCCCGGCGACGGCGGGGTCCAGTGGCATCGGAGGCGTCTTGGCGATGGCGGAGCGGTGGTGGCGACGGGCACCAGGGGCGACGGGGTCTGGCAAGCAACGGGGCCGCCGTTGCGTCCCGATCTAGAACGGGGAGGAGGTCGAGGACGGGTGATGGGGCGCGGCCGTCGGGGCGGCACCCGGGGCAGCGGTCGCGTGCGCTGGGGGGGGGTTGATCCCCCCCAGATCGGATCGGGTGAGGGGGAGTGACCGAGGGAGAGAGGGGATCGTGGGAGAGGAGTGGGGAGAGTGGGGGGTTAGGGTTTCGGTCAGTGGCCCGGGGGGGTTAAGTGGTGGTGGGATGGGCGGCCTGTTCGGGCGGCTAAGGCCATTTGGGCCACGAGGACCAGCGGGGGGGGGGGGGGGGGGGTCTGTTGCTTTTTTCCTATTTATTCTTTCCTCTTTTATTTTAGTTGCATTTTATTTTAGTAAAATATACACTTAGTATCTAAATTAGTAGTTCAACTTAGTCCAGAGTCACAAAGAGTCTAGACCCCAAATAACTTAGTTTGACATTTTATTTGTTATAATAGGCATTTAATTAATGGTTTTGCTACTGTTTAAATCCTTATAGTTCATTTAAGCATTTTATAAAAGCTTGGTTCCTCCACCATAATTGCTTACGATTTATTTGAAACAACCCGAACATTTTTAGTTTTAATTTTTTAAAACTTTTGTGTTTGCCATCTTTTGAATTTGAATTTTGATCCGGTTTTGAACTAATGCGAGATTATCAACACTAACAGAGGTGACGTGGCATCATTAGCGTAGGTTTACTGTAGCATAACTATCCGGGCGTCACAATTCTCCTCTACTACAAGAAATCTCGTCCCGAGATTTAAGAGGGGAGTAAGGGGGGAAGGTTTGGTAACGAATCTAGCGGGTCTTCTCATCCTGGCTTGCTCTTCTCGAATTGGCTGGTCCAATACATTGATGTCTTCATTTCTCTGCTTCGGTCATCATGATGAAGTCGGCGTCCTTTCTTCAGGAACTCCATCGTACTTACGAAAGAATAAAGGATGGGCATTCTGGGAGAACGGGCCTCGACAAGGTTGACTATCGGGTCGACAACATCGAGGAAGGTGGCGGAAAGTAACCCTCGAATCGAAACTTAGAAAATATCGAGAGCAAAGTAAGGAGGTAACCTGGGAAGTTTCGAGCGGGCAGGCAATCGTTCGATGCCTGTTATAGGGCGTGAAAGGGTCAAATCAACGGGAATAAGTATTGTGTCCGATATCAGACCTGAAGGTGGCTCGTGAATTACATACGAGGCCATGCGCGAGGAACAACCATTAGAAACAGGGTTGTATAGAAGAGTCAGGTTTCGATCCTGTGGAACTGTGGGTTATGGGCCCACCATGTGGGTTTTTTTTGGAGCAGTGACATCTTGCACGGTCATGATAGCAAGGCATGTCAGAGAATACCCTGTCAGTTATGTCGGCAACACGTTGGTACCAAGGGCGAGGGACGAAGAGAACCATTCTCCTGCTCGTTGAAACGAGGATAGGCAAAGTTCTCGTCCATCGGTGGTTACCGGAATGTCACCAACAATAGTAACAGGGTCTTACTGACAGAGTTGTACACCGAGGTGTTTGCACAAGCAGGGAATTAATACTGCTTAGATCATAATGATCACCAGAAACGTTAAACCAACCAATGGAAAGGAAGATATGATTATCAGAATAAATAGAACAATGGAAAGGAAAATGTGTTTAAACACATATTTCAGGGGTATATCCTTCCCAAGGACTAGCTGAGCATGATATTCATGACAGGATATAATGTAGAAAACTCTTTAGGTAGGGGAGAGAAATTTCATGACATTACCCATACAACAGTGTTTGGATAATTGAGCAGGAAACATTTAGCATTGGGCTTCAAATGTTCCTGTTGAAAATCGGAGTACCATAGACATGCTTCGAGATAGCATTGACATGGTCAACAGGTGAAGATCAGACTTTGGAAACAAAAAGGATCCATCAGGAACAACTTATAGAATAAGTCTTACAATTTCCTCATGGAAGAATAGCTAACCTTGCTAAAAGGGAAAACTTATAACAATAGGTCCTCCCGCCAGGTGTGCTGGGTATCATCACCTTACCGGGTCATAAATAGGCCAATGTTATAACTCTTGGAAATATGTTCCAACCATCATATCTGACCGAGGTTCAGATCTGATTGGTGTCAGGATAACTCAGACTCAGGATGCCTGAGAAGAAAGGTGCAACACAAATTGTCGAAACGACATCGAAGATTCTCGGGAGATGAACTATGGAAGCGAGTTCCGAACAAGGGTTCATCATTACATCAAGGAGAGGTGAGGAGGTGACTGATTGACTCAGCGACAATCCATTGAGATTTCCAAAAGATGGATTTCCACCACTATGTGAACAAGGAGATAACATTAGCTAGATCGAATGACTTAATGATGTATGCTCGAGGAAAACATACACAGTTAAACATTGGTTGAAATGTGCACCCGAAATATGGGCTAGGTAGCACAATCAATGTTCGAATGATGATTCATTAAGCCACAGACGTAGAATGAAACTATAGACCAATAACTTCAAAGCAATAGGGTTGCTAGAAGTTTAGAATTTACACATCACAGACCATTTGTCGGTATTCCTTTTAGAAACAACACAGGGACCAAGAAAGAATGGTGATGGGGAGAAGTATCACTGTACCAAGATGTCATACGAGGTGGTGAAATTCTTACGACATACTTGACATAAAAGATGGTAATACTCCAAGGTAGAACATATCATAAGCTAGATAGCAAGGAAATCAAGGTACAACACAAAACACGAACAAGTTTGTGTTGAATGGAAGGCAATAAAATGGTCGATGATAAAACAAATCATCGAGGGCAAGGATGGTATTTCTCATCCAGAATTCGATAGATATCTTGGAAGAGCTCAGAATGTTGATGATATTCACGACACATTTGTAGCGAGAATTTATGAAGAGGTAATCGATCGGCGATGACATCAAGTCAAAGGAATGATGAAGCGAAAAGTTATTGGAACCAGGGGTACGACACAAACTCAAAATCAAGCTTGCTGTTCAAGGCGAAATGATATGACGAGGAAAATCGACGTAAGCTTAGCTCAGCGTCGAAAGTGGTGCTCCGGGAATAAAGACCAGGTAGCACAGTTAAAATCGGCACGATAATGACATAGCCGAGCAGGCTAGGGATGACGTGATCGAGTACGAACTCGTAAACAAAGGAGATTACTAAGAGTTGTTTAATCGTGATGCGGACTCGATTCAGTTATCGATGTCCTTGAGTGTTTAATAACTCGGAGCCCGTGAAAAATTGGAATCAATGAGAATGTAGTACTTGATGGAGAACTCATAAGAAGTTATGCAGTTCCGTGATAATCTCGAGATACCAGGGGGGTAATACTCGACGACAAACCAAAGTAGAGGTTGGACTGGGGTATCGCTCTGCAGAAGACAAGTGCCTAACTTGTACGAGAAATGGTGTTTAAATGAGAACATGGTCGGAACCACGATTGCAAAAGGCCAGATTCCAGATATAAGATGAACTTATACCAAGGGAATAATTAATTTAAGAAAAGCTTTAATGATAAGATCTACATCGTGTCCATGGGCATGAACGCAAAGTTCAAGGTCGACTCCCACTTCTTCAATGCATAACCTTTCATTCACTTCTCGCGTTTGATGAAGTTGCAGTGTTGAAATTTTTTATCTGGCAAAATACCAGAAGAGTATGACTCATGAAAACTTTCGAGTTCACACATATTATGAAAGGCATAGGTTCAACCCATCAAGGCATCTTAGGAACATATACCACAAACTTCGGAGTAAATATTATAAGCTCGAAAGAAGAGCATTGTTCAAAAACAGATGATACAATTTACCAAAGGCATTATATACCCATGGAAAGGCTCACAAGGTTATTCAATATGAAGGACACTGTCGGATAAAATCCAACAAAGGAACCGATGGTCCACAAGGGATCTGATGTGAGCATCGGTACTCAACAGAGGAAGAAGAATGCAAGGAGATCTGATTATAGAAACAACTGACTAACTCAAAGTGCAAATGCAAAAGAATTATGATTTCCAAATCAAGGGGTCAGAAGCAACGCTCTGATCAAGGATGGATAAGTTGAGTAGGCTTAGGGGTACAATCGATGGCAATTTGATAGGTCGAGATCCAGCTCACGTTTAAAATGACGTCTGAGCCGGAAGAATGAATTCTAGGATATGATTGAGCATTGCGAGCATTCGCAACAAATTGAATCAACGGACTCAAAATGATAATGACAAGAGATGCCAATAAGATTACGAGACTTATGGGATTAACCATAATGCAAGCAAACAAGAATTTCAAGAGCAATAGGCTCCTGAGGATTTTCGGAAGATCGAATAGTATTTTGAAGACTATTGTGGAATACTTGAATCAACTGGGGATGACCGGATACTCGGTAAGTGCGAGAATCATCCGTAGGGGTATTCAGGTGACAAAGAACAGCAAGGCAGTAAGCTCAAAGGATTCTCGGAACAACAGAGAGAATTTCAGGGTATCTTGTAATAACAAGATCAACTGGGAAACATTGTATGAGTGGCGAGTATACGTGGTTATCCATAGGACTTTATTGATGAAAGGGAATTGCAAAAGCGATGAACACAAGTTCTCGGGTTATCAGCGGAGAGTATCTTCAGGGTCTTCACGGGCAGCAGACGATCATCAGTAATACGGGGCTCTCCGGGTGAAAGTGATAACGAGATCCTAATGTTAGATTTAGCAAAATTCACTTAACCCGAATAGAAGAGAGATCAGAGTCCCAGAGTATAGACAAGGAGTAAAAGATCCTACTACCACCCAATGGTGACGTGGGCCCGTAAGCCACACAGTCATGTTATTAAAAGTTTTTCAATGACTAGACTTGACTTCGGCCAAGGTGTTGGAAAGGGGGATTCCTACAGGCAGTTGGCTCTGATACCAACTTGTGACGCCCCCGATTTGACCGTACACTAATCATGCACACAAATGTGTACGATCAAGATCAGGGACTCACGGGAAGATATCACAACACAACTCTAAAACATAAATAAGTCATACAAGCATCATAATACAAGCCAGGGGCCTCGAGGGCTCGAATACAAGTGCTCAATCATAGACGAGTCAGCGGAAGCAACAATATCAGAGTACAGACATAAGTTAAACAAGTTTGCCTTAAGAAGGCTAGCACAAACTGGGATACAGATCGAACGAGGCGCAAGCCTCCTGCCTGGGATCCTCCTAACTACTCCTGGTCGTCGTCAGCGGCCTGCACGTAGTAGTAGGCACCTCCAGTGTCGTAGGAGTCGTCATCGACAGTGGCGTCTGGCTCCTGGGCTCCAGCATCTGGTTGCGACAACCAGGTAGAAGGAAAGGGGAAAAAAGAGGGAGAAAGGCAACCGTGTGTACTCATCCAAAGTACTCGCAAGCAAGGAGCTACACTACATATGCATGGGTATATGTGTAAAGGGGCGTATCAGTTGACTGAACTGCAGAATGCCAGAATAAGAGGGGGATAGCTAATCCTGTCGAAGACTACGCTTCTGGCCATCTCCATCTTGCAGCATGTAGAAGAGAGTAGACTGAAGTCCTCCAAGTAGCATCGCATAGCATAATCCTACCCGGCGATCCGCTCCTCGCCTCCCTGTTAGAGAGCGATCACCGGGTTGTATCTAGCACTTGGAAGGGTGTATTTTATTCAGTATCCAGTTCTAGTTGTCATAAGGTCAAGGTACAACTCCGGGTCGTCCTTTTACCGAGGGACACGGCTATTCGAATAGATAAACTTCCCTGCAGGGGTGCACCACATAACCCAACACGCTCGATCCCATTTGGCCGGACACACTTTTCTGGGTCATGCCCGGCCTCGGAAGATCAACACGTCGCAGCCCCACCTAAGCACAACAGAGAGGTCAGCACGCCGGTCTAAATCCTATGCGCGCAGGGGTCTGGGCCCATCGCCCATTGCACACCTGCACGTTGCGTACGCGGCCGGAAGCAGACCTAGCCTAGTGGCGTTCCAGTCCAATCCGGCGCGCGCCACTCAGTCGCTGACGTCACGAAGGCTTCGGCTAATACCACGACGCCGGGATACCCATAACTACTCCCGCGTAGATGGTTAGTGCGTATAGACCAAATGGCCAGACTCAGATCAAATACCAAGAACTCGTTAAGCGTGTTCTGTCGAAGTAACCGCGGACGCCGTCCAGGGCCAGGCCCACCTCTCACCTAGGCGGTCTCAATCTGCCCTGTCGCTCCGCCACAAAGATCCACTTGCGGGTACTCCTACGAGCCGACCCGACTTTAGTCATCACATGTGTCATGTATATGGTATATAAGTATATACCCGTGATCACCGCCCAGGTGATCACGGCCCGATAGTATAGCACAGCAGACGGACAAGAATGTAGGGCCACTGATGGAAAACTAGCACCCTATACTAAGCATGTAGGATTGCAGGTAAAGGTAACAACAGTAGAAGCAAGGACAGGCTATGCATCAGGATAGGATTAACGGAAAGCAGTAACATGCTACACTACTCTAATGCAAGCAGTATAGAGAAGAATAGGCGATATCTGGTGATCAAGGGGGGGGGGCTTGCTTGGTTGTTCTGGCAAGTAGGAGGGGTCGTCTTCGATGTAGTTGAACACACGAACATCGGCAGCGGTCTCGGAGTCTACCGGAAAGAAGTAACGGAGGGGGAACACAATAAATAACAGAGCAATCAAATGTAACACAAAGCAAGACGCGGCGATACGTTGTGCTAGGGGTGACCTAACGTAGGGATAGGTGATACCGGCGAAAGGGGAAACATCCGGGAAAGTATCCCCGGTGTTTCACGTTTTCGGACAGATGAACCGGAGGTGAAATGTTACAGGTTTGCTATGCTACGGATGTGTGGCGGACGAACGGGCTGCGTATCCGGATTCGTCTCATCGTTCTGAGCAACTTTCATGTAGAAAGTAATTTCATCTGAGCTACGGTTTATTTTATATGATTTTCTAAAGTTTTAAATCATTTTAGAATTTATTTAATTTATTTAATTCAACATTATCCAGAATCGTGCCTGCTGACGTCAGCATGACGTCAGCAGTCAACAGGGCGTTGACTGGGTCAAACTGACGTGCGGGACCCACCTGTCATTGACTGATTAATTAATTAACTAACAGTTTAATTAGTTTAGTCATTAGATTAGTTTAATTAATAAAAAATTAATTAGGTTAATTAATTCTTTAATTAATTAATTGTTTTTAATATATTATTATTTTTTTATTCCTTTTTTATATCTTTTTATTTTACGTTCTTGGGGTGGGGTCCCCGTGTCAGTGGCTCAGGGGGGTGCAGCGGGCGCACTGGTGCGGGTGCTCGCACCCGACGCCATGAGAGGCGAGGGCGAGCGCGCCTGGGGCCTCGGTGGCCGGCGACAACGGGAGCAGCACCGGGCGTGGGGAGTTGCAGGGCACGCGCGCCGGCGAGACGAGCCGTGGCGGCCTTCGGCAGGCGCGGGGGAGCGCGGTAGGCGCCGGCGGCTACAGGCTGCAGGGGGCGGCGGAAGGCGCAGCCCCGGCGCGGCAGCACGGGCAAGCAGGGCCGGAGGCCACCGCGAGCGGGCGGCAAGGCGGAGCGGGGTCGCGCGGGCAAGGCGCCGTGAGCGCGGGCGCCGGACGCGCACGGGCGTGGAGGACACGGTCGAGGCCAGATCGTGTGCGAGCGCGAGGGGGCGAGGCGGTACGGTGCGGTGGCCGTGGTGGCATTCGGCGATCCAGACGGCGCAACGGAACGGGCGACGGTGATGGGGATAGAAGAGGAGGCGCTCACAACCAGTGTAGGGGAATGGCAGCGTGCTCGGGGAGGCTCGGGGTGGTCGACGGGGACGCGGTCGACGACGAAGAGGAAGGCGAGGCGGCTCCGGCGAGCGGCTTGAGGAGGAGACGAGGAGGCGAGATCCGGCGGGGAGGGCCCGGCGACGGCGGGGTCCAGTGGCATCGGAGGCGTCTTGGCGATGGCGGAGCGGTGGTGGCGATGGGCACCAGGGGCGACGGGGTCTGGAAAACAACGGGGGCGCCGTTGCGTCCCGATCCAGAACGGGGAGGAGGTCGAGGACGGGTGATGGGGCGCGGCCGTCGGGGCGGCGCCCGGGGCAGCGGTCGCGTGCGCTGGGGGGGGTTTGATCCCCCCCCCCCAGATCAGATCGGGTGAGGGGGAGTGACCGAGGGAGAGAGGGGATCGTGGGAGAGGAGTGGGGAGAGTGGGGGGTTAGGGTTTCGGTCAGTGGCCCGGGGGGTTAAGTGGTGGTGGGATGGGCCGGCCTGTTCGGGCGGCTAAGGCCATTTGGGCCACGAGGCCCAGCGGGGGGGGGGGGGGTCTGTTGCTTTTTTTTCCTATTTATTCTTTCCTCTTTTATTTTAGTTGCATTTTATTTTAGTAAAATATACACTTAGTATCTAAATTAGTAGTTCAACTTAGTCCAGAGTCACAAAGAGTCTAGACCCCAAATAACTTAGTTTGACATTTTATTGGTTATAATAGGCATTTAATTAATGGTTTTGCTACTGTTTAAATCCTTATAGTTCATTTAAACATTTTATAAAAGCTTGGTTCCTCCACCATAATTTCTTACGATTTATTTGAAACAACCCGAACATTTTTAGTTTTAATTTTTGAAAACTTTTGTTGTTTGCCATATTTTGAATTTGAATTTTGATCCGGTTTTGAACTAACGCGATATTATCAACACTAACAGAGGTGACGTGGCATCATTAGCGTAGGTTTACTGTAGCATAATTATCCGGGCGTCACACTCTTTCTCGATGTTATTGTTTGTAACCTCCTGATACTCGTTGCAGACGCATTCATGTCCTTGATAAATGTTGATCATACTTGCATGAGAAAAACTAGCTTTCCGCAAAAATGCCAATTTAGCAGTAGAGCCTTGCATAATTATTCTGTTATTCCCCTTGGGTTGCTTGTGAGTACATTCAAAGTACTCATTGGCTTGCCACTGGTTATTTTATTGGCCAGGCATGGAAGAACAAGAGTAGGATGGTGATTTCTTTGGTGACAAACATGCGAGCTAGGATGCTTCCCAGTCATAATGCCTGTAGGGTTAAGGCAGATGGCATGGGTTCACGCTATCGTTGAAGATTTCCGCTGGACGATATACTCAAGACTTGACCATAATGGTCATAATTTGTGTAAAACGGTGTGTATGGATGAAGACTCTTGTTATTTAGCTTCTGTGTGTTCAGTGAGCATTGATCTCTGGGATCACTATACACATGCATTCGGTGATCACGACTTATGAGTCGGGGTTCAGGAAGGCTTAGTTAGCATGGTCGTTAGTTTGGGTAAATCTGCTTTTAAAACTATCGCTAATTTTGAAAACTATCTACACTTCTCTTCCCTTCTGAGGTTTTCAAAAACTAAACATATATTTTCCTTATTGACCTCTTCCCTTCAAAACTTTTGCGAACGGTCACTAGCATCCTCATGCCCCTGGCCACGGGATTCCTTGTAATCCTCGTGCATAATCTAGAAGGAAGACACCTTGCCAGACATTCACCCACCTCTTCTAAACACAAGATTGGCCACACCACAACAAGACGATACCAATAGAAGATGCATCCTCAAGTAATGAGGACATGAAGACCCAAAGGATTGTGACACCTTCGACATTGCCCCAGGAAGATGCAACCTTCGCCTACAATGATCAGGGCATAGGATATGCAAGATCATGATATACATCGCTAATAGAGTAACCCTGTCACTACCATTGTTGTATCAGCAGCCACCAGTGGATGAGAACCTCGCCATTTGGTCTGCCTCACTATAGTGAGCAGGAAAATGGTTCTTGGCATCCCCCGCTCTCGGTGACGATACTATCAACAATGTGTCCGATAGATTGGACCTCTACCATGCCTTGTTAATGTCATTGCATAAAGGATTGCCTACCTGGTACCGTCGATGCCTTAGGAGGCAAAAGGGATCGTCCTGATTAAGAAGACAACAGAAGACCGAGTCAATGCCAACTAGGAGGAACCACCTTCACCCTGTCAGCTCATCAGGCGAGAAGTTGATGAAGATTCTTCAAGCTCAACCCAGATTGTTTCAATCGAACAACTACAAGAGACATAGCGACACCTGAGGAAAACCCAGAAGACTGCACGAGACACGAAGCAAGCATGACTATTGAGTTTGAGAACTCCTAGGGTAGGATGAGTTGTGTACCCCCTATGCGCAGTCGAGTCCGTGTGATGGTTCGAATAGAACCATGATTGTGTGTTGCTTGTTTTTATTTGTTTGTGTTGCCTTTTTGCCCTAGGCAACAAGTATGCGACTATATCACCTTCCTTATCTTAATGCTTGTGTTTGGCCCTTTCGGCACTTGTTTGTTTGCACTTGCACTATAGAACCCCCTTTAGGCATCCCACCCCATCTATGTTACTTTTCCCTCTCATCTCTCTCCTCAACTGAAGACTGGCAAGACAAGATACACCAAGGATTCTACTTCGGCAACCAACTAGCACTGAAGACTTTTGCTACAGCCTCCTTGACCAAGTGCAACCCTGTAGATATATGTTTAACCCTCAAGATTAGAAACCCATCCCTAGACCCTTCGAGACTTCACGAGATACCCCATCTCAAATCCTTAACCATGTGCTTAACCCACAGAATTGCAAGAGGACCAGTTAAGCCCCCGTAACCTTACACAACACTGGGTTCATTATGGAACTAGTGGACATAGTGAACGAGCACATTATCATCCTAAGATAGCACCAAAACTGGCGATGCCATAGGGAAGGCCAATTTGAGGATATAGGAATAGAGGACAATTGACTTGATGAGTTTATATCAGTGATCTTGAGGAATTATCTGAGACTCTTTGGTGGATTATGAGGCTTTCATGTTGATAGATGAACTTGGTGGGATCATGATAATATAGGATAGCATAACTTTCATTACCCCTGGGTAAATTGAATTTAGTAGGACAATTATGATTACAAACTGAACTTCTTGGGAGCATAAGGATTTGACTTAGCCAGGGGATATTGATGGGAGATAGTTGATATTACGATAATGACTTGGGGGAAACATGTAGGAATTCTTGTTGGACATGGGATTTGGATTTAAATAGGTGATCCTAGTGGAGTATAAATGCTGAGTAAGTCTACATGGTTCGGAGTAAATTGGATTTAGACTGATGATCTCGATCATGATACCATGTTTCTCAAAGGACGATAAACTAGGAGATTGGATTCATTGTCGGAGTTGATTTAGGGAATCTATATAACCTTGAGGTTGGAAGTTACTTGACCCGGATAATGGGAATTGGTGGGCTGACTATAGTAAAGATAGCCCTTTCAAGTATTTGTGGATTGTAGGGACTTTAGGAGATCATGTGGAACGCCATAAACATTGGATTTGTAGAATTAATGGATTGTGTTGTGATTGATGGAAGTGTTGGGGAACGTAGTAATTTCAAAAAAATTCCTACGCACACGCATGATCATGGTGATGCATAGCAACGAGAGGGGAGAGTGTTGTCCACGTACCCTCGTAGACCGAAAGCGGAAGCGTTAACACAACGCAGTTGATGTAGTCGTACGTCTTCACGATCCGACCGATCAAGTACTGAACGCACGGCACCTCCGAGTTCAGCACACGTTCAGCTCGATGACGTCCCTCGAACTCCGATCCAGCCGAGTGTTGAGGGAGAGTTTCGTCAGCACGACGGCGTGGTGACGATGATGATATTCTACCGACGCAGGGCTTCGCCTAAGCACCGCTACGATATTATCGAGGTGTAATATGGTGGAGGGGGGCACCGCACACGGCTAAGAGATCAATAGATCAATTGTTGTGTCTATGGGGTGCCCCCCTTCCCCCGTATATAAAGGAGCAAGGGGGGAGGCCGCCAGCCTAGGAGGAGGGCGCGCTAAGGGGGGAGTCCTACTCCCACTGGGAGTAGGACTCCTCCTTTCCTTGTTGGAGTAGGAGAAGGGAAGGGAGAAGGAGAAGGAAGGAAGGGGGCACCCCCCTCCCTAGTCCAATTCGGACTAGTCCATGGGGAGGGGTGCGGCCACCCTTTGGGGCCTTTCTCTCCTTTCCCGTATGGCCCATTAAGGCCCAATACGAATTCCCGTAACTCTTCGGTACTCCGAAAAATATCCGAATCACTCGGAACCTTTCCGATGTCCGAATATAGTCGTCCAATATATCGATCTTTACGTGTCGACCATTTCGAGACTCCTCGTCATGTCCCCGATCTCATCAGGGACTCCGAACTCCTTCGGTACATCAAAACTCATAAACTCATAATAAAACTGTCATCGTAACGTTAAGCGTGCGGACCCTACGGGTTCGAGAACTATGTAGACATGACCGAGACACGTCTCCGGTCAATAACCAATAGCGGGACCTGCATGTCCATATTGGCTCCCACATATTCTACGAAGATCTTTATCGGTCAAACCGCATAACAACATACGTTGTTCCCTTTGTCATCGGTATGTTACTTGCCCGAGATTCGATCGTCGGTATCTTAATACCTAGTTCAATCTCGTTACCGGCAAGTCTCTTTACTCGTTCCGTAATACATCATCTCGCAACAAACTCATTAGTTGCAATGCTTGCAAGGCTTAAGTGATGGGCATTACCGAGAGGGCCCAGAGATACCTCTCCGACCGGAGTGAAAAATCCTAATCTCGAAATACGCCAACCCAACAAGTACCTTCGGAGACACCTGTAGAGCACCTTTATAATCACCCAGTCACGTTGTGACGTTTGGTAGCACACAAAGTGTTCCTCCGGTAAACAAGAGTTGCATAATCTCATAGTCATAAGAACATGTATAAGTCATGAAGAAAGCAATAGCAACATACTAAACGATCGAGTGCTAAGCTAACGGAATGGGTCAAGTCAATCACATCATTCTCCTAATGATATGATCCCATTAATCAAATGACAACTCATGTCTATGGCTAGGAAACATAACCATCTTTGATCAACGAGCTAGTCAAGTAGAGGCATACTAGTGACACTCTGTTTGTCTATGTATTCACACATGTATCATGTTTCCGGTTAATACAATTCTAGCATGAATAATAAACATTTATCATGATATAAGGAAATAAATAATAACTTTATTATTGCCTCTAGGGCATATTTCCTTCAGTCTCCCACTTGCACTAGAGTCAATAATCTAGTTCACATCGCCATGTGATTTAACATCAATAGTTCATATCACCATGTGATTAACACCCATAGTTCACATCGTCATGTGACCAACACCCAAGGGTTTACTAGAGTCAGTAATCTAGTTCACATCGCTATGTGATTAACACCCAAAGAGTACTAAGGTGTGATCATGTTTTTCTTGTGAGATAATTTTAGTCAACGGGTCTGTCACATTCAGATCCGTAAGTATTTTGCAAATTTCTATGTCTACAATGCTCTGCACGGAGCTACTCTTAGCTAATTGCTCCCACTTTCAATATGTATCTAGACCGAGACTTAGATTCATCTAGATTAGTGTCAAAACTTGCATCGACGTAACCCTTTACGACGAACCTTTTGTCACTTCCATAATCGAGAAACATATCCTTATTCCACTAAGGATAATTTTGACTGCTGTCCAGTGATCTACTCCTAGATCACTATTGTACTCCCTTGCCAAAATCAGTGTAGGGTATACAATAGATCTGGTACACAGCATGGCATACTTTATAGAACCTATGGCCAAGGCATAGGGAATGACTTTCATTCTCTTTCTATCTTCTGCCGTGGTCGGGCTTTGAGTCTTACTCAATTTCACACCTTGTAACACAGGCAAGAACTCTTTCTTTGATTGTTCTATTTTGAACTACTTCAAAGTCTTGTTAAGGTATGTACTCATTGAAAAACTTATCAAGTGTCTTCATCTATCTCTATAGATCTTCATGCTTAATATGTAAGCAGCTTCACCGAGGTCTTTCTTTGAAAAACTCCTTTCAAACACTCCTTTATGCTTTGCAGAATAATTCTACATTATTTCCGATCAACAATATGTCATTCACATATACTTATCAGAAATGTTGTAGTGCTCCCACTCTCTTTCTTGTAAATACAGGTTTCATCGCAAGTCTGTATAAAACTATATCCTTTGATCAACTTATCAAAGCGTATATTCCAACTCCGAGATGCTTGCACCAGTCCATAGATGTATCGCTGGAGCTTGCATATTTTGTTAGCACCTTTAGGATTGACAAAACCTTTCTGGTTGCATCATATACAACTCTTCTTTAATAAATCCATTAAGGAATGCAGTTTTGTTTATCCATTTGCCATATTTCATAAAATGCGGCAATTGCTAACATGATTCAGACAGACTTAAGCATAGACACGAGTGAGAAACTCTCATCGTAGTCAACACCTTGAACTTGTCGAAAACCTTTTTGCGACAATTCTAGCTTTGTAGACAGTAACACTACTATCACTGTCTGTCTTCCTCTTGAAGATCCATTTAATCTCAATGGCTCGCCGATCATTGGGCAAGTCAATCAAAGTCCATACTTTGTTCTCATATATGGATCTTATCTCAGATTTCATGGCCTCAAGCCATTTCGCAGAATCTGGGCTCGTCATCGCTTCCTCATAGTTTGTAGGTTCGTCATGGTCAAATAACATGACCTCCAGAACAGGATTACCGTACCACTCTGGTGTGGATCTCACTCTGGTTTACCTACGAGGTTTGGTAGTAACTTGATCTGAAGTTACATGATCATCATCATTAACTTCCTCACTAATTGGTGTAGGAGTCACAGGAACAGATTTCTGTGATGAACTACTTTCCAATAAGGGAGCAGGTACAGTTACCTCATCAAGTTCTACTTTCCTCCCACTCACTTCTTTCGAGAGAAACTCCTTCTCTAGAAAGGATCCATACTTAGCAATGAATGTCTTACCTTCGGATCTGTGATAGAAGGTGTACCCAACTGTTTCCTTTGGGTATCTTATGAAGACACATTTCTCCGATTTGGGTTTGATCTTATCAGGATGAAACTTTTTCACATAAGCATCGCAACCCCAAATTTTAGGAAACGACAACTTTGGTTTCTTGCCAAACCACAGTTCATAAGATGTCGTCTCAACGGATTTAGATGGTACCCTATTTAACGTGAATGCAGCTGTCTCTAATGCATAACCCCAAAACAATAGTGGTAGATCGGTAAGAAACATCATATATCGCACCATATCTAATAAAGTACGGTTACGATGTTCACACACCATTACACCGTGGTGTTCCAGGTGGCGTGAGTAGTGAAACTATTTCACATTGTTTTAACTGAAGGCCAAACTCGTAACTTAAATACTCTTCTCTATGATCAGATCGTAGAAACTTTATTTTCTTGTTACGATGATTTCCGCTTCACTCTGAAATTATATGAACTTTTCAAATGTTTCAGATTTCTGTTTCATTAAGTAGATATACCCATATCTGCTCAAATCATCTGTGAAGGTCAGAAAATAATGATACCTGCTACGAGCCTCAATATTCATCAGACCACATACATCTGTATGTAGGATTTCCAACAAATCTGTTGCTCTCTCCATAGTTCCGGAGAACGGTGTTTTAGTCATCTTGCCCATGGGGCACGGTTCGCAAGCATCAAGTGATTCATAATCAAGTGATTCCAAAATCCCATCAGTATGGAGTTTCTTCATGCGCTTTACACCAATATGACCTAAACGGCAGTGCCACAAATAAGTTGCACTATGATTATTAACTTTGCATCTTTTGGCTTCA
The DNA here is from genome assembly GCF_002575655.3 of Aegilops tauschii subsp. strangulata. Taxonomy (NCBI): domain Eukaryota; kingdom Viridiplantae; phylum Streptophyta; class Magnoliopsida; order Poales; family Poaceae; genus Aegilops; species Aegilops tauschii. The sequence goes on along the minus strand of NC_053037.3, from coordinate 204,284,293 downwards.
TTATTATGAATATGTGTATCACTACGATCGAGATCCAACAAAACATTTTATTGGGTGTATGACCATAGAAGGTTTTATTCATGTAAACAGAACAACAATTATTCTCTAATTTAAATGAATAACCGTATTGCAACAAACATGATCAAATCATATTCATGCTCAACGCAAACACCAAATAACACTTATTTAGGTTCAACACTAATCCCAAAAGTATAGGGAGTGTGCGATGATGATCATATCAATCTTGGAACCACTTCCAATACACATCGTCACTTCATCCTTAACTAGTTTATGTTCATGCAACTCCCGTTTCGAGTTACTACTCTTTAGCAACTGAACCAGTATCAAATACTGAGGGGTTGCTATAAACACTAGTAAGTACACATCAGTAACATGTATATCCAATATACCTTTGTTCACTTTGCCATCCTTCTTATCCACCAAATACTTGGGGCAGTTCTGCTTCCAGTGACCAGTCCCTTTGCAGTAGAAGCACTTAGTCTCAGGCTTAGGTACAGACTTGGGCTTCTTCACTTGAGTAGCAACTTGCTTGCCGTTCTTTTTGAAGTTCCCCTTCTATCCCTTTGCCCTTTTCTTGAAACTAGTGGTCTTGTTAACCATCAACACTTGATGCTCTTTCTTGATTTGTACCTTCGTCGATTTCAGCATCGCGAAGAGCTCGGGAATTACTTTCGTCATCCCTTACATACTATAGTTCATCACGAAGTTCTACTAACTTGGTGATGGTGACTAGAGAATTCTGTCAATCACTATTTTATCTGGAAGATTAACTCCCACTTGATTCAAGCGATTGTAGTACCCAGACAATCTGAGCACATGCTCACTGTTTGAGCTATTCTCCTCCATCTTTTAGCTATAGAACTTGTTGGAGACTTCATATCTCTCAACTCGGGTATTTGCTTGAAATATTAACTTCAACTCCTGGAACATCTCATATGGTCCATGACGTTCAAAACGTCTTTGAAGTCCCGATTCTAAGCCGTTAAGCATGGTGCACTAAACTATCAAGTAGTCATCATATTGAGCTAGCCAAACGTTCATAACGTCTGCATCTGCTCCTGCAATAGGTCTGTCACCTAGCGGTGCATCAAGGACATAATTCTTCTGTGCAGCAATGAGGATAATCCTCAGATCACGGATCCAATCCGCATCTTTGCTACTAACATCTTTCAACATAATTTTCTCTAGGAACATATCAAAAATAAACACAGGGAAGCAACAACGCGAGCTATTGATCTACAACATAATTTGCAAAAATACTATCAGGACTAAGTTCATGATAAATTTAAGTTCAATTAATCATATTACTTAAGAACTCCAACTTAGATAGACATCCCTCTAATCCTCTAAGTGATTACGTGATCCAAATCAACTAAACCATGTCCGATTAACATGTGAGATGGAGTAGTTTCAATGGTGAACATCACTATGTTGATCATATCTACTATATGATTCACGCTCGACCTTTCGGTCTCTGTGTTCCGAGGCCATATCTGTATATGCTAGGCTCGTCAAGTTTAACCTGAGTATTCCGCGTGTGCAACTGTCTTGCACCCGTTGTATTTGAACGTAGAGCCTATCACACCCGATTAACACGTGGTGTCTCAGCACGAAGAACTTTCGCAACGGTGCATACTCAGGGAGAACACTTTATCTTGAAATTTTAGTGAGAGATCATCTTATAATGCTACCGTCAATCAAAGCAAGATAAGATGCATAAAGGATTAACATCACATGCAATCAATATAAGTGATATGATATGGCCATCATTATCTTGTGCTTGTGATCTCCATCTCCGAAGCACCGTGCTTGTGATCTCCATCTCCGAAGCACCGTCATGATCACCATCGTCACCGGCGCGACACCTTGATCTCCATCGTAGTATCGTTGTCGTCTCGCCAACTTATTGCTTTTACGACTATCGCTACCGCTTAGTGATAAAGTAAAACTATTACATGGCGATTGCATTTCATACAATAAAGCGAGAACCATATGGCTCCTGCCAGCTGCCGATAACTCTGTTACAAAACATGATCATCTCATACAACAAATTATATCACATCATGTCTTGACCATATCACATCACAACATGCCCCGCAAAAACAAGTTAGACGTCCTCTATTTTGTTGTTGCAAGTTTTACGTGGCTGCTACGGGCTTAGCAAGAACCGTTCTTACCTACGCATCAAAACCACAACGATAGTTTGTCAAGTTGGTGCTGTTTTAACCTTCGCAAGGACCGGGCGTAGCCACACTCGGTTCAACTAAAGTGAGAGAGACAGACACCCGCCAGTCACCTTTAAGCAACGAGTGCTCCGAACGGTGAAACCAGTCTCGCGTAAGCGTACGCGTAATGTCGGTCCGGGCCGCTTCATCTCACAATACCGCTGAACCAAAGTATGACATGCTGGTAAGCAGTATGACTTATATCGCCCACAACTCACTTGTGTTCTACTCGTGCATAGTATCAACGCATAAAACCAGGCTCGGATGCCACTGTTGGGGAACGTAGTAATTTCAAAAAAAAACTCCTACGCACACGCATGATCATGGTGATGCATAACAACGAGAGGGGAGAGTGTTGTCCACGTACCCTCGTAGACCGAAAGCGGAAGCGTTAACACAACGCGGTTGATGTAGTCGTACGTCTTCACGATCCGACTGATCAAGTACCGAACGCACGGCACCTCCGAGTTCAACACACGTTCAGCTCGATGACGTCCCTCGAACTCCGATCCAGCCGAGTGTTGAGGGAGAGTTTCGTCAGCACGACGGCGTGGTGACGATGATGATATTCTACCGACGCAGGGCTTCGCCTAAGCACCGCTACGATATTATCGAGGTGTAATATGGTGGAGGGGGGCACCGCACACGGCTAAGAGATCAATAGATAAATTGTTGTGTCTATGGGGTGCCCCCCTGCCCTCGTATATAAAGGAGCAAGGGGGGAGGCCGCCGGCCTAGGAGGAGGGCGCGCCAAGGGGGGAGTCCTACTCCCACTGGGAGTAGGACTCCTCCTTTCCTTGTTGGAGTAGGAGAAGGGAAGGAGAAGGAGAAGGAAGGACGGGGGCGCCCCCCCTCCCTAGTCCAATTTGGACTAGTCCATGGGGAGGGGTGCGGCCACCCTTTGGGGCCTTTCTCTCCTTTCCCGTATGGCCCATTAAGGCCCAATACGAATTCCCGTAACTCTTCGGTACTCTGAAAAATACCCGAATCACTCGGAACCTTTCCAATGTCCGAATATAGTCGTCCAATATATCGATCTTTACGTCTCGACCATTTCGAGACTCCTCGTCATGTCCCCGATCTCATCAGGGACTCCGAACTCCTTCGGTACATCAAAACTCATAAACTCATAATAAAACTGTCATCGTAACGTTAAGCGTGCGGACCCTACGGGTTCGAGAACTATGTAGACATGACCGAGACACGTCTCCGGTCAATAACCAATAGCGGGACCTGGATGCCCATATTGGCTGCCACATATTCTACGAAGATCTTTATCGGTCAAACCGCATAACAACATACGTTGTTCCCTTTGTCATCGGTATGTTACTTGCCCGAGATTCGATCGTCGGTATCTTAATACCTAGTTCAATCTCGTTACCGGCAAGTCTCTTTACTCATTTCGTAATATATCATCTCGCAACAAACTCATTAGTTGCAATGCTTGCAAGGCTTAAGTGATGTGCATTACCGAGAGGGCCCAGAGATACCTCTCCGACAATCGGAGTGACAAATCCTAATCTCGAAATACGCCAACCCAACAAGTACCTTCGGAGACACCTGTAGAGCACCTTTATAATCACCCAGTTACGTTGTGACGTTTGGTAGCACACAAAGTGTTCCTCCGGTAAACGGGAGTTGCATAATCTCATAGTCATAAGAACATGTATAAGTCATGAAGAAAGCAATAGCAACATACTAAACGATCGAGTGCTAAGCTAACGGAATGGGTCAAGTCAATCACATCATTCTCCTAATGATATGATCCCGTTAATCAAATGACAACTCATGTCTATGGCTAGGAAACATAACCATCTTTGATCAACGAGCTAGTCAAGTAGAGGCATACTAGTGACACTCTGTTTGTCTATGTATTCACACATGTATCATGTTTCCGGTTAATACAATTCTAGCATGAATAATAAACATTTATCATAATATAAGGAAATAAATAATAACTTTATTATTGCCTCTAGGGCATATTTCCTTCAGGAAGTTAATGGGATTTTGGAGTCGATTCATAGGAAGGAAACAAAATCTTGGAGTGGTATACGACGTGTTTTCTTAGGATAGGGATGCATTATCTTGGACCTAGGGAGAATAGGCTGAGCACTTGGATTGCGGTGTTTCAAGCTTAGCAACTTGTATGTTCTACCCATGGATTTTTTTACATAGGGATAGCCACACATATGAGTTTGGGGATAGTTGCCATATACAATTTTGTTAGACCTCCTCTCGAGATTCATGAGGATATGAATAGCATGAGTGATGATTGGAGTTTCCCTATACAAGATGATGCTTTCGGTGGTATAAAGTGATTTGTTTAGAGGACTAGATAGGACAATTGGCAGCTCAGAGACCGTACTTAAGGATAAGATGATAAACGTTCACTCGCACACTAGAATCCTTGAAACCCTTAAGCCCTACCAAGCCATAACATGGTCGGACCATGACCTTGGCCTTCACTCTAGGTCTGGAAGACCTTGGCCAATACACAACCATGACCACCACCAGTACCCTAGCCCACTTTATGTACTTCGTGAGCAATTCTTCATGGAGTACTTGGACAAGTTGGGTGTCATCATTATTTGGTGACCTACTTGTCTACCCGAAGATAGAAGAAGAGACATTCAGCTGGTTGAGGAACATCTGAAGACCGCCATGACAAGAAGGAAGAACTATACCAACCACCATCGTCAAGAAGTAAACTTCCGCGTCAAAGACCCGGTGTATCTGCAAGCCACTCCTCTCAAAAGAACCAAGCATTTCCATGTCAAAGAAAAGCTCACACCAAGATTATCGACCCCCTTCGAGATGGCTACAAGACGAAGAGAAGATCATTGCCCACTGGAGTTGCCACCTCAGTTATCCTTTGTGCACAACGTTTTCCACGCGACACAACTCCGGAAGTGTTTCCGACTTCCTAACTGGCCCGATCACTAACTAGGACATCGATCACCGAGCAATCAACCCCCAGCCAACCTGACCTACGCGAGAGACCCCTTAGCAACCTGGATCAAGCAGAACGTCATACACGAGGCCACACCATCAAGTACTACAAGGTTCAATGGAGCACCACTCGGAAGTAGAAGCAGTATGCGGATGTGAAGACTACCCCAAACCCAAGTTTCCATACTCCTTTCCGCGCCTAGTTTGGGAATCTCGGGGACGAGATTCTTGTAAGGGGGGGGGGGGGGGGGTAGGTCTGTCACACCCTGATTTTCATGTCATTACACTTCAGCTAATAATCATCCTAAAATATGGTTCGACAAAAACTTTTGAGTGTTTTGAACTTTGCTTGATTGGATTTTTGATTGTTGTTTGCAAGTGCTCTAAAATCAAATAAATCCTCCAACTCTTATACTCCTTCTCCTTGAGCCAAAACTTTGTCCAATGATCATGCCAAGTGTATAGGACATAATATTATTTTCTTACAAAAATAATTTGGCCAAAAAGTATTTTCTAAATTAGGTTTTCCAAAACCCCTGAATTGAGGCTTGAACTACAAGTACTTAATCTAGGGCATGAAAATCTTTCAAAAAGTATATTTGAATCCTATTAGATATAGGACTCCCTAAAACCACAAAATTATAATTTTAAAAGTTATTTTGCTATTTTATTTAAAAGCTTTTTCTTTAGGCCATAAATGGTCTTTAATAGGTTAAAATTATTTAATGTTTCAAAAATATTTGAGAAAATTTAGGAAAACTCAGTGGACATATATTTACCATAAATATGAGTTTCAACACATGGTCATGTTCAAAATATTGGACAAAACCCTCCAAACCCATTTCTGCTCATTTCAAGTATTTGAAATTTTTCTATAAGAAATATCTTCAAATAAATCCAGGAAAATTCTAGCAAGTCACACATGCCTAATGTGATGATCTTACCAAGTTTCATTCCCATCCAAATAGTTTTGGTACACAAAAGTGCCCCAAAACCCTCTCTGACCAGATCCAAGTTTGAATAACTTTACATTGCCAAGTGAGTCCTTTTGATCTGAATTTTTGTGGACATGTTCAAATCCTAAAATGACGAGACTACACTAAGTGGTGCATCAAGGAGAAAAGATTTGCATGACTAAATCTTGGAAAATCCATTTCTGTTGATTTCTAGGGTTTGCCAAAGTTACATTGGAAACTTTCTTAAAATGGACTCAAAATTGGTGATCAGCCTTATTTTCATGCGCTATTGGATCCGGTTAATTATCATATGAATTGGAATCCATTTGCTTGAAAAAACTACCATCAAACACCTTCTCGTGATTTTCCAAAAATGTTGTTTTCACTTCTTTCATTGTTCTTCTTAAGCTCAGCTTTTTACCAGAGCTTATCCTAGTCCTCTTCTACCTCCAGTAATAAGCTCCAACCCTGGCTCAATAATTGAGGAGGGTAATACCCTGGTTTACCCCTTCCTTTTCACCAAGGCAGCACCTCTTTTCCCTCCCCATTCTTTCTTATAGACTTGCCTTAGCTATTAAGCTTCATGGAGCATCTCGGAAACTCCCAGGAGCTAGTGGACAGGCTAGGCCACGCGCAGGATGCCATTTGCATGCCATGGAATGCAATGGCCGCGCTCTGGAGCACGCTACAGTGCACCCGGCACTGTATCTCCATCATCCCGAGGCCATCCGACGACCTTGGGCGCCGGGAACGTGTCCCCCGAGGTCGCGTCGGCATGCATGACACGCCTAGCTGTTGGGCCCCTCCTCCCTCGCCCTCCTTTGCCCCTGTCGAGCTCACCCGAGCGCCGCCCGAGCTCTCCATTCGCTGCACTCGTGCGAGACCTCCTCTGACCTCGCCCTGCTCCCCCTCTCACCTCCCTCGCTCCTGGACGAACTCCACGAGCCCCACTGACCCATCTGGGGCCCCTCCCTGGGCTGCCACGGCGATTACTGCGGACGCCCGTGAGCTTGGCTCACGGTGCGCCATGGCCTCGCCTGATAGGGCCTCCCCGGGTCTCTCCCTCATCTCTAGTCTCTTTCTCCCCCTCCCCTAGTCCTGCTGGACCATCCCTCTCTCTCTCCCAAGTCCCCTATCCACCACCACGGCCAAAGCATCGTCGTCGGCCGCCGCCAAAATTCCTGATGCCCCGAGATCCTCCACAGGTGCGAAGCACATGGATGGGATCGCCGCACCGCGCTGGGTCGCCGGTGTGTTGGGCACCGTCGTAGGTGACCGAAGCCGCCGGGGCGGGCGCCGGCGCCGCTCGGCCGCGCCTCCCCTGTCGCTCCTCTACCTTAGATGCGGGGTAGGGGACGACCACCCTGCCAGCTGGCAAGGGGGCCCGTCTGTCAGCGGTCGTGGCCACCGAGCCGGCCCATCGGTCGGGTTAAGTGGAAACGGCTTCGGCTGAAACCGCCTAGCCGCCGCGAAGACGTACTCCCGTCGGTACACCTTCGGTGTCACCCCTGTCCGTGCGTAGCTAAGCTGCTGGGCCCGGCCCAGCAGCTATATTACGCCCTGCGCGCATTATAGGTATAACTCCTTCTCCTTTTTCTTTTTCTTTTGCCAGAGATTTGTATAATCTCCCAAATATTCATAGTAGCTCCAAATTTGATGATTCAAATTTCTAGTAGTTCCTAAATTCATGACCTATCACAGGGTTCTATTTGCAAAAAAATTCAGAAACATTTCCTTCATATATATTTATGATATCCCATTTTTCCATTTTTGTGATAAACTTTAGAAAATCACAGAGAACCCGTTGTTGAGCCAAATGCCATGATTTAAATTCCTAGATACTTATAAGTTCAAAACTTAGTTTTCCATATATTGCCACATGAAATGTTGGTCCATTTCTCCATATATTGCCAACTTTGCAAATGCATAGGGAAATCATTTGAACTCCAAATCCAGTGAATCCAACTCCTAGATGCTTATGAAATCATTCATTGTTAGATGAGTTCCTTTGCTCATTTTTCAAAATAATTCTTCTGTACAGTTCTTGCTAGTCCACTACTCTCTTAATTCCATCATATTGAAATATTCAAAGGAATCCATTGATCCACTTCCAATGAAATCACTTTGGTCATTCCTCATCTAACAAGAGGTATCCTAGAAAAGTCCAACTCACATTTTTAGAGCACCTTTGTTTTTGCCTTGTTGTGTTACTTACTGTGATTGCTTTCGACGATAGTTGACGAAGTAGATGGAGTACTCGGAGTTGGACCAGAGATATATGAAGACCTCGAAGACTTTGTTGAGCCAGGCAAGCAACCCTTTGACCATGATGAACCCTTTTAATCATAATATCATTTCTTTCCGTGATTGTTGAATGCATGATATCTTGAATGGCAACCTTGCAATGTTTGCCTTCGTTGCATACCCCGTTGATACTTGAATTGTTCATGACTCTATCCTTGTTTATAGTTGTGTTGGTGGGTTGTAGAAATATGCTATGGTAGTTGGCTAAGCAAAATGGGTCAGAGTTATGCATGGTAAGGAACAAGTGTGGTTTGACATAATTGCAAATAGCCTCAGTGGGTGCCACTAGTGCCCCTGGGAGATGATGATGAACTAGATCCTACTTGGTGGAGAGGTAGTGTACTGAGGCTTGATGAAAGTGTTGTTTACAGAGACGGATTAGATTTAAGATTTGTTGACCGTCCCAACCCTACATGCACAACCACTCTACCCTTATATGGGAAAGGGCATTATTGATTACCTAATTCGTGCTAACATGGATGCCCGCATTACAAGTGATAGGAGTGGCGTGGTCACTCTCGGGACGGGGTCGTGCCAGGTAGGGCAGCCATGACTGTTTTCACAGGGCACTGGACACACCGTTGGAACCCCGTGCTTGTGTTATATGATGAATATGGGAGCGTGGCTCAACAAAAATTTATTATGTGACAATGTTGGCACAGGGGCTGCTACCAACCGAGTGGACTCCTTGTTAGCCACAGCTAGGGAAAGGTAGTGATCGGGTGCTTACCCCGGGTACTTGAGGTACCGCGGGTCGTGGATGACACGAAAGCTTCCCGGATCTTGTGGGTAAAGTGTGCAACCTTTGCAGAGTGTCAAACTATTCGAATAGTCATGTCCACGGTCAAGGACAGTTGGGTGGTGCTGCTTAGACTATGTCCATATGTTTCTGACAAACAACATGGTTTGGTAGTATTGATGATATGATTTGTGAGGAAGTCACGATGAGCTTGAGCATGAGTTGTTCATAACTCTTTCTCGATGTTGATGTCTGTAACCTCCTGATACTCGTTGCAGACACATTCATGTCCTTGATAAATGTTGATCATACTTGAATGAGAAAAACTAGCTTTCCGCAAAAATGCCAATTTAGCAGTAGAGCCTTGCATAATTATTCTGTTATCACTCTTGGGTTGCTTGCTAGTACATTCAAAGTACTCATTGGCTTGCCACTGGTTATTTTATTGGCCAAGCATGAAAGAACAAGAGTAGGATGGAGATTTGTTTGGTGACAAACATGCAAGCTAGGATGCTTCCCAGTCAAAATGCCTGTAGGGTTAAGGCAGATGGCATGAGTTCACGCTATCGTTGAGGATTTCTGCTGCGACGATATACTCAAGACTTGACCATAATGGTCATAATTTGTGTAAAACGGTGTGTTTGGATGATGACTCTTGTTATTCAGCTTCTATGCGTTCAGTGAGCATTGATCTATGGGATCACTTTACACATGCATTCGGTGATCACGACTTATGAGTCAGGGTCCCCACACAAGCCTTTCTCGGTAGTCGTCGATGGCTCCACCTGCCCTCTAGGGCAGATCCACCTCCCCGTCACCTTTGGCACACGCGATAACTACCACACCGAGCTCATCGACTTCGACATTGCCCGCATCGGCCTCCCATACAAGGCCATCCTCGGGTATCCAGTCCTGGCCAAGTTCATGGCGGCGACTCATCCTTTCCACAACCTCATGAAGATGTCGGGAAGCAGTGACGTACTCACCGTGGCGGGGGGATACTAAGGATGCACTCTCGGCCGTCAAGCTTGCCTTCAAGGCCGCGGCGGCTGCGCGGCCAAACAGGGAGGGAGCTCCGGATGGCCCAGGGGCTGCGTCAGCAAAGAAGAAGCAATTGTTTTCTCAAGACCGGGCCGAGACGAAGCAGGTGCCGGTTGACGAAGACGGGGGATCGGGCTCTACCTTCACCATAGGCGCCGGCCTCCCCCCAGACTAGGAAGAGGCGCTGGTCAGCTTCCTCCGCGCGAACAAGGATGTGTTTGCATGGGAAGCGGCGAACCTGGTCGAGGTTTCGCGTGGGGTAATCGAGCACCACCTGATGGTGTGCCCCAATGCATGCCCAGTAAAGAAGAAGGCGCGGCGGCAAACCCCGGAGAAGCAGTCGTTCATCGTCCAGGAGACCCACTAGCTGCAAGAGGCCGACGTAATTTGGGAAGTACAACATCCAGATTGGTTGGCGAACCCAGTTATCGTCCCCAAGAAGGGCAGGAAGGAGCACATGTGCGTGGATTTCACCAACCTCAACAAGGCTTGTCCTCAAGACCCCTTCCCTCTCCCACGCGTCGATCAGATTGTCGACTCCACCGCCGAGTGCGATTTGCCGTGCTTCCTGGACGCCTTCTCGGGCTATCACCAAATCAAGATGGCGGTGCAGGATGTTGAGAAGACAACTTTCCTTGCCCCGTGTGGGGTGTACTGCTACACTTGCATGCCGTTCGGGCTGCGCAATGCCGGGGCAACCTTCCAGCGGCTGATGCACATCGCCCTGTGTCAGCAGCTCAGGAGGAACGCCGAGGCATACGTCGATGACATAGTGGTGAAATCTCGGGAGGCAAGGACCCTTATCAAAGATCTGGGGGAGACATTCACCAGCCTGCGCAAAGTGTAGCTGCAACTCAACCCAGAGAAATGTGTGTTTGGCGTCCCGTCCGGCAAGCTGCTGGGATTCCTGGTGTCGCACAGAGGGATCGAGGCCAACCCGGAGAAGGTCAAGGCCATATAAAAGATGAGTCTGCCGCAAATCCTCAAGGAGATAAAGAAACTGGCAGGCTGTGTAACCTCGCTCGGGCGTTTCATCTCCAAGTTGGGAGAGCGCGCCCTCCCCTTCTTCAAGCTGATGAAAAAGAAGGGCACGTTGGAGTGGACTCCGGAGGCTGAGGCGGCCTTCCAAGACCTCAAGAGATACCTCACCAGCCCATTGGTGATGGTAGCACCGCGCCCCCTTGAACCCTTGGTGCTCTACCTGACCGCCACGCCTCACTCCACCAGCGCAGCGCTCGTGGAGGTCTGGGAGGAGCATCTGGTCAAGGGCTCGCGGAGCAGCACCTCGCACCCGGCCGAGACGCCGCAGCCTCAGGACGGTGCTCCTAAGGAATCAACCACCCCTCCGGTCAGCGGGAGTCCTGAGGATGGCGCTCGTGAGGCCACAGCTGCTCCGATAGGTGACAAAGCTCCTGAGGTCCCCCAGTCTCAGGAGGTGCAGGACCCGGCCAATGCCTCCACCCTCGTCGAACACCCAGTGTACTTCATCAGCATGGTGCTAGGTGATGCGCGGGCACGCTACCCCATGTCGCAAAAGCTTTTGCTCGCACTCCTCGTCGCCTCCCGAAAACTGCGTCACTACTTCCAAGGCCACCCGATCAAGGTTGTCTCAGGTTAACCCTTGGAAAGGGTACTCTGGAGCCCTAACGCCATGGGAAGGGTCGCCGAATGGAACATTGAACTACAGGCGTTCTAGTTGGAGTTTAGCACCACTAGGATCATCAAGGGTTCGGCCCTCGCTGACTTTGTGGCAGAATGGACTGATGCCCCTGACCGAGAATTGGGCGAGGACCATTCCCTGGCGCCCGAAAGCGAAGCACCGGATGGTTGGGTCATGTACTTCGACGGAGCATTCGCACGTCAAGGTGCGGGGCTCGAGCCGTGCTCATCTCGCCCACCCAGGACAAGCTCTACTACGTCGTGCAGCTTTGCTTCCAGTGCGGCGAGAATGTCTCCAACTACATCGCGGAGTACTAAAATATGGTTTAACAACCGTAGCTCCAAATTAAATGTTCTTTGTATGTAAATGTGGTAGAAAATGCATAGATTAACCTGTTGCACTTTATTTTCCTGTTTAACAACAATAAAATATGGTTTTAGGCAGAACAATATGAAATTCGATATATGCACATGGGGATTTTTTGGAATTGTTGTTTGTTGTTTCCGGCCCCATTTAACTTGCCTAGATAGGTAGTTTTATTATGCTTCACCTCTTGCCATGTTTAACAACATTTAATATTGTTGGGTGCATAAACGAGAGCGAACTAAATAATTCGAATGTGGTGTTTCGTCAATATGCAACTCGTTGCATATTGAGCTCCACTTAATTGTAGTATTGTTTGTTGCACTTTGCCATGCCATGAATCTTTAAACCGGACATGCATCATCCTTGCTTGTGCATCATGCCATGTTTACGTGATGGTTGTTTACCATGTTGTTTGCTTCTTTCCGACTGTGCTTCTTCTCTATAGTTCCGGTTACGTTGCGATGGTGAGGATTCGTTCTACTACGTTGGTTCGTCTACTTCATGGATTCGGTCCTCTTCCTAGCGGGATTTTAGGCAAGATGACCGTCACCTTGGATCTCACTACTATCTTTGCTATGCTAGTTGTCTCGATGCTATCGCTATGTCACGCTACCTAACAATTGTTTATCAAGCCTCACAAATTGCCATGATAGCCTCTAACCTTTTCACCCTTCCTAGCAAACCGTTGTTTTGCTATGTTACCGCTTTGCTCAGCCCCTCTTATAGCGTTGCTAGTTCAGGTGCAGTTGCAGGTTGTTCCATGTTGGGACATGGATGCCATGGATATCTTGGGATATCACAACATGTCTTATTTTAATTAATGCACATATATACTTGGTGAAGGGTGGAAGGCTCGGCCTTATGCCTGGTGTTTTGTTCCACTCTTGCCGCCCTAGTTTCCGACATACCGGTGTTATGTTCCTTGATTTTGCGTCCCTAACACGGTGTGGGGTATGGGGCCCTCTTGACAGTTCGCTTTGAATAAAACTCTTCCAGCAAGGCCCAACATTGGTTTTAACATTTTCCATAATAATACTTGAACCTAATAATTAATTGGCATAGGGCGTCATGAACCCGAGGTTTTTCTACATAGCAGGGGGGCCAGTTCAGATGGTGTTGGTCCCAAACGGGTAGACTGCAGGGCCACCTCGGGGAAACTTGAGGGCTGGTTTTACTCGTAGGATGTCCCATCCGGTTGTGTCCTGAGACGAGATACGCGCGGCTGCTATCAGGGTGTCGACACACCGGGAGGTCTTGCTAGATTTGTTTTACCATTGTCGAAATGTCTTGTGCATCGGGATTCGGGGTCTGATCGGAGGGTCCCGGGATGGAGGATTGTCTCCGCGGATCGTGAGCTTGTCATGGGCTAAGTTGGGACACCCCTGCAGGGTTTAATCTTTCGAAAGCCGTGCCCGCGGTTATGTGGCAGATGGGAATTTGTTAATATCCGGTTGTAGAGGACTTGAAGTAAACTCAACTAAAATACACCAACCGCGTGCGTAACCGTGACTGCCTCTTTTCGGGTTCATTTGAGAAGAGAACACAGTTGGGTTATTTTTAAGCATAAGTAGTTCAGGATCACTTATTGATCATTACTATTTTGCGACTGTTTGCATAGTTTCTCATCTTACTCTTGTACTCGTAAGTTAGCCACCATACATTACTTAGTCGCTTGTTGCAGCCTCACCACTTATCCTTTCCATACCCATTAAGCTTTGCTAGTCTCGATACCCATGGTAATGGGATTGATGAGTCCTCGTGGCTCACAGATTACTACATCAACAGTTGTAGGTACAGGTAATGCGATGATCATGACGTGGGAGCAATGTTTACTTGTTTGGAGTTCTTCTTCTTCGTCGTCGATCTTGGGTTAGGTTCCTGGTCGGCAGCCTGGGCTAGCAGGGTGGATGTCGTTTGAGTACCTGTTTGTGATTCATCCATAGACGGATGTTGTTCTCATGTATGATGTTTGATCTATTCATCAGGCATTTGTATGCCCTTTGTATGTATCCCCAACTATTATGTAATGGTACGATCTAATGATATCCACCTTGCAAAAGCGTCTCCAATATGCGCTTCTATCCTTGGTGGGACCTTCGAGTTCCTTTAGGATAGAGTCGCATATTGGGTGTGCCAAGTTGGTATCAGAGTCTTGACCGACCATAGGAGCCCCCTTGATTGATCGTAGTTGGCCGTTGTCGAGTCTAGAAGAAAACTTTTTTTGGAGTCTAGTTATATCGGAGAGTAGGAATTCTTTTTACTCCACAGCCCCTTCGTCGCTCTGGTAAGGAATCTTGGCGTAGGTGTTTTGAAATACTCCTCTTCCCCTTCAAACTTTATTTAGGATCACGCAGTTAGTTTTTCGATCATTGCGATCTCAGCTCTTTCATCCGGCGCACTTCTTTTGACTCATTCGACCCTCGTCGTCTTTTGCGAGATCAATCCTCAGTTCTTTCTCAACAACGTTGTTTCCGCATATGAAGTTGTCTTTCTTTTTCCCACCCGCCCACCCCTTTTCCTTCTCAGAGCCGGAGTCCTTAATCGAGTATCCATCCTACTCGTGCGAAGCCTTTGCATTCTTTCCTCAACTATTTCAACCGGTGTTTTTTCTCTTCAAGTTATTCGTCCGTTCCCCGTTCCAAGTTGCCTTTGTTTTTTCAACGCCCTCCCACCCCTTTTATTTTTGGAGTCTGAGCCTCTATTCGAGCATCAATTTCATTCATGCGGAGCCTCTTCAATCTTTCTTCAATTGTCTCAACCAGTGAATTCTCGTCAAGTTCATCATGGCTCGTCTCGATTTCTTTCCGGTGTATTCAATTCATGTTTCCCGGGTTGATCATATTCCTTTCTTTGGCCCAAGTGTTTTCCTTTGCTCGTTCGCCTCTCGCCATTTAATCATTCCGGAGTGATGAAGACATCTCAGAAGATTCGTGTTTGCGTTCAATTATTTCGAGGTTGTCACCTCATTCAAGTCTTTCAATTGTTCTGGTGCATCATTTCTCATTCAACTATCCTTCCCAACAGTGTTTCTTTTCAATGGGCCCTAACCCACAGGTCTTTTCCTAGGATCTTACCTGACTCTTCTAATTTCCCGGAGTTATTCTCAAATACTTTTCGAAGTTTGACGTAAGAATGAATTTCATCAGTCAGATGCTTTTCCAAGATCGATTTCAAATTATTTTCATTGTTGACTCAACCTCTTCGCTTCTCATTCGCCTGGAGTATCTCAACAATTTTGGTGGTGTTCATCGTCGTAATTCTCAACATTTGAAGACCGAAGAAGATTTTTCCTCTAAATCTTGACCGTTCTCTCGAAGATTCGTGGTTCTACTTCATGTTATCCTCTCGAATTATTTGGTTTTTCAGAAATTCTTTTCTTACCCATCCGGAGTATTTCAGGAGTTTTTTTCTTCCGTTTTGACTATCCAGAGGCCTTCATTTTGGAATATTTCTTCGTTCTAAGTTTTCAGCTTTGTTCTCCAATTATTCTAAATTGATGCCTCTTCGTTCATCTCCATATTCTTCCGGTGCTTCATTCAAGTAGTCTTTAATCAGCTCGTGATCTCTTCATTCTCCTGTATCTAAATCCCGTCAAGTACATTTGTTCTTTTAATTCTTCCTGGCGAGGAATTCTCTGTCTTCATTCATTTTAAAATTCTTACGGTGGTTTGTTCAAGATTCCTTTTCCTTTATTACCGTATCAATTCATTCGTTCTTTCCGAAATCCTACCGGTGGTTCGCTGAAGACCTTATTCAAGTTTGCGCTATATCTCTCTCTTTAATCCTTTCAAAGAAGAATAAGTAGTATGCCAAATCCGTTGCTTTTCATCAATTCTAATTGGTGAAGGATATGCATAACATAATTCTTATTCTTCTTTCTTCCAAGTGATTAATTCCTTCTTTCGGAGTTCGTCATGGCAAAAATTCTCGGTTCAAGTGTTCCATCTTTTCCTTTCCGGAATTCCATGTTTTCTCGGTTATACCGTTGCAAAGCTCCATCTAAAATTGTTGCAAGTCTTCAAATCTTGTTCTTTTCAACCTCAATTCTTTTCTATAATCCTTTTGTTACCGGAGTTCTTCACGGTGGTTCGTTAAGGATTTAATTCCTTCTTCAAGTGTTCATCAAGATTCTTGTTGGAGGAGCACAAGTATCTTTTCTTCTTGCGTCTCGAGGTGCAATTAATTCTCCACATTCTTTTGAAGTGGACTTTTGCATTTCTTCGTTCTTCTCAACTATTCAATCATTTCGTAGTGACAGAAATTCACCTCAAGTTCTGAGATGTTCTCCGTAAGCCCACACAAGCTTATCCTTTTTGTTGTTGATTTTCCAACAACTCCGTTCAATCCTTCTTTATAAGGATGCTTGTCAAATTCATTTGCGGAAGAAGATGTTGTTTTCTTCTCCGTTCTTTTCATTACACTCTTTCAATTTTTTCGGAGGCATTGTGTTGTCGCTCTCATCAAATATCGTTTCATCTTGTCAAGTTCATGTTCTATTACATCCAGTTTCAACCGGAGTGCTGTCTAAATTTTCTTGTTCTTATTCCTTGTCTATCTCGCTTAACCAGAGTGGTTTCAATGTCTCTCTTGTCACTCAAGCTCTTGGTTCTCGTCGTATTCCTTGTTTTCCTCATTTTACCGGAGAGCCTCAATCTCGTTCGTCTCCGTTGTACCCTTTCTCCCAAGTTTTTCAACCGCTCAAGGTTCTTTGGTTTCACTCATTTATCTAAGAAGCAACTTTGTTTTCCTATTCCTCTTCCGTCTTGTTCCTAAGATCTTGGGATGAGATCTCTTGTTAGTGGGGGAGTGTTGTGACGCCTCGAGACCGACGCTCCAGATGCCTTCCAGTTTTTTCGTTGTCGCCGTGTGTTTTATTTGTTTGTTGCATTCATCATCGCATCATCCGCATTGCATCCGCATGTTTTCATAAAACTTGCATCTGTTTGTAGTAGTCGTTTCCCTCTTTGTCTCCGTTGATCTTCTCACGCCAACCGGGTTTTCGGTTCCCTCTTGTCAAACCACCTAACCTCTCTGCATAGCCCCCTCGCACGCGTCCGAAAACTCCACCGGACCCGACCCGGACAGTCGTTACCGATGGGTCCGGATCATCCCCAAACATCCCTAAATTATATTTGGTTCTTTGTTGGACTCTTCTAACCTATTTATCTCGAATCGTCCGATTATAATCGGAGGGACCAAATGACCCTAAGCCTAGCTCATTTGCTATATATATTGTGGACAACCCTAGACCAATCCCTAAAACGCCTCCTGTACCATCCACCCATCGCCGCTGCCAACAGTCCACCAAATCCCCCTCGGGATCTCCCCTGCCAGTTCCACCCGACCAGCCTCCACCTTCCCCTCGATCCATTCCACGCCCGAGCCCGCAACCTCCTCTGCTTCTCGCGCGCCGCAGTAAGCAGCAACATTACCACCGGAGCTCCCTCCGCCGTTGAGCACCACCAGCAGGGCCGGCCCTGCGCCGCAGCCTCGTTCTCCCCGTGCCCGATGGCCACCTCCTCCCATGTCCAGGAGCTCACAGCCGCGAAGCCCCATGCCGCCAAGCTCCTCCCATGGCTGCCCCGCCGCCACGTCCGACCACCGCCAGCCGTTGCCAGCGTGCAGCAGTAGCCTTCAGGACCCCTCGTCGTCTTCCTCTCCCTTCCTTCCTCCGTTTTGCTTTTCTCCTCTCACATCTCGACCTCTCTCTCGTTCATTTTTCTTCTCTGCCAGGGAACGAATGGAGATCGCCCGAAGCGCTGTCGCCGCCAAGCCCACCTCGTCTGCCTCCCCTGCATCACGCGGCGTCACCAGGACCTCGCGCCAAGTCCACCTTCGTGCTCTGCTTCCTCCACCCCGGGATCTGGTCGCCCTCGCCTTCGCCGCTGCCGCGCCAAGTTCCCCTGCCTCGCCGGCCTACCCTGCGACCTCCTCGCCTCCTCTGCACCTCCCTGCCGTCGTCTCCGGTGAACTGCCGCAGTCCGCTCGCCAAAGCCGCAGGAGCAGCGTCGCCACCGCCTTGCTCCTGCATCGAGCCGCGCCAAGCCGCCACTGCATCCCCTGCTTGGAGCGACAGAGCACAACGGGGCACGCCCGTGTTGAATTTGTGGGTTCACGCGCAGAAGCAGTAACATCATGCATTAGTGGGAAAGTGGGGGGAGTGGCTCCTCGATTTGCCCGCACGATCCCCACCACGTGTTGCGCTTGCTCTGCGCAAAGCCCCGCCACGCAGGCCGTCAATCCAGGGATTCGCAGTGGGAGATCGAGCTAAAGATTTTGTCTGGAGATATAAAATAATTGGGGGCAACTGTCTTCCCCTCAGATCCCCTTTCCCCCACTCCGACTCCTCTACTCCTGTCTTCCACTCGAGCGCGCGACAATGACAAAGGGCTCCACAGCGAAAGCGGAGAAGGCGAAGAAGGCGGGGGGGGGGGGCTTCCTCCTCTGGCTCCGGCGCGGCTGCTGGAGGTGCGACGGGGGACTGGATCCCGTCGCGAGTCACGTTGCATCGGCTGGAAGAGCTCGCAGAGGAGGGGCTCATCCCGCGCGATGGGTGGCGCCGCCCGGGTGCGGGCAAGGTCGAGCCAGCACCGCAGGAGGATGAGCGAGTTTTGCTCGTCAGTCACGTCGTGCAGGGCTTCTCCATGCCTCATCATCCCTTCTTCCGAGCTTTCCTTGACTACTTCGGTGCGCAGCTCCATCACCTTCCTCCCAATGCCATCATCTACCTTGCGGCCTTCGTCTCCCTCTGCGAGAATTTCCTCAGCTGCCGACCACATTGGGGGCTCTTCAAGCATATCTTCACGTGTCGGTCTATGACCGTCAGGAAGGATCCGTCAGCCGGCGCGAAGACCCACGTCACCCAGTTCTGTGGAGGCCTGGGAATCCATGCCTGTGGGGGGGGAGTGCTTTCCCAAAGTTGACCATTCCCGATTCGTGGGGGGGGGACCTGGTTTTACTGCAGGGATGTCCCTAGGGGCCCAAACCAGTCAGGTCCCCCTCCATACTCAATGGAGAGGGTGAGGGCTCCCGCGTCGCTTGTGGTGGCGGAGGAGGAGAAAATGGAGGTCGGCATCTTAGCCACCGCCCTTGTCGAGATAGTGAACGCGAGTGTGAACGGAATGGATATGCTGGAGACTTTTCTCACTCGGCGGATCCAGTCGCTACAGGCCAGGGCCCACCCCATGTGGCTATATGAGGGTCCGAATGACCCCACCCGAGTGCACCTGGAGGATCTCGGTGAGAAGGACGTGGCAGTCAAAATTCGGGCCATAACCTCCACTCGGGACAATCCGCGGGGGTGTGAGATGGTGCCAGGTTACTCCAAAGAGCTCCCGCCGACTGTTGTGGTAGGGTGTTTCTGCTTATTTGACCCGTTGATGTGTTGTTTTCTGTGCATCTAATTTTGATATCTTGTTGTGTATGCTTCTTCAGGAGTTCCAGAACACGACTTCCAATATGCCCGTGGTGGGCCGGTCGCCCGAAGATGTGACGAGTGACACCAAGCGGCAGTACTCGGAGGAATCCGACGATGACGAGAGTGATGATGATGAGGAGAGCGACGAGGTGGAGAGCTCTGAGGAGAGGGATGAGGTGGAGTCCTCTCTGTCTTATGAGGCTCCCAAGGAATCCCGCTCGAAGGCGCTGCATGATCCAAAGGGGAAGGCAAGTGGGGCCCAGTAGCCGTCTGTTTTTGGTCGGACCACTCAAAGCTTGAAGCGTGCTCGTGCCGAGGCTGAGAGTTCAGCGGAGAAGCAATCCAAGTTGCCCAAGTAGATGTCCTCCAAGCCCCGAAAGTTCGCGGTACCTTGGATCATGGTGTCACTGCCGTGGCCTCGACGTGAGTGCTCTCGTCAATTCTTTGTCCATTTTTTGCATTGATTCAGTTGCTTACCGAGTGTTGTTTGATCCTCATAGTAATGACACCTCGACAACTTCAGCGGACCCACAGGCTCTTAAGCCAGGCCCGAATGATGCCTACGCGGCGGATGCCGCTAACTCCAAAGGTACGCTGTACTGACTGGTTCGGATGGTTAGGTCTTCTTCGACTGAACTTTGATGATCTCCTTGGTTTATATAGCTCCGCCCGTGGTCATTCAGCTGAACGACGACGAGAGGGTCCATCCACCCAATCTGGATGCTATCAGGGAGGAAGCGCCAAGCGTCGATGTGCCAATGACGGACGCCTCTCCCTGCCGTGTGCCCTGTGATTCTGCATCGAAGGCCGCTGCAAAGACTGTGAGGCCGAGTCCTCTAGCTTAGGGTGGCTTGGCGTCTTCGTCAGTGGTGGTACCGCTTGCAGGGTCTACCCAGGCTCCTCCGAGTGAAGTGGCAGTGATTCTGGCCCCGAGGCCAGCGCCTACAACTCCGTCGACTCCTACTGCCTCCTTACCCCTGTACCATGTCCTTGAGGATCAGTTGGGGGCTATCAAGGAGGCTCTAATCCAGGTGGGGCTGATGTGCGACCGGCTGAAGGAGGCTTATCACACCAGTGTAGCGCTGCAGACCAACATCCGAGTAAGTACTATTGTGAGTATGATTTCCAGTTGAAGTTTCTCTTTTTGTCTTCTTCTCTTGGTAGAATTTCTGTCAGTGGGTTTGCGCAGGGCACACCCACTGGGTGTTTACGATCCAGCGGGGGCACGATGAGTGCACCCACTGGGTGTAATCCCTGAGGCTCCTATCGACTGGAGTCTAGCCGGAGCATAGTTCAATTTCTTTATGTTCACTCGGAGTCTAGCCGGAGCGTAGTTGAGTGGACATGATCCAGTGGGGGCACGCCGAGTGCACCCACTGGGTCTAGTCCCCGAGGCTACCGTTGACTGGAACAGTCGATGGTAGTCTTAGAACTTGTGGTTGTTTCATCATGAGGTTGTTTGTGTCTTTTTTAGCTCATCAAGGAGTCACTTTCCAGTGGGGGCACGCTGATTGGACCCACTGGGTTTAATCCCTGGGGCTACTATTGATTGCTGGCAATCGGTGGTAGTCTTCAGAACTATCTCCGAGTTTGGAGCAGATCCCCACTCAAATTGCATTTTTAACTTAGGCAAAAGCTAGTTCGCAGCCAAGCCTCCGAGTGAGGTATGGATCCTCAGTCGGATTGTCTTTTAACTTAAGCGAAAGCTGGTTCGCAGCTAAGCCCCCGAGTGTCGAGCAGATCCACTCAGATCGTGTTTTTAACTTAGGCGAAAGATGGTTCAAAGCTAAGCCCCCGAGTGTGGAGCATATCCCACTCGGATTGTATTTTTAACTTAGGCAAAAACTAGTTCGCAGCTAAGCCCCCGAGTGTGGAGAAGATTACACTCGGATTGTATTTTTAACTTAGGCGAAAACTGGTTTGTAGATAAGCTCCCGAGTGTGGGGCAGATCCTCACTCGGATTGTTTTTTATCTTAGGCGAAAACTGGTTCGCAGCTAATCCCCCGAGTGTGGAGCAGATCCCACTCGGATTGTATTTTCACTTAGGCAAAAATTGGTTCGCTGCTAAGCCCCCGAGTGTGGAGTAGATCCCCACTCGGATTGTTTTTTATCTTAGGCAAAAGCTGGTTCGCAGCTAAGCCTCCGAGTGTGGAGTAGATATTCACTCGGACTATTTTTTTTCTTTGACTTAGGTGAAAGATTGTTCGCGGCTAAGCCCCAGAGTGTGGATCATGGCAGAGGGAGATGGAGGCCGAAGGTAGGTGATGGAGTTGCGCACCAAAGTAGTCATCGAAAGCCCAGAAGACGGGATGAGGAGGCATGGAGAAGCCCCGCACAACGTGAGTGACGAGCAAAACTCGCTCGTCCTCTTGCGGTCCTGGCTTGACCTCGCCCGCACCCAGGCGGCGCCACCCATCGCGCGTGATGAGCCCCTCCTCTGCGAGCTCTTCCAGCCGACGCGACATGACTCGCGCGACGGGATCCAGTCCCCCGACGCACCTCCAGCAGCCGCGCCGGAGCCCGAGGAGGAAGCCCCCCCGCCTTCTTTGCCTTCTCCGCTTTCGCCGTGGAGCCCTTCGCCACTGCCGTGCACTCGAGTGGAAGAGAGGAGCGGAGTAGTCGAAGTGGGGGAAAGTGGATCTGAGGGGCGGACCACTTGTAGCGCCCAAGATGCGATTCTATGCCAATAACGTGATGAATTCATGATTGGGGCACAACCACATTTCGAGCGCATAGCAAGGTGGATATCATTACAACATACCATATACTGAATAGATGAGAATACAAGATAAAGACTTGCACTCGCCACAAGCTACAACATGAATACAACATTTCATCAATACATAGCAATCATCATACAGAAGAGCAGGATCCGCCTACGGATGAAACCAAATGAAAAAGAAGAACGACATCCACCCTACTAGCCCAGGCTCCCGGCCCGGAACCTATCCCTTGATCGAAGAAGAAGAACTCCAAAAGCAATCAAGCATCGCTCTCACGTCAGGCCATCGCATTACCTGTACCTGCAGCTGTTGTTGTAGTAAACTGTGAGCCATGAGGACTTAGCAATCCCATTACAATGGGTATCAAGCTTAATGGGTATGGAGTGGATAAGTGGTGAGGTTGCAGCAAGCAGCTAAGCATTGTATGGTGGCTAACTTACGAGTACAAGAGTAAGATGAGAAACTACGCAAACGGTCGTATACTAGTAATGATCAAGAAGTGATCATGAACTACTTACGGTCAAACCTAACCCAACCATGTTCTCTTCCCGAACTTCGTCGAAAAGAGACAATCACGGTTACACATGCGGTTGGTGTATTTTAATTCGGATCTGGTGTCAAGTTCTCTACAACCGGATATTAAAAACTCCCATCTGCCACATAACCGCGGGCACGGCTCTCGAAAAGATTAAACCCTGAAGGGGTGTCCCAACTTAGCCCATGACAAGCTCACGATCCGCGGAGACAATCCTCCATCACGGGACCCTCCAGTCAGACTCGGAATCTCGGTGCACAAGATATTTCGACAATGGTAAAACAAGTCCATCAAGACCTCCCGACGTGCCGACACCCTGATAGTAGCCGCGCGTATCTCGTCTCAGGCCACGATCGGATTGTCCATACTTCTGGTAGGCCAAATCCAGAGTTGCCCCTGGCGGTCACCGGCGGTTGACAGGTTTGGACCAACACTCATGAAGAGCACTGGCCCGGGGGTTGATTAAGAGTCCTTGGGTGCTAGCCGGTCCCTATGCAAGTTTTAGTTGTTATTAGGCAAATGGTAAAACCAAAGTTGGGCCTTGCTGGAAGAGTTTTATTCAAAGCGAACTGTCGAGAGGGGCCCATAAACCCTCATCGTGTTAAAGATGCAAAATCAAGGAACATAACACCGGTATGACGGAAACTAGGGCGGCAAGAGTGGAACAAAGCACCAGGCAAAAGGCCGACCCTTCCACCCTTTACCAAGTATATAGATGCATTAATTAAATAAGAGATATTGAGATATCCCATGATATCCATGATCCATGTCCCAACATGGAACAACCTGCAACTGCACCTAGAAACGCTATAAGAGGGGCTGAGCAAAGTGGTAACATAGCCAAACAACGGTTTGCTAGGATGATGGAAAAGGTTAGAGGCTATCATGGAAATATTGGGAGGCTTGATAAATAAGTGGTAGGTAGCGCGACATAGTGATAGCATTGAGATAACTAGCATAGCAAAGATAGTAGTGAGATCCAAGGTGACAATCATCTTGCCTGAAATCCCGCTAGGAAGAAGATCAAGTCCATGAAGAAGATGAACCCACGTAGTCAAACAAATCCTCACGTTCGCAACAAAACATGAACTATCTAGAAGAAGCACAACTGGAAAGAAGCAAACAACATAGTAAACAAACAAGCATAATGATGGCATGATGCACAATCAAATATGATGCATGTCCATTTTAATGAGGCATGGCATGGCAAAGTGCAACAAACAATACTACAAATTAAGTGGAACTCAATATGCAACGAGTTGCATATTGACGAAACACCACATGCAATTATTTAGTTCACTCCAGTTTATGCTACCCAACAATATTAAATGTTGTAAAAAAAGGCAAGAGGTGAAGCATAAGTAATCTACACATTTTAGGCAATATAAATGAGGCCGGAAATAACAAACAACGATTCCGGAAAATCCTCATATGCATATTTATGAATTTGCCACTATTCTGCCCTATACACAATTTCAGAGTTATTAAACATGCAAAGAAAGTGTACCATGTTAAACTATGCATTTTCTACCCCATTTACATAAAAACATTATTTAATTCGGAGTTATGGTTATTTAGTTACGAAACAAAGCATTTTAGCCTGGCATTTATGCAAATTAAAACAAACAACATTTTTAACATTTTTAACATGGATGAAAGTTGCATATTATGAAACTAGATGAAGTTCTAAGCATTTTACATATATAAAATATTTTAATATGATGCATGGTTTGTGAGTTACTAAATGGATGAACATGAGGGACTTTTCTTCAAATCTGTAAATCCTGGATAATTACTAAATTCGCAGAGACAAGGAAAAAAACACATGCGGGCCAAATCTGCAGGCTGGCCCAATAGGAGGAAAAACAAAGGGGGCGCTGGGGCGCTCACCATGGGCCAAGGCCCAGTCGGTGGTGGCAGCAGGCCGTCACGTTGGGCTAGCGAAGTGGTGGTTGGGCCTTGGGAGTTGTGGTGGCCCGCGATGATGACGTGGCGATCAATGAGGCTGCACGAGGCAAGCGCTTGCTGGATGCGTTGTCCTCTGCTCGATATGAGGCAGCGGCGGCAGTGTGGGACTTGAAGTGGCAGCTGGACGAGACTTGGCGCACAGAGGAGGTTGAGGCTGGCGCGCGGGGCGTCAGGGCCGAGCGGGGCTCAGGGACGAGCGCGCCCCTCGGGCACGAGGCAGCGACGGCTCTGCTTGTTGCAGGGGAAGCAGATGGCAGCACCAGGGACTTGGCGCGGGGTCTTGGGGCTCTGGCAAGTTGAGGAGGTCCGGCAACGACGGGGATGGCCGGGACCCGACGGATCCGAGGCTAGGGCGGCGGCGGCGGATGGAGACGAGACAGGCAGCGCTAGAAGCTTCGAACGACCATGTCTCCTGTGCGAAGAGCACATAGTTGAGAGAGAGGTCAGATAGAGATGGAGAGAATAATGGAAGGAGGGAGAAGAGAAGAGATGGGCGCGAGGCTCATCTGGTGGTCCGGCGAGGTGGAGGGGTCGCGAGGACGGCGGCGCTCAGGGAGGCAGCGGCCAGCTGGGTCGAGGCAGAGCACGGCTAGTGCTCGGGATGAGCAGGGATCGAGCCCCTGGCTCTCTCCTGCGGGTGTTGCTGCTGCTGGTCGGTGGATCGAGGGGATCCAGAGGAGAGCGCCGGTTGGGCGGCGTTGAAAACAAGGAGGAGCGGCGCGGCTGTGGTTGGTAGTTTGAATCGGGAGGGGATCGCAAGGAGGAGGAAGACAGTGGACTGGCGGCGCGGCGGAGGGATGGATGTGACATTGCTCCTAAAATTTAGGGTTAGGGTCTATTAATAGGAAGGGGTTAGCTTAGGGGCTATTCGGTCCCTCCGATCGTTATCGGACGGCCCGGGAAAAATAGGCTAGGAGAGTCCAGAAAAGAACCGAAGATATTTTAGGGATGTTTGGGGATGATTTGAATCCAATGGTGATGACTGAGCGGTACGGGTTCGAGGCAGTTTTCGGACGCCCGCGAGGGTTTGAAAAAAGGCCACGGAGACAAGGGGGTTTGATGGGCTCAGAGGAGACAGAGAATGAAGCGGTCGGGTCGATCGGGGAGAGGAGGTCAACGCAGACAAGGAAGAAGCAGCAACTACGAGCGGATGCAAGTTTTATGAAAACATGCAGATGCAATGCTCATGATGACATGATGAATGCAACAAACAATTAATTAACACAGCTGGCACACAAAACATGAAAGGCATTTGGAGCATCGGCTGGAGCGTTGGTCTCGGGTCGTTACACCACTGCCCCCAAATCTTTTATATCTCCAGCCAAAATCTTCGGCCAATCCTCCCGCCGCAAATCCCTGGATCGAGGGCCCGCGCGGAGGGGCTTTGTGCAGAGAAGGCGCAAAACACGGCGGGGATTGTGTGTGCAAATCGAGGAGCCATGCCCCCACTTTCCCACTGACGCACGACATTACCGATTCAGCACGCGAACAACCAAATTCAAATCCTGAGATTTCCGGGACGAATCAATCCGACTGATTACCAACAATTCCTTTCCTAATGGACGCACGTCAGTCCGACTGACCACCCTCCATGGGAACTCGTGCACTCGGCCACATTAAACACCCAACTGAGGTCTTCTTCAGGATCACTATGTGACGAGCTTGACGCCCCTCTGCGGGTTCACTTGTCCCTCTCTATAGGCTCCAAAGCGCATGACTCGTAAACCTAGACTCGTAGGAGGCCTGCGCTGGCGTTCCCCTGGGATAAGGAGTGGCGTCTCTCCTGAGAGTCAGACCACACGCCGGCGTCACCAATCGAGTTGTGATGGCATGCTCCCACTCGGGCCCCTGGTCTATCTCCTCCGAGTGACAAAAAGAATGCCACATGTTTTTTCTTGACGATCGAGAACACCCAGTCATCTGGGTAAACCTGAAGTCTAGAATCCGTTGTGTTTTCGTCCAAGGAGCAACAAAGCATGGTTCGGAAACATATTTCGAGTGCCCCTGCAGCACTCGAACTCAACCGAAGGGTCGGTTTGTTTGTCCTACAAAATCCCAACCGATTCGGGGGCTAATGCTGTGTCCTTTGCCCTTTGCAGACTAGGGAGACAAGAGATCATTTGTTCTTCAATTGCAACTTTAGTGTCAGAGTTTGGAACTATCTGCAAATTGATTGGTCTTCTGGTGACTCCATGGCTCATTTGGTCCTTAATGCTAGCAGGAGTTTTAGGAAGCCCTTCTTCACTGAAGTGGTGTTCATTGCTTGCTGGAATATCTGGATCATCAGGAATGCTAAGGTCTTCAGGCATGAGAGGGCTGGATTTAATAAATGGAGGTCTGCTTTTATACATGACATCAGCTTAATGCAATATAGAGTGAAAGCTGCCTACAAAGATGATCTTTTACGTTGGATTTCATTCCTGCCACCTTGAGGTCTTTAATAGTATTTTCTACCCTGTTCTTTTTCTTCTTCCCCTAGATTCTTTGATTACCTCTTGTAATCCCCCCTTTTTTCTATACCTGTACTGTATATATTTTCTCAATAAAGTTTTGATATGCTGTGGGGTTTCCCCTACAGTTCCCAGTCAAAAAAAAATGATGTGGTCACCTATTATAGATAGGGTCAAGGACCCATCATTTGGGACACACATGGGCCCCATCACCACCATAGGTAGGTCCCTGGACCGTGCCAACATTTTGATGCATACATCAGGGAGTTGACTCGGATGGCTCTGCGGCACTCGGACGATCACACGTCACTTGGCTAATGGACCACCACTCGGACGTAGAGGATAGGAGGACGCCGTGGGAGCTACAACGGTTGAGGAATCCTAAGTCATCCACTAAATAGAGTTATAGCTACCATTACCTGTAACTGCTGTAGAGAGGCTCATTACACTAGTAACTGTCTCATTCAATGACATTAAAAGCCTCGATGGCGTGGGAGACATGGGGCAGCAGCGAACTCTATATAAGCTGCACCCCTCTACATAGCCGGGCACGTTCAATCTCTATAATCATACCCCTCAAATCAAAGCAAGCCTCAGGACATGAGACATAGGGTTGTTACCTCCGCCGACATGGGCCCGAACTCGTTAAACACCGAGTGTTACACCTACGCCGTAGCTAGTCTCTGCCCCTTATTCGTACCCCTAGTACTCACTGTCAGGATCGTAACCCCGACAACACCCACAGATTCAACCGTGAGCGGGAAGGAAGCCGAGGAGAAAGATACCACCAAAAAGAACTCCTTGGTGGAACCCATATGGGAGAAGTGAACCGTTGAACCAAATCTTGTACGCACTTGAGCCTCCATCGCAAGGCCGGGGGAGAAGTCCCAATGTTGGAGGCCCTCCATGACACTAGGTTAGAGATCTCCATTGGAGAGGTGGGAGAAGCAGGTGGGAAGAGGAGGAGGAGGAGACATGGAGCGGTCTTCTCTATGTGTCCCTTAATGTTTAAACAATGTTACTATATTGCATATATCATCTTTTGTTTTGTGTTATATGTTTATCCCTTTCCTAAGTTGGACAAGCATCCAAGTTAGCTGTAGAGAAATCCAACCCTGTTGCGCAGAGAGTGTCAACGTGTTTGTGGGGTTTTTATTACTGGCTTCATCAATCATAAGAGCTCAATGTATTGCTTGCTAACTGTCCTATCCCGTCACATTACGAAAACCAAATAATCCCAAAGCTTGGTCCTTTTTTTGCCCTGAAAATAGAAATCGGCCAATAGGAGTCGTGGGGCTTCTATGCATTCAATGACTTCAGACTACTTAGCACAACATGCATTGGTCAATTCTCTGCATGTAATGGTATTGGTTAGCAAATAAACATCAAGTTCTCTCTTTCTTCCCCACCTAGGTCACCGATGTCGGATTCGGGGTTCCGCAGACCCTTGAGAGGTTCGAACTCTGGGGTGCGTGTGAAGAACTCGTCCTCCCTAGACTGCCCGCTCACCGATCCCACGGCCTAGCTCGATGAATCTAATGGACAAGAGACACAACAGTTTATCCTGGTTCAGGCCACCTTGCGGTGTAATACCCTACTCCAGCTTTATGGTGGATTGCCTCGAGGGGCTGAGGATGAACTAGTACAGTGGTTGAACAGCCTCGGGAGGTGAGGTGTTCTTGTGCTCGATGAGCTGGTGGGTGTGAGGTTGGTCCGAATGATTCGTCCCCCTCTAGGGTGGTGGCTAACTCCTATTTATAGTGGCCTTGGTCCTCTTCCCAAATGTAGGCGGGAAGGGATCCCACAATGGCCAAATTCAAAGGGAGACAACTAGTACAAGTTATCCTGACAAAAGTGGTCTTCGCCTGCAAAAGCATCTGGTGGTGACGCCGCGGTGGGCTCCGCGATAACCTCCGTCCTGCCGTCCTAGCGGTCTTGGTCTTGTTGCACTGGAATGGAAACCTTTCCTTGATTCCTCGGGACTCCGCGCCTGCGCTTGCCCCCTTAGCACCAAATAGGAAACTGGTACACTGCGCCCGCTGGCGCCCGCCTGGCCTTGGTCATCACAGCTCACGTCATATGAACCTCGCGAGGTCCAGCTTTCATAGATATCTCCGCTCCTCAGGAGCCGGCCTGCAGAGGCCGTCCCCCTTGGAGGTCTTGGTGTCAGCCGCCTCATGAGGCTTGGCCCCTCGCGAGGGTCTTGGGTTGGTGTTGTGGAAGCTGGGCCGTACGGGGCCGTTGACGGAGCCACGCTGTGGGCCGCGGGTAGGCAAGTCTGGGTACCCCGTTCCTAGGATGCCGACAGTAGCCCCTAGGCCCAAGGCGCGCTCGGACTTGGCTTCGAGGCGAAGCCAAAGGGCAAGTACGAAGCACCGCGGGCCCTAGCTGCCTGCGGCCTCGGTTGACGCATGGCGATTGATGGGACGTGGGCGTCTCCGCTTCCCCACGCTGCCTCGGCAACCGTCCTTGCATGACAAAAAGGCTGGCGCCCGCTACGGAGCTTTCATTGCCTTTCCTTTGTGTTGCCCCAGATCCCCTTCTCCTTCTGCCCGGAAAACCTCCAGATCCACCGAAACTCATCCCAAATCAGCGACCGATGGCAGCCGATAAGATGAAATCCTCCGCTGCGGCCAGGCATCAAGCCTTCTGGTTCGAGCCGGCCTTGAGCGTGTCCACCCTGGTTGAGGAGAAGCACCTCGCCACCATGCTCCAACTGACGGCCGACAGCAGCAATGAGGGGGAGAGACGACGCTCCAGGTCGGCTTTGCCAAAGCCGGAAGCCTTGGGCGGCACCTTCTACCCCTTCTTCCAGCACAACGTCTTCGCGGGGCTGGTTCCCCCATTCTCCGGCTTCTTCTACGCCGTTCTTCGCCACTACAAGCTCCACGCCCTCCATCTTCACCCCAACTCCGTCCTCCTCCTGTCAATCTTTGCTTTTTACTGCGAGGCGTTTCCGGGGATGATGCCTTCCGTGGTTCTGCTCTGCCACTTCTTCTACCTTCGGGTTAATGGCACCCAGTGCTTGGGGTGTGCCAACTTCATCGCGGCCAACGACAGCAACACGATCTCTAGGGCCGGGAAGAAGGTAGAGAACTTCAGGAACAAGTGGATCTTGATGGACGCCAAGCGCTCCCGCCCTTGGCTGGAACTGCCGACCTCACAGCCGATGCCCCTAGAAGGATGGGCTCACGAGAAGCTCACTGATCCCAGGGCGGAGCTGTTGCTGGAGAAGATGGCGGCAGACCTGAAGACCGATGACCCGAGGGCGGAGAAGCTGATGGGGGCCATGACCGTCAAGGAATTCCTGACACAGCGCCTGGCTCCCCTCCAGGTGCACTCGCGCCCTCTGTGGGAGTTCAAGGGCATAGGAGATGACCACCGGCTGCGCCCGGATGACTTGTCCAAGGAGGAGTTGGACAAGATTGTGTGCACCCTGCTTGGGAAGGATCATGGCTTCCCCCCGGACTCCCATCTTCCGCTGTACTGCCGCCCGGATGGCGAGAAGATCGTAGACGCCATGCCTGTCTTCGACGAGCGCGGGCTCGTACCTCTAGGGCCTTCGTGGCCCCTGGGCTCCCCGGTGCCGGTGTCCTCCGGTGAGTCCGACCAAGAGGAAAGGGCAGACTCGGAGGCGACCTCGGAGGGGGCGAGGGAGACCTCTCCCCCACGCCAGACCGATCTCCTCCGCGTCCTCTCTGACGGCGACGACGCTGGCGAGCACCCTGTCCGGGAGTCTCCACGCTCCGCCGGGGTCACCACGAGGTCCAAGGGCACCCTTCCGAAGAAGCTGAAGCTAGGGTCCCGAAGAAGAGCAGATCAGTGCTGATCCCCCGAGGTGATGCCTCCGCCTCGTCGCCGGCCGGCACTGCTGCAGACCCGGGCATCGCGCCCTTGCCCGCCCCTGGGGCTCACGCGCCAGCGCCCATGCCTACAAAGCCTGCGGCCATGGTGCTTCAGAAGAGGGCGATGGATTACGCTGCCGTGGGCCAGTAAGCACGCCGTCTTGGTCTTTGTTTCCTGCTCTTGTTGTAGTGTCTTGATGCTTCCCTCTTGTTCGTCTAGGCTGACGCCGGTGGTGAAGAAGAAGCAGGAGATGGTCGGGACCATCGAGGCCCAGCAGCTTACCGCGGCAGCGCCACCTCTGGCACGGAAGGACAGGGCCGGCCTGCGCGCTCCTGCGGCTGGGTCGTCCTCCCGAGGCTCTAAGGCCCGGCCTCAGGAGGAGGTGATCTCCGCGGCCAAGCCGGCTCCGGAGGCGGCCGCCCTCAACCCGCCTGCCTCAGGAGGAGGCTCTTTTGGCGCTGAACTAGCTTCGTGACGACCTTCAAGGTGCCGACCAGCGCATGTCGTCCGAGCGCCTGAAGCTGGTCTCAGGATGGCTCCGGGCCGATGCGTCTGTCAGGGCGGCCTAGCGCCAAGCTGTGGCGGCCTCAGCGGAGGGCCAGCAGGCATCTGGCCTAGCCACGGCCATCCACGACGCGGCGGTGAAGGACGCCAAGGTCGCCGAGGAGCGCTGCCGAGCGGCGGAGGCCGAGCTGAAGACTCTCCGCGACAGGCAGGCTGCCGAGGCCCGCCAGCGCGAGGTGCAGGAGGAGGAGATGAAGGCCCAGGAAGCTGTGGTTGCTGATCGCAACAACCAGCCGGAGCAAGCGGCGCAGAAGCGGGCCGCCGAGCACAGCCGCCTAGAGAAGTTGAAGGAGGAGGTGGAGGCGGAGAAGGCCTGGCTGGAGGCCAAGGCAAAAGTTCTTGCTGAGGGGCGTGCCAACTTCGACTCCCTTGAGCTGAGGTCCCGCAAGGCACTGCGGGAGCTCTACGAAAGGGGGTTGAAGGAGCCGTTGGTAACTGCTGAGGAAGGCCCCGCCGAGCCGCTTCCCCAGCTTGTCATGGCTATCGAGGGTGTTGTCGTTGGAGTTGGCCCCACGGTGGAAGGAGAAGCCCGCGCGCTCTCCGCCTCGGCTGTGACGTGTGTCTTCAGCCACCTCCATCTTCGCGACCCCAGCTTCCACTTCGGAGCCTGGCTTGAGCCAGTGGACCTGGAGCACTGCACCGCCGCTGCCGAAGCCGTGAAGGACCATGTGGAGGCCCTGTTGCGGAAGCTCCTCGCCATCGACCCCGCGACCTCGCCCTGTTGCCGCCGACCCTATGGGTACGGCTGACGGCACGGGCGACGGCGACGTTGTCGATGACGGGGCACTCCTCGCGGGTGATGGCAGCGCCGAAGGCTGAAGAAAAAGCTCGATGGTGGCACTCCCCTCCATTTCGTTTCCTGCAACCTGCACCGTGCCTCGTGGAGGCGTAAAAACTTATATTCTTTGCACCTTTGAGAGGGAGTATGTTTTGTAATAATTTGCTAGGATTCTGTGACTTTCTTCGCGTTTGCTTTAATGTTCTACGTTGGCAGGGCCCGGCCCCGCGCATACCTCAGCCGCTGCTGGATCATCCGGATCACCAGGACGAGACCAAGGGGTGAGGGGCTACATGACCAGCTAGGCTCCTGAGTCGCGATGCTCAGGAGTCCCCCTTGACATACAGACAGCCCTCGGGAAGGAGATGCGAGAGTAGGCCTTAGCGTTCTGCGTCGGCAGGGCCTGGCCCCTAGCATACCTCAGCCGCCGTTGGGTCGTCCGGATCGCCAGGACGAGACCAAGGGGTGAGGGGCTACGTGACCAGTTAGGCTCCTGAGTCGCGATTCTCAGGAGTCCCCCTTGACGTACGAACAGACCTCCATACCTTTCTTCGCCGAGGTCCCGCTCAGGAGGGGCGCGCGACGACCTGGTCCGAGGGACTTGGCAGTGTGGCGTACGCTAGGCGTGACCTGAGCGTAGCCCTCGTGCCCAGCCCCCTCGCGCGACTCTCCCGAAGGGAAAGTGTTGTGACGAGGCTGAACACCGAGCCTGGCGGCTCCCTGAGGTTAATGCGGTCGTGGGGCCGTCCCCAGTTGATTATCACCAGCGCGGAGCATGGCGCTTCCACACTTGCACGAGCATAGCCGCTCCTCGATCGTGTCGACTGCCAGCACAGAGCATGGTGCTTCCACTAGTGCGTGGGTGGGGGATCCCTTTGAGTGGAGCCCCCGGGCGTGTATAGCCCCGCCCTGACACGTGGCTTGCACGACAGGGCTAGAGGAGGTGTGTCTGGGCACTCATGAGCCAGCGCAGGACTCAC
This sequence comes from Aegilops tauschii subsp. strangulata, assembly GCF_002575655.3. Lineage (NCBI taxonomy): Eukaryota > Viridiplantae > Streptophyta > Magnoliopsida > Poales > Poaceae > Aegilops > Aegilops tauschii. The sequence goes on along the minus strand of NC_053037.3, from coordinate 204,250,770 downwards.
GAGGCCCTACCTCAAGGCGGGTTGCGCCTGAATTTGATTCGGAACACTTGTGATGGCCCTGCGAGATGGTTAGACAACATGCGCCGAATGAATCTCCTGAGGTTATCACATGAGAAGGCCAAACACCAACGACCCTAGGAGGTGACGTGAATGGGTCGGCCCGCCAAACAGAGCTTAGTCATTGGGTTTATTGACGCTGCACAGACGAACCCGGGCACAGACGCTGTGCCCAATCTTCTCATGCAAAAATCCTGAAGAAAGACAACCGGCGCGCGGCTCCCGTGGTGACGAGGCACCGGGTCGCCACCCTAGCTTGTCCGCCCGCGATTAGATCATGCAAGAACAAGGCACCAAGTGCCATGGGAGGTGACGTACACGAGAGCTAGCCCGCGAGCCAGAGCTCAGCCTCTTGGGTTTAGCGACGCTGCAGGGACGAACCCGAGCACAGACGGCGTGCCAGTCCTTAATCATGAGGCGGTCGTGGGTGGGTTTGCAAGGGCGTACGACTTTCATGGCAACAAAGTACCGGACAGGCAGATGATAACCATAAGGCGACTCATGGAAGGAGGTAAAGCTAGTTCTGATGGAAGCAAATCGATACATGCCGCAGGGACGGACCCACGCGGCTTGGGGACGATGCAGCCCGAGGGGCGCCCCCAACAGAGTGAATCCAAGACACAAAAGGATATATGTCGCAGGGACAGGCCCATGCGATCTGGGGATAATGCAGCCCGAGGGGCGCCCCCAACTAAATAAACCGGAAAATGTAACCTGGCACCATTGCTGAAGAGATTTTGAAGTAGCTGAATACGCGTGCTGAAGAAGTTGCTCCTCACGAGCCGCCCGGGTCCTGAACCTCGGGGGGCTATCGAGGCTCAGGGGGCTCGTGAAGAACCGTCGCCATCTCTGCCAGGACGGCCTGGTGCCTGGCCTCCTGAGCCGCGATGATGCTCCGCATGTGGCGCTGAGATGCAACAGCCGCGTTCGGCAAGCCAAAGGGCATGCTAACGTAGCTGTGAGGGGGGCCCTTGCACCGGCCGAAATGCGACGGCCAGTAGAGCCGCTGGGAGGCGACCCTGTTGAGTCGTGGAGTGTTGACGCAGACGCGCACCTCGCTGTCCTCGCCAGGACAAGGAGCCGCGCCAGGTGGTGGGCGGCGGTAGCTGCGCATGGCTCTCGCCTCTTGAAGCTCCTCGGTTGCCTTGGCGATGAACTCCTGAGCACCTGGCACCCCGTGCCTTGTGCCTCCCGGCGGAAGCGCGTGCTAAAGCACGCCTCCACGTGGTGCCTGAGCGCCTCCCTCGTGACGTGGCTAGGTCAGCGGCCCTCCAGAGGAGAGCCCTCGAGCCCAGCCTGAGAGGGGCGCCGGGCGCGCCTTCCTATGCGAGAGAGGGAGGTGCCCCTTCCGTGGGCGCAGGTCCCGAGGTGGTGCCACTGGACACACCGCTCTCTTGAGGCTCTTGGCGAAGCAGCAGCTTCTTCTTCTTGGGGACAACCTTACGAGGGTAGATGCCGCCTTCGTCGTCTGGGTTCTCGACCGCCACAGCCTGGTAGGCGCACTCGAGAGAGCACACTGCATCCTTCTCCTCACAGGCGATCGTGATGATGTCGCGGTTCCCTGGCATCTTGAGGACATTGTAACCATGACGAGTCACCGCCATGAACTTGGCCAGGGCTGGTTACCCAAGGATGGCATTGTATGGAAGGCGAATGTTGGCGATGTCGAAGTCGATAAGCTCAGTGCGGTAGTTGTCGCGCTTGCCGAAGGTGATAGGGAGGCGGATCTGCCCTATCAGGGTGGTAGAGCCGTCAGTCACTCCTGAGAAAGGCTTGGTGGGCTGCAGCTGATCATAGGGCACTTGAAGGTGGTCGAACGTCTCGATGGAAAGAACATTGTGCCCCGCACTGCCATCGATGAGGGTCTTGGTAACGAGGATGTTGCTGATGACGGGCGAGCAGAGCATCGGGAGGGCACCGGCAGTTGCCGCGCACTTGAGCTGGTCAGACGAGCTGAAGGTGATGGTGCACTTGGACCACCTGAGCGGACGCGTAGCCTCAAGCCTGGGAAGGGCCGCGTTCACCTCACGGGCAAACTGCTTGATGATGCGATGAGAGGCTAGGGCCTGAGCGCCACCCAGGATGCAGGCGATGGCACGAGGCTCCTGGAAGCCCCCAGCCCCCTCGTCCTGGTGGTGGTCGTCGTTCCTTCTTGGTGGTGGTGGTAGCAGAGGGAGGCCGGCGTTGCCCTAAGGATGGTCCTCATGAGGCTGATCTCTCCAGGCGCCCTCACGAGGCTGGCCCTGCCAGCGTTCCTCATGAGGCTGATCACGCCACTCCTGGCGGGGGCCGCGGTCGTCCCAGCGTCCTCCACTTCGGCCTCCTCCGTGGTCGTAGCCTCGATCGTTGCGCTCAGGGCGACGACCAAGGCGCCCGTCATGGATGGCCCTGAGCTAATGGTAGTCATTGGTGTTGTGGCTGTGTACGTTGTGGAAGACGCAGAATGGACGGCTGCCCTTCGCTGACTCCGGGTGGTCGCAGACGTGCTTCATTTCTGGCTCAGCCGCGAGCACGGCTGGTCCCTTCCGCTTCACGTCCTTGACCTTGGCCTTCTTGTCTTCTGGGTCGGCCCTCGGGAGCTCCAGGAGGGAGAGGCGACCCTCCTCTGCTCTGGCACACTTGGTCACCATGTTGAACATCTCCAGAGCCGTGCACAGGATCTCGTGTATGACGAGCTCCTCCTTCATCTTGATGTTGCGGACGCCATTAGATAATGTTTAGATGATGGCCTCGTCCGAAACCTTGGGGATCTTGAGGCGAACGTTGTTGAAGCACTGGATGTACTTTTGCAACGTCTCCCCTGGCTGCTACTTGATGCACCGCAGGTCTCCCGCAGCCGGCGGCCAGTCGCGGGTGCCCCGGAAGTTGGCGACGAAACGCTCTCACATCTCACCCCAGGAGGAGATCGATCCCACGGGCAGGTTCAGGAGACACGAGCGCGCGCCATCCTTGAGGGCCATGGGAAACTAGTTTGCCATGACCTTCTCATCGCCGTTGGCCGTCTCGATGCTCAGCTCGTAAAGCTGTAGGAACTCAGCAGGGTCGGGGGTGCCGTCGTAGCGTGGAGGCAGGTCGGGCTTGAACTTCCCCGGCCAGACGACGCTGCGTAACTCGGGAGTGAAGGAACAATAGCCTGCGGTAGTCACGGGAGGTGGAGCCTGATCTGGGCGCTCACGCGCTACCACCGCATGTGGCGCGCGGTCTTGACGTGGTGGTGCTGGGAGCGCAAGAGCATCTTCTTGCGGCTGCTGGACCTCCTGGCATCTTTCTTCTTCATGCGTGAACGCCCTGCGCGGCGGGTCACGCCGCGGGGCCGCGCGCCTTGGTCCGAGGGCGACGTCTTGACAGGGAGGTGGCGGAGGTGCTCCATGGGCTACATCGCCCGCAGCAGGCGGCAGGCGAGGCCGCAACAGAGAGGGTGCAGGAGAGCCCCCAACGGCGCTGACAAGCTCGGCGATGAGGTCCAGCCAATCTTCGTAGAAGTCGTCGACAGGGCGGTAGCGTAGGAGCTCGCGCGCCATGAGCAGCACGGCATGCACGTCCGTCGGCCCGCGACGAGCGTGAGATGACGAACCAGATGGAGTCAGCGACTGGGTGGCCGTGCGTCCATCACGCCGCACGGAGGGGTGCAGCGACGAAGCTTGCTGCTTGTGCCCCATCGGGCCGGTGGCGGCAGGCGATGGAGAACGACGGGGAGGCCTGTTGGCAGACGCCATCTGGGCGACATGAGCGGCAAGGGCGGCCCGACGCTCAGCACGGGCTTAACGGGCGTCAGCCATGGAAGCGGTGGAGCGGTGGCGAGTGGACCGGCGGAAGATAGGCTCTGACGGACCCCTACCTGGCACACCAAACGTTGGATTCGGGGTTCCGCAGACCCTTGAGAGGTTCGAACTCTGGGGTGCGTGTGAAGAACTCGTCCTCCCCAGTCTGTCTGCTCACCGATCCCACGGCCTAGCTCGATGAATCTAATGGACAAGAGACACAACTTTTTATCCTGGTTCGGGCCACCTTGCGGTGTAATACCCTACTCCCGCTTTGTGGTGGATTGTCACATCCCTAGCTTCTGACATTGCACTAGGCTAACTTCATGTGTGCATCATGTTTAAACTTTAAAAGAAACTTGAAATGGGGATTGCCTAAACCCTAGCATTAAAGGAATTCACTAGGTTCAACCAAAATATTTCCAGTAAATCCAAATGGCTTTCAAAAATGTTCATCATTCTTGGAAATTGCTGGAAACAGTAACCAGAGGTGATGCACATTTTTCCATGACATATTTGGGCTCTGGATTAAATCATACTCTATTTGCATTTGGGCATTTAAACGCTATTAAATATTTTAAATGCTCAAATAATCATAAACTAAAATGTTTACTGTAGGATATATTCCCAACAGTGATCATGAGTAGTTTCATGATTTTTGGAAGTGTCTAAGTATTTTTAATAAAGCCCTAAAGACTACAGAATATTAGAAAACAGAAACAAATAAAAAAAAGATAGAAAGGAAACCTACCTGGCCTCACCCGTCGCAGCCCAGCTGGCCCAGCCCACCTGGCGCCTCCTGTCGCCTTCCTCCTGCCAGTAGGAGCAGCTGCGTGCTCGCACGCGCGCGGCCGAGGAGGCCAGCTCCTCCCTGCCTGCCTGCCGCTTCCCCGACACGTCTGGACGACGCCACGCGCCACCCCGGTCCCTCTCTCCCACTCCCTCGCCCTTCCCCGCCTCTGCTCCCTCTCCGCAGCGCGCCCGAACACCCCGTGGCTCACCGACGAGCACCGCCGCAGCCACGGCCATCCCCTAGCCCAACCACCGTGACCAATAGCTCCGCAAGGACGCGAAGCATCTCCTCGACGAGCCACGCAAGCCGGGTCTCACCGCAACACCGCCATCGATGCCTTGTTCAACCTCGGGACCGCCGGCCATCTCCGTCAAATTCGTCGGCTCCGGACCGTCCCCGACCTCGCCGAGTGTCCCCTCGTCATCGCTGTGAGCCCCTGACCACTTACCCCTGCTCCCCTTGACGAATTCGTGCCGCAGGCATCGATCCCCACCGTGCCAGAAGCTCACCGCCGCCCGGCCTTGTCGCCGTCGTGGCCTGATCTCGAACGAGTCGCGCCCGTGCACCTCACCGAGCTCCTGGTGACCCCAGGAGGCTGCGCAACATTTTACTTTGCTCGCTCGTGCCCCGCAACACCGTTTCCGCTAAGACCCGAACTCCGGCCGCTGCCTTTGAGCTCGCCGCCGTTGATATAGGTCGTCCCCGACGTAACTGACTGCACCACTCGACGCGCGGGATCGCCAGCGTCACGTAGGTGGTCTCCGCTGGCCATTTGGTTGCCGGAGCAAGAAACCCGAAGCCCTCCACCGTCTCTAGCCTCGCCGGCGATGAGCCGCGGGTAAACTCCGGTGAGTTTGACCCGGGGTTGACCACAGTTTGACCGCCTGAGTCACTGACGTGTGGGGGCCAGCTCGCTAACTAATCTGGCTTAGTGCTAATTAACTCGGTTAACTAGCATTGTCACTAACCAGTGGGTCCCCCAGGTCAGGTTTGACCTGGCCGACCCAGTTGACCTGCTGACGTCATACCGATGTCATGCTGACGCAGTAAATAGTTTCTGTATTTAAAACAATTCAGAAAATCCAGAAAAAGGCTTAAACTTCTAAAAATCATATAAATTCAACCGTAGCTCCAAATGAAACAAATTATATATGAAAAATGATCAGAAAAACCCAATCTATCCATCTGCACTGGTTTCATGCATGATAAAGCAACTTAAACCTTCTGTTTATATCAATACATGTTAATGCACTTTATAAACCCTCAACTTGAGTTTGTATTTGAATCTTTGATTCAAATGAGCAAACCACCCTGGTTGTAGATGCATTATCCCAATTCACAGCATATTGCCATGTCACATTCATGCATCATATTGTTGCATTGCATTGATTGATTTTCCTCTCTGTACCGGTGTTTGTCCCCCCTCAGTAGACGATGTTCCGACGTTGTGATCGTTGACACTAATGAAGACTCAATGCTATCTTCAGAAGTGCCAGGCAAGCAAACCCCCTTGTTCATTCCGATACAATCCCACTCTCTCGCTCCTCCTCTCTTTTACTGCATTAGGACAACAACGATTCATCTGTTACTTGCTGCGGTAGTTGAACCCCTTTATCCTCTGCATGACCTGTCATTGCCACAGTAAATAGATGAAACCCACTAGCATGAGTAGGAGTTGTTTGAGCCCTGATGTGCCTACTCATTCATGCTTGTTTGCCATGCCTGCTATTGCTTAGAGTTGTGTCAGGTCTGATTCATCGGGAATGAATTGGAAAGTGGTGAACATGTCCTACTGTGTGAGAGCTAAGGGTGTGAACACGATTTGGTAAAGGTAGCGGTGAGAGGCCATGTAGGAGTACATGGTGGGTTTTCTCATTGAAACCGTCCTCAGGAACTGAGTTCTGTGTTTGTGATCCATGAACAGTTGCTACCACACATTGGAATGCTTAAGTGCCCCTCTCGACTTATTAATCAACTTGATCTCTTTCCAGGAGTTGCAACTAGTTTCTGGTGTTTGTAGGTAGTGTTAGTAGTCTACCAAGTGGCACCCGGTACAGGTGGGCTTGGGACAGACTAGGCACCGTGGCACGGTGTACCAAGCATACATCCATCCGTTGAGGTGGGCTTGGGAACCCTGTTCACATCGTTTGGGGCCGTGAGCAACACCCCGGCCGGATCTCCTTGCGGATGGAACCCGAATAGGCGATAAACCTGGACTAGAGACTTGTGTGGTTAGTCAGGTCGTGGCCGACTCCCTCGCCAGGCTTCCGCTTGAAGGTTGCCGAGGTACACGACGTGTACATGGTGGTAAGTGGCGAGAGCGTGTGTGACGAAGTACACCCCTGCAGGGTTAATATGATCTATTCGAATAGCCGTGTCCGCGGTAAAGGACTTCTGGGTTGCCTATAACAGTTCATAGACAAGTGAAAGTGGATACTCTAAAATGCGCAAGATAAGCGTGAGTGCTATGGATGGCGTTCTCATAGGGAGACGGGAGCGGATCCATAGTGGTGTATTGATATGGTGAATATGTGGACTCGTGTGCGCCACCTCAAAAGAGTTACTTGCAGTCATAGTTCAGCATAGCCACCGAGTCAAAGCTGGCTTGCTGCAGTTAAACTCCACCACCCCCCTTTTGTTGATACCGATGCATATGTAGCTAGTTCTGATGTAAGTCTTGCTGGGTACATTTGTACTCACGTTTGCCTATTTTATGTTTTTGCAGAGAGACTTCAGTCTCGCTAGTAGTACCGCTTGGACTTCGACGTTTAGCTTGTTACCTCAGCTACGATCTTGTGCCCTCGGCAGGATCTAGTAAATAGTCAGGCTTCTCAGCCTTTTTCATTTGTAGATGTCTGTACTCAGACATGTTAAGCTTCCGCATGTGTTTGACTTGTATGCTCTGGATGTTGGGTCATGAGACCCATGTTTGTAATATCTGGCTCTTCGGAGCCTAATGAATAAATACTCTGAGTCGTAGAGTCTTGTTGTGATGCCATGTTGTATTTGCACATATCGAGCATATTGTGTGTATGATTGAAATGCTTGGTATGTGTGGGATCCGACAATCTAGTTGTCTATCCTTAGCAGCCTCTCTTATGGGGAAATGTAGTCTAGTGCCTCCTTGAGCCATAGTAGTCCGCTACAGCCCGGTTCACCGGAGTCTTGCTAGCCCAGCACTACTGCTCTGGACACTTGACTGGCCGGCATGTGTTTCATATTGTTCCTGTGTCTGTCCCTTCGGGGAAATGTCACGCGGTGACATCTGGAGTCCTGCCTAGCCTGCTACAGCCCGGGTTCCCGGAGTCCTGTTAGCCCAGTGCTACAGCCCGGATTCGCACGCTGCTGACCGACACGTTCGATGTTGATTCATGTATGCCTGTCCCCATACGTTAGTGCCGCTTTGGGTTCACGACTAGCCATGTCGGCCCGGGTTCTCTGTCATATGGATGCTAGTGACACTGTCATATACGTGAGCCAAAAGGCGCAAACGGTCCCGGGCCATGGTAAGGCGACACCCGTGGGAGTACCGTGCGTGAGGCCGCAAAGTGATATGAGGTGTTACAGGCTAGATCAGTGTGACTTGGAATCGGGGTCCCGACATGGATTGCCTCGAGGGGCTGAGGATGAACTAGTACAGTGGAAGAAGAACCTCAGGAGGTGAGGTGTTCTTGTGCTCAATGAGCTGGTGGGTGTGAGGTTGACCCAAATGATCCGTCCCCCTCTATGGTGGTGGCTAAGTCCTATTTATAGTGGCCTTGGTCCTCTTCCCAAATGTAGGCGGGAAGGGATCCCACAACGGCCAAATTCAAAGGGAGACAACTAGTACAAGTTATCCTGACAAAAGTGGTCTTCGCCTGCAAAAGCATCTGGTGGTGACGCCGTGGTGGGCTCCGCGATGACCTCCGTCCTGCCGTCCTGCCGGTCTTGGTCTTGTTGCATCGGAATGGAAACCTTTGCTTGATTCCTCGGGACTCCACGCCTGCGCCTACCCCCTTAGCACCAAAGAGGAAACTAGTACACTGCGCCCACTGGCACCCGCCTGGCCTTGGTCGTCATGGCTCTCGCCATATGAACCTCGTGAGGGGCAGCTTGCATAGATATCTCCGCTCCTCGGGAGCCTGATAACCCACAAGTATACGGGATCAATTGTAGGCTCTTTTGATAAGTAGGAGTGTCAAAACCCAACGAGGAGCTAAAGGTGGAACGAATATTCCCTCAAGTTCTATCGACCACCGATACAACTCTACGCACGCTTGATGTTTGCCTTATCGGAAACAAGTATGAAACTATTTTGCAAGGATAAAACTACGAGTACTTTGCGAAAATAATACTACAAATAAATTGCAAGGTAATAAAAGTGGATAGCTTTTGTCAATACGACAGTCGTTTGTGTTGGGAATCGTAGCATAATTTTAAAATTTTCCTACGTTCACCAAGATGCATCTATGGAGTATACTAGCAACGAGGGGAAGGGAGTGCATCTACATACCCTTGTAGATCGCGAGCGGAAGCGTTCCAATCAACGTGGATGACGGAGTCGTACTCGCCGTGATCCAAATCACCGATGACCGAGTGCCGAACGGACGGCACCTCCGCATTCAACACACGTACGGTGCAGCGACGTCTCCTCCTTCTTGATCCAGCAAGGGGGAAGGAGAGGTTGATGGAGATCCAGCAGCACGACGGCGTGGTGGTGGATGTAGCGGTTCTCTGGCAGGGCTTCGCCGAGCTTCTGCGAGAGAGAGAGAGGTGTTGCAGGGGAGGAGGGAGGCGCCCAAGGCTGTAGGTTGCTGCCCTCCCTCCCCCCTTTATATAGGCCCCCTTGGGAGGGGGGCCGGCCAAAACCCATCTAGGGTTGGGGGGGCGGCGGCCAAGGAGTGGAAAGGGGTGCCTTGCCCCCCAAGGCAAGGGGGAAGCTCCCCCTAGGGTTCCCAACCCTAGGCGCATGGGGGGAGGCCCAAGGAGGGCGCCCCAGCCCACTAACGGCTGGTTCCCTTCCTCTTTCAGCCCACGGGGCCCTCCGGGATAGGTGGCCCCACCCGGTGGACCCCCGGGACCCTTCCGGTGGTCCCGGTACAATACCGGTAACCCCCGAAACTTTCCCGGTGGCCGAAACTTGACTTCCTATATATAATTCTTCACCTCCGGACCATTCCGGAACCTCTCGTGACGTCCAGGATCTCATCCAGGACTCCGAACAACTTTTGGGTTTCCGCATACATATATCTCTACAACCCTAGTGTCACCGAACCTTAAGTGTGTAGACCCTACGGGTTCGGGAGACATGCAGACATGACCGAGACGCCTCTCCGGTCAATAACCAACAGCGGGATCTGGATACCCATGTTGGCTCCCACATGTTCCACGATGATCTCATCAGATGAACCACGATGTCGAGGATTCAATCAATCCCGTATACAATTCCCTTTGTCGATCGGTATGTTACTTGCCCGGATTCGATCGTCGGTATCCCAATACCTTGTTCAATCTCGTTCCCGGCAAGTCTCTTTACTCGTACCGCAATGCATGATCCCGTGACTAACGCATTAGTCACATTGAGCTCATTATGATGATGCATTACCGAGTGGGCCCAGAGATACCTCTCCGTCACACGGAGTGACAAATCCCAGTCTCGATCCGTGCCAACCCAACAGACACTTTCGGAGATACCCGTAGTGCACCTTTATAGTCACCCAGTTACGTTGTGACGTTTGGCACACCCAAAGCACTCCTACGGTATCCGGGAGTTGCACGATCTCATGGTCTAAGGAAAAGATACTTGACATTGGAAAAGCTCTAGCAAACGAAACTACACGATCTTTTATGCTATGCTTAGGATTGGGTCTTGTCCATCACATCATTCTCCTAATGATGTGATCCCGTTATCAACGACATCCAATGTCCATAGACAGGAAACCATGACTATCTGTTGATCAACGAGCTAGTCAACTAGAGGCTTACTAGGGACAGGTTGTGGTCTATGTATTCACACATGTATTATGATTTCCGAACAATACAATTATAGCATGAATAATAGACTATTATCATGAACAAAGAAATATAATAATAACCATTTATTATTGCCTCTAGGGCATATTTCCAACAATTTGTCCCTAGGCAATCGATAACAAGTACCGGTAATCATTCTTGTAATTTTATATGAGGGAGAGGCATGAGCTAACATACTTTCTCTACTTGGATCATATGCACTTATGATTGGAACTCTAGCAAGCATCCACAACTACTAAAGATCATTAAGGTCATGAAACCCAACCATAGCATTAAGTATCAAGTCCTCTTTACTCCCATACGTCATACCCCACCTACTCGGGTTTAAGTTTTTGTCACTCTTGCAACCCACCGTAAGCGAACAATAAACATATTGCAACACCCTACAGTGAGGGCCCCTCACGTTTGCGTGAGAACGGAGGGCACCATAGGAAAACACCATAAATAAAATATACATTCATACCAACCAAGATCACGATTAACCCATAGGACAAAACGGATCTACTCAAACATCATAGAATAACCATATATCATTGGGAAATAATATATGGAGTTGAGCACCATGTTTAAGTTGAGATTACAACGGGGGGAAGAGGTGCTACACCGTTGAATAGAGAGGGGAGAGTTGTTGTTGACGGTAGAAAGATTGTTGATGTAGATCGCCGTCCCGATCGTTGCCCGGCCTTCTTCTTCTTCTTCTTCCACCGGGAGCGAGGGGGAGAGAGCCCCCTCCTTCTTCTTCTTCCTTGGCCTCACCCTAGATGGGAGGAGGTTCCCCCTCTGGTCCATGGTCTCCATGGCGGCAGAGGGGCGGGGGCCCCTCCGAGATTGGACCTCCCACTCTGTTGTCTTCTATTTCGCGCTCCCCAGATCTGGCCGAAAACCGTTTCTTATATTCCCGGAGACACGTAACTCCGATTGCGCTGATATTATAACACGATTTTTTTCTGGATATAAGCTTCCTTGTGCCCGAAGTACAGCTCCAACCGACGTACGAGGTGGGCACAACCCACCACCGCGCGCCAGGCTCCGGGGCCGCGCCCTGGTGGGTTGTGCCCACCACGGGCCTCCGTTTGCGGTGATTCCAACTCCCAAAAATCACATATATTCCAAAATAATTCTCCGTGAAATTTTATTGCATTTGGACTTCGTTTGATATGGATACTCTGCGACACAAAAAACATGCAGAAAACAGGAACTAGCACTAGGCACGGGATCAATAGGTTAGTCCAATAAATCATATAAAAAGTTGCCAAAAGTATGTGAAAGTGGTATAATATTGGCATGAAACAATCAAAAATTATAGATACAACGGAGACGTATTAGAGCCAGCCTGGGGAGGCCGCCCCCCTGGGCGGTCTTGGTGTCATCCGCCTCGCGAGGCTTGGCCCCTCGCGAGGGTCTTGGGTTGGTGTTGTCGAAGATGGGCCGTACCGGGCCGTTGACGGAGCCACGCCGTGGGCCGCAGGCAGGCAAGTCTGGGTACCCCCGTTCCCAGGACGCTGACAGCCGATACAGAGGGAGTATGAAAAATGCTTATTTCGTATTTGGACACTCCAACATGTGTGATTAATTATCACATTGAGAACAGCGCAACCCGGGGAATTTGGAGCGACTGGGTACAAATAATTGCGGTTCATTATATTAGTATTCTTACCGCCTGCCAAGGCGGATAGATAATATGTCAACCCCCCGCTTCAATTGACATTTTTTGAACAACTAAGGGTTTTCCCCGCTTCAATTGACTATTCTCTCGGATTCGGGGTTCCGCGGACCCTTGAGAGGTTCGAACTCTGGGTGCGTGCGAACAACTCGTCCTTCCCCGTCTGCCTACTCACTGATCTCACTGCCTAGCTCGATGCACTGGATGTAGAAGGGACATAGCAGTTTATTGTGGTTCGGGCCACCTTGCGGTGTAGTACCCTACTCCGGCTTTGTGGTGGATTGCCTCAAGGGGCTGAGGATGAACTAGTAGAATGGTAGAACAACATCACGGGGTGAGGTGTTCTTGTGCTCGATGAGCTGGTGGGTGTGAGGATGGTATGAATGATTCGTCCCCTTTATGGTGGTGGCTAGGTCCTATTATAGTGGCCTTGATCCTCTTCCCAAATGTAAGGCGGGAAGGGATCCCTCAATGGCCAAATTTGAAGGGGGACAGCTAGTACATGCTATCCTGACAAAAGTAGTCTTCGTCTGCAAAGGCCTCTGGTCATGACGTCGTGGTGGGCTTGGCGATGACCTCCGTCCTGCCGTCCTGGCGGTCTTGGTCTTATTGCGCTGAAATGGAATCCTTTGGCTGATTCCTCGGAACCCCATGCCTCCTTAGCGCAAAAGAGGAAACTGGTACACTGCGCCCACTGGCGCCCGCCTGTCCTTGATCGTCATGGCTCACGTCATCTGAACCTCGCGAGGTGAGCCTTGCATAGAAATCTCCGCTCCTCCGGAGCCAGCCTGAGGAGGCCGCCCCTTGAGGAGGTCTTGGTGTCGTCCGCCTCGCGAGGCTTGGCCCCTCGTGAGGGTCTTGGGTTGTTAATCCTGAAGCCGGGCCGTACCAGGCCATCGATGGAGCCACGTCACGGGCCGCAGGCTGGCATGTCTGGGCACCCCCTGTCCTAGGACGCCGACATTACCCCCTGGGCCCAAGGCACGCTCGAACTTGGCTTCCAGGCGAAGCCAAGGGGCAAGTGCGGAGCGCCGCGGGCCCTAACCGCCTACGGCCTTGGTTGACGCATGGCGATTGATGGGACGTGCGCGTCTCCATTTCCACACACAGCCTTGATATCCGCCGAGCCCGGCGACCGCATGTTGCCAACGCTGCCCCGCCTTCGTCGTTTGCCGTGCTCACCCTTGGCTTCTTCACCTTTCCGAGAGACAATGACTCTCTTCCCGGATTTGACGCCGGCGTTGGTCTTCCCTTGCTGCTATGGCGCCGAGGTCGAGGAAGAAGGGGAAAACCTGCGCTCCGGTCGAACCTCCGCCAGCCTTTGAGCCCGCCTTCGAGCAGTCAATGGTGGTCAACCAACAGGGGCTGGACAAGATCCGTCTAGCACTCGCCGCCGATTCTAATGAGTGGAATACGATGGTGGTTTGGCCTGCTTCCCAGGCCATGATCGACATGGCAGCCACTGAGATCCCCATCCATCTTCACGCCCTCTTGGCTGGTTTGATCCCTCCTTTCTCCGATTTCTTCAACGCCATACTCTCTCATTACCAAGTCCACGCGCTGCATCTAGATCCTCAATCCATCATTCTCCTTGCTTTCTTCGCCTTCGTCTGTGAGGCCAAGGTGGGCATTGCCCCTTTCCGTGGCCTTGATTCGCCATTTCTTCTCGCTTCACCCGATTGACGCCCGCCAGCACTCAGGGTGAGTGGCCTTTCAGGCCGTAGCGGTGACGGCCGGCTCGGGCATCGTTTTCGAGCTCTCGCCAGTTGTAAGTGGATTCCAGAAGCGGTGGGTGTTCGTGGATGCCAGCATGCTCAACTCTCTCTCTTGCTCCCACGGGTGCCGGCCGTACCTAGCTCCAGCTAGGGGCACACAAAGCTCGACCATCGGCTTGCTCACGTTTGGCACCGGCTGGCCAGGTTGAAGAAGCTCGGGGTGACGGCGCCCATGGTGGTGAAGGAGTTCATTCAATGTCGCATTGCTCCGCTTTAGCGTCATTCTCGACAAATGTGGGCCTTCATCGGCAGCGGGGATCCCATGAGGCTCCAGGTGCCTGCGCTTCCTTCCGAGAAGTTGCGCGCGGTGCTCGAGCTCCTGATGGGCCACCCGGCGCTGGCCACGCTTCCGGAGGAGGGCTGCCTCTTGTACTATTGCTCAAACAAGGAGGACTTCGTGAGGTAGATGCCCCTCTTTGATGAGTGGGGGCTGCGCCCAGCCAGTCTTGAGGGACCTCGCGAGAACCCTGTCCTCGTGGTTCCTTTGCCCGCCGACCCTCCAGCGCGCGCCCCAGATGTGGATGCAGGGGGGGCGAGCACCGCCGGGTGCCGCTGGGGCGGCTGCCGGAGAGCTGGCGCAACCCGACGCTCCTGAGGTGGCAGCCCTCGAAGCTCAAGCGAGCAGTCCTGAGGTGGTGGCTGGAGAGCTGGCGCAGTCCGATACTCCTGAGGCGACAGCCCCCCAGGCTCGGGTGAGCAGTCCTGAGGTGGCAGCTGGAGGGCTGGCGCGGTCCAACGCTCCTATGGTCGCTGCCCCAGGGGCCCCAGATGCTGATGGTCACGCTCCGGACTTGGGCTGACTTCAGCTGAACCTCGAAGCGCTCCGCAAGAGGAAAGGGTCTCCGAGCTGTAGTGGTGACGCCTACCGGCCGTTGAAGCAGAGGAAATACATAGCCATAGACGAGTAAGTACCTTATCTTCGTGTGACGACCCGAGACCGACGCTCCAGACGCCTTCCAGTTATTTCGTTGTCACCGTGTGATTTATTCTTTTTGCATTGCATCATGTCATCATGCGCAGCATGTTTTCTTAAAACTCGCGTCCCTTCCTAGTTGCCACTTCCCCCTGCCTTCTTTAACCGTTCCGAGGCCAATCGTGTTTTGGTTGTCTCTTGTCAAACCACCTAACCTCTCTGCATAGCCACCCCTCGCGCGCGTCCGAAATCTTTCCCAGATCCGATCCGAGCAGTCGTGACCAATGGGTCCGGATCATCTCCAAACATACCTAAAACATCATCAGTTCTTGGTTGGACTCCCCTAGTCTATTCTTCTCGTCCGTTCGATTTAAATCGGATGTCCCAAAATTCCTCTCCTATCACTATATATAGAGCACCCCTAACCTAATCTAGACAAACCCCCTAATTTCTAGGGATCCTACCCTAGCGCCGCCACCTTCTCCCTCAGGATCCCTCCCGATCCCCTTGATTCGGCCAGCCGAGAGCCTCCTCCTTCCTCTGCCTGCTTGATCTTCCCCAGCCCGCGCTCGAGCTCCTTGTCCTCATCGATCCAAGGCTCCTCGCCGCCGGCTGCAAGTAGCAGCACCACTAGGACCCCTTCGTCGTCATTCTCCCCTTCCCCGTTGGTCGCCCGCTGTCACGCCCAATATGCATCCTATCTGAGAGGAACTCGAAGGTCCCACCAAGGATAGAGCCGCATATTGAAACACTTTTGCAAGGTGGATATCATTACATCGTACCATTACATAATAGTTGGGGATACATACAAAGGGCATACAAATGCCACAAGAATACATCAATACATCAGGCATGAGGACAACATCCGACTACGGATGAAACACAAACAAAAACTCAAACGACATCCACCCTGCTAGCCCAGGCAGCCGACCAGGAACCTATCCCAAGATTGACGAAGAAGAAGAAGGACTTCAAAACAAGTAAACATCGCTCTCACGTCACGATCATCGCATTACCTGTACCTGCAACTGTGGTTGTAGTAATATGTGAGCCATGAGGACTCAGCAGTCCCATTAACATGGGTATCAAGACTAGCAAAGCTTAATGGGTAGGAAAGGGGTAAGTGGTGAGGTTGCAACAGCGACTAAGCAATGTATGGTGGCTAACTTATGAGTACAAGAGTAAGACGAGAAACTACGCAAATGGTCGCAAACTAGCAATGATCAATAAGTGATCTTGAACTACTTACGTTCAAATATAACCCAACCATGTTCTCCTCGCAAACTTCCCCGAAAAGAGACAGTCACGGTTACGCACGCGGTTGGTGGATTTTAATTGAGTTTACATCAAGTCCTCTACAACCGGGTATTAACAAATTCCCATCTGCCACATAACCGCGGGCATGGCTCTCGAAAGTTTAAACCCTGCAGGGGTATCCCAACTTAGCCCATGACAAGCTCACGATCCGCGGAGACAATCCTCCATCGCGGGACCCTCCGACCAGACTCGGAATCCCAATGCACAAGACATTTCGACAATGTTAAAACTAATCCAGCAAGACCTCCCAGTGTGCTGACACCCTGATAGTAGCTGCGCGTATCTCGTCTCAGGCCACGTCCGGATGAGCACAGCGTACAGCGACTGAGACCCGAGTTGCCCCGGGGGTAGCCGCACACGACTCTAGTTTGGGACCAACACCATCAGCACTGGCCCCTGTTTATGTGGAATTACTCCTCGGGTAGCGCTAACTCCCTACGCGTCAAATTTAATATCAGGTTTAGTTATTATGTTGAGGAAATGGAAAACCAATGTTGGGCCTCGCTGGAAGAGTTTTATTCAAAGCAAACTATTGAGAGGGGCCCATAAACCATCATCGTGTTAGGGACGCAAAATCAAGGAACATGACACTGGTATGACGGAAACTAGGGCGGCAAGAGTGGAACAAAACACCAGGCAAAAGGCCGAGCCTTCCACCCTTTACCAAGTATATAGATGCATTAATTAAATAAGAGATATTGTGATATCCCATGATATCCATGTCCCAACATGGAACAACCTGCAACTAGCAACGCTATAAGAGGGGCTGAGCTAAGCGGTAACATAGCCAAACAACGGTTTGCTAGGAAGGGTGAAAAGGGTTAGAGGCTATCATGGCAATTTGGGAGGCTTGATAAACAAGTGGTAGGTAGCGCGACATAGCGATAGCATCGAGACAACTAGCATAGCAAAGATAGTAGTGACATCCAAGGTGACGGTCATCTTGCCTGAAATACCGCTAGTAAGAAGAACGAGTCCATGAAGAAGACGAAGCCACATAGGCGAACCAAGCGTAGTCGAACGAATTCTCACGATCGCAACGAAACAGGAACTAACGAGAAGAAGCACAACCGGAAAGAAGCAAATAACATGGCAAACACACAAGCACATAAACATGACAAGATGCTCAACCAAGTATGATGCAAGAAAAGGCTACATGATGCTACTCATAGCAAGAGATGATGCATATACAAGAACCACACACCAAAGCAAGTTTAAATGAGGCCGGAAACAACATATAACAATTCTGGAAAGTCCCCATATGCAAATTTCGAAATTGGTCTAGATCTGAATAACACATTATGTTGAAGTTGTTAAACAACAAGTTAAAGTGCACCAAGATGATCTACACGTCTTTCTAGTCAAGTTATATCTAGAGTTCATTTAATTCGGAGCACGGCCTAGAAGATATGAGCAAAACAAGTTAAACATGGCATTGATGCAAAATGCAAGCAAAACACAATCACAAACGCTCCAAAACAAGGGTGCAACATGGCATGATGAAAGTACATGCAAAACCAAGCAAGTTTCATATAGAGCATGCTCCAAACGGAGCCACGGTTCAACACATACACTGAATACAAGTTTCAGACACAATCTGCCCAAAACAGCAACTAAGCACTTTGCAATCAAGGAAACAACATGCTACGGGAAATATATGGGCAAAACTTGATATGCACTTAAAGTACAGATTACATGCTTCAAATAAAAACAAGAATCAGGTTCATAGGCATCAAGATTAAACTAACATGATCAATGCAAGAAGCAACTTTATAACACAGATTATGACTTGGTAGAAAACAGGGCATACAAGTAAGCAGAAATAACATGTTGACATGTTGTATGCATGAACCAATGATGCTACTGTGCAATAACATAGCAACAAAGAGCATGGAATTAAATTGCAGGTTAAACATAGCAAAACATGATTACTAAGCATCTCCATATAACCTCCAGATCAATGGCATTCATCAAGACAAGATAAGCAAGTCATAACAGATTCTCGGATTTAGTGAAAACAGATTCATGATGCATATTTTGAGACAACAAAATCCTATTCTATAGGAACATATCATGGAATCAAAGGAAATGGAAAGCATATACATGTAGAGCACTACAGAATATGAACACTGAGCTACTGCTAGAAACCACTATAACATGCTTAAAACAACATGGCAAAAATGCAATGTTAACAGATTCAGACGGTGAAACAAATCGAACATGTCAGAAACAGCAACACGTAGGCATGTTTGCAAGCTTGGTTAACTCAACATAAAGCATCTCATGGCATGTGAATACAACCAAAAGCAAGAAGGCATACAAGTGCAACTACTCATGTCAAGAACATGGCCATAGGATGCATAGAACACTAGCTATTCACATGGCAAGAATTAACTTACTGTTAGCAGACTGACAGCTACATTATTTAGCAATTTGATAGCATGATAACAAAAGGCTATATTAGTCTATAAATGCAAACAAGGGCATGGATGGATATAGCATAACCAGATCTACAAAACATCCTTACGGAGAATCTCCAGATTATGCATGGATTCACTTGCAGCATCAAGCTAACATGGGAACATAATGTAACAGTTGCAGACTTAGCAGATTGTACTAAGTCTCAGAAAACAACAAACATCAACGAGCACAATTTGCAAGCTTGATGCACTCACCACATGGCACACAAAAATAAATGGATGGAACCAATGTAAAGATGGCATGAATATGCTCCTAAAACGTGTTGACATGATGCTCAAAAGATAAACACAGAAAATGCTATGAAAAAGACAAATCAGCAAGTTATAACAGTTTTCAACAGTTTATAACATTTAGAACTTCTGCAACGAGGATTAGGGCATCAAGATGAAAAGAACATGCATGCAAATGACACTAGCGTGTAGAGCACTCAAAGGTGAACATTTCCATATATCATACACTCCAAACAAAGCAACATGCACAAAGTTATGCCATTATGAAAATGCACACATGATGCTGAATTCCTGGGACTTGGTGAAATCTGCACCTCGGGGAAAACGGGATGGGTTGGATCTGGGATGGCGCGGGTGTGCGTGTTTGGTTCGGTGGTCGGACGGATCCAGGGACGGGGGCGTCCCAGCGGCGGCCGCGGTGCTCCGGCGAGGCGGAGGAAGGCAAGGGGAGGCCTGGGACGGGCGAATCCGGGCGCGGGGGCGGCCCTCCGGCCGGATCTCGCCGGATCTGGTACGGGGCGGCGAGGAGCGGCGGCGAGGCGAGGTCGCCGGAGTTCGGGGCGCGGGCGTGGCGCGGCGAGGCCCTGGCGGGGTAAGGCGGCGGGGTCGGCGAGGCGCGGCGCGGCACGGCGATGGAGCACGACGGCGCGGTGGAGATCCGGTGGTGGAGCGGGGCGCCGGCGAGATGGCGGTGGCGGCCGGAGCGCGTGTGGTGGCGGGCGGGAGGCGGCGGCGCTGGCACGGGCGAGCGGGGCGGCGCGCGCGGGCCCGCGCGAACGGGCTCCGCGGGCTGCGGCGGACGGCGGATGGGCCTGCGCGGGCCCGCTACGTGCTCGGCGGGCCACGGCGGCGGGGAAGCCAGGGAGGCGACGTGGCGCGCTCCCGTTGGCCACGGGCGGCGGTGCGACCGTGTTCGGCACCGGGCAGACGCGTCCGGCGGCGGGAGGAGGAAGAAGACTAGGCTTTCGCCCGAAAATGGAGGGGGAAGTGCTTTTTTATAGGTAGAGGGAGCTAGGAGTGGGCTATTGAGGTGCAGTTTTCGCCTACACGATCGTGATCCAATGACGGAGAGCATGGATAGGGTTTAGATGGGCTAGAGGGCTGTTGCGGAGGGATGCTGGGCAGCAAAGAGAAAGGGGGTTTCGGTTAACGCGTTTAACCGTTGGGGCATCAAACGACATCTAAATGGAACAAAATTTGACAGGCGGTCTACCGGTGATGTACCAACGCCACATGCCAACTCTCGGCCCATTCCGAGAACGTTTTTCTCCCGCTCACGAAACAAGGTCTGGAAGTTGCGGCGGGTGCACGTGAGAGAGTCGGACTCCAAAACGGACAACGGAGAAAAAGACCGGATGCAAGTTTTGAAAAACATGATGAGGAAATGCACATGATGACATGGCAAAATGCAACACGCAAGCGAATGACATGGCCACGACAACGAATAACTGGAAGACACCTGGCGCATCGGGCTCGGGGCGTTACACCCCCCGGAGCTCCACCCATCAACCCCGCGCCCCCAAAGCACCTTGCCTCACGTGACCAATAGAGGACAACCGCCGGCTTGCTCCTCCTTCCTCTCCTTCCCCTATTTTTCCTCACCTGTCTCTACTCTACAGGAAACCCACGACACTGTCGGACCGAGCCCCGCCTCTTTTCAGCAAGCGCGCCCGCCGGCGTTGACCATGGCCACCACGCTGCTGCCTTGTCGTTCCTCTCCTCCCACGCTACTTCGGGACCCCGACGCCACCTCGCCGCCGACGACAACTAGGCCAGGACCTCGACGTCCTCCTCCCTCTGTTGTCTCTCCTAACCACTCACCCTCTCTCTTGTCTCTCTCTATCAGGGGACGACATGGCCGCCCCTTGGTGCTTCACGTCGCGCCCCGCCTCCTCCGCCCGCGCCGGAGCGCGCCGCCACTTCGGCGACCAAGAGCCTACCCCGTTTATGCCGTTTTCTGCCTGCTCCTCGCCGGAGTTCCTTGCAGCGCCACAGCCAATGGAAGCCAAGTCCTCAAGCTCTGTCGTCACTCGCGTCCTGAACCTCTCCTTCGCCTGGCTTGCACTCCGCCAGTCGCAACCCCGCGCCTCACCTGCCTCGCCTCACCGTCCCCGTCGCCAATTCGGGTCGTGGCCGTCTCCCCCTGCATCCTCTGCTTCGAGCAGGAGGACGAATGCACTTCCCCTGCGTTGACCTGCGCCTGGTCCTGCCTCGTTTGACCGTGCCACCTCATCTCGCTCGGTCCAGCTGCGCGCCTAGCAGCCCAGGCACTGGCCTCCTCCAGCCTCTGCATCGACCGGGCCGAAGCCCATGGGTGAGCAGCCCCTCCAGCCCCTCTCATGTACACTATTGGCCAGCCAAATTCGGCCCGCGTATGTTTTTTTTCAGCGTCTGCGAATTTGTTCATTTATCTAGAGTTAACAGATTTGCAGAAAAACCCTCATACTTCATGCATTTAATATCTCACAAAGCGTGCATCGGATTAAAATGTTTTCTATATGTAAAATGCTTAGAATTTCATCTAGTTTCATAATATGCCACTTTCATCTATGTTTAAAATGTTTAAAATGTTGTTTGATTAAATTTGCTCAACTGCCATGCTAAAATGATTTATTTAATAACTAAATGACCGTAGCTCCGAATCTTGTAATATTTATATGTAAATGGGGTAGAAAAATGCATAGTTTAACATGGTAGCATTAATTTGCATGTTTAACAACTCTAAAATATGGTTTAGGGAAGAACGGTACCAAATTCAAAATATGCATATGGGGATTTACCGGAATTGTTGTTTGTTGTTTCCGGTCTCATTTAAACTTGCCTAGATAGGTAGTTTTATTATGCTTCACCTCTTGCCATGTTACCCAACATTTAATCTTGTCTTGTTCATAAACGAGAGGGAACTAAATATTTGAATGTGGTGTTTCGTCAATATGCAACTCGTTGCATATTGAGCTCCACTTAATTTGTAGTATTGTTTGTTGCACTTTGCCATGCCATGCCTCATTAAACCAGACATGCATCATATTTGATTGTGAATCATGCCATGTTTATGTGATGATTGTTTACTATGTTGTTTGCTTCTTTCCGGTTGTGCTTCTTCTCGATAGTTCCCATGACGTTGCGATTGTGAGGATGCGTTCGACTACGTTGCTTCGTCTACTTCATGGATTCGATCTTCTTTGTAGTGGGATTTCAGGCAAGATGACCGTTACCCTGGATACCACTACTATCTTTGCTTTGATAGTTGTCTCGATGCTATCGATATGTCGCGCTACCTAGCACTTGTTTATCAAGCCTCCCAAATTTCCATGTTAGCCTCTAACCTTTTCCACCATCCTAGCAAAACTGTTGTTTGGCTACGTTACCGCTTTGCTCATCCCCTCTTATAGCGTTGCTAGTTGCAGGTTGTTCCATGTTGGAACATGGATATCATGGATATTTTGGGATATCACAATATCTCTTATTTAATTAATGCACATATATACTTGTTAATGGGTGGAAGGCTCGGCCTTTTTCCTGGTGTTTTGTTCCACTCTTGTCGCCCCAGTTTCCATCATACCGGTGTTATCTTCCTTAATTTTGCGTCCCTAACACGGTGAGGGTTTATGGGCCCCTCTTGACAGTTCGCTTTCAATAAAACTCTTCCAGCAAGGCCCAACATTGGTTTTACCATTTGCCTAATAACAACTAAAACTTGCATAGGGACCAGCTGGCCCCCGAGGTCTCTTAATCAACCCCCCAGGCCAGTGCTCCTCATGAGTGTTTGTCCAAAACAGAGCCACTTGCGGTGCCACCCCTTCACCCGGGGTTTTCGGTTGCTGTACGTAGTGTTTATCCGGTCGTGGCCTGAGACGAGATACGCGCGGCTGTTATCAGGGTGTCGGCACGCTGGGAGGTCTTGCTGGACTTGTTTTACCATTGTCGAAATGTATTGTGCACCGGGATCCTGAGTTTGATCGGATGTCCCATGATGGAGGATTGTCTCCGCGGATCGTGAGCTTGTCATTGGCTAAGTTGGGACACCCCTGCAGGGTTTGATCTTTCGAAAGCCGTGCCTGCGGTTATGTGGCAGATGGGAGTTTTTAATATCCGGTTGTAGAGAACTTCACACCAGATCTGAATTAAAATACACCAACCGCGTGTGTCGCCGTGACTGTCTCTTTTCGGGTGCCTTCGAGAAGAGAACATGGTTGGGTTATGTTTGAACGTAAGTAGGTCAGGATCACTTCTTGATCATTACTATTTTGCGACCATTGCATAGCTTCTCATCTTATTATTGTACTCGTAAGTTGGCCACCATACAATGCTTAGCCGCTTGCTGCAACCTCACCACTTATCCATTCCATACCCATTAAGCTTTGCTAGTCTTGATACCCATGGTAATGGGATTGCTGAGTCCTCGTGCCTCACATATTACTACAACAACAGTTGTAGGTACAGGTAATGCGATGATCTGACGCGAGAGTGATGCTTGATTGCTTTTGGAGTTCTTCTTCTTCTTCTTCGATCAAGGGATTAGGTTCCGGGTCGGGGAGCCTAGGATTAGCAGGGTTGATGTCGTTATTCTTTTTCGTTTGATTTCATGCATAGTCGGATCCTGCTCTTCTGTATGATGATTGCTATGTATTCATGTATTCATGTATTCATGTTGTAGCTTGTGGAGAGTGTAAGCCTTTATCTTGTATTCTCATCTATTCAGTACATGGTATGTTGTAACGATATCCACCTTGCTATGCGCTCGAAATGCAGTTGTGCCCCAATCATGAATTCATCACGTGATTGGGATAGAATCACATCTTGGGCACTACAAGTTGGTATCAGAGCCTTACCGACCTTAGGAGCCCCCTTGATTGATTGAACCGCTGCCGTTTTTGAGTCTAGAAGAAAACTATTTTGAGTCTAGTTATATATCGGAGAGTAGGAATTCTTTTTACTCCTTATCCCCTTCTTCGCTCTAGTAAGGACTCGTGACGTAGGTGTTTTCCCACTCTTCTATCCTTTTTCACTCAAATTTTTTTTAGGATCACGCAGGTATTGTTGGATCGTTGCGATATCATTATGACGGGAATTCTGTCTTGGTGCCTCCTGACATTTAGGGGTTGTGGCAGTGTCCCGGTGAGTTGAGCTCCAAGGTGTTTTTGTCACAGTGTTTATCGTTTCAGTTCCGGAATACCAGAGGACATCGACATCGAAAACGCTTCTATAATCTTTGTGGTGAGAGTAGTTTGACGACACCTAGTACTGGGGAGAGCGATCAGATGTATTGCCACAGCTAGTATATCGGATGTTTTTTGAAGGTCTGAGGTACACGATTTCCGAGGTTTTCGTGGTTATGTGTTGACGGATAGATTCAGTTGGAGTGTAGGATTTGTTAGTTGTGTGAGATATGTGTGCCTCCCTGTATCGCGAACACTAGATTGCATAACCAGAGGATTTCGGGAGTTAATAGGTGGGAATTCAAGTAGTTACCTAGGATTTCTTTTCGATAGATGTATGATTTGAGATTGGGGTCCAACGTCTAGTGGTTCGTTTTTCACGGTCGATTTACAGTGGTCGCGAGGCGTCTTAAAGAATCCTTGGCTATACTGATTCGGGGACGTCTCGTTTGTCATTCATGACGTCCGCTGTACGTCGTGCCCGTGGGGCCTCATCACGAACACTTTGGGCGAAATCTCTATCATATGTTTGTTTTCGGCTTATTCTATGAGCCAATCCTTTGTTTTGTTTTGTTTTATTTGTGGTATTCGAGTTGCTTCGAAGTCAAGTATTGATTCCATACCTTTTCCTAAGCGTTGTTCTCATATTTCTATCAGAGTGCTAATCATTCTTGATCATCAAGATTGTCATGCCAATCCTTTCAACCGATGCACTTCTCTTCAAGTTATTCCATACGGGCGCCGTTGAGAAGCCTGAGGATTGTCTGTTTCATCCGTCCCAAGTTGCATTCGTTTTTCCACCATCCCACCCTTTTCCTTCAAGGACTTAGATTTCTCATATCAAGTATCCATTTTATTCATGTGAAGTCTCTTCATTCTTTTCCTCCATGTTCTTACCTGGCGATTTTCATGAAGATGCTAAGGAAGCTACAAGTTCATCATTCTTCGTTATCATTTTCTTCCCTGGTGGACTAAATGCAATCATTCAGTGTTGATCATATCCCTTTCCTTGTTTTAAATGCTTTTCCATGCCGGTGCACCCCCTAATCATTCACCTCTCGCTATTCATTTGTTCTAAAGCGCTGAAGATATCTCAGAAGATTCATGTTTCCATTCTTATTCCGTTCAAGGCTATTTCGAGGTTGTTACCTCATTCAAGCCATTTAATTCAACCAGTGCAATATCTCTTTAAAAAATCATTCAGCGGTGTTAACTTTTGAGTGGGCTCTAACCCACATGTTTTTTTTCAGAATCTTACCTAACACTTCTAATTTTTCCGGAGTTATTCTCAAATTCTTTTAAAGTTTGATGTAAGAATGAATTTTCATTAATCAATTGCTTTCTCCAAGATCTTTCAAATTCTTTTCATTGTTAGTTCAACCTTTCTTTTCTACATTCCGGAGTGCCTCAACAATTCATGGTGGTGTTTATCATCGTTATTCTCAGCTTTTGAAGACCGAAGAAGAGCTTTTCTCTAAACCTTGCTCCGTCCTCTTGAAGATTCGTGGTTCTACCTTCACGCCATCCTCTCATAATTGTTCCGATTGTGAGAAATTCTTTTCATACCTATCCGAAGCATTTCATGAGTTGTTTCCATTATTCCTCCGAAGGCCATCATTTCATAATTCTTCATTCTCAGCGTTCAGCTATTGTTCTCCAAATCTTACCGGTGCTTCGTTCCAGTATTCTTTAGTCAGCTTGTGTTCTCTTGCATCTAAATTCACTTAAGTATCTTCGTTTGTTTTCTAATTCTTCCCGGTGTTTTGTTATCTTTTCTTCGTTTGTTTTTAACTTCTTACGTCGGTTCGTTGAAGATTCCTCTTCCTTTGTTATCATATCAATTGATTCATTCTTCCCAAATCATACCGATGCTTTGTTGAAGATTTTCCCAAGTTTGTGATATATCTCTCCTCAATCCCTTTCAACGAGAATGAGTAGCATGCCCATCCATTGCTTGTCAACAAATTAAGTTGATGAAGTATAAGCATGACATAATTCTTATTCTTATTTCATCAAGATGAATTAATTCTTTCTTTCGGAGTTTGTTCATGTGGAATGAATTCGCAATTCCAAGTGTTGTTCATCTTTATTTTCCGAAGTTCCATGTTTTCTCGGTTATCACATCGCGAAGCTCCATCTAAATCATTACAACACTCTATCTTGTTCGTTTCAACTTTCAATTCTTTTTGTTATCCTTTTATATCCGAAGTTCTTCATGATGCTCTATATGGTGGTTCATCAAATATTTCATTCATTCTTCAAATTTTCATGAAGATTCTTGTTGGAGGAGCTCAAGTATTCTTCATTGCGCATTCCGAAGTGCAATTCTTTCTACCTTATCATTTGAGGTGGTGTGATGTCATCGTTGGCAATTTCCCGTTGTGCTCATGATTCACAACTTGTCAGGAATGAGATATTTAAACCCATCTTTTTCTTCGTTCAGGAGATCTTTTCAACCCTTCAATTTATTCGTTGGAGTTATCTTGGGTTGTATTCCACCTAAAAGCTTTTCCCCAAGGATTGTTGCTATGGTGGTGCTTATCTATGATCCAAGTTTTCTCCTTAATTATCACCTCGGTGGAAGGAGCTTTCTATCTTTTCTGGATCTTAACAAATCATTTGTTCCCGTTGGTGGTAGAAGCTCACGTCATAATTTTGAGATGTCTCCATAAGCCACGAGGATCATATCCTTTCGTATTGATCTTCCAACAACTCCGTTCAATCCTTCTTTTAAGGATGCTCTCTCAAATTCATTTGAGGTAGAACATGTTGTTTTCTTCTCCGTTCTTTTGATTCCATTCTTTCGTTCTGGAGGCATGGTGATGTTGCTCTCTTTGACCCATCGTCTCGTTTTGTCAAGATCATGTTCTTTTCCTTGCTTATCCATTTAACCATAGTGTTGTGCTCTCTTTGAAGTTCTTTTCATCATATCAAGTTTTCCTTCACTTTTCTACCGGAGTGCTGCCTGAATTCTTTATTCTTATTCCTTGTCCAGCAAATTTTAACCGGAGTGGTTTCGAATTCTATCTTGTTCATTAAACTCTTGATTCATGTCTTTGCAACCTTAAAGTTCTCGTAATATTAATTGCTCCTCTTCCTAACGTGATGTTTGCAATCTTGTTCATCTCCATTGTATTCTTTCTTTCAAGTTGTTCAATCTCTCAAGGTTCGTGGTTTCATTCGTTTGTCAAAGAAGCAACTAGTTTTACCTCTACCTTCTTCTGTTTCTCTCCCGCGCCATCCCTAGAGCTCGGGGCGAGATCTCTTGTTAGTGGAGGAGAGTTGTGAAGACCCGAGACCGACGCTCCAGTGCCTTCCAGTTATTTCGTTATCGCCGTGTGATTTATTCTTTATGCATTGCATCATGTCATCATGCGCATTGCATCAGCATGTTTTCTTAAAACTCGCGTCCCTTCATAGTTGCCGCTTCCCCTTGCCTTCTTTAACTGTTCTGAGGCCAACAGGGTTTTCGGTTGTCTCTTGTCAAACCACCTAACCTCTCTGCATAGCCACCCCTCGCGCGCGTCCAAAAACTTTCCTAGACCCGATTCGAGCAGTCGTGACCGATGGGTCCGGATCATCTCCAAACATCCCTAAAACATCATCACTTCTTGGTTGGACTCCCCTAGTCTATTCTTCTCGTCCGTCAGATTTAAATCAGATGTCCCAAAATTCCTCTCCTATCACTATATATAGACCACCCGTAACCTAATCTAGACAAACCCCCTAATTAATTTCTAGGGATCCTACCCTGCGCCGCCACCTTCTCCCTCTGGATCCCTCCCGATCCCCTTGATTCGGCTAGCCGAGCGCCTCCTCCTTCGTCTGCCTGCCCGATCTTCCCCAGCCCGCGCTCGAGCAACTTCTCCTCATCGAGCCGAGGCTCCTCCCTGCCGGCTGCAAGCAGCAGCACCACCAGGACCCCTTCGTCCTCATTCTCCCCTTACTTCCCCGTCGGTTGCCCGCCCCGGAGCTCCACCCGTCAACCCCGCACCCCCAAAGCACCTTGCCCCAGGTGACCACCAGAGGACCACCGCCGGCTTGCTCCTCCTTCCTCTCCTTCCCCTGTTTTTCCTCAGCTCTCTCTGCTCTACAGGAATCCCACGACGCTGCCGCACCGAGCCCCGCCTCTTTCCAGCAAGCGCGCCCGCCGGCGTTGACCACCACCACCAGGGCGCTGCCCTGTCGTTCCTCTCTTCCCGCGCTACTTCGGGACCCTGACGCCACCTCACCGCCGACGACAACCTGGCCAGGACCTCGACATCCTCCTCCCTCTGTTGTCTCTCCTAACCACTCACCCTCTCTCCTGTTTCTCTTTGTCAGGGGATGCCATGGCCGCCCCTTGGTGCTTCGCTTCGCGCCCCGCCTCCTCCGCCCGCGCCGGAGCGCGCCGCCACTTCGGCGACCAAGACCCCGCCCCGTTTCTGCCGTTTTCTGCCCGCTCCTCGCGGGAGTTCCTTGCAGCGCCACCGCCCATGGACGCCAAGTCCTCAAGCTCCGTCGTCGCTCGGGTCCCGAACCACTCCTTCGCCTCGCCTGCACTCAGCCAGTCGCAACCCCGCGCCTCACCTGCCTCGCCTCGCCGTCCCCGTCGCCCCCTGCATCCTCTGCTTCGAGCAGGAGGACGAGCGCGCCGCCACTGCGTTGACCCGCGCCTGGTCCTGCCTCGTTTGACCGCGCCTTCCCATCATGCTCGGTCCAGCTACGCGCCTAACAGCCCAGGAACCGGCCTCCTCCAGCCTCTGCATCGACTGGGCCGAAGCCCATGGGTGAGCAGCCCCTCCAGCCCCTCTCCTATACACTGTTGGCCAGCCAGATTCAGCCCGCGTATGTTTTTTTCAGCGTCTGTAAATTTGTTTATTTATCCAGAGTTTACAGATTTGTAGAAAAACCCTCATACTTCATGCATTTAATATCTCACAAACCGTGCATCGGATTAAAATATTTTATATATGTAAAATGCATAGAATTTCATCTAGTTTCATAATATGCCACTTTCATCTATGTTTAAAATCCTGTTTGATTAAATTTGCTCAAATGCCATGCTAAAATGATTTATTTAATAACTAAATAACCGTAGCTCCGAATCTAATAATCTTTATATGTAAATGGGGTAGAAAAACGCATAGTTCAACATGGTGGCATTACTTTGCATGCTTAACAAATCTAAAATATGGTTTAGGGCAGAACAGTACCAAATTCGAAATATGCATATGGGGATTTTTCGGAATTGTTTTTGTTGTTTCCGGTCTCATTTAAACTTGTCAAGATAGGTAGTTTTATTATTCTTCACCTCTTGCCATGTTAACCAACATTTAATCTTGTCTTGTTCATAAACGAGAGTGAACTAAATATTTGAATGTGGTGTTTCGTCAATATGCAACTCGTTGCATATTGAGCTCCACTTAATTTGTAGTATTGTTTGTTGCACTTTGCCATGCCATGCCTCATTAAACCAGACATGCATCATATTTGATTGTGAATCATGCCATGTTTATGTGATGATTGTTTACTATGTTGTTTGCTTCTTTTCAGTTGTGCTTCTTCTCTATAGTTCCCCTGGCGTTGCGATTGTGAGGATGCGCTCGACTACGTTGGTTTGTTTACTTCATGGATTCGATCTTCTTCCTAGTGGGATTTCAGACAATATGACTGTTACCCTGGATACCACTACTATCTTTTTTTTGCTAGTTGTCTCGATGCTATCGCTATGTCGCGCTACCTACCCCTTGTTTATCAAGCCTCCGAAATTGCCATGTTAGCCTCTAACCTTTTCCACCATCCTAGAAAAACCGTTGTTTGGCTATGTTACCACTTTGCTCAGCCCCTCTTATAGCGTTGCTAGTTGCAGGTGCACTTGCAGGTTGTTCCATGTTGGAACATGGATATCACAATATCTCTTATTTAATTAATGGACATATATACTTGGTAATGGGTGGAAGGCTCGGCCTTTTGCCTGGTGTTTAGTTCCACTCTTGCCGCCCTAGTTTCCGTCATACCGGTGTTTTGTTCCTTGATTTTGCCGAAATCACTAGTTGAGGAGTACTCGTCGCAAAGATCACTCCAACTCCCCAGGTTGCGACAAGTGGCGCACATGCAGCGTGCCACTTGTCACAACCTGGGAGTTCTCCCTTTTTTCGTAGATCCGTTTATTCAAAACATTTTATCTCTCAAACCGTGCGTCCAAATCTCAAACCGCTTTCACTATTGGATACCTCGCGTCGAGATTCCCATGTTGATAGGTTTTGATGAACTGTTTCACGAAAAAACCAGCCAAAAACGGACAAAAAAGCCGAACCAGGAGCACGGGTTTTTCCCTTTCCGAAAGAGGCATGACCGTGACTCTCGCGACAGCACACCCGTGGCTCTCGCGGAAGCAAAACCGTGACTCTCGCGAAAGGAAAACAAACAGAAAACACATTTTTCCCCGTTTCTGAAACACACGGGCGTGTCTCTCGTGAAAGCACAACCGCGCCTGTCGCGGAAGCAAAACCGTGACTCCCGCGAAAGAAAAAAACCAGAAAACTCGTTTTTTCGTTTTCGAGAGGCACGGCCGTGACTCTCGCGAAAGCACAACCGTGCCTGTCGCGGAAGCAAAACAGTGACTCCCATAAAAAAACAGAAAACTCATTTTTTCATTTTCGAGAGGCACGGCCATGACTCTCGCGAAAGCACAACCGTGCCTCTCGTGGAAGCAAAACCGTGACTCTCGCGAAAGGAAAAAACAGAAAACGCGTTGTTTTCCGTTTCCGAGAGGCACGGCCGTGACTCTCGCGAAAGCACAACCGTGCCTCTCGCGGAAGCAAAACCGTGACTCTCGCGAAAGGAAAAAAATAGAAATCGCATTTTTTCCTTTCCGAGAGGCACGACCGTGACTCTCGCGAAAGCAAAAGCGTGCCTCTCGCGGAAGCAAAACCGTGACTCTCAAGAAAGGAAAAAAACGTGTTTTTCACGCAAATTTTTTTCCCCGAAATGTTTTTTGGTCGAAAAGCTAAGGAAGACCGGTGGAAAATCAAAACGTCGAAAAAAACAAAAAAAAACTGTTTAAGTAGCCGAAAATGCGTGCGGAAAAATAAAAAAATCCGGAGGGAGCGACCAGAGCGCGACACATGATGAATGGCTGAGAGCGCGCCAAGTGGCGCTGATCGTTGCGAGGCTCCCGAAGGAGCGCTCGTTAACTAGTGGCTCCTCCCTAACTTGGTGAGGTGTAACGCCCCGAGACCGACGCTCCATACGCCTTCCATGTTTTTGCGTAACCGTCGTGTGTTTTATTTTGTGTTCTTGCATTTCATCATGTCATCATACGCATTGTATACGCATGTTTTTCTTAAAACTAGTAGTCGTTCGTAGTTGCCGCGTCCCCCTTCCTTCGTTGACCATTTCGAGACCAACCACACTTGCAACCTTGCTCTTCGTTTCTCTCCTGTCTTCTCCGGGGCCTGTTGTCAGACACTTTGTCTTTGTCGACCCTTCTGAGACCACCCCTCGCGCGCGTCCGAAAGCTTTCCCGAACCCGACCCGGGTTGTTGTTACCGATGGGTCCGGATCATCCTCAAACATCTATAAAACATCTCCGTTTTCTTATTTGGTCTCCCTAGCCTATTTATCCGGGACCGTCCGATTAAGATCGGAGGGACCAAATGCCCTTATCCAAAAATCGACTTGCTATATATAGACCCCCTAACCTAACCTAGACAAACCACCTAATATCTAGGGATCCTACCCTAGCGCCGCCACCATCTACATCGGGGTCCTCCCTGATCCAAAATCCATCCCCATCCAATCAGTGGCTGCGCCCCTGATCCAAATCCCCTCGGCCTCCACTCGCTGCCAACCAGCTCGCCTCCTCGTCTAGGACCACCTCCCCGCGCCGGCGAGCGCCATCGCTGGAGCTTCTCCGTTCCTCGCCCGAACCAGCAGGCCGTCCTCATCGCCCTGCCCCTTTTCCCTCCTTCGCTGAAGCTCTCTGTCTCACTGGACTCCCTCTCTTTTCTCTGTAACAGCGTCGCCGCCATCTTCTTCCCGGAGGACCTCGACGAGAACGCCGCCCGCGGTACCCCCGATCTTCCCCGGCGCGACCCCGTTCCGCTGACGCCTCTGCGCCATGCTGCCATGCCCCGCCTTGGCATGTCGTGACCCGACTCCTGCCTCCTCTGCTTCACCCTGCGCTGAACGACAAGCCACAGCCATCGTCACAAGGTCCAGGCCAACCCCGCGACCTCTCCTCCTCCTGTTTTCCCCCTCTCCCGCTCACGGTGGCCCCCTCTCCTTCCCAGGAATGAGCAGGAGCTCGCCCAAGCTGCATGGCGCCGCCGCGTCGTCCTGCTTCGTCCGGTGACCTCCGAGCAGCGCCACCCGGCGGATCTGCTCGAGCTCGCCTCGCCCCTGCGCCTCAAGTCCCACGCCGCCGCTCCTGCTTCATTCCAGCGAGGCTCCGCCCGGATCCGTTCGCCTCCACACCGTCCGCGTCGCCAAGCCCGGCCACAGCCGTCGACCCCTGCATCCCCTACTTCACGATCGAGGAGACCAGCGCCGCACCCTCATTGACCTGTTCCAGCGCCAGCGTGGACGAGAACCACGTTGCCCGCGCGGGGCCTCCTCTTGCCTCGCCAAGGCCCGGCCTAACTCTCCACCGACTGGGCCATGGCCCATGGTGAGAAGCACCCACCCCTCTCCTGTGCATGTTGGACCAGCCAGTTTCGGCCCGCAGTATTTTTTTCTGCTGCTGCGAATTTGTCCAATTATCCCGAAAACTGCATGTTTACAGATTGCGCCCTCATGTTCATGCATATAATAACTCAACAACCGTGCATCGGATTGAAATGTTTTAAACATGTAAAATGCCTAGAATTTGATCTAGTTTCATAATATGTGACTTTCATCCATGTTTAAAATGTTTAAATGTGCGGTTTGAATTAATTTGCATAATGCCATGTTAAAATGATTCTACCAAAACAGTTGCAGGTGCCGACGATACCAGTGCAGGTGATGCTACCGAACTCAAGTGGGAGTTCGATGAGGACCTTGGTCGTTACGATGTTCCGTTTCCTGTTGATCAGTAGTGGAGCCCAGTTGGGACGATCGGGGATCTAGCAGTTGGGTTATCTTCTTTTCTTTTGGCTTTGACCGTAGTCGGTCTATGTGTGTACTCTGATTGATGTATGATTTATTTAAGTATTGTGTGAAGTGGCGATTGTAAGCCAACTCTCTTTATCCCATTCTTGTTCATTACATGGGATTGTGTGAAAGATGACCCTTCTTGCGACAAAACCTACCATGCGGTTATGCCTCTAAGTCGTGCCTCGACACGTGGGAGATATAGCCGCATCGTGGGAGTTACATGAGGGTTCATGGGCCCCTCTTGACAGTTCGCTTTGAAAAAAAGTCTTCCAGCAAGGCCCAACATTGGTTTTACCATTTGCCTAATAACAACTAAAACTTGCATAGGGACCTGCCGGCCCCCAAGGTCTCTTAATCAAGCCCCCCTTGGGGCTAGTGCTCCTCATGAGTGTTGGTCCAAAACAGAGCCACTTGCGGTGCCACCCCTTCACCCGGGGTTTTCGGTTGTTGTACGCAGTGTTCATCTGGTCGTGGCCTGAGACGAGATACGCGCGGCTACTATCAGGGTGTCGGAACGCCGGGAGGTCTTGCTGGACTTGTTTTACCATTGTCGAAATGTCTTGTGCACCGGGATCCCGAGTTTGATCGGATGTCCCGCGATGGAGGATTGTCTCCGCGGATCGTGAGCTTGTCATGGGCTAAGTTGGGACACCCCTGCAGGGTTTGATCTTTCGAAAGCTGTGCCCGCGGTTATGTGGCAGATGGGAGTTTTTAATATCCGGTTGTAGAGAACTTGACACCAGATCCGAATTAAAATACACCAACCGTGTGCGTAGCCGTGACTGTCTCTTTTCGGGTGCGTTCGAGAAGAGAACACGGTTGGGTTATGTTTGAACGTAAGTAGTTCAGGATCACTTCTTGATCATTACTAGTTTGCGACCGTTGTGTAGCTTCTCATCTTATTCTTGTACTCGTACGTTAGCCACCATACAATGCTTAGCCTCTTGCTGCAATCTCACCACTTATCCATTCCATACCCATTAAGCTTTGCTAGTCTTGATACCCATGGTATTGGGATTGCTGAGTCCTCGTGGCTCACAGATTACTACAACAACAGTTGGAGGTACAAGTAATGCGATGATCTGACACAAGAGCGATGCTTGATTGCTTTTGGAGTTCTTCTTCTTCAATCAAGGGATTAGGTTTCGGGTCGGGGAGCCTGGGATTAGCAGGGTGGATGTCGTTCTTCTTTTTAGTTTGATTTCATCCGTAGTCGGATCCTGCTCTTCTGTATGATGATTGGTATGTATTGATGTATTCATGTATGCATGTTGTAGCTTGTGGCGAGTGTAAGCCTTTATCTTGTATTGTCATATATTCAGTACATGGTATGTTGTAATGATATCCACCTTGCTATGCGCTCGAAATGCGGTTGTGCCCCAATCATGAGTTCATCACGTGATTGGGATAGAATCGCTTCTTGGGCGCTACACTTTGTGAATTCTTGCATGTCGCGTCCTTTCCTGACAATGGCTCCTCAGGATCCCCTCGGCTGTGGTGGCGAAATCTCCTGGGAAGTGACTCCCACCAGTCCTTGGCTCGCTCCTGATTTCGAGCCCCCTGCACCGAACTCCCGTGCGAGGAACAAGGCCGGCCTCAGGGGCGGACGTGTCGCTGGGGGCCGTGAGCCTGTGTTTCTGGCATCCTTGCTTCGCAGCCCGGCATGGGGTGTGGAAGGCATGCCAAGGGCTCCGCCACTAGTCGTCGGCGGCGGCCGGATGGCACCAGAGCCAGCCTCGTCTTCAAGCAGCCAGACCGGGCCGCCCAGCACCTCAGCCGAGTCCCGGAGAGCGGCAGGGAAGGCGCCGGCCTCCAGCCCCCTGCCAGGAATAGGCAAGCCACTCCAAGGCCCTCCGGCATCCCCCAACACGGAGGGCGGGCTTGGCCGCACACTGAAGCTCGCGCCCGGGCGCGGCGCCATCCTCCACGAGTTTCTTCAAGAGGCGATGGGTGCACTGAGTCAGCTTGGGGAAGAGCTTGCTGCCGTGGACGCCCACCTTGAGACAGAGGACCTCTGCCTGGTGCACGAGTGGCACCGGTTGAACGTCGCCATCAACCTTGGGCATCTTCAGCATGAACGTGACAGCGCAAGCGCCGCGGTGTCCCTCGCGACTTCTCGTGAAGCTTGTGCCCATGCCCTGGAGGTGGCCAGGGCCGCCGACCACCGTCGTGAGGCAGCCGAGGGGCGAGAGCGGGCGCTCCGAGCTTTGAACGCCGCCCTTGAGCAGCAGATCGAAGCACGCAGGGCCGCCCTATCCGCATCACTAAGTAGGGTCCCTTCTGAGGAGAAAGAGATCCAGAAATGCGAGAAGGCGCTGGCGCTGGAGGCCCTGGAACGCAGCGTGGAGCTTGAGCAGCTGGAGGTGAGGGAGCGCCAGGTGGTCATGGCTGAGGACTCCGTCACCGCGCTGGAGGCCAATCCAGGAGGAGGTCGATCGGAGGGTGGCGAAGGCTCGCGCTGCTCTCGTGATGAGAACCGCCAGGAGCTGGAGCTCTTGGAAGCCAAGGTTAAGGGGAGGACCGTGGCCCTCAGGACAAAACTTGATGAGGCGGAGTAGCGCGAGAGGGCCGCCAAGGAAGCTCAGGCCTCTGCCCAGGCTGACTTGGCCTCCGCTCGCGCCGACCTGCGTTCGCTTCAGAAGCAGATTGATGGTGCCACATCTCTCGCGAAGAAGAACGCGGACGAGAGATGCTGCCGTCTGACGCTGCAGCGTGAGCATGCCTCCATGCTCCAGGCTCTGAGGGCAAGGGCCAACTGAGCCTTGAGCACCATCTGTGAGGAGAGCGCCCCTCACCCGCACGAGGGCGACTACGCCAGCCACCTCCGCTTCTTCACCGAAATCGTGACCCGCCTGGAAGAGCGGGCCGTGAGGACTCGCGAGCTTGTTGAAGAGAGAAGTCGCGACCTTCTCGGGCACGCATTCTCACGCGTGTTCAGTCACCTCCTCAATCTCGACCCCCACTTTGACTTCGACGCCGCCATAGCCCCCGTGCCCCGGGTTATCCAGGACAACCTGACGAACTGGGTGGACAACCACGTGGACGCCCTAGTCACGGAGTTCGCTGCTACCTCTTGAGCTTGCGTTAGTTTTTCCCTTGAAGAGGAAAGGGTGATGCACAAAGTAGCGTAAGTATTTCCCTCAGTTTTTGAGAACCAAGGTATCAATCCAGTAGGAGACTACAGACAAGTCGCCTCGTACCTACACAAACAAGTAAGAACCTTGCAACTAACGCGATAAAGGGGTTGTCAATCCCTTCACGGCCACTTGCAAAAGTGAGATCTGATAGATATAATAAGATAAATATTTTTGGTATTTTATGATATAGATTGGAAAGTAAAGATTGCAAAATAAAAGATAGCAGAAATAGTAAATTCATAGTAAAGCAATATGATGGAAGATAGACCCGGGGGCCATATGTTTCACTAGTGGCTTCTCTCAAGATAGCATAAGTATTACGGTGGGTGAACAAATTACTGTCAAGCAATTGATAGAAAAGTGCATAATTATGAGAATATCTAGGCATGATCATGTATATAGGCATCACGTCCGTGACAAGTAGACCAAAACGATTCTGCATCTACTACTATTACTCCACACATCGACCGCTATCCAGCATGCGTCTAGAGTATTAAGTTCATAAGAACAGAGTAACACATTAGGCAAGATGACATGATTTAGATGGATAAACTCAAGCAATATGATATAAACCCCATCTTTTTATCCTCGATGGCAACAATACAATACGTGCCTTGCTGCACCTCCTGTGTGACACCCAAAATTTCATTTGGATTTTTCAAAATTCTTATTTGTCTTGAGGGAGGTGATTTAAATTTTTCCTTCAAAAGAACCCTCCCTTTTCAAAATATTTTTTTATGACAAGAGTTTTATTTGGATTCACCCAAGACTTGTTTTGGTCTTGGAGGTTCTTGCTTTTTATTTGGACTCAAACCAAAATGCTTTTCACTTGAGAAAAATGTCTTTTGAAGATTTCTTGAAAATACTCTATAGCTTTTGGAATAATCCTTTACCACTTTCAACAAATCCCTCTTGCCATGACCTTAGTGCAAACCCACTCTCCTAAACCTTCTCTCATCTTTGGATCATGATTTGCATCAAATCCAGCAAGTTGAACCTCCCCATATGATTATTTTCCATTTAAATCTTATCAAAACAATTTCTGCCTTCTATTCTAGCCCTTGGAGATTTACAAAGGAGCTACCATTTCTGTTTTGATTTTTGTCCTCAAACCAATTTCCCTCCCTAGTCCTTTGAACCCTCAACCAAGATCCATGAAGATCCACTGGTCTTCAGTTCAAAATTTTCAAACTATACTTGCTCCAAGTTTGGACCAGATTTGCCAAATTTGATGAAATTCATTAAAATCCTTCTCCAAAAATTCTGAGTAAAATTAGGCAGCCTCTGGGTGCATTGAGAGGTCACCTCACCAAGTCCCAGCCCCAGGAAAAAATTTCTTCATGCCAAATCATTCTGTCGAACACCTGCAGTGCAGTGTCAATGTCAAGTTCAGAGTTTCAGAAATACAGTTCAGTGGTCTACTGTCGTTTTCTTCAGAACATGTTGTCGATCTCGACAGTGCCGCGTTGGCGCCTTGCTGCCCGTCCCCTCCCTCTTGTTCCAGCACTGCACGAGCGCCTGGATGCTTGCGGGCGTTGGCGACGTGCTGGAGGAGGTGTGCCGCCCCGTGACCGACGCCAGCGGCGGCTTTCCGACCGCCAGAGAGAGGCGCAGCACCGACGGCGCCACTCAGCGCCGCCCAAGCCACCGGAGATCGCCACGTGGTCTTCCACTCCCCCATGCGCGCTGCCACCTCGTCGTGAACTGCCAGGCGCGGAGCGCGCTCTCTGCCGCCGTCGTGCCCGTGCGGCCACCCCACCGTGGACCGACGCCATTACGCCAAGACCGACCGGGGTTAGCAGGGGAACAACACCAGTACACCTCACTGATGCTGCCTGGCCACCTAAACCCCTCGCCAAGCCACTGCCTCGCCGTAATTGCTCGCCGGAGCAACCCCGTTCACGGCCACCCCCTCGATCCGCCTATAAATAGAGGCCCCGAGCTTCAACTCGAACCCACACCACCTCTGCACTCCACCTAGACCACACCAAGCAACTGGAAGAGCCCCGAGGAAGTCTCCTTCCTAAACTCCGGCCGCCGCGACCCGCCACGGGATCCAGCTTGATTCGCTCCTGTGCGTGCACCTCTGCCTCCAATCTCTTGCCAGTAGCTCTCTAGTGCATCCCTCCTTCTGACCCGCGCTTCAATTCGGAGTTTGCAGCACACCACCGGAGTTCCCCACCATCACCGAGCCGCCGTCCGCTGGAGAAAGTGTCGCCGTCGACGTGGAGTTCTCCGACGCTCGAGTCCACCACCCACCGACGCGGAAGGACACGCTGAAGCTCTTGGTACACTCCGATCTCCCTGTCTCGCCGTGGTTCGACGCCGGCGACCACCGCAGTCTTCGGGCGCCGGCGAACTTTTTAAACCTGACATGTGGACCCCCCTGTCAGCCTCTACTCTCTTCTCCCTCGAACCGTTTTCTGTTGGCGCCTTTGGGCAAAATACGTTTTCCCTTTTGAGCTGGCGCGTTTCTTTCCGGAGCATTTTCTGTTTTCTCAGTTTAGCCCCTGGAACCTTTCTATTTCATTACAGATGAGTCCCTCGACAGAAACCATTATAACTTTTAAATAAAAAGTGATTTTTGAGTGATTCTTTTTGTGACAGTCTTAAAATTTTGTCTAGTTTTTTATGGGATTTATTTGGAAATTTTTTGGAGAAGTTTTTATGCACGCGTTGGTTTTCACGTTAGTGCCCGTTTTCGTTATGCCGTAGGTTCCGGAAGAGGTGACGGAGCCGCGAACTTCGCTGAGCTAGACTCCGACTTCTCCGAACCAGGCAAGCATGTTTGAACCTTTGATATGATGCGTGCTTTGCATGTTTGCGTGAAGGGTTGTGCGTGGCCTATGGGTATCGGTGAGTATCTCGTTGCTTTTGAGGCAACGACCCGTGTGTTCCAAAGTTGCGATGATCTCTGGTGAGAGATGGCCTAATCATGTGTGACATGAAGGGCAACAAGGTGGTACTGTTGTAGCATACCAACCTTGCGTCATCCGAGAAATTCCGACGTTAACGTGGACGGAGTCACGTTATCGTTCTTTTCCCTTCCGTGCTACCACATGTTTCTTTTGCCAGGATGCGGTTTAGTAAGTTGGTAACCTCTTTCCGTGTACACACCAAACAGAGGGGCTGAATGATGGTTCCATCGCCCTGCATTAAAGCCAGTCATCCGGTCAGGGGGCATGGGTGTTTCCGGTTGGGACCGAGAGGAGGGCACCCCTTAGAGCGCGCGTATAGAAATTTGATCCCATGCTACGCGAGGTTGTAGCCTCCCCGTCTCAAGGTTTTTCTTGAACGTTGCCGAGGGTGATTCCTAGCTTCGGATTGTTGAATGGGTGTGTACTGGTTAGATGTGTTTCTTCCAAAACACCGTAAACGGAACTAGTCCCCGTGACTACCGAAATCCGTTGGATGTGGTTAAGGTACAAACTCTGCAGAGTCAAATCCTTCCGAGTCATCGTATCCATGGTCCAGTAACGTATTCAGCGTATCCACGTCTATGTCGTAACCTCGCGGTATATTCTTCTGTTCGGTAAGCGAGCATGAGTAGTAAACTTAGCTGAATGTTATTCCTGTGGATGGACTAACCCGTTTGTTTACCTCATGTCTGATTATTCTCTTGATTTGATTCATAAGTTACTATGTTATGAATATAAGCCCTTTATGTGATGTCGCTCAGACGTCCGACTGTGGCATGTTTGTCTCTTACTTTCAATATAAGCCCTTTACGTGATGTCGCTCAGACGTCCGACTGTGGCATGTTTGTCTCTTACTTTCAATATAAGCCCTTTATGTGGTGTCGCCCCGACGCCTGACTGCGGCATTATTATTCTTGCAGTTTCCTCTCGAGGAGTCATTCAGACCCTCGTTTGGCACCGGTATTATTATTCTTGCAGTTTCCTCTCGAGGAGTCATTCAGACCCTTGTTTGGCACCCAGTATTTATTTTGAGATTTCGGGAGGACTACCGCCCGACTTCTCTGTTATTTTTCCCCATGCATTGTTATCTCTATGTCTGCACGCACTTATTAATCTGTTCATATGCATCATGTTTACATTTGTTATATCCTATGTCCGAACTGTCTTGCGAGTACTTTCATAGTACTCACCTGGCTTGTTGATTTTGCCAGATGTTGACGAAGGCGATCTCCTGGATGAAGAGTTTGATAGTGAGTCCGACGCCTAGAGGAATCCCAGTCAGTCCCGTGCGATCCTGGATATTGGTCACTTGTATCATACACGCTTCCGCCACCCGCAATAAGTCTCCTCGAGCCTCACTCCGACGCTCGAAGAGCTGTAGTTTTCAGGAGTCATATCACCCTCTTCGTAGTGATATTTCCACCATCATTGTTATCGTGAGTTAGTAGTTATGCCACCCTATCCGCCGTTATGTTTATCGGCGTTCATATATTAAATCGTTGAGCAGTCTCCGCTCAACCTTGTATTATATTCAGTACTCCTGGTATTTTTCTTCTGTGACCAAGATATTGTCTACCATTGAGAAGGAATTCTTCTTTACTGGTCCGTAAAAGGGATTGGTCTCTCAATAAATATTTTATTGAAAAACCGGTCGTGACAAGCTTGGTATCAGAGCCTGGCTGACTGTAGGAAGCCACTAGGTGCGATCGCTAATCGGTTATTAGCGTCTTTTGTGCTTTTTCAGCATTTTGCAATTGTAGCTATTTTCTGTTGGTCATCATAAATTTATGACATGACTACTCAGAATTTTTGCCTACTTTTGTAGATGGCTGGCAACAACTGCGAGACTCGGGTGTTCATGAACGTGCCCGAGGGGTTTGTCAAACTCCTTGTCTCCATCACCAAGCTCGCGATCGGGCCAGCGACTCGTCCGGAGTTCACACTTTATCAGCACAAGCTCAGCGACGACGTGTCTATGCACCAGGCCGTGGTGCAATTCAAGGGAGGATGTTCCGCGTCTCGCCATTTCCGTTTTGTGGGAAGGGCCATGCCTACGGAGAGGCATGCCATGCAGATGGCGGCCCGTGAGGCAATAGCTCGCCTTCGGGACATCCTTCCTATGATGAAGACTCGTCGCTACCGCTACCTCCCATGCCATGTGCCATACACTTGCCACTATGCATTCGCCTGCCATCGGGGAGAGCGAGATGAAGCCATCGAGATGGTCGTAGAGTACCTCAAGGCTCTGGAGGAATCCTTCGACAACCTCGTGGATGATCTTGTGGCTGCCCGCATGGACTTAGTCTGGGGCGGTCCTGCCTGCAGGAAGGAGCTTCTCCACACGGCACCGCCTCTGACATTCGTCTCATCCTCAGCATCTTATGCACCGGCCATCTTGGCCACTGCTCGCCGTCTGCCTACCACTGAGGAGTTCGACCGAGTCATCGCTCCTACTCCAGTCAGAGCTGCACCGCCTGCCACACA
The DNA here is from genome assembly GCF_002575655.3 of Aegilops tauschii subsp. strangulata. NCBI lineage: Eukaryota > Viridiplantae > Streptophyta > Magnoliopsida > Poales > Poaceae > Aegilops > Aegilops tauschii. The sequence continues at coordinate 204,208,950 of NC_053037.3, read as the reverse complement.
CGCGCTGCCACCTGTCGCTCCCGCACCATCACCGTAGCGCAGTGCTACGCGCCAGGAACCTGCTAGAGAGGAGGTGGAGGTTGATTCTCCTGCACCGCTAAGTCTTGCCCTCGGCAAGGGAAAGGACATCGTCACCATCTCCGACTGAGAGCGCCGAGTAGCCGCGCGTTATGTCTGCTTGTATGATGTGTTTTATCTGTACGCTAGTTTGTATTAGTGTGTTCGCTGCCTTCCGGAGGAGTATGCTAGTCTAAATAACATGTCAGGATTGTGTACGCACATCCTGAGTGCTGTATCGTGTGTTTGTTTTCGCGTGTAAGATTTGTGTTAAGCAGCCTTTTCTCCGTGCAAAATCGTTTATGTTTTCTTAAAAACCTTGAGGTCTTTTAAATTGTTGCGTTTGCAAGATTTTCCTTGTGCCACACAGTTCTTCTCATGGGTTTTGCAAAATAATACACCAGACTGGAAAACTGTCTCGCCCGTGGACTCGCTCCATGCCCAATCAGCCAGAAGAAGTTTATGGGACACAGACTAGCAACAATTTCACTCAGGGTCAGTCCAGTCAACAGGACAGCGAAGCAGCCCTGTCTCAAGTATGCCGTCTCTTCGAACAAAGCCAGCAACAGCACCAAGAGATGATGAATCACTTCATCAATATGGGAAACCACCGTCAACCCTATCAGCCTCATTCCAAGTTATCTGAGTTACAGAAAACTCGCCCTTCAACGTTTGCTCACACCGATAGGCCGCTAGAAGCCGATGATTGGCTCCGTGACATTGAAAGGAAACTGATTATTGCTCAGTGTTCAGATCATGAGAAGGTGCTTTATGCACCACACTACCTTACTGGAGCAGCTGCAGCATGGTGGGAAAACTTCCTACACATGCATCCCAGTGAACACAACATCACCTGGGAGGAGTTCAAGGAAGGCTTCCGTGGGGCACACATCCCCAAGAGCATCATAAAAATCAAGAAGAGAGAATTTGTTGACCTGAAGCAGAGAGGCATGTCAGTGACAGAATACAATGGTCAGTTTACCCAGCTATCTCGTTATGCCTACGACGAGCACATGACAGAGAGCAAGAAGATGGAAAAATTCCTGGACGGCCTGGCACCGGCACTAAAATGCCAACTGGTTGTACACACTTTCCCGGATTTTAAAACTCTGGTTGACAAGGCCATTACCTTGGAGAATGAGCGCCGCAGCCTGGAAGATATCCGTAAGCGAAAGAGGGACAAGACGACTCTTGCTCGCAACAACCGAAGCAAGACTGAGGTCCCAAGGACAGGAGCAAGGAAATCCACGACTACTGATCTAAGGCCCGTCAGGCAGTTTCATGCCAGGGACAAGGAGTTCACGTACCATCCAGGGGTCACCTGCTATGCTTGCGGTGAAGAAGGGCACTATGCTAAACAATGCCCAAAGCCAAGGAACGCGGCCCCCAAGCCAAACAATGGTGGGAATAATCCAGCCCCCAAGCACAACAATTTCAACCCCAGCAACAACCACAGGAAGGGTCACCTGAACCATGTGACCAGGGAAGAAGCTCAGAATGCCCCAGACATCGTGCTCGGTACGTTCCCTGTAAACACAGTACCTGCCACGGTTTTGTTTGATTCTGGAGCTTCCCATTCGTTCGTTTCGAAGAGTTTTGTTTTGCAACATGGTTTTCCGATATTTCCCTTGGAAAAATCTATGATCATCAAGTCCCCCGGAAATAAGCAAATCGCTCAGGGTTACTGCCAAGGAGTAATCATTGAGTTCGAAGGACTACAGTTCCAAGCAAATCTCATCGTGTTGGAGAATAAAGGACTGGATGTCATTTTAGGGATGGACTGGTTAACCACCAACAAAGGATTCATTGACTGTTTCAATCGGACCGTGATTCTCACTCACCATCACGGCAAGACAATAAAGGTCACAGCTCAAGAAAGACCACGGTCACGGCAACCAAAGCTGAACAAAGTGGACATGTCAGAACTGAGAAAAGTTCCAGTGGTATGCAAGTTTCCTGACGTATTTCCTGAAGAACTACCAGGCATGCCACCAGACCGAGAGATAGAGTTCAGCATTGAACTAGCACCTGGCACCGCTCCCATCTATAAGAAACCTTATAGAATGGCACCCTCAGAATTGGTGGAGTTGAAGAAGCAGATAAAGGAATTATTGGACAAAGGATTTATTCGAGCCAGCTCCTCACCATGGGGTTCGCCAGTTTTATTTGCCAAGAAAAAGGATGGGACACTGAGACTGTGTATAGACTATCGAGCCCTCAATATGGTCACCATCAAAAACAAATATCCGATGCCACGGATAAATGATTTGTTCGACCAGCTCGCACAAGCCAAGGTGTTCTCAAAAATTGATTTGAGATCGGGATATCACCAATTGAAAGTACGGACAGAAGATATCCCCAAGACAGCATTCACTTCTAGATATGGGTTATATGAGTTCACAGTGATGCCTTTTGGTCTAACGAACGCCCCCGCATATTTCGTCCACCTCATGAACAAAGTGTTCATGAAATTCATGGACAAATTTGTTGTGGTGTTCATCGACGATATTCTGGTATACTCGAGGACACCAGAAGAGCATGCTGAACATCTCAGAATTGTTTTGGGAGAATTAAGGAAACATCAGTTGTACGCCAAATTTAGCAAATGTGAATTTTGGCTAAGGCAAGTTGGTTTCCTAGGCCATATATTGAACCAAGAAGGCGTGGCCATAGACCCAGAAAAAGTCAAAGCCATACTTGACGGGAAGTCACCCGCCAACGTTACAGATGTACGGAGTTTCCTGGGAATGGCCGAATATTACAGAAGATTTATTGAAGGATTCTCCACTGTGGCAAAACCAATAACACAGTTGCTCAAGAAAGACAAGAAATTTGTATGGACGGAAGCATGCGAGAAAAGCTTCCAAGAACTCAAGAAGAAACTAACAACCGCACCGGTCCTAACCGTGCCAGACATACACAAGAGTTTTGAAGTATATTGTGACGCGTCCCGAAAAGGCCTCGGATGTGTACTAATGCAAGATGGCAAGGTTGTCGCGTATGCCTCCCGGCAGCTGCGAAAACATGAGGAAAATTACCCAACACATGACATGGAGCTAGCAGCAGTCATACATGCACTCAAGGAGTGGAGGCACTTTCTGTTGGGAAATCGCTGTGAAATATATACGGACCATAAGAGCCTTAAATATATTTTCACACAGCCAGAGCTAAATTTATGCCAACGACGCTGGTTGGAATTAGTCAAGGACTATGATGTCGGTATTCACTACCATCCAGTGAAAGCAAATGTAGTGGCTGATGCCCTTAGTCGAAACCCCAGCCTGGACAATGACGGTCCGCAAAACTTGAGGCCTGAGTTTCAGCAAGAGTTCGCTAGGCTCAACATGGTGTTAGTCACTGAAGGCACCATATCAAATCTGGAGATACAACCCACCCTAGTGGAACAGATTAAGAAGGCTCAACAGGGACATCCCAGCATCGAAGGTATAAAGAAGAAAAAGAACCTTGGTAAGGCTTCAGAGTTCGTCACAGACAGTGAAGGAATATTATGGTACGGAGACAGACTTTGCGTACCTAACATTGAGGAACTCAAGCAACACATCTTAACCGAAAGCCACACCGCTCCATACTCGATCCACCCTGGAGGAACCAAGATGTACAAGGACATTCAGGAAAGATTTTGGTGGCACGGTATGAAAAGAGATATAGCCACATTTATTGCTTGTTGCGACTCATGTCAGTGCATCAAGGCCGAGCATCAAAAGCCAGCAGGGCTACTCCAGCCAAACAGGATACCGGAGTGGAAATGGGATGAAATAGGAATGGACTTCATTGTCGGATTACCCCGGTCTCAACGCGGAAATGATGCCATATGGGTCATCACAGATAGGCTGACCAAGGTAGCCCATTTCATTCCCGTGAAGACAACCTACTCCACTCAAAGGCTAGCCAAGCTTTATCTCTCTCGTATAGTCTGTCTGCATGGAGTCCCAAAAACTATAATATCCGACCGAGGCACACAATTCGTCTCAAAATTTTGGGACCACCTGCAACAAGCTCTGGGCACGCAACTAGCTTTCAGTACAGCGTACCACCCTCAGACTGATGGACAAACGGAACGTGTGAACCAAATCCTAGAGGATATGCTGAGAGCCTGTGTGCTCACCTATGGGTCCAGTTGGGAAGAGAGTTTGCCGTATGCCGAGTTTGCTTACAACAACAGTTACCAAGCCAGCTTGCAAATGGCACCCTTTGAAGCATTGTACGGGCGGAGGTGTCGTACCCCACTGAATTGGTCAGAAACAGGTGACAGTCGTATCTTCGGCCCAGACATGCTTAAAGAGGCCGAGGAGAAAGTTAAACAGATCAGGGACAGACTCAAGACAGCTCAAAGCCGACAAAAGAGCTACTACGATAAAAAACATCGTGAGGTCAGCTTTGAACCCGGTGATTCCGTATTCCTACGAGTGTCTCCTATGAGGGGCCTGCAACGGTTCAAAATTAAGGGGAAGCTAGCCTCGAGATTTATTGGACCATTCTGTATAATTGCACGAAGAGGCACAGTGGCCTACAAACTAGACTTACCCAAGGAGCTGTCAGACGTCCGTGACGTATTCCACGTCTCACAGTTGAGAAAATGTGTAAGTAACCCGGAGAAGCATGTACCCCATGAGAGCATCGATGTACAACTAGACCACACCTACAGAGAAAGTCCAATAAAGATATTGGAGGAATCTGAACGGAGGACCCGACAGAAAACAACTAAATTTTTCAAAGTTCAGTGGAGCAACCACACTGAGGATGAAGCGACATGGGAGAGGGAAGATTTTCTCCAGGCAGAATATCCATATCTATTCGAGGATCAGCAGAAATCTCGAGGACGAGATTTTTCCTAAGGGGGAAGGTGTTGTGACACCCAAAATTTCATTTGGATTTTTCAAAATTCTTATTTGTCTTGAGGGAGGTGATTTAAATTTTTCCTTCAAAAGAACCCTCCCTTTTCAAAATATTTTTTTATGACAAGAGTTTTATTTGGATTCACCCAAGACTTGTTTTGGTCTTGGAGGTTCTTGCTTTTTATTTGGACTCAAACCAAAATGCTTTTCACTTGAGAAAAATGTCTTTTGAAGATTTCTTGAAAATACTCTATAGCTTTTGGAATAATCCTTTACCACTTTCAACAAATCCCTCTTGCCATGACCTTAGTGCAAACCCACTCTCCTAAACCTTCTCTCATCTTTGGATCATGATTTGCATCAAATCCAGCAAGTTGAACCTCCCCATATGATTATTTTCCATTTAAATCTTATCAAAATTATTTATGCCTTCTATTCTAGCCCTTGGAGATTTACAAAGGAGCTACCATTTTTGTTTTGATTTTTGTCCTCAAACCAATTTCCCTCCCTAGTCCTTTGAACCCTCAACCAAGATCCATGAAGATCCACTGGTCTTCAGTTCAAATTTTCAAAACTATACTTGCTGCAAGTTTGGACCAGATTTGCCAAATTTGATGAAATTCATTCAAATCCTTCTCCAAAAATTCTGAGTAAAATCAGGCAGCCTCTGGGTGCATTGAGAGGTCACCTCACCAAGTCCCAGCCCCAGGAAAATTTTTCTTCATGCCAAATCATTCTGTTGAACACCTGTAGTGCAGTGTCAATGTCAAGTTCAGAGTTTCAGAAATACAGTTCAGTGGTCTACTGTCGTTTTCTTCAGAACATGTTGTCGATCTCGACAGTGCCGCGTTGGCGCCTTGCTCCCCGTCCCCTCCCTCTTGTTCCTGCACCGCACGAGCGCCTGGATGCTTGCGGGCGTCGGCGACGTGCTGGAGGAGGTGCACCGCCCCGTGACTGACGCCAGCGGCGGCTTTGCGGCTGCCAGAGAGAGGCGCAGCGCCGACGGCGCCACTCAGCGCCGCCCAAGCCACCGGAGATCGCCACGTGGTCTTCCACTCCCCCGTGCGCGCTGCCACCCTCGTCGTGAACTGCCAGGCACGGAGCACGCTCTCTGCCGCCGCCGTGCCCGTGCGGCCACCCCACCGTGGACCGACGCCATTACGCCAAGACCGACCGGGGTTAGCAGGGGAACGGCACCAGTACACCTCACTGATGCTGCCAGGCCACCTAAACCCCTCGCCAAGCCACTGCCTCGCCGTAATTGCTCGCCGGAGCAACCCCGTTCACGGCCACGCCCTCGATCCGCATATAAATAGAGGCCCCGAGCGTCAACTCGAACCCACACCACCTCTGCACTCCACCTAGACCACACCAAGCCACTGGAAGAGCCCCGAGGAAGTCTCCTTCCTCAACTCCGGCCGCCGCGACGCGCCATGGGATCCAGCTCGATTCGCTCCCGTGCGTGCACCTCTGCCTCCAATCTCTTGCCAGTAGATCTCTAGTGCATCCCTCCTTCTGACCCGAGCTTCAATTCGGAGTTTGCCGCACACCACCGGAGTTCCCCACCATCACCCGAGCCGCCGTCCGCCGGAGAAAGTGTCGCCGTCGACATGGTGCTCCCCGACGCTCGAGTCCACCACCCACCGACGCGGAAGGACACGCTGAAGCTCTTGGTACACTCCGATCTCCCTGTCTCGCCGTGGTTCGACGCCGGCGACCACCGCAGTCTTCGGGCGCCGGCGAACTTTTTAAACCTGACATGTGGACCCCCCTGTCAGCCTCTACTCTCTTCTCCCTCGAACCGTTTTCTGTTGGTGCCTTCGGGCAAAATACGTTTTCCCTTTTGAGCTGGCGCGTTTCTTTCCGAAGCGTTTTCTGTTTTCTCAGTTTAGCCCCTGGAACCTTTCTGTTTCATTACAGATGAGTCCCTCGACAGAAACCTTTATAACTTTTAAACAAAAAGTGATTTTTGAGTGATTCTTTTTCTGACAGTCTTAAAATTTTGTCTCATTTTTTATGGGATTTATTTGGAAATTTTTTGGAGAAGTTTTTATGCACGCGTTGGTTTTCACGTTAGTGCCCGTTTTCGTTATGCCGTAGGTTCCGGAAGAGGTGACGGAGCCGCGAACTTCGCCGAGCTAGACTCCGACTTCTCCGAACCAGGCAAGCATGTTTGAACCTTTGATATGATGGGTGCTTTGCATGTTTGCGTGAAGGGTTGTGCGTGGCATACGGGTATCGGTGAGTATCTCGTTGCTTGTGAGGCAACTACCCGTGTGTTCCAAAGTTGCGATGATTTCTGGTGAGAGATGGCCTAATCATGTGGTGACATGAAGGGCAGCAAGGTGGTACTATTGTAGCATACCAACCTTGCGTCATCCGAGAAATTCCGACGTTAACGTGGACGGAGTCACGTTATCGTTCTTTTCCCTTCCGTGCTACCACATGTTTCTTTTGCCAGGATGCGGTTTAGTAAGTTGGTAACCTCTTTCCGTGTACACACCAAACAGAGGGGCCGGGATGATGGTTCCATGGCCCTGGATTAAAGCCAGTCATCCGGTCAGGGGGCATGGGTGTTTCCGGTTGGGACCGAGAGGGGGGCACCCCTTAGAGCGCGCGTATAGAAATTTGATCCCATGCTCCGCGAGGTTGTAGCCTCCCCGTCTCAAGGTTTTTCTTGAACGTTGCCGAGGGTGATTCCTGGCTTCGGATTGTTGAATGGGTGTGTACTGGTTAGATGTGTTTCTTCCAAAACACCGTAAACGGAACTAGTCCTCGTGACTACCGAAATCCGTTGGATGTGGTTAAGGTACAAACTCTGCAGAGTCAAATCCTTCCGAGTCATCGTATCCATGGTCCAGTAACGTATTCAGCGTATCCACATCTTTGTCGTAACCTCACGGTATATTCTTCTGTTCGGTAAGCGAGCATGAGTAGTAAACTTAGCTGAATGTTATTCCTGTGGATGGACTAACCCGTTTGTTTACCTCATGTCTGATTATTCTCTTGATTTGATTCATAAGTTACTATGTTATGAATATAAGCCCTTTATGTGATGTCGCTCAGACGTCCGACTGTGGCATGTTTGTCTCTTACTTTCAATATAAGCCCTTTACGTGATGTCGCTCAGACGTCCGACTGTGGCATGTTTGTCTCTTACTTTCAATATAAGCCCTTTATGTGGTGTCGCCCCGACGCCTGACTGCGGCATTATTATTCTTGCAGTTTCCTCTCGAGGAGTCATTCAGACCCTCGTTTGGCACCGGTATTATTATTCTTGCAGTTTCCTCTCGAGGAGTCATTCAGACCCTCGTTTGGCACCCAGTATTTATTTTGAGATTTCGGGAGGACTACCGCCCGACTTCTCTGTTATTTTTCCCCATGCATTGTTATCTCTATGTCTGCACGCACTTGTTAATCTGTTCATATGCATCGTGTTTACATTTGTTATATCCTATGTCCGAACTGTCTTGCGAGTACTTTCATAGTACTCACCTGGCTTGTTGATTTGGCCAGATGTTGACGAAGGCGATCTCCTGGATGAAGAGTTTGATAGTGACTCCGATGCCTAGAGGAATCCCAGTCAGTCCCGTGCGATCCTGGATATTGGTCACTTGTATCATACACGCTTCCGCCACCCGCAATAAGTCTCCTCGAGCCTCACTCCGATGCTCGAAGAGCTGTAGTTTTCAGGAGTCATATCACCCTCTTCGCAGTGATATTTCCACCATCATTGTTATCGTGAGTTAGTAGTTATGCCACCCTATCCGCCATTATGTTTATCGGCATTCATGTAATAAATCATTGAGCAGTCTCCGCTCAACCTTGTATTATATTCAGTACTCCTGGTATTTTTCTTCTGTGACCAAGATATTGTCTACCAGTGAGAAGGAATTCTTCTTTACTGGTCCGTAAAAGGGATTGGTCTCTCAATAAATATTTTATTGAAAAACTGGTCGTGACATCCTCTCACCGGGAAAGGACACCGCAAGATTGAACCCAAAGCTAATCACTTCTCCCATTGCAAGAAAGATCAATCTAGTAGGCCAAACCAAACTGATAATTCGAAGAGACATGCAAACATATCAAATCATACGTAAAAGAATTCAAAGGAGATTCAAATATTGTTCATAGATAATCTTGATCATAAACCCACAATTCATCGGATCTCGACAAACACACCGCAAAAAGAATTACATCGAATAGATCTCCAAGAGAATCAAGGAGAACTTTGTATTGAGATCCAAAGAGAGAGAAGAAGCCATCTAGCTAATAACTATGGACCCGAAGGTCTGTGGTAAACTACTCACACATCATCGGAGAACCTATGGTGTTGATGTAGAAGCCCTCCATGATCGATTCCCCCTCCGGCGAAGCACCGGAAAAGGCCCCAAGATGGGATCTCATGGGTACAGAAGGTTGCAGCGGTGGAAACAGGGTTTCCTGGTGCTCCTGGATGTTTTCGGGGTATATGCGTATATATAGGAGGAAGAAATAGGTCGGAGGAGCTGCGAGGGGCCCACGAGGGTGGGGCGCGCCCAGGGGGCAGGTGCGCCTCCCTGCCTCGTGGCCTCCTTGCTTCTTTCTTGACATCCACTCCAAGTCCTCTGGATCACGTTTGTTCCAAAAATAACTCTCCCAGAGGTTTCATTCCGTTTGGACTCCGTTTGATATTCCTTTTCTGTGAAACACTGAAATAGGCAAAAAAAACAGCAATTTGCACTGGGCCTTCGGTTAATAGGTTAGTCCCAAAAATAATATAAAAGTGCTTAGTAAAGCCCATTAAACATCCAAAACAGATAATATAATAGCATGGAACAATAAAAAATTAGAGATACGTTGGAGACGTATCAAGTATCCCCAAGCTTAATTCATGCTCGTCCTCGAGTAGGTAAATGATAAAAACAGAATTTTTGATGTGGAATGCTACCTAGCATATTTCTCAATGTAATTTCCTTTATTGTGGCATGAATGTTCAGATCTGAAAGATTTAAGACAAAAGTTTAATATTGACATGAATAATAATACTTCAAGCATACTAACAAAGCAATCATGTCTTCTCAAAATAACATGTCCAAAGAAAGTTATCCCTACAAAATCATATAGTCTGGCTATGCTCTATCTTCATCACACAAAGTAGTTAACCATGCACAACCCCGATGACAAGCCAAGCAATTGTTTCATACTTTTGATGTTCTCAAACTTTTTCAATCTTCACGCAATACATGAGCGTGAGCCATGGACATAGCACTATATGTGGAATAGAATGGTGGTTGTGGAGAAGACAAAAAGGAGAAGATAGTTTCACATCAACTAGGCGTATCAATGGGCTATGGAGATGCCCATCAATAGATATCAATGTGAGTTAGTAGGGATTGCCATGCAACGGATGCACTAGAGCTATAAGTGTATGAAAGCTCAACAAAAGAAACTAAGTGGGTGTGCATCCAACTCGCTTGCTCACGAAGACCTAGGGCATTTTGAGGAAGCCCATCATTGGAATATACAAGCCAAGTTCTATAATGTAAAATTCCCACTAGTATATGAAAGTGACAACATACGAGACTCTCTATCATGAAGATCATGGTGCTACTTTGAAGCAAAAGTGTGGTAAAAGGATAGTAACATTGTCCCTTCTCTCTTTTTCTCTCATTTTTTGATATTTGGGCCTTTTTTATGGCCTCTTTTTTTCGTCCGGAGTCTCATCCCGACTTGTGGGGGAATCATAGTCGCCATCATCCTTTCCTCACTTGGGACAATGCTCTAATAATGATGGTCATTACACTTTTATTTACTTACAACTCCAAAATTACAACTCAATACTTGGAACAAAATATGACTCTATGTGAATGCCTCCGGCGGTGTACCGGGATATGCAATGAATCAAGAGTGACATGTATGAAAGAATCATAAAGGTGGCTTTGCCACAAATCCGATCTCAACTACATGATCATGCAAAGCAATATGACAATGATGAAGCGTGTCATAATAAACGGAACGGTGGTAAGTTGCATGGCAATATATCTCAGAATGGCTATGGAAATGCCATAATAGGTAGGTATGGTGGCTGTTTTTAGGAATGTATATGGTGGGTGTATAATACCGGCGAAAGGTGCGCGGTATTAGAGAGGCAAGCAATGGTGGAAGAGTGAGAGTGCGTATAATCCATGGACTCAACATTAGTCATAAAGAACTCACATACTTATTGCAAAAATCTATTAGTTATCGAAACGAAGTACTACGCGCATGCTGCTAGGGGATAGATTGGTAGGAAAAGACCATCGCTCGTCCCCGACCGCCACTCATAAGGAAGACAATCAATAAATAAATCATCCTCCGACTTCATCACATAACGGTTCACCATACGTGCATGCTACGGGAATCACAAACTTTAGAACAAGTATTTCTCAAATTCACAACTACTCAACTAGCATGACTCTAATATCACCATCTTCATATCTCAAAACAATTATCAGGTATCAAACTTCTCATAGTATTCGATGCACTTTATATGATAGTTTTTATTATACCCGTCTTGGATGCTCATCATATTAGGACTAATTTTATAGCCAAAGAAAACTACCATGCTGTTCTAAAAGACTCTCAAAATAATATGAGTGAAGCATGAGAGATCAATAATTTCTATAAAATAAAACCACCACCGTGCTCTAAAAGATATAAGTGAAGCACTAGAGCAAAATTATCTAGCTCAAAAGATATAAGTGAAGCAATAGAGTATTCTAATAAATTCTGATTAATGTGTGTCTCTCCCAAAATGTGTGTACAGCAAGGATGATTGTGGTAAACTAAAAAGCAAAGACTCAAATCATACAAGACCCTCCAAGCAAAACACATATCATGTGGTGAATAAAAATATAGCCTCAAGTAAAGTTACCGATAGACGAAGACGAAAGAGGGGATGCCTTCCGGGGCATCCCCAAGCTTAGGCTTTTGCTTGTCCTTGAATTTTACCTTGGGGTGCCTTGGGCATCCCTAAGATTAGGCTCTTGCCACTCCTTATTCCATAATCCATCAAATCTTTACCCAAAACTTGAAAACTTCACAACATAAAACTTAACAGAAAAATCTCATGAGCTCCGTTAGCGAATGAAAACAAACCACCACTTCAAGGTACTGTAATGAACTCATTCTTTATTTATATTGGTGTTAAACCTACTGTATTCCAACTTCTTTATGGTTCATACCCTCCGATACTAGCCATGGATTCATCAAAATAAGCAAACAACACGCGAAAAATAGAATCTGTCAAAAACAGAACAGTCTGTAGTAATCTGGATCTAACGCAAACTTCTGTAACTCAGACAAATCTACCAAAATAGGATGACCTATATAATTTTTTAATGATCTACTGCAATTGGAATCAGTATTTTATCACGTTCTGGTGATTTTTAACAATTGTTTTCGTGAACAGAAAGTTTCTGACTTTTTCAGCAAGATCAAATTACTATCATCCAAGAAGATCCTATAGGTTTTACTTGGCACAAACACTAATTAAAACATAAACCACATCTAACCATAGGCTAGATCAATTATTTATTACTAAACAGAACCAAAAAGCAAGAAAGAAAAATAAAATTGGGTTGCCTCCCAACAAGCGCTATCGTTTAACGCTCCTAGCTAGGCATAAGGCAAGAATAGATCTAGGTATTATCATCTTTGTTATGCAATCCGTAAGTGGCTCTCATAATAGATTCATAAGGTAATTTAATTTTCTTCCTAGGAAAGTGTTCCATGCCTTTCCTTAATGGAAATGGGAATCTAATATTCCCTTCCTTCATATCAATAATTGCACCAATCGTTCTAAGGAAATGTCTACCAAGAATAATAGGACATGTAGGATTGCAATCTATGTCAAGAACAATGAAATCTACGGGCACATAATTCCTATTTGCAACAATAAGAACATCATTAATTCTTCCCATAGGTCTCTTAATGGTGGAATCCGCAAGGTGCAAGTTTAAAGAACAATCATCAAATTCACAGAAACCTAACACATCACACAAAGTTTTTGGAATCGTGGAATCACTAGCACCCAAATCACATAAAGCATAGCATTCATGATCTTTAATCTTAATTTTAATACTAGGTCACTCATCATAAAGTTTTCTAGGGATAGAAACTTCTAATTCAAGTTTTTCTTCATAAGATTGCATTAAAGCATCAACGATATGTTTGGTAAAAGCTTTATTTTGACTATAAGCATGACGAGAATTTAACACGGATTGCAACAAGGAAATACAATCTATTAAAGAACAATTATCATAATTAAATTCCTTGACATCCAAAATAGTGGGTTCATTGCTATGTAATGTTTTGACCTCTTCAATCCCACTTTTACCAATTTTTGCATCAAGATCTAAAAACTCCGAATCATTGGGACTCCCTTTACCTAAAGTTGACTCATCTCTAGTCCCGTCATTATCAAGAGTCATATTGCAAAACAAAGATTTAATAGGAGACACATCAATAACTTTTAGATCTCCATCCCTATTATCATGAAAACTAGAAGAACACGCTTTTACAAACCAATCTTTCTTAGCATGCATCCTAGCGGTTCTTTTTTTGCACTCATCAATGGAAATTCTCATGGCTTTGAGAGACTCATTGATATCATGCTTAGGAGGAATAGATCTAAGTTTCAAAGAATCAACATCAAGAGAAATTCTATCCACGTTCCTAGCCAATTCATCAATCTTAGGCAATTTTTCTTCAAGCATAGCATTGAAATTCTTTTGAGAAATCATAAATTCTTTAGCACTAGTCTCAAAATAAGAGGGCATCTTATTAAAATTTCCATAAGAGTTGTTGTAGGAATTACCATAATTATTAGAGGAATTACTAGGATACGGCCTAGGATTAAAGTTTCCTCTATAAGCGTTGTTACCAAAATTGTTCCTACCAACAAAATTCACATCCATAGATTCATTATTATTCTCAATCAAAGTAGACAAAGGCATATCATTAGTATCAATAGGAGCACTCTTATTAGCAAACAACTTCATAAGTTCATCCATCTTTCCACTCAAAACATTAATTTCTTCTATCGCATGAACCTTTTTACTAGTAGATCTTTCATTGTGCCATTGAGAATAATTAACCATAATATTATCTAGGAGTTTATTAGCTTCTCATAAAGTGATTTCCATAAAAGTGCCTCCCGCGGCCGAATCTAAAAGATTTCGTATCATTAATTTCATCCTCTCCCAAGATTGTGCAACATGTTCATGATGAAGATGCTTAAAATTCATAATATCGTTTCTAAGAGATATGATCTTAGCGGGAGGAAAATACTTAGAGATAAAAGCATCTTTGCACTTATTCCATGAATCAATACTATTTTTAGGCAAAGATGAAAACCAAGTTTTAGCACGATCTCTAAGAGAAAACTAAAATAGCTTCAATTTAACAATATCATTATCCACATCTTTGTTCTTTTGCATATCACACAAATCAACAAAGTTGTTTAGATGTGTAGCAACATCTTCAGTAGGAAGGCCAGAGAATTGATCTTTCATGACAAGATTCAGCAAGGCAGCATTAATTTCACAAGATTCAGCATCGGTAAGAGGAGCAATCAGAGTGCTAAGAAAATCATTGTTGTTGGTATTGGAAAAATCACACAATTTAGTATTGTCTTGAGCCATCGTGACAAACGATCCAACACACAAGCACACAAGAAGCAAGCGAAAAGAGACGAACGGAAAAGAGTGTGAATAAAACGGCAAGGATGAAGTGGGGGAGAGGAAAATGAGAGGCAAATGGCAAATGTAATGCGAGGGATAAGAGTTGTGATGGGTACTTGGTATGTCTTGACTTGACTTGGCAACTGCGCCAGAGATGGCTAGATGATGGGAGATCAAATCTTGACTTGACTTGGCGTAAGCCTCCCCGGCAACGGCGCCAGAAATCCTTCTTGCTACCTCTTGAGCTTGCGTTGGTTTTACCCTTAAAGAGGAAAGGGTGATGCAGCAAAGTAGCGTAAGTATTTCCCTCAGTTTTTGAGAACCAAGGTATCAATCCAGTAGGAGACTACACACAAGTCGCCTCGTACCTACACAAACAAATAAGAACCTTGCAACCAATGCGATAAAGGGGTTGTCAATCCCTTCACGGCCACTTGCAAAAGTGAGATCTCATCGAGATAATAAGATAAATATTTTTGGTATTTTTATGATATAGATTGGAAAGTAAAGATTGCAAAATAAAAGATAGCGGAAATAGTAAATTGATAGTAAAGCAATATGATGGAAGATAGACCTGGGGGCCATAGGTTTCACTAGTGGCTTCTCTCAAGATAGCATAAGTATTACGGTGGGTGAACAAATTACTGTCAAGCGATTGATAGATAAGTGCATAATTATGAGAATATCTAGGCATGATCATGTATATAGGCATCACGTCCGTGACAAGTAGACCGAAACGATTCTGCATCTACTACTATTACACCACACATCGACCGCTATCTAGCATGCATCTAGCGTATTAAGTTCATAAGAACAGAGTAACGCATTAGGCAAGATGACATGATGTAGAGGGATAAACTCAAGCAATATGATATAAACCCCATCTTTTTATCCTCGATGGCAACAATACAATGCGTGCCTTGCTGCCCCAGCTGTCACTGGGAAAGGACACCGCAAGATTGAACCCAAAGCTAAGCACTTCTCCCATTGCAAGAAATATCAATCTAGTAGGCCAAACCAAACTGATAATTCGAAGAGACTTGCAAAGATATCAAATCATACATAAAAGAATTCAGAGGATATTCGAATATTGTTCATAGATAATCTTGATCATAAACCCACAATTCATCGGATCTCGACAAACACACCGCAAAAAGAATTACATCGAATAGATCTCCAAGAGAATCAGGGAGAACTTGAGATCCAAAGAGAGAGAATAAGCCATCTAGCTAATAACTATAGACCCGAAGGTCTGTGGCAAACTACTCACACATCATCGGAGAAGCTATGGTGTTGATGTAGAAGCCCTCTGTGATCGATTCCCCCTCCGGCGGAGCACCGGAAAAGGCCCCAAGATGGGATCTCACGGGTACAGAAGGTTGTGGCGGTGGAAATAGGGTTTTGTGGTGCTCCTGGATATTTTCAGGGTGTATGGGTATATATAGGAGGAAGAAGTAGGTCGGTGGAGCTGCGAGGGGTCCAAGAGGGTGGGGGCGCTCCCAGGGGGGCAGGCGCGCCTCCCTGCCTCGTGGCCTCCTTGCTTCTGTCCTGACGTCCACTCCAAGTCCTCTGGATCACGTTTGTTCCAAAAATAACTCTCCCGAAGGTTTCATTCCGTTTGGACTCCGTTTGATATTCCTTTTCTGCGAAACACCAAAATAGGCAAAAAAACAGCAATTTGCACTGGGCCTTCGGTTAATAGGTTAGTCCCAAAAATAATATAAAAGTGCTTAGTAAAGCCCATTAAACATCCAAAAGAGATAATATAATAGCATGGAACAATAAAAAATTATAGATACATTGGAGACGTATCATTCGCTCCTGAGGATAGCGCGGCCGTGATTGCGGACGGAGAAGGCGATGTGGACGACGCTGATGAAGACGATGCCAGTGACAGCTCGGGTGGCGTGGGTGAAGACGGCGAGGACGGCACCGAAGGCAGCGCCTCCGGCTAGACCTGCATTTCCTTTTGCCTTAACCTGTATGCAAAAACTTTCGGGCGCACCCCTGCGGGGCACGAAAGCATTTTTGAAGGGGGGGCTTACAATGTATGAAATGGAGTGTATCAAATGGTGACATGCTTTTTTTAAAGATAGTGTTTGGGATGTGCCGTCGCGGGGCCGCGGGCTCCTGAGCAGGGTAGTTGTTGCAACTTATCTGGGTTCCGTAGGTCTTGAGCGAGTCCCGACGTCCTGGTCGCACCTTCCTCCCGAGGCGAGCCCTCCGGGCCTCGCGAGGTTCTAAGTCTCCTGAGAAGCCTGCTAAACCGTTCAAGAGAGCCTTGCGAGGAGCGAATGCCGGACCACGGCAAGATATGCGCACGGTGATCCTGCAGGGGGGCGCGCAGGCACGTCGGGGTCCGGTGCGCGCCCCTGCCACAACCTGGGGCGTGGGCAGGGTGTAGAAGGGTGCCGCACCCCTGCAGGCAGCGTCAAGCAGCTCGGCGACCCGCTCTAGCAGGGCGTCGCGGCCGCCCTCCGCCAACCTACAACGCAGCAGCTCTCGCACCACGATGAGCGCGGCTCGCATGTTTGCCTGCTCCCGACAAGTGTGTGGTGCCGTCGTCGCGGCGTAGCCCAAAGATCGTGTGGTGGCGCGCGTACATCGCGGCGCGAGGGCGGACGGTGCCGGCCCGCGCCGCCCACGTCCGACGGTGTTGGGCGGCGTGCGGGCCGCCTGGAGCGCGTAGTGGAGGTCTTCTTGGGCGGACGACACTGCTTGATCGGGCCACGCAGCCCAGTGCTCGGCTGAGCCCTCCGATCGTCAGCCATCGGAACTGTAGGGTGATGGCGGGCCGAATGAAAGAAGAGAGGCTCCGACGCACCCCTACCTAGCGCGCCAAATGTCGGATTCGGGGTTCCGCAGACCCTTGAGAGGTTCGAACTCTGGGGTGCGTGCGAACAACTCGTCCTCCCCAGTCTGCCTACTCACTGATCTCACTGCCTAGCTCGATGAACTAGATGTAGAAGGGACACAACAGTTTAACCTGGTTCGGGCCACCTTGCGGTGTAATACCCTACTCTAGCTTTGTGGTGGATTACCTCAAGGGGCTGAGGATGAAGTAGTACAATGGTAGAACAGCCTCATGGGGTGAGGTGTTCTTGTGCTCGATGAGCTGGTGGGTGTGAGGATGGTCTGAATGATTTGTCCCCTTTATGGTGGTGGTTAGGTACTATTTATAGTGGCCTTGGTCCTCTTCCCAAATGTAAGGTGGGAAGGGATCCCACAACGGCCAAATTTAAAGGGGGATAGCTAGTACATGCTATCCTAACAAAAGTAGTCTTCGTATGCAAAGGCCTCTGGTCGTGACACCGTGGTGGGCTCGACGATGACCTCCATCCCGCCGTCCTGGAGGTCTTGGTCTTGTTGCACCGAAATGGAAACCTTTGGTTGATTCCTCTGGACCCCACGCCTGTGCTTACCTCCTTAGCGCAAAAGAGGAAACCGGTACACTGCACCCGTTAGCTCCCGCCTGGCCTTGATCGTCATGGCTCACGTCATCTGAACCTCGCGAGGTGAGCCTTGCATAGAAATCTCCGCTCCTCGGAAGCCATCTTGAGGAGGCCGCCCCTTGAGGAGGTCTTGGTGTCATCCGCCTCGCGAGGCTTGGCCCCTCGCGAGGGTCTTGGGTTGTTAATCCTGAAGCCGGGCTATACCAGGCCGTCGATGGAGCCACGTCGCGGGCAGGCAAGTCTGGGCACCCCCGGTCCCAGGACGCTGACATATTCCTCTTCTCTGCATACCCTGCTTAAGTGTCCACCATCTTCATCATCCCTGCCGGCCGTGCTACACACTTGCACACACTCTGCAATCTCGCTTTCTCGAGGTTATACGTTCCGCAGCCATGTCGAGCGATAGCGAGGACCATAGTTTGTGATGCCCCCGTTTCAATCGTACACTAATCATGCATGCAAACGTGTACAATCAAGATCAGGGACTCACGGGAAGATATCTCAACACAACTCTAAAAACATAAATAAGTCATACAAGCATCATAATACAAGCCAGGGGCCTCGAGGGCTCGAATACAAGTGCTCGGTCATAGACGAGTCAGCGGAAGCAACCATATCTGAGTACAGACATAAGTTAAACAAGTTTCCATAAGATGGCTAACACAAACTAGGATACAAATCGAAAGAGGCGCAGGCCTCCTGCCTGGGATCCTCCTAAACTACTCCTGGTCGTCGTCAACGGCCTGCACGTAGTAGTAGGCACCTCCGGTGTAGTAGGAGTCGTCGTCGACGGTGGCGTCTGGCTCCTGGGCTCCAACATCTGGTTGCGACAACCAGGTAGAATGGAAAGGGGGAAAAGAGGGAGAAAAGCAACCGTGAGTACTCATCCAAAGTACTCGCAAGAAAGGATCTACACTACATATGCATGGGTATCTGTGTAAAGGGGCAAAATCGGTGGACTGAACTGTAGAATGCCAGAATAAGAGGGGGAGAAGCCAGTCCTATCAAAGACTAGCATCTTCTGGAAACCACCATCTTGCAGCAACAGGAGGGAGTAGAGTACTATAACATAAGTCATATTTATGTTGTTGTATCAACGCTCCAGGATCCTTTCTCGACTCCGGAAGCAACATATCGAAATCGTGCCTCGGCATCCAGTTCTAGTTATATCGATTGGGATACAACTCCGAGTGTCCGTTACCGTAGGACAGGCTATCGATAGATGTTTTCTTCCCTGCAGGGGTGCACCAACTTACCCACCACGCTCGATTAACTCCGGCCAGACACACTTTCCTGGGTCATGCCCGGCCTCGGCCAAACAATACGCCGCAACCCGACCTAGGCTTAATAGAGAGGTCAACACGCCGGACTAAACCTATGCCCCCAGGGGTCATGGGCCATCGCCCCGGGAACTCCTGCATGTTGCGTACGCGACTGGTGAGCAGACCTAGCTACCTCCTTCAAAAAGGCGGGTGCTTACGCAGTCCAACCCGGCGCGCGCCGCTCAGTCGCTGACGTCTATTAAGCTTCGGATGATGTATACGATGCAGAACGCCCATACTATGCCCACGTGATGGTTAGTGCTATCAGGCCAGAGGCCCCTCGGATCAAATATCCAAATCGTAGTGGATTAGGAATGCGCGGTAACAAGCAGAGACTCATGAAAGATGTGACCCTATCGCCCCATCTCGAGGACTTGCGGCAAGGGCTAAGAATGCCCGGCCACGCCTCGTAATTATCTCGCGGGCACCCTCCAGGTCAACCCGACTCCTCATCACTCGCAAATATGCTCGCGCGGGTACCCCTCAGGGCCGACCCGTCTTTAGTCTACATGGTTCAGTGTGTAAAGTCATAGTAACCATAGTCTGTGTGTCTAACACCAAGGGGAAAACCTGAGGAGTCACCCTTGACGAATTCCACTCGATGTAATCATCAAGGTGAACGTAAGAGGAACCACCCTCGAGGTTCACACTTGAGGGGTTGCACGACAGAGTCGTATCGGAAGTGGTTAAGGCGGAATCACCCTCCATGACCACGACCGAATAGCTACACTACAGAGATCTCATCAGGAGTGATGTATGAGGTTCCACCCTCGGCACTTGATGGTAACTCTGCAGAGTCGAGCAAGAAAAGGGGAAAGTGATGTGCGCTGCCGGGGCCTGGTCTTCGATCCCGTTGATCGGGTCTTCGATGATGAAGGGGCAACAAGGACAAGGTGGGGGGTCACTGATGGATCACTAACCAACCTATACTAAGCAGTTTAGGATAAGCAGGTAAGGTACAATGAGCAGGTTACAAAAGTAGGCTATGCATCAGAATAGGAGCAAAAATACCAGTAGCAAAATCTAATGCAAGCATGAGAGAATGGAATGGGCGATATCGGGATGATCAAGGGGGGGGGGCTCGCCTGGAAGCTCTTCTGTAAAGGAAGAACATTCATCGGTGACGTAGTCGATCACAGGGGCAACATCGGTCTCGGAGTCTACCAGAGAGAAGAGGCGGAAGAAACAATAAATATAAAGCAAACAAAGCATCATAAAGCATAACATGACAATATGATGTGCCGGGAGTGACCTAACGTATGGCTACATGATAAAGGTGAAGCGGGAAATCAACCGGGAATGTTTTCCCGGTTCCGGACCTATGTCAGACAGATGAATGGAGGGGGAATGTTCCATGTTGAGCATGCTAGGGGCATGTGACAGATGTACAAACAGCGTATTCGGATTCGTCTCATTTTTCTGAGCAACTTTCATATAGAAAACATTTTCATCGGAGTTACGGTTTAATTACTATGATTTTTGCAAGTTTAAAACATATTCTGGAATTATTTATATTAACAGAAAAGGAATACTACGTCAGCATGACATCACTGTGACATCAACAGTCAACAGGACGGCTGACCAGGTCAAACTGACCAGTGGGGCCACAGGGACCCACATGTGAGCCTCTGTGGGTGAACAGTGGATTAATTATTCTTACAGGGTTAATTAGGGGTGTGGGCCCCATGTGTCAGTGAATATTCTAATTAGCAGATTAGTTTGAAAACTTAATTATCTTAATTAAGCGCAAGGAGCCACAAGTCAGTGGCAGGGGGTGAACAGTGCCCGTGTTGACCATAGTCAACACGGTCAACTGAGGCGCTGGGGCCCACGGTCAGCCTCACAGGGGTGGGCCCCACGCTTGCCAGGTCAGCGGCGGCGCCGGAGGAGCTCCGGCGAGCTCGCGCATGACCGCAGATCGCCGGAGATGCTCGGAAATGCGCCACAAGACACCAAATCGCACGCGGTTTTTTGCATTCGAACGAGGACTCGATGCCGCGTTGCGTGGTGTGGTCGGTTGGACTCGGGGGTGACCGGAACTGCGCCGGCGACTGATACGTCTCCAACGTATCTATAATTTTTTATTGTTCCATGCTATATTATATTCTATTTTGGACATTAATGGGCTTTATTATACACTTTTATATTATTTTTGGGACTAACCTATTAACCGGAGGCCCAGCCCAGAATTGCTGTTTTTTTGCCTATTTCAGAGTTTCGCAGAAAAAGAATATCAAACGGAGTCCAAACGGAATGAAACCTTCGGGAACGTGATTTTCAGAACGAACGTGATCCTGAGGACTTGGACCCTATGTCAAGCCATCAACCAGGAGGGCACGAGGTAGGGGGCGCGCCCTCCACCCTCGTGGGCCCCATGTTGCTCCACCGACGTACTTCTTCCTCCTATATATACCTACGTACCCCCAAACTACCAGATACGGAGAGAAAAACCTAATTCCACTGCCGCAACCTTCTGTACCCGTGAGATCCCATCTTGGGGCCTTTTCTGGAGCTCCACCGGAGGGGGCATCGATCACGGAGGGCGTCTACATCAACACCATAGCCTCTCCGATGATGTGTGAGTAGTTTACCTCAGACCTTCGGGTCCATAGTTATTAGCTAGATGGCTTCTTCTCTCTTTTTGGATCTCAATACAATGTTCCCCCCTCTCTCGTGGAGATCTATTTGATGTAATCTTCTTTTGCGGTGTGTTTGTTGAGACCGATGAATTCTGGGTTTACGATCAAGTTTATCTATGAACAATATTTGAATCTTCTCTGAATTCTTTTATGTATGATTGGTTATCTTTGCAAGTCTCTTCGAATTATCAGTTTGGTTTGGCCTACTAGATTAATCTTTCTTGCAATGGGAGAAGTGCTTAGCTTTGGGTTCAATCTTGCGGTGTCCTTTCCCAGTGACAGTAGGGGCAGCAAGGCACGTATTGTATTGTTGCCATCGAGGATAACAAGATGGGGTTTATATCATATTGCATGAGTTTATCCCTCTACATCATGTCATCTTACTTAAAGCGTTACTCTATTCTTATGAACTTAATACTCTAGATGCATGCTGGATAGCGGTCGATGTGTGGAGTAATAGTAGTAGATGCAGGCAGGAGTCGGTCTACTTGTCTCGGACGTGATGCCTATATACATGATCATACCTAGATATTCTCATAACTATGCTCAATTCTGTCAATTGCTCAACAGTAATTTGTTCACCCACCGTAATACTTATGCTCTTGAGAGAAGCCACTAGTGAAACCTATGGCCCCCGGGTCTATTTTCCATCATATTAATCTTCCAACACTTAGCTATTTTCATTGCCTTTTATTTTACTTTGCATCTTTATCATAAAAATACCAAAAATATTATCTTATCATATCTATCAGATCTCACTCTCATAAGTGACCGTGAAGGGATTGACAACCCCTTTATTGCGTTGGTTGCGAGGATTTATTTGTTTGTGTAGGTGCGAGGGACTCGTGCATGGCCTCCTACTGGATTGATACCTTAGTTCTCAAAAATTGAGGGAAATACTTACGCTACTTTGCTGCATCACCCTTTCCTCTTCAAGGAAAAACCAACGCAGTGCTCAAGAGGTAGCAGCGACGAGTGGGGACGGCGGTGGCTTTCGGGTGATCGACGCAACGGCAGCAGCAGCGCGCAAAAGCGCGAACTAAAGGGCGTGGGAGGTACTACGCAACGCGGCGAGCGCTTGGGCACCAGCCCATGACCAAATGGTTGACGGAGACACGCCGGCGACGTGCCAAGGCGGCGGTGCGTTCGGGCGCTGCGGAGGAAGTAGCTAGCGAGCGTGCGAGAGCGCCAAGAGAGATGGGGAAGGAAGAGGGGCTAACCGAGCGGCACGCCGATGGCCCTTGGAAGTTTAGGAGCGCAGGGGAAGGGCGAATCGACGACGGCGGCGTCCGACGACCCGGGGAGGAAGAAGAAGGGGATCAGGCGTTGCGGGGCTTGCTAGCTCCAGCGAGCAGCGCCGGGCGATGATGCAGAGACCGGCGGAGTCCTCGGGCACCTTGTAAGGGCAGAACGACGCCAGTGGCCGCGGCTGCGACGGCGAGCAGCGACGGATGCGCTCGGTGGAGAGGGAGAGAGCTCGAGGGGGGATCTGGTGGGGAGAGGGAGAAGGCGAAGTGGGCGAGGGGAAGGGACTGGCGCGAGTGGGGTGGCAGGGCAAGTGGGAGGGGAGCCTGAGGCGTGGAGGGGATCCTTATCCCCCTCATCGACGGCGAGGTGCTGCGACGGGAGTGCGCTTGGCCGTGGCCCCGGTCGGTTGTACAGGAGAGGGAGAAGGCGACTGGGGGAGGCAAGTGCTGGGCCGGCTTGGGTGGACGTGGGCCGTGGCCCAAAGGAGATAAGGGGTTTCTCTCTCTCTCTCTCTTTTGCTTTCCCCCCTCTTTTTATTTTTGCTATTTCTTTTTACAGAAAAAAGCTTTGCAATATTTGAGCTGCCCAAAAGGATTATGTAAAATGTGGGACTTGGGCATAGAATTACATTTCACTAATTGGCACTGCCAAAAAGGATTGTGAGGCCTTTGAAATAGTTTGCCACTTATATAATTTAAAAAGGCATTTAATCTATTTGTTTTAGCCACTGTTTATCCAGTTTAGGGCACTTAGACATTTCGCAAAATGTTGCTTCACCACCAATATTTGATATGAATTATTTGGCACAAGATGAATATTTTAGATTTCATGTCTGACAAATATGAATTTTTTGACTTTAGATTGGATTTGAATTTGAATTGAGATTTGGATCAAGTGAAGATTATCAACAGTAACATGATGACATGGCACCATTAACAGGGGATTACTGTAGCATGACACGGGGGGTGTTACAAATCTCCTGCACTACAAGAAATCTCGTCCCGAGATTTAAGTGGGGAAGTAAAGAGTAACTCCGAGAGAACAGACCCTTATATGGTTAATTATCTGGTGAACAATTCAGGGAATGAGGCATAGGTATCTCTCGAGTTGAAACTTAATAAAACATCAAGAGCAAAGTATGAAGGTACAATAGGAAGTTTCAACCGAATGGACAAACGAATGATACCTGAACGGAGTGAAAGAAAGGGGTTCAGAGCATCAGGAATAGATCATCTATCGGAAGGTGGCTCGTGACATGATAAGAAGCCAAATGCAAGAATATTTCGGAATCAAAGATATACAGGAAAGTCAGGTTTCGATCATGTGGAACTGTGGGTTATGGGCCCACTATGTGGATTAAAAGCAGGAAGGCGCTAACATTTTGCACGGTCAGGATAGCAAGGCAGGTCAGAGGATAGCCTGCCAATTATGTTAGCAACAGCGTTGGTACCAAGGGCGAGGGACGAAGAGAACCATTTTCCTGCTCGTAAGACGAGGCGGACCAATAGGCAAAGTTCTCGTCCATCGGTGGTTACAGGAATGTCATCAACAATAGTAACAGGGTCTTACTGACAGCGTTGTACACCAAGGTGCTTACTTAAGTCGGGATTTATCTCTGCTCAGACAAGTTAGATTACAAGAAAGGTGAAACAAAACAATGGAAAGGAAAATGTGATTATTATGATAATCAGACCAAGGAAAGGAAAGACGTTTATACCCAAATATTAGAGTATAACTTTCCCAAGGAAAGGCAGAGCATGATAGGGCTCCAAGTATTAAACCGTTGAGACAAAGGGGCAAGGAATTTATGAGGTTTACCCATACAACGGTGTTTGGATAATTGATCAAGAACAGTTAGCATTGCGCTCCCAATGTTCTTGTTGATGATCGGAGTACCACACACATGCTTCGGGATAGTGTTGACATGGTCATCACGGAAAGGTCAGACTTCGGATACACAAAGGATCCATAGGAAACAACTTAGAAAATAAGTCATACAATTTCAACAAGGAAAAGATGAGGGTGTGGCCGACGGGCTCAGCAACAATCCATCGACATGTCAAAAAGGACGTATTACCAAAATTATATGAACAAGTTTTTGTTGGGGAAGGCAAGAATGTTGTCGATGATAACATAAATCATCGAGGGGCAAGGATTGTATTTCCCATCATGAATTCGATTGATATCCTGGAAGGGCTCAGAATGTTGATGATGATCACGACACATTTGTCGAGAGATTTCATGAAGATGTAATCGATCGGCGATGACATCAACTCAAAGGAATCATGAAGCGAAAGGTTATTGGAACAACGGGTACGACACAAACTTGAAATTAAGCTTGTTATTCAAGACAAAATGATATGACGAGGAAAATCGATGTAGGCTTAGCTCATCGTCGAAAATTGTGCTGCGGGAAGAAGGATCAGGTAGCACAGTTAAAATTTATCACGATAATGATATAGTCGATCAGGCTAGGAATCACTTGAAGGATTATTAAACTCGTAAGCAATGAAAATTACTTAGAGTTGTTGAATCGGAGTGCGGGATCAATTCTCTTATTGGTGTTCTCGAGTGACTGATAACTCAAGAACCTGGGGGAAAATCTAAAATCGGTGAGAAGTAATACTAGATGAATATTCATAGGAAGCAACTCAGTTATTTGATATTCTCGAGATACCCGGGGTAATACTCGAAGGTAGACCATATTAGAGTTTGGACATGTGTATTGATATGCAGAAGGCAAGCACTTCAACTTGTCCGAGAAAGGGGATCAAAGAAGAAAAATCTTGGTTGGAACCACGATTGCAAAGGCCAAAATCACAGATACAGGATCAAATTATACCAAGGAAACAATTATTGAACGAGAAGCTTCCATGATAAGATCTACATCGTTTCCATGGGCATGAACACAAAGTTCAAGGTCGACTCCCACTTCTCCAATGCATAACCTTTCATTCACTTCTCGCGTTCAATGAAGTTGTAGTGTTGAAATGTTATCTGGCAAAACACCAGAAGAGTATGACTCGTGAAAACTCTCTGGTTCACATGGATTAAGGAAGGCATATGTTCAACCTGTAGGGGCATCTTGGGAACATATACCACAAACTCCATGAGTAAAATAACACATGCTCGAAGGCAGAGCATGGTTGAGAAGGCAGAGGATACAATTTACCAAAGGCATTATGTATCTGAGGACAGGCTCCAAAAGATTATTGAATATGAAGGACGTTGACAGAAAAAATTCAACAAAGGATCTGGCGGTCCACATAGGATCTGATGTGAGTATCGGTACTCAACCAGAAGAAGAAAGAATGCAAAGGATTCGGATTATATAAACATCTGAATAATTTGATGCTTAAATGCAAAGAAATCATGATTTCAAAAATAGAAGATCAGAAGCAGACGCTCTGATCAAAAGATAAGTAAGTTGAATAGCCCTAGGGATACAATTGATGGCAATTTGATTGGTCGAGAAACAACTCTTGGTCAAATGACTTCCAAGCGGGAAGGATGAATTCTATGATCCGACTGAGGATTGCGAGTATCCGCAACATATTGAATCAACGGACTCAAAAGGATAGTGACAAAGGATGCCAATAAGATTACTAGACTTATGGGATTATCCATAATGGAAGCAGGCAAGGAGAATCAAGAGTAATAGGCTGCAGAGGATTTTCAGAAGATCAGATAGTATTTCCAAGTATTTAGGGAAGTATATGAACAACTGGGATGAAGGTACAAGTGGCAAGGATGTTATTCATGAGGATTACCGGCGGTCAAAAACTACAAGGCGTGGACGCAGGGTCTCGGGATACATCGAGAAGTGTCTTCATATGTAGCAGAAGATCATCTGTGTTGAAGGAGCTCTCCGGGAGGAGCGGTTATGAGAACCTAGTGTTAGAGTTAGCAAAATTATTTAACCCGAATGGAAGAGAGATCAGAGTCCTAGAGTATAGAAGAGGAATTAAAGATACTAATACCACCCAATGGTGACGTGGGCCCGCATGCCACACAACCATGTTAGTAAAAGTTTTTCAATGACTGGACTCAACTTCGGCCAATGAGTTGGAAAGGGGGCTACATACAGGCAGTCGGATCTGATACCAACTTGTAACGCCCCCGATTCAATCGTACACTAATCATGCACGCAAACGTGTATGATCAAGATCAGGGACTCACGGGAAGATATCACAACACAACTCTAAAAACATAAATAAGTCATACAAGCATCATAATACAAGCCAGGGGCCTCGAGGGCTCGAATACAAGTGCTCGGTCATAGACGAGTCAGCGGAAGCAACCATATCTGAGTACAGACATAAGTTAAACAAGTTGCCATAAGATGGCTAACACAAACTAGGATACAAATCGAAAGAGGCGCAGGCCTCCTGCCTAGGATCCTCCTAAACTACTCCTGGTCGTCGTCAGCGGCCTGCACGTAGTAGTAGGCACCTCCGGTGTAGTAGGAGTCGTCGTCGACGGTGGCGTCTGGCTCCTGGGCTCCAGCATCTGGTTGCGACAACCAGGTAGAATGGAAAGGGGGAAAAGAGGGAGAAAAGCAACCGTGAGTACTCATCCAAAGTACTCGCAAGCAAGGATCTACACTACATATGCATGGGTATCTGTGTAAAGGGGCAAAATCGGTGGATTGAACTGTAGAATGCCAGAATAAGAGGGGGAGAAGCCAGTCCTATCAAAGACTAGCATCTTCTGGAAACCACCATCTTGCAGCAACAGGAGGGAGTAGAGTACTATAACATAAGTCATATTTATGTTGTTGTATCAACGCTCCAGGATCCTTTCTCGACTCCGGAAGCAACATATCGAAATCGTGCCTCGGCATCCAGTTGTAGTTGTATCGATCGGGATACAACTACGAGTGTCCGTTACTGTAGGACAGACTATCGATAGATGTTTTCTTCCCTGTAGGGGTGCACCAACTTACCCACCACGCTCGATTAACTCCGGTCGGACACACTTTCCAGGGTCATGCCTGGCCTCGGCCAAACAATACGCCGCAACCCGGCTTAAGCTTAATAGAGAGGTCAACACGGTGGAATAAACCTATGGCCCCAGGGGTCATGGGCCATCGCCCCGGGAACTCCTAGATGTTGCGTACTCGGCCGGTGAGCAGACCTAGCTACCTCCTTCAAAAAGGCAGGTGCTTACGCAGTCCAACTCGGCGCGCGCCGCTCAGTCGCTGACGTCTATTAAGCTTCGGTTGATGTATACGACGCAGTTGCCCATACTGTGCCCACGTGATGGTTAGTGCTATCAGGCCAGAGGCCCCTCGGATCAAATATCCAAATCGTAGTGGATTAGGAACGCGCGGTAACAAGCAGAGACTCGCTAAAGATGTGACGCTGTCGCCCCGTCTCGAGGACTTGCGGCAAGGGCTAAGAATGCCCGACCACACCTCGTAATTATCTCGAGGGCACCCTCCAGGTCAACCCAACTCCTCATCACTCGAGCGGGTACCCCTCAGGGCCGACCCGTCCTTAGTAACATGGTTCAGTGTAAAGTCATGGTAACCATAGTAACCGTGTGTCTAACACCAAGGGGAAAACCTGAGGAGTCACCCTCGACGGATTCCACTCGATGTAATCATCAAGGTGAATGTAAGAGGAACCACCCTCGAGGTTCACACTTGAGGGGTTGCACGACAGAGTCGTATCGGAAGTGGTTAAGGCGGAATCACCCTCGATGACCACGACCGAATAGCTACACTACAGAGATCTCATCAGGAGTGATGTATGAGGTTCCACCCTCGGCACTTGATGGTAACTCTGCAGAGTCGAGCAACAAAAGGGGAAAGTGATGTGCGGTGCCGGGGCCTGGTCTTCGATCCCGTTGATCGGGTCTTCGATGATGAAGTAGGGGCAACAAGGACAAGGTGGGGGGTCACTGATAGATCACTAAACAACCTATACTAAGCAGTTTAGGATAAGTAGGTAAGGTACAATGAGCAGGTTACAAAAGCAGGCTATGCATCAGAATAGGAGCAAACAATAACAGTACCAAAATCTAATGCAAGCATGAGAGAATGGAATGGGCGATATCGGGATGATCAAAGGGGGGGGGGCTCGCCTGGAAGCTCTTCTGTAAAGGAAGAACATTCGTCGGTGACGTAGTCGATCACAGGGGCAGCATCGGTCTTGGAGTCTACCGGGGAGAAGAGGGGGAAGAAACAATAAATGTAAAGCATCATAAAGCATAACATGACAATATGATGTGTCGGGTGTGACCTAACGTATGGCTACACGATAAAGGTGAAGTGAGAAATCAACCGGGAATGTTTTCCCGGTTCCGGACCTGTGTCAGACACGTGAATGGAGGGGGAATGTCCCATGTTCAGCATTCTTGGGGCATGTGACAGATGAACAAACCACGTATTCGGATTCGTCTCGTTTTTCTGAGCAACTTTCATATAGAAAACATTTTCATCGGAGTTACGGTTTAATTACTATGATTTTTGCAAGTTTAAAACATATTTCGGATTTATTTATATTAACAGAAAAGGAATACTACGTCAGCATGACATCACTGTGATGTCAGCAGTCAACAGGACGGCTGACCATGTCAAACTGACCAGTGGAGCCACAGGGACCCACATGTCAGCCTCTGTGGGTTAACAGTGGATTAATTATTCTCACAGGGTTAATTAGGGGTGTGGGCCCCATGTGTCAGTGAGTATTGTAATTAGCAGATTAGTTTGAAAACTTAATTATCTTAGTTAAGCGCAAGGGCCCACAAGTCAGTGGCAGGGGGTGAATAGTGCTCGCGTTGACCGTAGTCAACGCGGTCAACTAAGGCGCTGGGGCCCACGGTCAGCCTCACAGGGGTGGGCCCCACGCTTGCCAGGTCAGCGGCGGCACCGGAGGAGCTCCGGCGAGCTCGCGCACGACGGCAGATCGCCGGAGATGCTCGGAAATGCGCCACAAGACACCAAATCGCACGCGGTTTGTTGCATTCGAACGAGGACTCGATGCCGCGTCGCGTGGTGTGGTCGGCTGGACTCGGGGGTGACCGGAACTGCACCGGCGACGAGTGGGGGCGGCGGTGACTTTCGGGTGATCGACGCAACGGCAGCAACAGTGCGCAAAAGCGCGAACTAAAGGGCGTGGGAGGTACTACACAACGCGGCGAGCTCTTGGGCACCAGCCCGTGACCAAATGGTCGACGAAGACACGCCGGCGACGTGCCCGGGCGGCGGCGCGTTCGGGCGCTGCAGAAGAAGTAGCTAGCGAGCGTGCGAGAGCGACCAGAGAGATGGGGAAGAAAGAGGGGCTCACCGAGGGGCACGCCGATGGCCCTTGGCAGTTTAGGAGCGCAGGGGAAGGCTGAATCGATGACGGCGGCGTCCGACGACCCGGGGAGGAAGAAGAAGGGGATCCGGCGTTGCGGGGCTTGCCAGCTCCAGCGAGCAGCGCCAGGCGATGAGGTAGAGACCGGCGGAGTCCTCGGGCACCTTGGAAGGGCAGAACGACGCCAGTGGCCGCGGCTGCGATGGCGAGCGGCGACGGATGCGCTCGGTGGAGAGGGAGAGATCTCGAGTGGGGATCTGGTGGGGAGAGGGAGAAGGCGAAGCGGGCGAGCGGAAGGGACTGGCGCGAGTGGGTGGCAGGGCAAGTGGGAGGGGGGCTCGAGGCGTCGAGGGGATCCTTATCCCCCTCATCAACGGCGAGGTGGTGCGGCGGGAGCGCGCTTGGTCGTGCCCCCAGTCAGTTGTACAGGAGAGGGAGAAGGCGACCGGGGGAGGCAAGTGCTGGGCCGGCTTGGGTGGACGTGGGCTGTGGCCCAAAGGAGACAGGGGTCTTTCTCTCTCTCTCTCTTTTGCTTTCCCCCCTCTTTTTATTTTTGCTATTTCTTTTTACAGAAAAAAGCTTTGCAATATTTGAGCTACCCAAAAGGATTATGTAAAATGTGGGACTTGGGCACATAATTACATTGCACTAATTGGCACTACCAAAAAGGATTGTGAGGCCTTTGAAATAGTTTGCCACTTTTATAATTTAAAAAGGCATTTAATCTATTTTTTAGCCACTGTTTATCCAGTTTATGGCACTTAGACATTTTGCAAAATGTTGCTTCACCACCAATATTTGTTATGAATTATTTGGCACAAGATGAACATTTTAGATTTCATGTCTGACAAATATGAATTTTTTGACTTTAGATTGGATTTGAATTTGAATTGTGATTTGGATCAAGTGAAGATTATCAACAGTAACATGATGACATGGCACCATTAACAGGGGATTACTGTAGCATGACACCGAGGGTGTCACACAGTTCCGCCAGCAGTTTGGTACCCGGTGATAAGTCGACATCGGAATCATCCCGCTCGTCTTCCATGAGTCCGACGTCGTGCCCAGACCTCCATTTTACCGGATCATGGAAGGGACGCCGTCTCCCGAGTCATCAGATGAAAACCAGATGGATGAGGAGCCGTCAGAGGACAAAGAAGAGGACAACGACGATGATGATGATGAGGAATGGTCGAACGAGGAGGAGGACGACGAAGATAGCAACGACGATGACGACGTTGGAGGCGATGAAAAGCCAACGGTCAGCGGCACGAAGCGTCCTCGCCAAGACGATGTCGCGGGGCCTTCCAGCAACAACAAGAAGAAGAAGAAGGACTAAATTAAGCAGACTGTGTTTATCTCTGTTTCTGTTCCCTCATATTAATTCGTTATCTCTGTTTCCCATATCAATCTCATCATAGACAGTTAGCAATACATATTCGACAGAGATCTTTTACATTATCGCCCACAGATTGGTTCTTGATTTGTGTGCCCTGTCGAGCACACAATTCACAAAAAATGTATGCACTATCTATAATGATCGCACACAATTCTGATTACTGACTTGTTTGTCGGGTATCACACACATCTTTTTATGCCGAATCGTTTGTGTTCATCTCGATCATCACAAACATTTCATCCGATTGAACTGTATGTCGTATATTGCACACACCTTGATAGGGCTCCCCATTTCTGTTGTTCTGACTCATCCCAAACAGTTCTTCTGGATTAACCGTATGCCACGCATCGCACACACAACTATAGTCTGAATTGTGTTTGATGTCTTAGCCATCGCAAACGCTTTGTATATTTTTTGTCAGTTTTTTTACAACATCTTTTGCAATTAAGGCATCACACACAATTTCATTGAAGGGTCTCTGATTGTAGTGACGTGTTTGGCCATCCTGCAGTAGTGCTTCTAGAACCATTTTTACCCATTCATCCAGACAAAAACACAAAGCGAAGGTACACATGTTGTTTTCAAGGCTAATGTGGGTTATAGCTACTCTGTCATGGATTTCATGTCAGAATTTGATAGATATCCCAAAGCATTGAAGAGAAGATAAAAGAAAATGATGCACCCACAAGGAGAACTACACAAACAATCTGTAGTGATTGGGCGTTGGAAAGGCAAGCAGCAAAGTTGTATAATAGAGGCATATTCTACAAATTCCAGCAGCATCTAATGAATGCAACTAAATTTCATATGGTTGAAGTGGAGAAAAATAGGCAGTACGAGGTATATAAATCTCCAACTAAATTCTATGACTACAACCCTAGAACATTTATAGTCATGGTTGACAGAGATTCTGAGACATTCTCTTGCATCTGCGCTCAACATGAAAAAGATGGGATACTCTACACCCATGCACCGAAAGTCATATAGTGGCTCAACATTGATGAATTACCAGAAAAATATTTGATCGACAGATGGAGACCTAAAGAAAAGACAGCAATGCAGATTACTGAACAAGAGGAAATCTAGATGGACTGGATGATCAGATGTCATTTTTCTCAATGTCGAGATGACTAATTGAGTTAGCATCTGAAGCATCAAAAAATTCTAAAAGAAGAAAGGCGATGAATGAACACTTGACAGCGCTCGAGAAGTTAATCTTGGATATTCCAGTCAATGAAGAATCCAAATAGTCAAAATTTTCTAATTCAGAGTTGAGAACTACAAACACAAATGAGGGAGGAATCAGTTTGGTTGGAAATTCTCTAGGGAATCTAAATGATCCATCTTACATTAAACCAAAGGGGAGAATGAAGACCACTGTAAGGCAGAAGGGCATTGTTGAGCAAATAATCAGCAAACAGAAGATCACTTGTTCAGGATGTGGGAAACAAGGACGCAACATAGCTGGTTGTAAAAAAATACAAGAGGAGCTAGTGGACAGGCCAAAGAAGAAGGCTAGAAAAAAAATCCTGAGACGCTTCAAAAATCTAAGAAAGGTAAAGCAAAAAACTAGCAAGAATAAACTAATCGAAAAACATATATTTTGAGTGATCATATTAATCAGATGGTGGTAAAAAATGCAGGTGAAAACAAGACAAAGGGAGTTACTAAGAAGAACAGTAACTACAAGTAAAGATGAACAGAAGAAAAATCAAGGATTCTTGAATTGAGAACAGAAATAAAGCATAAAAAAGATATCTTGTACTGAGAGTGGATACTATCAATAAATTTATATTCAAGAATTATTTTATTAAGAACTTGAGGAACTGTAATTTAAAATATTGTTGAGACAGTTGAAAGCACAAGTGCTCCCTGGGTGGTTTTGGTAATTAATGTCAACATATCTCTTGTTGGACTAATGTTTTCATCTAGTATATTTCAGACAAGTTCAACAGATGGAGTGGCTTGGACAAGAGGATGTGGAACCCCTTCAAGATGCTAAGGACAAAGGATTGGCTCAAGCTCAAAAGCTCAAGACTTTACATTTTAATTTTAGTGATCCAAGATCACATGGAGTCCATAGGAAAATCCAATACTATTAAAAGGGGATGAGGTGTTGCTTAATGGCTTGCTTGCTCAAAGTGCTTAGTGATATTGTCAGAACCCCCATCCTAAGCCACATCGATCTAGCATGTAACACATCATATCACTTTGCGGCCTCACGCACGGTATTCCCACGGGTGCCACCTTACCTGGCCCGGGACCGTTTGCGCCTTTTGGCTCACGTATATGATAGGGTCGCTAGCATCCATATGACAGAGAACCCGGGCCGACATGGCTAGTCGTGAACCAAAAGTGGCACTAGCTTACAGGGATAGGCATACATGACCTAGCAACGAACGTGTCGGTCATCAGCTAGTGAATTCGGGCTGTAGCAACTGGGCTAGCAGGACTCCGGGAATCCGGGCTGTAGCAGGCTAACAGGAGTCCGAAAGACACCGTGTGACATTTCCCCGAAGGGACAGACACAGGATCGAAGAAGAACACATGCCGGCCAGTCTACGTGTTTCGGAGCAGTAGCAACTGGGCTAACAGGACCCCGGTAAACCGGGCTGTAGCAGACTACCATGGCTCAGTGGAAGCACTAGACTACATTTCCCCATAAGAGAGGCTACCAAGGATAGACAACTAGGTTGTTGGATCCCACACATACCAAGCATTTCAATCATACACACAATATGCTCGATATGTGTAAATACAACATGGCATCACAACAAAACTCTATGACTCAAAAGTATTTATTCATAAGACTCCGAAGAGTCAGATATTACAAACATGGGTCTCATGACCCAGAATTCAAGTCATACAAGCAATAGCACATCCGAAAGCTTATCTTGTCTGAGTACAGACAACTACAAATGAAAAAGGCTGAGAAGCCTGACTAACTACAAGACCCTACCAAGGGCACAAGACCGTAGCTGAGGTAACAAGCTAAATGTCGAAGTCCACGCGGAACTACTAGTGAGACTGAGGTCTCTCTGCAAAACATAAATTAAGCAAACGTGAGTACAAATGTACCCAGCAAGACTTACATCAGAACAATCTACATATGCATCAGTATCAACAAAGGGGTGGTGGAGTTTGACTGCAGCAAGCCAGCTTTGACTCAGTAGCTATCCTATACTATGACTCCAAGTAACTCTTTTGGGGTGGCGCACACGAGTCCACATATTCACCATATCAATACACCACTATGGATCCGCTCCTGTCTTCCTACGAGAACGCCATCCACAGCACTCACGCTTATCTTGCGCATTTTAGAGTATCCACTTTCACTTGTCTATGAACTGTACAGGTAACCCAGAAGTCCTTTACCGCGGACACGGTTATTCGAATAGATGATGTTAACCCTGCAGGGGTGTACTTCTTCACACACGCTCTCGCCACTTACCACCATGTACACGTCGTGTATCTCGGTAACCTTCAAGCGGAAGCCTCGCGAGGGAGTCGGCCACGACCTGACTAACCACACAAGTCTCTAGTCCAGGTTTATCGCCTATTCAGGTTCCATCCGCAAGGAGATCCGGCTGGGGTGTCACTCACAGCCCCAAACGATGTGAGCAGGGTTCCCAAGCCCACCATCCGGGTGCCACTTGGTACACCGTGCCACTGCACCTAGTCTGTCCCAAGCCCACCTGTACCGGGTGCCACTTGGTAACTACTAGCACTACCTACAAACACCAGAAACTAGTTGCAACTCCTGGACAGAGATCAGGTTGATTAATAAGTCGAGAGGGGCCGAGTTACCGGAACACAATGTGTGGTAGCAGCTGTTCATGGATCACAAACATAGAACTCAGTTCTTGAGGACGGTTTCAATGAGACAACCCACCATGTACTCCTACATCGCCTCTCACCGCTACCTTTACCAAATCGTGTTCACACACTTAGCTCTCAACAGTAGGACATGTTCACACACCTCCAATTCATCCCCGATGAATCAGACCTGACTCAACTCTAAGCAGTAGCAGGCATGACAAACAAGCATGAATGAGTAGGCACATCAGGGCTCAAACAAATCCTACTCATGCTAGTGGGTTTCATCTATTTACTGTGGCAATGGCAGGTCATGCAAAGGAAAGGGGTTCAACTACCGCAACATGTTACAGTTGAATCATTGTTGTCCTAATGCAATAACAGAGAGTGGGAGTGGGAGAATGGGATTGTATCGGAATGAACAAGGGGGGGGGGGGGTTTGCTTGCCTGGCACTTCTGAAGATAGTGTTGTGTCTTCATCAGTGTCATCGATTACATCGTCGGAACATACGTCTACCGAGGGGGAACAACCACTGGCAAACACAAAAAGGAACAACATTCACTACAATGCACAATCAAATGAATGGCATGTCATGTTAAGGAATTGAATTGACCTAATGCAGTAGTAAGCCAAGTTAATCTACAGCAAATGCTAGTTCATAAATTGTCCTAATCATGATTTATCTTATTCAGTGAGCTTACCTTGTTCAAACATGCATGAAAGTGCCATAAACAGGTTCTTCATATTTTTCTGATAATTTTTCATATATATTTTATTTCATTCCGAGTTACGGTTGATTTTCTAAGAATTTTTGAAGTTTTAAACATTTTCTGGAATTTTTAGATTTGTTTCTAAATAAGAAAATACCAGGAAATGTGTTTATGACGTCAGCACCACGTCAGGCTTGCGTCGGAAAGTCAACACAGTCAAACCAGACAAGTGGGTCCCGCATGTCATAGACACACTGGTTAACAGGGGGTTAATTAAACATAGACTATTTTAACCCGGGGTTTAATTAGGGTGTGGGGCCCAAATGTCAGTCGCACTGGGGAGGGTTAATTAGCAGCTTAAACAGGGATTAGCCGGAGGCTACTCGCTGGCGTAAGCAGGGCACATCGGAGTTGCCCGTCCGGCCAACTCCGGCGACGAGGGGTCGTGCGGCTGGGCTTGTTGTAACTTGCGCAACGAGGCGCGTAGGTTGGTGGCCTCGGGCAGTCCTGGGGTGGCCAGGTGTGTCTCGGGCTTCGAGGTTTAGCGGCGGTGGAACTCGGCCTCGAGCGGGCGCGGGGTTTCAGCGAGAGCTGGAGCAAACGGCGCGGCGCGTTCACTTCCCGGGGACGCGGTGAGCATGTTGATGGTGCTGGGGGCGAGCGGGAGAGCGCAGGAGCATGGAGCTCGTCGGCCATGGCGGCGGCCGGAGCTCGGAGCTTGCGGACGAGGGTGCTACGGCACGGGAACGAGCAAAACAAAGGGGGGAGAACGGGCAGGAGCTCACGGTGAACTCGATGGCGTCGTCGGTGAGGTCGGGGAAGCACCGAAGAGAGCGGACGGCGATGGGGATCTCCGGCGTCCGGGGTTGAAGAAGACGACGGGGAGAGCACTCGGGGGCGTCCGGCGGCACGTGGGTCGTCGGGGAGGCATAGGAGACGGTGGCGGATCACTGGAACACGGTGACGATGCTAGGCAGTGGCAGTGGCCGCGGCGGCAGTGAGCGGCGGCGACGGCTGCGCTCAGCGCGTGCGAGGGAGAGAGGCAGAGGATGGGAAAGGGCACGGGGAGAGTGTTCAGGGGGGGTGCGTGGCGACGTTACAAGAGGCCAGGGGAAGCAGGCAACCAGGAGGTGGCACGGCGCGTACGCGCGGGCGGCTGCCACACGCCCTCGTGCCCTCTAGCACGAGGTTGAGGACGACTGGCAGAGCCAGGTAGGCTGGGCCGGCTGGAGGAGTTGGGCCGGGTAAGTGGGCTGCCAGGTAAACTCTCTCTCTCTTTCTCTCTCTCTCTGTTTTCCCTTTCTATTTTTGTTTTCTATTCATTTCTTTCTGTGTGATTTAGTTCATAAACCAAATCATTTTTAATAAATCCTGAAAATATTTGTGGGCAGTAACTGAATTGTTTCAGAGGCCCTCAGTAAGTTTCAGAATATTTGGAGCTACCAAATATTTTATAGGAATTAATAGCTCCAATTCAAATACAATATGAGTTAAATTAAAAATCCATAAATGACCTAGAAAAGTGTGCACCATTTTTGGCAGAGGTTCTAGACCAATTCAAAAATCATGAACTTTTCTGAAGGGAATTTTGGGTTCATTGATAATATTTTTATTTTGATCCTAGTTGCATTTCATTTGGTGCTAGGGTTTGAACATCCCCATTTCAAGTTTAAGCAAAATTTAAACATGATGCAACAACCAAGACTAGTCCACAAGCAAAGCTAAAGCTAGGGCTGTAACAGCTCACCCCCACTAAACAAGAATCTCGTCCCGAGATTCAAGACGTGAGGTAAGAAGGAAGGGGGTCACAAAACTATCACAATCTTCTCGATCCAACTGCCCTTCCCGAGGATGTTGATTCATTGCGTCATCTTGATCTTGACGTCTTTGCTTTCGGGATCTTCATCCAACATGATGACGGTAGAAAGAAATTCTACAAGAATCAATCTCCTCGAAGATCGAGCACTCAAGATCAACTCATGGAATGAGACATAGAAACATCTCTTGAGCTGAGACACAAAACACACATCATGAGCAATGGAAAGAAGCAGATGACAAGGGTTCAATTTGGTAGGCAACAATTCCACGCTTGAGTAAGATGGTGCATGGTGTCAACGTAGCGAGGAGTTGATTTCCCTTCATACAAAACGGGGCACCTTGGAGAAGGTGACTCATGGATTATTCCCTTAAGTGGTAAAAAGAATTACTTTTGATACGGAGACCAATGAAACTCTCTATACTAGCCTAAGGCAATTTACAAACGATCGTTAGAAGGAGTTCGAAGAAATGGCATACTCAGTTTGGAATGGAAACTATGGTAATAGAACAACCGGCAAACTGAAGGCACATTCAGATTGATATCGGGGATATAACCTAGTGTCTGAGCGTGCTCTCAAGAACTTGAGCATCTCCATATTCATGAGGGTTTTACCAACATCTGTGCCAAGATCATGGTGACACTTCGTACTACCATGATGAATAACGATGGAGGATGCAAGTGCAAAGGAAGACAACACTTTCTCAGATTTTACCTTGGCGAGGACAAGGAAACGAAATCTGGATGATCGACCGAGAGACATTTAGCACTCCGCTTCTAATGTTCTCCTTGATGTGCTAGTTACCATGGTCATGCTTAAAAGCATCAACATAGCCATCAAGTAAAGGTCGGACTTCGGGATACAAGGATCCATAAGGAACAACTTCTAGAATAAGTCATTTGAAATCCTCATGGAGAAGATGGTCAAATTGATCAGTCAAGATGCTACAATAATAGATCTTCCGGCTAGGTGTGTCGGCCAGAACATCAACCTTGCCGGGACCTACATCATAGATCTTGGAAAAGTTCCAACCATCATATCTGCCTGAGATTCAGATATGGTTGGTAACAGAATATTTTAGACAACATGTCTGGAAAAGAAAGTTTGCAACACAAACCGACGAGATGACGTTGCGAGATTCTCGGGAAATGAACTACGATAGCAAGCTCCAAAACATGAGCTGGTTCTGCTACATACATGTGAACACACTGTCCCACACAAGTATGACCACGTAGTAGTCTTATAATAAAACACTACCAAGTTCAGGTTGGGAACCATCATCGAAGATAATGAAGTCATGTGCATGACCTAGGATTAGCACATGAGACTTCCTTTTCTTGAACAAATCATTCAGTGGCTTGGTGTGCTAGGGCATACATATGGAGTGGAGGTAATTAGTCTACCAAACCATAGAACACATTCACACATGCATAACTGACTTGGAATGATTCCAGGGGAAACAAAAAAAACCTTTCTCAAATTCATGGCGGCAACTTGCACCTAATGCACGTGAACTTGGAGAAAGTCACTTCTTACACCAACAGATGCTTCATGCACGGGACATGAAGGTAATGCTTATAAAAGTTTCCAACACTAGCTTGATGTTCAAGATGAATCATGGAGGAGACAAAATGCTGCTGATGGGCTCAACAGCAACTCATCGAGATTTCCATATAGCTGGAATTCCACTACTATGTGAAAAAGGCGATAGTATTGGTCAGACCCAAAAGATATAATGGTGTATGCTCGAGGGACAACCGCGAGTAAGACAAAATTACGAACATCATTGGTTCTGATTTGATTTGACGATAACACATACTCAAATCAAAGATTGGTAAGATAATAGATCCAACAACTGATCACGAGGGTCAATCGATGAAGATATCATCTTTGTTTAACACACACACACACCAAGATATCCCTTAATGATGAACTAAGTCAGACAAGCTTCCATCTTCCAACTCTCCAAGTTGTTGTTGTGCTTAACCAACTAGCTCAGGGTATCCAACACAGATTCTTGGAGAAGGGGTGGTTTAGGGAAAACCCATCTTGATCATGAACTCAACATAACGGCCAGGGCACAACCTGGTAATACTTCCGAGAAGATATTTAGAAAATCACGAACCACTAATATCTTATAAGTTCAAGAACAATCTTGCTTTCCAGGGCAAGACGATATGATCAACAGAGCAAGAGATTGACACAATCCTAACTCATTGATCGAAGAGTGCACCAGGAAATATGGACTAGTAGCACGATCGATCTTAGAATGACCATTCAATAACCAACACGCTAAGAATGAGATTGTTGTCCATTAACTACCAAGCAACATGGTTGCTAGGAGTATTGATTTCACACATCACGATTCATCTGTCGGCATTCCGGTTACAACATCACGGGGACCGAGGAATGAACAACGAGGGCAAGAAGTATCATTGCGTCAAGAATTCATAAGAGATGGTGCAATTCCCATGACATTCTTGACATAAGATGGTAATACTCCAGGGTAGAACAGAACAAAATCTGGATGGCATTCTGATCTGCGGAATACAACTGCTTTGACCCAATCCTAGAAATGGATAAGGTACTGGAGTTTGTTTCTCCTAGTCATTCCGGAATAGAATGGCTTGACAGACCACAAGAATAATAGGCATCGATAACATGAATGCACAACTACTCTTGACCAACAATTGATAGACTAAGGGAGGAATACAATTAGGGATGAACAACTCAAAGGAACATATAACTTTCTGAGTTGTGGACGCATGGGTTAGCATGCCGAACAAGTTCAACATATTTGTTCCGGATAAGCCATGCAGAAAGGTAGAACTGGCAGATTCACAATGTAGAATGGAGAGCTCATTAAGAGCACTGTGGTTGTGATCTTTTGGTTCAAAGAACTTCTGCCAAGAATGGTTCATGGTATTTGGAAGAATGATATACCACAGACCTCGAGGACTATCGCAAAGGTTGCTAATATCCTAAAGGAACTAACAACACTATCAACATGAAGTAAGTAGGGTGAATCTCGGGTTCAGGAACCCAGAAATAGAATGCCTACTACTAAATGGCATCACGAGATGCTTTTGAGAATGATGGCTAGAATTATCACACTGGGGATATAAAGCATTGCTAGATTACTGGGTGGTTCTCTAGGATGCCTAGGGAAATAATACTAGCTCCAACATATATGTCAAGGCAATGGAGTACCTCAACTCGACGATTAGTGTGGTTAATCTGGCCCAAAGGAACATCGAGAACGGGAAGAAGGGATTTGCAAATGCATCAGACTATTTAGAAACCTGGGATGACCCGGACAGCATAACGGCTGTAAATGCTCAAGATATTTGTGACATCCTGCAGAATGATAGCATAGCCACTCCACATCAAAATATCGAGGTTCTGAGATCAACTGTTAACACACGGAAGTACTAGAAACTGAACTGGGACTCGAATCCATCATACCTATAAGTCTCTAGCATAGTAACTCGTCATCCTGATAGATAGATGAGAAGGCCTAGTTTCTTAACCTCGTAGAAAAGACGAGGGTGACTCAGATCAGAAGGACATAAGGTAAAGGAGTAAAAAGAGCCTTACGTTCCCTTCCACAATCAATTCCCTTATATAACTAAAGCATTTCTAGACTCACCTTCGACAAGTTTGGCTTGGTAATCCTACAGGCAGTCAGGCTATGATACCAAAGTTGTCAGGACCCCGATCCTAAGCCACATCGATCTGCATGTAACACATCATATCACTTTGTGGCCTCACGCACGGTATTCCCACGGGTTCCAGCTTACCTGGCCTTGGACCGTTTGCTCCTTTTGGCTCACGTATATGATAGTGTCGCTAGCATCCATATGACAGAGAAACCGGGCCGACATGACTAGTTGTGAACCCAAAGTGGCACTAGCTTACAGGGAAAGGCATACATGACCTGGAAACGAATGTGTCAGTCATCAGCGAGTGAATTCGGGCTGTAGCAACTAGGCTAGCAGGACTCCGGGAATCCGGGATGTAGCAGGCTAACAGGACTCAGAAAGACACCGCGTGACATTTCCCCGAAGGGACAGACACAGGATCGAAGAAGGACACATGCCGGCCAGTCTACGTGTTCCGGAGCAGTAGCAACTGGGCTAACAAGACTCCGGTAAACCGGGCTGTAGCAGACTACCATGGCTCAGTGGAAGCACTAGACTACATTTCCCCATAAGAGAGGCTACCAAGGATAGATAACTAGGTTGTCGGATCCCACACATACCAAGCATTTCAATCATACACACAATATGCTCGATATGTGTAAATACAACATGGCATCACAACAAAACACTACGACTCAAAAGTATTTATTCATAAGACTCCGAAGAGTTAGATATTACAAACATGGGTCTCATCACCCAGCATTCAAGTCATACAAGCAATAGCACATGCGGAAGCTTATCTTGTCTGAGTACATACAACTACAAATGAAAAAGGCTGAGAAGCCTGACTAACTACAAGACCCTGCCAAGGGCACAAGATCGTAGCTGAGGTAACAAGCTAAACGTCGAAGTCCACGCGGAACTACTAGTGAGACCGAGGTCTCTCTGCAAAACATAAATTTAGCAAACGTGAGTACAAATGTACTAGCAAGACTTACATCGGAACTATCTACATATGCATCAGTATCAACAAAGGGGTGGTGGAGTTTGACTGCAGCAAGCTAGCTTTGACTCAGTGGCTATCCTATACTACGACTGCAAGTTACTCTTTTGGGGTGGTGCACACGAGTCCACATATTCACCATATCAATACACCACTATGGATCCAGTCCCGTCTTCCTACGAGAACGCCATCCATAGCACTCACGCTTATCTTGCGCATTTTAGAGTATCCACTTTCACTTGTCTATGAACTGTACAGGCAACCCAGAAGTCCTTTACTGCGGACACGGCTATTCGAATAGAGTATTGTAACCTTGCAGGGGTGTACTTCTTCACACACGCTCTCGCCACTTACCACCATGTACACGTCGTGTATCTCGGCAACCTTCAAGCGGAAGCCTGGCGAGGGAGTCGGCCACGACCTGACTAACCACACAAGTCTCTAGTCTAGGTTTATCGCCTATTCGGGTTCCATCCGCAAGGAGATCCGGCCGGGGTGTCGCTCACGGCCCCAAACAATGTGAGCAGGGTTCCCAAGCCCACCATCCGGGTGCCACTTGGTACACCGTGCCACTACACCTAGTCTGTCCCAAGCCCACCTGTACCGGGTGCCACTTGGTAGACTACTAGCACTACCTACAAACACCAGAAACTAGTTGCAACTCCTGGACAGAGATCAAGTTGATTAATAAGTCGAGAGGGGCCGAGTTACCGGAACCCAATGTGTGGTAGCAGTTGTTCATGGATCACAAACATAGAACTCAGTTCTTGAGGACGGTTTCAATAAGACAACCCACCATGTACTCCTACATGGCCTCTCACCGCTACCTCTCCCAAATCGTGTTCACACACTTAGCTCTCAACAGTAGGACATGTTCACACACCTCCAATTCATCCCCGATGAATCAGACCTGACTCAACTCTAAGCAGTAGCAGGCATGACAAACAAGCATGAATGAGTAGGCGCATAAGGGCTCAAACAACACCTACTCATGCTAGTGGTTTCATCTATTTACTGTGGCAATGACAGGTCATGCAGAGGAAAGGTGTTCAACTACCACAGCATGTAACAGTGGAATCGTTGTTGTCCTAATGCAATAACAGAGAGCGGGAGCGAGAGAATGGGATTGTATCGGAATGAACAAGGGGTTTTTTTTTCTTGCCTGGCACTTCTGAAGATAGTGTTGTGTCTTCATCAGTGTCATCG
Organism: Aegilops tauschii subsp. strangulata; assembly: GCF_002575655.3. Taxonomy (NCBI): domain Eukaryota; kingdom Viridiplantae; phylum Streptophyta; class Magnoliopsida; order Poales; family Poaceae; genus Aegilops; species Aegilops tauschii. The sequence goes on along the minus strand of NC_053037.3, from coordinate 204,164,772 downwards.
ATCACATCGTCAGAACATACGTCTACCGAGGGGGAACAACCACCGGCAAACACAAAAAGGAACAACATTCACTACAATGCACAATCAAATGAATGGCATGTCATGTTAAGGAATTGAATTGACCTAATGCAGTACTAAGCCAAGTTAATTGAAGTGGAATTCAAACAAGGTTAAACTCCAACTCCAAATGCTAGTTCATAAATTGTCCTAATCATGATTTATCTTATTCAGTGATTTTAACTTGTTCAAACATGCATGAAAGTGCCATAAACAGGATCTTCATATTTTTCTGATAATTTTTCATATATATTTTATTTCATTCCGAGTTACGGTTGATTTTCTATGAATTTTTGAAGTTTTAAACATTTTCTGGAATTTTTAGATTTGTTTCTAAATAAGAAAATACCAGGAAATTTTGTTTATGACGTCAGCACCGCGTCAGGCTTGCGTCGGCAAGTCAACACAGTCAAAACAGACAAGTGAGTCCTGCATGTCATAGACACACTGGTTAACAGGGGGTTAATTAAACATAGACTATTTTAACCCGGGGTTTAATTAGGGTGTGGGGCCGAAATGTCAGTCGCACTGGGGAGGGTTAATTAGCAGCTTAAACAGGGATTAGCCGGCGGCTAATCGCCGGCGTAAGCGGGGCACGTCGGAGTTTCCCGTCCGGCCAACTCCGGCGACGAGGGTCGTGCGGCCGGGCTTGTTGGAACTTGCGCAACGAGGCGCGTAGGTTGGTGGCCTCGGGCAGTCAGGGTGGCCAGGTGTGTCGCCGGCGTCGAGGTTTAGCGGCGGCGGAACTCGGCCTCGAGCGGGTGCGGGGTTTCAGCGAGAGCTGGAGCAAACGGCGTGGCGCGTTCACTTCCCGGGGACGCGGTGAGCATGTTGGTGGTGCTGGGGCGAGCGGGAGAGCGCAGGAGCATGGAGCTCGTCGGCCATGGTGGCGGCCGGAGCTCGGAGCTTGCGGATGAGGGTGCTACGGCACGGGAACGAGCAAAACAAAGGGGGAGAACGGGCAGGAGCTCACGGTGAAGTCGATGGCGTTGTCGGTGAGGTCGGGGAAGCACCGAAGAGAGCGGAGCGGCGATGGGGATCTCTGGCGTCCAGGGTTGAAGAAGACGACGGGGAGAGCACTCGGGGGCGTCCGGCGGCACGTGGGTTGTCGGGGAGGCATAGGAGACGGTGGCAGATCTCTGGAACACGGTGGCGATGATAGGCAACGGCAGCGGCCGCGGCGGCAGTGAGCGGCGGCGACGGCGGCGCTCAGCGCGTGTGAGGGAGAGAGGCAGAGGAGGGGAAAGGGCATGGGGAGAGTGTTCAGCGGGTGTGCGTGGCGACGTTACAGGAGGCCAGGGGAAGCAGGCAACCAGGAGGTGACGCGGCGCGTACGCGCGGGCGGCGGCCACACGCCCTCGTGCCCTCTGGCGCGAGGTTGAGGACGACTAGCAGAGCCAGGTAGGCTGGGCCGGCTGGAGGAGTTGGGCCGGGTAAGTGGGCTGCTAGGTAAACTCCCTCTCTCTCTCACTCTCTCTCTCTCTCTGTTTTTCCCTTTCTGTTTTTGTTTTCTATTTATTTCTTTCTGTTTTGATTTAGTTCACAAACCAAATCATTTTTAATAAATCCTGAAAATATTTGTGGGCAGTAACTGAATTGTTTCAGAGGACCTCAGTATGTTTCAGAATATTTGGAGCTACCAAATATTTTATAGGAATTAATAGCTCCAATTCAAATACAATATGAGTTAAATCAAAAATCCATAAATGACCTAGAAAAGTGTGCACCATTTTTGGTAGAGGTTCTAGACCAATTCAAAAATCATGAACTTTTCTGAAGGGCATTTTGGGTTCATTGCTAATATTTTTATTTTGATCCTAGTTGCATTTCATTTGGTGCTAGGGTTTAAACATCCCCATTTCAAGTTTAAGCAAAATTTAAACATGATGCAACAACCAAGACTAGTCCACATGCAAAGCTAAAGCTAGGGCTGTAACAAGTATGCTCCAAAGCCCTCAACCACTTTCTCATGTCCATATATGTCCCAAACCAAATGTCAAACTCGGCCCCACCGATTTGATCTATCCGGCGCCACCGAGTTCATTTGACATAGCCACTGCCAGAAACCCTAATGAGTTCGGTCTCACCGATAGGGATCTCGGTCTCACCGAGATGGGATTGCAAACTCTCTGTTTCTGTGACGCCCGGATACTTAAGCTACAGTGAACCTCTGCTAATGATGCCATGTCACCTCGATCATTGTTGCTAATATTGAGTTAGTTTGAAACCGATTCGAATTCAAATTAATAATCAGGAAAACAACAAAAGTTTTCAAACAATGAAACTAAAATGTTCGGGTCATGCCAGATAATGCATAGGTGATTATGGTGGTGAAACCAAACTTTTATGGAATGCTTAACTGCACTAAAATGATTTAAGTAGTAGCAAACATAATTATAAATGCCTTTATGTAAGTGCATCTAGTGCCCCTTAGTGATTTTGGTGTATTGAAGACTTATAGGTTAAGGGACTAATGTGTTTATAAGTGTACACAGGTCTATAAGTCTATGAGGAGTTTGATATTTACAGTGAAAGTCGACCCCTAAAAATGAAGTTCTTCGACTGAAACTTTGGATTTCTGAAGACTTTGAAAGTGAAGAAATTGGTGTGACCTTGAAGACTTGGTATTCATTTGAGGAACATGAAGCGTGAAGACTTTTGTTTTCGTAGTTTCATTTTCTCTTTCTTGAGTCATCAGAAACACCGTACTGTTAAAGGGGGTCGAGGAAATACTAAGGAAAAATTTCCATGTGATGCTCAACTCAAAATCCTACACCTACCAATCCCTTCAAGTGAAGCCATTGGAAATCTCATATAGTTCAGTCATATTCTTCAATGACAGAGACGAAGTTCTTCTGGTCTCTGAGGAATTTGTTCTGACTGAGGAGTTAGGAATTCGCCAGTGCGGATTGCCTACACAGTGAGGAACATGATAGCCCTGAGAAATTTGATACTCAAATTTCCAACCGTTGCTGTGCTATGCGCCAGCTGTCCCAAAATATCTACCCACCTAACGGTCATATCATTGAAGGGCATTTATGTCTTATCATGTCGGGCTGCTCCATAGGCTATAAATAGCCGCCCCCCTACAACCACTAGCTGGTTGGCTGCTCCGAGAGAAACTGACACTTGTCATTTGAGAGCATCCCATCCTCCGAAGACTTTGAGCGAAAATCATCAAGTGAGGAAAGCCCAAACCCAAACACCTACAAACCCAAAGTGATTGAGCATCACTGAACAGATTGATCCTGCGTGGATCCGACACTTGTTACCTTTGAAGACTGTGCTTCTTCCAGACGGTTAGGCGTCATGGTCTAGAGCATCCTAGAGGAATTGTGGATCGCCGAGTGACCGAGTTTGTGATGGTTTGGAAGTCACCTTAAGACTTACCATGAGTGATTGGGCGAGGTCTGTGTGACCTTAGCTCAAGGAGAATACGGTGAGGACTGTGTGTCCGGGACTGTGTGTCCTCAGGTTTAAATACCTAGCCGCTCCAACCAGACGTACAACTGAGACAGCAGTTGGAACTGGTCTACCAAATCATTGTCTTCACCAAGCCTACTGGTTCTATTTCCTCAACTCTTTCATTTCCTCATTACTGTGTTGTGCACTTGTTCATATCTTTGTTTGAAGATTTTGACTGAAGACTTTCTCAATTTCCTCAGTTCAATTTCTTCAGTCTGTTTGTCTTCATCCTGTGTTATCCTGTGTTTACGCTTTCTGTACTCTGTGCTTGTCTTCATTTCATCATGATGACTATGCTTGTGTTCTGCTATGCATACTTTTGAGTACTTATTCCGCTGCAAGTAGTTCTTTGCTAAGGAATTTCCTCACCCACAAATTCCTCAGTGAAGAATTCATAAAAATCGCCTATTCACCCCCCTCTAGTCGATATAACGCACTTTCAATTGGTATCAGAGCAAGGTGCTCCCTTGTTCTGTGTGATTTTGGTTTAACCGCCTGGAGTTTTAGTTATGTCGACTGCAGGTATGATCAAGGTCTCTGCTGGGTGTCCTACCTTCGATGGGATGGACTACCCCTACTGGAAGAATAAGATGTGAATGCATCTTGAGGCAATTGATAACGATCTCTGGTATGTTGTGGAAAATGGTGTTCCCTCTGTCTCACCCTCACTGAACGCTACCGATGTGAAGAGATTCAAGCAACTCGATTCTCAAGCGAAGAATATCATATGTGGCCATCTGAGCAAAGGACAGTATGGAAGAGTGAGTGCTTTGGAAACTGCTAAGCTTATCTGGGATAGGCTGTCCAAAGTCAATGAAGGAGTCTCAACAGAGCGTGACTCTCGAGTTGATGTTCTTCGCAATCTCTTCAACCGCTTCAAAATACTCGACAATGAAAATGTTCAACAAACCTTCGATCGCCTCACTGACATCTGAAATGAGCTTCAAGCGCTCGGTGCCACTGACATCACCGACCATGAGGTGGTGAAGAAACTGCTGAGATTGCTTGATTCCTCATTTGATACTCTGGCATTGATGATACAAGAGCATGCTGATTACAAGTCACTTGATCCCGCTGATATCCTTGAGAGGCTAAATACTCATGAGTTCCAGCTTGCTGAAAAGAGAGATCTCTTTGGTTCGAGCAATGGCAGATCACGTGCACTGAAGGCCAAGGCAGTTTCTGAGTCTGAAGATGAAGACTCTGATAGCAGTCTTGGTGATCCTGAAGAACTGAGCCATGATCTAGCACTGCCCGTGAAGAAATTCTAGAAGTTCTGAAGACGTGGTCGCTTTGGAAGACCCTTAAGGAGCAATGATTCCTCATCCAGTGACTACAAGAAGAGGCTTTGTCACAAATGCAAGAAACCAGGACCCTACATACAAGATTGTCCTCAGTGGGAAAAGGAATCAAATAAGAAGAAATACGAGGATTATAGTTCTGATGATGTGAAGAAAAAGAAGAAATCCTCAAAATCTTCATCATCAAAATCCTCAAAGTATTCATCTCACAAGAAGAGCAGCTCCAAGAAGGCTCGGGCATTCATTGGCAAGGAAATGGACTCTGATGCTGAATCTGAAGAAAATGAGGAAGAGGAGGCATCTGAGGATTCCGAATCCGGTGTGGCGAGCCTAGCCCTCGCTACTGCATTCGTCAGCAAGTCTATCTTCAACACTGAAGAAAATGATCTCACCAACAAGGCTGATGAAGGCAATGATGACTACACTCCCACCTATTGCTTCATGGCAAAGGGTGCCAAGGTACTCAAATATACCTCCTCTGAATCAAGTGAGAATGAATCTGATGAAAACCTTAAGCCCATCTATTCTAAACTTGCTAAGATTGTTGTGAAACAACAAGGGGCTTTTGAAAAGGTTCAAAACATGCTAGACAACAGTGATGATATGTTGGGTGAAGAAATGGATCGCACTAAAACCTTGACTGAAAATCATCAGAGACTTCAGACTAGATTTGACAACCTTCAAGGTCATCATAACACTCTCTTGTCTGATCATGAGAAGCTTTCTTATGAATTTCTTCAAAGAAAGCAAGATCTTGAGAAGCTAAGAGTGAGTTATGAAGATCTTCAGAAGGAGCGTGATTCATTACTTGCTCAACAAATCAGCGCTACTCAGGAAGAATTTGTTCCTCCATGTTTGAAGTGCATTGAACGTGAATCTGCTAATTCTTCACCTGAATGTTCAAATGCTTCTAATGCTACAAATTCTTCAACTGTCTCTGCTATCACTAATTCCTCATCTGAGGACATTGCTAGTATCACTGACGATGCAGGGCTGAAGGAATTGTACATGACAGGCATGTACAAAAGCCTCAAAGGGCATCAGACTCTTTGTGATGTGCTTAAAAAGCAGATCCTCAACAAGAACCCTAGGAAAGAAGGTATTGCCTTTGAGAGGAAACTCAATGCTGATGGTACATATTGGAAGCCTGGGCAGTACCCCAAAACCTCATGGGTTGCTGCAAAGGGACCTCCAGTTGATCCATCTAATTTATCTGGCTTTACATATGAATCTTCTCATTCTTCTGATGAGTCATTTGACTCCAACTATAAACTGTTCAAAAATCAGGATGGTGAAGTATTTGCTAGATATGTTGGCACTAACTGCAGGAACGGTTCTCCTATGAAGAAAATCTGGGTTCCCAAAAGGTGCCTTGAAAGTCTTCAGGTGAATGTCCTCATGACACCACCTGTGAAGAATAGGAACCCCAGATCAAATTCATCATATGGACCAAATTCTTCATATTGATCAAATTCCTCACATGGATCATATTCCTCAAAAGGATCAAAGTCCTCATATCAACATCATCGTGCTAACAACTCTGTTTCGCAGGGAAGAGCTAAGGGCTATAAATATGAGCATTATTCTTCTAATCATTATGTTCATAACTCCTCGAAGAATTTCTCTGCTTATTCATATGCTTACCCTAACTTCTCTTATGCGAAACGAAATGGATTGGCTTCTATGCCACCTTTTTCGTATGGAGCTCGCAGAGTGATGAATTCTTTGCCACCCCTTCAGATGTGGGTGGTGAAGAAAAAGAACTAATCTTTTTTGCAGGGTCAGGTCTCCAGACATACTTCAACGTCTGAAGAATTTGATGGAGACCTAAAAAGTACCTGAAAGGACACAGGCTAATCATGAAGAAATGAACTTTCATTTCTCACATCCTCATACTGCTTATATGTTCTATTGCTTGATGAAATTGGTCTGATGAATTGTGATGTCATATTCTTCACTGATGAAGTATATGAGGTCGTAAGCTGCACTAATTCATCTGCAGGATGATCAACCCAAAGCCACTGAGTGGGTCCTCGATAGTGGATGTACAAATCACATGACTGGTGACAAGAATCTACTGATGGATGCTCCCTTATCACCATCGCATATGAAGCATATCATCTTCTCTGACAAAGGCAAAAGTCAGGTATTGGGTCTAGGTAAGGTTGCGATCACAAAGGATGGACACATGGACAAAGTCATGCTTGTCGAGTCCTTAGGATACAACCTCATGTCTGTCTCAATGCTTTGTGATCTTGATATGGTTGTTGTCTTTGGCAAACATCGTTGTCTTGTGGTTATGGAAGTTGACAATTCCAAAGTCTTCGAAGGCTTTAGGAGAGGAGATTTGTATATTGTTCATTTCTCTATAGGACCGCAACCAGCCGTGTGCCTACATGCAAAAGCTTCAGAAGGGTGGCTATGGCATCGACGACTTGGTCATGCAGGCATGAGGAATTTGCACACGCTTGCGAAGAAGAAGCATGTCATTGGCATTGAGAATGTCAAATTCCTCAAGGATCACTTGTGCCGAGCCTGTGAAGCTGGAAAGATGACCAAGGCTAAGCATCCAGCGAAGACTATCATGACCACTACTCGACCATTCGAATTACTTCACATGGACCTCTTTGGTCCTAATCATTACTCAGATGTCACAAATGATGCATCTCTCTATGGCTTTGTTATTGTTGATGATTACACTCGATATACATGGGTACACATTGTTACTTACAAACATGAAGTGCAGGAAGTCTTCAAACGATTTTTCTCGAGGGCTTGAACCAACTTTGGTATGAAGATCAAGCACATCAGAAGTGACAATGGAACTGAGTTCAGGGATTCTAGTCTTGATGACTATCTTGATGAACTTGGTATTACTCATGAGTTATCTGCTCCTTACACTCCTTAGCAGAATGGCGTCGTGGAGCGCAAGAACAGAACTCTTGTTGAGATGGCTCGCACTATGCTTGATGAGTACAAGACGCCTCGTCACTTCTGGATTGAGGCAATTTATACTGCATGCCACATCATCAACAGGGTATATCTTCACAAATTCTTCAAGAAGACTGCCTATGAACTCCTCACTGACAAGAAACCCAATGTGAGTTATCTCAAAGTCTTCGGTGCTAAATGTTGGGTTAGAGATCCTCATCACAATGCTAAATTTGTAGCGAAAGCACATGAAGGTTTTATGCTTGGTTACGGAAAGGACTCGCACACCTACAGAGTCTTCACAACGTTCTTCACAAGGTTGTTGAAACTGTAGATGTGCGGTTCGATGAAACTAATGGCTCGCAAAGAGAGCACCTACCCTCTGTGATAGATGAACCAGCACCTGAGGAAACTATCAAGTTCAAGGCTACTGAGGATGTCATTCCTACTGAAGAATCTGCTGAAGAATTCATTCCAGAACGTGAAGAACGTCGAGCTAATGCACCTGAAGAAAATGCTGAAGAAAATGGTGCTGAAGAAAATGCTGATCAAATTCCTCCACGACAACCTACTCATCCTCGCGTTGCAAAAGAAGTGCAAGTTGAAAAGATCATCGATGACATTAAAGCACCAGGTCCTCTCACACGCTCAAAAGCTTCACATTTATCTAAATTTTGTGGGCACTATGCTTTTGTCTCTATCTTAGAGCCCACTAAGGTAGATGAAGCATTTATGGAGCCTGAGTGGATTCAGGACATGCAAGAAGAATTACATCAGTTCAAGCTCAACAACGTCTGGGAACTGGTCAATCGTCCAGATCCTCACAAACACAATATCATTGGCACAAAGTGGATCTAATGCAACAAGCAAGATGAAAATGGCCTTGTGGTGAGGAATAAGGCACGGCTTGTAGCTCAAGGCTACACACATGTTGAAAGAATTGATTTCGATGAAACTTTTGCACCTGTTGCTAGACTTGAAGCTATTCGCATATTACTTGCTTATGCTAACCATCATGATATCACTTTATATCAAATGGATGTGAAAAGTGCATTCCTCAATGGTAAGCTTGAGAGCATCCCATCCTCCGAAGACTTTGAGCGAAAATCATCAAGTGAGGAAAACCCAAATCCAAACACCTACAAACCCAAAGTGATTGAGCATCACTGAAGAGATTGATCGTGCGTGGATCCGACGCTTGTTACCTTTGAAGATTGTGCTTCTTCCAGACGGTTAGGCGTCATGGTCTAGAGCATCCAAGAGGAATTGTGGATCGCCGAGTGACCGGGTTTGTGAAGGTTTGGAAGTCACCTGAAGACTTACCACGAGTGACTGGGCGAGGTCTGTGTGACCTTAGCTCAAGGAGAATACGGTAAGGACTGTGTGTCCTCAGGTTTAAATACCTAGCCGCTCCAACCAGACGTACAACTGAGACAGCAGTTGGAACTGGTCTACCAAATCATTGTCTTCACCAAGCCTACTGGTTCTATTTCCTCAACTCTTTCATTTCCTCATTACTGTGTTGTGCACTTGTTCATATCTGTGTTTGAAGACTTTGACTAAAGACTTTCTCAATTTCCTCAGTTCAATTTCTTTAGTCTGTTTGTCTTCATCCTGTGTTATCCTGTGTTTACGCTTTCTGTACTCTGTGCTTGTCTTCATTTCATCATGATGACTATGCTTGTGTTCTGCTATGCATACTTTTGAGTACTTATTCCGCTGCAAGTAGTTCTTCGCTAAGGAATTTCCTCACCCACAAATTCCTCAGTGAAGAATTCATAAAAATCGCCTATTCACCCCCCTCTAGCCGATATAATGCACTTTCACTTTACTAATTAATAAAATATCAAACCAAATTATTTGGGGACTAGAGTTTTTTGTCACAGGGGAGTAAATTGAAATACTAAATTAGATGTCAAGTATATATTTTACAAAAAACTAAAACAATAGGAAACAACGAGAAAACAAAAAAATAAAATAAATAAAAAGGAAAAGATAAAATGAAAAACAAAAGACCTAATCTACTAGGCACTTGGCCCATCTAGCAAATTGACCAGGCCCAGCCCAACTCACCTTCCTCCTTCAACCTCCTATTCACAATAGGCACCGTGGACGCCGCACGTGCGTCCAGGTCTCGGATCGCCACGCGCCATCCATCCGTCGCCCCCCTGCTCGGTTAAGTCGCCTCCTCACTCCTTTGGCAGACCCTAGCGCCCTCACTTCCCATCCTCTCGTCCCTCGTCCTCACTCACGCTCCCGCCGCCGCCGTCACCATGGGATGCCTTCCCGTGCGGTCCCCGACCACCCTGCGCCCTAGGACCATGCCATCCACTCCGACGTGCTCTGATGCTTCGCCCATGCCAAGGAACTCGAGCCGGAGCCCCCTGCCTCGCCGGATCCACGACGTCTTCAACCTTGCACCCGTCGGCGACCTTCGTCGGATTCATCGTCATCGAGCCTCCCCCGAGCCCACCTTGCTCATCTACAGGCTCACTGTGAGCCCCTCTTCGTTTCCCCTTTGCTTCCCGCTCGGATTCATGCCGTATGACCGCATTCGTAAGCATAGAACTCCACCGTCCGCCATGGCCGACGGGGGTGGAGCACCCCGTGCTCCTCTGCATGAACTAGTGTTCCCGATGTGCTCTTGGCACTGCCAGGAGGCCGACGAGCCCATCCGCTCGCCTTGCCGCGCCCCCTAGCCCCAGATCCACCCTTGCCGTCACTCCGGCCGCCGCCTCGCTCATCCCTTGCACCTCGCCGCACGCATCCGCGCACGCCCCGACCGCCCCCTACTTCTGCCGCTACGTGCCACTACTACTCGAGTACTGCTGCTACCACTAGGTGTCGCTGTTGTTGCTGCTTCTGCTACGGCTGATACTTGCGGCCGCACCCTACCTCCGCTCGACCGCGTCGCAGGCTCGCCCGCTGCTCGCCCTCGTCGCCCCTCCTGCTGCTGCTGTTGAACCTCTGCCACGCCCCCGTAGCACCCGTCACCCCCGCGCTCGCAGCCGCCCGCTGCCATAGCCACGCCCTCAACCGCCCGCGCCTCCTTCGGCCTTCGCTCCATTCGCCCGTACCCACCGCCGCCTCCAACTGTTGCCTCGCGCCGATGCTCGTCCTCGCAGCCCCGCAACCTGCCGCGCGCCCTGGCCCCTACCCACGCCGCCGTCCGCCCCCGCACGCGCTTGCTGCGAGCGCTTCCCCGTGCATGCGTGTAGGCCCGGCCATGGCCTCTGCCTGGCTGTGCAGCTGCGTGTGGGCCGACCCTATGTAATTATGGAGGGCCTAATCGGGATTAATCCACTAAACCCCCCTAATCAGTGCATAACATGTGGGCCTTCACTGTTAATTAAACTAGCTAATAAAACTCTGTTAGATATCAGCCAATGACAGATGGACCCCCTGTCCAGTTTGACCAAGTCAAACTGCTGACTGGACTAGCCTAGTCATTGAAAGGTGGGTCCCACTGGACCCCTTTGACTAGTCAAACTGACCAGTCAACTGCTGACTGGGCCAGTGACCTGGCCCCACGGTCAGCCTCTGGTGCATTGCCGGGTGCACTGCACCCGGTGCACCTAGCATTTTTCATGTATATTTCCGAATTAAGTGTGGGGACCCCGACTCGTAAGTCGTGATCACCGAATGCACGTGTACAGTGATCCCAGAGATCAATGCTCACTGAACACACAGAAGCTGACTAACAAGAGTCTTGAATCCATACATACTGCCTTACACAAATTATGACCGTTATGGTCAAGTCTTACATAGATAAGGCCGCAAGGGCTGAATACCAAATAAACTTAAGTAGCGGAAATCTTCGTTGTTAGGTAGAACCCATGCCATCTGCCTTAACCCTACAGGCACTCTGACTGGGAAACGTCCTAGTTCGCATGTTCGTCTCCGAAGAATTCTTCTTCGAACTCCTGCTCTTCCATGCCTGGCCAATTAAATAACCAGTGGCAAGCCAATGAGTACTTTGAATGTACTCTCAAGGAACCCATGTTTTGGATCAAAGTAACAATGCAAAGTATATCAACAAGTAGGCAACCTAGCATCAAGCTAGTTGGGATGACTTATCATCTTGTAAAATTATGCATCAATGGACTCTAGCAACCTTGAGAACAGGTTACAGATATCAACATAATAGAGTTTGGATGAATGCTAGCCCATTTCACACGTCAAGTCAACTGCATTAACTCAAATGGTTCTCAATCTCACACACATGTACCAAGTTCGTAAAATTTCTGGACATAGTTTAAGTAGCACCACCCAACTGTCCATGACAGTGGACATAGCTATTTGAATAGTTTGACACTCTGCAGAGGTTGCGCTATTTACCCACAAGAACTAGGAAGCTTTCATGTCATCCACGATCCCGTAGTGCCTCAAGTACTCGGGAGAAGCACCTGATCATTATCTTTCCCTAGACGACACTAACATAGGGTCCACTTGTTGGTACACGACCCTCGTGTATAAACAAAAGATCGTGGGACTCTGCCCTTTCACATTAACACGCATACACGAAGGGACCAACGGTGTGTCCGGTGCCCTGTGAAAACAGTCATGGCCGCCTATCCGAGCACGACCCCGTCCCGAGAGTGACCTCATGTCACCCCCGTCACTAGTAATGTGGGCACCATGCTAGTATCGGCCTAAGTAATGAATAATGCCCCGTCCCATAAGGGGTAGAGTGGTTGCACATGTTTGGTTGGGACGGTATTCACACCTAAATCTAATCCATCATTTTACTCTTCACACAAAATCTTTCTCTGGTACACCACTTCGTCCTCAAGTGGTGACCTTAATTCAACATCACCCACGGGCATTAGGGGCACCCGTTGGGGTTTTCAAAGGATTGTAACCAAGAGATGGTCATGGCATAGATGCAACATCATGCATCAATATCAAGTATTTTCCATCGCATCTCTAGCACAAGGTAGAGCTACCAAGTACCAATGGGCATGCATCAATGCAACCGTTATATCAAGTCCATATTCAACAACGTCATCATGCATACGAAAAAAATATCGATGAACAAGAGGGGTGAATCATGGTCAAAGGGCTGCTTGCCTTGGTTGGCTTGGTCTTCAAAGTCTTCAAGTCCTTCTCCCTCTTGTTCTCCAACTACTTCATCAAACGCGGGATCTATTCATCACAACAAAAACAATGGGAAAATAAGGCAATAATAAAAATAGAAAAGTCAAGGTGCTCAGAAAAATGTCATCCTATTTTTGTTAAATACTAGGAGGAAAACTAAGAAGGGGAAAATCCTTAGTTTTGGATTTGGAGCTACAGGGACAGAGCAATGGGTTTTCAAACAAGGATTTAATTGCTCAAATTTTAATTTTAATTTCAATAGTACAGAAAAGTTGGTTGGGCATATATGAAGGTTACACCATTAAATAGGTGAGATTTTTACAAGAATTTAGGAACTGGAATTATTGCATCTAGATTAATATCCAATCCTGTGGAATTTTTGGAAAAGGGACAGAAAATAAAAAGAGAAAGGGCACTGTGCTTCTAGGCCAGATCAGCCGCAGCGCAGCAGGCCCAGAGGGGGAGGAGGCCCAGGCGAGCCAGCGCACGCGCGCCAGGTTTTCAAACCTGACGGGCGGGGCCCGGGCGTCAGCGAGAGAGAGAGGGGCGAGGGAGAGGTGAGGATGATAGGTGGGGCCCACCTGTCATCTTCAACCCTGCGACAAATGGGCCTGCGAGCTCACCGGCGACCCTACAGGGCACGGCAGGTCGAGCGGGTGGCACCGTTGGACTCAGGGGGATGTCGCCGTTCGGGTGGTGTTGGAGGTGGTCGCCAGAGAAGCCTGGTTTGCCGGCGACGAGGTCACACGGCGGAGGTGCTTCGGGCGTCGGTGGTTCCGTCCGTTCCCGGCTGCAAAAAGAGCGGGAAAGAGAGGGTAAAGGGTCAGTGGTGTCGCGTGGTTCTAGATCGAGAGAGAACGGGGGCAGAGAAGGCCTATACCACGCGAACGTCGACGAGCCGAGGCGGCGGAGCTCGAGCTCGATCTCGAGCTCAGGCGGCTCTGGAGACAAATGGGTGGTGCGGGAGGTTGACTAAGAGTGTGGGGGAGCGACACGGAGTGAGAGAGAGGCTCGGGGTCGCCTTATATAGGCTGGCCGAGGTCCACCATAGGCGCGGCCTACGGGCGTCCGCGGGATCGGCTCGGGTGGCCGTTAGAGAGGGAATGGAGGGCTCGGGGGTGTTCGTGGGAGTGGTCTAGGGTGCCAGGGAGAGAGAGGTGGAGCAGGACGAGCTGAGGGCGGGCCACAGGAGCGGCGCCAGCATTGGCCGAGCGGGGCGGCGCTCTGGCGCGAGCTGTAGGAGAGAGAGGAGGGCGCGGGAGCAAGTGGGCGTCCTGCTGGCATGGAGCGGACATCGAGGGGCATCGACTGGCGCGCGGGGGAGTGATACGTCTCCGTCGTATCTACTTTTCCAAACACTTTTGCCCTTGTTTTGGACTCCAACATGCATGATTTGAATTGAACTAACCCGGACTGACGTTGTTTTCAGCAGAATTGCCATGGTGTTATTTATGTGGAGAAACAAAAGTTCTCGGAATGACCTAAAACTTCACGGAGATTATTTTTGGAAATAATAAAAAATACTGGCGAAAGAATCAAGGCCAGGGGGCCACACCCTTTCCATGAGGGTGGGGGGCGCGCCCCCTGCCTCATGGCCCCCTGGAGCTCCACCGACCTCAACTCCAACTCCATATATTCGTGTTCGGGGAGAAACAAATCAGAGAGAAAGATTCATCGCATTTTACGATACGGAGCCGCCGCCAAGCCCTAAACTCCCTCGGGAGGACTGATCTGGAGTCCGTTCGGGGCTCCGGAGAGGGGAATCCGTCGCCATCGTCATCATCAACCATCCTCCATCACCAATTTCATGATGCTCACCGCTGTGCGTGAGTAATTCCATCATAGGCTTGCTGGACGGTGATGGGTTGGATTAGATTTATCATGTAATCGAGTTAGTTTTGTTAGTGTTTGATCCCTAGTATCCAGTATGTTTTGAGATTGATGTTGCTATGACTTTGCTATGCTTAATGCTTGTCACAAGGGCCCGAGTGCCATGATTTCAGATCTGAACCTATTATGTTTTCATGAATATATGTGAGTTCTTGATCCTATCTTGCAAGTCATTAGTCACCTACTATGTGTTATGATCCGGCAACCCCGAAGTGACAATAATCGGGACCACTCCCAGTGATGACCATAGTTTGAGGAGTTCATGTATTCACTATGTGTTAATGCTTCGGTCCGGTACTCTATTAAAAGGAGGCCTTAATATCCCTTAGTTTCCATTAGGACCCCGCTGCCACGGGAGGGTAGGACAAAACATGTCATGGAAGTTCTTTTCCATAAGCATGTATGACTATATTCGGAATACATGCCTACATTACATTGATGAATTGGAGCTAGTTCTGTGTCACCCTATGTTATGACTGTTACATGATGAACCGCATCCGGCATAATTCTCCATCACCGATCCAATGCCTATGAGCTTTTCACATATTGTTCTTCGCTTATTTAGTTTACCGTTGCCACTGTTACAATCACTACAAAACCCAAAAACATTACTTTTGCTACCGTACCGTTACTTCCATATTACTTTGCTACTAAATACTTTGCTGCAGATACTAAGTTATCCAGGTGTGGTTGAATTGACAACTCAACTGCTAATACTTGAGAATATTCTTTGGCTCCCCTTGTGTCGAATCAATAAATTTGGGTTGAATACTCTACCCTCGAAAACTGTTGCGATCCCCTATACTTGTGGGTTATTAGGGAGGCTCGAGGTGGTGGGGGGACACGGCGTCAACGGTCGGGTGCTCTGCCAGGCGCTCTAGAGCGCGACTTCGGCCGGCATCCGTGGTTTTCCCGCGTCCTCGCGCGTCCACTTGCGTCTGGCAGCTGAAGGGGGCGTGGCCAAAAGCTGGAGAGAGCCTTGGATGCTCTGGAAAGCTGAGGGGAGAGAAGGAGGCTGAGAGAGAGGGAGGAATCCACTGTCCAGAGAAGAAAAATGGGGTTCTCCCCCCTTCATCATTGCTTTATCGGGCAGAAAAGCATACAGGTGGTAGAGGGGGTTTAGGAGGGGCGGCGGTAAAATTTTGAGCACATGGAGATTAGTGGAAGGGGTCAGAATGGTGTTTTTGGAAATGTGGCAAAAGGTGTTTGTTGTTGGTTTGGGCAAGAAAATGAATTACACTTGCCATGAGACTTAACAGGATGAAATGGCATATAGAAATAGGGTGTTCCACCAAATTTGAGTTCATTTGGGTAAAGTTGCCAATGCAACTTTTGTAAACCCTAGAAATCAACATAAATGGATTTGCTTAGATCTAACTAAGCTATTTTCTTCTCCTTGATCCACCACTTGGTGCAGTGTCTTTATTTGTGTGTTTGAGTGTGCCCACAAAGTTTGACAGAAAAAGAAGAAAGTTGACAATTTAAAGTTGTTCAAAGTTGAATCTGGACACAGAGGATTTTGGGGCACTTATGTGATCCAAAACTATTTGGATTGAGTTGAAACTCTGCAAGGTAATCGTATTATGCATATGTGACTTGCTAGAATCTTCTTGGGATTTTTGGAGAATATTTCCTTTGTAAACATTTCAAAAGCGTGAAATATCCAGAAAGGGTTTTTGAGGGGTTTGACCAATATTTTGAACATGACCATGTGTTGAAACTCTTATATATGGACAATATATGTCCTGTGAGTTTTCCTGAATTTTCTCAAATATTGTTGAAATAGTTAAATAATTTTAACCTATTAAAAACCATTTCTGGCCTTAAGAAAAAGCCTTTAACTAAAATAGCAAAATATCTTTTAAAATTATATTTTTGTGGTTTATGGGAGTCTTATACCCAATAGGTTTCAAATATACTCTTTGAAATATTTTTCATACCCCAAATCAAGTGCTTGTAGTGCAAACCTCAATTCAGGGGTTTTTTGAAAACTAAATTTAGAAAATACCATTTGGCCAAATTATTTTTGTAAGAAAATACCATATAGCACTATACACATGGCATGATTATTGGGAAGAAGTTTGGGGGCAAGGAGATGAAGTATAGAAGGTGGAGGTGTGTTGACTTTAATGAGCACTTGAAAATCACAGAGAGAAAACCAACTCCAAAAATAAAAGCCAAATGATGCAAAAGTTTTTTGTTGGTCCAAAATTATTAATGCAAGTGACTTGTTACAAAACACTGGGTGTGACAGACCTACCCCCCTTACAAGAATCTCGTCCCCGAGATTCCTAAACTAGGCCTTAAAAGAGATCGGGAAACTCGGATCTAAGGTAGTCTTCACGTTCCCAGGTTGCTTCTGCTTCAGTATGGTTGCTCCACTGGACCTTGAAGTACTTGATGGTGCGGCTTCGCGTACTTTGTTCTGCTTAATCCAAAATGCAGATGAGCCTCTTGCGGTAGGTCAAATCAGGCTGTAGGTGGATGGCTTGGTGGTCGACGTCCTTGTAGAGATCAGGCTTGTCTGGAACTTGGAGACACTTCCGGAGTTGTGACACGTGGAACACGTTGTGCACGTCGGTTAGTTCAAGTGGCAGTTCCAACTGGTAAGCCACTTTTCCTCGTCGTGCGGTGATCTTAAAGGGGCCAATGAATCTTGGTGCGAGCTTTCCCTTGATGTGGAAACGCTTGGTTCCTTTAATAGGAGTTACTCACAGGTACACATGGTCTCCGACTTGGAAGTTCACTTTTCAGCGACGAGTGTCGGCATAGCTCTTCTGTCTTGACTTGGCGATCTTCAGTCGCTTTCTGACTAGCTGAACTTGCTCTTCCACTCCATGGAGAACATCTGGTCCAAAGACTAGCCCTTCTCTGGTTTCCGACCAATTGAGGGGTGTGCGACACTTGCGTCCGTACAACACCTCAAATGGTGCCATCTGGAGGCTTGACTGATAACTATTGTTGTAGGAGAACTCGGCAAAAGGGAGGCAATCTTCCCAGTTAGCTCCATATGCTAAGACATAGGCTCAGAGCATATCTTTGAGTATCTGATTTACTCGTTCCGTCTGACCTCCCGTCTGTGGGTGGAAGGCAGTGCTGAAGGACAACTTGGTTCCCATAGCCTCTTGGAACTTCTTCCAGAACCTTGAGGTAAACTGGGTTCCTCGATCTGACACAATCTCCTTAGGGACACCATGAAGGCTTACGATTAGGTTGATGTAAATAGTTGCCAGCTGGTTGCCATCATAGGTAGTTTTGACAGGAATGAAATGGGCTACCTTGGTCAAATGGTCGACTATGACCCAGATGGAGTCATGTCCCTTGTTTGACCTAGGGAGTACAGTGATGAAATCCATTCCGACTTTATCCCATTTCCACTCGGTAACCTTGAGTGGTTGGAGCAATCCAGCAGGTCATTGATATTCAGCCTTGACCCTTTGGCAAACATCACACTTAGCAACATAGGTGGCAATCTCTCTCTTCATCCCGTGCCACCAGAATATTTCCTTCAGGTCTTTATACATCTTGGTTCCTCTGGGATGGAGGGAATACAGGGTGTCATGAGCTTCTTGCAAGATCAAGTTCTTGAGCTCAGTCTTGTTGGGTACGCAAATGCGATTCCCAAACCACACAACTCCTTGCTTATCCTCAGAAAAACCTGGGGCTTTTCCTGCCTTGATCTTCCTCTTGATGCCTTCGATGCTCTCGTGTCCCCTCTGAGCTTCCATAACATCATCCATCAAGGTAGGCTTGACTTTGAGGTTGGCCAAGAATCCTGGTGCAACCAGTTCCAACCCGAAGCTTTCAAGTTCTTCATACAAGGCGGGTAGCCTTTCCTTCATCATAACGTTCAAGGAACAAGCCTTTCTGCTTAAGGCATCTCCTACCACATTAGCCTTTCCAGGGTGGTATTGAACACTGAGGTCATAATCCTTGATCAATTCTAGCCATCTTCTCTGCCTCATGTTCAGTTCCTTTTGAGTGAAAATATACTTCAGGCTTTTGTGATCCGTGTATATCTCACACCGCTTTCCTAGGAGGTAATGTCGCCAAGTCTTCAGGGCATGAACCACTGCTGCTAACTCAAGATCATGAGTAGCATAGTTCTCTTCATGAAGCCGTAGTTGCCTTGAAAGGTAAGCCACGACTCTGCCTTCTTGCATCAGAACACTTACAAGTCCAGTTCGCGATGCATCACAATATATCACAAATTCCTTGTGAATATCAGGTGTAGCCAGAACTGGGCAGTGGTCAATCTCTTCTTCAGCTCCTGGAAGCTCTCTTCGCACTTCGGCGTCCACTCAAACTTCTTGTCCTTCTTCAAGAGCTGGGTCATGGGTCGGGCAATGCTTGAGAATCCTTCAACGAACATGCGGTAATATCCCGCAAGTCCGAGGAAGCTTCTGACTTCCTTCACATTGCTCGGGGTTTGCCATTCAGTCACGGCTTTAATTTTGGTGGGATCCACTGACAATCCTTCGGCAGTCAATTTGTGACCCAAGAATCCAACTTCATGCAGCCAAAATTCACACTTGCTGAACTTGGCGTATAGTTGGTGCTCTCGAAGCTTGTCTAGGACCATTCTCAAGTGTTGCTCGTGCTCTTCTTCCGTCTTCGAGAAGACAAGAATGTCATCAATGAAGATGACAACAAACTTGTCCAATTATTCCATGAAGACCTTATTCATGAGATACATGAAGTAAGCTGGGGCATTGGTCAATCCAAAGGACATGACCGTGCACTCATACAGGCCATATCTGGTTACAAATGCCGTCTTCGGAATATCTTGGGGTCTGATTTTCAGCTGGTAGTACCCAGATCTGAGGTCGATCTTGGAGAACATCTTGGCCCCATTGAGTTGATCAAACAGATCTTGAATCTTGGGAAGTGGATACTTGTTCTTGATTGTAACTTCATTGAGGGAGCGATAGTCAACGCACAAGCAGATCGTACCGTCCTTCTTTGCCACAAACAGAACAGGTGATCCCCAAGGTGAGGCACTAGGACGGATGAATCCTTTCCTCAATTTCTCGGCTAGTTGCTTCTTTAATTCTGCTAACTCCTCCGTTCCCATTCTATAAGGCTTCTTATAGATGGGTCCTACTCCGAGCATGAGCTCGATAATGAACTCAATTTCACGGTCAGGAGGCATTCCCGGTAGCTCATCGGGAAAGACATCGGGGTACTTGCATACTACTGGCACTTGCTCCAATCCAACATCAGACAGACAATTGACTTGGGTGTCTCGAGCAGAGGAGGGGTTGGAAGCAAACTTAACTTCAACTCCTTGGTGATTGGTCACTGTGACAGTCCGGTTGGCACAATCTAACAAGCCTTGGTGCTTGATGAGCCAATCCATTCCTAAGATCACATCCAAGCCTTGTGATCTTAAGATGATAAGGTCTACTAGGAAATCTACCCCGTTAATGATGATTCCGACTCCTTTACAACCTATCTTGGTTCTCATCTCTGCTCCGGGGGTTTGTACCACCATGGGGTTATTCAGGGGTGTAGGGGTCATGCCACTTTTAAATGCAAACTTTTGGGTGACAAATGAATGTGTGGCTCCGGAATCAAACAAGATAGTTGCAGGTGCTGAATTGACAAGGAACGTACCCAGCACGACGTCTGGGTCTTCCTGAGCTTCTTCTGCAGTGACGTGATTCACACGTCCCTTGCCATTGTTGGGCGGGTTGCAGGAAGCTTGGTTCCTTGGTGGCAGCCCGCGGCCTTGTCCTGGGTTCTGCACATTGGGGCACGGAGCATCGGGCTTCCTGTTGGGGCACACCCTTGAGATGTGTCAGGACTGACCAGATCCAAAGCAAGTGACTTGGTTTGAGTTGTTGGTCTTGTTGCCACCACTGTTATTGGGGTTGTTGTAGTCTGGCCTGGGGTTGGCGTACTGCTGAGGCTGATAGTTCGTGCGAGGTGCAGGGGCTCTTGGCTGCTGATAGGTTGGCTTAACCGGGGCTGGCTGCCACGGGCGAGGCTTCTGGTTGCTGGAGCTACCCTTGCTGATCATCTTGCGCTTACGGGTGTCATCCAAAGCACGTCGCTTGTCTTCAAGCATGAGTGCCTTGTTCACCAGATCAGGAAAGGTTGGGCAGTCACACACAAAAAGGGAGTACTACAGAGTCTGGTTAAGGCCTTCCATGAAGCGCTCTCTTTTGGCAGCATCAGTGCTGACATCTTCAGGGGCATACCTTGACAGAACACTGAACTTCTGCATGTACTCCTTGACAGTGCTACCTACCTGCTTCAGGGCCCGGAACTCACGTTTCTTGATGGCCATAATTCCGGAAAGAATATGGGCCTTGCGGAATTCCGTCTTGAAGTCATTCCAAGTGATATT
This sequence comes from Aegilops tauschii subsp. strangulata, assembly GCF_002575655.3. Taxonomy (NCBI): domain Eukaryota; kingdom Viridiplantae; phylum Streptophyta; class Magnoliopsida; order Poales; family Poaceae; genus Aegilops; species Aegilops tauschii. Next base: position 204,143,679 of record NC_053037.3, on the reverse strand, counting down.
TTGCCCAGCATGCATGACCTTGAATCCATCCCACCAAGCTCTGGAAGTTCCCCCAAGACAGTGGGCGGCATATGCCACCCTCTCACGGTCTTCAGTGCGGCCGACTAGTTCCAACAGATCCTCAATGGTGCGGACCCAGTCGTCTGCATCCAGGGGTTCGGCAGTCTCGATGAAGGTGGGTGGTGCATGGTTCTTGAACTCTGCCAACATGGAATGTCCATTGCCGTTCCCCGCCTGCTGGCGGTTGTTGGTGACAGCTTGAGCAATCATCTGGAGGGCTGCAGTGTTGGCTTGGCGTTCCTGTCGGAAGGCTTGGAGAAGCTGAGCCATGTCCATGTTCGGGGGAGGTGGTGGCGGTGGAGTCTGTCCTCGGGCTTGGTCCTGGTTGGCTCCTGCTTCGACAGAACCTCCAGCTTCTTGTTGCTGGGTAGAGGTACCAGTACGAGTTACAACAGGCATCCTGTTGGAGCGGTCAAGGTCTCATGATTGGGATAAAATGAGGGAAAACAGTGTAGATGGGCGCCTAGTAAGGGGGTGGGTGTGCACAATTTCAAATTAAGCAAGGGCCAGAAGGGCCAAACTCATGCATTAAAACCAAATGGGTGATGTCATTTACAAGTTCCCAAAGGGAAAGTGCGACTTCCATCAAAAAAATTCGAAAGCAAACACATCGCAACATGGTTTCATTCGAACCATTACATGGACTCGACTTCGCATAAGGGGTACACGACCTATCCTACCTTAAGGGTTACGGACTGGCCTATCCTAGTCCTGAACGGTGTCTAAGTGGTGGAATGCTCGATCGCATATTTCAGCTCCTCTGGGTCTTCCTCCTCATCTTCATTCGTCTCAGTTTCTTCGTCACTTGAGGGAGTGGGGGAGTGGAGGAGCTAAACACGGCGCTGCTTCGCCGGTGGCACCGTGAAGAGGTTGCGATAGTCCTTCGCCATCATACGGCGTGGCTGAGATGATCCCTTGGCATGCGTAACCTGTGGGGGTCGCCCGCCTCGATAGGCAACAACGGGCTGTCCAGGGGGTGCACCATCCTTCTTGATCCTGTCCGCCTTTGTCTGAGCTAGGCGGAGGGGTCCCTTGGTCTCGTGGAGTTGCTTCCGAAGCTCCATCGACTCCGAGGCCAAGTGATGTGCCAGGCTGTAAGCACACAAGCTGAAGTAGGTCTGGAAACGGAGGGGAAGTCCTTCGTCCATGGGTGGAGCTGGTGCGCTGCTCTCGTCATCACCCTCCTTACGATAAGGCAGGTAACGAGTGGCTGGCTCACTTGCCATCTCTGGCAGAAGATTCTGAAGGCGAGTCAGCGCCTTGAGTGCAGTAGTCTCAACGGCGAGGAGCAGGGTTGCCATCTGGGGTCCTTCAAAGAACCAGCTCGTCGGAGAGTCGTTCGCCCTCACGACTACCTCCACGTGATACTCCTTCTTGGTGTTGTTGATCTAGTGCTCATGATAGGAGAAGGTGGGGGCTCGAGTGAACTAGCACCTCTTGAGGCTGTCCTCAAGAAGCACGAGAAATCCAGTGGTCAGGAAGTCCTCGGGTACGACAGCCATCTACAAAAGTGGAAGGGGAAGGGTCAATAGAGGAAATATGACCCATGTTTGGGATATTTTTAGAAAAAGTAGGTATATAGGTAATTTTGTAGATAGTCTCACTCTAACTAACGTCCATGCGAACTAAGGCTTCCTACAGTCGTGATCGCCGAATGCACGTGTACAGTGATCCCAGAGATCAATGCTCACTGAACACACAGAAGCTGAATAAAAAAAGTCTTACATCCCTACATATCGTCTTACACAAATTATGACCGTTATGGTCAAGTCTTACATAGATAAGGCCACAAGGGCTGAATACCAAATAAACTTAAGCAGCGGAAATCTTCGTTATTAGGTAGAAGCTATGCCATCTGCCTTAACACTACATGCACTCTGACTGGGAAACGTCCTAGTTCGCATGTTCGTCTCCGAAGAATTCTTCTTCGAACTCCCGCTCTTCCATGCCTGGACAATTAAATAACCAGTGGCAAGCCAATGAGTACTTTGAATGTACTCACAAGCAACCCATGTTTTGGATCAAAGTAACAATGCAAGGTATATCAACAAGTAGGCAACCTAGTATCAAGCTAGTTGTGATGACTTATCATCTAGTAAACTTATGCATCAATGGACTCTAGCAACCTTGAGAACAGGTTACAGATATCAACATAATAGAGTTTGGATGAATGCTAGCCCATTCCACACGTCAAGTCAACTGCATTGACTCAAATGGTTCTCAATCTCACACGCATGTACCAAGTTCGTAAAATTTCTGGACATAGTTTAAGTAGCACGACCCAACTGTCTATGACCGTGGACACGGCTATTCGAATAGTTTGACACTCTGCAGAGGTTGCGCACTTTACCCACAAGATCTGGGAAGCTTTTGTGTCATCCACGATCCCGCAGTACCTCAAGTACTCGGGAGAAGCACCCGATCATTATCTTTCCCTAGACGACACTAACATAGGGTCCACTTGTTGGTACACGGCCCTCATGTATAAATAAAAGATCGTGGGACTCTAACCTTTCACATTAACACGCATACACGAAGGGACCAACGCTGTGTCCAGTGCCCTGTGAAAACAGTCATGGCCGCCTATCCGAGCACGACCCCGTCCCGAGAGTGACCTCATGTCACCCCCGTCACTAGTAATGTGGGCACCATGCTAGTATCGGCCTAAGTAATGAATAATGCCCCATCCCATAAGGGGTAGATTGGTTGCACATGTTTGGTTGGGACGGTATTCACACCTAAATCTAATCCATCATTTTACTATTCACACAAAATCTTTCTCTGGTACACCACTTCGTCCTCAAGTGGTGACCTTAGTTCAACATCACCCACGGGCATTAGGGGCACCCGTTGGGGTTTTCAAAGGTTTGTAATCAAGAGATGGTCATGGCATAGATGCAACATCATGCGTCAATATCAAGTATTTTCCATCGCATCTCTAGCACAAGGTAGAGCTACGAACATGCAAGTACAAATGGGCATGCATCAATGCAACAATTATATCAAGTCCATATTCAACAACGTCATCATGCATACGGAAAATTTATCGATGAACAAGAGGGGTGAATCATGGTCAAAGCGCTGCTTGCCTTGGTTGGCTTGGTCTTCAAAGACTTCAAGTCCTTCTCCCTCTTCTTCTCCAACTACTTCATCAAACGCGGGATCTATTCGTCAAAACAAAAACAACGTGAAAATAAGGCAATAATAAGAATAGAAAAGTCAAGGTGCTCACAAAAATGTCAACCTATTTTTGTTAAATACTAGGAGGAAAACTAAGAATGGGGAAATCCTTAGTATTGGTTTTGGAGCTACAGGGACAGAGCAATGGGTTTTCAAACAAGGATTTAATTTCTCAAATTTGAATTTAAATTTGAACAGTACAGAAAAGTTGGTTGGGCACGTATGAAGGTTACACCATTAAATATGTGAGATTTTTACAAGAATTTAGGAACTGGAATTATTGCATCTGGATTAATATCTAATCCTGTGGAATTTTTGGAAAAGGGACAGAAAAGAAAAAGAGAAAGGGCAGTGTGCTTCTGGGCCAGATCAGCCGCAGCGCAGCAGTCCCAGAGGGGGAGGAGGCCCAAGTGAGCCAGCGCGCCCACGCCAGGTATTCAAACCTGACGGGCGGGGCCCGAGCGTCAGCGAGAGAGAGAGAGGGGCGAGGGAGAAGTGAGGATGACAGGCGGGGCCTGCCTGTCATCTTCAACCCTGCAACAGAGGGGCCGGCGACGCTACAGGGCATGACAGGTCGAGCGGGTGGCACTGTTGGACTCAGGGGGATGTCGCCGTCCGGGTGGTGGTGGAGGTGGTCGCCGGAGCAGGCCACAGGAGCAGCGCGAGCATTGGCCGAGCGGGGCAGTGCTCTGGCGCGAGCAACAGGAGAGAGAGGAGGGCGCGCGATTAAGTGGGCCGCCTGCTGGCGTGGAGCAGACGTCGAGGGGCATTGACTGGCACCCGGGGGAGGCTCGAGGTGGTCGGGGGACGCGGCGTCAATGGTCGGGTGCTCTGCCAAGCGCTCCAGAGCGCGACTTCGTCCGCCATCCGCGGTTTTCCCGCGTCCCCGCGGGTCCACTTGCGTCTGGAAGCTGAAGGGGGCGTTGGCAAAAGCTGGGGAGAGCCTTGGATGCTCTGGAAACCTGAGGGGAGAGAAGGAGGCTGAGAGAGAGAGGGAGGAATCCACTGTCCAGAGAAGAAAAATGGGGTTCTCCCCCCTTCATCATTGCTTTCTCGGGTATAAAAGCATACAGTTGCTAGAGGGGGTCTAGGAGGGGCTGTGGTAAAACTTTGAGCCCATGGAGATTAGTGGAAGGGGTCAGAATGGTGTTTTTGGAAATGTGGCAGAAGGTGTTAGTTGTTGGTTTGGGCAAGAAAATGAATTACACTTGCCATGAGACTTAACATGATGGAATGGCATATAGAAATAGGGTGTTCCACCAAATTTGAGTTCATTTGGGTAAAGTTGCCAATGCAACTTTTGTAAACCCTAGAAATGAACAGAAATGGATTTGCTTAGATCTAACTAAGCTATTTTCTTATCCTTGATGCACCACTTGGTGTAGTGTCTTTATTTGGGTATTTGAGTGTGCCCACAAAGTTTGAGAGAAAAAGAAGAAAGTTGACAATGTAAAGTTGTTCAAACTTGAATCTGGACAAAGAGGATTTTGGGGCACTTATGTGATCCAAAACTATTTGGATTGAGTTGAAACTCTGCAAGGTCATCATATTATACATATGTGACTTGCTAGAATTTTCTTGGAATTTTTGGAGAATATTTTCTTTGTAAATATTTCAAAAGCTTGAAATATCCAGAAAGGGTTTTTGAGGGGTTTGACCAATATTTTGAACATGACCATGTGTTGAAAATCTTAATATGGACAATATATGTCCGGTGAGTTTTCCTGAATGTTCTCAAATATTTTTGAAACAGTTAAATAAAATTGACCTATTAAAAACCATTTCTGGCCTTAAGAAAAAGCCTTTAACTAAAATAGCAAAATATATTTTAAAATTATATTTTTGTGGTTTATGGGAGTCTTATACCCAATAGGTTTCAAATATACTCTTTGAAATATTTTTCATACCCCAAATCAAGTGCTTGTAGTGCAAACCTCAATTCAGGGGTTTTTTGAAAACTAAATTTAGAAAATACCATTTGGCCAAATTATTTTTGTAAGAAAATACCATATAGCACTATACACATGGCATGATCATTGGGAAGAAGTTTGGGGCAAGGAGATGAAGTATAGAAGGTGGAGGTGTGTTGACTTTATTGAGCACTTGAAAATCACATAGAGAAAACCAACTCCAAAAATAAAAGCCAAATGATGCAAAAGTTTTTTTGTTGGTCCAAATTTTCATGCTTTATTAATGCAAGTGACTTGTAACAAAACACTGGGTGTGACATTAAGTTTAATCCCAGGAATTTCCAGAAAAGGTTAAAACTTTTAAAAATCATAGAAATTAATCCGTAACTCAGATGAAAAGGTTTTATATATGAAAAATGATCAGAAAAATAGGTAGAATCCGAATATGCCCTCCGTTTGTCTGCCACACATCCTTGCATAGCGAACATGGAACTTTCGGTTCATCTGTCCGAAAACGCGAAACACCGGGGATACTTTCCCGAATGTTTTCCCCCTTTGCCGGTATCACCTCCTACCGTGTTAGGGCACTCCTAGCACCGTTACTTGACATGTCATGCATCATTATGCATCTGTTTGCATTGTATTCATTGTTTCTTCCCCCTCTTCTCTCAGGTAGATTACGAGACTGACGCTGCTGCTGGTGCCCTGATCGACTACGTTGGTGACGAACCCTCCTTCCTAGAGCAACCAGGAAAGCCCCCCCTTGATCACCAGATATCGCCTATTCCTTCTCTCTACTGCTTGCATTACAGTAGTGTAGCATGTTACTGCTTTCGGTTAATCCTATTCTGCTGCATAGCCTGTCATTGTAGCTACAGTTGTTACCCTTACCTGCAATCCTAAATTGCTTAGTATAGGATGCTAGTATTCCATCAGTGGCCCTACATTCTTGTCTGTCTGCCATGCTATACTATCGGGCCGTGATCACTCGAGAGGTAATCACGGGTATATACTTATATACATAATATATGATACATGTGGTGACTAAAGTCGGGTCGGCTCGTAGAGTACCCGCGAGTGATTCACGGATTGGGGGCTGAAAGGACCTTTGTCCTGACGGCCCTCTGGGTGGATCTTTGTGGCGGAGCGACAGGGCAGGTTGAGACCACCTAGGTGAGAGGTGGGCCTGGCCCAGGTCGATGCTCGCGGTTACTTCAAAATAACACGCTTAATGAGATCTTGGTATTTGATCTGAGTCTGGCCACTAGTCTATACGCACTAACCAACTACGCGGGAATAGTTATGGGCACTCGACGTCATGGTATCAGCCGAAGCCTTCTTGATGTCAGCGACTGAGCGGCGCACGCTGGGTTGGACCGCATAACGCAACTCCCATTGTAATGGAGGTTGCTAGGTCTACTCACCAGCCGCCCTCGCAACGTGCAGGTGTGCAATGGGCGATGGGCCCAGACCCCTGCGCCATAGGATTTAGACCGGTGTGCTGACCTCTCTGTTGTGCCTAGGTAGGGCTGCGATGTGTTGACCTTCCGAGGCTGGGCATGACCCAGGAAAGTGTGTCCGGCCAAAGGGGATCGAGCGTGTTGGGTAATCTGGTGCACCCCTGGGGGAAGTTTATCTATTCGAATAGCCGTGTCCCTCGGTAAATGGACGACCCGGAGTTGTACCTTGACCTTATGACAACTAGAACCGGATACTTAATAAAACACACCCTTCCAAGTGCCAGATATAACCCGGTGATCGCTCTCACACAGGGCGACGAGGGGAGGATCACTGGGTAGGATTATGCTATGCGATGATACTTGCTGAACTTACCATCTACTCTCTTCTACATGCTGCAAGATAGAGGCTGCCAGAAGCGTAATCTTCGACAGGACTAGCTATCCCCCTCTTAATCTGGCAGTCTGCAGTTCAGTCCACCGATATTGCCCCTTCACACAAATACCCATGCATATGTAGTGTAGATCCTTGCTTGCGAGTACTTTGGATGAGTACTCACGGTTGCTTTGTCCCTCTTTTCCCCCTTTTTCCTCTTCTTCTCGGACGTCGCAACCAGATGTTGGAGCCCAGGAGCTATACGCCACCGTCAACGACGACCCCTACTATACCGAGGGTGCCTACTACTACGTTCAGGCCGCTGACGACCAGGAGTAGTTTAGGAGGATCCCAACCAGGAGGCATGCGCCTCTTTCGATCTGTATCCCAGTTTGTGCTAGCCATCTTATGGCAACTTGTTTAACTTATGTCTGTACTCAGATATTGTTGCTTCCGCTGACTCGTCTATGATCGAGCACTTATATTCGAGCCCTCGAGGCCCCTGGCTTGTATTATGATGCTTGTATGACTTATTTTATTTTAGAGTTGTGTTGTGATATCTTCCCGTGAGTCCCTGATCTTGATTATACACGTTTGCGTGTATGATTAGTGTACGATTGAATCGGGGGCGTCACAAGTTGGTATCAGAGCCGACTGCCTGTAGGAATCCCCCTTCCAAACTCCTTGGCCAAAGTTGAGTCTAGTCATTAAAAAAACATTACTAACATGGCTGTGTGGCTTACGGGCCCACGTCGCCATTGGGTGGTATTAGGATCTTTTACTTCTCGTCTATACTCTGGGACTCTGATCTCTCTTCTATTCGAGTTAAATGATTTTGCTAACTCTAACTCTAGGTTCTCGTAAATACTTTCTCCCGGAGAGCCCCTTGTTCTGGACGGCCGCTTGCTTCACCAGAAGAGTCAGAAGATACTCTCCGAGGTTTTCCCGAGACCCCTGTGCCCACCGACTTTACAATTCCCTACCACCGATATACCCTTATGGATAACTACCTACAATTGTCGTTCATACATTCATCCCCAGTTGCTCTTGTTATTACAAGATGCCCTGAACTGCTCTTCATTGTTCCGAAAATCCTTTGATCTTACTGCCTTGCAATTCTTTACCACATGAATACCCCTATTGAAAATTCCTCGCACTTATCGAGTATCCGTTCATCCCCAGATGTTCGTATGCTTCATAAGATACTCTGAAATACTATCTGACCTTCTGAGCATCCTCTTCGAACTATTGCTCTGAAAATACTTGTATGCTTACATTATGGATGCTCCCATATCACTAGCAATATTCACTAGTATCTTTTGACACCGTCATTTTGATCCTATTGATTCAACATGTGTGCGAATGCACACAATCATCAATCGACCCTTCAAAATTATCTTTCCGGCTCAGACGTCATTTTGAACATGAGTTGGTTCTCGACCAAACTATTTGTCGTCGATTGTGCCTCTGGTCTATTCAGTTTATCCATCCTTGATCAGAGCATCTACTTCTGATCCTTCGTTTTGGAAATCATAATTCCTTTGTTATCTAAGCATCGAATTATTCAGATGTTCTATAATCTGATGCCCTTGCATTCTTTCTTCCTCTGATTGAGTACCGATACTCACATCAGCTCCGTTGTGGATCACCTGATCCATTGTTGGATTTCATCCGACATCGTCCTTCATATTCAATAACCTTGTGAGCCTTTCCACGGGTATATAATGCCTTTGGTAAATTGTATCCTTTGCTTTGTCAACCATGCTCTACTTTTGAGCTTGTGTTATTTACTCCTGAAGTTCATGGTATATGTTCTAAGAAGCCCCGATGGCTTGAACCTATGCCTTCCTTAATCTGTGTGAACCCGAAAGTTTTCACGGGTCATACTCCTTTGGAAATTCACCAGGTAGATCTTCGCACTCAAATCATTTTTAGTAGAGCAGTGAATGAAAGGTTATGCATTGAAGAAGTGGGAGTCGACCTTGAACTTTGTGTTCAAGCCCATGGACACGATGTAGATTCTATCATGGAAGTTTCTTCTAACAATAATTATTTCCTTGACATAATATCTTCTGGTATCGGTGTATTGATCCTTTGCAATCGTGGTTCCGACCATGTTCTCCTTTAAATACCATTTCTCATGCAAGTTTAAGCACTTGTCTTCCACAGAGCAATATCCCAGTCCAAACTCTACTTTGATCTGTCGTCGAGTATTACCCCCATGGTATCTCGAGATTATCACGGAACTGCATAACTTCTTATGAGTTCTTCATCAAGTACCGCATTCTCACTGATTCCATTTTTTTCACGAGCTCTGAGTTATTAAACACTCAAAGACATCGATAATTGAATCGAGTCTGCACCGCGATTAAACAACTCTTGGTAACCTTCATTACTTACGAGTTTGAACTCGATCACGTCATTCCTAGCATGCACAGCTATGTCATTATCGTGCCGATTTTAACTGTGCTACCTGGTCCTTAATCCCTAAGCACAACTTTCGACGATGAGCTAAGCTTACGTTGATCTTTCTCATCATATCATTTTGCCTTGAACAACGAGCTTGATTTTGAGTTTGTGTCATACCCATGGTTCCATTAACCTTTTGCTTCATCATTCCTTTGACTTGATGTCATCGCCGACCGATTACATCTTCATGAAACCTCTCGACAAATGTGTCGTGATCATCATCAACATTCTGAGCGTTTCCAGGATATCAATCGAATTCATGATGAGAGATATCATCCTTGCCCCCTCGATGGTTGTGTTAACATCGACAACATTCTTGCATTTCCGCCACACAAAACTGGTTCACAATTTGTGTTGTACCTTGAGTTCCTTGCTATCCAGCTTGTAATATGCTCTACCTTGAAGTATTACCATCTTTTATGTCAAGGATGTTGCGAGGAATGCTCCACCTCTTAAGAATTCTTCTTATAGTATTACTTCTCGCCATCCCCGTTCATTTCTTGGTCCCCGTGTTGTTTCTAACCGGAAAACCGACAATTGAACTATGATGTTGTGCGAGTTCAAAAGTTCTAGCAACCCTATTGCTTTGAAGTTAATGGTCGACATTACATTCTTAGGCCATTCGTTATCGAATCACCATTCTAACATTGATCGTACTACCTAAGCCCATATTTCGGGTGCACCTTTCAGCCAATGTTTAATTGTGTATGTTTTTCCTCTAGCATACATCATTATATCATTTGATATGACAAATGTTATCTCCTTGTTCACATAATTGTGGAAATCCATATTTTGTAAATCTTGATGAATTGTAGCTGAGTCCATCAGCTAACTCCTCATCTTCTCCATAGTTAATGATGGGCTCTTGTTTTGGAACTTGCTTCCATAGTTCATTTCCCGAGAATCTTACAATGTCATCCCGTCAATTTGTGTTGCACATTTTCCTTCTCAGACATCCTGAGTCTGAGGTATCCTAACACCTATCAGATCGGAATCTCGGTCAGATATGATGGTTGGAGCATATTTCCAAGAGTTTTAACATTGGTCTTTATATGACCCGGTAAGGTGATGTCATGCCAAGCACACCTGCCTGGAGGACCTATTGTAGTAGTTCCCTTTTTAGCAAGGTTACTCATTCTTCCATGAGGGAATTGTAAGACTTATTCTATAAGTTGATCCCTATGGATCCTTTGTGTATCCAAGGTCCGATCTTTACTTGAAGACCATGTCTATGCTTTCTCGAAGCACGTCTATGGTACTCCGATTTTCATTAAGAACATTTGAAGCACCATGCTAATTGTTTCTTGTTCAAATTACCCAAACATCGTTGTATGGGTAATGTCATGAAATTTCTCTCCCCTTACCTAAAGGGTTATCTACTGTATATCCTCTCTTGGATATCATGCTCTACTTGACTTTGGGAAGGATATACCCCTGACATATGTGTTTAAACACATTTTCCTTTCCATTGTTTTGTTTAACCTTTCTTGTGATCTATATGATCTAAGCAGTAATATTTTTCTACTTATGTAAACACCTTAGTGTACAACCGTGTCAGTAAGACCCTGTTACTATTGTTGATGACATTCCGGTAGCCACCGATGGATGAGAACTTTGCCTAATGGCCCACCTCGTTCAACGAGCAGAAAAATGGTTCTCTTCGTCCCTCGCCCTTGGTACCGATGTTGTTGCCAACTTAACTGACATGCTATCCTCTGACATGCCTTGCTTACATGATCGTGCAGGACGTCACCACCCTTCCTACTTTTAACCCACATGGTGGGCCCATAACCCACATGTCCCAGGATCAAAACCTGACTCTCATGTACACCCCGGTTGCCAAAGATATTCCTCGCGCCTGACTTCATAGGTAATTCGCGAGCCACCTTCCTAGTGATCTATTCTGGTATTAGACGCAATACTTATTCTTGTCGCCGTGAAAACCCTTTCTCCTTCAGATTAGGCATCGAGCGATTGCCTACCCGCTCGAAACTTTCCATGACACCTCCTTACTTTGCTCTCGATATTTTCTTAAGTTTCAATTCGAGAGTTACTTTTCTCTACCTTCCTAGATGTTGTCAACCAGATAGTCAACCTTGCAAAGGCCGTTCTCCCTGAATACCCACCCTTTATTTTTTCATAAGGACGATGGAGTTCTGTAACGCCCACGATGCGGCTTAATCTCCCACATGTCGAGGCACGACTTAGAGGCATAACCGCATTGTGGTTTTGTCGCAAGAAGGGTCATCTTCACACAATCCCATGTAATGAACAAGAATGGGATAAAGAGTTGGCTTACAATCGCCACTTCACACAATACATAATAAATTCATACATCATTCAAGATACACACATAGGTCCGACTATGGAACCAAAAGAAAAGAAGACAACCCAACTGCTAGATCCCTGATCGTCCCAACTGGGCACCACTACTGATCAACATGAAAAGAAACATAGTAATGAACAAGATCTTCATCGAGCTCCCACTTGAGCTCAGTTGCGTCATCTGCACTGGTCTCATCGGCACCTGCAACTGTTTTGGAAGTATCTGTGAGTCACGAGGACTCGGCAATCTCACACCCGCGAGATCAAGACTATTTAAGCTTATAGGAAGGAAGAGGGGTGGTGAGGTGGAGCTGCAACAAGCACTAGCATATATGGTGGCTAACATACGCAAATAAGAGCGAGAAGAGAAGCAAAGGAACGGTCGTGAAACTAGCAATGATCAAGAAGTGATCCTGAACTCCTACTTACGTCAAACATAACCCAGAAACCGTGTTCACTTCCCGGACTCCGCCGAGAAGAGACCATCACGGCTACACACGCGGTTGATGTATTTTAATTAAGTCGAGTGTCAAGTTCTCTACAACCGGACATTAACAAATTCCCATCTGCCACATAACCGCGGGCACGACTTCCAAAAGATAATACCCTGCAGGGGTGTCCCAACTTAGCCCATTATAAGCTCGCATGGTCAACGAAGGATATTCCTTCTCCCGAGAAGACCCGATCAGTCTCGGAATCCCGGTTTACAAGACATTTCGATATTGGTAAAACAAGACCAGCAAAGCCACCCGATGTGCCGACAAATCCCGATAGGAGCTGCACATATCTCGTTCTCAGGGCAACACCGGATGAGACTAGCTACGAGTAAAACCAGCCCTCAAGTTTCCCCAAGGTGGACCCGCAGGCAGCTCGGTTCGGACCAACACTCGAAGGAGCACTGGCCCGGGGGGTCTAAAATAAAGATGACCCTTGAGTCTGCAGAACCCAAGGGAAAAGGGGATTGGTGGTAGCAAATGGTAAAACCAAGGTTGGGCCTTGCTGGAGGAGTTTTATTCAAAGCGAACTATCAAGGGGGTCCCATAAATCACCCAACCGCGTAAGGAACGCAAAATCAAGGAACATAACACCGGTTTGACGGAAACTAGGGCGGCAAGAGTGGAACAAAACACCAGGCATAAGGCCGAGCCTTCCACCCTTTACCAAGTATATAGATGCATTAATTAAATAAGAGATATTGTGATATCCCAAAGATATCCATGTTCCAACATGGAACAAACTTCATCTTCTCCTGCAACTAGCAACGCTATAAGAGGGGCTGAGCAAAAGCGGTAACATAGCCAAACAACGGTTTGCTAGAAAAGGTGGGTTAGAGGCTTGACATGGCAATATGGGAGGCATGATATAGCAAGTGGTAGGTAGCGCGGCATAGCAATAGAGCGAACAACTAGCAAGCAAAGATAGAAGTGATTTCGAGGGTATGGTCATCTTGCCTGAGTTCCCGCAAGGAAGAAGAACGAGTCCATGAAGTAGACGAACCAACGTAGTCGAATGGATCCTCACAATCGCAACGTTACCGGAACTACCAAGGAGAAGCGCAACCAGAAAGAAGCAAACATCATGGTAAACAACCATCACATAAACATGGCATGATGCACAATCAAGTATGATGCATGTCCGGTTTAATGAGGCATGGCATGGCAAAGTGCCACAAACAACACTACAAATTAAGTGGAGCTCAATATGCAACGAGTTGCATATTGATGAAACACCACATCAATTATTTAGTTCTCTCTCGGTTATGTACCCAACAATATTAAATGTTATTAAGCATGGCAAGAGGTGAAGCATAATTAAACAACCTATCTAGGCAAGTTTAAATGAGGCCGGAAATAACAAATAACAATTCCGGAAAATCCCCATATGTCATTTAGCAATTTAAAACAAACACAATTTTAAACATTTAAATGTTGTTATCATGATGCGGATGACATATGCAAGGTATATGCAATTTTATGAAAGTGTTGGTATAAAATGATACGAGGCATTTGTTACCGTGGTGGAAGAAAGGGGTGCCACGGCAACGAATCCGAAAATGATGCCACGGCAACATAACGGTGATCCGACAACTCGTCGAGATGTCGGTGCAAAAGAAACTGTGGATGAACGGAACATGCGAACGATGGTGGGGTGATCCCGGTTACCGGGTTCCCACATGACGGTGGCAAGGAAACGAGGAACGTGCAAGGACCAATTCGGACATGGTGCAAACACGGGCATCTCATACAACACATCACAAGCGCTCGTCCACGGGTCATTGTCTCGGGGTTATACCTTCGAAGCATCCATTCGGGGCGGAACGCGTTCGAAGTGGAAGTAGTTGTTCATGTGTCGTGGGGGTAGTAGTTGTACACGGATCTTGTCGGATCCACGGCGACGGTAGACGTACACGGTTCGTAGATGTTTGGGTCGACGGTAGAGGAACTTGGTGGTCCATGTAGTCGAACTAGGCGCATCCGAAGGGGTACTTGGTGAATCCGAAGTAGAGGTACACTTGTTGAAGTGGGACTTGGCGTTTCGGCCTGTAATCGTTCGGGCGTCGTGGAAGAACTTGACGTTCATGGGTCTCGGTCTTGGGCATGGTACAGTGGCTCCATGAACACAACAGGGCCAGATGGATGCAAGGCCATGGCAGCAACGGGTCAGAGCGCTTGATAGTAACCGAAGTCAACAGGTGCTCGAGGACAGGGGCGCTCGGGGCAGCGATGTGGCCCATCTGGGCGGCCACGCACAGGCGAACGAGCGGGCGAGCGAGCTCCTCTGCTCGATAGGAAGCAGAGCAGCGGCGGCTCAAGCAGGTGAAGCAGGGGAACGGGCAGCAGCAGGACGAAGCAGAGGACACAGCGATGCGGCTTGGAACTCCGGCGACGGCGAGGTAGATGCGGACGAGGCGGCCGTCCGGGCGAAGAGACGAGCGCGAGGTCGGGCGCTGCTGCAGGGAGCTCGTCTCCCGTGCGGCTTCGGCGTGAGGGGGTCAGGAGGTCGAGGAGGCAGGGGGCGCCGGAGTTGGCCTCCAGTGGCGGCGCGGAAGGAAGCTCGTGAGGGCCATGGCGAGGAGGCAGAGGGAGGACGCGGTGATGGCAGAGCTCAAAGCGGGATGGTGGCGACGAGGAGAAGCAGGAGGAGAGGCGGCGGTGAGGAAGCTTGAGAGGGGGAGCTCCTGGAGGCTGGCGGCGCCATGAGAGGGGGCCTGCAGAGGGGAGGAGGCACAGCGGAGCGGAGGGCTCAGGGCGCCGGCGGCGGTCTCGGGAAGGAGAAGAGGGGCTCGTCCCTGAGAGTGGCGGCGCGAGGGAGAGAGTGGAGGGAGAGATCGAGAGGAGGGAGGAGCGCGAGGCTCTGCTCCTCTCTCTTTCTGTGTGGGAGGTAGCGCGAGGGAGGAGACGAGAGGGAGATGGGGATCGGGCGAACGAGGGAGATGGTGGCGCTGGAGGAAGGGACGAGAGGGAGAGATGGGGATCGAGCGCTGGTCGGGCTAGGGTTAGGTAGGGGTGCGGCGGCTGGGCCTTGGGCCATCTCGGTGAAGAGGGGAAAGGTCAGGAGGAGTTGGGCTGCGCTGGATCTCTCTCCACCCCCCCTTAATTCTTTCAAAACCTTTCCGAAAAACAGAAAATCGCAATGAAAGAAAGGAGAGAAAAGAAAGGGGTTAGGGGAAGGATTTGGGCAAGAGGCTATTTTCCCGGACTCATAAAAATGTGCTTGTTCCGAGAAAATAGAAAAGGCCATGATTGAAAGATTTAAATTCAAACTCATTTGATTTAAATTCAAATGATTTGAACTAGGACAAGGTTTAGGAGTGGCCAAAAATGTTAGGAATTTAGGAAGAGCCTCGACAAATGGGAAAAGAATTATTGGCAAGGTTAGAGAGATCGACTCAAAGCAGAAAAGGCATAGGATTAATTTTGCACGTGTGTTAAGGTGAACTCCAATTAATGGAATATTTATAATAGCTCCATAATTATTAGGAGGATATGTTATAAAGAGAAATCACCATGTGAATTCCCTCGATTTAAATGGATCAAAGATCCATGCAATTTATTTAGTTGAGCTTGATGCAAAGATTAAAGACATGATGGCATGATGACATGATGCAATGCAAAAATAAAAGAGCAAGCACCAAAAGAAACACGCGGAGATCACGAAAAATAAGGACGCTTCTGAAGCGTCGGTCTCGGGGCGTTACAAGTTCCTGAAGAAAGGATGCCGACTTCATCATGATGACCTGAAGCAGAGAAATTAAGACATCAACATAATGGATCGACCTCTTTGAGAAGAGCAACCAAGACTGAGAATATTCGTTAGAAATTCGTAACCGGAACTTTCCCCCTTACCGAACCTCTTAAATCTCGGGACAAGATTTCTTGTAGTGGAGGAGAATTGTGACACCCGGATACTTAAGCTATAGTGAACCTCTGCTAATGATGCCATGTCACCTCGATTACTGTTGCTAATCTTGAGTTAGTTTGAAACCGATTCGAATTCAAATTAATAATCAGGCAAACAACAAAAGTTTTCAAACAATGAAACTAAAATGTTCGGGTCATGCCAGATAATGCATAGGTGATTATGGTGGTGAAACCAAACTTTTATGGAATGCTTAACTGCACTAAAATGATTTAATTAGTAGCAAACCTAATTATGAATGCCTTTACTAATTAATAAAATATCAAACCAAATTATTTGGGGACTAGACTTTTTTGTGACATTGGACTAAATTGAAATACTAAATTAGATGCCAAGTATATATTTTACAAAAAACTAAAACAATAGGAAACAAAGAGAAAACATAAAAAGAAAATAAATAAAAAGGAAAAGATAAAATGAAAAACAAAAGACCGAATCTACTAGGCACTTGGCCCATCTAGCAAATTGAACAGGCCCAGCCCAACTCACCTTCCTCCTTCAACCTCCTGTTCACAAGAGGCACCGTGGACGCCGCGCGCGCGTCCAGGTCTCGGATTGCCACGCGCCATCTATCCGTCGCCCCCCTGCTCGGTTAAGTCTCCCCCGCACTTCTTTGTCAAACCCTAACGCCCTCACTTCCCTCCTCTCATCCCTCTCGTCCTCACTCGCGCTCCCGCCGCCGCCGTCACCATGGGATGCCTTCCCGTGCGCTCCCCGGCCACCCTACGCCCTAGGACCATGCCATCCACTCCGATGTGCTCCGATGCTTCGCCCACGCCAAGGAACTCGAGCCGGAGCCCCCTGCGTCGCCGGATCCACGTCGTCTTCAACCTTGCACCCGCCGGCGACCTCCATCGGATTCATCGTCACCGAGCCTCCTGATGTCTATTACACAACCTTCTTCTTGTAGCCGTTGTTGGGCCTCCAAGTGCAGAGGTTTGTAGGACAATAGCAAATTTCCCTCAAGTGGATGACCTAAGGTTTATCAACCCGTGGGAGCCGTAGGATGAAGATGGTCTCTCTCAAGCAACCCTGCAACCAAATAACAAAGAGTCTCTTGTGTCCCCAACACACCAAATACAATGGTAAATTGTATAGGTGCACTAGTTCGGCGAAGAGATGGTGATACAAGTGCAATATGGATGGTAGATATATGTTTTTGTAATCTGAAAATATAAAAACAGCAAGGTAGCAAGCGATAAAAGTGAGCACAAACAGTATTGCAGTGCGTTGAAACAAGGCCTAGGGTTCATACTTTCACTAGTGCAAGTTCTCTCAACAATAATAACATAATTGGATCATATAACTATCCCTCAACATGCAACAAAGAGTCACTCCAAAGTCACTAATAGCGGAGAACAAACGAATGCATTATTGTAGGGTACGAAACCACCTCAAAGTTATTCTTTCGGATCGATCTATTCAAGAGTTAGTACTAGAATAACACCTTAAGACACATATCAACCAAAACCCTAATGTCACCTAGATACTCCAATGTCACCTCAAGTATCCGTGGGTATGATTATACGATATGCATCACACAATCTCAGATTCATCTATTCAACCAACACAAAGTACTTCAAAGAGTGCCCCAAAGTTTCTACCGGAGAGTCAAGACGAAAACGTGTGCCAACCCCTATGCATAGATATCCAAGGTCACGGAACCCGCAAGTTGATCACCAAAACATACATCAACTGAATCAATAGAATACCCCATTGTCATCATGGGTATCCCACACAAGACATACATCAAGTGTTCTCAAATCCTTAAAGACTCAATCCGATAAGATAACTTCAAAGGGAAAACTCAATCCATTACAAGAGAGTAGAGGGGGAGAAACATCATAAGATCCAACTATAATAGCAAAGCTCACGATACATCAAGATCGTGCCAAATCAAGAACACGAGAGAGAGAGAGAGATCAAACACATAGCTACTAGTACATACCCTCAGCCCCGAGGGTGAACTACTCCCTCCTCGTCATGGAGAGCGCCGGGATGATGAAGATGGCCACCGGAGAGGGATCCCCCCTCCGGCAGGGTGCCGGAACGGGTCTAGATTGGTTTTCGGTGGCTACAGAGGCTTGCGGCAGCAGAACTCCCGATCTATTGTGCTCCCCGATGTTTTTAGGGTACATGGACATATATAGGCGAAAGAAGTCGGTCAGGGGAGCCACGAGGGGCCCACGATGGTGGCGCGCGCGCCCAGGTGGTAGGGCGCGCCTCCCTGACTCATGGCTTCCTCGAAGCTTCCCTGACGTCTACTCCAAGTCTCCTGGATTTCTTCCGTTCCAAAAATAACTCTCCCGAAGGCTTCATTCCATTTGGACTCCGTTTGATATTCCTTTTCTTCGAAACACTAAAATAGGCAAGAAAACAGCAATTTGGGTTGGGCCTCCGGTTAATATGTTAGTCCCAAAAATAATATAAAAGTGTTTAGTACAGCCAATAAACATCCAAAACAGATAATATAATAGCATGAATACTTCATAAATTATAGATACGTTGGAGACGTATCACCTCCCCCGAGCCCACCTTGCTCATCTACAGGCTCACTGTGAGCCCCTCTTCATTTCCCCTTTGCTCCCCACTCGGATTCATTCTGTATCACCGCATTCGCGAGCATGGAACTCCACCGTCCGCCATGGCCGACGAGGGTCGAGGACCCCGTGCTACTCTGCCCAAACTTGTGTTCCCGATGTGCTCTTGGCCCTGCCAGGAGGCCGACGAGACCATCCGCTCGCCTTGCCGTGCCCCTAGCCCCGGATCCACCCTTGCCGTCACTCCAGCCGCCACCTCGCTCATCCCCTGCACCTCACCGCACGCATCCGCGCACGCCCCGCCCGCCCCCTCCTTCTGCCGCTAGGTGCCACTGTTGTTGCTTCTTTTGCTACGGCTACTACTTGCGGCCGCACCCCACCTCCGCTTGACCGCGTCGCAGGCACCCCCGCTGCTCGCCCTCGTCGCCCATCCTGTTGCTGCTTTTGCACCTCTACCGCGCCCCGTAGCACCCGTCACCCCCGCGCTCGCAGCCGCAGCCGCGCCCTAAACCGCCCGCGCCTCCTCCGGCCTTCGCTCCACTCGCCCGTACCCACCGCCGCCTCCAACTGTTGCCCCGCACCGATGCTTGCCGTCGTAGCCCCGCAACCTGCCGCGCGCCCTGGCCCCTGCCCGCACCGCCATCCGCCCCCGCACGCGCTTGCTGCCGGTGCTTCCCCGTGCGTGCGTGCAGGCCCGGCCATGGCCTCTGCCTGGCTGTGCCGCTGCGTGTGGGCCGACCCTATGTAATTAGGGAGGGCCTAATAGGGATTAATGCACTAAACCCCCCTAATCAGTGCATAACATGTGGGCCTTCACTGTTAATTAAACTAGCTAATAAAACTCTGTTAGATATTAGCCAATGACAGATGGACCCCTTGTCCAGTTTGACCAAGTCAAACTGCTGACTGGACTAGCCTAGTCATTGAAAGGTGGCTCCCACTGGACCCCTTTGACTAGTCGAACTGACCAGTCAACTGCTGACTAGGCTAGTGACCTGGCCCCACGGTCAGCCTCTGGTGCATTGCCGGGTGCACTGGACCTGGTGCACCTAGCATTTTCATGTATATTTTCGTAACTCAGCACCCTGCCGGAGGGGGGATCACCGGGTCCAGTGTATATTTTTAAACCATGCTGCTGCTAAGATTCTGTGTATAAGCTATTAAGTTTACCTAGCATTAGCATTACCGAGTTACGAAAATGTATGCTAGGGATGTGTGGCAGACGAAAAGGTTAAAAAATTTAAAAATCATAGAAATTAATCCGTAACTCGGATGAAAAGGTTTTATATATGAAAAATGATCAGAAAAATATGAAGAATCCGAATATGCCCTCCGTTCGTCTGCCACACATCCCTAGCATACACTAGTAGGGAAAACCTTATACACAGAATCTTTGCAGCAGCGTGGTTTAAAAACAAACGCTACTGCTAATTAGCAGTAGCGAGCTCCAGGAAACCGCGCTACTAACATCCCGATAGCAGTAGCGCTGTAGGTGAAACAAGCGCTACTACTATAATTGCCACGACGTTGCCTCCAGGCTAGATATAGAAGTAGCGCCCTTCTCCTGGATGCGCTACTGCTAAAGTACTCAGTAGCAGTGTTTTTCTTCAAAACTCGCTGCTGCTAAGTATCACCGCAACTAATTAAGTTTAGTCCCATACTGCTAAGCGAACAAGGTGTTTACCACCTTAAATATGTTACTTCTCAAACTATCTCGAGCACTTGGTCTTCATTGAACTATATGTGTAGGATTTGTGGATGCAATATGAATCTTCGCCTGTGCCTATACAGGTACGGTGAAGATTCATGTTGACTATTTAGATTCTACACAAAAAGATCAATGATGACCAATGTATATTTTTGATGTTTTTACATGCTTAGACTTATAGCGTTTTTCCAAGACAAATCGCTACTGATATTGGGATAAACAAAATAAATAACTGCTTCCTTTAGCAGTAGCGTTTTTTTCTAAAACGCGCTATAGCTAAATTAGCTATAGCGCATTTCCTTAAGAGCGCTACCGCTAGTTCGACTTAACCACCCGCGGGCTCAAAATTTTGCTAAGTACTGCTTCCCCCCTGTTCCCCTACTCCTCTGTCGCCGCCACCCGAGGCCGCCCTCAACCTCAGCGCCGCCGCCCGCCGCCGCTCTCGACCTTACCGTCGCCGCCCTCGACCTCACCGTCGCTGCCCTCGACCTCACCGCCACCGCCCGAGCCGCCCAGGACCGCCGCCTCCCGATCCCGAGCCCGCCCTCGCCGCCCGTACCTCCGTTGCCAAGCATCTCCCCGCCACCGTCTCTCCCCTCTCTGTAAGCCCCCACCCCTCCCCCACTCCCTCTCTCTCTCTTCTTAGTTAGTAGATGTTTTTTAGTAGTAGTAGATGTTAATTTAGGGTTCATAGATAATGAATTTTAGTAGTAGTAGATGTTAATTAGTAGTAGTGATGGTACTAGTTAACTAGGGCAATATGGTTAATAGTAGATGTTTTTTACTATTGTATAATGTAGTTTTTACTGTTTTTAGCAAGTGTTTAAAATAATTAGTAAGTAAATTAATAAACTAGTTGAACTAGTTTAGTTTTAGTTGAACTAGTTTAGTAAGTAAATTAATAAACTAGTTGAACTAGTTGAATTAATAGAACTAATGTATTTTTAGTAAGAAAATTAATATAACTAGTTGAACTACTTTATTTTTAGAAAGAACTAGTTTTTTCTATTTATAGTAAGTTTATATTTAGTACGAACTAGTTGAATTAATAGAACTAGTTGAACATGTCATATTTGTTGTTATTTTCTTAGTTTAAGCAATTATTCGGGATGTATTAGTGATAACTTATAGGGTTTTTGTTTTTGCAGAAATCAAGGAGCCCCTCCATCATCCCCGTCGTCGTCCTCGTCACCGACCCCCTCCGACCTCGAGGTGAGACCAGCCAAATCTCCATGTCAATATGAGTCCTATAAGATATGATGTAGATAAAAACATGTATATCTTGTGTTGCTCAAATAGGATACGTGGTTGCCCAAGTGGCCGGTCATGTTTAGGTTACACCTCCGAGTGGCCTATGTTTTGCCGGAGTGTTAATTAATTTCCGTTCCGGCAAATTTCAAGCGCTCAATATGTCCTTTTTAGCAAAGGTCATGCCGGATTTTTCCGTGAATTCTGGCATGACTTGTGCTAGAATATGTAGGAAATATCGAGTGGCCTGGATTTTCTCGAAAAATAATTAAAAGACATTTCGACAAACCGATAGTCAACCCGTGATGAATAATGATCTAATTTAGGTTTTTTAGTACATATATTTAATTGTACAAGTTTAACTTTGAATTATGAACATAGGAAATGTTGTACTCGGATGACGAAAGTCTCCCGGGGGAGTGGAGCTGGTGCCACGACGATCGAGGTCTGTATGACAGGCCTCACCTGGACGAAGATCGGCGCTTCAGCATTAAGCTCGAGGAGACCTTCGATGTTGAAATGGTACACAACGACTTCAACTATTTCAATGTCTTCAACTATTTCAACGTCTAATTTTCATCTTTTACAATTCGACTAGCTTATCCCAAGCCATGCAAGACGCTATGTCTTGGAGAGGATGGGTTTTGAAGACCATGAAAATTTTGAAACAAAGAAATTACACCTAAGGACCAATCATGATATGGATTTTGAAGTAAATCTGTACAATTCTCAAAGCGTAACCCATTTTGGTTGCCAAAATTGGGAAGCACTTTGCAAAATGTATGGTTTTTATGAGGATATGATTGTCACCATGGATCTTGGTGATCCTGACATCGAGCAAGACAATATGGATATTTGGGTCCTTGTTGATACGCTTCCGATTCTACCGCTATGTGAGTTTCTCAAACATAGTTATTAACTAATTTATATTGTTTATTTCAAAATAGTTGACAGCTTATTTCCATTGACAGCTTATTTTCATTCTTCAAAGAATGTGCGGAAGATGGTAGACAAAACCCACTACAACGATGGCTCCGAATTAACTTATAAGGAGAAAAATCATCTGATCGCATTTTGTACTGATCTTGAGAATTACAATACCTGTTATCGAACTCCTCCAAATTATGGTGAATACGTGCCACTAGTGCACGTGTTGAACCACGGTAACTTCTATGGAGATACCCTGGTAAGATTTTTTACTATTACGACATCCGTGCATCTTTTGCATACTTCTAAAACTAGTACATCATTTCTAACTACGAAGTTATTATTATGTTTTTCAATAGAAAATCCCGATGGATTGTGTGCCTCATCTGATGTATCAGAATGGTCGCCTTGATGTTCTGAACTTACAGCCAGGACATCCTATGGATCTCACCTGTGCATATCGGATTTCTAAAACCGGTGAACACATGCTAATCAAAGAATGGAAAAAATGTTTGGACAGTCGTAAGGAGGTTCTTCGAAGCAACATTAAGAGAAAGGCAAGAATTGGAGATAGGATAGTCTCCATTCTCCATAATGTAGAGTCAGGGGCTATCTTGTTATTTGCTATTTTAACTTAGAGAATATAGTAGGTCCTAAGAGAATGTAGTAGGTCCTATGAGGTACAATATGTTTATTATGTCGTACAATGTGTTAAAGTTGATGATGACGAGTAGTTGTGATTATGACTAGTGACCAACTTGCTATGTGATGTCTCATTGATGAAAACGATGATCATGAGGAGGTTTTATATGACAATGATGTATTATGATGATAAGTTGTTAATGATATGTTGATGATGATTTTTATTATATTATTGGGTGAAAGAACCGCGGATTAGTTTCAAGTGTATGTCCATCCACTTGAAACTAGTCCACGGTTCTTTCACCCTGTGATGTAATAACTTATTATGATGTAAAAACAATCTCTAAATTGCTACTGTATGAAAACTTGTATAAAGGTGTATGAATACAACATGAAATAAAAGTGAAATACAGAATAATAGTAGTAGCGCGGGCTGAGAGAAGCGCTACTAGTAATTACAAGTAGCGCTCTTTAGTGAAAGCGCTACTACTAAGTCGATATAGCAGTAGCGTGGGTTAACAGACGCTACTGTTAACCTTTAGCTGTAGCGCCGTACCCAGCGCTACTGATAGGCATTATTCACGCGCTACTGCTAGGGTTTTCCCTAGTAGTGATAGCGAACATGGAACTTTCCCCCTCCGGTCCAAAAACGCGAAACACCGGGGATACTTTCCCGGATGTTTTCCCCCGTTGCCGGTATCACCTCCTACCGCGTTAGGGCACTCCTAACACCGTTACTTGACATGTCATGCATCGTTATGCATCTGTTTGCATTGTATTCATTGTTTCTTCCCCCTCTTCTCTCCGTTAGACTACGAGACTGACGCCGCTGCTGGTGCCCCGATCGACTACGTTGTTGACGACCCCTCCTTGCCAGAGCAACCAGGCAAGTCCCCCCCTTGATCACCAGATATCTCCTATTCCTTCTCTCTACTGCTTGCATTAGAGTAGTGTAGCATGTTACTGCTTTCGGTTAATCCTATTCTGCTGCATAGCCTGTCACTGTTGCTACAGTTGTAACCCTTACCTGCAATCCTAAATTTCTTAGTATAGGATGATAGTATTCCATCAGTGGCCCTACATTCTTGTCCGTCTGCCATGCTATACTATCGGGCCGTGATCACTCGGGAGGTGATCACGGGTATATACTTATATACATAATATATGATACATGTGGTGACTAAAGTCTGGTCGGCTCGTAGAGTACCCGCGAGTGATTCACGGATTGGGGGCTGAAAGGACCTTTGTCCTGACGGCCCTCTGGGTGGATCTTTGTGGCGGAGCGACAGGGCTGGTTGAGACCACCTAGGTGAGAGGTGGGCCTGGCCCTAGTTGGCGTTCGCGGTTACTTCCAAATAACATGCTTAACGAGATCTTGGTATTTGATCTGAGTCTGGCCACTGGCCTATACGCACTAACCAACAACGCGGGAACAGTTATGGGCACTCGGCGTCGTGGTATCAGCCGAAGCCTTCTTGACGTCAGCGACTGAGCGGCGCGCGCCGGGTTTGACCGCGTAACGCAACTTCCTTTGCAATGGAGGTTGCTAGGTCTGCTCACCGGCCGCCCTCGCAACGTGCAGGTGTGCAATTGGCGATGGGCCCAGACCGCTGCGCCATAAGATTTAGACCGGTGTGCTGACCTCTCTGTTGTGCCTAGATAGGGCTGCGACGTGTTGATCTTCCGAGGCTGGTCATGACCCAGGAAAGTGTGTCCGACTAAA
Organism: Aegilops tauschii subsp. strangulata; assembly: GCF_002575655.3. Lineage (NCBI taxonomy): Eukaryota > Viridiplantae > Streptophyta > Magnoliopsida > Poales > Poaceae > Aegilops > Aegilops tauschii. The sequence continues at coordinate 204,118,695 of NC_053037.3, read as the reverse complement.
GGGGATCGAGCGTGTTGGGTAATGTGGTGCACCCCTGCAGGGAAGTTTATCTATTCGAATAGCCATGTCCCTTGGTAAAAGGACGACCCGGAGTTGTACCTTGACCTTATGACAACTAGCACTGGATACTTAATAAAACACACCCTTCCAAGTGCCAGATATAACCCGGTGATCGCTCTCACACAGGGCGACGAGGGGAGGATCGCCGGGTAGGATTATGCTATGCGATGATACTTGGTGAACTTACCGTCTACTCTCTTCTACATGCTGCAAGATGGAGGCTGCCAGAAGCATAGCCTTCGACAGGACTAGCTATCCCCCTCTTATTCTGGTATTCTGCAGTTCAGTCCACCGATATTGCCCCTTTACACAAATACCCATGCATATCTAGTGTAGATCATTGCTTGCGAGTACTTTGGATGAGTACTCACGGCTGCTTTGCTCCCTCTTTTCCCCCTTTTTCCTCTTCTCCACGGACGTTGCAACTAGATGTTGGAGCCCAGGAGCCAGACGCCACCGTCGATGATGACCCCTACTACACCGAGGGTGCCTACTACTACGTTCAGGCCGCCGACGACCAGGAGTAGTTTAGGAGGATCCCAGCCAGGAGGCATGCGCCTCTTTCGATCTGTATCCCAGTTTGTGCTAGCCATCTTATGGCAACTTGTTTAACTTATGTCTGTACTCAGATATTGTTGCTTCCGCTGACTCGTCTATGATCGAGCACTTGTATTCAAGCCCTCAAGGCCCCTTGCTTGTATTATGATGCTTGTATGACTTATTTTATTTTAGAGTTGTGTTGTGATATCTTCCCGTGAGTCCCTGATCTTGATTGTACATGTTTGCGTGTATGATTAGTGTACGATTGAATCGGAGGCGTCACTGTTTCCCTTTGTAAAGTTTCGGTCTAACCGAGATGAGCGATCGGTCCCACCGAGTTCACAATGCAAACTCTCTGTTTCCCCTTCATAACATTTCGGTCTCACTGAGATGAGCGAATCGTTCCCACCGAGTTTGCTTGACCAACTCTCTGGTTAGCTTATTACCAAAATCAGTCCCATCGAGTTTGTGTAATCGGTCTCACCGAGATTACATTATGCCTTAACCCTAATGAAATTGGTCCTACCGAGTTGACATGCTGGTCCCACCGAAAAGCCTAATGTTCACATTTTGAACTAAATCGGTCCGACCAAGTTTTCTGATTCGGTCCTACTGAGTTTGGTGAATTGTGTGTAACGGTTAGATTTTGTGTGGAGGCTATATATACCCCTCCACCCACTCTTCATTCATGGAGAGAGCCATCAGAACAAGCCTACACTTCCAGCATACATTTTCTGAGAGAGAACCACCTACTCATGTGTTGAGGCCATGATATTCCATTCCAACCATATGAATCTTGATCTCTTGCCTTCCCCAAGTTGCTTTCCACTCAAATCATCTTTCCACCAAATCCAAATCTGTGAGAGAGAGTTGAGTGTTGGGGAGACTATCATTTGAAGCACAAGAGCAAGGGGTTCATCATCAACACACCATCTATTACCTTTTGGAGAGTGGTGTCTCCCAGATTGGTTAGGTGTCACTTGGGAGCCTCCGTCAAGATTGTGGAGTTGAACCAAGGAGTTTGTATGGGCAAGGAGATCGCCTACTTCGTGAGGATCTACCCTAGTGAGGCAAGTCCTTCATGGGCGATGGCCATGGTGGGATAGACAAGGTTGCTTCTTCATGGACCCTTCGTGGGTGGAGCCCTCCGTGGACTCACGCAACCGTTACCCTTCGTGGGTTGAAGTCTCCATCAACGTGGATGTACGATAGCACCACCTATCAGAACCACGCTAAAAATCTATGTGTCTCCAATTGCGTTTGCACACTCCAATCCCATCCCTTTACATTCTCACAAATTGCATGCTTTACTTTCCGCTGCTCATATACTCTTGCCACGCTTGCTTGAATGTATTGTGAATGTTTAAACTTGTGCTAAAACTCTACCTTAACTTGAAGAAAATAAAAACTGCAACTTTTCTTTGTTAAGAGTCTATTCACCCCCCTCTAGACACCTCTTCGCGATACTTTCAACAGTACCGAATTTGTGTGGAAATATTTTCTCTGATTTGAAGTTAGTGTTCAAGTTTGCTTGTGCTAGTTCAATAGTCACTGATTGGAAGAAAAATCTAATCATCCAAATAACTACTAAAAATTGCATAACACTATCAGAAAACTTGCGCATTTATGAATCAAGCAAGTAGATAACTTACATTAGAGAATGAACCTATAGTAGAAAATAATATTTTCCAGCATCGCACATTACTGACCTGAAACAAAAGTATAAATTACTTTCATAAAACTTGAAAGAAGGAAATTAGAAAACAACTTAAAAATGCACAGATACACAATGCCTTACCTCAAAAAGAAGATATTGCAAAAATATTACACCATTGAATACTTTTGTGTTGCTCTGATTTAGAGAAAAAGGCGGATAAAAATGAGGAAGCAGAAATTAGAGGCCAAACTGCTTCACAAGCCAACTGATATTAAATACCATAGAGGACAAAAGTTGTTCACAAACACACTAAGAATATTTTCTCTTCCACACACACTGATCAACTACATAGACACAAAAGCAAATTTAGCCTAGCAACCTAAGACGATAATGTTTCAACTAAATTTTGCCTAGCAAGCTAATTTACCCCCTAGCAACAAGTTATAACAACATCAAGCTTCAAGCTCCAACGCTTGCACTAGCACCACCTGCACTAGGGCCACCTAATCCTCCCCCTGAAAGACCAGCACCAGACCATTCATCTTAAAAACCACCATCATGGTGAGCAACATCTTCATCTTCATTAGCATCCTGGGAGCTGACCCATTTGGGCAGTTTGCCTACAGTGGCAGACGGCAAAGAGTAGACAATTTTGCCGTCAGCGGCGGACGGCAAAGGCCTGCCATGTAGTGACGCATAGATGACATCATACGGCGGACGACAAAGACACTAGAAAGTTTGCCGTCGGCCATGGACGGCAAAGGCTTGCCGTTAGCCACTTAACGGACTGACAACGCAATTATTGCCGTCCGCTCTCTTTGCCGTCCGCGGCAGACGGCAAAGGGCCTTTGCCGTCAGCCGCCAGGAAGCAGACGGCAAAGTAGCTCTTTACCGTAGCCTACCTTGCCGGAGCCTTTTGCCGTCCGCCGTTCATGCCTTTGCCGTCCGCCGTGGCAGATGACAAAATAGCTGATTCTTGTAGTGAACTTCACCAGGAGCAACAGCAATCATTATCTTGACTGGAAGTAACCATCCCAGTCAGGTACATATGGCTCTAACTTAGAAAGCCTGTGAACAATAATCAGAGCTTCCGGCCAACACAGTAATCGTAGCCAGCAACTAAAAGAACATCAAATGCACTTCCAAATGCAATTAAAAATGTGTCCTTCACATACTGATCTACCACCCTGAACCTTTTGTGTTCAACCAAATCAAAAAGACCAGCACCAACACAAAAACCAGCAGAATGAGTGGTGTTGATTACATGGTAGCACACAACTCTGTCAGTGTCTCCAAAAGGTACATTCAGGTGTGCTCTTGTAACAGCAGAGATCTATGACTGAAATCCTTTTACTGGGACGAAGCAGATAAAAGGAAATGAATCAAAAATGTACTACCAGAAGATATAAACCATAAATTTCACATTACATCTACCAGCGAATATAAAAAATTAAAACCGTAAGAAATTTGCACAACATAGAACTATAAATTGCACATGACTAACTCATGCAAAATCTGAAAGATAAACGAGACACTCATACATAGCTAAGCGCAAAACCTAATCATTCATACCTCATAGCAAAAATACATTCAGTGCAAAAATAAATTCTTAAAATCATGATATTAATCCAATCTTATATGTTTAGTGTCAAACTGATATGGTATTGTAAAAAATAGAACCCAAAATAAATTTTCACACCACGTAAGAATACATTGCAGAAGGCATCTACCAGCAAGTACGTAATGAAAACCTAAACTAAGTTTTCACAACATACACAAAGGGAATCCCTAAGTAAATTGTCAACTCATGGAGGTGCCACATAAAACCAAACCCTAATCATGATGATAAGCAGGAAAATTTAAGAAAACCAAAACCTACATAAATTTGGACAACAAAGAGGCATGAATTGCACATGACATAAATGAGCAATTATAAAGGATAGACCAAACAATGTAGTGGCATATTTATCAACATGACATTCCCTCACATTTAGTAAGACCACCAAAACAAACATAAATTGCACATCACATCTACTAGAAAAATTACTCATACATAGGTGTAAAGCCTAACCTAATCATTCATACATCATAGCAAAAAAGTTCATTCAGTGCAAAATTAATTTTAAAAATATCACATTTTTTGAATCTAAATATGTTCACTATCAAAATGGTTACACTAAAGTTAAAATCAAACCTAATAATGAAGATAAAAAGGAAACCTATTTAAATTTGCACAACAAAGAAGAATAAGTTGCACATCACATCTATGAGCAAGTGCAAGGGATAAACCTAAGTAATATGAAAACCTAACCCTGATTATGGTGTTGAACAGCAAAAAGACCAGATAATTGCACAACCTAAAAACCATAAAATTGCACATTACATGTAGTAGTAGATACATAACTGAAAGAGAGCAATTTCATATTAATAATTCCATTGATTACAAGGATGGAAACCATCATAACACTAAACGAACATCAAATGCATTTTCAAATGCAACTAAAAATGTGTCCTTCACATAATGATCTGCCACCCTGAACCTTTTGTGTTTAACCAAATCAAAACGACTAGCACCAACACAAAACCCAACAAAATGAGTGGTGTTGATTACATGGCAGCACACAACTCTGTCAGCGCCTCCAAAAGGTACATTCGGCTGTGATCTTGTAACAGCGGAGATCTTCATAATTTTACGACTGAAATCATTTTAATGAGACAAAGAAGATCAAAGGAAATGAATCAAAAATGTACTACAAGAAGATATAAACCGCTTGTCATTTCCTTCTGCACTTTTGTTATCGTTACCATTATGTGCTTGTTACAAATTATCTTGCTATCAAACTACTTGTTACCGATAATTTTAGTGCTTGCAGAAAATACCTTGCTGAAAACCACTTGTCATTTTCTTCTATTCCTTGTTGGGTTCCACACTCTTACTTATCGAAAGGACTAAGATAGATCCCCTATACTTGTGGGTCATCAAGGCTCATTTCTGGTTCCATTGCCGTGGAGTGAAGCTCTTCTGGTAAGTGGCATTTGGTAAGGAAAGTTTTATATTACATGTTGAGATTTACTTTCACTTGTTACTATGGAAAACAATCCTTTGAGGGGTTTGTTCGAGGTGTCCTCACCTCGACCGGAAGCACAAATAGTTTCTCCTCAACGTACTGCACCTACTGAAAATATTTATTATGAGATTCCTTCCGGTATGATAGAGAAATTGCTAGCTAATCCTTATGCAGGAGATGGAACATTAAATCCCGATATGCACCTAATCTATGTGGATGAAGTTTGTGGGTTATTTAAGCTTGCAGGTTTACCCAGAGATGAAGTAAGAAGAAGTTCTTCCCTTTATATTTAAAGGAAATCACATTGACATGGTATAGGCTATGTGATGATATCAGAACATGGGATTGGAATAGGTTGAAATTGAAATTTCATCAAAAGTTTTATCCTATGCGTCTGGTTCACCGTGATCAGAATTATATATATAATTTTTGGCCTCGTGAAGGAGAAAGCATCACTCAAGCTTGGGGAGGCCTAAGTACATGATGTACACAAGCCCCAATCATGAGCTCCCAAAGTAAATTATCTTACAAAAATTTTATGCTCGGCTTTCTCATGATGATCAAACCATACTTGATTCTTCTTCTACTGGATCCTTTATGAAGAAGACTATTGAATTCAGATGGGGCCTTCTTGAAAGAATTAAACGCAAATCTAAAGACTGGGAACTCGACAAAGGTTATCAGTAAGGTAGAATACTTGAATTCGATTTTGTTAAATCTTTATGGATACCGAAGCTTTTCATAAGTTTAGCACAAAATATGGACTTGACTCTGAGATAGTAACTTCGTTTTGGAATCATTTGCTACTCATGTTGATCTCCATAAGGAGATGTGGTTTAAATATCATCCCCCTATTAAAGAAAAGATTGAGGAACCTGTTACAGTTAAAGAAGAAACTATCATTTACAATGTTGATTCAGTTGTTCCTACTCCTTATATTGAGAAACCACCTTTCACTGTTAGGATAAAGGAACATGCTAAGGTTTCAACCCGGTGAACAAAGGTAATATTAGAGCACCTAAACCCTCTGAACAAACTAAAGTAGAACCTAATATTGCTATGGTCAAAAGATATCTTGGTCGATAATATAGATGGTCATGTTATTTATTTCTGTGATCAAGCTACTATAATTGCCAAACCCGGTACTAAACATAAGAGTAAGCCCGTTGTTGGCATGCCTGTTGTCTCAGTTAAGATAGGAGATCATTGTTATCACTGCTTATGTGATTTGGGTGCTAGTGTGAGTGCTATGTCGTTTACCTTATATCAAGAAATTATGAATGATATTGCTCCTACTGAAATAGAAGACATTGATGTTACTATTAAGCTTGCAACAGAGATACTATTAAACCACTTGGGATTGTTAGAGATGTTGAAGTCTTCTGTGCAAAAATAAAATACCGTACTGATTTTCTAGTTCTTGGTTATCCACAAGATGATTTTTGTCCCATAATTTTGGGTAGACTTTTCTTGAATATTGTTAATGCTAAGATTAATTGCGCTAAAGAAACTGTCAGTGTTAACTTTGGTGATATGTCTCATGTCTCTAAGTTTTGTAGACAACCTCATGGTAAAGAATTGCCCAGTAAAGATGAAATTATTGGTCTTGCTTCTATTGTTTTACCTCCTACTGATCCGTTAGAACAATATTTGTTAGACCATGAAATGATATGCACTTGAATGAAAGAAATGAAATACATAAGATGTTCTTTGATCAACCACCTGTTCTTAAACATAATTTGCCTATTGAAACCCTGATACGTCTCCAACGTATCTATAATTTTTGATTGCTCCATGCTATTATATTATCTATCTTGGATGTTTTATATGCATTTATATGCTATTTTATATGATTTTTTGGGACTAACCTATTAACCTAGAGCCCACTGCTAGTTTAAGTTTTTTTCCTTTTTTTGAGTTTTGCAGAAAAGGAATATCAAACGGAGTCCAAATGAGCTGAAAATTTACGGTGATTTTTTATGGACCAGAAGAAGCCCCCAAAGCAAAAGAGTTGGGCCAGAAGAGCCACGAGGCCTCCACAAGGGTGGAGGGAGCTCCCTACCCCCCTGGGGGCGCCCTCCGGTCTTATGGGCTCCTTGTGGACCCCCCTGACTTGTTCCCGACGCCAAAAATTCCTATAAATATAGAAACCCCCGGAAATAAACCTAGATCGGGAGTTCCGCCGCCGCAACCCTATGTAGCCACGAAAAACCAATCGGGAGCCCGTTCCGAGACCCTGCCAGAGAGGGAAACCATCACCGGTGGCCATCTTCATCATCTTGGCCCTCTCCATGACAAGGAGGGAGTAGTACACCCTCGGGGCTGAGGGTATGTACCTGTAGCTATGTGTTTGATCTCTCTCTCTCCCTCTCCCGTGTTCTTGATTTAGCACGATCTTGATGTACCGCAAGCTTTGTTATTGTAGTTGGATCATATGGTGTTTCTTCCCCACTACCTTCTTGTGATGAATTGAGTCTTGCTCTTTGAGGATTCGTTATGTTGGATTGAGTATTGGATTTGAGAACACTTGATGTATGTCTTGCGATGGAATATCTATGGTGACAATGGGATGTTCTATTGATTCACTTGATGTATGTTTTGGCACTCAACTTGCAGATTCCCGTGGTGACATTGGGGAAATCTATGCATAGGGGTTGATGCATGTTTTTGTCCTACGTTCTCCGATAGAAACTTTGGAGTGATTCTTTGTTGCACGTTGAGGGATTACCATATGATCTAATTATGTTATCATTTTTTAAGAGAACTTGCACTAGTGAAAGTATGAACCCTAGGCCTTGTTTTCAACCATTGCAATACCGTTTTTTATCACTTTTGTTACTAGTTACCTTGCTGTTTTTATATTTTCAGATTAAAAAAACCTATATCTACCATCCATATTACACTTGTATCACCATCTCTTCGCCGAACTAGTGCACCTATACAATTTACCATTGTATTGGGTGTGTTGGGAACACATGAGACGCTTTGTTATTTGGTTGCATGGTTGTTTGAGAGGGACCATCTTCATCCTACGCCTCCCACGAATTGATAAACCTTAGGTCATCCACTTGGGGGAAATTTTCTACTGTCCTACAAAACACTGCGCTTGGAGGCCCAACACGAGTCTACAAGAAGAAGGTTGCGTAGTAGACATCAAGCACTTTTTTGGCTCCGTTGCCGGGGAGGCTAACTAAGTGGCACTCACATCCCGTCAACTAAGCTCTTTTCTGGCGCCGTTTCCGGGGAGGTTAGTGCTTGAAGGTATATCCTTAGATCTTGCAATTGAATCTTTTAGTTTCTTGTTTTATCACTAGTTTAGTTTTTAAAAGAAAACTACAAAAAATGGAATTGAGGTTGCCTCATATGCTTCATCTTTATAATTTCTTTCGTGAAAATGATGGAAAAGAAAATTGTGCTCAAGTGCTAGAAGAAGAAGCTAATAAAATGTTTGGCACTATTTTTTTTAATGATGAGCATGATTGCAATTTTTAGTATGAATTCTTTGAATATCCATGATGCTAATGATATGCAAAGCCACAAGCTTGGGGATGCTATGTTTGATGAAGATGATATTTTTCCCCCAAGTTTTGATGAGCAAAGTTATTATGATGATAGCATGCCTCCTATTTATGATTATTATATTGATGAAAGTGGGTTTGGAAGAGTGTCAACTCTAAGTACTAATGATCGCACTATTTTGGAGGGTGTTGAATCTTTTCACAATATTGATAAAAGTGTATTTGGAGAGGTCATGACTTTATTTAGTGATGAATCCACTATTTTGGAAGAGGTTCCAATTGATTATGAGAAGGAAGTTGCTATCTGTGATGATTATTGTGATGACATGTATGCTCTAAAGAATAATTATAACCATGAAACTTGTCATCATGATTTTAATTTTCAATTGGATTATGCCTCGCATGATAGTTATTTTGTTGAGTTTGCTCCCACTACTATGAATGAGAAGAATTTTGCTTATGTGGGGAGTAATAAAATTTCTATGGTTGTGCATCATGAAAATAATGCTTCATGTGATGGTTATATTGTTGTATTCATTCATGATGCTACTGAAAATTATTATGAGAGAGGAACATATGCTTTTACATATTGCAATAGCATCAAGTTTTCTCTCTATGTGTTGAAAATATTGAAGTTATGCTTGTTTTACCTTCTTATGCTAGTTGATTTTTGTTCCCATAAGTTGTTTGCTCACAAAATCCCTGGGCATACGAAGTGGGTTAGACTTAAATGTGCTAGTAATATGCTTCATGATGCTCTTTCTTATCTTTTATGTGAGCATCATTGACATCATCATGCCTAGCTAAAAAGGCATAAAAGAAAAGCGCTTGTTGGGAGACAACCCAACATTTACCCCTACTGTTTTTGTGTGTTAACATAATTAAGCTACTGTAATAATCATGTTTTATAGAGTTTAAAGTGCCAAGTAAAGCCTTTGGGATAGTGTGGATGCTAGTTGATTCAAATATGTCCAAAAACAGAAACTTTTGCGCCCAGTCACAGAATTGTTAAAAATCACTGGAGCGTCAAAAAATTCTGAATTTTTTACAGTATATTGATATACAAATTTCCCAGGTTGTCCTAAGTTTTCAGAATTTTTGGAGTTACATAAGTATGGATAGTCTCCAGATTACTATATACTGTTCTGTTTTTGATAGATTCTGTTTTCTATGTGTTGTTTGCTTATTTTGATGAATCTATGAGTAGTATTGGAGGTTATGAACCATGGAGGAGTTGGAATACAGTAGATATAACACCAATATAAATTTAGAATGAGTTCACAACAGTACCTTAGTGGCGATTTACTTTATTATACTAACAGAGCTTAAGAGTTTTCTGTTGAGTTTTGTGTTGTGAAGTTTTCAAGTTTTGGGTAAAGTTTTGATGGACTACGGAATAAGGCGTGGCAAGAGCCTAAGCTTGGGGATGCCCAAGACACCCCGAGGTAATATTCAAGGATAACCAAGCATCTAAGCTTGGGGATGCCCCAGATGGCATCCCCTCTTTCGTCTTCGTTCATCGGTAACCTTACTTGGAGCTATATTTTTATTCACCACATGATATGTGTTTTGCTTGGAGCATCATTTTATCTTATTAGGATTTTCTTGCTGTTTGAATAATATCCCAAGATCTGAAATTCTTAAATGTTAGAGAATCTTCACATAGTTACATAATTATTCGACTACTCATTAATCTTCACTTATATCTTTTGGAGTAGTTTGTCGTTTGCTCTAGTGCTTCACTTATATCATTTTGAGAGTCTTTAAACAGCATGGTAATTTGCTTTGGTTATGAATTTAGTCCTAATATGATAGGCATCCAAGAGGGATATAATAAAAACTTTCATATAAAGTGCATTGAATACTATGAGAAGTTTGATTCCTTATGATTGTTTTGAGATATGAGGATGGTGATATTTGAGTCATGCTAGTGAGTAATTGTGGATTGTAAATACTTGTGTTGAGGTTTGTGATTCCCGTAGCATGAAAGTATGGTGAACTGTTATGTAACGAAGTCGGAGCATGATTTATTTATTGATTGTCTTCCTTATGAGTGGCGGTCGGGGACGAGCGATGATCTTTTACTACCAATCTATCCTCCTAAGAGCATGCATGTAGTACTTTGTTTCGATAGCTAATAGACTTTTGCAATAAATATGTGAGTTCTTTATGACTAATGTTGAGTCCATGGATTATACGCACTCTAACCCTTCCACCATTGCTAGCCTCTCTAGTACCGCGCAACTTTCGCCGGTACCATACACCCACCTTCTTCAAAACAGCCACCATACCTACCTATTATGGCATTTTCATAGCCATTTCGAGATATATTGCCATGCAACTTTCCACCATTTCATTTATTATGACACGCATCATCATTGTCATATTGCTTTGCATGATCATGTAGTTGACATCGTATTTATGGCAAAGCCACCGTTCATAATTCTTTCATGCATGTCACTCTTGATTCATTGCACATCCCGGTACACCACCGGAGGCATTCATATAGAGTCATATTTTGTTCTAAGTATCAAGTTGTAATTCTTGAGTTGTAAGTAAATAAAAGTGTGATGATCACCATTATTAGAGCATTGTCCCATGTGAGGAAAGGATGATGGATACTATGATTCCCTCACAAGTCGGGATGAGATTCCGGACGAAAAAAAGAGGCCAAAAAATGAGAGAAGGCACAAATAAAAAAAGATGAGAGAAAAGAGAGAAGGGACAATGGTACTATCCTTTTACCACAATTGTGCTTCAAAGTAGCACCATGATTTTCATGATAGAGTCTCCTATGTTGTCACTTTCACATACTAGTGGGAATTTTTCATTATAGAACTTGGCTTGTATATTCCAATGACGGGTCTCCTCAAATTGCCCTAGGTCTTCGTGAGCAAGCGAGTTGGGTGCACACCCACTTAGTTTCTTTTTGAGCTTTCATAATCTTATAGCTCTAGTGCATCTGTTGCATGGCAATCCCTACTCACTCACATTGATATCTATTGATGGGCATCTCCATAGCCCGTTGATATGCCTAGTTGATGTGAGACTATCTCCTTTTTGTCTTCTCCACAACCACCATATTCTATTCCACCTATAGTGTTATGTCCATGGCACACGCTCATGTATTGCATGAAAGTTGAAAAGGTTTGAGCACATAAAAAGTATGAAACAATTGCTTGGCTTGTCATCGGGGTTGTGCATGATTTGTATATTTTGTGTGATGAAGATGGAGCATAGCCAGACTATATGATTTTGTAGGGATAAGCTTTCTTTGGCCATGTTATTTTGATAAGACATGATTGCCTTGTTTGTATGCTTGAAGTATCATTGTTTTTATGTCAATATTAAACTTTTGTTTTGAATCTTATGGATCTGAACATTCATGCCACAATAAAGAAAATTACACGGATAAATATGTTGGGTAGCATTCCACATCAAAAAAATTGTTATTATCATTTACCTACTCGAGGACGAGCAGGAATTGGGGATGCTTGACACGTCTCCAACGTATCTATAATTTTTTTATTGTTCCATGCTATAATATTATCTATCTTGGATGTTTTATATGAATTTATATGCTATTTTATATGATTTTTGGGACTAACCTAGTAACCTAGAGCCCAGTGCCAGTTTCTGTTTTTTCCTTGTTTTTGAGTTTTGCAAAAAAGGAATATCAAACGGATTCCAAATGAGCTGAAAATTTACAGTGATTTTTGATGGACCAGAAGAAGCCCCCGAAGCAAAAGAATTGGGCCAGAATAGCGACGAGGCCTCCACAAGGGTGGAGGGAGCTCCCTAACCCCTGGGGCCGCCCTCCGTCTTGTGGGCTCCTAGTGGACGCCCTAACTTGTTCCCGACGCCAAAAATTCCTTTAAATATAGAAACCCCTAGAAATAAACCTAGATCGGGAGTTCCGCCGCCGCAAGACTCTGTAGCCACGAAAAACCAATCGGGAGCCCGTTCCAGCACCCTGCTGGAGGGGGAAACCATCACAGGTGGCCATCTTCATCATCCCGATGCTCTCCATGACAAGGAGGGAGTAGTTCACCCCCGGGGCTGAGGGTATGTACCTGTAGCTATGTGTTTGATCTCACTCTCGCGTGTTCTTGATTTGGCACGAACTTGATGTACCGCGAGCTTTGTTATTATAGTTGGATCATATGGTGTTTCTTCGCCTCTACCTTCTTGTGATGAATTGAGTCTTACTCTTTGAGGATTCGTTATGTTGGATTGAGTACTGGATTTGGGAACACTTGATGTATGTCTTGCAATGGAATATCTGTGGTGAAAATGGGATGTTCTATTGATTCACTTGATGTATGTTTTGGCACTCAACTTGCAGATTGCCGTGGTGACATTGGGGTAATCTATGCATAGGGGTTGAAGCACGTTTTCGTCCTACATTCTCTGATAGAAACTTTGGAGTGATTCTTTGTTGCATGTTGAGGGATTGCCATATGATCTAATTATGTTATCATTGTTGAGAACTTGCACTAGTGAAAGTATGAACCCTAGGCCTTGTTTTCAAGCATTGCAATACCCTTTTTGCTCACTTTTGTTACTAGTTACCTTGCTGTTTTTATATTTTCAGATTACAAAATCCTATATCTACCATCCATATTACACTTGTATCATCATCTCTTCGCCAAACTAGTGCACCTATACGATTTACCATTGTATTGGGTGTGTTGGGGACACAAGAGACTCTTTGTTATTTGGTTGCAGGGTTGTTTGAGAGAGACCATCTTCATCCTATGCCTCCCATGGATTGATAAACCTCAGGTCACCCGCTTGAGGGAAATTTGCTACTGTCCTACAAAACTCTGCACTTGGAGGCCCAGCACGAGTCTACAAGAAGAAGGTTGCGTAGTAGACATCAAACCATTGTAGGTCCTCCTCCACCTAAAGGTGATCCAATGATTGAATTAAAACAATTGCCTAGTACGTTGAAATGTGCTTATCTTGATGAAAAAAGATATATCATCTTATTATTAGTGCTAACCTTTAGAGCATGAAGAAAAGAGAATATAAAAAACATTGAGGAAGCACCGCACTGCTATTTGATATACTCTTGATGATTTTAAGGGCATTAGTCCCACTCTATGTCAGCATAAAATTAATATGGAGCCAGATGCTAAACCAGTTGTTGATCATCAACGATGATTAAATCCTAAGATGGAGGAAGTGGTAAGAACTAAAATATTAGAACTCCTGCAAGTAGGTATAATCTATCCCATAGCTGATAGTAGATGGGTAAGTCATGTTCATTGTGTACCTAAGAAAGGAGGCATTACAGTTGTTCCTAATGATAAAAATGAACTTTCTCCACAATGAATTGTGACTCGTTATAGGATGGTAATTGATTTTAGAAAACTAACTAAAGCTACTAGAAAAGATCATTACCCCTTACCTTTTATTGATCAAATGTTAGAAAGATTGTCTAAGCATACACACTTTTGCTTTCTTGATGGATATCCTGGTGTCTCTCAAATACGTGTATCACAATCTGACCAAGAGAAAACCACTTTCACTTTTGCTTTTGGAAATTGTGCTTATAAATGTATGCCTTTTGGCTTATGTAATGCACCTGCTACCTTTCAAAGATGTATGACTACTATATTCTCTGACTTTTGTGATTTTTTTAGGTTTTCATGGATGATCTTTTCCGTTTACGGAACTTCTTTTGACGACTAGTTAAGCAACCTTGATCGAGTTTTGCAGAGATGTGAACAAACTAATCTTGTCTTGAATTGGGAGAAGTTCCACTTTATGTTGAATGAAGGTATTGTCTTAGGACATAAAATTTATGAGTGAGACATTAAAGTGGATAAAGCTAAAGTTGATGCAGTTGAGAAAATGCTATGTCCTAAACAAATTAAAGGTATAAGAAGTTTCCTTGGTCATGCTAGTTTCTATAGGAGGTTTATTAAAGACTTCTCTAAAAGTTCTAGGCCTCTTACTAATCTCTTGCAAAAAGATGTTCCATTTGTTTTTGATGATTGTGACACCCCCGATTCGACCATACACTAATCATACACGCAAACGTGTACGATCAAGATCAGGGACTCACGGTGTTGGGGATATTACCACTGGGCGTAAACCGGCCAGGAGAGGCCGGATTAACCCCATAGTGGTTCACTATTCCTGAAGCCCATGAAGACAAGACGGTGATGCTTTATGAAGGCCCAGGGCCCAAAATCGGTTTAAAGGCCTATAGACATAAACCAGCATGAATATGTAAACTTGTGTTGTAAGATAGAGCAGAGACTGAGCCGGACACGTTTATGAGCCGGCCTTGGGATTCTGTAAACCGACGGGCGTCAACCCGTGTATATAAGGGGACGACCCGGTGGCGGTTCAGGACAACAGACAACAACTCAAGACTCAGGCAAAGCGTATTTGCTCCCTGGTCATCGAAACCCTAGCAATTCCACAACAACTGGATTAGGCTTTTACCTTCACCGCAAGGGGCCAAACCAGTATAAACTCTCTGCGTCCCTTGTCCGCTTTAACCCCTTTAAGCTAACCCGCGCGATGGCTCCACGACTAAGTCCTTTCCTTAGGACATCTGCCGTGACAAAACCACGACAGTTGGCGCCCACCGTGGGGCTATCGCACGATGGTTTCGACTTCTTAGAGGGCAGCTTCAAAGGACTCAAGGGCTACGTTGTGGGCCGGATGACCAAGAGTCGTCGTGGCAAGCTCTACATCGACGATGCAGGCTGGGGCCCCGAGGCCGGCTCAATCGAGTACGGGTACCGGGTCCCCTTTGGTGGCATACACGTTTTCATTGGCAAGATCGGCGAACCGGGCCCTGAGCCGGACATCTGCACTGACCTCGTCGAAACGGCTCAGCGTGCGAGACCTGCCCGGGTTAAGCCTGTCATGAAGCGTGCCTTCGTAGGAGTCATCCACGGAGGGGAATCTGAGGATAGATCGGAATCTGGTGCTGAAACCGTCGTTTATTCCGGCGACGAGTCATCGACCGGAGAGATCGAGTCATTGTATCAGTTGCAAGATGGCAGAATTGGGGGCTGCTCCAATGGCGACAGTTGGAGAAAGATGGCCGGGTTTATAAAATGATGCTTAATCCGGCCAAGTGTGTTTTTGGTGTACCGGTAGGCAAGCTCTTAGGCTTTTTGGTGGCTAACAGGGGCATTGAAGCTAATCCGGAAAAGATCAAAGCCATCACCTCTTTGGCCAAACCGAAGTGTATCAATGATGTTCAATGCCTGGCAGGCCGGATTGCTGCGTTGAGCCGGTTTATCAGTCGCCTTGGCGAGAAGGCCATCCCTTTGTATCAGATGCTGAAGAAACGGATAACTTCGTCTGGAGTGACGCCGCTAATGAAGCATTTGAGGACCTAAAGCGGCAGCTGGCTAATCCACCGGTTCTCGCTGCTCCGGTTGACAAAGAGCCGTTGTTGCCATATGTGGCAGCTAACGCCCGGGCTGTTAGCGTGGCTATTGTGGTGGAGCGCAAGGAGGCCGGAAAGGAATATCCGGTTCAACGGCCGGTTTACTATATCAGTGAGGTACTTATTGAGTCCAAGCAGAGGTACCCGCATTGGCAGAAGTTGGTGTATGGAGTTTTCATGGCAAGCCGGAAGCTTAAGCAATATTTCCAAGGTCATCCCATCACGGTGGTCAGCTCTACTCCTTTGCGGGATATAATCCAGAACAGGAAAGCAACTGGCCGGATTGCTGAGTGGGCTATCTAGCTCGGGCCTCACGGGTTGAAATACATACCCCGAACGGCAATCAAATCTCAGGCACTTGTGGATTTCATCAATGATTGGACAGAACTACAAGCGCCAGAAGAGAAGCCGGATCATACTTATTGGACTATTCATTTTGATGGGTCCAGGCAATTGGAGGGCTCGGGGGCTAGAGTCGTATTAACTTCTCCACGAGGTGATAAGTTTTGTTATGTTCTCCGTTTAATGTTCCCTTGCACTAACAATGCAGCTAAATATGAGGCCTTACTCCATGGTCTTTGGACGGCTAAGGAGATGAACCTAAGCCGAGTTAAGTGCTTCGGTGATTCGGACCTGGTGGCTCAACAAGTGTCCGGCACTTGGGACTCCAAGGACCCACTCATGGCGGCATATCGTCGTGAGGTGGATATTGTTGCAGGTCACTTCAAAGGTTATCAGGTGGATCATGTGGACCGGCGGAAGAATGAAGCGGCGGACGCTTTAAGCCGCTTGGGTTCCCAACGTAAACCGGTTCCACCTAACGTCTTCCTGGATGTGCTGCATAATCCGTCCGTCAGGCTACTTGGTGAAGAGGATTTGGCTATTCCTGCTCCGGAAGCTCAGTTGGTGGCGGCTCTTCATGTTATTCCAGATTGGACGGTTCCATATTTGGCGTATATGAACCGGGGCGAGTTACCAGAGGACGAAACTTCAGCCAGGCAGATAATTCGGCGGTCCAAGTCCATGACAATCATCAATGGGGAGTTACATCATTGCAGTGTGACAGGGGCATTTCAACGCTGTGTATCCCCTGAGGAAGGCCGTGAAATTTTGCGTGAGATCCACGAAGGAGATTGTGGTCACCACGCCGGTTCAAAATCGCTGGTGGCCAAGGCGTTTCGCCATGGTTTCTATTGGTTGACTGCTCATGCTGATGCCGAGGACTTGGTCAAAAGGTGTAATGGATGTCAAAAGTTTTCACGACGGGCTCATGTACCGGCTCAAGAGTTGAGGATGATTCCAATTACTTGGCCATTTGCAACTTGGGGGCTCGATATGGTTGGACCCTTTAAGAGATCCAAGGATAAGAAGACTCACCTTTTGGTGGCGGTTGATAAGTTCACCAAGTGGGTGGAGGCAGAGACAATCAGTAAGTGTGATGCAGCTACGGCGGTTCAATTCATCAAAAAGGTGATTTTCCGGTTTGGCTTTCCACACAGCATTATAACAGATAATGGTACCAATCTGTCAAAGGGTGCTATGAAGGAGTTCTGTCAACGTGAGCACATCCGGCTTGACGTATCATCAGTGGCTCACCCCTAGTCCAATGGTCAAGCGGAAAGGGCCAACCAAGAGATCTTGAGAGGCATCAAACCCCGGCTTATGGTTCCTTTGCAACGGACGCCGGGTTGTTGAGTTGAGGAGTTACCTTCTGTGTTATGGAGCATCAATACCACACCCAACAGATCGACAGGGTACACACCTTTCTTCATGGTTTATGGAGCAGAGGCGGTTCTTCCTAGTGACATCCATCATGACTCGCCCCGTGTAGTGGCATATGTCGAAGCTGACAATGAGAAGGCATGGCAGGAAGCTCTCGACATGTTAGATGAGGAGCGCGACATGGCAGCAGCCCGTTCGGCGATTTATCAGAAAGATCTGCGTCGTTATCACAGCCGTCGGGTTAGAACCAGAACCTTTCTAG
This sequence comes from Aegilops tauschii subsp. strangulata, assembly GCF_002575655.3. Classification (NCBI taxonomy): domain Eukaryota; kingdom Viridiplantae; phylum Streptophyta; class Magnoliopsida; order Poales; family Poaceae; genus Aegilops; species Aegilops tauschii. The sequence continues at coordinate 204,100,448 of NC_053037.3, read as the reverse complement.
AAGGCGATTTGGTGCTCCGACTCATCCAGGATCAGACGGATATGCACAAGTTGTCCCCCCATTGGGAAGGACCCTTTGTGGTCGGCAAGAATCTTCACAACGGGTCATACTACCTAATCGATGTTCGAGAGCGCAAAGACTCACGCAAATCGGAGGAGGAGACCCACCGGCCGTGGAATATCGCTCATCTTCGGCCCTACTATACTTGAGCCATAGGCTCTGCTTTTGTACATAGTTATGACAATGTATATATTATGATCAATATAATAAACCGGAACCTCAGCTAAAGCGGGGTATCTGTTGTTTTTCTTACATCATGTGTGGTTACGTGGAGCTTCTGTTTATAAAGCGGCGTCCGGTTTACCCCTTGATTCATCTTACCAAAGCTTTATACAACATCACTTGGGGGATTGGTCATATCCGAACCATAGCTACACCTCTTGATTGGCGCAATGCCACACCATCACTTGGGGGCTTGGTCATATCCGAACCATAGTCACACCTCTTGATCGGCTCAAGGCCAAATCAATCCGGGGCCAAAGAGAGTGTTGCAAAACAACAACTCAAACATAGGCACCCGCTGAGCAAAGCTCAAAATGTTACTTGGGGATTCTTTGCTGTCGAAATGAACAAAGAATCTACACTTGTAATAGGCTATCAAGCCATGGCTTGGAAGCCTGGTGTATACACCTAAAACCCCGGGTTAGCCTGCCTATTTAAGTAAGTCACTCCGCCTAGGTAAACCTGGTATGACCCTTCGAACTTTGACAAGTTACTCTGATAAGACCCTGAACTTGTCAAGTTAAAACGATGATTGGTTAAGGATTGAGGACCATCTTAAAAGGCTTTGTGAAATGGTTTAACTCAGTGGCCTGGCAGCCCATGAAAAGCCTCGAATTTGGGGCCTGGCAGCCCGTGAAAAGCCTCGACTACAAGTTTTCATTTGCTTTTGCCAAGTTTTTCTCTCTTTTGACAAGACTTATGATGCTTTTTGATAAAACGGTGTTCATCAACCCGGCTAGGCTGTCAACTACAAGTTGTCAGTACATAATCACTTATAACCCAGAGTTTCTTAAACCCGGTCTGGTTTCGACTCAAAGTCACAAGTATTGAATAAACCGGTGTTTATCATAACCCGGAACGGTTTTATTGTAAACCGGCATAATATGACAGGAGTTACTGATACTCCGGATTAGGGTTATTACCCTCACTACAAAGTTGGTCAGCCAACATTATGCCTCAAGATCACAGGTATCACATATTTCCATATTTGGTTATCTTTTTACAACCTTGGTTATAAACCTTGGTTATATATATATTTGGGTATTATGACCCGCCCGGTGGTAAACCGCCAGGGCGCTTTAAGCTTCTTATCTCCAGGGATAGCTTGAATAAATTGCTATGGATTATGAACATCATATATTAAGCATGGCGGATTAGCAAGCATCAGTCGCAGATAAATATGCATGAAGGCATAACAGACCAAGTACTGTCACTAGCCTATTACAAGGCGTTTCAGTGCCCAAAAGGATAATTGTTTTTCAAATAAGTGTTGCAGCATATAGAAGACCAAACCAGCCTACGGATTATGCTTGGTCACCAGCTTGCCCTGACGGCTGCGGATCATCTTGCACCGGTTCATCCTCTTCATCTCTACCCAGCGGCTGGAAGTCAACAGTTGTTCAGTCGATCCCAGTTAACGCTTGGAACACAGCTTCGTCGCTTATAAGAGTGGACGGTTCAATATCAGGGGCATAAGTGTGCTTACGGATTGGAGGGATCAGGTTTTGAGCCTCAGGAGTCGGTGCAGCAACCCGTTTGTTATTGGTGTCATAACTCGCCTGGTAAAATGAAAGAGCAGCCTCTTCAGCAAGTTGACAAGCCAGTGGACGAACTTCCCGGTTTATGGCGCGGAGATCATCAGTGCAAAATTCTGATCCATCTTCTTTTAAGCTTGGGTAGCCTTTAATGACGTCTGCCGGATCAAGATCAGGCACCCATGCTTTTGCCTGGGTTAGTGCAGTCAAAGCGGCAGCCCTTGCAGCAGATCTCTTTAGCTCTTCTACCCGGGCAGGTAGCATAGATAGCATGTCTAAGGTATCCTTGATTAACGTCGGGGGCGGCTTATTGTGAGAAGCGGTGCAGATGATTTGTTGCGCGCCGGTATACAATTGCTCTATCAGCGTATAGGCAGCTTTCAGCTTCTTCTGTACATCAGAGCCCAGATGACTAATGCGAGTTCCTGCATCGTTACAAACGCCAGTAAACCGGTAATGCATGGAAAGATATGTTGAAAGTATAAGGCAAGGATGCTTACCAAACACAGCAGCAGTCATGGCATGTATCTGCCGCTTTACACCAGTCAGCTCATCTACCACCGGTTTAAGAGTTGCTTCTGCGTCTTCAACTCTTTTCTGCAAAGCGGATTTTTCTGTGTTCCAATCTGCACGCTCTTTGTTGAAACTCTCCGTTAACTTTTCCATAGCGGCTAAAGCACTAGTCAGCTCATCCTTTGCCCTGGCGGTTTCGGCTTGCTGGGATTTGATGTTCTCTTGCAGATCAACGGTTTGGGCTTCTTTTTTGCTCAGTTTAGCCTATAACAAGACAAAAGTATAATGAGTTGGTGCTACATGTTTGAAGTACCAAGCACATAACAAGTTATGTACTTGATACTTGGGGGCTAATGCATATTTGCTGGTTCTTGGAAATTTTTACAAGTCCCAAGCACAATACAAGTATTACTCTTAGCACTTGGGGGCTAATGTATGTTTGCTCAAAGTACTGATTTGCGAAGTCTTTTAACAGTCCCGGTTCATCTTTACGAAGTTAAACCGGCCCTTGGGGGCTACATCAGTGGAAGATACAATATTGTGCTTCTACAATACCGGTTCATTTTAAAGTGATAACCCGGTCCCTGGAGGCTAAGCATGATAGGTTGTTGCTAAGTCCCGGTTCAGATTGATATCATAAACCGTCACTTGGGGGCTACTGGAGTTGATATTTGGAATTTACAAGAGAGACAGTTAAGCAGAGTTGAGCATTAGTTACCTCATATCGCTCTTATATCAAATTTACCAAACCGGCTTCATAGTCATGGCTGGTGTACAGACGGTTCAAGAAGCCAGAGTGAAGGTCTTGAGCATTGAGATGGGCATAGCTTGACAAATCGGCATTCCATTTGCCCTTGCCGATAGCAGAGAGCTCGTCCTTGGCAGTATGCTTTAATAAAGCAACAGGATTGCCAGGAGTGGTATGGCCAATGCGAGTAATCATGAAATCATCCTCTTTATCATCAGCAGCTTTCACGAGAGTTGGCGGTTTGTCGGTAGCCTTAGCTGGACTGGCCGATTTGTCGTCAGGACGGACCGGGCTGGTCGGTTTGTCAGCGTGGCTTGTAGTGTCAATTTCTACTTGTTCAGTAAACAAGTCATGGTCTTGAGGCGGTGGATCATTAAGCATGGCGTCAGCATCGGTCTCTTCAGGATCTGGAGTCTATTCCAGTTCAACAGCCACATTATCATCAGCCGGTTTATTCAACCGAGCCTTCTTGCTGGGTCTGGGCTTGGCGCTGAGAAAAATAAACATGAGGATCAGTACAGTATATAAAAATAACACATCAAGGATAAAAACAAGTGTATAGCTCACCCAAGAACTGTTTTGAGGGGTGGAAGCTTTGTGGCTGATGACTCGCCAGAAGATGAGTGGGAAGTACCCTGATAATTTGAATTAGACGGGTTAAGAGGCTGACGAAAACAACCCGCTTTGGGGCACGAAGTGTCAAGGGTATAAGAGACCTCTGATCGGCGTTTCCGAACCAGAGTGTTCGGTAAACCGGCGGAGGTAACTACCTGGCCGATGTGCCAGGTTGTGCGGCGAGCCTCGTGCTGCTGCGTCTTCAAAAGAAAGTTTGGGTCCAAGTAAGCAAGGGGGTGACCAAATTTTACTTTCCGGTTTGCTCGACGGATTTTTGATGTTGGCAGAGGATCTGAATGGGAGGAAAGAATGATTACCTCTACGTCATCAGCTTGACTGCCTTCAGCGTCGTCCTGATAATAGTCATTGTCAATGAGGTGTACGAAAAATGAACCAAGAGAGTCAAGTTCTACCTCTGATTCCGGGTTACCCACATCGTCATCAGCATTTGGCTCGTTGGATGCAGTGGTCCTTTTCTTGGCAGGTTTCTTAACAACCTTGGTCTTTGGGCGCAGTGGCTTTGCCGTTTTATCTTGCGGTTTTGCCGGTTTGTCTTGAGGTTTTTTATTCCAGAACGGATCATCACCCTGTCAAAATCAGACAAACTCTCAGAGAATATTTTGAAAGAGGTAACTTACAGTAAGGAAGTTATATAATTCTTATAGATGGCGGTTTGTTGAAGGTACAGAAAGGACTTAGTCCGGTTTGACTGCAGACGACCTCCGGTTCATTCAACATTTTCTTGACAGCCTCGGTAATTTCAGCCTCTGTCAGTTGAATATTAATGTGCCGTTGAGGGTCGGTCAAACTCCCTATGTATTCACACATCAAGCCGGGGAGCCGGCTTAAGGGTAGCACGCTCCAGCCGATCCAGCAACGAGCAAAATCAACACCTGTTAAACCGTTTTCCATAAAGGCTCTAAGCTTCGACAGCTGTGGGGCATAGACGGCCCTTTCCTTTGCTGTTAACCTCTGAGGAAAAGGATGCGTATTGCTAAGGCGTTCAGGGCGGTAACCCGGCAGGGGGTTTTCATCAGTTGGAGATGTATCCTTGCAATAAAACCAGGTCTGGTTCCACTCTTTGGGGTGACTATGGAGCTTGGGATGAGGGAAGGTGACTTCCTTCCTTTTCTGAACCGCCATTCCACCCAATTCAGTATTGGGTCCATCCCTGAGCTCTGTGCGACGGTTTAAGTGAAAGAAGTCCCTAAACAGTTCAACTGTAGGTTCTTCTTGCAGATAAGCTTCACAGAAGATTTGGAAGTGGCAGATGTTGGTCACAGAATTTGGACCGATGTCCTGAGGGTGAAGTTGAAAACTAGCCAGCACATCTCGGAAGAAATTTGAACCGGGAGGGCTAAAACCTTGGCCCAGATGGTCAACAAAAATGACTACCTCTGCGTCCTTTGGTGTAGGAGGATTTTCCGGGCCAGGGGCCCTCTAGTGGATGACATCTTTCTTGGCTAAAGCGCCTGTTGCGACGCATCTGTTTAACTGATCTTCCGTGACCCGGGAAGGAGCCCAGTTGCATTCATAGACTTGCTTGGCCATTGCAATGAGGAGCTGAAACATGATTATTGCCGGTTTAAGATTCACAGTGGACAACTATAAAGCGGTACAAGGATGTAAGCATATTATTAAACCGGGGTTTGTTATTGGTAAACCGGAGTCTGACAATGGAGACGATACAATGACGAATGCATTGGCGGTTCAAGAGGGGACTAATGGTATCTACTGGGTCATTATTTTTCTATGAGGTTAAACCGCCTAATCTGGTATTGAAGATATATGTCTAAAGGTGCGTAAGTGAAGGAAAAACAAGTTTCACGGCGAGACATGGTAATTTCAGATCCACCGTGCATTGGAAAACCAAAATATATTCTGACCTAGTTTCAAGCGTTTGAAGAGTTCAGCAAGTTCAGATGAGTTTTATGCCCTAACAAAGAAAAAAGGAGTTTAAACTACAAGGGCGCTGGGGAAATCAGATCTAACTAGCCATTGGTATTACTGAAGAGGAAAAAGGAAGAACAGCTTCAAGAACTTTGAAAAACTATGAAGAGCACCGAACCCTAATGGTGGATCTGCAGTGAGGAAAGGAGGAACTTACTAGTGCTGAGGAAGCAGCGGAGGATCGCCGCGTTTCTCTGGTACGGTCAGGTTGATGCAGCGGCCGTCGTTGAGGCAGAGGCGAAGGACGACGGCGGCGGCAGAGCTTGAAGGTCGGTCGGCATGAGAAAGAAGACGATGCGAAGAGGCACGAGGGGGAAATGTGAAAGGGACCCCTCGGACTTATTTATAAGGAGAATGGATAAAAGGTAGGCGCGAGAATCAAGGAGCCCGAAAAAATGGGATATGTGACAGCTCTGTTGCCTCGATTGTCGAAGTCCCATTAATTAAGGTGGGTTATACATAGTTTTTAATAATAGATGACGTCATGGCGATTTATCATGGTCCTGGAAGGTGACGTCACGGCGGTTTACAAGACTATGTGAAGGTGCTGAAGAAGAAATTTTCTTAAGTATTGAGGATTGACATGAACCAGTTCAAATCAATCTGGGGCCTAATGTTGGGGATATTACCACTGGGCGTAAACCGGCCAGGAGAGGCCGGATTAACCCCATAGTGGTTCACTATACCTGAAGCCCATGAAGACAAGACGGTGATGCTTTATGAAGGCCCAGGGCCCAAAACCGGTTTAAAGGCCTGTAGACATAAACCGGCATGAATATGTAAACTTGTGTTGTAAGATAGAGCAGAGACTGAGCCGGACACGTTTATGAGCCGGCCTCGGGATTCTGTAAACCGACGGGCGTCAACCCGTGTATATAAGGGGACGACCCGGCGGCGGTTCAGGACAACAGACAACAACTCGAGACTCGGGCAAAGCGTATTCGCTCCTTGGTCATCGAAACCCTAGCAATTCCACGACAACTGGATTAGGCTTTTACCTTCACCGCAAGGGGCCGAACCAGTATAAACTCTTTGTGTCCCTTGTTCGCTTTAACCCCTTTAAGCTAACCCGCGCGATGGCTCCACGACTAAGTCCTTTCCTTGGGACATCTGCCGTGACAAAACCACGACACACGGGAATATATCACAACACAACTCTAGACACAAATTAAAATAATACAAGCTTCATATTACAAGCCAGGGCCCTCGAGGGCTCGAATACAAGCTCGATACACAAGAGTCAGCGGAAGCTACAATATCTGAGTACAGACATAACATAAACAAGGATGCCTTAAGAAGGCTAGCACAAACATCAACGACCGAAGATGCAAGGCCTCCTGCATGGGACCTCCTAACTACTCCTGGTCGTCGGCGGGCTCCACGTAGTAGTAGGTACCCTCGGGATGGTAGTAGTAGTCGACTGGGGTGGCATATGGCTCCTGGGATCCACCATCTGGTTGCAACAACCAGAAAGAAGAAAGAAGGGGGGGAAGGGGGAGCAAAGCAACCGTGAGTACTCATCCAAAGTACTCGCAAGCATCAGATCTAAACTAAGTATGCGTTGGTATCAAATGGAAGGGTTGTGTCTGTGGACTGAACTGCAGAAAGCCAGAATAGAGTGGAAGGCCTAGCCTATCGAAGACTAGCATCTTCAAGCAGCTCCAAGCATCTTGCAGCATGTAGAAGAGTATAGAATAGAAGTTTATAATTAACAAGCATGTTGTAGAGATCCTTCCTCGACTCCCTGCGAGAAAGCAATCCTGGAGCCACATATCCATCACATACGAAGTATCCATTTCCAGTTGTATAAGATCAGGATACAAGTCTGAACGTCCATTACCGAGGACACGGTATTCGAATATATGTCTTCCCTGCAGGGGTGCACCACATTACTGAACATGCTCGATCACTCTGGCCGGACACACTTTCCTGGGTCATGCCCGGCCTCGGAAGATCAACACGTCGTAGCCCTACCTAGGGTCAGCAGAGAGGTCCCCTCCAGTCTACATCCTAAGCACCCCAGGGTCTTGGGCCCATCGCCCGTTGCACTCCGGGTCGTTGTGTGCAGGGTGGATACCAGCACCGCCTCGGATGGCAAGCACGATCCGACCGTGCCACAATGCTGAACTGGACGTATGACAAAGCTTCGGCTGATACTAAGACGTCGAGGACCATAACTATTCTCGCATGGTGGTTAGTGCGTAAAGTCTAGAGGCCAACTCAGAGCAAATACCCAAACCTGTTAGTGCATTATTAAAAGAAGTGACGGCTGTCGGGATAAGTCCGGAGCTATCACCCCCTCCTGGGTGATACCGCTAAAGAGCCAGCCGCCACCGTAACTCCTCAGGTGCTCTCGGGACCCGCCCGGCTTTCACAACGATCTCAAGTAAAGTCAAGGTAACTGTGTGTCCAGACATCAAGGGGAAAACCCGAGGAATCACCCCCGGTGGATTCCACTCGATGTAATCATCAAGGTGAACATAAGAGGAACCACCCTCGAGGTTCACACTTGAGGTGTTGCACGACAGAGCCGTATCAGGAATGGTGAAGGAGGAACCACCCTCAATGACCACGACCGAATAGCTACACTACAGAGATCTCATCAGGAGTGATGTATGAGGTTCCACCCTCGGCACTCGATGGTAACTCTGCAGAGTCAAGCAACAAAAAGGGGCGTGATGTGATGTGAGGTGTCGAGCTCTAGTCGTCGATCATGTTGATCGAGTCGTCGATGATGAAGCAGGGGCAACAAGGACAAGGTGGGGGTCACTGATGGATCACTAACCAACCTATACTAAGCAGTTTAGGATAAGCAGGTAGGTAACAATAGTAGGTACAAAAGCAAGCTATGCATCAGAATAGGAGCAAACAATAACAGTAGAAAAATCTATTGCAAGCATGAGAGAATGGAATGGGCGATATCAGGATGATCAAAGTGGGGCCTGCCTGGAAGCTCCGCTGAAAGGGAAGAAGGGTCGTCGTCGACGTAGTCGATCACAGGGGCATCGGAAACGGTATCGGGGTCTACCGGAGAGAAGAGGGGGAAGAAACAGTAAATACAGAGCAAACAGATGCAATACTATGCATGACATCACGAAACGCGGTGCTAGATGTGACCTAACGCGGTACTACACGAAACCGGCGAAGGGGGATAACATCCGAGAAAGTTTTCCCAAAGATTGGCATTTTCGGACAGATGAATTGGAGGGAGACGGTTGCATGTTCGCCATGCTAAGGGCATGTGACAGGTGAACGGAGAGCGTATCCGGATTCGTCTCGTCGTTCTGAGCAACTTTCATGTATAAAACTTTTCATCCGAGTTACGGATTATTTTATATGATTTTTCAAAGTTTTAACAATATTCTGCAATTTTAATTTAATTCGAAAATAATGAGTAAATGCTAGGCGTACCCAGGACAGGGTACACAAAAGTGCACCCAGTGACTGACAGGTGGACCAGGGGGTCCCGGTTGACCAGGGGGCCCCCCTGTCATTGACTGTTCTAACTAACTACATATTTAAATCTTTTTTTCTCTAACAGAGGCTGGGTGGGGACCACGTGTAAGTGGCCCTAGGGGCCAACTGGGCGGTGGTTAATGGGCAGCGGGCGAGGAATGTGGGCGCCCACCCGAACGAGGCACGGGCGCGTGTGTGCGCAAGGCGCCGGCGTCGGGCGCGTAGTCGACGGTGCGGCGTCGAGACGGAGGGGATCCGCCGCGGGAGAGAGTGAGGGGAGGCGAGATCTGGGGGGAAGCGGATCTGGGAGGCGAGTGGGCGAGTGGGAGAGGGGATCGAGGAGGCGGGCGCGCTGGAGGCCTTATCCTCCCCACGGTGACGCCGGCGAGGTGGTCCGGCGGGGACTGCTCGGGCACGCGCCTTGGTCGTAGGAGCAGTAGTGGAAAGCGACCGAGGGAGGTGGGGTTGGGCTGGTTAGGCCGGCTGGGTCGGTCTGTTGGGCTAGGTCTAGTGGGAGTCAGGGGGTTTCTCTTTTCTTTCGCTTCTTTTCTTTTTCTTATTTTTCTTTTTACAGTTTTAGTTTTCTTTTAGTTTTTTGAATAGAAATTAGCTTTATAAAATATAGTAACAACATCTAAATTGGTTTTACTAATTATACCACTGCCACATTTAGTTTGAGGTTCAAATAAAATAGTTTAGTATTTCTATAATTTAAAAAGCATTTAACAATTCTTTTTAGCCACTGTTATATTCACAAAAGGGCATTGAAATATTTTACAAAAATGTTGGCTCACCACCATAATTAGTTATGGAATATTTGCCACACTTTGGACATTTTATTTTGCATGTTTGAGAAATTTGAATTTGAGTTTGAACTAAGATTTGGATCAAGCGAGGATTAGCAACAGTAATGTGATGACATGGCACCATTAGCGGGGGATTACTGTAGCTTAATTATTCGGGTGTCACAATTCTCCTCCACTACAAGAAATCTCGTCCCGAGATTTAGTAGGTAGAAGGAAACAAAGCGTGGTATTCATCACGAAGACGATCCTCGCGATCCCAAGTGGCTCATCTTCAGAATGACTTGACCACTGAACTTTTCAGAAATTGGATAACCTTCTGACGGGTGCGACGTTCAGCTTGACCGAGAACGTGGACTGGGTGCTCTCTATAAGTGAGATCATCTTGCCGGGGTTGAGCTTTATAAGCCATGTTGTTGTTGCAATAAGACTTGCGACTCAGGGCATCGGCCATGAAATTAGCCTTGCTAGGGGTATAAGAAACACGTAGTCATAGTCTGAAATTGTTTTCTATACATCGCTGCTAATGGAGATCCAGATCTAGATGAGTAAACAATTACTTCAGACTTTGATGATCGGTAAAGATCTCGCAACGATTACCAAGAAGGAAATGTTGCCACAATTTCAGTGCAAACTTAATTGCAGCAAGTTCAAGGTCATGGACTGGGTAGTTCTTTTGGAAAGAAATTCTAGAATTCACAATCGACTAGACCGTTTTCAATCCTCACAAGAGGAGAAGTGTTTACACGTGCAAGGAATAAATCCGTGCTTCGGCATTTTGAACAAGATAAGCCTCGTAGCTTACTATCTCACTCGAAGGATGCAGTGGATGGACGGTTTTAGCAGCGCAAATGATAGAAGCGGTATGTGTTTTCAACCATTCCATTCCCAGAATGAGGTCAATATTGAAAGCTTCAAAACAATGGGGAAAACATGGAATTCCAACCCTTCAATTTCGACGGGGTCGTTGTGACTAACCATGGTGGTTCCACATTGGCCCGCGGAATACAGCTTGAAGTCCCGGCCAAGTGATGGTGATAACCCACAAGTATAGGGGATCGCAACAGTTTTCGAGGGTAGAGTATTCAACCCAAATTTATTGATTCGACACAAGGGGAGCTGTCGGGGATATACCCCGCGGTATGAACCAGCCGGAAATATGACCCGACCGGACTTGGTGGTTTACTTGAGACCCGATTGACACTTGGTGATTCACTGGCGACCTGCCCTGACCAGACGGTTTACAAGCAACCTGCCAGGACATTATAACTCACTTGTAACCCGGCGGGAGGGACAGACGGATGACAAGGCGGTTTAAGAGGAAAGGCATGAAGAATATTACCTTGCAAGGAGTTAAAGACCCGGACTTGTATCTGGTTTGTATTAGAAGGTAGACTAGTCCTAATCCTAATAGGACTCCACATGTAACCCGCCCTTCTAACTTATATAAGGAGGGGCAGGGCTCCCAAAAGAGGGACAAGCAAGAAGAAACAATCTCTAGGGCTAGACACAAAGAGCCGGTTTACCGGCGACGCCCTCGTGATGATAATGAGACCTAGCCTCAAACAGCATGTAGGGTTATTACCGGATGATGTTTCCCGGGGCCCGAAGCTGTCAAAACCCTTGTGTTGTGTTGTGTTGCGTCTCTCGATTCCGCTCAACCCCTCTCAAGCTACCACATAGATGCGTTGGCCTCACGACTAAGTCCTTACATTAGGACATCTGCTGTGACAATTCCACGACAGTTGGCGCCCACCGTGGGGCCTGCGCACGGTGGTGTTGAGTTCTTGGAGGGATCTTTCACAGGGTTTCGAGAAGTTCGCAGCTTTTCGGATGAAGAAGAACCAGTTTGAAAGGATCTACATCGTCTCCATGGCAAGCAGCCAGAACGACGTACAAAATTTGAGTTGAAGAAAAATTAGGGTTGCATGATGCGCGTCGCTGTGATCAGACGATCCGTCGGAACCGGATCAATTTTCAGTGTATCGCCGAGACGACAAAAGTTCTCCGCTGCAATACCTCATACGTGGCCACTGAGTCGCTTAAGGACAAATTATTGTTTTTTATTCTCTGATAGGAAACTATGCGCGAAGCAAATCGCATCCAGGGCAGCTGACGAGAGTAAAAATAATCAAAAGTTGAAGCTGATCGTGACAGCAACAAAAGGACTAGAGCAACAGCCCTCGATTTGGATTTACATGGGAAGTTTAAAAAAAGGGTGGAGCCATGACGGGAAGTGGATAACGGCACGGAGTCGGTCTCCGCCGCGGAATCGCCTCGAGCGCCTGCTGCCTCCGTGGCTGAGACGAGCAGCGGCACCTCCAACCCGCCGGTCCGCGACCCGCCTCGCCTCCGCTACCGCAGTTCTGCTATGGCCGACGCAATTTTCTGCCGTTACGGCCTCAAGCCGGCGTCCCCGAGCTTCCTCCTCCGCCATGGCTCTTCGCCGTCGCCAGGACTCCCTGCACCGCCCATACTCAACCGCGACTGGTTCTCCGAGTCTCCAGCTCGGCCTCGCGCTGCCCGTGAGCCGCCCCAATTTAGCGCGCCTTCACTTCTGCCGCGTCTTCGGCTACGAGGCGGATCACCTCCATCAAATTTGTCGAGCCGCCGCAGCCTCGTTCTAGCCTCGCCCAATGGCTAAGTGCCACTGCGGTCCCTGCCGTAGCAGGCCTCAGGTCATCCCTGCCTATGGGTTGCTGCCTCCACTGGCGTCGCCCCCGCGGCTGCACCAAGCTGTTGCGGTCACGCCGACTCTGCCCTGCTCGAACCACCGGGCGCCTCCGACGTCAACGCCTCACTGTCACGGCCCGTCATCAAGACGCCTTCGCTGGAAACCTTTGAGACCGTAACCCGTCGGCGCCCCTGTCGAGCCTCCCGCTGGCTTCGTCACGTTGCGGTGCCCCTGCCGAGTCTCGCGGCCGCGGGCCGCATCAGCTACTGCACGGCGAGCCGCCGTCCTCCTTGAGATACTAGGCTGCCCTGCCAGCGAGCCGCCCGCCTCTCGCACTGCTCCGCCTTGCCGTGGGTCTCCCTGAGCTGCCTTGTTCTTTTTCCTATAGTGGCTGCGGGTGTACGCAGTGTCACGCGGGTGCCTGACCGCCTGGCTGTTACTGCTCCTCCACCTGTGATCTACTTCCATCAGCCAACTCATATAACTAATCGAACTGCTACATCTGCTCGGAGAAGCTATCAGGTTAATATGCAAGTAAAGACAAAACACTAGGATGAGCAAAGTCAGATGATGGGAATCGATCTTGCCTTCACGGCCTCGCCCTGCCGCTCGCTTCCGACCGGCCGTTTTCAAGTCTACCGTCGCCGGTTCATTACAGCGGTCTCCTCCTCGCTCTGCCCCGCAACTGAGTAGAGCCACTTTGGAGCGACCACTGGCCCGAGCCGCCCACTGCTGCGTCGTTTTCGTCTCCGTTTTTCGCTGCCATTGGACGAGTCGCCCATGCCGACGCCCCTCTGCTTCTGCATGAGTTGTCGTGCCGGGTCACGTCTGCCTCCGCCGATGTGGGTTCCATGCCGCACGCGCTGATTTCTTCTGCCTCACCGCATCGGCGGGTCGCGCTCATGCCCCAGTTTCACCGGCAACACCTCCGCTTCAAGTACACCTTGCCATTGCATCCAAGCCGCCGTCCCGGCCTTACCCTGCCACCGGGGTGCCTCTATTCTGTTTTACATCAGGTCGAGGACCTCATCGGTGCAGCCTTGGCTGCCGCCCCGGCCCTGCCCCGGTCGGCTCCGGTGCGCCCGGCCGGCTCACCGTTCCTCCGTCTGTGCCCGGCGTGGCCCGATGTCCTCTTCTCCGCTGCTCCTAATTAGGAGTCAAGGACCTTCATAGCCCATCAGACTTGAAAAATATGGAATAAAAATAACCTGAAGATTGTGAATGGATCTGAAGTATTGAGCAAATTCGAATGGATCCGAGGATCAGCCGTCTCTATGGCTGGCCCAGCCCTTCGCCTCTGCCATGGGTCGCCCCTAAGTTGACGAAGGACTGCCTCAAAACGCCTGCAAGCCGCCGTCGGGCGCCGAGCTTCTGTGGCCCTTGTTGCTGAACCGCCATGCTATCTCGTTCTTTCCTCGAGATGCTACGGTCACGTTTCCTCCGTCGCTTTGCGCCGTCTTTGGGTCGCCGCGCCCGCGGCTCTACCTTACTGTCTTGGCCCGTCGCCCCTCCGCGCTCTACCTGGTCTTCGCTTCCAGAAGTGGCGTGAGCCGCCTGATGCTCCTTTGGTCTTCTGCTCTGCTCTGCGCACACGCAGTCGCGACTCGCTCATCTCCACTGAGTCATCGTCATACTACTTCTAATATTGGTGCACGCGTGAGATGAAATCAAGCGAAGGAGAGTCACTGGTTCCTTTGTTTCGTGAGAAGAAATCAAGCAAAGGAGAGTCACTGGTTCCTTTGTTTCTTTTCTCTGGCTTTTGTTGTGGCCATTGCTGCTTCCATATTGATCAAGACAAGTCACGTCAACTACTGGGAGCACTACTTAATCCATGGGAAATCAAGGATACTGTACCCCTTGGTTACTAGAGCTACTATTGTTGCTACAGGAGTACTGGTACTAGTTGATTGATCTGGTACTAATTGCTGTGAACTGCTACGTCCACGGCACGATACTACGAGGTGCTACCCTTCCTATATATTTTATTAGCACATATTGTTTTTATCAAAGAACAATTACTCTGATATGTGATATTTTTTGACGCAGGACAATTGTTCATTACAAATGAGGCGTTATATTACGGGTACGGAGCACGCGCTAGCAACGTTCTGCACCGGCGTTTCGTCCGTGTCATACCACCCGGTGAATGAACATGCGCAAGTCGCCGTCCCTGTGGCCCGGTTTACATCAGCTTGCCGGGACTGCGCCCGCGATTAACTCACCCGTCCGTGCCGGTTTACAACACCGGTGAAGATTTTCCCCGTCCGCACCGGCTTACAATGCCGCGGCCGATTCATCTGTCTGTGCCGCCTCTGAAGCTGCGGTCATCTTTGACCGTCCGTCTCTCGCGGCCTGGTCTACATCAATACACCGGGCCGCACCTGTCTTCATGAGCTGTTTGAGCAAGTCACAGCTTGGGTAGCCCGGTTTTCTTTCAACAAATTGGAGGCAAATTATCATATACTATCAACCGCCGTCTGCACTGGATGGCTCAATGGACAGGAACACAAGTCGCCGCCACTACAGTTTGGTTAACTTCAAATCACCAGTTGGAAGGAACCATTGGCCGAGTTGCTGACACGGCTCATACGGGATCATTTATAACCCGCCGCAGTCACCTCAACCTTCTGTGGATTCACATCGTGCTATCAACACCAATGATATACAAGTTATGCCGGCTTATATCATGGTCAAATATGGAGAGTCTCAAGCCAACTCCTCGAATCACCTTTGAGACTCGGGGGCTACGATGACATGACTCAGCAAATCTTGCAAATTTCAGCAAATTTAAGAACCCCAGGACGATGGAGGGAAAGATAACCCGGTCCCGGAGGCTACTGTTATATTGATGAAAATTTAAAGGCCATCAGAAAATTTCCGGCTTAGAAAGTATATGCCAGTTACAAAATCCCGGCTCAATGAAGAAGTTCTGGGTCATCAGAAAGGATTTCGGTTTAAAATTTGGCTCAAGGGAAGTCAGTCTCACTGAAGCTCTCAAATATCCGGTTTACAATCCGGTTCAAGGGAAATATGTTCTCCCACAAAGCTCTGAAGCTCTCAATCCGGTTTAAGAATTTCCGGTTCAAAAAAGAATTAACTTCTCGCAAGTTCGAGTTTAAAGGCCGTCAGAAAATTTCTGGCTGAAAATGAAGATTCTGGTTTAAAATCCGGTTCAAGAGAAAGATGTCTCCCACAAAGCTTTGAAGCTCTCAATATCCGGTTTAACATCCAGTTCAAGAAGAATTTATCTCTTGCAAAAATTTAAAGGTTGCCGAAGAGGACCTGCTGCCATGATGCGTAGTTCAGACATGGGTATCCTGCCTTATTGGCTTATCATATTATTGATCACGTGGGGGCTTCTGTTTATAAAGCGGAGTTCTGCTTACCCATTGATCCGGCTTATAAAGCCATATATAAAAAGCACTTGGGGGCTTGGTCGTATTCAAACCATAGCTACACCTCTTGATCGGCGCAAGGCCACTAGGAAAATCACCTTGGGGCTTGGTCGTGTCCAAACCATAGCTACACTAGAAAATTACTTCGGGCCAAAGAGAGTGTTGTAAAAGAACAACTCAAAAATAGGCACCCACTGAGCACAGCTCAAAATGTTACTTGGGGATTCTTTGCTGTTGCAATGAACAAAGAATCTACACTTGTAATAGGCTATCAAGTCATGGCTTGGAAGCCTGGTGTATACACCTAAAACCCCGGGTTAGTCTGCCTCTTTAAGTAAGTCACTCCGCCCAGGTAAACCTGGTATGACCCATCGAACTTTGACAAGTTACTCTGATAAGACCCTGAACTTGTCAAGTTAAAACGACGATTGGTTAAGGATTGAGGACCATCTTAAAAGGCTTTGCAAAATGGTTTAACTCAGTGGCCTCGCAGCCCATGAAAAGCCTCGAATTTGGGGCCTGGCAGCCCGTGAAAAGCCTCGACTACAAGTTTTCATCTGCTTTCATTTGATAAGTTTTTTCTCCTTTAATGAGTTTATAATGTTTTTTGATAAACCGGCGTTTATTAACCCGGCTTGACTTTCAACTACAAGTTGTCAATTTATGATCAGTTATAATCCGGAGACTATCAAACCGGTCTGGTTTTGACTATAAGTCGCCAGTATTATATATGGTTAACCCGGTGTTTATCACAACCCGGTACAGTTTTATCATAAACCGGCAAAATATGGGAGGAGTTATCAGTACTCAAGATTTGGGTTATCACCCTTACTACAAAAAGTTGGTAAACCAACGATGTGATTCAATGTCACAGGTATGATATATTTCATATTTGATTATTCTTAAGTGCAGCCTTGGTTATAAACCCGAGTTATATGTTGGGCATTATGACCCGTCCGGCGGTAGACCGCCAGGACACTTTAAACTTGTTGTATGCAGAAACAGGTTGAATAAAGCATGATTATAAATCAACGGCGTTTATTAACCCGACCTGGCTTTCGACTATAAGTCGCCAGTATGATGATAAATTATCCAGTGTTTATTAACCCGGACTGGCTTGGGATTATAAATCGCCAGTATATATTTGGATTGCGCCATTGGAATCATGCGCTCATAAATCATTGGATTATATTATTCAAATCTTCAAATAGCCAACATGGCTGGATTTTATCATGGTTATCAATAACCAGTATTATGATTGAGGCGTTCAAAGTCGCTTTAGCGCAATGGTTATTATTTTACCAATGGATATGATTTATTCTACAATTGAAGGAATAGTCCCGAGTTGCTCCGGCTTACGACCCGGCACTTGGGGGCTACATTATTCAAAGTTGAGATTATATCAAATATGCAAGTCTCATGTCGCTGCAAGCATGCACCATGACACTTGGGGGCTAATGCAAAGTCATTTTTATTGGCCTTATTGAAGACCTGACTCATCACATCATAATGAGCCGACCCTTGGGGGCTACCAATTGCTCCTATCAATGATTGAAGGTACATAAGTCTTAATCCATTATATTCAAGGGTCCACTGCTCAGTTGGTAAAGCACAAAGCTCTTAACCTTGTGGACGTGGGTTCAAGCCCCATGGTGGAGTTACATCATATGATGTTATTTTCAATGAAGCATGATCATATTTATATCCCTGCTCATTATTGCGTAATGACCTGGCCCTTGGGGGCTACACTCGTTGAAGTTTTATGAGTATAAGGCAATTACAAGTCCCAGGTTGCTGCAAGCATGACAACCCGGCACTTGGGGGCTACATATATGGAGTATTCAGTCTTTACTAGTGACTGAGGTGAACAACATGGATTTCTTCAATATAATAGTTATTATATGGAAACAAGTCTCAAATCATCACTTTGTTCTGTTCAAGACTTGGGGCTATAGGTAATATGGATATAGGGGAGAAATATCTTCCAATTTTCTGTTTTGAGCTAACCAGATTGATCCGGTGTCTGCAACAATCATAACCCAGCGTCATCAATAATCATAACCCCGCGTCATCAATAATCATAACACGGCGTCATCAATAATCATGAACCGGCGTCATCAATAATCATGAACCGGTGTTGGCAACAATCATGAACCGGCATTGGCAACAATCATGACCCAGAATTATCAGTTTTTATAACCCGGCGATATTGGAAATCATAGATCGGCAAGTTCTATATTTTCAAGCCGACTGAATATCAGTTGAATATTTGAAGACCAATATTTTTGTCAAGTCAGAGCATTGAAGGCCGAGTCAAATGGATTCTTTATTTACAATATTTTTTTACAAGCAAATTGATTATGAAGCTGGTCTACTGACCCGAATTTTCTAGAAGGAGGAAATGACAGGGATTAAGGATGATCAGGTGCCGGCTTACAAAATATTTAACCCGGGGCACAACCTGTCAAAATTGCTCTTGTGTTTGTTTTACAGGATTAGTTTAACATGGATAAATCCAAATTAAACTAGGGGCTAATGTCGGGGATATACCCCGCGGTATGAACCAGCCGGAAATATGACCCGGCCAGACTTGGCGGTTTACTTGAGACCCGATTGACACTTGGCGATTCACTGGCGACCTGCCCTGACCAGACGGTTTACAAGCAACCTGCCTGAACATTAACTCATTGGTAACCCGGCGGGCGGGACAGACGGATGACAAGGCCCAAGGCCCAGAGGGCCGGTTTATATTAATGGTGGGCCGGTTTAAGAGGAAAGGCGTGAAGAATATTACCTTACAAGGAGTTAAAGACCCGGACTTGTATCCGGTTTGTATTAGAAGGTAGACTAGTCCTAATCCTAATAGGACTCCACATGTAAGCCCCCCTTCTAACTTATACAAGGAGGGCAGGGCTCCCTAAAGAGGGACAAGCAAGAAGAAACAATCTCTAGGGCTAGACACAAAGAGCCGGTTTACCGGCGACGCCCTCGTGATGATAATGAGACCTAGCCTCAAACAGCATGTAGGGTTATTACCGGGTGATGTTTCCCGGGGCCCGAAGCTGTCTAAACCCTTGTCTTGTGTTGCGTCTCTCGATTCCGCTCAACCCCTCTCAAGCTACCACATAGATGCGTTGGCCTCATGACCAAGTCCTTACATTAGGACATCTGCTGTGACAATTCCACGACAGGAGCCAAAGAATATTCTCAAGTATTAGCAGTTGAGTTGTCAATTCAACCACACCTGAATAACTTAATATCTGCAACAAAGTATTTAGTAGCAAAGTAGTACGGATGTAACGGTAACGGTAGCGAAAGTAATATTTTTGGGTTTTGTAGTGATTATAATAGTAGCAACAGAAAAGTAAATAAGCGAAGAACAATATGTGAAAAGCTCGTAGGCATTGGATCGGTGATGGAGAATTATGTCAGATGCGGTTCATCATGTAACAATCATAACATAGGGTGACACAGAACTAGCTCCAATTCATCAATGTAATGTAGGCATGTATTCTGAATATAGTCATACGTGCTTATGGAAAAGAACTTGCATGACATCTTTTGTCCTACCCTCCCGTGGCAGCGGGGTCCTAGCGGAAACTAAGGGATATTAAGGCCTCCTTTTAATAGAGTACTGGACCAAAGCATTAACACATAGTGAATACATGAACTCCTCAAACTATGGTCATCACCGGGAGTGGTCCCGATTATTGTCACTTCGGGGTTGCCAGATCATAACACATAGTAGGTGACTATAGACTTGCAAGATAGGATCAAGAACTCACATATATTCATGAAAACATAATAGGTTCAGATCTGAAATCATGGCACTCGGGCCCTAGTGACAAGCATTAAGCATAGCAAAGTCATAGCAACATCAATCTTAGAACATAGTGGATACTGGGGATCAAACCCTAACAAAACTAACTCGATTACATGATAAATCTCATCCAACCCATCACCGTCCAGCAAGCCTACGATGGAATTACTCACGCACGGCGGTGAGCATCATGAAATTGGTGATGGAGGATGGTTGATGATGACGATGGCGACGGATTCCCCTCTCCGGAGCCCCGAATAGACTCCAGATCAGCCCTCTCAAGAGAATTTAGGGCTTGGCGGCGGCTCCGTATCGTAAAACGTGATGAATCTTTCTCTCTGGTTTTTCCCCCCGAACACGAATATATGGAGTTGGAGTTGAGGTCGGTGGAGCTCCAGGGGGCCCACGAGGCAGGGGCGCGCCCCCACCCTCGGGGAAATGGTGTGGACCCCCTGGCCTTGATTCCTTCGCCTGTGTTTTTTATTATTTCCAAAAATAATCTCCGTGAAGTTTCAGGTCATTCCGAGAACTTTTGTTTCTGCACATAAATAAAACCATGGCAATTCTGCTCAAAACAGCGTCAGTCCGGGTTAGTTCCATTCAAATCATGCAAGTTAGAGTCCAAAACAAGGGCAAAAGTGTTTGGAAAAGTAGATACGACGGAGACGTATCAGATGGCGGTTCCAATAGGTAAGGAACGCCTATGGCTGTCCCACTATTAAGCAGCGGGACCTTTCAGGTAGTAAGCCGCGAAGGTGACATAGTTGGGAGGGGCTACTTCAGGAGACTCCGACTCGAAAGTGATGTTGCGGAGCCAGTCATCAGCATCAAGGGGCTGAGCTAAGCTGCAGTAGATGACAGGGTTGAGACGCGCGAAGTCTTGCAGAGTCACTGAGGCTGGTTGCTGATTCATATGGGGACGAGGGAACTAAGCCATGACTCCTACCATGATCTAGCGATTCATCTCAACTGTCGTATCATTCCAGCCATGTACTCGGACGGCCACGACCAGCGGGTCTAACCATCCTACTTAAATGCAACAGGCGGTAGTTTAGCCAGGGGTGGAGCAAGTGTATGGAGTCATTCATGGTGTAACTTGAACAGTGAGCAAAGGCGCAGTATGTACAAAGCAGTAGTCATTGAAGACATCCCGATACATATATAGAGCCAATTACCCGTTGTTAGTATGAGTTCGGATAAGAGAAACATCCTAGACATACTAGGTGGCACGCATGCACGCAATGGAGGTATACCACAACGGGGCATAGCAAAGGCTATATCAACATCGGTGAAAACCACCGGAGCGAGGGATTTGCAAGCGATGACGCAGGGTGCCCTCGATAAGACGATCCTGCAGTAAGTGAACAATGTGAAGCAGATCTTGGCCGTCAATTCGATAAAGGCACAATACAAATCTCCGGGTGGATGTGATCACGAGATCCTAATGTTCGATTTAGCGAAACCATTTAACCTGAATAGAAGAGAGATCGGAGTCCCAGAGTATAGACGAGGAGTAAAAGATCCTAATACCACCCAATGGCGACGTGGGCCCGTAAGCCGCACAGCCATGTTAGTAAAACAGTTTTTCGAAGACTAGACTCAACTTCGGCCAAGGAGTTGGAAAGGGGGTTCCTACAGGCAGTCGGCTCTGATACCAACTTGTGACGCCCCTAATTCGACCATACACTAATCATACACACAAATGTGTACGATCAATATCAGGGACTCACGGGAAGATATCCCAACACAACTCTAGACACAAATTAAAATAATACAAGCTTCATATTACAAGCCAGGGGCCTCGAGGGCTCGAATACAAGCTCGATACACAAGAGTGAGCGGAAGCAACAATATTTGAGTATAGACATAAGTTAAGCAAGGATGCCTTAAGAAGGCTAGCACAAACATCAACGATCGAAGAGGCAAGGCCTCCTGCCTGGGACGTCCTAACTACTCCTGGTCGTCGGCAGGCTCCACGTAGTAGTAGGCACCCTCGGGGTTGTAGTAGTAGTCGACTGGGGTGGCATCTGGCACCTGGGATCCATCATCTGGTTGCAACAACCAGAAAAAGAAAGAAGGGGGGAAAAGGGGAGCAAAGTAACCGTGAGTACTCATCCGAAGTACTCGCAAGCATCAGATATAAACTAAGTATGCATTGGTATCAAATGGAAGGGTTGTGTCTATGGACTGAACTGCAGAAAGCCAGAATAGAGGGGAAGGCCTAGCCTATCAAAGACTAGCATCTTCAAGCAGCTCCAAGCATCTTGCATCATGTAGAAGAGTATAGAATAGCAGTTTATAATTAACAAGCATGTTGTAGAATTAATGCCCAGAGATCCTTCCTCGACTCCCTGCGAGAAAGCAATCCCGGAGCCACATATCCATCACATATCAAGTGTCCATTTCTAGTTGTATAAGATCAGGATACAAGTCTGAACGTCCATTACCGAGGACACGGTATTCGAATATATGTCTTCCCTGCAGGGGTGCACCACGTTACCCAACACGGTCGATCACTCTGGCCGGACACACTTTCCTGGGTGATGCCTGACCTCGGAAGATCAACACGTCGTAGCCCTACCTAGGGTCAGCAGAGAGGTCCCCGTCGGTCTACATCGTAAGCACCCCGGGGTCTTGGGCCCATCGCCCATTGCACTCCGGATCGTTGTGTGCAGGGTGGATAGCAGCACCGCCTCGGATGGCCAGCACGATCCGACCATGCCACAATGCTGAACTGGACGTCTGAAAAAGCTTCGGCTGATACTACAACGTCGAGGCCCATAACTGTTCTCGCATGGTGGTTAGTGCATAAAGGCCAGAGGCCAACTCAGAACAAATACCCAAACCTGTTAGTGCATTATTAAAAGAAGTGACGGCTGTCGGGACAAGTCCGGAGCTATCACCCCCTCCTGGGTGATACCGCTAAACAGCCAGCCACCACCGTAACTCGTCGGGTGCTCTCCGGGCCCGCCTGGCTTTCACAATGGTCTCAAGTAAAGTCACGGTAACTATGTGTCCAGACATCAAGGGGAAAACCCAAGGAATCACCCCCGATGGATTCCACTCGATGTAATCATCAAGGTGAACGTAAGAGGAACCACCCTCAAGGTTCACACTTGAGGTGTTGCACGACAGAGCCGTATCAGGAATGGTGAAGGAGGAACCACCCTCGGTGACCACGACCGAATAGCTAAACTACAGAGATCTCATCAGGAGTGATGTATGAGGTTCCACCCTCGGCATCGATGGTAACTCTGCAGAGTCGATGAACAAAAAGGGGCGTGATGTGATGTGAGGTGTCGAGCTCTGATCGTTGATCAAGTTGATCGAGTCGTCGATGATGAAGCAGGGGCAACAAGGACAAGGTGGGGGTCACTAATGGATCACTAACCAACCTATACTAAGCAGTTTAGGATAAGCAGGTAGGTAACAATATCAGGTACAAAAGCAGGCTATGCATCAGAATAGGAGAAAACAATAACAATAGCAAAATCTAATGCAAGCATGAGAGAATGGAATGGGCGATATCGGGATGATCAAAGGGGTGGCTTGCCTGGAAGCTCCGCTGAAAGGGAAGAAGGGTCATCGTCGACGTAGTCGATCACAGGGGCATCATCAACGTTCTCGGGGTCTATCAGAGAGAAGAGGGGGAAGAAACAATAAATATAGAGCAGACAGATGCAATACTATGCATGACATGACGAAATGCGGTGGTAGATGTGACCTAACGCGGTACTACACGAAACCGGCGAAGGGGGATAACATCTGGGAAAGTTTTCCCAAAGTTTGGCATTTTCGGACAGATGAATCGGAGGGGGACGGTTGCATGTTCGCCATGCTAAGGGCATGCGACAAGTGAGCAGGGAGCATATCCGGATTCGTCTCATCGTTCTGAGCAACTTTCATGTATAAAACTTTTTCATCCGAGTTACGGATTATTTTATAGGATTTTTCAAAGTTTTAACAATATTCTGCAATTTTAATTTAATTCGAAAATAATGAGTAAATGCTAGGCGTACCCAGCACACGGTACACAAAAGTGCACCCAGTGACTGACAGGTGGACCAGGGGGTCCCGGTTGACCAGTCAACATTTGACTGGTCAACAGGGGGTGGGGCCCCCTATCATTGACTGTTCTAACTAACTACAGATTTAGCTAGCTAATATAGTTCATTAGGTTAATTAAGATTAATTAATTAAGTTAATTAAGCATTTAACAAATTAATTATTTATTTTTATTAATATATTTTTAAACTTTTTTCTTTAAAAGAGGCTGGGCTGGGGCCCGCGTGTATGTGGCCTTGGGGGCCAACTGGGCGGTGGTTAATGGGCAGCGGGCGGGGAATGTGGGCGCCCGCCCGAACGAGGCACGGGCGCGTGTATGCGCAGGGCGCCGGTGTCGGTGGCGTGGTCGGCGGCGCGGCGTTGGGACGGAGGGGATCCGCCGCGGGAGAGAGTGAGGGGAGGCGAGATCTGGGGGGAAGCGGATCTGGGAGGCGAGTGGGCGAGTGGGAGAGGGGATCGAGGAGTTGGGGCCACTGGAGGCCTTATCATCCCCGCGGCGACGCCAGCGAGGTGGTCCGGCGGGGACTGCTCGGGCACGCGCCTCGGTCGTAGGAACAGTAGAGATGAAAACGACCGAGGGAGGTGGGGTTGGGCTGGTTGGGCCAGCTGGGTCGGTCTGTTGGGCTAGGTCCAGTGGGAGTCAGGGGGGTTTCTCTTTTATTTTGCTTCTTTTCTATTTCTTATTTTTCTTTTTACAGTTTTAGTTTTCTTTTATTTTTTGAATGGAAATTAGCTTTATAAAATATAGTAACAACATCTAAATTGGTTTTACTAATTATACCACTGCCACATTTAGTTTGAGGTTCAAATAAAATAGTTTAGTATTTCTATAATTTAAAAAGCATTTAATAATTCTTTTTAGCCAGTGTTATATTCACAAAAGGGCATTGAAATATTTTACAAAAGTGTTGGGTCACCACCATAATTAGTTATGGAATATTTGCCACACTTTGAACATTTTATTTTGCATGTTTGAGAAATTCGAATTTTGGGTTTTAATTTAAATTTGAGTTTGAACTAAGATTTGGATCAAGCGAGGATTAGCAACAGTAATGTGATGACATGGCACCATTAGCGGAGGATTACTGTAGCTTAATTATCCGGGCGTCACAATGATGATGGTGTAGAAGCCTTTGGACACTTAAGAAAGCCTTAATTTCTGCACCTATTGTTCAACTACCTGATTGAAACTTGCCTTTTGAAATTATGTGTGATGCTAGTGATTATGTTGTTGGTTCTGTTCTAGGACAAAGAGTTGATAAGAAATTAAATGTTATACACTATGCTAGCAAAACTATAGACAGTGTCCAAAGAAATTATGCTACTACTGAAAAAGAATTTTAGCAGTTGTGTTTGCTTGTGATAAGTTCAGGTCTTATATTGTTGGTTTCAAAGTAACTGTTCACACCGATCATGTTCTTATTAAATACCTTATGGAAAATAAAGATGCTAAACCTAGAATCATTAGGTGGGTTCTACTACTACAAGAATTTGAGTTTCATATTACTTATAGGAACGGAGCTGAGAACCCCATAGCTGATAATTTATCTAGGTTGGAAAATATTCTTGATGATCCACTACCTATTGATGATAGCTTCTCGATGAATAACTAGCGGCCATAAATGATTCTCGTGATACTCCTTGGTATGCAAAATATGCTAATTATATTGTTGCTAAATTTATAACACCTAGTTTTACATACCAACAAAAGAAAAAAAGTCCTCTTTGATTTAAGACATTACTTCTGGGATGACCCACACCTTTATAAAGAAGGAGTAGATGGTATTATTAGATGTTGTATACCTAAGCACGAATAGGAACAAATCCTATGGAAGTTTCACTCCGAGGTTTATGGAGGACACCATGCGGGAGACAGAACTGCACACAAGGTATTACAATCTAGTTTTTATTGGCCTACTCTTTTCAAGGATGCTCGAAGGTTTGTCTTATCTTGTGATGAATGTCAAAGAATTGGTAATACTGGTAGACATGAGGAAATACCTATGAATTATTCACTTGTTATTGAACCATTTGATGTTTGGGGATTTGATTATATGGGACCTTTTGCTTCCTCTAATGGGTATACACATATTTTGGTTGTTGTTGATTATGTTACTAACTAGGTAGAAGCTATTCCAACTAGTAGTGTTGATCATAACACTTCCATTAAAATGCTTAAGGAAGTTATTTTCCCGAGGTTTGGAGTCCCTTGATATTTAATGACTAACGGTGGTTCACATTTTATTCATGGTGCTTTCCCTAAATTGCTTGCTAAATATGATGTCAACCATAAATTGCATCGCCCTATCACCCTCAATCTAGTGATCAAGTTGAGTTGAGAAATAGAGAAATAAAGTTAATTTTGCAAAAGAACGTCAATAGATCTAGGAAGAATTGGTCTAATAAACTTGACGATGCATTATGGGCTTAGAGAACTGCTTACAAAAATCCTATGGGTATGTCTCCATATAAAATGGTTTATGGAAAAGCATGTCATTTACCTCTTGAGGTAGAACATAAAGCACATTGGGCAATTAAAGAACTCAATTATGACTTCAAACTTGCCGGTGAAAAGAGGTTATTTCATATTAGCTCACTGGATGAATGGAGAACCCAAGCTTATGAAAGTGCCAAATTGTTTAAAGATAAGGTTAAAAGATCGCATGACAAAAGAATCCAAAAATGGGAATTCAAAGTGGGTGAGTATGTTCTAGTGTGCGATTCTCGTTTCAGATTTTTTGGCAGGAAAACATCTCACCAAATGGGAAGGACCATATATCATCGAAGAAGTTTATCTCTCCGGAGCTATTAAGATCAATAATGCTGAAGGCACTAATCCAAAGGTGGTTAATGGACAAAGAATTAAGCATTATATTTCAGGTACGCCTATTAATACCAACACTAACATCATTCAAACTATGACACCGGAGGAATACATTAAAGAGGCCTTCCAGAACCCTCTAGAACCCTCAAAAGGAAGAGGTGCATGATACGATAAGTAAACCAACTCCAAAAATTCGATAAAAATACTTTATGTCAGTTTTGGAATATTAGAAATAATACAAAAATAAGAAACACCCAAGGAGGCCACCCAGGTGCCCACAAGGCACCAGGGCGCGCTTGCCCCCCCCCCCCCAGGCGCGCCCTGGTGTGTGGTGGGCCCCTCGTGAGCCTTCCCGACTCTGTTTTCCTCTGGTTTATTTATTTTGCAAGATAAAAATTCTTTATATATACCCCCAGACGTTTTGACCACCGCATTGCAGAAATATCCTCTGTTCTTGCTTCGTGATATTTTTCTGACAAATATAGATCGCCATGGCTCCACCAAGCACTTCCAAGGACAAGTTCTATGAAAGGTCATCAACCCCTACCTAGCGGAGGTGATGAAGCACCCTCAAGCCTTGAGATGCGTGAGGGGGTGCTCCACATCCGGGACGTCCAAGGGCCCAAGAAGACGGGAAGCATGGAGGCCATGCTCGAGGCGGTGGAGCATGAGATATTCAAGTGCCAAGGGACGGTGGAACGTGGACTTAGTTCCAACCACTCCATGATCACGGAATTCACCCGTAACCACAAGGTGGATGGCCAGTCTGTCCGGGCCCCAATCCTAAGTCACACAGATCTAGCATGTAACACATCATATCACTTTGCGGCCTCATGCACGGTATTCCCACAGTTGCAGCCTTACCTTGGTTGGGACCATTTGAGCCTTTTGGCACACGTATATGATTGTGTCACTAGCATCTATATGACAGAGAACCCGGGCCGATATGACTTGTCGTAAACACAAGGTGGCACAAACTTACAGGGACAAGCATACATGACCCAACAATGCATGTGTCGGTCAGCAGCGAGTGTAACCGAGTCGTAGCAAGCTACAAGGACTCCAGTAAGACACCGCTTGATATTTCCCCGAAGGGACAGACACAGGAGCAAAGAAGGACACATGCCGATCAATCCATGTGTTCCGGTGGAAGCATTAGGAGACATTTCCCATAAGGAAGGCTACCAAGAATAAATAACTAGGTGTCGGATCCCACACATACCAAAGCATTTCAATAACATACACACAATATGCTCGACATGTGTAGATACAACATGGCATCACAATATAACTCTACGACTCACATATTTAATTAATAGGCTCCAAGGAGCCACACATAGCGTGATGATACGTCTCTGTCGTATCTATAATTTTTGATTGTTTCATGCCAATATTATACAACTTTTACATTCTTTTGGCAACTTTTATATGATTTATTGGACTAACCTATTGATCCAGTGCCCAATGCCAGTTCCTATTTTCTGCATGTTTTTTGTATCGCAGAGTATCCATATCAAACGAAGTCCAAATGCAATAAAATTTTACTGAGAATTATTTTGGAATATATGTGATTTTGGGAGTTGGAATCACCGCAAAAGGAGGCCCACACAGCCCACAAGACACCAAGGCGCGCTAGAGGCCCCTGGCACGTGATGGTGGGTTGTGCCCTCCTCGAACTTTGGTTGGAGCGCTACTTCGGGCGCAAGGAAGCTTATATCCAGAAAAAAATCGTGTTAAAATCTGAGCGCAATCGGAGTTACGGATCTCCCGAAATATAAGAAACGGTTTTCGACCAGTTCTGGGGAACGCGAAACAGAAGAGTACAAGAGGGAGATCCAATCTCGGAGGGGCTCCCGCCCCTCCGCCGCCATCGATACCATGGACCAGAGGGGGAACTCTCCTCCCATCTAGGGGGGAGGCCAAGGAAGAAGAAGGAGGGGGGCTCTCTCCCCCTCTCTCCCGGTGGCGCTGGAACGCCGCCGGGGCTAGGATCGTGACAGCGATCTATATCAACAATCTTGCTACTGTCAACACCAACTTTCTCCCCCTCTATGCGGCGGTGTAACACCTCTTCTCCCCTCTGTAATCTCTAATTAAACATGGTGCTCAACTCCATATATTATTTCCCAATGATCTATGGTTATCCTATGATGTTTGAGTGGATCTGTTTTGTCCTATGGGTTACTCGTGATCTTGGTTGGTATGATTGTATATTTTATTTATGGTGTTGTCCTACGGTGCCCTCCGTTCTCGCGCAAACATTAGGGGCCCCCACTGTAGGGTGTTCCAATATGTTCATGGTTCTCTTATGGTGGGTTGCGAGAGTGACAGAAGCTTAAACCCGAGTAAGTGGGGTATGATGTATGGGAGTAAAGAGGACTTGATACTTAATGCTATGGTGGGGTTTCACGGCCTTAATGATCTTTAGTAGTTGCGGATGCTTGCTAGGGTCCAATCATAAGTGCATATGATCCAAGTAGAGAAAGTATGTTAGCTCATGCCTCTCCCTCATGTAGAATTGCAAGAATTATTACCGGTACTTGTTATCGATTGCCTAGGGACAAATGACTTTCTTGTTGACAAAAGCTATCCACTTTTATTACCTGGCAATTTATTCGTAGTTTTATTCTCGCAAAGTACTCATAGTTTTGTTCTTGCAAAATAGTTTCATACTTGTTTTAGGTAAAGCAAACGTCAAGTGTGCGTAGAGTTGTATCGTCGATAGAACTTGAGGGAATATCTGTTCTACCTTTAGCTCCTCATTGGGTTCGACACTCTTATTTATCGAAGAAGGCTACAAACGATCCCCTATACTTGTGGGTTATCAAGACCTTTTTCTGGCACCGTTACCGGGGAGTAATAGCCTGGGTGAATATTCTCGTGTGTGCTTGTTTGCTTTATCACTAAGTAGTTTTTATTTTTTGTTCTAAGTTTTTCTCTATCTCTTGTTATGAATATGGAACACGAAACACCAAAAAAATTAGTTGTACCTGCTATTCATGGAGATGGGGAACCTCCTAAAACCCTCGATGCTCGTTATGTAAAAGATATTATGCACTACTTTGATAATCCTGAGAAAACCCCATTCAACTATATAATGGGAGTAACGCTGGATCAACGTGAATACTTTAGGGATTATCGCTTGACACAAAAAGGGAAACTTTTGTGGGATCAAATTTATATGTTGTGTTAGTATGCTCGGGATCTATGCTTGAGACATGATTATACTTGTTTCTCTAGAATGAATGCTCCACATCTTCCCTTTTCATGCAAATTTAATGATAATAAAACCTTAGCTTCTTATGCTAATGGTATATATGATTACTATGATGTGGAACGAATAGAAGAATTTGTTGCTTTTAAGGGTGCACATGAAATTGAATCTTTGTTTAAAGATTTTGATGATTCAGTTTATAGACCTGAAAATCTTGCTATCCTTAAATATTGCTATGATAATTATAAATACAATTACGATATTGATGTATTTATTGAGATAACTCTGCTATCCAAGAAGATACTAATATTTTGCAAGAGTGTATGGAAGAAGAAATTCATGAAACTGCGAGCTCATTGGATGAAAAAGATGATGAGGAGAGCGAAGAACAAACGGAGGAAGAGCGGATTAGCTACCCGTGCCCACCTTCTAATGAGAGTAACTCTTCAACTCATACATTATTTAATGTCCCTTCGTTCTTACCGAAGGATGAATGCTATGTTAATTGCTATGATCCCGTTGATTCATTTGAAATATCCCTTTTTGATGAACTTGATGCTTCTTATGCTTGTGGCCAAGATGCCAATATGAATTATGCTTATGGAGATGAACTTGATATAGTTACTTATGTTAAGAATGACATTGTTGCTATTGCACCCACACATGATAGTCCTATTATCTTTTTGAATTCTCCCAACTACACTATATCAGAGAAGTTTGCTCTTGTTAAGGATTATATTGATGGGTTGCCTTTTACCGTTGCACATGATGATTTTGATGAATATAATATGCATGTGCTTGCTGCTCCTACTTGCAATTATTATGAGAGAGGAATTATATCTCCACCTCTCTATGTTTCCAACACGATAAAATTGCAAGAAACTGCTTATGCTATGTATTGGCCTTTACTTGATGTGCATGAATTGTTCTTGTATGACATGACGATGCATAGGAAGAGAGTTAGACTTCGTCATTTCTTGATATATGTTGCTTTGTGCTCACTACTAAATGCCAAATCATTGCTAATTAAAATTGGCTTTGATATACCTTGGGATCCGGGTGGATCCATTACTTGAGCACTTTATGCCTAGCTTAATGGCTTTAAAGAAAGCGCTGCCAGGGAGACAACCCGGAAGTTTTAGAGAGTCATTTATTTCTGTTGAGTGCTTTTATAAAGTTTAAAAAGATATATAGAGGGGATGAGGGAGTCCTAGATTAAGGGGTCCTCGGGCGTCCGGGCTATGTGACGTGGACCGGACTAATGGGCCATGAAGATACAAGACATAAGACTTCCTGCCGTGTCCGGATGGGACTTTCCTTTGCGTGGATGGCAAGCTTGGCGTTCGGATAGGAAGATTCCTTCCTCTGCAAACCGACTCTATGCAACCCTAGGCCCCTCCTGTGTCTATATAAACCAGAGGGTTTAGTCCGTAGAGAAGAATCATAATCATACAGGCTGGACATCTAGGGTTTAGCCACTACGATCTCGTGGTAGATCAACTCTTGTAATCCTTATATTCATCAAGATCAATCAAGCAGGAAGTAGGGTATTACCTCCATCAAGAGGGCACGAACCTGGGTTAAAATCGTGTCCCCCGTGTCCTGTTACCATCGACCTTAGGCGCACAGTTCGGGACCCCCTACCCGAGATCCGCCGGTTTTGACACCGACAGGGGAACACAAAACTTTTCAATAAGGAAAGTAAAAGTGAGAGAGACAAGCATTGTTGAAGTGGGGGAGCTCCTTGAACTTTGTTCATGCTCACGGAAACTTTGTGAATCTTCATTACAGAAACTTTTCAATAAAAAATAATTATCCCCTTGTACAATTCCATTGTATTATAAAAATAATGTGCCAAGATTTGCCTTTAGGATGTTTAAATTGCTTGTTGGTTTGTGCGGTGCAAAATATAAACTTTGGCTGTAGTGCGTGATTTTACATTTTTTTACTGGAACGGCAAACGGTTATGAAACCTTTTGTACTGTCTTTCTATACAAAATGTTTATTTTTCCTAATTTTCAGAATTTTTAGATTTACAGAAGTATGGTGGATGTTCGAATCTTTACAGACTGTCATGTTTTCATAGATTGTTGTTATAGCATCATTATTTACGTATGTTTGAATTCTTGTTGAAGCCTCCTTGACTTGGGGCCATAGAATTGTGATAGCATACAGTGGGTAATGTTTTTCTATCATTATACAATAATGTTACAGCGGTACATGATGGGATTTCTTGCCATATTCACTAACCCCGCCACTAAAAGTTCGGTTAAGTTTTGTGTTGATGAAGTGTTCGAAGATCGAGGAGGTCTCGATGTGTGGAGGAGGAGGAGAGG
This sequence comes from Aegilops tauschii subsp. strangulata, assembly GCF_002575655.3. Lineage (NCBI taxonomy): Eukaryota > Viridiplantae > Streptophyta > Magnoliopsida > Poales > Poaceae > Aegilops > Aegilops tauschii. Next base: position 204,068,218 of record NC_053037.3, on the reverse strand, counting down.
GAAGAGATCAAGCTTGGGGATTCCCAAGGCACCCCAAGTAAATATTCAAGGAGACTCAAGCGTCTAATCTTGGGGATGCCCCGGAAGGCATCCCATCTTTCTTCAACAAGTATCGGTAAATTTTCGGATTCGTTTCGTTCACATGATATGTGCAAATCTTGGAGCGTCTTTTGCATTTAGTTTTCATTTTTCTTCTATGCACCATGTTGGTATGAGATAGTGCATGGTTGATTTATAGAATGCTCATTGCACTTCACTTATATCTTCTGAGTATGGCTTTATAGAATGCTTCATGTGCTTCACTTATATCATTTGAAGTTTGGATTGCCTGTTTCTCTTCACATAGAAAACCGTTGTTTGTAGAATGCTATTTTGCTTCAATTATATTTATTAGAGAATGGTATTTTCTAGAAAGAATTAAACTCTCGTGCTTCATTTAGATCTATTTAGAGAGTCAAAAGGAATTGGTGTTGGCACGCGAAATCGCCGCGCAACAGCAGAATATTTGTCGTCCTTTCATGACGACGAACGATTGCTTTCCAAGCAAAGCAACAAAGATCCCTCGCTTTCATGGAGTATAACCGGCCGCTTTCTAGCACAAAACGGCAAAGATCGCCAAACCCTAGGGCTGCTAGGGCTCTGCAGGAACTAGCGACAGAAAATAGACGTACGTGAAAAAGTAATGTATTTGTTGATAGATCGATTGTTGGGGGTTTTCCAATCGGCCGTGGCCTTACACATATATGGCACGCTGGACTTGGCGTATAATACTAAAACTCTCAAGCCAAAACCGACTAGGACATGCCCTATTTCGGTTCTTTACAACTTGCACTACGGCCCAAATTAACATGTCACGTACAAATCCTCCTGGGCCTACAAGGAAAATAGTAAAATATTCCGGCCATGTCGCAAATCATACTAAATAATACACTGGCTCTAGTTCTAACCATGTTACGTAGATATACTCTTGTAACTACAAGGAAATAATAAAATACTCCCGCCACGTCGCTATCACATGCAATAGTAACCATCATATACTAAGCACACTTCTCCACCTAGTCCATGCAAACTCCATACTTCAGCTTAGCATATGAGGTTGGTTAAGAGATATCCATGGCAGTAGTATGCTAGTTCAACACATCCCTGAAATTTGGTCAGCCTTATGTAGATAACTGCAATATTGAAGCTATGCATCAACTGATTAGTTGGATCAATGATAAAATTAATTTGGCCCATACTAACTAGCCAAATTACATCGTCAACACATGCCCCCCTATTTTTGGTACAATTGTATTGACCAAAAATACAATAGCAATTACCGTAGGATGAAATTGATCACTTCACCGACCATGTTACTGCTCTGGGCGATGTCCAAAGATACATCGGCCAACTTTTCTTAGGGCGATATCTTGAACAATGTATAGGCCAAATGTGCTCAAGCCTCCTGCCACACGCTAGGATAGTACTTTTTCAAATATTTTCCGTTGAGAGCTTTGGACGACTTCTCTCCCTGCAAAATATGAATTTCCAGGAACAATCTCTATGATTTTGTAACGGCCTTCCCAACTCGGCGACCATTTGCCGAATTTCCTATCTTTAGTTCCAATAGGTAATATCGTTTTCCACACTAAATCTCCTATTTGAAACGACTTATCTCTCACCCTTTTATTATAAGCCTTGGCTACTCTTAATTCCTCCTTCTCAATTTCTCGCAAGGCTCTTAATCTCTCTTCTGAAATTTCATCTATCATATCCATCATCAATTCATTATAATCTACAGCCGACAAATCATTTTGTCTGGCCACTCTAAGAGCTCATAAATTAACCTCTACAGGTACACCGCCTCTTGACCATATACCAAGTCGTACGGTGCCACTTGAGTTGCTCCATGTTTAGATATTTGATGAGCTCATAAAGCTTCTGAAAGTACCTCATGCCATCTTTTTGGATGCTCCTCAATTCTCTTCTTTATAAGCTTAATTAAAGTTTTATTGCTATATTCGGCCTGTCCATTAGCTTGAACATAATAAGGCGATGAATTTAACAATTTAATTTGTAAAGATTCAGCAAATTCTCGAAATTGATGAGACATAAAAGAAGCACCTTGATCGGTAGTTAAAGTTTGAGGAATACCGAATCTATGAACAATATGCTCTAAAACAAAACTGATAACCTCTTTATGGGTCATGTTTTTCAAAGGAACTGCTTCTGTCCATTTAGTAAAATAATTTGTGTCTACTAGGACGAAGCGATGTCTTTTAGAAGACGAAGGATGTATTTCACCAATAAAATGTAAGCCCCATCCTCTAAATGGCCACGGCCTAATTATAGGATTTAACATAGCTACGGGCGCTAACTGTATATTCCCAAATTTTTGACATGCCTCACAACCTTTATAGTACCGTAAGAAATCCTCTAACAAAGTCGGCCAATAAAAATGTGCTATTTTTAATAACCATCACATTTTGTGAGCCGACTGATGTGTCCTGCATATTCCTTCATGCACTTCACGCATAGCTACTCTAGATTGATCAGAATCCAAGCACTTTAAACATAGCCCATCTATTGTTTGGCGATAGAACTCGGCATTAAACAAAGTATATTTTAAAGCTTGTCGCCAAACTTTCCTATCTCTCGTTTGACTTTTATCCTTTAAATGATTAACTAGAGGAACTCTCCAATCACTTGGTTCTAAATTATTTGCTAATTCGATCGTTTGAAACTCATGCACCGAATATGCATCACATTGTACAACTAGTTGTCCAGTTATCCTAGGCCCAAGTGCACCTTGTGGCAAAGTATCCAACATTATAGATGTGACGCCCGGATAATCAAGCTACAGTAATCCCACGTTAATGTTGCCACGTCACCTCGATTTCTGTTGCTAATCTCGCGTTAGTTCGAAACCGGTTCGAATTCGAATTCAAAATCAAGCAAACAATAAAATATTTTCAAATATTAAAACTAAAATGTTGGGGTGTTGCCGAATAATTCATGAGTAATAATGGTGGAGAAACCAACATTTCTTATAATATTTAAATTCACTAAAATAACCAAAGCATAGGGCAAAACAATTAATTTAATGCCTTTTATAAAGTTATAATAATATAACTAAATTAGTACTGTGCCAAAATAATTATGGCAGTGGCCTAATTAGTAATACTAATTTAGGTGCTAACTTGGTATTTTATAAAACTAAAATAATAGAAACTATAAATGAAAACAGTAAAGAAATAAAAGAAAAATATAAAAGGAAAAGCAAATCAGAAAGAACAAACAAAAAAAGGGGCAAAGCCCCCCCCCCTCTCCTTGGGCCGAGTGGCCCAACTGGCCACCCAGACCACCAGGAGGCCCACCCCGCTCTCCCCATATCCCCCACCCCCCGAAACCCTAGCCCAACCACCCACACCCCCCCGATTCACTCGCTCCCTCTGCCCCTCCCCCGATCCAGATCAAGGGGCAGAGACTCCGGCGACCACGCCGCCCCGTGCCCGGACGCCGGCGCCTACCCCGATGCTGCACCTCGCGCACGTCTCGCCTTCCTCCCCAAAGCCCACCTCGTCGGGACGTCCCCCCGCCTCTGGATCGTTCCGCCAACGCCACCCGGAACGCCACCGCCACGGCCACCTCCTCGACACCTCGTCGGCCTGCCTCCTCTTCGTCACCGTCGTCCCCGATGTCCTCCTCGAGCCCCGTCATCGGCCGCCGCCCCCGAAGCCTCGCTCCTCCGTCCCCGCCTCTCCCTCGTCGGCCTACGGCAAGCCACGCCGACCGGATCGACCGTCGCCGCCGACCGGGACGACCACGCCGGACGCCATCGCCGCTCCTCCCCTGCGTCGCCGTCGATCCGCGCCACCGCGACCTCCCCGGAGCTCCACGAGCCTCGCCCCCGTCGTCCTCTTCTCCACTCCGTCGTCGATCGTCCCCGTCCTCCTCCCCACGGGTCGCCCCCGAGCCTCGACGCCCTTGTGCCCCTGCAAACGCCGGTGAGGCCCCCGGCCTCCCTTCCCCTCTGTTACTCGCGCCGTCCCGCTGACGTTCACGCGCCGCCCGGTGCTCGTGCTCGCGGTGAGCACGCGCGCACCCGCGCGCTAGCTTCGCCTGTTGTCCGCACCGTCGTCTGCCCCGGCGCGCTCCGCGCTCGGCCGCGCCGCGCCTCACGCCCGTGGCCACCTCCGGCGCTCCAGCGCCCGCCGTGCCCCTCCCTTTTGCCCCGCCGTGGCGTCGCCGCTGCCAGGCCGGCGCCGCGCCGGCGTTTTCCCCCTCGCCGTGACCCCGACTGGCCACGTCCAGTTCGGGTGCCCGCACCCGCAGCGCCCGCTTCCCCTGTGCCCGTTAAGGCCCTGGGCCACTGGACAAACGGGGCCCACACCCTGAGAACGAAAAAAGAGGAATTAAAAAAATATAAATAATAATAATAATATTATATTAAAAATAATTAATTAATTAAAGAATTAATTAACCTAATTAATTTTTGATTAATTAAACTAATCTAATAAATAAACTAATTAAACTGTTAGTTAATTAATTAATCAGTCAATGACAGGTGGGTCCCGCACGTCAGTTTGACCCAGTCAACGCCCTGTTGACTGCTGACGTCATGCTGACGTCATCATGATGTCATCATGACATCAGCAGGCACTATTCTGGATAATGTTGAATTAAATAAATTCTTAAATGATTTAAAACTGTAGAAAATCATATAAAATAAACTGTAGCTCAGATGAAAATACTTTCTACATGAAAGTTGCTCAGAACGACGAGACGAATCCGGATACGCAGCCCGTTCATTTCCCACACATACCTAGCATAGCAAACACGCAACTTTTCCCCTCCGGTTCATCTCTCCGAAAACGCGAAACACCGGGGATACTTTCCCGGAAGTTCCCCCCTTCGTCGGTATCACCTATCCATGTGTTAGGCCACCCCTAGCACAACGTATTGCTGCGTCTTGCTTTGTGTTACATTTGATTGCTCTGTTATTTATTGTGTTCCCCCTCCGTTACTTCTTTCCGATAGACCCTGAGACTGCCGGCGACCCCCAGTTCGACTACGGTGTTGACGACCCCTCCTACTTGCCAGAGCAACCAGGCAAGCCCCCCCTTGATCACCAAATATCGCCTATTCTTCCCTATACTGCTTGCATTAGAGTAGTGTAGCATGTTACTGCTTTCCGTTAATCCTATCCTGATGCATAGCCTATCATTGTTGCTACAGTTGATACCCTTACCTGCTATCCTACTGCTTACTATAGGATGCTAGTGTTCCATCAGTGGCCCTACACTCTTGTCCGTCTGCCATGCTATACTACTGAGCCGTGATCACTTTTCGGGAGGTGATCACGGGTATATACTATATACTTTATATACATGACACATGTGGTGACTAAAGTCGGGTCAGCTCGTTGAGTACCCGCAAGTGATTCTGATGAGGGGGCTGAAAGGACAGGTGGCTCCATCCCGGTAGAGGTGTGCCTGGGTTCCTGACGGCCCCCGACTGTTACTTTGTGGCGGAGCAACAGGGCAGGTTGAGACCACCCAGGAGAGAGGTGGGCCTGGCCCTGGTCGTCGTTCGCGGATACTTAACACGCTTAACGAGTTCTAGGTATTTGATCTGAGTCTGGCCATTTGGTCTATACGCACTAACCATCTACGCGGGAGTAGTTATGGGTATCCCGACGTCGTGGTATCAGCTGAAGCTCTTCTTGACGTCGGCGACGGAGCGGCGCGCGCCGGATTGGACTGGAATGCCTACTAGGCTAGGTCTGCTTCCGGCCGCGCACGCAACGTGCAGGTGTGCAATGGGCGATGGGCCCAGACCCCTGCGCGCATAGGGTTTAGACCGGCGTGCTGACCTCTCTCTTGAGCCTAGTTGGGGCTGCGACATGTTGATCTTACGAGGCCGGGCATGACCCAGGAAAGTGTGTCCGGCCAAATGGGATCGAGCGTGTTGGGTTATGTGGTGCACCCCTGCAGGGAAGTTTATCTATTCGAATAGCCGTGTCCCTCGGTAAAAGGACGACCCGGAGTTGTACCTTGACCTTATGACAACTAGAACTGGATACTTAATAAAACACACCCTTCCAAGTGCCAGATATAACCTGGTGATCGCTCTCTAACAGGGCGTCGAGGAGGGGATCGCCGGGTAGGATTATGCTATACGATGCTACTTGGTGAACTTACCATCTACTCTCTTCTACCTGCTGCAAGATGGAGGTGGCCTGAAGCGTAGTCTTCGACAGGATTAGCTATCCCCCTCTTATTCTGACATTCTGCAGTTCAGTCCACCGATATGGCCCTTTACACATATACCCATGCATATGTAGTGTAGCTCCTTGCTTGCGAGTACTTTGGATGAGTACTCACGGTTGCTTTTCTCCCTCTTTTCCCCTTTCTATACCTGATTGTCGCAACCAGATGCTGGAGTCCAGGAGCTAGAGATCCCGAGGATGATTCTACATGGAGTTCGGCTTCGAGGAGTAGTTAGGAGGATCCCAGGCAGGAGGCCTGCGCCTCTTTCGATGTGTATCCCAGTTTGTGCTAGCCTTCTTAAGGCAACTTGTTTAACTTATGTCTATACTTAGATATTGTTCCTTCCGCTGACTCGTCTATGATCGAGCAATTTTATTCGAGCCCTCGAGGCTCCTGGCTTGTATTATGATGCTTGTATGACTTATTTTATTTTTAGAGTTGTGTTGTGATATCTTCCCGTGAGTCCCTGATCTTGATCGTACACGTTTGCGTGTATGATTAGTGTACGGTCAAATCGGGGGCATCACAAGTTGGTATCAGAGCCGACTGCCTGTAGGAATCCCCCTTTCCAACTCCTTGGCCGAAGTCAAGTCTAGACATTGCAAAAAACTTTTACTAACATGGCTGTGTGTCTTACGGGCCCACGTCGCCATTGGGTGGTATTAGGATCTTTTACTCCTTGTCTATACTCTGGGACTCTGATCTCTCTTCTATTCGGGTTAAGTGAATTTTGCTAAATCTAACATTAGGATATCGTTATCACATTCACCCGGAGAGCCCCTTATTACTGATGATCGTCTGCTGCACGTGAAGACCCTGAAGATACTCTCCGCTGATAACCCGAGAACTTGTGTTCATCGCTTTTGCAATTCCCTTTCATCGATAAACTCCTATGGATAACCACGTATACTCACCATTCATACAATGTTTCCCAGTTGATCTTGTTATTACAAGATACCCCAAAATTCTCTCTGTTGTTCCGAGAATCCTTTGAGCTTACTACCTTGCTGTTCTTTGTCACCTGAATACCCCTACGGATAGTCCTCGCACTTACCGAGTATCCGCTCATCCCCAGTTGATTCAAGTATTTCACAAAAGTGTTCAAAATATCATTCGATCTTCCAAAAATCTTCAGGAGCCTTTTTTCTCTTGAAATTCTTGCTTACTTGCATTATGATTAATCTTAAGTCTCGTAATCTTATTGGCATCTCTTGTCATTATCATTTTGAGTCCGTAGATTCAATTTGTTGCGAATGCTCGCAATCCTCAATCATATCCTAGAATTCTTCCTTCTGGCTCAGACGTCATTTTAAACGTGAGCTGGATCTCGACCTATCAAATTGCCATCGATTGTACCCCTAAGCCTACTCAACTTATCCATCCTTGATCAGAGCGTTGCTTCTGACCCCCTGATTTGGAAATCATAATTCTTTTGCGTTTGAACTTTGAGTTAGTCAGTTGTTCCTATAATCAGATCTCCTTGCATTCTTCTTCCTCTGGTTGAGTACCGATGCTCACATCAGATCCCTTGTGGACCATCGGTTCCTTTGTCGGATTTTATCCGACAGTATCCTTCATATTGAATAACCTTGTGAGCCTTTCCATGGGTATATAATGCCTTTGGTAAATTGTATCATCTGTTTTTGAACAATGCCCTTCTTTCGAGCTTGTAATATTTACTCCGAAGTTTGTGGTATATGTTCCTAAGATGCCTTGATGGGTTGAACCTATGCCTTTCATAATATGTGTGAACTCGAAAGTTTTCATGAGTCATACTCTTCTGGTATTTTGCTAGATAAAATTTCAACACTACAACTTCTTTGAAAAATGAGAAGTGAATGAAAGGTTATGCATTGGAGAAGTGGGAGTCGACCTTGAACCTTTGTGTTCATGCCCATGGACACGATGTAGATCCTATCATGGAAGCTTCTTATAATAATAACTATTTCACTGGTATAATATCATCTGGTATCGGTGAATTGATCCTTTGCGATCGTGGTTCCGACCATGTTCTCCTTTAAATACCATTTCCTATGCAAGTTTAAGTAATTGTCTTCTATAGAGCAATACCCCAATCCACCCTCTACTTTGATGTGTCGTCGAGTATTCCCCCCTGGTATCTCGAGATTATCACGGAACCGCATAACTTCTTATGAGTTCTTCATCAAGTACTACATTCTCACGGATTACTATTTTTCTTGGGTTTTGAGTGGTTAATCACTCGAGTACCCCGATAATTGAATCGAGTCCGCACTACGGTTCAACAACTTTTAGTAATGTTCCTTACTTACGAGTTTGTACCCGATCGCGTCATTCCTAGCCTGTTTGGCTATATCATTATCTTGATGATTTTAACTGTGCTACCTGGTCTTTATTCCCGGAGCACCACTTTCGACGATGAGCTAAGCTTACGTCGATTTTCCTCGTCATATCGTTTCACCTCGAACAACAAACTTGACCCCAAGTTTGTGTAGTATCCGTGGCTCCAATAATCTTTTGTTGCATCAGTCCTTTTGCTTGATGCAGTCGCTGATCAATTGCTTCTTCGTGGATCCCCTCGACAACAAAATGCCGTGATCATCATCAACATTTTGAGCTCTTCCAGGATATCAGTCGAAATTCAGGATGAGAAATACCATCCTTGCCCCTTGATGATTTGTGTTATCATCGGCAACGTTATTGCCCCCCCTCCAAGTCAGACTTGATCATGTTATGGAGCTCTTTCCTATCTAGCTTATGTTATGTTCTACATTGAAGTATTACTATCCTTCATGTCAAGGATGTTGTGAGGATTGCCCCACCTCTTAAGAATTCCTGATATAGTAATACTTCTCGCCATCTCCATTCATTTCCAGGTTCACGTGTTGATTCTAACCGGGATACCAACAGGTGAACTGTGTTGTTTGGATTCTGCCCTTCTAGCAACCTTATTCCTTTGAAGTTAATCGTCGGCCGTTCATTCTTAGACTATTGATTATTGAATCACCATTCCGACGTTGGTCGTGCAACCCAACCCATATTTCGGGTGCACCTTTCAACCAATGTTTAATTGTGTATGTTTTCCTCGAGCATACATCATTAAGTCATTCGATCTAGCTAATGTTATCTCCTTGTTCACATAGTTGTGGAAATCCATCTTTTGGAAATCTCAATGGGTTGTCACTGAGTCAATCAGTCACCTCCTCACCTCTCCTTGATTTAATGATGAACCCTTGTTCGGAACTCGCTTCCATAGTTCATCTCCCAAGAATCTTCGATGTCATTTCGACAATTTGTGTTGCACCTTTCTTCTCAGGCATCCTGAGTCTGAGTTATCCTGACACCAATCAGATCTGAATCTCGGTCAGATATGATGGTTGGAACATATTTCCAAGAGTTATAACATTGGTCTCTACATAACCCGGTAAGGTGATGTCTTTGCTTAGCACCCCTAGTCAGAGGACCTTTTGTTATAATTTCCTTTTTAGCAAGGTTAACCATTCTTCCATGAGGAAATTGAAAGAATTATTCTATGTGTTGTTCCTGATGAATCCTTTTTGTATCCAAGTCCGACCTTTGCTTGAAGACCATGTCAATGCTATCTCGAAGCATGTCTGTGGTACTCCGATTTTCAACAAGAACACTTATCCCAATGCTAATTGTTTCTTGCTCAATTATCCAAACACCGTTGTATGGGAAATGTCATGAAAATTTCTCTCCCCCTACCTAGAGGGTTTTCTATATTATATCCTGTCACGGATATCATGCCCCGCTTGTCCTTGGGAAGGATATACCCTTGAAATATGTGTTTAAACACATTTTCCTTTCCATTGTTCTGTTTACTCTGATAATCATATTTTCCTTTCCATTGTTTTGTTTAACCTTTCTTGTAATCTGACTTAGCTGAGCAGAGATAATTCCCTGCTTAGTTGAGCACCTCGTTGTACCACTCTCTCAGTAGACCATGTTACTTTTGTTGATGACATTTCGGTAGCCACCGATGGATGAGAACTTTGCCTATTGGTCTGCCTCGTTTCAACGAGTAGGAAAATTGTTCTCTTCGTCCCTCGCCCTTGGTACCGACGTTGTTGCCGACATAACTGGGAGGCTACCCTCTGACATGCCTTGCTATCATGACCGGGCAAGATGTCACCGTTCCTCCTACTTTTAATCCACATGGTGGGCCCATAACCCATAGTTCCACAGGATCAAAACCTGACTCTCCTGTACACCATGTTAACAAAGATATTCCTCGCGCTTGACTTCTTATGTAACTCACGGGCCATCTGCCAAGTGATATATTCTAGTATCAGACACAATACTTATTCCCGTTGATCTCAACCCCTTTCACACTTTGTTTCAGGCATCGAACGATTGCCTGCCCGCTTGAAACTTCCCATGATACCTCTTTATTTTGCTCTCGATATTTTCTTAAGTTTCAATTCGAGAGTTACTTTCCGCCACCTTCCCCGATGATATCGACCAGATAGTCAACCTTGCAGAGGTCCGTTCTTCCGGAATACCCCCTTACTCTATCGTAAGTACGATGGAGATCCTGAAGAAAGGACGACGACTTGATCATGGTGACTTGAAGCAGAGAAATGAAGACATCAACGAAAGGGATCAACCTCTTCGAAAGGGCAGCCAAGACCGAGAAGACTCGTTAGGTTTTTCGCTACCAGCACCTTCCCCCCCCCCCTTACTCCACCGCTTAAATCTCGGGACGAGATTTTTTGTAGTGGAGGAGAATTGTGACGCCCGGATAATCAAGCTACAGTAATCCCACGTTAATGTTGCCATGTCACCTCGATTTCTGTTGCTAATCTCGTGTTAGTTCGAAACCGGTTCGAATTCGAATTCAAAATCAAGCAAACAATAAAATATTTTCAAATATTAAAACTAAAATGTTGGGGTGTTGCCGAATAATTCATGAGTAATAATGGTGGAGAAACCAACATTTCTTATAATATTTAAATTCACTAAAATAACCAAAGCATAGGGCAAAACAATTAATTTAATGCCTTTTATAAAGTTATAATAATATAACTAAATTAGTAGTGTGCCAAAATAATTATGGCAGTGGCCTAATTAGTAATACTAATTTAGGTGCTAACTTGGTATTTTATAAAACTAAAATAATAGAAACTATAAATGAAAACAGTAAAGAAATAAAAGAAAAATATAAAAGGAAAAGCAAATCAAGAAAGAACAAACAAAAAAAGGGGCAAAGCCCCCCCCCCCTCTCCTTGGGCCGAGTGGCCCAACTGGCCACCCAGGCCACCAGGAGGCCCACCCCGCTCTCCCCATATCCCCCACCCCCCGAAACCCTAGCCCAACCACCCACACTCCCCCCCCCCCGATTCACTCGCTCCCTCTACCCCTCCCCCGATCCAGATCGAGGGGCAGAGACTCCGGCGACCACGCCGCCCCACGCCCGGACGCCGGCGCCCACCCCGATGCTGCACCTCGCCGCACGTCTCTCCTTCCTCCCCGAAGCCCACCTCATCGGGACGCCCCCCCCCCCGCCTCTAGATCGTTCCGCCAACGCCACCCGGAACGCCACCGCCACGGCCACCTCCTCGACACCTCGCCGGCCTGCCTCCTCTTCGTCACCGTCGTCCTCGATGTCCTCCTCGAGCCCCGTCATCGGCCGCCGCCCCCGACGCCTCGCTCCTCCGTCCCCGCCTCTCCCTCGTCGGCCTACGGCAAGCCACGCCGACCGGATCGACCGTTGCCGCCAACCCGAACGACCACGCCGGACGCCATCGCCGCTCCTCCCCTGCGTCGCCGTCGATCCGCGCCACCACGACCTCCCCGGAGCTCCACGAGCCTCGCCCCCGTCGTCCTCTTCTCCACTCCATCGTCGATCGTCCCCATCCTCCTCCCCACGGGTCGCCCCCGAGCCTCGACGCCCTTGTGCCCCTGCAAACGCCGGTGAGGCCCCCGGCCTTCCTTCCCCTCTGTTACTCGCGCCGTCCCGCTGACGTTCACGCGCCGCCCGGTGCTCGTGCTCGCGGTGAGCACGCGCGCACCCGCGCACTAGCTTCGCCTGTTGTCCGCACCGTCGTCTGCCCCGGCGCGCTCCGCGCTCGGCCGCGCCGAGCCTCACGCCCGCGGCCACCTTCGGCGCTCCAGCGCCCGCCGTGCCCCTCCCTTTTGCCCCGCCGTGGCGTCGCCGCTGCCAGGCCGGCGTCGCGCCGGCGTTTTCCCCCTCGCCGTGACCCCGACTGGCCACGTCCAGTTCGGGTGCCCGCACCCGCAGCGCCCGCTTCCCCTGTGCCCGTTAAGGCCCTGGGCCACTGGACAAACGGGGCCCACGCCCTGAGAACGAAAAAAAGAGGAATTAAAAAAATATAAATAATAATAATATATTAAAAATAATTAATTAATTAAAGAATTAATTAACCTAATTAATTTTTGATTAATTAAACTAATCTAATAACTAAACTAATTAAACTGTTAGTTAATTAATTAATCAGTCAATGACAGGTGGGTCCCGCACGTCAGTTTGACCCAGTCAACGCCCTGTTGACTGCTGACGTCATGATGACGTCAGCAGGCACTATTCTGGATAACGTTGAATTAAATAAATTCTTAAATGATTTAAAACTTTAGAAAATCATATAAAATAAACCGTAGCTCAGATGAAAATATTTTCTACATGAAAGTTGCTCAGAACGACGAGACGAATCCGGATACGCTGCCCGTTCGTTTGCCACACATACTAGCATAGCAAACACGCAACTTTTCCCCTCCGGTTCATCTGTCCAAAAACGCGAAACACCAGGGATACTTTCCCGGAAGTTCCCCCCCTTCGCCGGTATCACCTATCCATGTGTTAGGCCACCCCTAGCACAACGTATTGCTGCATCTTGCTTTGTGTTACATTCGATTGCTCTGTTATTTATTGTGTTCCCCCTCCGTTACTTCTTTCCGGTAGACCCTGAGACTGCCGGCGACCCCCAGTTCGACTACGCTGTTGACGACCCCTCCTACTTGCCAGAGCAACCAGGCAAGCCCCCCCCCCCTGATCACCAGATATCGCCTATTCTTCCCTATACTGCTTGCATTAGAGTAGTGTAGCATGTTACTGCTTTCCGTTAATCCTATCCTGATGCATAGCCTGTCATTGTTGCTACAGTTGTTACCCTTACCTGCTATCCTACTGCTTAGTATAGGATGCTAGTGTTCCATCAGTGGCCCTACACTCTTGTCCGTCTGCCATGCTATACTACTGAGCTGTGATCACTTCGGGAGGTGATCACGGGTATATACTATATACTTTATATACATGACACATGTGGTGACTAAAGTCGGGTCGGCTTGTTGAGTACCCGCATGTGATTTTGATGAGGGGGCTGAAAGGACAGGTGGCTCCATCCCGGTAGAGGTGGGCCTGGGTTCCTGACGGCCCCCGACTGTTACTTTGTGGCGGAGCGATAGGGCAGGTTGAGACCACACAGGAGAGAGGTGGGCCTGGCCCTGGTCGGCGTTCGCGGATACTTAACACGCTTAACGAGTTCTGGGTATTTCATCTGAGTCTGGCCATTTGGTCTATACGCACTAACCATCTACGCGGGAGTAGTTATGGGTATCCCGACGTCGTGGTATCAGCCGAAGCTCTTCTTGACATCAGCGCCGGATTGGACTGGAACGCCTACTAGGCTAGGTCTGCTTCCGGCCGCGCACGCAACGTGCAGGTGTGCAATGGGCGATGGGCCCAGACCCCTGCGCGCATAGGGTTTAGACCGGCGTGCTGACCTCTCTGTTGAGCCTAGGTGGGGCTGCGACGTGTTGATCTTACGAGGCCGGGCATGACCTAGGAAAGTGTGTCCGGCCAAATGGGATCGAGCGTGTTGGGTTATGTGGTGCACCCCTGCAGGGAAGTTTATCTATTCGAATTGCCGTGTCCCTCGGTAAAAGGACGACCCGGAGTTGTACCTTGACCTTATGACAACTAGAACTGGATACTTAAAAAAACACACCCTTCCAAGTGCCAAATATAACCTGGTGATCGCTCTCTAACAGGGCGTCGAGGAGGGGATCGCTGGGTAGGATTATGCTATACGATGCTACTTGGTGAACTTACCATCTACTCTCTTCTACCTGCTGCAAGATGGAGGTGGCCTGAAGCGTAGTCTTCGACAGGATTAGCTATCCCCCTCTTATTCTGACATTCTGCAGTTCAGTCCACCGATATGGCCCTTTACACATATACCCATGCATATGTAGTGTAGCTCCTTGCTTGCGAGTACTTTGGATGAGTACTCACGGTTGCTTTTCTCCCTCTTTTCCCCTTTCTATACCTGATTGTCGCAACCAGATGCTGGAGTCCAGGAGCTAGAGATCCCGAGGATGATTCTACATGGAGTTCGGCTTCGAGGAGTAGTTAGTCGGATCCCAGGCAGGAGGCCTGCGCCTCTTTCGATCTGTATCCCAGTTTGTGCTAGCCTTCTTAAGGCAACTTGTTTAACTTATGTCTATACTCAGATATTGTTGCTTCCGCTGACTCGTCTATGATCGAGCAATTGTATTCGAGCCCTCGAGGCCCCTGGCTTGTATTATGATGCTTGTATGACTTATTTTATTTTTAGAGTTGTGTTGTGATATCTTCCCGTGAGTCCCTGATCTTGATCATACACGTTTACGTGTATGATTAGTGTACGGTCAAATCGGGGGCGTCACAATAGACTCAACATGCATCGGCTTGTCTAATATAAAAAATATTCCTTTACTGATGTGATAATCGGATGCTTGTTGTGCTAAACATAGCTCTAGAATTTTCTTCTCTGGGTATATGATGGATGGTGAACGTATCTAGAGACTTAATTATGTCTAAACATCGGTCCAAATAACTATTTAATAACCCATCAAAACATTGAAATTCCCTTTAATTTGTTCTACTACCAGAAGCGAATCCCCAAAAGCATCTACATCCTTTACACCCATATCAACTAAAGTTTGTAAACCAAACAGTAAAGATTTGTACTCAGCTTGGTTATTAGTGCAAGGATGTTCCAAACGGACTGATATATCATAAACAACATTATTAGGTGAAACTAAAACATTACTGATGCCTTGCCCGTCCCTACAAACCGATCCATCAAAATAAAGCTTCCATGGATACACACTAACATAATTAATATTTTCATCATCTTTAATCCTATGATCAACAATGAAATCGGCGATAACTTGACCCTTCATAGCACGCAACGATTCATATGTTAAATAATTCTATTAGTGCGTAAGCCCACTTTCCAATCCTACCACTAAGAATCAGTTGTTGCAACATATAATTAATGACGTCGGCCTAGCAAGCTACTACACACGTGCTAGAAAGAAAATAAGGCCGAAACTTGGTACATGCATAGTATAAAGATAAGCATAACTTTTCACTAGACACGTACCGACTTTCAGCATCGAGCAAACGATGGCTTAAGTATGCAATGATGTATTCTTTCCTGCTGACCTCTTGCGCCAACACCGCACCGATCACCCTATCTTCTGCGGCAATGTATAGCCTGAACGGCGCATCGGACTTGGGCGCCCGCAATATTGGAGGATTCTACAGGCATCGCTTTATATAATTAAAAGCATCTCGTAGCTCTGCCCCCAAGTAAATTCAGCCTCATTCTTCAGCCGAAGTAGAGGAACAAATGATTCGATTTTCCCTGCCAGGTTAGATATGAATCGTCTGAAGTAATTAATTTTTCCTAGCAATTTTTGCACATCCCTTTTACACGTGGGTTCCTCTAAATTTCGAATTGCCTCCACTTTCTTAGGGTCAATCTCTATGCCATTTTCATGAATTATGAAGCCTAAAAGCTTACCAGCCGACACGCCAAAAGCACATTTGAGTGGGTTCATTTTTAATCCATACCGGCGCATCCTTTCAAGAGCTAATCTTAAATCGGCTAAATGATGATCAAACCCATCCGATTTAACAACTATGTCATCAATATATATTTCTAGTACAATGCCTAGAAGATCATGAAAAATTAAATTCATAGCTCGTTGGTATGTAGCGCTGTCATTTTTTTAACCCAAATGTCATAACGACCCACTCAAATAAACCAACAAAACCTGGGCAACGAAAAGCAGTCTTAGACATATCTTGTTCGGCCATAAATATTTTATTATAACCTGCATTACCATCTAAAAAGCTAATCACTTTATGTCCCGACGCATCATTAATGAGCATGTCGGCTATAGGCATAGGATATTTATCTTTCGGAGTAGCTTTATTCAAATCTCTAAAATCAACACAGATTCTAATATTACCAGTATTTTTCTTTTCCACGGGCACAATATTAGAAACCGAATCTGCATATCTACACGACCGAATAAACTTAGATTTTAACAACCGATCAACCTCTTCTTTGATGCGGTCATACAAATTAGGATTGAAACTTCTACGAGGTTATTTATGCGGCCTAAAACCGGATTTAATAGGTAATCTATGTTCTACTAAATCTCTACTCAAACTGGGCATCTCAGTATAATTCTAAGCAAATCAATCAACGAATTCTTGAAGTAATAAACATACCTTGCTTTTCTGATCGGCTTTCACGCTAGCTTTGATAAATGTAGGTCTCGGGATACTTCCATCACCAATATCAATTTCTTCAAGCGGATCAGCCGATGAGAATCCTTGTCCAAGCTTTTCCATGTCATCAAAATCTTCAATTGTTTCATGCATATCGCTCTTTCCGGAACGATACTCCTCTGTGCGTCTTTGTAGCCAATTAATACTATCATATTTATTCATCATTTATATAGATAAATCATTAAGCCGAGCTATGTCAGCCGGCTATGCATTTATAGGTACAAAACCATCTCTACCAATACTGATATAATCATAATCCGATAAATCCCTACCGAACAAACATCGCATGTCACCGTGTTGCCAATCAACCGGCACCTCTGTCAAAGCAATGCAAGAAGAATTGTCCGCCTCAATCGCCTCGGCATCATCATTAACCCATTGAATTAAGCATTGATGAAGAGTAGAAGGGATGCAAGAATTTTCATGACTCCAGTCGCGTCCCAAAAGAATATTATACCGGCCTTTGACATCAACAACAAAAAACGCATTCGGCAATGTTTTGCTTCCGACTGTGAGCTCCATAGAAATAACGCCCTTAGCCTCGGACAATTCTCCTGAGAACCCACTATGTCCCATGTTGGTCTTCATTAACTCGCTCTCTTTTTGGTTCAGTTTAGAAAATACCAAAAAGGGCATAATATTAACACCTGCACCGCCATCAACAAGCATGCGACCAATAGGCTTACCATCAATGTGACCTCTGATAAATAATGGCTTTATGTGTTGTCCATGCTTCTCTGGTTTCTCAAATGTAGCATTCTTTGGGCCAAGAACAAGTTCAAAATTTCAGCCTCGGGCGCGCGAAATTCAGCACGCAATGCGAACACCATATTAACATCCATATCAGTTGGTACATCTTTATCATTCTCTGAATTTTCTGCAATAATGGTGTCATCCGTATTTTTATTTTCCTCTGCTGTGATGCGCTTCTCCTTCCATGTTTTTGTGGGTATCATTGGTTTATCTTGATTGAACCATTTATCGCGCTTCTTCTCCGCTATCTTTTCCTTTATTTCCAATGTCCGCAGTCGCTGTACACGTCATTTCTGAGTGTGAGAAAGTCCCTTTGGGCACCACTAAGGTGCTGGTTTAGTCCCTGGCGCGACTGACTTAATTTTGCTGCCCCCGGATCCTTTGGCATGTACTGACGTATTGTTGTTGTTGTGATCAATACTTTGTCTTTGGCTGAAAAACCTCCTTGCTGATTGTATACTTTACTAGCATTAAAATCCTGGCCGCGTACAGTATTTGAATCCCAACGTGTACGTGTGCTGCTGTTATACTTCAAACCTGTTGGAGGCAAACTCTAATATGTTCCTGGGCCACAATTTCTCATAACTAAATCAGCATACGAACTTGCCAATTTATACTGTTGACTACTACGTGAGGATACAACATATTCCTTGCCTGACCATGCATGCGGGTCATGCCCAGAATTAGTTTTCTCTTCAAATTAATTAGATTGGCCGGCTTGCCGCAACTTCACGCCATTACTTTTCTCCTCTGTACCAACAACTTCTTTTGAGACACTTCTTGTTTCCGTACAATTGACAACACCTTCATCCGACTGGTGTTCTGCTATTTTCAGACCATGAGCAGCATCTAAATCATCTGCACTTTTTCCGGGTTTAGGATCTGCACATTTCACTGGCATCCATACGCGCTTGTAGTCGCCCTTATAGTTGTTGCGCTCTGCACTGCGTACTGGTGATCGACCTCCTCGAATCTCGATGACGTTATGTGATCTAGCCTCCTCATTGAAACGAGCACTTTTCTCATGTACGTTTGGTCTGAACATAGGCCTCGGCGGGATCCATCCGGGCTGAAAATAACCTGCTGGCCCTATAGGATATGGCGCCCAAAGATTAAACCCCCATGGAGGAAACTGCGGATACATAGGAGGTGCACAACCCCAATATGTCAGCTCCATTGCAAAATACGGTTGTGGTCATATGCACTTCCTTGCCATTGCTCATGACTGTGAGGTCCAGAAGGAGATCTAGGACGCTTATTACCTCCGAGCCGATTAAACACATTGTTGGTCTTGCGTGAGGTATATTTTTCCAACAACATGCTAACTGTCGGCTTTGGCCTTGGAGCTTGTCTCCTTCCTCCATTGACTTTCCACACTCCTATTTCTGGATTTTTTTGTTTGATCATCCTTGGAGGAGCACTGTTATCAACAACATTTTTCTCTCTTGCGGATTCGGTCTGATCCGACCGAATAAGCATTTTTTACTCTCAAGCTCGACCACATTGATAGGAAAAGGGTCACTGTCGAGCTTCATCTTAGAACCTTCTGTAAACGTCAATCGTCCTTCATTGATGGCCGATTGCACCTGTCGACGAAACATGTTACAATCATTAGTAGCATGAGAAAAAGAATTGTGCCACTTACAATAAGCTCTTGTACCCAATTCTTCTGGAGGTGGAATTACATGACCCTCCCTCACTCTAATTAAGTTATTTTGCAGTAACATATCAAAAATTCTATCACACTTGCTTACATCAAAAGTATATTTAATTTCGTCTCTTCTAGCAGGTGTAGGTTTCAAAGCAGAACATGCAAAAGGTTTTGACTTTGGCGCTTGAACCCATTCGACTACACATATATTAACATCATCCTCACTAGCTGAATCACTATCATAATCTAAGGCATTAACCACATGGTTATCTTTCTCTTTATTTCTATTATCTTTAAACCGGATATATTGTTTAATTTCCTTAGCTCGGTTTTCCTGCGCCAAAGCCTTCTGCAAAACTTGGTTAACATCTAAAAATTCTCGCCCTTCTAGTTTATCCTTAATATGAGCGAGTAGACCAGAAAAGGCAAGATCGGCTAAGTCCTTTTCGGCTATGGTCAAGCTGAAACATTGGTTTTTGACATCCCTAAACCTCCTAATATAATCATTAAGATGCTCATTATATTTTTGCCTAACCATAGTTAAATCTGAAAGCCAAAGTTCTGTTTCACCGCTATAAAAATACTCATGAAATTTTTGCTCCAATTGTGCCCATGTTGAAATAGAATTAGGAGCAAGCGATGTAAACCAAGTAAATGCAGTACCAGATAAAGATAAAGGAAATAATTTCAATCTAAAAACATCCGATGTGCCGACCTCGCTGCATTGTGCTAAAAATTGTCCTACATGCTCAAAAGTATATCTACCATCTTCCCCCGTGAATTTAACAAAATCTGGAATTCTAAAACCACGAGGATATGGTATCGAGTCAAAGTAATCAGGGTATGGTTTTTGATATGCACGTGCTCTACCCTTGGGTTCTAAACCAAGTTCTCTAAGTATACTAGCTAGTTGATCTTTAAAATTACCATTGGGCTATAGAGAACTGGCTTGTGGAGCAGATGGAACACAAGCACGTGGCAGAAATTCTGGCAAAGAAATTGGAGCATGCGAAGTTTGCAACGGAGACCCACTAAAATATGAATCAGGTACCGGCCCATACGGAACCCCAGTACCGACAGGCGGCAGTGGTGGCGTACTATATGCCACTGTCCGATAACTAGGCTGCTGCATATTAGAATTAAATCCAAAACTTCGGTTATTGCTATTGTGATTTTCTGGAACCGAAGTCGAAACAGTAGGAGCAGTAGTACTAGGAAAAAAATTATTAGCCGAACTACCAACATAGTTTCAGCCATCCAGATTATTGTTTGAAGGAACATAAGGCTGCATAGCATTAGCCGATGCACTAGGCGTATGTATATTACTTGGCAAATTGTTAAATCCGATACTGTCTGGTGGCATCAGTCTTTTCCAGAATACTCATCGTTGACTTGCAGCAGTAATGAGCGTACATGACCAGGTAGACAATTTTCAAGATCTTTATTAAACTGCACCTTAAATTCTTCAAGTCTTTTAGCTACTGCTTTAGTAATTGTATGCGTCGTATTTTCCATATGAGAACCATATTTACTAGCTATGGACACATCAATTAGATGAGCAATTTCTTCGGTTGAGTTTTTTACCTGAGCGTTGAACGCATCGGAAGGGCTCAGAACTACCTTTTAGACGACGCCGTTCCTCGTCTTCGCGTATCCAGCCAACTTCAGCTTCAACCTCTCAACCTTTTCTTTCTCAAGCTCCTCTTCAAGCTCGCGCCGATCATCTTCCGACAGATCGTCGAGTGTGACGCCGATGACGTTCTCCGGGTCGATGTCGCTCCCGTTCTTGGACTCGGTACTCATCGTGTACCTCTTCTTTTTCTCATCCCCAGCGGAGTCGCCAATTGTGTTGGTGCGCGAAATCGGCGCGCAACACCAAGATATTTGTCGTGCTTTCGTGACGACGAACGATTGCTTTCCGAGCAAATCAACAAAGATCCCCCGCTTTCGTGGAGGAGAATCGGCCGCTTTCCAGCGCAAAACGGCAAAGATGGCCAAACCCTAGGGCTGCTAGGGCTCGGCAGGAAGTAGCGACGGAAAATAGACGTACGTGAAAAAGTAATGTATTTGTTGATAGATCGATTGTTGGGGTTTTCCAATCAGCCATGGCCTTACATATATATGGCACGCTGGACTTGGCGTATAAGACTAAAACTCTCAAGCCAAAACCGACTAGGACATGCCCTATTTCGGTTGTTTACAACTTGCACTACCGGCCCAAATTAACATGTCACGTACAAATCCTCCTGTGCCTACAAGGAAAATAGTAAAATATTCCGGCCATGTCGCAAATCATACTAAATAATACACTGGCTCTAGTTCTAACCATGTTACATAGATATACTCTTGTATATACAAGGAAATAATAAAATACTCCGGCCACGTCGCTATCACATGCAATAGTAACCATCATATACTAAGCACACTTCTCCATCTAGTGCATGCAAACTCCATACTTCAGCTTAGCATACGAGGTTGGTTAAGAGATATCCATGGCAGCAGTATGCTAGTTCAACACATCCCTGAAATCTCGTCAGCCTTATGTAGATAACTGCAATATTGAAGCTATGCATCAACTGATTAGTTGGATCAATGATAAAATTAATTTGGCCCATACTAACTAGCCAAATTACATCGTCAACGATTGGTCATTTGAATGGTTAGTCATGAAATCCTATATAAAACTTATGGGTCACTAAATATGATATGTTTGATTCCTTGCAATAGTTTTGCGATATAGAGATGATAATATGTGGGAGGTACTAGTAAATGGTTGTGGTTAGTAAGAACATTGGTGTTAAGGTTTGTGATTCCCAAAGCATGCACGTATAGTCTCTCGTTATGCTATGATGTTGGAGCATGACTTATTATTGATTGTCTTCCTTATGAGTGGCGGTCGGGGACGAGCAATGGTCTTTTCCTACCAATCAATCCCCCTAGGGGCTTGCATAGTAGTACTTTGCTTCGAGGGCTAATAAACTTTTGTAATAAGTATATGAGTTCTTTATGACTAATGTGAGTCCATGGATTATACGCACTCTTACCTTTCCGCAATTTGCTAGCCTCTACGGTACCGTGCATTGCCCTTTCTCACCTCGAGAGTCGGTGCAAACTTCGTAGGTGCATCCAAACCCCGTGATATGATACGCTCTATCACACATAAGCCTTATTATAACTTCCTCAAAATGGCCACCATACCTACCTATTATGGCTTTTCCATGGCCATTCCGAGATATATTGCCATGCAACTTCCACCGCTTCTGTTTGATGACTTGAGCATTCATTGTCATATTGCTTTGCATGATCATATAGCTGACATAGTAGTTGTGGCTCAGCCACAGTTCATCATTTTTCATACATGTTACGCTAGATCATTGCACATCCTGGTACGTTGTCAGAGGCATTCATTGTAACGCGCCGGATTCGATGCGCCAAGTGTCTTCCAGTTACTCGCCGTAGTTGCCATGTCATTTGCTTGTGTGTTGCATTTTGCCATGTCATCATCTGCATTTCATCTGCATGTTTTTCAAAATTTGCATCCGTTCGGGTCCTCCCGATTCTCTCCGTTGTCCGTTCTGAGCACAGACACTCTCTCACGCGCCCGTCGCCCCTCTCAGACCTTGTTTCGTGAGCGGGATAAAAATGTTCTTGGAATGGGCCAAGATTTGCCGAGTGGCCTTGGTATAGCACCGGTAGACCGCCCGTCAAATTTCGTTCCATTTGGAGGTCGTTTGATGCCCCAACGGTTAACCGTGTACCCCGAAAGCCCCTTTCGTCTTGCAGCCCAACACCCCTCCAAATCATCCCACTAGCCCAGCAAAACCCCCTCCATGCTCTCGGTCGTTCGATCACGATCGTGTGGGCGAAAACTGCTCCTCATTTGGACTCTCCTAGCTCCCTCTACCTATATATGTGCCCCTCCCCAAATTTTCGCGCAGAAGAAACCCTAGCCCCGCTCCCCTCGCAACGCCGGACACAACATCCCCACCGACGGACATGTCCGCCACAAGACTCCACGTCACCCAGCCAATCAGGCTTCGCCACGTCGCCTTCCTCGCCGCCCGCAGCACTAGGGAGCCGCCACGTCGCCCGGGCCGCGCCCCACTTCGCCGCCGACCGCGCGGGCCCGCCGGGCCCAGCCGCAGCCCCCCGGCCCGGTCGGCCGTCACCAGCCTGCTCCCCGGCTCCTTCGCGCCGCCCGGCCGAACCCGCCGCCGCGGGCTCCCGCGCGCCCGAGCCGCCCTTCGTCGGCGCCCGCTCGCCGCCGTCCACCGCGGGTGCCCCGCCACCGCAGGTCCCGTGCCCCGCTGGCTCCTCCTTCGCCGGCGACGAGCCCCGCCTCGCCTTCCTCATCGCCGGCCCGAGCTCGCCTTCGCGCCGAAGCCCGCGCCCGACCGCAGTCCCCTCGCCGGCGGCCGCGCCTTCCCCGCCCGGATCCGGCCTCCGCCGCCGCGGATCCGCCTCTCCGGCCGCCCCTCGCCGGAGGACCCTCGCCGCCCGGACCCGCGTCAGCCCGACCCGGATCCACCTCCCCGACCCGATCCGCGACCGACCCGTTGACTTTTTCGGAGGTTGATTTTCTCTAAGTCCTTTAATTATTGCATTCTGGTGCCATGTTCATCCTGCTGTAACTTCGTGCTCGGTACTCCAATTCATGCATATGATATATCAAAATTTTCATCATGTGATGTTCTTCATTTTGTTCCATTGTGCCATGCTTGTTTGAGTCCATCTTGATGCCCTAATCATCATTGCAAGAGTGCTATATGATATTAATCTGCTGAAACTGTTATTACTTAATGATTTGTCTTTTTCGTTGCATTTTGTGTGCATCCTATGAGCATTAACTCTACATGAGTTTTGTTCTACATCATTCCATCTTTACAGAGGTGCTTGTCTTGTAGTTTTGTGCTCTATTTGGTGACTAGCACAAGCATGCAAAGTAGCCTCCGTGATGTTGCTGATTTCTGTGACTTGGTCATTTCTGCAGAGTCTCGAGTCTGTTATATTTTGTTGCCATGTAAACTTGCTGCTACCATGAGTTCTGTGCACAATCTGGAGATGTTCACTAAGGATGTTTTGTTGTCCATATTATGCTATATCCATCCATGCCTTGGTTTTCATTTATAACCTGTTGTAGCGTGTTGTACTCATGCTCTAAAGTTGCTAAATAATGTTGCTGTCAGCCTGTTAACATTAAGTTCAGTTTTGCCATGTGTTTTGCTAGTGGTCCATGCATCCTATGAACTTTCTATTGCCTTTATTAGCTTCATAATTGTGCTCTCTTACTGTTGGTTTACTTAACATGCCATGAGATGCTCTTTGATGAGTGGTTCAAGCTCAACAACATGCCTACTTATCATTGTTTCTGCCATGAACTGTTATTTTCAGTCTGAATCTGTCATATCATTTGCCATGTTTGCATGGGTGCTACCATCTTTTCTGTTGATCTTTGGAAATAGATCAGTAAGAGAGTTTTCTTAAGTTCCTTTAGTAATAGCATGCCATGCTCTATTTTTCCATGATAGCTTGCTGTAACATGTTGCTTGATAGCTCTAAACATTGCAACCTGATGTTATTCCTGCCATGTCCTGAAATTGTGCCAAGTCTGTGAACTGTTATTATTTGCAATCTTGCCATGTCCTTTTGAGCATGTTGTAGTGGTTTCTGGAGATAGATCAGTGTTCATGTTTTGTAATTCTTTACCTGTACATCATGCCCATGCCTGTTTCTATCATGTTAGGGTGCTGTAGCATGTTGTTTTGATGCCTGCAAGATGCCTAGTTGCTGTTTTGGACAGATTGTTGTTATATCTTGTTTGGAGTGTATGTGTTGCACCGTTGCTCCGTTTTGAGCATGCTCTATATGAAACTTGCCTAGTTTTGCATGTAGTTTTATATTATCATGTTCCATCCATTGTTTTGAGGTGTTTGCTTGATGTTTGTATGCTTTTTGCATCAATGCCATGTTTAACTTGTTTTGCTCATATCTTCTAGGCCGTAGCTCCGAATCTAATGAACTTTATATGTAACTTGACTAGAATTTCGTGTAGATCATCTTGGTGCATATTAAATTACTGTTTAACAATGCCCTCAATTTTCTTTAATGAGTTGATATTATATTAATTGAATATCCTTTTTTTGTTTTACGAGATTTTTTTCTAAAGTTTCATTTACACTTCAACTTAATGTTTGTTCGGATCTGGACCAATTTCGAAACTTGCATATGAGGACTTACCGGAATTGTTATATGTTGTTTTCGGCCTCATTTAAACTTGCTTGATGTGTTGCTCTTGTATGCATCATCTCTTGCCATGAGTAGCTTCATGTAGCCTTGTCATGCATCATGCTTGGTTGTGCATCATGCCTTGTTCATGTGTGGTGTGTTTACCATGTTGTGCTTCTTCTCGATAGTTCCCGTTTCGTTGCGATCGTGAGGATTCGTTCGTCTATGCTTGGTTCGTCTTCATGGCTTCATCTTCTTCATGGACTCGTTCTTCTTCCTAGCGGTATTTCAGGCAAGATGACCGTCACCTTGGATCTCATTACTATCATTGCTATGCTAGTTGCTTCGTTCTATCGCTATGCAGCGTTACCTACCACTTTCTTATCAAGCCTCCCAAATTGCCATGATAGCCTCTAACATTTTTCACCCTTCCTAGCAAACCGTTGCTTGGCTATGTTATCGCTTTTGCTCAGCCCCTCTTATAGCGTTGCTAGTTGTAGATGAAGATGAAGATGTTCCATGTTGGAACGTGATGATGTTGGGATATCACAATATCTCTTATTTAATTAATGCATCTATATACTTGGTAAAGGGTGGAAGGCTCGGCCCTATGCCTGGTGTTTTGTTCCACTCTTGCCGCCCTAGTTTCTGTCATACCGGTGTTATGTTCCTTGATTTTGCGTCCCTTACGCGGTTGGGTGATTTATGGGACCCCCTTGACAGTTCGCTTTGAATAAAACTCCTCCAGCAAGGCCCAACCTTGGTTTTACCATTTTCCTATCACCTATTTCCCTTCCCTTGGGTCGGCCAGCCCGAGGGTCATCTTTATTTTAGCCCCCCCCCCCCCCGGGCCAATGCTTCTCTAAGTGTTGGTCCGAACCGAGTAGACTACGGGGCCACCTCGGGGAAACTTCAGGGCTGGTTTTACTCGTAGGATGTCTCATCCGGTGTTGCCCTGAGAACGAGATATGTGCAGTTCCTATCGGGATTGTCGGCGCATCGGGCGGCTTTGCTGGTCTTGTTTTACCGTTGTCGAAATGTCTTGTAAACCGGGATTCCGAGACTGATCGGGTCTTCCCGGGAAAAGGAATATCCTTCGTTGACCATGAGAGCTTATAATGGGCTAAGTTGGGACACCCCTGCAGGGTTTGAACTTTCGAAAGCCGTGCCCACGGTTATGTGGCAGATGGGAATTTGTTAATGTCCGGTTGTAGAGAACTTGACACTTGACTTAGTCAAAACGCATCAACCGCGTGTGTAACCGTGATGGTCTCTTTTCGGCAGAGTCCGAGAAGTGAACACGGTTTTCGGGTTATGTCTGACGTAAGTAGGAGTTCAGGATCACTTCTTGATCATTGCTAGCTTCACGACCGTTCCGTTGCTTCTCTTCTCGCTCTTATTTGCGTATGTTAGCCACCATACTTTGCTAGCCGCTACTGCAACCTCACCACTTTACCCCTTCCTTACCCATTAAGCTTTGGTAGTCTTGATACCCATGGTAATGGGATTGCTGAGTCCTCGTGGCTCACAGTTTACTACAACAACAGTTGCAGGTACAGCTTTCACGATGATCCTGACGCGAGAGCGATGTTACTTGTTTTGGAGTTCTTCTTCTACTTCTTCTTCGATCAGGGGATAGGTTCCAGGTCGGCAGCCTGGGCTAGCAGGGTGGATGTCGTTTGAGTTTCTGTTTGTGTTTCATCCGTAGTCGGATGTTGATCTTATGTATGATGTATTGATGTACTCTTGTGGCATGTGTATGCCTTGTGTGTATCCCCATCTATTATGTAATGTTGATGTAATGATATCCACCTTGCAAAAGCGTTTCCAATATGCGGGTCTGTCCTTGGTGGGACCTTCGAGTTCCTCTCGGATAGGGTCGCATATTGGGCGTGACATTCATATATACTCATATTTTGTCATAGGTATCGAGTTGTAACTTTTATTTCTTTTGAGTTATAAGTAAATAGAAGTGTGATGATCATCACTATTGATTTTTATAGCAGTGCCCCAGTGAGGAAAGGATGAGGAGACTATGATTCCCCCACAAGTCGGGATGAGACTCCGGACAATGAGAGAAAAAGAACAAGGAAAAAAGAAAGAAATAAAAAAGAAAAAATAAATAAACAAAGAGAGAAGGGGCATTGTTAGTATCCTTTACCACACTTTTGCTTCAAAGTAGCACCATGTTTTTCATATGGAGAGTCTCCTATGTTGTCACTTTCATATACTAGTGGGAATTTTTCATTGTAGGATTAGATGCACACCCACTTAGTTTTCATATTGAGCTTTCATGCACTTATAGCTCTTAGTGCATTCGTTGCATGGCACTCCCTACTCCTCACGTTGATATCAATTGATGGACATCTCCATAGCCCGTTGGTTAGCGGCGTCGATGTGAGACTTTCTTAATTTTTTTGTCTTCTCTATATTTACCCCTATCATCATACTCTATTCCACCCGTTGTGCTATATCCATGGCTTGCGCTCATGTATTGCGTGAGGGTTGAAGAAGCTGAAGCGCGTTAAAAAGTATGAACCAATTGCTCGGCTTGTCATCGGGATTGTGCATGATAAATACTTTGTGTTAAGAAGACAGAGCATGGCAAGACTATATGATTTTGTAGGGATAGCTTTCTTTAGCGTTGATATTTTGAAAGACTTGATTGTTTGTTGGGATGCCTGAGTATTGATGTCTTTATGTCAAATTATAGACTATTGCTTTGAATCACTTATGTCTTAATATTCATGCCATGATTAGATATATGATCAAGTTTATGCTAGGTAGCATTCCACATCAAAAATTATCTTTTTTATCATTTACCTGCTCGAGGACGAGCAGGAATTAAGCTTGGGGATGCTGATATGTCTCCATCTTATCTATAATTTTTGATTGTTTCATGCCAATATTATACAACTTTTACATACTTTTGGCAACTTTTTATATGATTTATTGGACTAACCTATTGATCCAGTGCCCAGCGCCAGTTCCTGTTTTCTGCATGTTTTTTGTATCATAGAGTATCATATCAAACGAAGTCCAAATGCCATAAAAATTTACGGAGAACTATTTTGGACTGTATGTGATTTTTGGGAGTTGGAATCACCGCAAACGGAGGCCCACACAGCCCACATGACACCAGGGCACGCTAGAGGCCCTTGGCACGTGGTGGTGGGTTGTGCCCTCCTCGAACGTTGGTTGGAGCTCTACTTCGGGTGCAAGGAAGCTTATATCCAGAAAAAATCGTGTTAAAATCTAAGCGCAATCGGAGTTACGGATCTCCCAGAATATAATAAACGGTTTTTGGCCAGATATGGGGAACGCTAAACAGAAGAGAACAGAGAGGGAGATCCAATCTCGGAGCGGCTCTCGCCCCTCCGCCGCCATGGAGACCATGGACCAGAGGGGGCACTCTCCTCCCATCTAGGGGGGAGGCCAAGGAAGAAGAAGAAGAAGAAGGGCTCTCTCTCCCTCTCTCCCGGTGGCGTCGAAATGCCACCGGGGCTAGGATCGTGACGGCGATCTACATCAACAATCTTGCTACCGCCAACACCAACTTTCTCCTCCTCTATGCAGCGTTGTAACACCTCTTGTCCCCGCTGTAATCTCTACTTAAACATGGTGCTCAACTCCATGTATTATTTCCCAATGATCTATGGTTATCCCATGATGTTTGAGTAGATCCGTTTTGTCCTTTGGGTTAATCGTGATCTTGGTTGGTATGATTGTATATTTTATTTATGGTGCTATCCTACGGTGCCCTCCGTTCTCGCGCAAACATTAGGGGCTCCCGCTGTACGGTGTTGCAATATGTTCATGGTTCGCTTATGGTGGGTTGCGAGAGTTACAGAAGCTTAAACCCGAGTAAGTGGGGTATGACATATGGTAGTAAAGAGGACTTGATACTTAATGCTATGGTTGGGTTTCACGACCTTAATTATATTTAGTAGTTGCGGATGCTTGCTAGGGGTCCAATCATAAGTGCATATGATCCAAGTAGAGAAAGTATGTTAGCTCATGCCTCTCCCTCATGTAGAATTGCAAGAATGATTACCGGTACTTGTTATCGATTGCCTAGGGACAAATGACTGTCTTGTTAACAAAAGCTATCCACTTTTATTACCTTGCAATTTATTCGTAGTTTTATTCTCGCAAAGTACTCGTAGTTTTGTTCTTGCAAAAATAGTTTCATACTTGTTTTAGGTAAAGCAAACGTCAAGTGTGCGTAGAGTTGTATCGGTGGTTGATAGAACTTGAGGGAATATTTGTTCTGCCTTTAGCTCCTCGTTGGGTTCGACACTCTTATTTATCGAAGAAGGCTACAAACAATCCCCTATACTTGTGGGTTATCACATGATATTACAAACATGGGTCTCATGACCCAACATACATAGTCATACAAGCAACAAGCACATGCGGAAGCTAATCCTGTCTGAGTACAGACAGCTGAAAATAAAGAATGCTAGGAAGACTGTCTATCTACATGACCGTACATAGGAACCAGACCTCTGTCTGGGATTCCCAAGCTAATTGTCGAAGCCCACGTAGAACTACTAGTGAGACTGAAGTCTCTCTACAAAAACATAAAGTAGGCAAACATGAGTACAAATGTACCCAACAAGACTTACATCAGAACTAGCTACATATGCATCAGTATCAACAAAAGGGGTTGTGGAGTTTTATCTGCAGCAAGCCAGCTTTGACTCAGTGGCTATCCTATACTATGACTACCAGTATTATCTTTGAGGTGAGAAAGTGCACACGAGTCCATATATTTACCATAACAATACACCACTATGGATCCGGTCTCGTCTCCCTACGAGAAGGTCATCCATAGCACTCACTCTTATCTTGCGCATTTTAGAGTATCCACTTCAAGTTATCTATGAACCATATAAGTTTTCCTAGTCCATATCCACGGACGCGGCTATTCGAATAGATCATTTATAACCCTGCAGGGGTGTACTTCTTCACACACACTCCCACCACTTACCACCATGTATACATCATGTATCTTGGCAACCTTCAAGCGGAAGCTTGGCGAGGGTGTCGGCCGCGACCTAACTAACCACAGAAGTCTCTAGTCCAGGTTTATGGCCTATTTGAGTTCCATCTGCAAGGAAGTCTGGCCGAGGTTTCCACTACATCCCCAAACTATGTGTGCAGGGTTCCCGAGCACACCAAATGGGTGCCTCGGTACACCGGGCCATGGTGTATCTACCGCATCATAGCCCACCCCTAGGGTCAGAGCTACACACGGCCTCCATCACATATCCTACAAACACCAAAAACTAGTTGCAACTCTTGGACAGAGATCAAGGCGATTAATAAGTCGAGAGAGTCAATTAAGGATCGGAATGTGTGGTGGTAACTGTCTTGGATCACAAACACAGAACTCAGTTCCTGCGGAGGGTTTCAGTGAGACAACCCACCATGTACTCCTACATGGCCTCTCGTTGCTACCTTTACCAAATCGTGTTCACACACTTAGCTCTCAACAGAAGGACATGTTCATCACTGTCCCAATCCATCCCGATGAATCAGACTTGACACAACTCTAAGCATAGCAGGCATAGCAAAAAAGCATGAATGAGTAGGCACATCATGGTTCAAACAACACCTACTCATGCTAGTGGTTTCAACTATTTACTATGGCAAAGACAGGTCATGCAGGGGAATGGGTTCAACTACCGCAACATGTAACAGTTGAATCGTTGTTGTCCTAATGCAGTAAAAGAGAGCAGGAGCGAAAGGGTGGGATTGTATCGGAGTGATCAAGGGGGGTGCTTGCCTGGCACTTCTGAAGATAGTAGCTCTTCATCGGTGTCATCTATCTCAACGTCAGAACAACGTCTACTGAGAGGGAACAACACCGACAAACAAGAGGGAACACAATCAATGCAATGCAACAATATGATGCATGATCATGACATGGAAATATGCTATGATTTGGTCTAGTGCATCTAGCAACAATTTAAATGGAGTTGGTTTGAACCCAAGGTTCAAATTCATACCCCATATAAGACATTTCAAATGCCGTTTATTTTATTTGTCCAATTCAGCAACTATAAGTTGTTCCAGCATGCATGAAAATAGTATAAACAGATTCTTTTGGTTTTTCTGATAAATTTTCATATGTAAATTACTTCATTTGGAGTTAAGGTTGAAATTGTATGAAATTTTAAACATTTTCTGGAATTTCCTAGATTATTTTTAATCCAGAAAGTGTTAACTACGTCAGCATGATGACAGCATGACATCAACAGGTCAACAGTGCCAGCCCAGGTCAAACCTGACGGCTGGGACCCACACGTCAGTGTAACAGGTTAGGAATAGAGGTTGACCAGTGGGCCTTGTCAACGCTGACTTCAGCAAGGTCAAAGCTGATGTGTGGGCCCCATACGTCAGTGACACAGTGCTAAAAGTGATTTAATTAACTTAAGCTGATTATTTTACCGATTAGTTAAATAGCTGGGCCCAAGTGGCGGTGACCCAGACACGTCGTTAGCACTAACCTAAATGGGGTTAGGCCGGCATGTAGTCGCCGACGATGACCCGAGGCGGTGGAGGTCATCGGAAACGTTGCTCCGATGACCATTTGGACGGCGGTTTGGGGCTATGCGCAGCTGGGGCTCGCGCGCATCTGGCAGTTCAAGCGGGAGGAGCTGGGGTGGGCCGAGATGACGGCGGTGGTGACATGCGCGCTGCGGTTGTGTTCGGTCATCCGCGGAAGAGGAATCCAGAGAGGCAGAGAGAGACCAGAGAGGCGGGGGAGTGGGCGAGGGGGTGCTGGGTGTCTCCGAGGTGAGCTGGGCAAGCACGGGAGGTAACCAGGAGGTGGCTGCTACTGTGGCCACGGGCGCTCGTGTGCGGGCACGCAGCTGCTTGCTTCGGGGCGATGGGGAGGTAGACAACAGGAGGAGGAGGAGGTGGGCTAGGCCAGCGAGCTGGGCCGCCAGGTAAGCAGGTTGGTGGCCCAGTGGCCCTCTCTCTCTTCATTAATTGTTTCTCTTTTCTATTTTGTTCTTCTGTTTTTGATTTAGTAAAAATACTAAACCATTTAATAAAATGTTGAAAATAATTGTGGGCACTATTTGAATTATTTCCAACGGCACTCATTTAGTTTCGGAATTATTTGAGCATTTAAAATATTTATAGCATTTAAATGCCCAAATTCAAATACTTAGTGATTTAATTCAAAAATCTAGGATGACCTACAAAAATGTGAACCATTTCTGGCAAAGGTTTTCACCCATTTCAAAAATGGTGAACTTTTCTGAAGGGCATTTTGGTTTCATTGAAAATATTTTTAAATTGAACCTAGTTGAATTCCATTTGGTGCTAGGGTTTGAACATCCCCATTTCAATTTTGAAATAAAAATTAGGCATGATACATGGATGCTTATGCAACTAACTGCAATTGAATTCTAGGTCTATGACAACTCACCCCCACTAAACAAGAATCTCGTCCCGAGATTCAAGACGTGAGGTAAGAAGACAGAGGGGACACAAATCTAACACGAACTTCATGATCCAACTGCCCTTCTCGAAGATGTTGATTCATTGCTTCAAATTGATCTTGACGTCTTTGCGTTCGAGATCTTCCTCCAAGACGATGACAAAAGAAAGGAAAACCCTACAAGAACCAATCTTCACGAAGATTGGGCAACTCTGTATCAACTCATGGATTGAGACGTAAAAACATCTCTCGAGCTGAGACACCAAACACACATCGAGAGGGATGGAAGAAATAGATGACGAAGGTTCAATTTGGTAGGCAATAATTCCATCCTGGAGTAAGATGGTGCATGATTTCAAAGTAGCGAGGAGATAATTGCCATGATTCCATAACGGGACACCTTGGGGGAGGTGACTCGTAGAATTATTCCCTTAAGTGGCAAAAAGAATTACTTTTGATATATAGATCATTGAAACTCTTCATACCAGCCTGAGGCAATTCACAATTGATCGTTTGAAAGAATTCTAAAGAATGGCATACTCAGTTTGGAAAGGAAACTACAGTTATAGAACAACTCGGCAAATGGAAGGCACATTCCAATTGATACCAGGGATATAACCTAGTGAGTGAGCGTGCTCTCAAGAACTTGAGCATCTTCATATTCATCAGGGCTTTACCAACATCCGTGCCGAGGATCCTGACAAATCATCATACTACCATGAAGAATAATGATGGAGAATGCAGACACAAAGGAAGACAACACTTTCTTATATTTCACCTTAGCAAGGACAAGGAAACAAAATCTGGATGATCAACCGAGAGACATTTAGCACTTCGCTTCTAATTTTCTCCTTGATGTTCTAGCTACCACGGTCATGCTTAAAGCATCAACATAGCCATCAAGTGAAGTTTGGACTTCGGGAACGCAAAGAGTCCATAAGGGGCAACTTCTGGAATTAGTCGCATGGAAACCTCATGGAGAAGATAGTCAAATGGCTCAATCAAGATACTTTATGGAACTAATCACTACAAAAAAAGACACATCCGTGACATTTTGGGCCGAACGAAAAAAATTCTGTCATACATATGACACTTCTATGACGATAATTGTGACAAAACCCGGTATCATCATAGATGTGGTGGGCTCCTATTTGTATGACAAAAAATCATGACAGAAAATGGGCTTTTCGTCCTGGTCGGGCCGGAGACGCAGCTGCATGACATTCTTTGGGCCGTCCATGATGGAAAAAACCATGGTAGAAGCGAGGGGGAGGAAAATTTTGGGGAGTTCCCGGTTACGGTGGGAGGTCGGGGGCCGAGCGATGCGCGTTTCTCTCATACACGTACGCGCGCGTGTGCGAGGTGTTGGCTCTAACTGAACCCGAGCGAGGCGTTGGGCTCTAACTGAACCCGAGCGATTGCACTGCAGGCTACGTGTTACTGAACCCGAGCGATCGATCGATGGCTGTTAACTGAACCCGAGCGATCGATCGATGGCTGTTAACTGAACCCGATCGAGCGATTCCTTCGCTACTGCTGCTAACTGAAGCCGATCGATTGGATGAACAGTGAGCATTGCGCGGGGGGGGGGGGGGGGGGGGTGGATGAACAGTGAGCGGTGGCGTTGCCTCTGGATGAACAGGACCCCGTGGTGTGGTGGAGGGCTGGATGAACAGTACACGGTGGAGGGGTGCCCGTGGGGGGTGGTTGAACAGGACCCCATGGTGTGGAGGGCTGGATGAACAGTACACGGTGGAGGGGTGCCCGTGGAGGGGTGGTTGAACAGTAGCCGGTGGATTAGCGCGCGGTGGAGGCTGGATGAACAGGAGCCTGTGGAGGCTGGAGGAGGTCGACGGTAGCCCGTGGAGGCTGGAGGAGGTCGACGGTGGAGATGAACAGTATCCCGTGGAGTCCCGTTTTGCGGTACGCCACACCCCTCCCGATGAATAGGACCCCCGTTTCGACCGTAGGAGGTCCGTTTCGTCCGTTTTGCGGTACGCCACACCCCTCCCGATCAACAGGACCCCCGTTTCGACCGTAGGAGGTCTGTTTCGTCCATTTTGCGGTACGCCACACCCTCCCGATCAACAGGACCCCCATTTTGACCATAGGAGGTCCGTTTCCTCCATTTTACGGTACGCCAGACCCCTCCCGATCAACAGGACCCCGTTCCGAACGTAGGAGGTCCGTTTCCTCCGTTGTGCGGTACGCTAGGCCTCGTTTCGATCGCCTGTTCCGTCCAAGCCCTCCCGATGAACACGACCACGCATCCCGTTCCGACCCAGCCGGTTGGCTCCCACGCGTTCCGTTGCCTCCCGATGAACGCGACGCATTCCATTGCCTCCCCATGAACACGACGCATTCCGTTGCCTCCCCATGAACACGACGCATTCCGTTGCCTCCCCATGAACACGACGACGATGTTGTTTCTCCGTTCCGACCCAGCCACGTACACGAGCCCTGGCCGTACGTATGCGCGAGTAGGCGTTCGAGACCCCGCCCGTATGTACACATACGTGGCCGTATTTTCCTTCTTGCACCCTGGCTGCTGTACGTACATGTACATGCTACGTGCGCGCCTCTACTACGACACGTACGCGCCTCTACTACGACACGTGCGCGCCTCTACATCCACCAGTATATATGTACGTACACAATCGCGACCATAATGACAACGCTACGTACGCTTCGACCATGTGGGTCCCGACTGTCAAGCACTTCCTTGCCTGCGAAGATGTAGCTGGTGGGTCCCAGCAGTCAGGGGGGCGAATCGTTTTTTGTTTTTTTGCCCGGACGCACTTCCTTGCGTGCGAAGATGTAGCTGGTGGGTCCCAGCAGTCAGGGGGAAATGTTTTTTCGCGAAATACAGTGGCCCGTCTGGTGGGTCCCAGCTGCCAGGTGGAGGAATCATTATTTTCGCATAATAAGGAGGCACTTCCTTGCTGCGGCCGTGGACCCAGCTGTCAGCCTCTCCACGTACAGTCACATCCGATGGAAGTCGTTCCTTGACCACGTTGACCACGCCGCGCTGAGAGCACCAGGGCGGTGGACGACGGCGAGGCCTAGGAAGGGGACGACGGGGAGCCGGGGAAGACGCGGCAGTGGAAGCCCGCACGGAGAGGAGTACGAGGGTTCACTGGTTCGGCTGCGGTGTGAGCTTGCCGTCGCCGCAGGGCCTGGCCAGCGGTGGAAATAGTAGGGGGTGGTGAGGCTTCCGCGGCAGCACAGCCGGCCACGGGAGGCAGGAGCATGCGGCATGACCGGCGCTGCTTTGGGCGGCTGGAGCAAGAAGACCAGAGGTTGAAGAAGCACTACAGCCGTTGGATGGACATCGTACGGTCACTGGAGCTAGAATCGTTCATATTGACTAAAGTTGACAAAGGTCCCCGTCCCAGTCAACTTAGTAGGCCCACAAGTCAGCCTCCCACCATGGTGGGTCCCAGCTAGCAGGGGGAGTATTCATTTTTTTGTGCGTAATAAGGAGGCACTTCCGGTGGGTCCGAGCTGACAGCGGGGGGAACGTTTTTTTCGCGAAATACGCTGGCCCGTCCGGTGGGTCCCAGCAGTCAGGGGGGAAACGTTTTTTCGCGAAATAAGGTAGCCCGTCCGATGGGTCCCTGCTTTCAAGTGGAGGAATAATTATTTTGCGCGTAATAAGGAGGCACTTCCTTGCGGCCGCCTGGACCCAGCTGTCAGCCTCTCCACGTACAGTACTCTTCCGATGGAAGTCGGTCGTTGACCACATTGACCACGCCACGCCGAGAGCACCAGGGCGGTGGTCTGGACGACGGCGAGGCCTAGGAAGGGGACGACGCGGAGCCGGGGAAGACGCAGCAGTGGAAGCCCGCGTGGAGAGGAGTATGAGGGTTCACTAGTTCGGCTGCGGTGTGACGCTGTCGTCGCCGCAGAATAACAGGGGGTGTGGGTGAGTAGAGGGATGGCCTGGCCAGCGGTGGGAGTAGTACGGGGCGGTGAGGCCTCCGCGGCATCACAGCCGGCCACGGGAGGCAGGAGCACGCGACACGACCGGCGCTGCTTTGGGCGGCTGGAGCAAGAAGACCAGAGGTTGAAGAAGCACTACGGCCGTTGGATGGACATCGTACGATCACTGCAGCTAGAATCGTTTATATTGACTAAGTTGACAAAGCCCTTGGTATGCGTCAACTTAGTAGGCCCACAGCTCGGATTTGGCAGAGAACATATAGCCCATTTGCGATTTGTAAGAATGTACAGCCCATTTTTTAATTCTAATGGAATTTACTACAGCCCATTTACAGTTTGTTAAAAGTACAGCCCAACTTCTAGCTAGGACAACGATTAATAATTTCAAACAACCGCTCAAAACAGAATTCAAAAAAAATTCCCACATTTTGATGGGATCCGAAATATTTTTATCCGAAATTTCTAGTCAGGTTAAATATAATTTCAAAATAAAGTTGTATTACGTTAAAATCCAACGAAATATTGCGCGCGCAACAAGTAATGAAATTAAAATTTTCAAATTCCAAAAATAATATATTTTTCAAACTAATTACGTGTTTGGTGCATAGTAACTGTCAAGTTATTATAATTACATCCCATTTATTATTTCTTAAAGTCCATTTTCTTGTTAAGCCTAATGCATACCTCCTAGGAAAGTTTGCAGCCCAGCGGGGCAGAGAATAACAAGTTGACCCGGATATTGTGTACAACTGTCGGCCCAGTTGCATTGTTGATGTTGAAAAAAAAGGCATGTGTAGTATAGTACAACCTAACATGGTTACTCAGCCCACATTCAGCGACGCCGGAAAGGCCCAAACAAGGCTTCTGTACAACTTTTTGAAGTCACTGAGCTCAATTAATAACTTAAGAAAAAAGTTAGATTACAGTGGAACCTAATTAAAAGCTGTCACGAGCAAATAAATAATTCAACGGGTCCCACTTGTGCGTGTGCGCGTGTGTGCGTGTGTGTGTGTGTGTGTGTGTGAGAGAGAGAGAGAGAGATAGAGAGAGAGACCCATCGGTCGATGCTCGTAAATACATCTTTCAGCCATATGCATTGCTGATGCTCAGTAAAAACTTATATAGTGGACACAATCATATAGAACATCATAGCACACTGAACTTGCATACAAAAATTTCACGCAGGCGGCACAATCAGGATGGAAGCAGTGGATCGCTACGGGAAGGGCTATGTTGAAACCAACGAAGTCGTACATAACGGTTCATCGTCTTTATCAATGACGGGGAAATATCTTGAATGTTGTGCAAAGAAAACAGACAGACAACACAATAAGTTCTGCTAGCACATTAAGTTGACGTACAACCCTTTCTAAAAAAGGTTCAGGTACAAAATTAGAACAGGTCACAATCAAATGTACTGGCATATCAGTGCTTCACACCCATAGCTCGGATTTAACTAGTATCTGACAAGATTCAGTTGTTACCTCAAATTAGAGCACATCCAGGCAGCCAGCCCTGCCTCTTCTCCCAAAGAAGCAGTGGCCTCCGCCGCGCGATGGAGTAGGCCCTGTGCCATCCATCGTTTCGAGCAACACGGGGAAAGTCTGACGTTGACTCCTGTAATGGACGTCGTCGATGGACCCTGGCACCAGCGGTGACGGCAGGACTTCGATTGATGGATTGACCACTTCTTCGACATGCACGAACACTCGATACAGGTACATCCCTAACGTGGTCCGCGGCGGCCTTGGTGGCGACGAATAGTACAACCCCGGTTCCTGCACTGGTATCTCAACACCAATCACCTTCGGTATGGTGGACGGCTTCTTCATCCATGCCATAACCGCCAGAGCCCAGCTATCTGGAGGAACAAACATACTTACGAGCTCACCTCCAAGGTCGTTGATAAGCTCGTTCATGGACTCGCTGTTCCAAGCACGTCGAGGCATGTCGTGGAAGGTAAGCTTTGTTAAAACTCAAGCTCAGAGGGCACCGAGCCCCATCCTGGGTGCCACCAATCAAAGCTCACCTGCGCCATCGCAGAACAAACGCCGGGAAGATTCGAACACACGACTGCAGTCGAAAGTTGTCCGTAACCTGACGAAGAAATCAGCTGGTGGCGGACAGACTTCGACGAGCAAGTCACTTATTTGGATGCCGTGCGCAATGCCAAGATATTTGACAAGGTCGTCCGGCGAGACGGGAGGCCGGTCGCCGTTGATGGTTACCATCAGCACTTTGCGAGGAAACTGGTCGTCAAGCGCCGCCATGCCACTGTTGAGCGACAGCACGCAGCGACCGAAGGCAGGATGGACCTCAGGATCTCCGGCTTGGAGATCCGCGTTGACCGGCGACATGATAGTGCGCTTGAGTACAGGGAGTACAGGAGGGGGATTTGGGGGAACTGGAGTAGGAATCAAGATTCCAGAGGTGGGGGAGGGGCGGGAGACTGGGGATGAAAAGGTAGCATGAATTTCGAGCACGCGCCAATATGCTCTCGGCGCGCAAGCGCACGAAAACACTGGTGGCGCCCACATGTCGGCCTAAGAGTCCTTATTCTTTCTTTTTTGGAGAGCCCGGCCTTTTTTTTCAGGATCTTTTGAGAGCCCGGCCTGAGAGTCATAATTGACCTGTTTGGCATTGCGTTACTACTCGGCCCATATTCAACGACACCTCACTGGCCCAAACAAGTCTACATCATCGAAAAGACAGTGAGCTCAAATTATATAACTCGAAAAAAGGAGATATACTCTGAACACTGGAGAATGGTGATGCCCTCATTTAGCCCACCAGTAGTTCGAGACAATAAACAGTTCGAAACAATGATATATACAACATTCAAACACTGACTACTGACATAAACAGCAAGACATGATAGTTCATAAGAAGTCTTGCTACACCACCAAAACGCACCCATCTGCAGCGCTCAGACTCTCGTGATCCAGACGAGAATGATATTCTAAACAGAAGCAACTATTACATAGTAAGAGTGACATAGACGAGGATGACCAAATGACAAGGAATATGCATAACAAAAGAAAGAACTACCCATCCAGAACCAGTGGCAAAGACAACAAAGTCATTCGAAGAGATGATCCAACACCATCATAATTTGCAGCCCCGCTTCAGCGACCAGTGATCCGGAGACACCAGTACTCCACCCTTTCGATGCAACAGCCCAATTACCTATCAACCTGAAGGCTTCAACCACATCACTGCCTGTCGTAATTGAGACATCCAAGGATCAAAGTTAATCCGGATGCCTTTGTCATTCTCACCTTCTTTTGGATGCAGGCTGTATCATTGACAATCAGGGGAGTTTGCTCCCGAACTCCTAGGGCTCGCCGTGTAGACACAGTTTTCCATAGCAGACAGAGCCTCTCTGCCATCAAGGTCCTTGCCAACGGTGATCTCCTGGTTAATCGGATAATTGAGTCCGAGAAACAGAGAGTGTTAACCAAGGCTGTTTACCCGCCTCCAACTAAAAAATCCTAAAGGCCCCAACTTGCAGGTATCCTGCTCATAGACGTAACAGCCACTGTCCGCATACTCTCATATTACACGGTGCTTGTATACAGTGGGGTTTTTGCAATATAACTTTTCCGGCTCATGTGTCCGAATGATCATCAGTCTTTTGCCGTCGTCTGATCGAGCGAGGAACCAGTTGTGCTTCCCTGTTTTTGGCAAAGGTGGTGTGATTACAAAGGGCAGTAACTGTAGGGACACTGCATCATATCAAAAAGGACAGGCATTGTTAATGTAAGATCAGCATTGTTCAGAGTATGAGTAGGATAATGCAAGAAACAGCATTGATATGTCCCTGTTGGAACTGGGAGGAAAATATAGGGAAATGTATACTAGGTTCGAAAATATAGAAGTGCCATGCATGGTTATACTCATGTTATCTCGCAATCGATTCTTCACAGGAAACTACCATGTCATGCATGTTATGTACCCCCTCCGTTCCCAAATATTTGTCTTTCTAGGCATTTCAAATAGACACAACATACGGATGTATGTAGACATATTTTAGAGTGTAGATTCACTCATTTTGCTCCATATGTGGTCACTTGTTAAAATCTCTAGAAAGACAAATATTTGGGAACGGAGGGAGTAATCATGTTCTGTCCTCACAAACAAATTCTTCAAGGTAACTAACAGACCATGCATTGTTATATACTCGTGTTCTGTGGGCAAAAAATTTGTGAGGATATTATTCTAGCCATTGATTGCTGAAGGGCGAATATAGGTATGTACACATGGTAAGCATTGCAGGATTTCACTACTTCCAAATATAGAGTTCTCCATATGCACATTTACTTCCCTAATGTATGGTTAGATGAAACAGCGTGGTGCATGTTTCTACATCATGAAAATGAGGAAACTAACATGGCCATTGATACACACTCATATTTAGTAGTAGTATATAGATTACTGTAAAATAAGGATAATATCCATATATTCCTAGCCGTTTGATTATTCAGGGTACAAATTGGCTGTAATGACATGGTCACAATCGCATGAATTAACTCATTCCAAATATAGCTGATTTACGTCGTCTCTAATACATTGCCATAGTTCTACTCAAATTCTTCTCAAACAGGGATATGCCAATCATCACAAAAAGTTCAGACAGTGTCATGGCGTCATCATTAACATGAGACGGAAACAACTTACACGCGCCGTCCCAGCAATATGTGGTGCCATCTGCTTTGTCGATCGCGTAGATGATGCCATTGTGTTCAATAGCATCACAGAAGTGTGTATCAGCTTTGACGATGATCCACTGCG
Source organism: Aegilops tauschii subsp. strangulata (assembly GCF_002575655.3). NCBI lineage: Eukaryota > Viridiplantae > Streptophyta > Magnoliopsida > Poales > Poaceae > Aegilops > Aegilops tauschii. The sequence continues at coordinate 204,026,561 of NC_053037.3, read as the reverse complement.
AGCCGAGTTGTCTCCAGCTAAAGAAGGCACCGGCGTAAAGATAGGCGAGTCTGCGGTCGAATAAGGCAATTAGCTTGAAGTCTGCGTAATTCGCATGTCGTGTGGGCACTTGGCAGATTACAATCTTCTACAAAACAAGGTCCGTCCAACTGACGTAGTAATCTAGATGACTTGGACCGCGATGGTAATACTCTATATAATCCAACGGAGGAAGGATAATCTCATGGGAGGTCTGGAAGTTCACGAGCACCAACTTTTTACCATCTTCTCTGAAGGCAGCCATCCAGTGGGAGTTCATGCTGACCCAGTAGATACCTGCCAAGAAGTTTCGGGTGTGGTGATCGGATCGATGTCAAGGGAAATGATGTACGGCGACCCACTACATACCTGCAAAGAAGTTTCAGCTAATGGAGATCGGATTGAAGTCGAGGGGCATCATGCACGCCTCCGTATCATGGTGAGCCAATCTCGCAAGACCAGATAGCAGCAAGCAGGGTCTCTTGAAAAGCTTAGGCCTCTCTTCGACGATGGCCGTGTGCATGTCCCTCGAGCATGCAGCCAGCCGTAGGGCGCTCAACATATCCATACACGAACAACACAGGTCGAGGATGTCACTGGGGAGATTGCTCCAATCGCGGCTCATATGGATGTTGCGCGGTTCGCGTTCGGCCATGGTGGAGTTTGGAAGGGGGCTTGATTTACGGGGGAGAAGGGTGTCGGTGCTGGAGCGGCTAGCGAGGGAATAGTGGTACTGGGGGAGGCGAGTGAGGCGACGGTACACGGGGGCACAGTGAGATGGAGACGGAGACGGAGAAGGAGATGGAGATGGAGTGGTGCTACGGGAGCGGAGAGGGAGACGAGGCGAGGCGCCAATGTGCTGTACAGCGGCGGTGACAGACTGCACAGTGCACAGGGTGAGGCTGACTTTGGTAACCCGAACACGCCGCCTGGACTAGTGTCAGGCGCAGGGTGTTGTCACTTCACTGTGAGGATCGGATGAATAGTATTTTGACCATCAAGTGTACCACAGTTGTACTGCTACTACTACTACTAGTAGGAACATGAGTACTCCAGAATTGTATAGCGGAAATAGGTCTCCCGTGCTAGCATGCCTGTTCACTTCATCGTTCAGGTATCATCCATATTGCGAGCAGAACCAAATTATCGTGCATGCCCAATCAACGCCCTATCGCGATGCATGCAGTGGTCGTTCTGGTGCATCAAGGACGGCATGCAGATCGTTCCACAGTTGAGAAGAGGAAAAATGGAAAGGTAGAACGCGGCAGCAGAGGAAGAGAACGCTGGCTAACGAGGCTGGGAGGGGATTGTGCAGGAAGTTAATGCTCCACGCCTAAAGGTTTTGGGAAAACCTGATTTTCATAAGGTGACTTATACTCACCTAAACGGAGGGAGTATTCCTTAACCAGAGAATGTTGTGTCTCCCACTCATGCGCTCAAAAAAAACTATGACACATTTTTGTATCTGTTTGCATAGGTGCCACCTATCAGGAAGGATGGGCACGTACACGAACAGGTACGACTCATCAGTCTACCCGCATAGCCTTTTCGTTTAGTCTACCTAGCCGTCTAATCAACTGTCTGCATGCCACTTCTCCCATTTACTTCTCCATCGAGAACCGATTCTCCTCGGCTTCTTCACCTCCCCTTCATCTTCATTTGCATCCAAACCCCACTGCGTTCACATTGTTTTAACCTCTTTAAATAATCATCTACTACTTCAGTTAGACTAGCCATCTAATCCTAATTCTCCAAACCATAGCCCTCCGTTCCAGCGGTTCCAAATGGCGAAAGAGATCGAGATGCAGGTTTTTAGCGTCCAACATGTCCTCGTCGAAGGCTCGATGCGCATAGTTGCCACCGTCACCGTCCACCCAAGGGTTGTTCGGCAGTGGATCAACAATGTATCCAACTCCCTCGCAAAGTTAGAGATGAGGGTCATCGGTCTCGACGCAGAGTACACGGAGCGTGCCCCTGGGAAGATCCAGCGCGCCGCCGTCCTTCAGCTATGCCTCGAAGATGATGTTTTGGTGTACCACATCATACACTCGCCCTCCATACCAGGTGAGCTTCACGATTTCTTGTCTCGGGAGGATGTATACTTCTGTGGGGCAGCCATCGAAGGGGACAAACAGAAGCTGGAGCCGTACAACCTTGATTTGAAAAGCATCGCTAACCTACAAACCAGAATCAAAATTCCTGTAGAAGATTGTGATAAACAGACACCATCCCTATTCTTCGTAGCAAATTTTGTGCTCGGTACAAATCTTCGGAAGGGTGACGAGACGGTGGCATTAAGGTCGTCTGGATGGGAGAATTATCCCTTGACGTACGAGCGGATAAAATATGCTGCCCTCGATGCCCGTGTCAGTTTCGAGATAGCTGCAAGGTCCAAAGAGCTTGTTGCGAAGCCATCTCCCACAGAGAAAAGGCTGCACCAGCAGGAGGGCATTATGGATGGATGAACTATTTCCTCTCTTGTAAAAAAATTATTCCCTCTCGGTGTATATTGATATAGATGGACTATTTCGATGGTGTGCATGTCTTTGGAACAGAGTAGTAGCGTGGGTCCGCTTGACTATAAGGAACTATTTATCCGCATATAGAGCTTTCTCCGCTACTCCTTCCAGTGATCGGTATGCAGTGCATGTGTCCATAGACATGACAGCTTGTCCATGGAAGTTCAACTACGGCGACCATCACGTTTCATCTCGCGATTCCCACGACGCCTCTCAAACCCACGGCACCATGCCCCCCGACGTGCGCCTCACCCCTCTCGGCCACACCGCCCCTCTGCCTTTGTGTGCATGACATGTGGGCCACCTAAAATGCGGCGAGCATCAAGTTTCTACCATAGCCACCCGCAATTCCCACGACGCCACTCGAACCCATGAAACCACACGTCCCCCGACCTGTGGCTCACCCCTCTTGGCCCCACTGCCCCTCTGCCTACGGGAGCATTACATGTGGACCAGTCACCTATCGGGTCCACATGTTATTGACTCAAAGGTAGGTGTAGTAAGGCGCTGAAGCTCAGTCCCGACGGCCCTGAGAGGGAAATGTAACTCCTGCGCCAGGGCTTGTGGTGCTCCCGCAGCACGAACTCGTGCCAAACTCGAGATTTGTTTCTTTACTATACATGCACGCAATGATTTAATGGACATTGTAATCTCAACATGTGATGGGGAGCTCTAAATTTGAATTTGAAACTTATAAAACGAAAAGATTCAAAACAAATAAACTGGGAGAGAGGGAGTATATCGTAGGATGTGTCCCATACAAAATAAGTCCCCTGGTTTGTCACCGCAAAGATGCGGTTAGAAAGGAGCACAGCGTCTTCCTACTCGTACGGCAACAAATCGGCCGCAGACAGCATGGTCCGCCTTTGACCGCCATGTGCAAGGTTCGTGCTATCTTATTCAATCTCACCGTGGTTCCATCGTACCAATTCATGCGGTGGCCCGTTGCATGGCTGATCCCAATGTTGGACAAAGGTTCTATGGGAACGGTGTCACCGTTGTAAATGTTGTGCAAATTGATGTTGGTACCCTCCCGTACATATGCAAGCCAATCTCCACTCGCACCAAGCCTAACCTGTGAAACAGTGGGCAGGGGGAGAATTAGGAAATGGACACGGAAGTAGTCTTTAGAATGCATTTACTACGTGATCAAACTCATCTTACCTGCTCATCGGAGGAAATCTGAGTGCCCCTCAACGTCGGCATCTCAAGGGGCGTCAACTTGCAACTACGGCCACGCCGCGCTGGAGAGACCCCCAAGGAAACATCCTCGTGCGTTCCATGGAACATCAAGATGCATTTGTATGAGTAGTTTATCTTGTGAGAGAAAAGGATGAACGAGGGAAGGCCTCTAGAGATAGAGATGGACACTACTACTACCAATGTGCTGGCCTGTGCATTGCAATGGATCCAAAGTAGTAGAATAATACTTGTGCACGTGCTTGAAATATAAACACTCTAGTTTTGATATACATGTGTCAGCACACATGACAGCTTGTCCATGGAAGTTGAACCACGGCAACCATCACGTTTCTTGTTTCTACCACTGCCACACCCACACGCGATTCCCACGATGCCGCTCCAACCCACGGCACGACGTCCCCCGACGTGGACATGGATCCTCTGACATGGCTATCACTGCCTTGCCCTGCCTTTCCTTCGCTGACAGGTGGGACCCATGCTTATGGGTCCCACATGTCAGTGACAGAATGGTAGGATTGTTCGCGTCAGGGGATCCTCATCCCCCCGACGTGCCCCTCATCCCTCTCGGCCCCACCGCTCCTCTGCCTTTGTGTGCATGACATGCGGGCCAGCTGAACTGCGGCGACCATCAACTTTCTATCGCAGACACACCCGACTGGACGCGGTTTGCCTGCTCCGCTGCTGTGATCCGATCCGTAATCCCGCACCATCGAATTTTCATCGAGCGGCTGTGACACATTTCGTCCCGGGCATCAATCCTCAGCTGGAGTACTTATGTACTACAGGTAGTACCCGCCGGTGTGGCCATCTACGCCTCGTAACGCCCCGACGCCCAGCTGTGGCACCCTCGCCACGGCCACGCCACCACCGGCCGGTTCATCTCGAATGAGTGAGTCGCGAACCACGCCACCACCATGAGAATGACATGTGGGCCAGCCGCATTTAAGGTCCGCGTGTCATTGACTCATAGGCCGGGCACTAAGCCACTGAAGTTCGGTCCCGTGGGCCCCGAGAGGGAAATGTAACTCCTGCGGCAGGCCTTGTGGTGCTCCCGCAGTACGAGCTCATGCCAAAACTGGAATTTGTTTCTTACTACTACCAACTAGTACTAGTAACGTACACGTGCATTGCACGCATGAGATTCTGGTGGTTTTGCATTATGCTTCTACATGTGGAGCTTTCTGGATTCTAACATGTGCCAAAATCTGGTGGAATGTAAGGTTAGGCAAGCTTGATTAACTTAGGTGAGTGTTTGGTTCAAGCCACACCTTAGGCAAGCCACACTAAGGCCCCACATGACATACACACAAAAAATGTGGCAAGATTCCCTTCGGCTTGCCAACTTGTGGCTCTCATTTTGAAGAACTAATAACTTTGCCTAAGCTTAGTTGTGGCAAAGTTAGTCATGAATTAAGTTCAACCATGGAGTCTTCTAGATTATACATGTGGCAGAATCTGGTGGATGATATCCAACGGCCAGTAGTGCTCGGATTTGCCATCTTTGTACCGTCGGATTGGCTTCATCCAACGACCAACTTTCAAAGTTTTTCACACACTATATAGGGGGTATAGATATAGATGTGCCGGTCCGTTGCAATGGATCCAAAGTATATCTATTTAGTGGAGTGCACTCTAAACACATTATCTATTTATTTTTCTCTAACCTTCCATAGCCATGCAACCAAGCCACATAAGCTTCATGGGTGCCCCCCACATCATACTATTCATACTACGTTGATTGAAAAAAAGACAAATCACCCAAAACAAGATCTTCCCGTTTTTTGTTCCTACGATGTTGTGTCGTGCACGTACCTACTAGTTGTATAGTGGTAGTACTAGTAATATAGTATTAGGAGTACAAACTTGGTACTAGTAGGAGTAGTACTAGTACGGAATGCTCCTACTCTATCAACGAGCCCCGTTTGACACCAAATTTCTTGGCTTCCGTGCTACAGCTAGATCTTCCCCTCGTTTCTGTTTTCCAACCCAGCGGCAGGCGGGGTGTCGGTTTGCTCAACGGTGGTCCCACATGAAAGTGAAAATGCTAGGCAACACGCCTTCCCTAAGCTATGTGTCGTGCCAGACAGGCCGTGTTGTACTCCCAATTCCCGGGCGTGTGGGGGTGCGACGTGAACGCGGCAGGCCTTTTCCTTTTACCAGCAATGTGCCCGTGCATTGCGACGGATACAAAGTAGTAGAATAGTAGTATTTGTTCACAAACTTGAAAGAAATCACTATTTTTTGATATACTCCTAATATATTACTCCCTCCGTACCTAAATATTTGTCTTTTTTGAGATTTCAAATGGACTATCACATACGGATTATATAGACATATTCTAGTGTTTCTAGCAAGATGCCCACGCGTTGCACGAAGTTGATGGAAAAGGTAAGCACAACTTATAAATTGACGAATGGAGTACTAGTTATAGTCATGCATGTAATTAAGCAAAGGGATCGCACATGTCGGTATTGACTGGAACAAGAATGCAACAGCACAATAAGAATTAAGGGCACGATGATGCGATCGCAGTGGTGGTTACAGAAGGCAAGAAGAAAGATGGATCCATGAACGTACGACCTCCTCCTCCTCAACTTAGTGCGCCGGGCCACCGACCGGCGGCTAAGGAGCGGCGGCTTTTGTGTCGAGGTCGAGGTGCTTCTCAGCAAAGGCATCCAAGGCTTCCAGCCGGTTGAGGAAGGCCAACGTCGTAGCGTCCTCACTGGCCTCGTAGATACCTATGTACACGATTTGCTCGTACACATGGATGTGTAGGTCGACGAATTCTTGCAGGGTGAGGCGCCTCGCGGCGAGCGCGACCTCCAGGTGGACATTCTTCGTGGCGTCGGCGGGCAGTCGCAGGGCCACCTGTGCTTGAAAGAGGTTCCGGCCATGGAGGCCGATTAGGGTGGCAGGCAATGAGGAGCCCGGGCGCGCGGGCTGGAGGAGTACGGCGATGTCGTCCGCGAGCTTCTTGAGGACGGTCAATTTGTTGCTGGTGGCAACGATCATCTGGTCCAACTGAGAGTCGTAGTTGGCGTCGACAGCGGCCATCCACCAGCCGGTCTCCAACACCGTCTGGAGACGATCCTCGGTGCCATGCCGCAGGCCGGCGTCGTGGACCATCTGGCGCAGCCGCTGGCCGCTCACGCTCATCGCCGCCATGGGTCTGGAGTGAGGTCTTTTGTGCTTAGTGTAGGTGCTTAGGCAAATGCTTAGGTGCGTACGATGTGGTAGATGCATTGGAATGGATGGGCGCCTTTATATGAGGGCAATGAGGGAAAACTGCGTTGCATTCAAATCGTGCAGCCTCTTTTCCCGGACCTCCTCCCATTACTTCCCTCATGCAATAATTGAAGGAGGATGCATTGGCCGTTCAACATATCGGGAACCGCTACTCCCTCCCTCGTCTGCATTAAAGCTGTATCGGGAACTGCACCGCCCGCTGTCAAATCGAATACTCCCTCCGTCTAGGTGAGTATTAAGTCATCTTACGAAAACCAAATAGTAAACACATAGGTGTGGTGCATTAACTCTCACGTTGTTTCTTATTTTTTGACATAAATAGAGGAATCAACCAAGAAGAGATGTGGGGCTTGTATGCTTTTAATGACTTGAGACTATCAAACATGACATGCAGTGGTCACTTCGTTGCACAAGAACAAATACAACCCACGTCAGCACACACGCATCTTATATAGCATCACATCCAATGGCTATAAAAGATGAATGAGACCAAATTATATCTCATCTAGATGAGTTCTAGCAAAACTGTATTAATAATACTTAGTACTCCTGCGCCATGTATCATATATTAGTATCATGTAGTACTTTATTTATTGCCATGTATGACACATAGTACTCAACTCTCTCTCTTTCTTCATTTAATTCTATGACACCTCATCAAAATTGCTAAGGCTAGTACCATTACAACCAGCCTTAGCAAATACTAAACATTAAGTTCTCTCGTTTTCCTCTCCACCTTGGTCACCTAGACGGAGGGAGTATACTGCGCGGGCTTTTCCTGCGCAGTAGGCGGGGCAGTTCCGCCTAGTCAGTTCGACAGAGACGCGAGAAGACGAGGGAGTAGGCTGCTGCAAACGTAGGGTTGTGTGATTTGACAGCGAGTTACTGCTGGATAGGTGGGGCCCCGTGATTGTACTTGCCATTATCATTTTAACTGCGGCGCTACGACCGGCATGAGTCTCCCGCTTCCTGACCACCTCCATACAGGTGCCTCTCCCAATGCTCCACCATGTAGTAGAGGCCGGCTCTTGCATGAGAGCCCACTTCTCCACTTTTTCCTTGCCTCTCTTTCCTCCACATATGCAAAAATGCCATGTAAAGCGCACTATTGTACTTACTTGCTCCTACAGGTGCTTAAGCTTGCCACATAGGCATAAAGTCTGACGTGGCAAGTTAATCAAGAAGAGAGAGACTAGTTTGGTGACCCAAGGAAGAAACGGTGCTAAGCGTGTGTACCTAGGTGAAAAGACAATTTTGAGTCTATAGCTAATTAAATGAAGCAAACTTAGCAACACCATTTCATTGGAAGAGGTCACTCCTTGGCAAATGCAATAAATACTAGTACTTCCTGTGTCCCATAATATAAGAACGTTTTTGGCACTACACTTGTCGGAGTAAATGGCCACGGGTAGCCTAACCGACTGCCCCTGGTTCTCCTGAAAAAATTATCAGGCCTTTGGGCCTCCAAGCACTCCAAGCATTGGGCCGCCTTCCCTGGCCGGCTACCTCTGAAGCCGACTCCCGGAAGGCAACCCAGCCTCAACGACCTCCCCCCAGGACAACCACGGGGTGGCCGACTCCAGGGAGCCGGCCAAGAAGAGCGCCGACTCCAAGCAGTCGGCCGAGACCACAACCACCAAAGCTACACCCACATAACGGTGACAAGACGGGGCGTGGCCGCAGTGCGGCCCACTACCCCCGAGGCCCGAGGCAGGCACGGCCACAGGAGGCCATACGGGATGACCGTCTCCTGTTCGGCTCGGCACTGTAGCCATGCCAGCCTCAACGTCATCCACGACCGACTCCTGTACGGCCCGCGGGCGGCGGGCCCCTTCCGCCAGAGAGAGGCGCGGAGGCGGCCCGGCCTCCCCCAGTCGGCCAAGGGCGTAACCGGCCCCCAGAAGCCGACTACCCCCTTCCTCGAAGCAGGAGCCCCATTAAGGAGACAAGACGAGGTAAGGCTACAGTGAGAGCCCCCGAGGCGGCCCACTGTAGCCACACTTACCTCGACAAAGCCCTCGTCATCAGAGGCGAGGCTAAAGTAAGCAGCCGCCGGCAAGACCCTAGGCAGTGGGGCCGGCCTGTCGGCCAAGAGGCCGGCAGCCGGCGGGACCCACTAGTCGGCGGGCCCCAACAGCCGGTGGAGAAGCCGGCGAGTGTAGACACTGACGGCTGGGACCGGAGCCCAGCCGGATTACAATTGTACCCCCGGGGGGTAGGCCTATATAAACCCCCCGGAGCACCCATGCAAAGGGGGGGCTTCTGAACACAGCACACACACCATAGAGATAGAGAGAAGCAAGAGCTAGCCTTGTTCTTCTTCTCCCTTGAACCCAACAGCTCTAGGAGCGATTGTAGCTACCTTTCCTTGATCTAGTGATCATGCGGAGACCCCGCAGAGCAGGACTAGGGGTGTTATCTCCTTGGAGAGCCCCGAACCTGGGTAAGATCCGCCGGCGTGCATGTCTTCGCCTCATCCCGTTTCCAAGCACCGGCAATGTTTTATTGGCACCCACAATGATAAGCCATCCATTGGCATATGTCGCACCAACCACCCGACATATGGCGCCCACCGTGGGGCCAGGTGTACCGTCATCCGGAGACCTGTTCTGGACGGGAACCCTCTTCCTCCCCCGCGAGCGCAGCCAGCCTGCTGCGCCCGATGGCGTTTGCCTCGACGCGCTGTAAGGCGTCGACGACGCCTGCGCAGCGAGTTGCCTCGCGGATCTGCTCGGCGAGACTCGCATCTCCGACGAGCCTGCGTCCGACGCAGGCACAAACTACCACGAGAGCCGCCTCGTCAGCCTCCTCGACCAGCTTCACGTCTCCAGCGAGCCTGCTGCAGATGTGGAGTCGGTCGGCTCCACCGACCCGATGCTTGTCGACTCCGACACAGCATCACTTAACGCCTACCCCTCCGACGTGGTGGTCTTCGACGACCCTCTCCCTCGAGCTGACAGCGGCAGCAGCGCTGTCACCGAAGTGCTGGTCATCGGCCACGTCGCCAACTCGGGCGAGAATGCCCACGACGCCCTGCAAGCGGCGATGCACGACCTCTCCGTCCCCATCCCAGCCGATGCCGACGCCGAGACCCTGGAGGCACGCCGCCTCGCCCTCATCGCGGAGGGCCAGAAGATAGCCTCCATGAGACGCCTCACCGAGGCCCACCAGCGCGAAGTCGACCGCGCCGCCTTCGGTACGCCGCCGCCTAGCGGCCCGAGCCGGCTTCGTCCAGAAGCGCGGCGCGGCCGTCGCCAGCATGCTGGGGGCAGATCGCCCTGTCTACGCCACCCCACTCGAGAATCTGCGAGCCGCTCAGGCGGCTGCAGAAGAGCTCAATGGGCTGGGAGCCGATGAGCTCCCCTACATGACAAGACGGATCCAACAGCTGATCGACGCGGCTGCAGAACGGCACGAAGCCGGCGCTCGTGCTGATAGTCATCCCCCGCGCCGAGAGCACGCCGCAACGTCCCGCTAGCCGACTGCGAGCGGCGCACGCCAGAAGAAAGACAAGGAGCCGGCTGCCAGCCGCAGCCGGACTCGCATCACCATCGAGCGCGACGCAGAGGGCCGCCCTCGAGCAGTAGAGCACCAAGGAAATCTGCCTCCTCCCCCGCCTCGAAGAAAAAGACGCCTCACTCCGCCGCCTATCACACACCCGACTCTTGGCGACCGACTCGGCTGCCGAGAAGGAGTCGGCGAGAACGACACCCGCCACAGGATCGACCGCCTTGCTCGATCCTTGGCGTTAGAAGAAGAAGACGATGTCGGCCCGCCATGCTTTGGCCCCCGCATCCGCGACGAGCCCTTCCCCAAAGGGTTCTCGCTCCCCAGAGACATGTCCAAGTACAACGGCTCAGTGAAGCCGGAGGATTGGCTCATTGACTACTCCACGGCCGTCAGCATAGCCAACGGCAATCGGCGCGTCGCCGTGAAGTACATCCCCCTCATGCTGCAAGGCACGGCGCGCACATGGCTCAATAGCCTCAGGCCCTACAGCATCAACAGTTGGCTGGACTTCACAGAAGTCTTCGTCTGCAACTTCACCAGCACCTACAAGAGGCCTCCCAAGCCTCGCCAGCTCTCCCTCTGCGTCCAAGGGCCCAACGAGTCAACCCGCGACTACCTCACGCGGTGGGCCGTGCTCCACAACTCCTGCGAGGGGGTGCATGAGGTCCAGGCCATCGAGTACTTCACCGCCGGGTGCCAAGAGGGCACCCTCCTCAAGCACCGACTCCTTTGCAACGAGCCGGCTACCCTCGACGAGTTGCTGATCACCGCGGACAAATACGCCACAGCCGACTCCTCAATGAAGACCGAGCTGCGAGTAGACGCCTCTGGGAAGGTGATTGCTCCGGCTCCCAAGACGCCGGCTGGCGACCCCAATCGGCGCCCTTACCAGAACGACCACAAGCGCAAGGCCCCCATGCCGACTTCCACCAGTCGGCAGGTGGCCACAGTTGAAGACGAGCAGCCCGAAGAACGGCCCGCTCCCAAGAAGAAGGGTGGCAGGCCGGCTTGGCAGCCGTCTTTCTCCTACGAGCAAGCTCTCGACGCCCCCTGCAAGTTCCACAGCGGCGCGAAGCCGTCCAACCACACAACCCGGAAATGCCATTGGCTCACCCGCATCACCAAGGGCGAGGGGATGTTGCCGCCTCCGCCTCCAGCCCCCCAGCAGCCGGCGGCCCGGCCGGCAGTCGGCGCCATCCAAGACGAATTCCCCGAAGAGCATGCTGCCTACGTCGTCTTCACCAGTCAAGCCGACGACAAGCGCAGTCGGCGCAGACAGCATCAAGAAGTTAATGCAGTCGCCACTAGCACCCCTGAGTTCATGCACTGGTCAGAGAAGCCAATCAGCTGGAGCCAGGCCGACCACCCAGAGGTGATGCCCTCTCCTGGCTCCTATGCAATGGTCTTGGACGTCACCCTCGCAACGGAGAGACGAACTGCCAGATTTTCCCGCGTCCTGATAGACGGCGGAAGCAGTATCAACATACTGTACCACGATACCATGAAAAAACTGAACATCAAAGCGAAGCAGCTCATGCTGAGCCGCACCGTCTTCCATGGCATCGTCCCCGGCCTGTCTTGCTCCCCAATCGGCAAGATCAAAATGGATGTTCTCTTCAGAGACAAAGATCATTTCCGCCGAGAAGCAATATGGTTCGAGGTAGTGGATTTGGAGAGCCCCTATCATGCACTGCTTGGCCGACCTGCTCTGGCCAAGTTCATGGCTGTGCCCCACTACGCCTACCTAAAGATGAAGATGCCGAGCTCGAAGGGGATCATCACGGTAGCCGGCGACTACAAGAAGTCCATCGAGTGCGCCATGGCCAGTAGCCGGCTGGCCGAGTCCCTCGTGGTGGCAGAAGAGAAGAAGATGTTGGAACGGGTTGTGGCCATGGCCGGCAAGCAGCCGGCCTTGTCCCCCAACCCCAAGGATTGTGATGCGCAGGGCTCCTTCCAGCCTGCCAAAGAGACGAAGAAGATACCTCTGGACCCGGAGAACCCGGAGAGGTTCGCTGTCATCGGGGTGAACTTGGAAAGTAAATAGGAAGGCGAGCTCGTCGACTTCCTCCGTGAGAATCGAGACATTTTTGCATGGTCCCCAAAGGATATGCCGGGTGTCCCGAAGGATTTCGCCGAGCACAAGCTACATGTCCGAGCTGATGCGAAGCCGGTCAAGCAACCCCTCCGCCGACTGTCAGAAGAGAAGCGAAGAATTGTGGGAGAAGAGATAGCCCGGCTCCTTGCCGCTGGCTTTATCATGGAAGTGTTCTTTCTAGAATGGCTTGCCAACCCAGTTCTGGTTTTGAAGAAGAATAACAAGTGGCGTATGTGTATAGACTACACCAGTCTGAACAAGGCCTGCCCAAAGGATCCGTTTGCTCTGCCACGGATTGACCAAGTGATAGACTCCACAGCCGGATGCGAGCCGTTAAGTTTTTTGGATGCGTACTCAGGGTACCATCAGATCAAGTTGGACCCAGCTGGCCGCCTGAAGACTGCCTTCATCACACCCTTTGGAGCTTTCTGCTACCTGACTATGACATTCGGCTTGAGAAATGCCGGTGCCACTTTTCAGCGTTGCATGCAGAAATGCCTCTTGAAACAACTCGGCAGAAATGCCCACGTCTATGTAGACGACATTGTGGTGAAGACAGAGAAGCGCGGCACCCTGCTGGAAGACCTCAAAGAAACATTCGCCAACTTGCGCCGATTCCAAATCAAGCTCAACCCCGAGAAGTGCGTGTTCGGAGTGCCAGCCGGCCAGCTGCTAGGCTTCCTGGTCTCCGAACGCGGCATCGAATGCAACCCCGTCAAGATCAAGGCCATCGAGAGGATGGAGATTCCCACCAAGCTGCGAGATGTGCAGAAGTTCACCGGCTGCTTAGCCTCCCTGAACCGTTTTATTAGCCGACTAGGAGAGAAGGCTCTCCCCTTGTACCGACTCATGAAGAAGTCCACTCACTTCGAGTGGAACGACCAAGCCGACCAAGCCTTCCATGAGTTGAAGAAAATGCTGACCACTCCGCCTGTCCTGGCAGCGCCGACTGAAAAGGAGCCCATGCTCCTCTACATCGCCGGGACTAGCCGAGTCGTCAGCACTGTTGTTGTGGTCCAGCGCCCGGAAGAAGGCCGAGCCCAGCCAGTCCAGAGGCCGGTGTACTATCTCAGCGAAGTGCTGTCTAGCTCAAAGCAGAACTACCCGCACTACCAGAAAATGTGCTATGGGGTATACTTCGCCGCCAAGAAACTGAAGCCCTACTTCCAAGAGCACCCCATCACGGTCGTGTGCACTGACCCGCTCGCCGAGATCATAGGCAGCCGGGATGCATCCGGCCGGGTGGCCAAATGGGCCATTGCGCTGGCGCCCTACACGATCTTCTACCAACCCTGCACCGCCATCAAGTCCCAAGCACTGGCCGACTTCCTCGTCGACTGGGCCGAGACCCAGTACTTACCGCCGGCTCCCGACTCTACCCATTGGCGGATGCACTTTGACGGGTCCAAGATGCGCACTGGCTTGGGAGCCGACATCGTCCTCACCTCTCCCAAAGGCGACAAGCTCAAGTACACGTTGCAGATCCACTTCGCCGCCTCCAACAACATGGCCGAATACGAGGCGCTCGTACATGGGCTCCGGCTAGCCAAAGAGCTTGGCATACGCCGGATCCTGTGCTACGGTGACTCAGATTTGGTGGTCCAGCAATCGTCTGGCGACTGGGACGCCAAGGACGCGAACATGGCGAGCTATCGATTCCTCGTCCAGCAGATCAGCGGATACTTCGAAGGGTGCGAGTTCCTTCACGTGCCAAGGGCCGACAACGACCAAGCAGATGCCCTAGCACGGATCGGCTCCACCCGACAAGCCATACCGACTGGCGTCTCCCTCCAGCGCCTCCTCAAGCCGTCCATCAAGCCGTCTCCAGAGTCGGACTCCATCTTCGTACCGCCTGCACCAGATACAGCCGGATCCGACTGGAGAAACCCCGCAGGCGGCACGGGGACTTCGACTACTGGCCGGGGGACTGCCGTAGTCGCACCCGGCCCGGGGACTTCAGAACCCGGCCCGGGGACTGCAGCAGTGGGCCCGGGGAATGCAACGACACAAGAAGCGGTGGCCGACTCACCCAACCCACCCACCCGAGTCATGGTGGCTACATTAACAGAAGCAGAAGTCACAGCTCCCTCATGGGCCCAGCCCATCCTCAAGTTCCTAGTCAGCAGAGAGCTGCCGGCTGATGAGATCTCAGCAAGACTAGTGCAACGACGAGCCGCAGCATATACAATAATCAACAGAGAGCTTGTGAAGCGCAGCGTCACTGGAGTCTTCCAGCGTTGCGTTGAGCCAGAAAAAGGAGTGGCAATCCTCAAGGATATCCACCAAGGCGAGTGCGGCCACCACGCAGCTTCAAGATCACTTGTGGCCAAGGCTTTCCGCCATGGTTTCTTTTGGCCGACTGCCTTGGAGGATGCTAAAGAAATAGTCAAGAGCTGCAGAGGATGCCAAGTTTTTAGTTCCAAGCAACACCTGCCGGCTTCTGCACTCAAGACCATTCCCCTCACCTGGCCTTTTGCCGTCTGGGGACTCGACATGGTGGGCCCTTTCAAGACAGCCCGCGGCGGCTTGACACATCTACTTGTTGCTGTGGACAAGTTCACAAAGTGGATCGAAGCAAAGCCAATCAAGAAGCTGAACGGGCCGACTGCCGTGACATTCATCACTGACATCACTACTCGGTACGGCGTGCCGCACAGCATCATCACCGACAACGGCACGAACTTCGACAAAGGAGCACTGGCACGTTTCTGCGCGACGCAGGGCATCCGACTGGACTTAGCGTCCGTTGCCCACCCGCAGTCAAACGGCCAGGTCGAGCGAGCAAATGGACTCATCCTCTCCGGCATCAAGCCCCGACTGGTTGTACCACTGGAGCGATCGGCCGGCTACTGGCTCGACGAGCTGCCGGCTGTCCTCTAGAGTCTGCGCACTACACCCAACAAGTCAACCGGCTTCACTCCATTTTTCCTCGTGTACGGTGCCGAGGCTGTCATCCCAACAGACATCGAGTTCGACTCGCCTCGGATCACCATGTACACGGAGGAGGAGGCCAAAGAAGCAAGAGAAGACGGTGTGGACCTACTGGAAGAAGGCCGGCTGCTAGCACTCAGCCGGTCCGCCATCTACCAGCAAGGGCTGCACCACTACTACAACCGCAAGGTCAAGCCAAGATCCTTCCAAGAGGGCGACCTTGTGCTCCGGCTGATCCAGCGAACAGCCGGCCAGCACAAGCTCTCGGCCCCTTGGGAAGGCCCCTTCGTCGTCAGCAAGGCACTCGGCAACGACTCCTACTACTTGATCGACGCACAAAAACCAAGAGCACGCAAGAGAGACGACACCGGCAAGGAGTCGGAGCGACCATGGAACGCAAACCTCCTAAGACGATTTTACAGTTGAAAGCAGTATGTATCATGCTACCCCTTTTGTATTAAGTACAAACCAACAGGCCCCTCGAACAGTACTCGGGGACTGCCTTTGTTTATCTATGAATGACAAGCGTCATATCCATGAATGTATTATTACATTTGACTTCTTGTCTGGCACCGGGTTCGACTAGTCGGCCCGGGGACTGGTCGCCTTGAGCTATATTGAAAGTTCTACCTGAAGTCAGAAAAGTAGTGTGCCGGCTCCCGAGTCCCCTCTTGTTGAAAGTCGCAGCTCGAAGAACCGACTGTCCGACTAGCAAGAGGCAAGGCAGAAAGGATGCCCACATGAAAAATGGCTAAGGAACAACGAACCTATATAGCAAAGAGACGGCCTCCAAACATGCCTGCCGACTATCAGAACAGCCGGCTGGCTGGCTTCCTAAACACTTAGCTTTAGTCCAGCAAAGCTAAAGTACTCCCCCCCCCCAATTGGCCAAACACTCCTCCAGCTACAGATTGCAGAGCAACTGTTGGACTGGGGAGGCGGCAACCACGGGAGGGCGGCAAAGGAAACAGCGGAAGGATAAAAAGCAAAGTACAAGGAAAGGCCAAATGCATGCATAAGTTATATATACAATAAAGCCCCCAACAGGCTGGCAACAGACATAAGTTCGAATACATCCAGTGGGTGGAATTGCGCAGATTTAACCAAACATTGTTCCAAAAGTAACAAGACAGGAAAACAAAAGATGAAAGACTAGGGCGCGGCACGGAGGCCGAGCTGGTCAGTGGAGACGGCCCAGCCGGCTGAAGGAGCGGCCGCCTAGTGGGTCTCGGCTTGGCCACCACCAGCGGCAGGCGATGCACTCGCACGCGACGTAGTGCTGGAGGTGCGGTCAGGCTGAGGCTGGTCGGCTGCTCCACCAGCCGGCTCGACGTCTTCACCCTCCTCCTCCTCCTCTTCACCCTCATCGCTGGAGTCGATCTCCTCCGCCAAGTCTTCACCGTCTGCCGGGTTCAGCCCGAACCACTCCTCTGGCTGGGCGACTCCGTTCTCGTCTACCTCGGGGGCGAAGACGCTGGTGTCGGTGTAGTCGGCGATTGCCGAAGCCCGCCGGATGATAGCCGGCCGCGCCGGCTCCAGCTCCGTGTCGGCTTGCTGCCGCCAGGTAGCCAGTTGATCCAGGCTCAGGCCGGGATACCAGGCCTTGACGAACTCCAGCGCCCGCCTGGCGCCGGAGCGAGCCGCCGAGGCCTTCCAAGCCTCGAAGCGGCCGACTGCCACCTCTAGCCAGTGGGCAGTCCGACTGGGGGTGCGAGGAACCACTTGGCTGGGCCAGAGGGCGGCCAAGACTTGCGCCCCGGCACGCTGAAGTTGATGGAGCAGTCGGTGAGCCGGCTGGATGCGGGCCTGGATCGCCAAGAGCTGCTCCTCCAGCGAACGGACGGCGGTTGGCGAGATCTCAAAGCCAGCCTGCCTTCACGCTTGGCGACGGGCCTCGATGGTCTGGTTGGCGGCAGTAGAATAGCCAGGGAAATATTCTACGGAAGAAAGAAGAAGAAAAGAGCACCAAATCAGAAAAAGAGCCAAAGTGGCAGATGGCAAGAAATGACGAAGAGGTAGGCGGTTTACCATCAACCAGATCTTCGATCTGGCCATAGCCAGAGATCAGAGTCTGCCTAGCCTCAGCCCAGCCAGCCGCCTCCGTCTCATACTCGGCCTGGAGAGCGGCTTCGCGGTCCTGCACAGCCTTCAGTGCCGCCTTGTGGCCTTCCTCCTGGTCGGCCAACTTCTTGGCCAGGCTGTCGCATTCCTGCACCAGGGCGGCGAGCTCGGCATCCTTGGCACGAAGGGCAGTCTGAGACTCTCCCAGCTACGCCCTCAGACTGGCGTTGGCCGCTGCAGAGACGGTAGAAAAAGAAAGAACAGTAAGAAGAAGTCGTCAAGGAAGATCCGATCCGACTGCTCAGCAGTCGGCCCGAATCTCGGGGACTACACCTAGTGGGTGCGCTGACGCGCCCCCGCATGAGATAAAGAACAAAGCACGTACCTCGGCTCTGAGTAAGGTCGGCGGTCTTCTGGGTCAGTTCCCGAGCCTGGGAGTTGAAGGCGGCCGCACGAAGATTGTGGTAGTCCTGCAAGATAGACAGAAGTTCGAAGTAAGAGCAAGAATAGCAAAGACAAATCCACCAAGAAGTTCCAAGCCGCCTCCTCAGCAGCCGACTCGGAACTCAGGGACTACACCCAGTGGGTGCGCTGACGCGCCCCCACGGAAGAAATCAAGATCAAGAAGAAATCAAGATCAAGAAGAAATCAAAGTCAAGAAGAAGCAAGAGGGGAACACTAACCCGGATGGCCGCCCGCGTCGCGAGGAACTCGTCGGTGAACTGCCTCAGCGCCGCAGCTTGGCCCTGGAGCCGGGTCCAGACGTCCTGCGCAGCCACGTTCATCACGGCCGTCCCTCCGCCTGGCGTCCACCCCGAGGTAGCGCTGGCCGCCTCCGCATCCTGGGCTGACGAGCTGGAGCCCACGGCCGGCTGCGCCTCCGACGCGGCTTTCTGTGGCTCCGACGCAGCCTTCCCCGCGCGCCGGCTTGGCGGCATCCGGACCGCCATCTCAGTCCTCGCGGCCGGCTCGCCCCCCGCCGACTGCGCAGGCGGCTGATTAGGCCGGCCGCCTTGAGCCGCCCCAGTTAGCGGGGTCGGCACCGGCGCTCTCTCCAGGATGATGACGTCGTCGTCTCTCCCCAGCCCTGGCTGGTCGCCGCTGGCTCCCTCTGGCGAGGGCTCCACGTCCCCAGGCGCCATGACGCGCAGCGCGGTGACCATCAAAACCTCCCCCGCCGCCTCCGCGGCCGCAGCCTCTGCTTGGGCCCTGGGTGCGGCATCGGCGAGCGCCTTCGCCGCCTCCTCCTCCCGTGCCGCCTGGGCGGCCGCCGCCTTCCGTGCCTCCGCCTCCCACGCCTCCTGTTCCTCCCGCGCCTCCCGCGCGTTCCATTCCGTCGCCGCCTGAAGCTCGGCGCGGGGGTCCACACGGCGGGTGGTGCTCCCAGACCCCCTCGGCGGCTCGACGACGGAGGCAGCAGCAACCCGCTCAAGCGACAACGGAGCTCTGATCATTGAAGAAAAAGACAAGGGCTCAGGAACCACCAGAGAAAAGAAAGAAAAAAGAGTATATGAAAGAAAGTGAACTTACGCCTACACGGTCTGCGGTTGCTTCACCGTCTTGCGGAAGCGAGCCGCCTTCGCGGCCGCCTCCTCCCGCCTGGTGGCTGCCGCCCCGCCCCAGGGTTTCTTCGTCCGGCTGCCGAACAAACCCTGGGCGGCGTGACGCTTTTGACGTCCGCCCCGAGCAGGCGGTGCAGCGGAGGAATCCGCGCCGCGTCCAGATGCCGGCTGGCGGCGCGGGGCGACTTCGGCCTCATCGTCGTCCGGCCAGTCGTCGAAGGTGACTCCGAGCCTGAAGCCGCCTGCTTCGCCGCCGGCTTGGCCACCGCCCGGCTCGATGTTGTCGTCCATACCGGCGGCCCCCAAGTCGGGGTCCTCCAGATCGTGTTCGGTCCGGTCTGGGACGAATCGACGCTCCGTGTCTGACCCGCCGGCCGGCCGAAGAAGAGGGCTCTGTCGAAAAACAAACCGACTAAGTTAGAGTCGGCCAAGAGGAACTCGGCAACAAAGCAAAGAGACAAGGAGAACATACCGTAGGCAGCGGATTGGCTCGGCTATATGGCTCCTTGCCGAACTGCCACTCTTCGGTGAGTTTGCAGTTCGCAAGGTAGTTCACCATATAGGCGACCTCCTCGCGCGGCATCTCCTTGGTGCACATTCGGCTCGGATCGAGCTGGCCGCTCATCTGACAGATCAGATGAGGCCGGCTCTGGAGCGGAAGAACCCGGCGCGTGACAAATGCGGCCAGCAGGTCGGGCCCCATTAAGCCCTCCGACTGGGTCAGCTCTCGCACTCGGGCGACGGCGGCGGACCCGGCCGGCGTCAGAGTCACGGCCCGGAAGGACCACTGGGGCCGCCTGCCCGCCGGTGGGCCGGCAACGTAAGCCGGCGGGTTGATGTAGTCGCCCCGCGGGGTGATGTTCCGCACGTAGAAGTACGATTTTTGCCACTTCTTCACCGATTGGATCAGCGTGATGACGGGGAAGGGGTTGTCGGCGACCGACCTCCGCGACGCGATGAAGGCGCCAGTCTGAGCCGGCACGCCCTGCATGCGCGTGCCCAGCTTGGACTAGAAGAACTCCCCCCAGAGCTCGAGGGTGGGGAGGACGCCGAGGTAGCCCTCGCACAGGGTGACGAAGGCTGATAGCAGCACCACCGCGTTTGGGGTGAGGTGGTGCGGCTGGAGCTAGTAGAAATCGAGCCAGGAGCGGAAGAAGGCGCTCACTGGCAGGCCGATGCCGCGCAAGAAGTGCGAGCGGAAGACCACCCGCTCGCCCTCCCGCGGCTCCGGCGTAATTTCCCTCGCCGGTGCGAGGCGGACCTCCACCTTGTCCGCGCCGGGCAGCCGTCGCGTCTGGCGGAGGAACTCGACGTGATCTTCGTGGACATTGGAGCCGTCCCAATCCCCGCCATACTGCTCCGTGGTGGGAGGCATGGTGAGAACAAGTGCGGCGACGGAGGAGCGAGTAGCGGAAGAGCGCGGCGGCGAGGCGCTGTCGCGAGAAACGGCGAGCAAAGAAGATGGTGGAAGTAGGAGGAGCGTGCGAGGGCCTGCCGCCCTCCACCTCCCCCTACTTATAGCTCCGCGAGGCGAGGCCGGGGAGGCCGGACGTGGGGGGGGGGACGTGGGATTAACTGCACCCATTCCTCGCACGCACCGCGATTATTGCGCCCTAAAGGCGGGCCGAAACTGCCGCAAGGAGACGTGCGGGCGGTTTCGGGATGCAAAGAATCCATGCCTGGGCCCAGGCGCGGACGTGGCGGGCCCCCGCCCTGCGGCGACGTCCTGTCACGCGCGTGGGCTGGCAGGCTTTCTGGCCAAGGGAGGCCACGTGGTTCGCAGACGGCAAGTGGCCGGCCCGAGGCCCGGTGCACACACTAGCGAGCTCCCGCCCTATGACTCCGGAGTTTTCGACCAAGGCGGCACGCCTAACCAGAGCCGGCTCCCAGCTGCCAACTTGTCAAGATAGGAAGCTGATCGAGCTTCTCAACCCGTATTCCACCTCGAAGCCCAATCAGCTTCGGGGACTACTGTCGGAGTAAATGGCCACGGGTAGCCTAACCGACTGCCCCTGGTTCTTCTGAAAAAATTATCAGGGCTTTGGGCCTCCAAGCACTCCAAGCATTGGGCCGCCTTCCCTGGCCGGCTACCTCTGAAGCCGACTCCCGGAAGGCGACCCAGCCTCAACGACCTCCCCCCAGGACAACCACGGGGTGGCCGACTCCAGGGAGCCGGCCAAGAAGAGCGCCGACTCCAAGCAGTCGGCCGAGACCACAACCACCAAAGCTACACCCACATAACGGTGACAAGACGGGGCGTGGCCGCAGTGCAGCCCACTACCCCCGAGGCCCGAGGCAGGCATGGCCACAGGAGGCCGTACGGGATGACCGTCTCCTGTTCGGCTCGGCACTGTAGCCATGCCAGCCTCAACGTCATCCACGACTGACTCCTGTACGGCCCGCGGGCGACGGGCCCCTTCCGCCAGAGAGAGGCACGGAGGCGGCCTGGCCTCCCCCAGTCTGCCAAGGGCGTAACCGGCCCCCAGAAGCCGGCTACCCCCTTCCTCGAAGCAGGAGCCCCATTAAGGAGACAAGACGAGGTAAGGCTACAGTGAGAGCCCCCGAGGCGGCCCACTGTAGCCACGCTTACCTCGACAAAGCCCTCGTCATCAGAGGCGAGGCTACAGTAAGCAGCCGCCGGCAAGACCCTAGGCGGTGGGGCCGGCCTGTCGGCCAAGAGGCCGGCAGCCGACGGGACCCACCAGTCGGTGGGCCCCAACAGCCGGCGGAGAAGCCGGCGAGTGTAGACACTAACGGCTGGGACCGGAGCCCAGCCGGATTACAATTGTACCCCCGGGGGGTAGGCCTATATAAACCCCCCGGAGCACCCATGCAAAGGGGGGGCTTCTGAACACAGCACACACACCATAGAGATAGAGAGAAGCAAGAGCTAGCCTTGTTCTTCTTCTCCCTTGAACCCAACAGCTCTAGGAGCGATTGTAGCTACCTTTCCTTGATCTAGTGATCATGCGGAGACCCCGCAGAGCAGGACTAGGGGTGTTATCTCCTCGGAGAGCCCCGAACCTGGGTAAGATCCGCCGGCGTGCATGTCTTCGCCTCATCCTGTTTCCAGGCACCGGCGATGTTTTATTGGCACCCACAATGATAAGCCATCCGTTGGCATATGTCGCACCAACCACCCGACAACACTAGTGTCAAAAACGTTCTTATATTATGGGAGGGAGGGAGTACAAAGAAAGAGATAGAGAGAAGTAAAAAAAATACACTTATAGCCAACCTTATAGCCAAAACCTTGTTGTAGTATGAGTGACTAAGTGATGACTATGTATGACATGCCAACATCAGATACCCTAACGCACCGTGTTAAATCTCCAAGGGCGCGACCGCACGAGCGACGTGACAGTCGTGGTAGGCGCGACCACGATACGGGCTGCTGGCAGCCCTTGGATCTGAGATCAAACAGTCGCATGCTAAGTTGCTGAAAATTTGCATAATAACCCTCCAGGATAGGATATTCACCCATAGGTCTAGAATCACGCCATGCAACCATTCGATCTCAGATCCAAGGGCTCTCGGAAGCTCGTATCATGGGAGAATGGAAAGCCACTACCCTGCCGTTCGCACGTTGGCAGTTCGCTCCTACTCGTCCCCGCACGTCCTTCAATACTACCGCAGTTCGCTCCTAGTCGTCCCGTCCATTCACATTACGGCAGTTCCACTAATCCTAACCCTCCTCCCAAATCCATGGAGTCCCAAATCTCAACGATCGGCGGTGAGTACAAGGTTAGAACCATCACCGGCGATGAGTTCGACGTCATCTACACCCGTTCTTCCGTGACGGTGAAAGGATGCCTTTCTCGCTTCAGACGCATGTTCGAAGACTCAGATGATGAGTGGGTCGCTGGGCTAGATGTTGAGTACACCACAGTCCTGGGACGAGAGAAGGATCTAAAGGACGAAGAGAGGAAGAAGCCCGCTGTGATCCAGGTTTGCGTGCATGACTTATGCTTGGTCTACCACATATGCCATGCCGACGTTGAGTGCCAGGATTTTAAGGACTTCCTCGAGAGCAACCTAGTCAAATTCGTTACTGTAGACTTTGGTAACGACAAAGAAGTCCTGCGTCGGATAGGCCTCGTTGTAGGCAACACCTTCGACCTCCAGAAGAATCGGCTGGTGTCCTCTCGTCAGCCTTCAATGCTGACCCTGGCAGGAGCCATGGTTCATCCTTCGTATGATAAACTGGAGAAACTTCCATACACGTTTCATCGTCATGCATGGCAGCGGAATGTACTAGATATAGACCACATCCACTACGCTGCAATGGATGGCTACCTTTGCTTCAATATCTACAAGGGTTGGATGAAGATCAACAGCCAAGTGTGCGGTTCAAGCAAAGAAGTATCGGCCAAGAGGAAGAGGGACAAGGACGAAGTCGAGGACGTGGACGAGGACTCCGAGTAAGGTGGCAGTGTCGTTGCTCATGGTGGTTCTAATGCAGTGTCTACCGGAATAGTTGCAAAGTTTAATTTCAGGTGTGCTTAATTTAATTTGAGGGGTGTGTTGTGCTGAGCCCCCAGCAGAACTATGTTATGTTTCTTCTTGTTACTTTAACTCTTCAGTACGTACATACTAGTATTTCTTACATTTCATCTTTTAGTTGGTATAGTACTACCACTCGTTTCTTCACATTATATACGTACAATATATATGGCCAACATCATATAGCCAGCAGTTTAGTTGTCAA
Source organism: Aegilops tauschii subsp. strangulata (assembly GCF_002575655.3). Classification (NCBI taxonomy): domain Eukaryota; kingdom Viridiplantae; phylum Streptophyta; class Magnoliopsida; order Poales; family Poaceae; genus Aegilops; species Aegilops tauschii. Next base: position 204,002,708 of record NC_053037.3, on the reverse strand, counting down.
AGAATTTCAGGGTGCTTAGTTTTGTCAAAGAATTCCAGGGTGCTTAGTTTTATTTGAGGGGTGGGTTGTGCACTTGTGCTGGACACCATTATTGTGACAAGCCTTTTTAATAGTACTATATGCATAATTTGGCGACGAGCGCTCTCTATATGTACCACCTTTTTTTCAAGTTTTGCTCCATGGCGCAATCCATCGATACTACTACTGTACAAAAGTGGAGTATATACATTTTTTAAAAGGCTAGAGGGCGGGGCAGTCTAGCTCGGTCGGTTTCACGAGAGGCGATGGCCTTTGTGATTTGATGGCTCATTACTGCTGTCAAATCGAATAGTACTGCGCCGCCCGCTGCACGCCCGGCGCCTCCATTAAACCCCTCCGTTAAACCCGCATGCAAACCGAGAATCCTACTCCTGCCACACGTCCGTTCATGAGCGGGCTGGAATTAAACGCAACACCAGCCGAGCTCCTCCCGTCCGCCCTCAGTTCAAACGAGGCCAGACGCCGGCCAAGCTCCTACCGTCCGCCCTCTATTTACACGAGGCCAGACAGTCAGCGGGCAAGAATCGCACCCCTCCGCCGCTCCCCCATCTCCACCTTCACCATTTTCTCCACTCTTCCGATGGCTTCCGATGAGCCGTTCTCTGGCATATTACCCGGCAGGGTGGCCCGCCGAGCCCTCCGGATACGGGCGAGGCCGCTCGGTGCTTCACCAACCTCGCTTGGCCCGACGGAGCCAGTTGCCGCCCCAAGCAGGCGCGTGGTTCAACAACTCGCCGCTCCAGTTCAGCTCGATGAGGAGTGGCGAGTTGCTCCACGCCGGCACGGCGGCTAGCACGCCGATACAGGCGTCGTCGTTGCCGCGTCGTACCGCGCCACCAGTGTCTGCGGTGGTCGTGCCTCCCGTGTCTGTGGGCGCGCCTCCCGTGCCTGCGGCAGCGCCATGCAGGCAGAGACAGAAGCCGGGTGCGTGGAGAGCGACGAGTCGGTGGCCAGCTTCTCCGTGTCCGCCGCCATCATTTAGGAGAAGTAGAACACGGGAGGCCGCCGCCACTTGGGACCCATGAAGGCCACCGCCGAGGCGACGACCGCGGATTCAGGTGGTTTCTTTGCTGCTTCGTCTCTTCCGAGGACCTTCGTCGACCCCGCAAGTGTCTGACGGACATGAGGAAGACAAAGGGATCCGCGGGCGGCCATTTAGAACTAAAATAAGTCTAGATACATCCATTTCTAGGACAAGTATTTCCGGACGGAGGGAGTATTAATTATACAAGAGAGCCGGATTGGCACCTCTTAGTTCATGTAAATGTAATGAAATCCATCATGTTTATATGAAGATCCGGCTTTTTTATACGAAATCCTTCATGCTTATATGAAATCAGTCCGTGTTTGCACGAATTTCATCTGGTTGGTTAGAGTTGTAAAAATGTATGCCGCTAGCGTTTGATGTCGTCCTCCTCTTAAGGAAGCGGGAGGAAATTTGTCGGCTGCCGTTGGAGATGCTCTTTATGCTGGAAATAATAGAGTGACATCCAATCCATTTGAGTTAATTGCCTGTATGATTGTCCCTCTATAAAAAGTTAATTGCATGTAGAGTGTACACGTGACTTGCAGGGTGGCTACAGCTTCATACAGAAAGTTAAAAAGAAACAAGTCCATCCTTAATCTTGTATTCTAAGTACTCTGTGGGTTCCACTGTCAGTACAGTAGCGAAAGAAGTATATATTAAATAAGTAGAGTAATATATAATATAAAACTATAAAGTTAAAAGACAGAATTCGAACTCATGTCATCGCGTTGTGAGCATCCGGCGCTAATCAGCCCAGCACATTTTTGTTGTAGACCATGCTGGAGATATATCTCCATGTCTACTCTTATATATACTACATTCGTTCCTAAATATTTGTCTTTTTCAGATTTCAAATGGACTACCACATACGGATGTGTATGTAGACATATTTTAGAGTGTAGATTCACTCATTTTGCTCCGTATGTCTTTTCAGGAAGGGGTCAGATTTGTCCTTGATTTATTTATGAGGTATCCAGATGGCACTGCACCGCCAAGAAAAGAGGGTAACATCAAAATTATGGACTACTTTTTTGAGTATGTTGGTAAGGTCCGGTCATAGTCACTTGTTGAAATCTCTAAAAAGACAAATACTCCCTCCGTCCGGAAATACTTGTCATCAAAATGGATAAAAGGAAATGTATCTAGACGTATTTTAGTTTTAGATACATCTCTTTTTATCCATTTTGATGACAAGTATTTTAGGACGGAGGGAGTAGAAAACAGAGTTGGTGATGATGGTGTGCGTGACATCCTGCAATATAGGCCGTCGGATTTATATCTAACGGATAGGAAAGAAACTATGGCAATTTTGCAAAAATATACCCACACGTCTCTCCACGTTCGCAAATAAGGCCTTCCCTCGTCAACCTTTTCTCTCACAAGATAAACTACTCATACAAATGCATCTTGATGTTCCGTGCAACGCACGGGCAGCTAGCTAATTTCTTTTAAAATAGTTGCTGTGATAATTGGGATGAAGTGATATATTTTATGTCTGCCCCGAATGATTTCAGATTCACTAGTAGTAACAAAGAAAAGGTTGCCTTGTTAATTAACAGAAAACAGGGTGAAAACTATCACATGAGGCCGGTAAAAACAAGGCACACTGGGTTCAGCGTCATCGTCACTACAGGTGTGCGCGCGCGAGAAGTCTACATATCGAGGGGGCTACCGAGCGAGGCACCGAGACACAATGTTTGAGAGAGAAACCAATTGACAGATTATGATCAGATCGAGTTGTCACCCTTCTGCTGTCATTGTTGGGGGGAGGGAGAGAAAGACGTATCGAGAGTGTGCGCGGTAGGCACAGAGGCACAACTAGCGAGTGTGTGTGTGTGTGTGTGTGTTTGAAAGAGGAGTAGATACATTATTATCAAGATCGATGTGCCACCCTACTCCTTCGGTGCCGGGTAGTGTGTGTGTGTGTGTGTGTGTGTATGTTTGCGAGAGAAGCCAGTCGATAGATTAGTATCAAGATCGAGGTGTCACCCTACTCCTTCGGTGTTGGGAAGTGTGGGTGTGTGGGGGGGCAGTGACACTCACATATCTCTACTCTTATAAAAACAGAGTTGGTGATGATGGTGTTCCTGCCATCCTGCAATATAGGCCATCCGATTTTTATCCGACGGACAGGAAGGAAACTATGGCAATTTTGCAAAAAGATACCCACACCCCTCTCCGCATTTGCAAATAAGGCATTCCCTCGTTCATCCTTTTCTCCCACAAGATAAACTTCTCATACAAATGCATCTTGATGTTCCGTGCAACGCATGGGCATCTTGCTAGTAGGGAGAAGGAGTTTGTGTGACACATATCTAGCTATATTAAAGGATAGGTAGATAGCATATGTGTGAGAGACATTATTATACTTTGAGACATTAGTGGCTGTGGGTGGGGCGGAATTAAAGGGGTGGGCGTGTTAGACATAGAGAGTGTGTGTGTTTCTGTGTGAGAGACTTGTAGGACGGGGTAGAAAGACGAATTTAACCCTGACAGAGGGAGAGAAATACATGAAGTGCGCGTGTGTGATTCCGATGCCCACAGGGAAATGAGATATGTATGCGTGTGAGAGAGATTGCACAATTCATTCACGTATCACTATCTAGCGATCGTGGACGTGCATCGCTTGAACATAAGTCAATATCTACTTCGTATCGTGGCCAAAGGTACAATATCGATTCAACGCTATAAAGATTGGACACTCACATATCACATTTTTTCTATTTAAATAAACCTTTTCAGTTGTGCATGCCAAAGTTACAGTGATGTTTCTTCAAACAACCAATGTAGCTATCATGTATATGCACCATTGTTACTCTTGCATTCAAATTCATTAGTCTTGGATGATTTAAGTTTCTATTTTGAAGTAATATATGTAATATTCATATATGAATTCAACAGGTACGCAATTTATGAAATGGAGGCTATGTAATCATATGAGGTAACACTTTTAAGTAGCTGACTACAATATCCATTTCTTTTTGTGCGCCTCTACACTAACACGTCAATGCATTATGTTTAAAGTAAATAACCAATGGCACTAAATTATCTATTTACACGAGAAATACATAGGCTGAGCGTTTGATCCCTTTTTTGTGAACGCGCCACTACACCCGTACGATTGGCCGCGCCCATGTGAACGTCCAAGTTATCAGCGCATCATCCCGAGTTATTGCCTTTTTTCTGGGGTGGACTTCACACCAGTTATTAACTGCTGACGCGTGCCCCGTGTACACAGTCTAGCATGACCTTCCCGCTAGCACGGTCCAAAATTAGTTGAAACTGGATACGAACGATCCCGCGGGCGGCAAAATCTCCCGCCTCCTTCTAAAATTTCCGCCACCTTAGTCTTTAGCATGCGAAATCCCCCTTTTGTCCTTGGTGCACGGAGACCAACAGTTACAATACCGCCCTTATCTACATGATAGGTCGGGGCTGCTTTGGTAACTTCCGGTTCCCCCCCTACACGGCACCCCCATTTCCTCTCCCCCTCCCGCAAAAACGACTAACTCCACAGCACCAGAGCATCTTACATCACGCCGTCCGTACTTCATCGCCCTTTCTCCCCTCCCCTCTCGAAACCCTAGACTGCTCATCCACCGGCGTACCATAGCCCATTCACTGCCAGCGGCGTCCACCTCGCCGGATCTGCTTCTGCGGCCGCATCTACCCCTCCCACCTCCCCTAGAAACAAGTAGACTGCTCATCCACCACTGTACCATAGCCCATTCAGTGTCGGCCTTGTCCACGGCGCCGGATATGCTTCGCCGGTACTGTCGTCAACCGCCGCGCATCTGCAGCGGCTCATTCGTACTCCCCACCGGAGACGCTTCGTCCACACACCCCGGAGCCACCCCACCGACGCCCCCGTCGACGGCCTCTGATCCTCTTCGCCGACACCTTCCTCAACCCTACCGAAGCCGCTTCGCCGACACCTTCCTCAACCCTACCGGAGCCGCTTCGCCGACACCATCATCAACCCTACCGGAGTAGCTTCGCCTATACCATTCTCAACCCTACCGGGGCCGCTTTGCCAACTCACAAGTCCACGGCCTCAGATCCGCTTCCTCGCACCCTCATCCAACCTACCGGAGCAGCTTCTGACGCCCCATCCACGGCCGCAGATCTGCATCGTCGACACCACCCTTAACCCAACCACCGGAGCAGCTTCTGATGCCCCGTCCATGGTCGCAGATCCGCATCGTCGACACCATCCTTAACCCAACCACCGAAGCAGGTTCTGACGCCCCGTCCACGGCCGCAGATCCGCATCGTCGACACCATCCTTAACCCAACCATCGGAGCAGCTTCTGATGCCCCGTCCACGTCCGCAGATCCACGTCGTTGACACCATCCTTAACCCAACCACCGGAGCAGCTTCACCTACGCCCTCGTCCACGGCCACAGATCCTCTTCACCCACACCGTAGTCCACCCTACCGGAGCCGCTCCACAAACACCCTACTCGACGGTTCTAGATCTCCTTACCGGATCCCGATAGCCAGCGCAGCGTCATCATCCTCGACGTTTCTAACCTGATTCCCACCGTCTGGAGAGATGCCAAGCACCCGCCACGGCCTAGGTACTTGTCACCTTTAAACCCGTCCAGCATCACCTGCCCGATGTACTTCAAATATACTAACCGGTCGCTGTTACCTGTTATGCAGCTGGCAAAAACTACAAGGATGGTGTTTCTTCTGGATCTAACAGCTTGGCCAACCAAGATCCTGGACTGAGGCATTGCTATGATCTTGTAAGCGTGTCTCTCTCTCTTGTATTGTTCTGTGCCTGCCAGCGTGCTTTGCTAGGATTTTCGACCAGTAATCCCTTTGTGCAGACAATGATTTCTACTACTGGCTGCTAAATTAGATATGTAGATGTCATACATGATACTACCTCGTACCTCCGTTCCTAAATATAAGTCTTTCTAGAGATTCCACTATAGGCTACATACGGAGCAAGATGAGTGAATCTACACTCAAAATGCATCTATATACATCTGTATGTGGTCCATACTGGAATCTCTACAAAGACATATATTTAGGAACAGGGGCAGTACATTACACAAAATCGTAGGTGGCATGTAGGAATTCCAGTGCACTACATTAGGCTCCCTTAGAGTGCCTGCTAGTTCAGCATACAGAGTCATGGCTAGTTTATGGTACGCACACAATCGTTAATTGGTGGCTTAAATATGCGCAAGGGATATGCAATGTAGTATCATGTAGAGATGTCTGAAATTAGCCGTGTCAACTTGCAGATAGGGTTACACAATGAAAAAGTACAAGATGTATGTGGCAATTTCATGGAACATCGCAAAAAAGGAGAGGCAGCGGTGAGCCTATACAGTGTGCTATGGTACGTCACTCCTCCATTGCAATCATCGTGACATGTTATTTGTATGCCAGTTCTATTAGCCAAGTTTCTTAGGGACAGTTAGTACGAGTTATCCTAAGAAAATAAGCACCTGTGAATATAAGCTCCATGTAATAAGCCAACCAGTTCTTTTCATTGCGTTTTCAGCTTATCTTTGGTATGATCAGTGGAAAGTCTAGATTGCATTATTTTTTTCATTTTGCTGCCCATATGGAAATTAATTTGACTTGCAAACATCACAAATTGAACCCAGTGTAGTAATTAATATGATAGGAAAACAGACCATCACTATTTGCTCAAAATGCAAATACAAAGATACCATCTACTTGGCACAATCTACTTTGGTCAATGTTTTCCATAGAGATCACATTGCCTAATTTAAACGAAGAACGCATGACCCACATTTAAATGAAGAACAATTATTTATTGAAATTCGATGGTCCAAGTGGCTGGTTATTATCGTATAGCAGCACCACCTGAAAGCATCATATAGCAGCAGCAGCTCATAGCAACTCATCATACAGCAGCAGCAGTCTGCAATTCATCATATACCAGCAGCAGCTCATAGCAATTCATCATATAGCAGCAGCAGGAGCAGCTCATAGCAATTCATCATATAGCAGCAGCAGGAGCAGCTCATAGCAATTCATCATATAGCAGCAGCAGGAGCAGCTTGTAGCAACTCATCATACAGTAGCAGCAGCAGCTCATAGCAATTCATCATATAGCAGCAGCAGGAGCAGCTCATAGCAATGCATCATATAGTAGCAGCAGAAGCAGCTCATAGCAATTCATCGTATAGTGGATCAGAATGAAAATTTGGCAAAAAATCAGAGGAGATCCTCACCTTGTTGGATGAGCTCATCCTTCAACAGCACCTCAAGGCCATGGCCTGGGAGGAGGGGAGGGGGAATAAGGTGCCTTCTGCCGTAGTGTGGCATCAGCCGTAGTTGTGCAGCACCCGCCGGAGTAGTGCGTTGGATGAACCACAGTGGAGCAGCTGCTGGAGACCATGAGAATGAGGGGCGGCGCCAGATGGAGGAGCAGCCAGGGAGATTTGCCCCTACCCGCCGGCCATGTAGCCTAGCTGGACATAGCATCGTCGAGGACCAGGCCAGATGGGACCAGTGGTGACGGCTTGCTGGAGGAACCCTAGTGCTAGAGGCAGGGGATCAAGGTAGAGGGAAAGGGGAGAGGAGATGCAAGCGGGCAGGGCAATGAATGCTTGCGTGTTTGTTTTTACTTGAGGGTCAGGTGTGACACGGGCGTCAGCAGTTGCATTTTGAGTGTAATATAGGCAGACAACAGAGTCATTTCACTATTCCCCTTCCCTTCAATTTTTAGTGAGGTTCTACCCGAAACACCCCCCTCCAAAGCGAAATTAGTTAAGCCCAAGCCCATAACTCAAAAATGACTTCTTTACATCTTTTATGGCTTATTTTGACAATATGCCCTGAAAAGGCGGAATCGAACTTGCCCTTAACCTGCAATTCAATTGTGCGTGCAATGATGAATCACTCCTGCCTGCTATCTGTACATTTAGGCATCATCATACATGGCATAACCTAATACATGTGCATTCCGTTGTAGAATCTGGAATATGCAATGTTTATGTTAGTTCATACGTTGCACATGATGTTTAAATGCCCCTTAAATCTGGTCAGTCAAGGATGGTCTTTAAGCCTCCTTCTTTGCTTCTTTTCTTGATATGTAAGATTTTCTCACACATATGTTCAATTGCTTGTTTGCATCAGCCAGCCATACTAGGACTGTTTGCTTTGATTACTTGTTGTTCTTGACCTAACACTCTAACAGAGCTTGTCAATGATTTAAACACTAAGGGCTGCTGTAGTGGGGCCTTGTCTACACTACAGTAGGCTCTCCAAGAGTACCTGGAGATCCAGTTCGAAGGTATGCCTAGTTTTTACATAGTGCAGACATAGTAAATGCTCATTTCATTGTGTGCAAGTGCAAGAGATGCGGCATGTTTCATTATGTGGTGTTGTTTTGTTATAATCTCATCCTTTTGTGTTCACAGACTGGAAAGTATGCATATTTATCTTCCAAGGAGACGAGTAACTAGTTTGTGTCACCTTGCAGAGGGGGTGCAATGAAGATAAGATTGAGGATTTCCAGGTACAAGATGTTAGGAAGGAGCCTTGCAAGAGAAGTAGGAGCTGCGCTGAGCCTCTTCAACCTGCTAAGGTAAGTCACTGTATGCAACTCAACAGTTCAATTCCTTGTTTGTTTCAAGCATAGTTAATTTTCTCTTTTCAATTGCTTTATTTGTCCTTAGTTAATGAGATGCCCAAATAATCATGCCTGATGTTCGGTACTTGTATCACTATTAGTTGACATAATTAAAGGCCTTACCATTTAATTACTCTGCCGAAGTGTGCCTGAAGCTTTGAAGTCTATTAACCAACTATTATTGCATGAGGCTCACAATCTAGTTTATACTACGCTAATGATTGCATAGTTTTGCCTGCTGTAGTATGTTTGTATGAAACCCTCTGCTGTTCATTATGCTCCCTAAGACTTTAATTGAGGCACAGAATGGCCAACTGCTTGCTTACTTATACGCAACGTGCTATCTAAATTTGTAACTTGTCTGTGTTTTCGATTGGGCTCCAACATCATGCTCCTCTGGTGAGCTAAGAGGGATTTCTGTATGCAGGCTGCACAGACTATCTTTTTTATAATTTTAAAATATCACCTACTTATGCTTCATGACGTGTAACATTTTTTTTAAGTGACGTGTAACATTATTGTTAGTCATGTTTTGCCATGTAGTACAAAATAGTGTCTTGTTCGCTTCACTGTTGTAACTATATTTTTGCCCTAGTCATGTGTACTTACAGAAACATTTCAGGATGAAGTGACATCAACACAAAGATCTGCGAGCAATGCGGCATGGCCGTTACCGAATGATTATGGATTGGAATTGGAATGTGGTGATGTTCTCGAGCATCAACTAGAGGTGGCAAGACAACGTGTACATGATTGTCAACGTATAATCAACAAGTTGAGACTGGACATGCAGGTATTAGATGCAAGAGTCAAAAAAGAAACAAGACACTGAGGTAACCATGAAGGAATTGGAGATTTTGTAGACTGAAATTTGTGCTATCTGAATCCGGCCAATCCTATTTTCTGAAGATATTATAGTTCAAATGGAGCTAAGTTGATGCGCGTCTATGATGTATGAGCTGTATTTGCCCAGTGTATGTAATTTGCTGTTTGTGTATGCTTTATTATCACCTGTGCCGAACCATAATGCCCAGTGGGTATAATCGGCTGTAATTTCTTTATTGTATAGTGTAGGATTATTCTACCTTTCTATGCCTTGATCTCTTTGTTGTATAGTGTATGCTTTTTAGAGGTGATAGTATTGAGTAGGATAATTCTTTGAATATGCTATATCGTTCAAACGGGGGCCAACTCGCCCGACCATGGCCCTTCACGGGCCGTCGGATCCATGGGCCTTCTATGTCTCGTTGGATCCATGGGCCTTCTACGTCTCGTAGGATCCATGGGCCTTCTACGTCTCGTAGGATCCATGGGCCTTGTACGTCTCGTAGGATCCATGGGCCTTCTACATCTCGTAGGATCCATGGGCCTTCTACATCTCGTAGGATCCATGGGCCGCCGACTCATTTATGGGTCTTGTACGGGCCTTTAATGGGCCGTAGACGGGCCTTTAATGGAAATCGTACGTTTTATGGGCTGACCATAACGGGCCGTTAATAGGCCGTATTTGGTGATGCTATGAAAATGGCCCAACAGACTAACGGTCCACAAACGGGCCGACTGTAACGACGGGCTGAATTTGGCCCACAAGCAGAAAATGACAGTAACGGGCCGTAAGTAACCGAATGCTGCAAATGAGCCCAAGAATAAATGGGCCCTCAGAAGGCCGAAAGTTAACTTGGGCTGGAAACGGCCCAACGGAATAACGGGTCGTTAATGGGTATAAAGTGATACACTGTTCATTACGGGCCAGTTTCACCACGGGCCGTTAATGGGTGTAAAGTAATACACTGTTCATTACGGGCCTGTTTCAACACGGGCCGCTAATGGGCCAAGAGTTACAAAGGGCCTCATATGGGACGAAAGACGTCATGGGCTATACATGGGCCAGAAGTGAAAACGGGCTGGAATCATATTGGATGGCCCAGATGACGCTACTGGGCCTAATTCGGATAGGGCGTAACGGGCCTTGGGTTAGCGGGCTGTAAATGGGCTATATGCGAACAGGCCGTTAACAGGCTTTCCATGGGCCGGCCCGCCAGCTTTTGACCAAGTCAAACGGGCCGGCCTTTTCACAGGAATGGGCCACTGTTGGGCCGTGCCACGCGTCGACGTATCATAGGCGCCTTCTGTCCAGTGAGTGGATGACATCTGTCCCAACGATGAGCCGACACGTGTTTCCTCTAGCCAATGATGATTTTACACGTGGAAAATCCCCATTGGTTGGGGCTGTTAACGGGTTATCGGATCCAAAACCCGACCTGATAGCTTAATGGCGTTCCGTTATGGTGGATGCCATGTGTCGGTCACCCTTGACGAAAGCACTTCTGTGATGCGCGACTTATCGTCATGGAAGTGGACACTTCCGTGATGATAATTTTGGTAATGTCATGGAACACTTCTACGACAGCACAGGTATGACTATCTTGATTCTATCATAAATTTGTCATGGATGTACATGCATGACAAAAACGCGACCTACTGTGACAAACACGTATCATCACGGAAGTGTATTTTGTTTGTAGTGAATGTTTAAGCTTATTTATGCAAACAGGAGCAAAAGAGTTCATAAAAGTTTTTCTTTTTCACTTTCAGTTTATCTACTGAATAGCTTCAGGACAAGCAAAGGTTTAAGCTTGGGGGAGTTGATACGTCTCCAACGTATCTACTTTTCCTAACGCTTTTCCTCTTGTTTTGAACTCTAATTTGCATGATTTGAATGAAACTAACCCCGGACTGGCGCTGTTTTCAGCAGAACTACCATGGTGTTTGTAAGTGCATGGAATATTTGGCGTCAGCCTATAGGTTTTCTGGTTTTTTTAATTTCTTCTTTGGCAGAATGTGAAAGATTGCCCTTTGATTTACCAGAAGTGGAGGAAGAATTAGTAGCAGGTTACCATACTGAATATTCCGGTATCAAATATGGTTTATATTATCTTGTTTCTTACCTAAATTTATTAGTTTCTTCTTTATTTGTAACATTTCTCTACTTGGGTGGGTGGAATTTATCTATTCCCTATATAGTGCCACCCCTAGTTGCTTTTGAAATATTGACGACAAACTTGGTTGAGGGACTAATGTGTTTGTGAGAATTGCAGGATAACATAGGTAGTAGTCCCTTATTGATACGGTTTACCTACCAGAGATGACCCCTAAAAATGTGTGAAGACATTGAAGACAACGGTGGTCTAAAGATATTCACAACGAAGATTATGACTTGAGAAGACATTCACGTGAAGATTATGGAGTGCGAAGACATAGTTGTTTCGTAGTTTCCCTTTCTTCTTTGTTGAGTCATAGGAACCACCGCACCGTTAAGTGGGGTCCAAGTGAACAAAGTCAGAGTGACTGATGTGATGCTCAACCAAATCCTATGTCTTCGAGCGAAGACAATAAGAGCAAATCTTATCCAGAGCTGGATGAGTCAGCTTTACTTGTAGCCCAAGTCAAGCTGCCGCGTGTGTTTGAAATCTGACCGTTGGACACGTGTCAGTTCCTTAGTGACCCAGGGTCATTTCGGACATATCAGGTCGGGTTGCCTCCTGGCTATAAATAGCCCACCCCCTACACCATAAATTGGTGGCTGCTCAGAGTTAGTGCACGGCTTTTGTCGTTTGAGAGCAACCCACCTCCGAAGCATTTGAGAGAGAGATCCTTGCGAGGACAAAGCCCAAAAACCCCAGAGCCAAAGAGTGTTAGGCATCACTGAAGTCTCTCTTTCCGCATGATCTGAAGACTTGTTACACTTGAGGACTATGAATCCTCCAGCCGGTTAGGCATCGCATTCTGAGCATCCAAGGGTCATTGTGGATTGCCGGTGAACGAAGTCTGTGAAGGTTTGGAAGTCTACCTTGAAGACTTACCGGAGTGATTGGGCGAGGACTAAGTGTCCTTAGCTCAAGGGGAATAAGGTGAAGACGCGGTCTTCTAAGTTAAATATCAGCCTCCCTAACCAGACGTACAGTTGTCACAGCAACTGGAACTGGTACAACAAATCCTTGTCCTCACCAAGCAACTGGTTCTATCCTTTACCTCTCTTTACTTACAGTTTGTCTTCATGAAGTCATTGCCTGCCTACATGATCTGATTGTCTTCACTGTGTGAAGATTGTTGTTGATTGGCTTCATACTATCTTCCATCCTGATCCATACTACCTAGTTGCTAATAGTCTTCGTGCTTTCACTTCATTGCTTACTTGACTATGGCTTGCTTAGTGTAGTCTACCTTTCGCTGCATATTAATAGGTTTATTTCTATTGTTTGTCTTCAAAACCCTCGTGTTTTGAAGACTTTCATAAAAATAGCCTATTCATCCCCCCCCCTCTAGTCGATAACTAGCACTTTCAATTGGTATCAGAGCAAGGTGCTCCCTTGTTCTGTGTGATTCGGTTTAACCACCTAGAGTTTTAGCTATGTCGACTGCAGGGATAATCAAAGTCTCCGTTGTGTGCCCTGTCATCGATGGCACTGATTACCCCTACTGGAAGAATAAGATGCGTATGCATCTTGAAGCCATTGATGTCGACCTCTGGTATGTCGTCAAGAACGACGATCCCAAGGTCGGTGAAGGTGTCACCACTGCTAATGTCAAGAGGTTGATTCAACTGGACTCGATCGCAAAGAACGTCATATGTGGTTATCTGACCAAAGGACAGTATGGCCGTGTGAGTGCTCTAGAAACTGCGAAGCTAGTATGGGACTGGCTCTCCAAGGTCAACGGAGGCGTCTCAACCCAGAGAGACTCAAGGATTGAGGTTCTTCGCAACCTCTTCAACCGCTTCAAGAGAAATGACAATGAGAACGTCCAGCTCACATTTGATCGCCTCACCGATATCACTAATGAGCTTCACGCACTCGGCGCCACTGAGATCACCAAGCACAAAATCGTCAAGAAGCTTCTGAGATCACTTGACAGCTCATTCGACACCCTGGCACTGATGATTCAAGAATGCCCTCACTTCAAGACTCTCGATCCTTCTGACATACTTGAGAGGCTCAACACACATGAGTTCCAGTTATCTTAGAAGAGAGATATCTATGGTCCCACCTATGGCCGAACTCGCGCTTTGAAGGCAAAGGTTGTTTCCTCATCCGAAGAAGAATTTGATTGCAGTTCTGAGGATCCTGAAGATATTGGAAAGGAGCTTGCTATGCTTGTGAAGAAGTTCCAGAAGTTTACCAAGAAGAAAGGCTACAAAAAGTCTTCAAGATCCAGCTCAAGAAATGATGAAGCTTCCTCTCGTGACCACAAGAAGAGAACGTGCCACAAGTGCAAGAAACCTGGTCACTACATCTCTGAGTGTCCATAGTGGGACAATGAGACCAAGAAGAAGAAGAAGAAGAAGAAGAAGAGCAAGGAATATGATTCTGATGACAAGAAGAAGAAGAAATCCTCAAAGTCTTCATCGAAGTCTTCATCACACAAGAAGAGCTCATCTGGCAAGGCTCGTGCGTTTGTTGGCAAGGAGATGGATTCAGAGGAGGAGTCTGCTTCTGAGGAGGCAGAGGTGGATTCTGAGGAGGAGTCCGATTCAAGCGTGGCAAGCCTGGCTCTAGCTACGGCCTATGTTGCCAAGTCCATCTTCAACACTGAAGACAATGGCCCCATCACCAACGCTAATGCTAATGATGAGGATGACTCTGCTCCCACCTACTGCTTCATGGCACGTGGTGCCAAGGTACACTCACGCGATGCTTACTTTCAAACATCAAGTGAAGATGACTCTGAATGTGAATCTAAACCTAGCTACAAAACACTTGCTAAAATTGCAACTGAACAACAAACTGCTATGGAACATATTCAAAAGCTGTTAGACAAAAGCGATGACCTGTTGGACGCGGAAATGACCTGATCTTAGTCCTTAATTGAAGGCATCAAAAATCTTCATGTTAAGTACGAGGAACTTGAAAGTCGTCATGAAACGCTCTCAACAACTCATGAAGAGATTTCCTACGATTATCTTCAAAGGAAGCAAGAACTTGAGAACTTGAGAGCGACTCATGTAGATCTTCAAAAATAGAATGAGTCACTTCGCGCTCAACAGATCAGTCCCGCTCAGGAAGAATTTGAACCACCATGTCTAAAATGTCTTGAGCGTCATAACGTTGTCTCTATTGCTGAATGTTCTATTGCTGCTACTGTTGCAATATCTTCAACTGCTGATGTGGTAACTAACCCCTCTACTGAGGATACCACTACTATTGCTGATGAGAATGCCAGGTTGAAGACATTTCTTGAGACAGGAATGTACAAAAGTCTCAAAGGGCATCAGACACTATGTGATGTCCTCAAAAAGCAGATTCTGAACCGAAACCCTAGGAAAGAGGGTATTGGGTTCGAGAGGAAAATGAATGTTGATGGTTCTTACTGGAAGCCTGAGCAGTACCCCAAAACCACATGGGTTGCTGCAAAGGGACCTTCAGTGGATCCATCTACCTTATCTGGCTTCACTTGTGCTAACCCGATTATCATTGATGAATCCTTTGATGCAAACTATAAACTGTTTAAGAATCAGAATGGTGAAGTGTTTGCCAGGTATATTGGTACTAACTGCAGGAATGGACCACCTATGAAGAAGATCTGGGTGCCCAAAAGTTGTCTTGAGAATCTTCCTGTGAATGTCATCATGACACCACCTGGGAAGAAGACAAACCCCAGACCAAAGGCATCATATGGTCCAAAGGCTTCATACAGACATAGGACTCACCAGAGTCACCCTAACGACAATGCTTTCCAGGGAAACCATACTCAGACTTATGAATATGAGCGTGTTTCGTCAAACCGCTATATTCATAAGACCAAGAACTATTCTGCTTATTCTTATGAGTATTATTCACCACCTGCAAGGCTATTTTCTAGGGCTCCAAAGCCGAAATTCTCAGATGCTGCACTTAGACTCATTGCTTCTAAGCCACCCTTGAAGATTTGGGTGGTTAAGAAGAATTAACTCTCTTTTGCAGGGAATGGTCTCCAGCCGGAAATCAAAGGCTTCTGATGCTTATGCTGGGGACCTTAAACATCTTGTGGGACGCAAGATAAAATGTCCAAATGGTCTTACTATGTATTTTGTCTCGGGATTCCTTGACAATCATCCTATTTATCCTAACCAAGATCTGAACTTTCATAGTCCGCTTGTTTGTCAAATGTTTATGCTTCACAATACCCTTGGTGAAGCCTACCCCCCAAACTGCACTATAGGGTATGACACCAAAGGCTTCAGAATGGATTATGGACAGTGGATGCACTAACCACATGACTGGTGATCGAAGTCTTCTGATGGATTCAACCCTACGTCCATCTGACAAAAGTCACATCACATTTGCCGACACTGGTAAAAGCAAGGTATTTGGTCTAGGTAGAGTTGCAATCTCAAAGGATCAGCACATGGATAAAGTGATGCTTGTTGAATCCCTTGGTTTCAACTTAATGTCGGTCTCAATGCTTTGTGATCTGAACTTGATTGTGATATTTGGAAAATATCGTTGCCTTGTGCTTATGGAATCTGACCATTCTCTAGTCTTTGAAGGGTATCGAAAAGATGATCTGTACATGGTAGATTTCTCAGCAGGACCACAATTGGCCGTATGTCTTCTATCAAAAGCTTCAGAGTGCTGGCTCTGGCGTCGGAGGCTAGGACATGCTGGCATGAGGAAATTGTACTCTCTCGCAAAGAAGAAGCATGTCGTGGGCATTGAGGTCGTCAAGTTCAAGAAGGATCATCTATGTGGTGCTTGCGAAGCTGGAAAGATGGCTAGGGCTAAGCATCCCTCGAAGACAATCAGGACGACGACTCGTCCCTTCGAGCTGCTTCACATGGACTTATTTGGCCCTACTCACTACTCTACCCTTACTACCACTGCTTGCCTCTATGGCTTCCTTATTGTTGATGATTACTCAAGATATACATGGGTGCATATAATCCTCTACTAGAATGAAGTGCAGGATGTCTTCAGACGATTCGCCAATCGTGCCATGACGAACTATGGCATCAAGATCAAGCATATCAGAAGTGACAACAGCACAGAGTTCAAGAACACCGGCCTTGACACTTATCTTGATAAATTGGGCATCACACATGAGTTCTCAGCTCCATACACACCTCAGCAGAATGGCATCATGGAGCGCAAGAACAGAACCCTCATTGAGATGGCTCGGACGATGCTTGATGAGTACAAGACTCCAAGGAAGTTCTGGCCTGAAGCCATTGATACTGCATGCCACCTCATCAACCGTGTTTATCTTCACAAGCTTATAAAGAAGACATCCTATGAGCTCCTAACTGGTAAGAAGCCAAATGTCAGTTACTTCAGAGTATTTGGTGCTAGGTGCTGGATCAAGGATCCACATCACACTTCAAAATTTGCACCGAGAGCACATGAAGGTTTTATGCTTGGATACGGAAAGGACTCGCACTCCTATAGAGTCTTCAACCTCTTTCACTATAAACTGGTTGAAACTCTGGATGTGCGGTTCGATGAGACTAATGGCTCGCAAAGAGAGCACCTGCCAAATGTGCTAGATGAAGTCTCACCTAGTGAATCTATCAAGCTTATGGGTACTGGAGAAATCATACCTTCAGAGGCACAGGCTGAAGAAGAAATCATCATTTCTGCACCTAGTCAACCCAAAGACACTGCTCAGCCTGAAGCCAATGCTGAAGATGAAGACAATGATCAGCAAGGGCAAAATCTTGGTCCAGTTCATCCCCGTGTTGCAAATGAAGTACAGATTGAGAAGATAATTGATAGCATCAATGCACCTGGTCCACTCACTCGTTCAAGAGCAACACAGCTAGCAAATTTCTGTGGGCACTTTGCATTTGTCTCTATATCTGAACCAAAGAAAGTTGATGAAGCCTTCATGGAACCTGAATGGATTCAAGCTATGCAAGAAGAGCTTCAACAGTTCAACCTAAACAATGTATGGGAATTGGTCAAGCGTCCTGATCCTCGCAAGCACAATATCATAGGCACCAAATGGATCTATCGCAACAAACAAGATGATCATGGTCAAGTTGTCAGAAACAAGGCTCGTCTTGTTGCTCAAGATTACACACAAGTAGAAGGGATTGACTTCGATGAAACATTTTCTCCGGTGGCTAGGCTTGAAGCCATTCATATACTACTAGCCTAGGCCAACCATCACAACATCCTCCTGTACCAAATGGATGTGGAGAGTGCCTTTCTCAATGGAAAGATTGAAGAAGAAGTGTATGTTGCACAACCACCTAGTTTTGAAGACCCAAAACATCCTGACATGGTATACAAGCTCAACAAGGCACTGTATAGCCTCAAACAAGCTCCTCGCGCTTGGTATGACACACTCAAAGACTTCCTGAAGAGCAAAGGCTTCAAACCTGGTTCCCTGGATCCCACACTCTTCACGAAGACATATGATGGTGAACTGTTTGTGTGCCAAATCTATGTGGATGACATTATCTTCGGCTGCACTGATAAGAGATATAGTGATGAGTTTGGACATATGATGCAAGAGCAATATCAGATGTCCATGATGGGTGAGCTGAAGTTCTTCCTCGGTCTTTAAATTCATCAGCAGAGCAACAGCATCTTCATATCACAAGAGAAATACCTCAAAGATTGCCTAAAGAAGTTTGGAATGCAAGACTACAAAGGATACACGACGCCAATGCCAACCAAAGGTCAATTGGGCCCTGACGATAATGGTAAAGAGTTTAATCAAAAGGTATACCGTTCCATGATTGGTTCTTTACTCTATTTATGTGCATCTAGGCCAGATATAATGCTTAGCATTTGCATGTGTGCCCGATTCCAAGCGGCACCAAAGGAATCGCATCACTTAGCTATGAAGCGAATTCTTTGATATTTGGCTTACACCGCAACACTAGGATTATGGTATCCAAAGGGCTCAGAGTTTGATCTAGTTGGATTCTCATATGCTGATTATGCTGGTGACAAGGTTGATCGCAAGTCCACATCTGGCACATGTCACTTTCTTGGACGATCTCTTGTCTGTTGGTCTTCAAAGAAGCAGAACTGTGTATCCCTCTCCACTGCTGAATCTGAAAACATTGCTGCTGGATCTTGCTGCGCTCAGCTTCTATGGATGAAGAAAACTCTCAAGGACTATGGCATCCACTTGAAGCAAGTGCCTCTTTACTGCGATAATGAAAGCGCCATCAAAATTGCCAATAACCCAGTCCAGCACTCGAAGACAAAGCACATTCAGATCCGTCATCACTTTCTCAGAGATCGTGTCATGAAGGAAGATATTGATATCATTCACGTCAACACTGAAGAGCAATTGGCAGATATCTTCACAAAGCCCTTGGATGAGAAAAGGTTTTGCAAGTTGCGGTGTGAGCTAAATGTCTTAGAATCCTCAAACGTCCTATAATTGGGGACACATCCTAACGCTTATGCATATTGATGACTTAGATGTGCAACACACGAAGTAACGTATATCTTTAATCAATGAAGACATACACTCTAAGTGTGAATACATTAACGCGGAATTTGACTTCGGAGCGCCATGATAATTGTGCGTCGTGTCTGGGTCTAATACTTCCTATACGGTGGGTAACGCCACCACCAAATTCTTTTGAAGTGTTTCAATTGGTGTCACAATTGCATAGTCTTCGCATTTGGTTTGTCTTCAACATTTATTTGACTTCACGTTTATCTTCGCAATGTTGAGTTGGTCTTATACTGATATATACATATATTAGTGTTCTTTCCTCTACAGCATTCACTTATGGCTATGTCTTCATACTTGAATTTTTCTTGATCTAAGTGAATGTGATCGGACCCTAACCTCTTCTGTGCTTCTACCTCAAATTATATCTATCAAAATCTTATGCATTCTATTGAAACATGTCGATTGTCTTCTCTGAATCCTTGTCAGCAGAAGACAAAGAGACAAAAGTTTAATTCTCTTTTTAATGTTATATCCTTATTGCCTGAATACCGGAGAAGCCGGAATGACCACCCGACAATCCAGGCGTGCGTGGGAACATGGAACAACTTCCAATAAGTTGCATGCAATCCATGTGTCCTTCAGATGTGAACCGCCAGGGGCACCTGCGTAATTACGTTGTGCTATCCCTTTCCTTATAAATACACACTCACCACGGTCATTATCTCTTCTTCCACTCGCCACCTCGCACAAACCCTAGCGCCTCCACTAGCTCGCGATGGCGTCGGAGACGAAGCGCTTAGCTGCCGCAACTTCTTCGACGCCGCACGCCGGCCGCGGACCTCGTCCACTCCGCCGCCGCCGTAGGTGTCTTCCGCCGCCGAGTTAGGGCGCGAGAGATTGAACTGCTCGGCTTCTAACTCTGCCTCATCTATCAGTTCGTCAGTGGTAATTAAAACTTACTTTTTATTGCCTTTTTGATCCGTCAAATCCATCCACTTCAACCAAAAGTGGTTTCTTCACTTCCAAATCTGGATCTGTCTTCATCTGCACCTCATATCATGCTAAGGATATTCACTTATGCTTCATAACTAGTTAGATTCCTCACTTGTACTTATTCATGGATTCGTACAAATCTGGAACCAACTCTCATCAAATAAGTGAATGTCTTCGCACTATGAGGTCAATGTCTTCAAACCGATTTATCTTCAAAATCTTCTGAGAATGCATATGACCTCTTCCCCTTCCCTCGCACCTCTAATGCTGTCACAGGTACATGTTCGTGGGAGAATCCCTTGGTTCTCATAGTCTGCATTCATTTGCAGAGTTCTTGCAGCGTCACATTCACTCCCCTGAAGCCAGCTCTTGTCTGACCAGCAAAAGGAAGCCATTCACTGTTCTGAAGCCATTCAGTGTGAATATAATGGCAACTGAAAAATCAGCAAGAAAAGGTGGCAGGCAGCGCCGTGGAGATACTGCTAAGGATTTACCTCTTGATATGTTTGAACTGTACAAGTCAGATCCTGAGGAAAGCTACGGGCAGCGCAAGACCCGAATCCAATGGATTCGAAGATATTGGGTAGAAGAATGGTTCAAGTACAGATTCGTCACTGCCGAATATGCTGAGAAGAACGCCATCAAGCGCCCATGGGGTGATATACTGTACCGAAACCTGCAGCCAAAGTCGAAGCCTGGAGCTATTGCCCAAGGCTTCTACCCATGCATGGTCCGAGGACCACAGCCTGAGAATGTTGATCCGACAACTATGCTATGGTGTCGCGAAGACAATCTATTCAAGCGCAATTTTCAGTTTGCAAAGGAGTCGGCAGCTAAAAACAAGAAGGCTTTCAGACTCGACTTCAACCCTGGTCCGTCTCCTCCAAGGCCGGATGCCACACGTGATGCAAATCCCAATGTCATCGGCCCCTTCAATAACTTTGATGGTCTTCTCTCTCACATTGCTGCCAAGAGGGCCACCATGGATCAATCTGCTGAAGACGCAGACTCTGAAGATGTGCCAGCACCACCAAAGCAGAAGAAGAAGTCAAAAGCTTCAAAGCCCTCTGCTGCTCCAACCGCTTCAACTATGAAGACATTGCAGACTGCACCTCCTGAATCCAGTGTGCAGTCTAAAGATCTGCCACGGGTCTCCAAGAGGACCAAGAAGACAAAGAATCCCATGAAGAGTTCTGGGCATGAACTTACTCCTGCTGCCGTTCTGCGCAACGAAGAGGACATCATTGATCTATCCAGTGATGAAGCCCTTGAGATGCTTATCAAGAGCAAGCAAGAGGCGGAGATCTTCAACGATCTGCCCCTCTTTGATGTTGACATTCTGAACAACTTCATCGATAAGTGGTTCGATGACCAGAGCATCAGTATTGATCATCTTCAGCTGCCTTTGGACATCAGCGTCACCTTCCACGGGGCCATTGCCAATGAATTGGCCTTGGCTCAGAAAATCATTGAACTAAAAAATAGAATTGATTATGAGAAGGCTCACTTCAAGAAGAACATGGCCAAGCTCAGCGTGGCTGATGTTCAAATCTTCAAGAAGATGATGCATGACCTCAAGGAACAATTTCACAAGAAGCGTGAAGAAGCTAAAGGCTCACGAGAGCGGATGAAGTACTTCGCTAAAAAATGCGTCCAAGCACACAATGAAGCTGAAAAGCGAAAGTATCTTGGCCTTCCTGGCATTGACCCCAGAATGGCTGCCAAGCAAAAGAAGAAGTCTGCTATGGCCCAAACTGCAACACAAAGGCAGGAAGAACCTCACATTGTCTTCCCTGCCAGCATGATTGGCACAAAGCCAAAGGTAACCTCAGTAGCTTCAGAGCTGAAGCAGACAAGAGAAGCTGAAGCCGAAGCCAGGAAACGCAAGCACAAGGATGCTTCTGATGATGCCCCATCAAAGAAGAAACTGAAGACAAAGTCTTCAAAGAAAGAGAGTGTTGCGGCCTCTCAGCCCCTCATTGTTGAACCCATCTCTGTCGCTCTTCCAGCCACCAACAACCAAGAACGACGTATTGTGATCCACAAGCCTGCTTCCATAGATGCTCCTGAAGATGAAGAAATTCCAACTGTTGACCCCCTCACTGCTGAAGACATTGGTCATGAAGACAAGGTTGATGATGATGAAGTCCTTCCTCAGCTCGAGCCCAAGTCGGTATCATCGCCTGCTCCAACGAGTAGTGAACTAATCAGCATTGGTCGTCCATTGACGACAATTGCTCAAGATGACTCATGGGCCGAGCGCCCCCAACAAGACACCCCAATGCATGACGAGACACCCAGAAATCCACCACCTCAAGTCACCACTACGGTGCTTGACGACGACAACTACATGGTGCAGACCACTCCCTCACCAAAGGCGTCACCTGAATTTCGCAGGCTTCGCAAAGGCCCCAGGCCATAGGTCACCATGTCGAGCATTTCGGAAAGGGAAGTGCACCAAAGCTCAGTAGCACGTCAAGTGTTTCCTGAAGCCACCCCTACTGCGAATGTCTCTGAGTCTGAAGCAAAAACTACTGAAGACATTCCGGCTGCATCAGCCGATGAAAATCAAGGAGAAAGAGAAGAAGAAAGAGTTGCCACACCCCCTGCTACTGATCCAGTCATTCTTGAGGAGAATGTGATTGTGCCCAACCCTCCTGTTATTGAAGAAACGGAGGTTGAAAACACTGAGGCTGCCACAAACAATGCCACTGACGCCACTCACAATGTCATGGCTGAAGACAATGTGGAGCCTGAAGCTAATGTGGTGCCTGAAGCCACTGAGAATGCTGAAGCCACTGTTCCACCTCCAAGGCCTCACACAATTGAACAGGCACATGATCATGGCCAGCTTGTCATGGTGAGATGGCTCATTATGGTTCCTCCCACAGCTCCTGGACCACAATATGACTATCATGTGGAGCAAAGGCCACAAGTTCAGAAGCCCAAGCCACGGCTGGCAAGGCTTCCAGGTGTTGCGACTACACCAGGATCATTCAGTGTGCACAGCTTCAGAGCCCACAACACCTTCTTCGATAGCGCCAAGAATCCCTATTCGAAGTCAAAGATCTCTTCTGATCGATTCTGGAGCCATCAACAGCGCAGCTACTACTCCTGCATTCTATACAATCAGGAGCGAATCTTTCCTCATATGCGTCTGGATTGTGAAGATATTGTTGGGATGCCCTGTCTTGAAGAAGTGATGGACTGCTTTCGGGGTGTTGGTCTTCTGCAATTTGTCACTGACAAAGAGCACTGGAATGAAGAGCTTCTGCTGCAGTTTTATGCTACCCTACATATTCGTGGCTACAACAGGGATCCGAAGACATGGATCCTTGAGTGGATGTCAGGAGATGTGCACCATGAAGCCAAAGCTCTAGACATCATCGAGCTTACCTCCCTGTCCACTCCAGGTGAATTATATGAACCTGGTTGTCAGCTTCACAGAAATGAACTGCAGAGTATTTTTCAGAGGCCTGAACCCAATATGAGTCAGATGCTCAGTATGATGAAGCCACTGCCTCTTGATGCTAAATACCCCAAAGAGTTCTTCGTCAAGGACCTCGAGTACTTGCCCCGCACAGTATATCACATTCTGAGGCGTACTCTATGGCCAATCAAGGGATATTCTTCCGAAGCCAAACTTGAAGGAACCATGAAGAATTTGGTATTTTATATTGTCAATGGCATCAGATTCAATTCCTAGGATTTCTTCATCAAACAGTTAGCTGCTTCTGGAATTGATCTGTTTGGCCTGAAGTTTTACGCTCCATTGGTGATTCGTCTCATTAAGCTTCACTCCACTGTTGACTATCAGCCCTCAGCGTGCAATCATCTTGTCTTTCTGCCTGAGGTTGATCTATCCATTGAAGCCATCTACCCCGAGCCTGCCAAGAAGCCATTACATCTTCAGAATGCTGAACACCAAAGCTTCACGCAGCCCATTGAAGGAATTCTTGTTCCAAATGCTCCAACTACTGCTTATCCTGTGGCAGGCAATATGCGTGTGCCACATCGTGCCAACACCGAAGCCACTGCTAGTACAATTTCCCAAAGGCCTCAGAAGCGTTCTCGTGTACTCAATGACCGAGAGCTTCTTGTGGCCTTACATCAGAAGTAGGATAAGCACCATGACTGGCTAAAGTATCAGATGCACAGTATTTTGGTGGATGTCAATCGCATTCGAAACTTGACCACCAAGAACTCATTTGTTGCCCATGAAGCCTGTCGGCGGTCCTGGAAGAGCCTCACACTACTATGTCCTGAAGAAGATCTTTGCGAAGATGGCTTCACTGAGGATTTCAAGTTTGATTCCAGGCCTCCACAAAATGCAAGTTGGCGTTGTCGTGGATCTAAGACTGACAGTAGAATGGGGGGTAGATATGAGGAGGCAAGATCTCGGCTATGGTGAAGTTGTACACAACAGGTTTACGAGTTCAGTCCCTTCGCAGTGGAAGTAACAGCCCTATGTCTCAGTGCCCGGAGGCGATCGACTTTATATGTGTGTTGAGTTACAGGGGGTGCGAACCCTTGTGCCAGTGGAGGGGGTGGCTTATATAGAGTGCGCCAAGACCCCAGCTAGCCCACGTTACAAGGGGTTTAAGGTACATAAAGAGATGGCGTTACTGGTAACGCTAGTAATAAAGTGACATAAATGTCCATTAAGTCTACAAAGTAAATGTCCGACCGTTGATGTGCAGAGTGACTTTAGACCTTCTGTCCGTCGAGTGTTTCCTGCGTCGGTCGAGTGACACTGGATCTTCTGAGTGGAATGCTTCTAGTCGAGTGGATGATGCTATACCTTGAATGCTTTTGACTTTAGGGCGATGTCCTAGGGGAGGGTGTCTAGGTCAGGTCTATGACCCTACCCTAGGTACATAGCTTCATCATTAGCCCCCGAATGGTTCAGGGTTCGAGTGGAGAAGGAGTTGAAAATACTTCCGACTCAATTTTTACGCTTCGGGAGCGTCTTGCTGAGATCAACGAACGACACGGTGACTTCAACTTCTTTTTCAGTCGCCTTGATCCATTCTTAGTTTGCCGAGTGAACTTTTACTGAAAAAGCTTCGAGTGTTGGTATTGAAAAAATCTTCCGTCTGACAGGTTGCTCTGCTGCTTGCGGATCTTGCGGGATTTGAATTTCGGGAAGTGCGCGGGGCGGAGGAGGCCGCGGCAATCGGAGAAGATTAGGAAGAGGCACCTCGATCCCCGCGCCACCTTTTTCACCACGTACTGCGCGCGCGGCTGTTACGGGATTTGACAGGATCGCCTGGGCCCATGGGTCAGCCACTCAGAAACGACCCCATATAAGGCGCCGGGTTGGGGTTTTTTGCACAGTGTGTTCCCATTCTTCCCCTTTCTCCTCTGTTTTCTCCACCGCATCCACCTCTGCTCTCGGCGCCGCCGCCCTGCTCGAGCTCCGCCCGCTACAATGGGGAAGGAGAAGACGGTGGCCTTGGAGCGCATGAAGAAGACGACGGCGAAGGCGACAGCGAGGGCGAAGGGGAAGAAGACCAGCCGGGCGGAACCGCGTCCGCGGACTAGCTTGCCTCGCGGCTGGATCCAGGGCGATTGGATTCGGTCGACGATCCGGCAAGACGACATCGATGATCTGGTCGAGGGGGGACTGATTCCCCACGGATCATGGCGGCTCCCGGAGGATGAAACCGAGCCGCGGCCGCAGGAGGGTGAGTGTGTTCTCCTCGCCACTCATGTGGACCGTGGTTTTTCTTTGCCTCCCCGTCCTTTCTTCCGGGGCTTTCTGCACTTCTTTGGAGCACAACTTCATCACTTTTCTCCCAACACCATCGTGTATCTTGCTGCGTTCGTGTCCATGTGCGAGAACTTCCTGGGTTGTCGACCACACTAGGGTCTCTTCAAACACATTTTCACATGCCGTTCTCAGTCAGTTAAGAAGGCCAATCCGAGTGACGAGAGGACGCACGTGATCCAGATGTGTGGGGGTCTTGGGATCCAAATGAGAGGTAAAAGCACTTTCCCAGCCATGATTCTTCCCGAGTCAGTCAGAGGGTGGCAGTCGACCTGGTTCTACTGCAAAGACCAGCCGACTCCAAGCCAGTCGACTGGACTTCCCTCCTTTTCCATGGCTCGAGTCGAGAAGTCTTCCACCTTGAAAGTGACCCCAGAGGAGAAAGTGGAGGTGAAGGTGCTGGTCGAGTGAGTGGTCCAGCTCGTTCGTGATGGCGTGACCGGCATGGATCTGTTGGAGGTCTTCCTCAGACGACGCATTCAGCCGCTTCAAGCTCGTGACCATCCGATGTGGATGTATTCGGGCATTGATGATACCACTCGGATCCATCCAGAGGAAGTCAACGAGGA
This sequence comes from Aegilops tauschii subsp. strangulata, assembly GCF_002575655.3. Taxonomy (NCBI): domain Eukaryota; kingdom Viridiplantae; phylum Streptophyta; class Magnoliopsida; order Poales; family Poaceae; genus Aegilops; species Aegilops tauschii. The sequence goes on along the minus strand of NC_053037.3, from coordinate 203,976,290 downwards.
TACGGTGGAGCGGTGGTTGAGGGGTATCACTGGCAATAAGGATAACCCCAGGGGGTCCAGGAGGATCCCTCCATTCGACAATTCGTATGAACCAGATAAGGTCCAACTCTAAATTGCCGAGTGTTTTCTTGATTTATCATGTAATTGCTTGTTGCCAACTAACTGATTTTTGTTTCGCTTGTTGTCTTTCAGGCCCTGACTGAGATTTACTCGATGCCCAACGAAGAGCAGGAGCAGGATCCGGAAGGGGAGGCGAGTGGAGGCGAGAGCGGCGAGTGGCAATCTGATGGAGGAGAAGACGACGAAAGTGACGACTCTGATGACGATGAAGAAGTCGACTCACCTCCTCGCACCGAAAGGCGATCCAAACAAACTCATGACCCGGCAAGTATCCGTGGCAAAGCAACTGTGCAGACCGGGCAGTCGTCAAAGAATCCTCGAACATCTTCTCCAGCTCCAACTGAGAAGGCCCCGAAGCAACCAAAAGCTACACCGTCAAAATCGTGGAAGGCTTTGCCCAAGATCAAAGTGGCCATTCCCATTGCTTCCGGGTAATAGTTGAGCTTGATTTCTAGGCTTGGTATGAATTTGAACTTTGGTTGACTCATTTCAGCAGACATGGCCGACTGAATCTTGAGATTTGCAGTGCTGCTACCTCTGGGACTTCTGCTTACAGGAATGAAGACAAGGAAATGGAAGATGCATTCACCTCCGGGTACGACTCTCATAATCTTGTCTTTACTTTCTCGACCGTTTTGTTGGTCAACTGAATTCTGGCGATTGATCCTTTCCGCAGCTCCTCCCAATGTCATTGATCTTCCAGACGACAACGAGGAAGTGCCGCTGAGGCCCAGGGGAAGAGGAAACAGGAAGACGTCAACTGACAAGGCGCCTCAGTCGACGCCGGTGACGGAACCAGTGATCCAGGAAGCCGGCGACGCCAATCGGACTTCTGTGACTTTTGCCATACCATTGTCGAGTGCCCAACCCTCAGTGTCGACTGTGCAGACTCTAGCCGATCCACCTTCACTCTTTACTGCACATCAAGTCCTAGAAGACCAAGTGGGTGCTGCCAAGGAGGCTATACACCAAGCGGGCATCATGATGGAGCGGATGAAGGTGGTCCGAGAGGCCAGCCAAGCTACTTACGATGCCAGCTCAGCACTCCAGAGCAACGTCCAGGTTGGTTGATCACCGACTGACCCTTTAGCTTTTCGCTTGTTCTGTTAGGATATGCTACCTGAAAACTTTCCTTGAGGAATCTTTCCATCAGTCTGCGTTTTGCATTTGTACACCCATTGGGTGTTTTGACTTGCCACTGAGTAAATTTGCATCTTGAGTCGACTACGTTGTTGTCGATTGAGTCTTCGATCTAGTGGGGGCACGCTGAGTGCACCCACTGGGTGTAGTCCCCGAGACCATAGTTGACTGCGGGCAGTCGACTGTGGTCTGAGAATCGGAATTTTCTCACTCGGCCTGGACGGACCATGTTGAGTTGAACTTGAACCAGTGGGGGCACGCTAAGTGCACGCACTGGGTGTAGTCCCCGAGACCGTGGTCGACTGCGGACAGTCGACTACGGTCTGAGAACAACCCCCTTTTTTTACACTCAGTCTGGACAGACCATGTCGAGTGGAAACTGGACCAGTGGGGGCACGCTAAGTGCACCCACTGGGTGTAGTCCCCGAGACTACTGTTGGATGTTTGATTCGGCAGTAGTCTTAGAACTTGTTGAATTTATCACTCTATTGCTCTGTCGACTAACCATCCTTTGATTATAGAAATCTTGCGAACATGGAGCTCGTTTTGCCGACCTGGAGCAGAAGCAGATTCAGCTCAACCTCGATCTGGAGCAAGCCAAGACAAACTTGTAGAAGGCCAAGGATGAAGCCGTTGGTACAAAAAACTTGTCGACTGATCTGTTCCTGAACCGGGTGTTATTTGCTTTTTCTGAACCGAGCGTTATTTCTTTCAGAAATGCTGAACCAAGCTCTGGCACAGAAGGATCTGGACCTTGCAGCCGCGCGGAAAGCAGTTGAAGAGAAAACTGCACTCGCTGAGCAGAAGCTAGCCTCAGTTGGCAAACTGGAGGAAGAGAATGCCAAGCTGAAAACTGCTCTTGATGAAGCCAACAAGGAGGCGGCTCGTCTGAAGAAGGACAAGAGCAATCTGACCGAAAAGATGGAAGGCGTTGCTCGCAAGCGGGACGATCTGGAGAACTATCTGGGAGGGCTTGCTAAGAAGCTGTTCATCATGCTTGAAGGTGCTTTCCTTTGTCCGACTGGCTTGTTGTTGTCGACTCAATATATAACCATTAACTCATTGTTGTATTGTGTGTGCAGAATTTTGCCAGAACTTCGAGGAAGAAACTGGGCGAGTTGAGACAAGCTTGGACCCAATCCTCTCTCCTGTGAAGGACGAAGCTGCCATGAACGTGCTCCGACTAGAATCCCGTGTCGCTGGTGTGGTCGACTATCTTGCTCGCCTGAAGGTCGCGGTATCGCGCATCGACACAGCACTCTGGCCAGGGGCGATGCTTCAAAATGACCTCGAGTCTCTGATGACTCGACTCAATGAGATCCCTGGTCGAGTGCAAGAATGGAAGAAATCTTCTGCCCGATGCGGTGCTGACGTGGCTCTGTTGCTTGTTCATGTCCACTGCAAGGAAGCCCGAGAAGAGAAGCTGGCGGCGATCAAGGTTGCCAATACCAAAAGGCACGACTTCCAATCCTTCATGGAAACTTTCATTGTTGCTGGCACTCGGATTGCTGACGGAATTGATCTGGACGAGTTCGTCGAGCCTGCTAGCCCTCCTCCTGCGGAGTGAACATACTTTATGCCTCACCTTAAATTTGCCTCGGAATGCCTAGTGATTTTGTAACCGTTAAACTCCTTCGGGCCTGACGCCCGAGTACTTTGATCCTTGGTCTGGAACCTTAGGATTTATCTGAACTTGGTTTATCTCTGAATATGCTTGTGTTTGTCTTTGAGTGGGACTTGCTCTTCACTTGGAATAGTCTTTGTGATTGTGATGCGGCTCTGAGGAGAAGGTCGCAGTCGACCCGCATCTCGTCGTCCTTGCGGATCAGGATGGAGCGCACGTTGTACTTATGGCGCAGCTCTGAGGAGAAGGTTGCAGTCGACCTGCACCTCGTCATCCTTGCGGATCAGGATGGAGCGCACATTCTACTTATGGCGTAGCTCTGAGGAGAAGGTTGCAGTCGACCAGCACCTCGTTGTCCTTGCGGATCAGGATGGAGCGCATGTTGTATTTATGGCGCAGCTCTGAGGAGAAGGTCGCAGTCGACCTACACCTCGTCGTCCTTACGGATCGGGATGGAGCGTGTGGCCAAGTCTCCGAGCGAGAAGATCGGTTCTCACTCGGAACGTATTTTATACTTAGGCGAGTACTAGACTGCAGCTAAGTCTCCGAGTGAGAGGATTGCTCGCCACTTGGTAAGATTTTACAAACTTAGGCGAGTACTGGACCGCAGTTAAGCCCCCGAGTGAGAGGATTGCTCAACACTCGGTGGGATTTTTCAAACTTAGGCGAGTACTGAACTGCAGCTAAGCCCCGAGTGAGAGGATCGCTCACCACTCGGTAGGATTTTTCAAACTTACGCAAGTACTGGACTGCAGCTAAGCCCCCGAGTGAGAGGGTTGCTCACCACTCGGTAGGATTTTTCAAACTTAGGCGAGTACTGGACTGCAGCTAAGCCCTCGAGTGAGAGGATCGCTCACCACTTGGTAGGATTTTTCAAACTTAGGAGATTACTGGACTGCAGCTAAGCCCCCGAGTGAGAGGGTTGCTCACCACTCGGTAGGATTTTTCAAACTTAGGCGAGTATTGGACTGCAACTAAGCCCCCGAGTGAGAGGATTGCTCACCACTCGGTGGGATTTTTCAAACTTAGGCGAGTACTGGACTGCAGCTAAGCCCCCGAGTGAGAGGGTTGCTCACTACTCGGTGGGATTTTTCAAACTTAGGCTAGTACTGGACTACAGTTAAGCCCCGAGTGAGAGGGTTGCTCACCACTCGGTAGGATTTTCAAACTTAGGCGAGTACTGGACTGCAGCTAAGCCCCCGAGTGAGAGGATTGCTCATCACTCGGTAGGAATTTTCAAACTTAGGCGAGTACTGGACTGCAGCTAAGCCCCCGGGTGAGAGGATTGCTCACCACTCGGTGGGATTTTTCAACTTAGGCGAAGCGAATTCGCAGCTAAGCCTCCGAGTGAGAGGCTTGCTCTTCACTCGGCAGGATTTTTTTTTAAAACTTAGGCGAAGCGGATTCGCATCTAAGGCTTCGAGGGAGAGGCTTGCTCTTCACTCGGCAGGATTTTTTCAAACTTAGGCGAAGCGGATTCGCATCTAAGGCACCCACTGGGGGATTTAGAACATATAAAAAAGGAACAACAATCATATAGGAGACTGTAAAACTGTGTCTTTGATAATCAAACTTGAAGGTATTTCTTATTACATCTCAATAGTCTTAATGCTTAAGTGTAAAAGGGGCGGAGCAACTCCGCATTCCAAGCGCGTGGCTCGTCTTTCTTGTGCTCGACATTGTAAAGGTGGTATGCTCCGTTGTGGAGCACTCTGGTGACAATGAAGGGGCCTTCCCAAGCAGGAGTGAGCTTGTGTGGTTTCTGATGATCCACTCGAAGAACCAAGTCTCCCTCTTGAAATGCTCGACCTCTCACATTTCTGGCGTGGAATTGACGCAGGTCTTGCTGATAAATGGTCGACCAGATCAGGGCCATCTCTCTTTCCTCTTCCAGGAGATCAACTACGTCTTGTCGAGCCTGTTCCGCTTCATCTTCTGAGAAAAGCTCGACTTGGGGTGCATTGTGAAGCAAGTCACTCGGAAGTACAGCTTCAACTCCATAGACCAAGAAGAATGGAGTTCGGCTAGTCGACCGATTAGGAGTTGTCCTCAATCCCCAAACCACTGATGGAAGTTCATCGACCCAGGCACCTGCTGCATGCTTGAGATCACGCATCAATCGGGGTTTCAGTCCTTTGAGAATCAATTCGTTTGCTCTTTCTGCTTGTCCATTCGACTGGGGATGGGTGACTAAAGCATAGTCGACTTGAGTGCCTTGGGAAGCGCAGAAGGCTCTGAACTCATCAGAATCGAAGTTCGACCCATTTTCAGTGATGATGCTGTGCAGAACACCATATCTGAATGTTAACTCTCTGATGAAGCTGACAGCAGTACTGGCCTCAAGATTTTTGATAGGCTTGGCTTCAATCCATTTAGTAAACTTGTCGACTGCCACGAGCACATGAGTGAAGCCGCTCCTACCAGTCCTCAGAGGCCCAACCATATCCAATCCCCAAAGAGCAAAGGGCCAGACGAGTGGAATGGTCTTCAGGGCTGATGCAGGCTTGTGAGACATGTTGGAGTAAATCTGGCAACTTTCACATTTGTCGACTATTTCTTTCGCCATTTCATTCGCTCGTGGCCAATAAAATCCCACTCGGTATGCTTTGGCCACAATGGTCCGAGAGGACGCATGGTGACCACAGGTCCCCGAGTGGATGTCGTTGAGGATCACTCACCTTCTTCTGGTGTTATGCATTTCTGGCTGACTCCAGTTACACTTTCTCTGAACAGCTGTCCTCTTATCATAGTAAAGGCTTTGGATCGACGGAACCATTGTCCGGAACCATTCAGCATCTTGGATCCATCAAAGAACATGGTCCAATGCTCCGAGTGAATCTGAGTCGGCAATTGCTGTTCGACCCACTCGACGAGGAAATTTGCTATTACTTGGGACATGATAGCTTTCTTTGCCTCAGACTTGATATCCAAGGGAAGGAGTTCAATCGCCCACTTTGCCACTCGACCAGTTGCATCTCTGTTGTTCAGAATTTTTGACATTGGTGCGTCGCTGACAACTGTAATGGAGTGGTCAGAGAAATAATGCGCAACCTTCTTCATGGTCATGTAAATTCCATAGACAAGCTTCTGATAATGCGGATATCTTTGCTTGGATGGAGTCAGGACTTCAGAAACATAGTATACTGGGCGCTGAACTTTATAGGTTTTTCCTTCTTCTTCCCGCTCGACCGTGAGTATTGTACTGACAACTTGTCCAGTGGCTGCAATATAAAGCAGTAAAGGCTCTTTGCTGATTGGGGCAGCGAGCACTGGCTGGGTGGAAAGCAGGGCTTTGAGCTCTGCAAACGCTGCATCAGCTTCAGGAGTCCACTCGAACTTGTCAGATTTCTTCATCAGTCGGTAAAGAGGCAATGCCTTTTCACCGAGGCAAGAAATAAATCGACTCAAGGCGGCCAAACAACCAGTAAGCTTTTGCACGTCATGCACACGCACATGGCGTTTCATCCGGAGTGTAGCCCCAACTTTTTCTGGGTTCGCGTCGATCCCTCGTTCGGAAACGAGAAAACCGAGTAACTTTCCTCCTGGAACTCCGAATGTGCATTTTGACGGATTAAGCTTGATATCATATATTCTCAGGTTGGCAAAGGTTTTGGCAAGGTCAGTCAGCAGGTCAGAACCTTTACGCGACTTGACCACAATGTCATCCATATATGCTTCCACATTCCGACTGATTTGAGTGAGCAGACACTTCTGAATCATCCTCATAAATGTGGCACCAGCGTTCTTGAGACCAAATGGCGACATAACAAAAGCACCCGAATGGAGTGATGAAAGCCGTTTTTATCTCATGGGGTCCATACAGTCAGATCTGATGATACCCGGAATAGGCGTCCAGAAAAGACAAATGCTCACACCCCGTAGTCGAATCGACGATTTGCTCGATGCGGGGAGAGGAAAATGATCTTTCAGGCAGGCCCAATTGATATGCTTGAAGTCAATGCACATGTGAAGTGAGTCGTCCTTCTTGGGGACCATGACAACATTGGCGAGCGACTCGGAGTGGTAAATCTCTCTTATGAACTCAGCTGCCAAGAGCCAAGCCATTTCCTCGCCAATTGCTTTTCTCTTCTATACGGCGGACCGTCGAAGATGTTCCTTGACTGGTTTCACTTTCGGGTCGACTCGCAAACGGTGCTCAGCCAGTCCCCTGGGAACACCCGGCATGTCAGAAGGTTTCCATGCAAAGATGTCCCAGTTCTCACGGAGGAACTAGATGAGCGCTTCTTCCTATTTACTGTCGAGTGATGTTGAGATATGAATAGGAGCAGCATTAGGATCGGTCGGGTGAATATGAATCGGCTTCGTTTCACCAGACAACTGAAACGAAGAATCTGTGGAAGGCTTCTTGGCTTGCAGCAAATCACTCGAATCTGCATTCTTCCGGTATTCTTGCATTTCGACTACTGCCATTTGTGCATCGGTGATTTTTGAGCCCTTCTGGAAGCACTCTTCTGCCTTCTGCCGATTGCCAGTGATTGTGATCACTCCTCTGGGACCAGGCATCTTCAATTTGAGGTACACGTAACATTGTCGAACCATAAAACGTGCATAAGCAGGCCTACCCAGAATAGCATGATAAGCACCCTGGAAATCCAGTACTTCAAATGTCAACTTTTCCTTGCGGTAATTCTTGGAATCACCGAAAACCACATCAAGGGCAATCTGACCGAGTGATTCGGCTTTCTTTCCAGGGATAACGCCATGGAAACTCATATTTCTTTCACTAACCTTGGACATCAGAATGCCCATCCCTTTCAAGGTTTCAGCATAAAGGATATTCAGGCCGCTACCATCATCCATTAGCACTTTGGTCAGTTGAGTGCCTTCAACAACTGGGTCGACCACCAATGCTTGCCTCCGAGGGGTGGCTATACGTGCTGTGTAATCAGACTGGTCGAACGTGATGGTAGTCTGGGACCACTTCAAATAACTGGTGTTGCCGGAGCAACCGTGTTCACTTCTCTGTTGATAACTTTCAGTCGACTTTTGCTCTCAACATCAGCAAAAATCATCATAGTGGAATTGACGTTTGGAAAACCATCATCATCTTCTTCTTTATCCTCATCCTTGTTCAACTCCATTTCCTTCTCATTGGGTTGCTCTTCTCGGAACTGCTGGATCAGAACCCGACACTGTCGAGTGGTATGTTTAGGATAAATCAGATTACCTTCTTCATCCTTCTTGGTGTGAATGTGGCATGGTAAATCCAACACATCATTTTCGGCCTGATCTTTCACTTTCTTGGGGTCCAGGGCCCTTTGGGCTTTCCCTTGAACTTCCCTTGAGCCACAACTAAAGCTTCACCAGGAGTAGCTGACTCGGCCTTCCGCTTCTGTTTCCGATTGGAAGTACCCCCACCAGTGTCCTGACCGACTGGTTTGCTCTTTCCACTGCGGAGTCAATCTTCTTCTTCTCCGTTAGCGTACCGAGTGGCTATTTCCATCATCCGAGTCAGGGACATATCTCCTGTCCGACCAAATTTCAGGACTAGCTCTCGATACTTAACGCCTTCCTTGAAGGCACAAACTGCTTGATGCTCGGACACATTTTCCACGGTGTGGTGGAAAGTGGTCCACCTCTGAATGAAATCTCTCAGAGTTTCACTCGGTTTTTGCACACAATGCTGCAATTCTGTTAACCCTGCTGGTCGTTTGCAAGTACCTTCAAAAGTTCTAACAAACACTCGGGCGAGTTCCTCCCAACTGAATATACTGCCAGGTGCTAACTGAGTAAACCATGCTCTGGCCGAGCCTTCCAACATCAGAGGAAGGTGCTTCATGGCCACTTCATCATTGCCGCCACCGATCTGTACAACAACTCGATAATCTTCAAGCCAAGTGTCAGGCTTGGACCCACCAGTGAACTTGCTGACTCCAGTCGCCAACCTGAAGTTGGGAGGAATCATTGCGGCCCTGATGGCTCTGCTGAAACACTCTTGACCTGAAACATGCAATTTGCTGCCAGTCGGGTGATTTCTGTCATGGCCCTCTCTGTGCGCCCTGTTCCTATCAACCAGACCTTGAACGAGAATAGATCTCGCATCAACGCCCGGCTCCCTTGGGTCGACTGGTATTCTTCGCTCGCCACTGTGAGGGCGTCTGTCATCATGCTGTCGAGGCACATATGATCCACTCCTCGGAGGGGGTGTGGGCACTCGACGACGGTCGTCACGACCGAGTCGGTGATCATACTGCTCGTGGTTTCTATACTGATCCTGCCGGTACCCGTGACCCTCACGCCGCGGAGGCGATCTTGGGCTATGGGCCGACTAAGGGAGTCCTGGATTAGGGGGTCCTCGGATAGCCGGACTATATACTTTAGCCGGACTGTTGGATTATGAAGATACAAGATTGAAGACTTCGTCCCGTGTCTGAATGGGACTCTTCTTGGCGTGGACGGCAAGCTTGGCAATACGGATATGTAGATCTCCTCCCTTGTAACCAACTCTGTGTAACCCTAGCCCCCCTCCGGTGTCTATATAAACCGGAGGGTTTAGTCCGTAGGACAACAACAATCATACCATAGGCTAGCTTCTAGGGTTTAGCCTCTACGATCTCGTGGTAGATCAACTCTTGTAATACTCATATCATCAAGATCAATCAAGCAGGAAGTAGGGTATTACCTCCATCGAGAGGGCCCGAACCTGGGTAAACATCGTGTCCCCCGCCTCCTGTTACCATCCGCCTTAGACGCACAGTTCGGGACCCCCTACCCGAGATCCGCCGGTTTTGACACCGACATTGGTGCTTTCATTGAGAGTTCCACTGTGCCGCCACCGTAAGACTAGATTGCCCCTTCGACCATCGGCAATGATGCAATCCAGGGTGAGGTTTTCCTCCCCAGACAGATCTTCGTATTCGGCGGCTTCGTACTGCGGGCCAACTCGCTTGGCCATCTGGAGCAGATCGAGAGCTACGCCCCTGGCCATCAGGTCAGGTTTGGAAACTTGAACTATACTGCCGACATCCGCGGAGACTTGATCTTCGATGGGTTCGAACCCATGTCAGGAACGCCGCACAATCACGACGAGCATGACTTAGCTCTGTCATCGGATAGTGTTCGGGAGATCACACCTGCAACTACTCCGACCCTCAATCCGGAACAAATTGCGCCATCTTAGGACGGGTGGATAGACCCCGCCACGAAGGCCGCACTCTCAGTGGCGATAGAGCCGAATACTGACTTCACCTCCTACGAGAGCCGTGTTGCCGAACCGTTGGATTCGTCCCCGGCCACGGGCTCCGAGACGCTTGCGTCCGTGCCTATCGAATCCGATTGGGCACCGATCATGGAGTTTACCTCCGCAGATATCTTTCAGCACTCGCCTTTTGGTGATGTGCTAAATTCATTAAGGTCTCTCTCCTTGTCAGGAGAACCTTGGCCGAACTATGTCCGGCTAGAATGGGATGCGGACGACCAAGAAATTCGCTCCCCACCCACCACCCACTTAGTAGCCACTGTCGACGATTTAACCGACATGCTCGACTTCGACTCCGAAGACATCGACGGTATGGACGACGATGCAGGAGACGAACAGGAACCACCGCACACAGGGCGCTGGACAGACACTTCATCACACGATATATATATATATGGTGGATACACCCAAAGAAAACAATGACGAGGAACGGAAGGATGCAGCGAAGGATAGCTCCCTTGAGAAGCAACCAAAGCGACGGCGTAGGCGCCGCTCCAAATCCCGCCTCAGCAAAAACTGCGATAAGAGCGCAAGAAAAAATAACACCCCAGTCGACTCCAGAGGAAACGACGACCACATTGACCCAGCGATAGAGCAGGATGAACCAGCGAACGGCGAATATAGTACGGAGCCACTGTCCAATCACGTCGACGCCGAGGATAAAGCTCATCAACCTCTCTCCGGAGAGGAAAACAGTCCGGACGACGACGCACACATCATCCCGGAAAGGCACTTGGAACAAGAGAACATCCGTAGAAGGCTTATTGCCACCGCGAGGAGTCTGAAGAAGCAGAAGCAAAGGCTTAAGGCCTCGTAGAATACGCTCAACAGTAGATGGAACAAAGTGCTCGACACTAAAGAAAAGTATGGTGGTAGTTGCCACACAAAGAGCTATCCAAAGCGCAAGCTGTTGCCTGAATTCGATGATGAGGCCTTAGAGCCCACACAGCCGAAAAACAAAATGGCCGACCCGTCGGATCGACCACCTCATGGCCGCGATAGGGCCGCTAACGAGGCCGCACATAAGTCAGCACATGATCCACGAGAGGACTTGCATCAAAAAGCCAGCTTGACCAGATCCATCTACGGATCTGGGAAGCGCGCTCCAGCGCATAATCAAAACCGAACTCTACAACCGTCAGAACGCCATGACACATCCAAATACAGGGGTGCCACGCACCCCCTATGTTTCACCGATGAGGTGCTGGATCACGAATTTCCAGAAGGATTCAAACCCGTGAACATAGAGGCGTACGACGGAACGACGGACCCTAGGGTCTGGATTGAGGACTTCATCCTCCACATCCATATGGCTCGCGGAGACGATCTCCACGCCATCAAGTACTTGCCCCTCAAGCTGAAAGGACCAGCTCGGCACTGGCTGAAGAGCCTCCCCGAAAATTCAATTGGAAGTTGGGAGGAGCTTGAGGATGCTTTTAGGGCCAACTTTCAAGGGACCTATGTCCAACCTCCGGATGCAGACGATTTAAGTCATATAATTCAACAGCCCGGAGAGTCAGCCCGAAAGCTTTGGAACAGATTTCTCACTAAGAAGAACCAAATCGTCGACTGCCCGGACGCCGAAGCCTTAGCAGCTTTCAAACACAGCGTCCGCGATGAATGGCTCGCCAGACACCTCGGCCAAGAAAAACCAAGGACAATGGCAGCCCTAACAAGCCTCATGACCCGCTTTTGCGCGGGCGAAGATAGCTGGCTGGCCCGTAGTAGCACCAGCGACCCAGGCACATCTGAAGTCAGGGATGGTAATGGAAAACCACGACGCAGTAAAAGCAAGCGTCGAAATAACGAAGACAGCCCAGACAACACGGCGGTAAACGCCGGATTCAGGGGCTCTTGACCCGGTCAACGGAAAAAGCCTTTCAAAGGCAACAGAGATGGACCGTCCAACCTCAACAAGATTCTAGACAAATTATGTCAGATTCACGGCACCTTCGATAAACCTGCAAATCACACCCACAGAGAATGCTGGGTCTTCAAGCAGGCTGGCAAGCTAAACGCCGAACACAAGGGGAGGGAGACACCAAGTGAAGATGAGGATGAGCCTCGCCAGCAAAGCACTGGGGGACAGAAAAAATTCCCACCAGAGGTCAAAACTGTGAACATGATTCACGTAACAAAAAGAAGGAGCAAACATGCACTCCGAGACACATGCGCCGTAGAGCCCGTCACCCCTAAGTTCAACCCTTGGTTGGCCCGCCCAATCACCTTTGATTGCAGGAATCACCTGACAAGTATCCGGCACGGAGGATTGGTTGCCTTGGTGCTAGACCCAATTATCGACGGATACCATCTCACCCAAGTCCTCATGGACGGCGGCAGTAGTCTTAATCTGATATATCAGGACACAGTCCGCAAAATGGGGATAGACCCGACAAGAATCATCCAAAGTAATACTACCTTTAAAGGGGTAATACCAGGCCCAGAGGCCCGCTGTACGGGCTCTCTAGTACTAGAGGTTGTATTCGGTTCTCCCGACAACTTTTGAAGTGAAAAGTTAACCTTCGACATCGCTCCATTCCGAAGCGGCTATCAAGCACTACTCGGAAGAACAGCTTTCGCTCTTTTTAATGCAGTACCGCATTACGCTTCTCTTAAGCTTAAGATGCCCAGTCCACGTGGCATCATCACAGTTAGCGGAAATGTTGAGCGTTCCTTACGCGCGGAAGAACGTGTGGCGGCTTTAGCAGCCGAACACTAAATGGCCTCTCCAACCAAGAGTAAACGGTCGGTCATCAAGACCGCGGACACGGATAGACGAGTCCAGTGCACCATTAGCTGTAACAGCTTAGATAAACCTAAGATTGGTTTGATGGATATACCCCCATAGGCGGTACCAGGGGCTTCCCGCATGTAAAAAGGACTACAGTTCGGCTCGACCTTACTTATCTTGAATTTTAATGGTTTATTGAGAATAACCAATTTTTCGCACGACAACTTTCACCTAATTTTTTCTTTTTTACAGATGATAATCGTGCTACACCCTTCCAGGATACGGCACAATGGAGACACGGGCGCAGACGTGTAGCAGGGCCCCGCTCAAAGGTTTCTTTTTAGATTAAGACCCTGTGTAAACCTTTTTTACTGTCTCTTGTTGCTCCACATCCTCCGGATACTCAGTATAACCGAGAGGGATGCTGACGTTCTTGGCATTTCACCATGTCAGACTAATGCACATACCTGGAAATTCAGGGTTCAAGGGTGTTACTCAGCCCAGTATATGTTGTAAAGACCGAATACCTTAGGGAGTGTTCGGCGTCGCGAGTTTGGCCTTATATGCATCAGCTCTGAATCATGTCTTTGGTCAAATGTTGGGTTTGCCCGGCTCCCGTGTTTTGCTACCTTACGTTCCGCTCTATCGGCTAAGGTGGCACCGGGAGAACTACTGCGATTGTGCCCTGGTTCATCCGGACGAGCACCTCAGTAGAGAAAGCCGAAAACTGACTGTCATGATAAAGCATGAGACTGGTCAGCCACTCGATGACTTAGCGGAATATTCGGGATTCCTCCGCATTAATGAAGGACCGGTTTTCCCGGTCATGTACGTACGCGCACCGTATTTGGATAGTCGCGGAAATACTAGGGGCTATATAGTAGCCCCACTGTCAAACTCCTATGGTTAAGTGAAAGTGTTAAAGCAATATAGTCCGATTGCCTCGTTCGCCGTGCTACCACCTCCTTAATGGACTAAGACGTTGGATCAAGTGTGAAGACGCGCTTTTGCGAACAACCTCGCATTATATGCGTGGGGGCTGAAGCCGACGACTGCAAACTTTCAGGATATATATATATATATATATATACATAAACGACCGCACAGGAGGCATAATAATACTTTCAGCAAAAGTATAAGCACGGCCTTTATAATTCAAATAACATTGTTCTTATAATTGGGATACATGTCACTAGAACGTGATACTCTTCGAGCACTGAGCCTCTATTAAACGACCGCCTTCGAGGACTTCTTCGAAATAGTGCTCGGCCGATACTCGGCCTACGGCCGAACTCTGGGTTGCAATAGCGGTGGCCTCCATCTCTGCCCAGTATGTCTTGACACGGGCAAGAGCCATCCGCGCACCCTCTATGCACGCCGACCTCTTCATAGCGTCGATATGCGGCACAGCACCAAGGAATCGTTGCACTAAGCCAAAATAACTATTCGGCTGTGGTCCTTCCGGCCAAAGATGATCCACAACAGACCTCATGGCAAGCCCGAACAAGCTATGGAGCTCAGCCCACTCGGCCATTCGCTCATTTAACAGCAGCGGACGCACCGGAACATTGAACTGCGACCAGAACAGCTTTTCCACTTCGTGATCTTTTGATCTTTGAAAAACTCGGTCGCATCAGCAGCACTCGCTGCCAAATCCACGTATGCATCTGCAGAACTCCATAATTGATCAAGAGGGGCATACTTAGGATCTCTGAACTTCGTCCGCAACAAAAAGGGCTTCCCAGCTGCAATATCTCCAGCTTGACGTAGCTCCTCCTTCGTCGCTCTGATTTCCGAGCGGGCTTCCTTGGCTGCCACCATGGCTTTCTCCAGGTCCGCCGTCTTTGTTTGGCTTTCCTTTTCAAGAAGCTCATAATGGTCAGCGGCATCTTTCAACTCAATAGCCATCTTGGCTATTTTCTCTTTGCTCTCGCAATGTGCAGCCTGTTCGGCTCTTAACTCTTCGACCGCCTTTAGGGCGGCCGCATCACTCCTCCTGGCTTGTTCCTTGGCTCGGGCAAGTTCTGCCCGAAGGGTCTCCATGGCGGCAGCTCCATCTGCAGTCACAGCATATTATAGATACTAGCATTATGCTCCTCTTAATATATGTTGACCATCGGAGAATACATACCCTGTGCCTCGTCAAGCCGCCTGTTTACAAGCACGATGTCGGCATCCGCTGCATCAAGTTGCTGCTTTAGTTCGGCAAACTCACCAGTCCGGCTAGCCACCGGACCTTCAGCCACCTGCGCATGAAGGCGGCATGATTATTGCCTGGGACTATGATCCTCTATTTGCCGCCGTTTTTGACAGCAGCCAGAGTCTCAGGGGCTACTATCTGCATAGGGCACACCTAGCATGTGCGGTACCGCCAAAAAAGTATATTACTTTGCGTACCTCAAAGCCTCTCAGCAGGCTCATAAAAGCTTCATGCAACCCGCTTTCGGCGGATGAAATCCTCTCAACCACCGTACCCATTAGCGTACGATGTGCTTCTGACATAGCCGCTTGCTCCAGAAGATTCATCAGTGCGTCTGGTCGCGCACCGGATAGTCCCGGACTCTTTTTGTTGCTCTCCTTAGGAGCCGAATAGTCCGGACTTCGGGTGGCCGAAGGGTTACCCTCTGGCCTTGGCGGATCAGGAGAAATCCTCCGTGACGACACCTCAGGGTCGTCCGCTTCACGAGGCGGGGAGGCATGGGGAGGCGTTTCGCTCTCCATCATCTCTGGAAGAAGATCCCCCGAAGATGAACTATGTCGAGAAGGGCTACGATCCGAACTACAAGACATACGTCTCGGTTATCGTCCTCCGAAATAAAGCAGGATATGTTTACTATAGAGTACTTTTGTTTACTTATAGCTCGGTAGAGGGCTGATCCCCTTGCGGGCACTGTGCGGTAAGGATACCCTCTGGGGTAGGGCCCCCGGACAAATATTTCTTCCCTGGTTTGGAAACCATTGTTTCCAAGTCTTCAGAGGCGGCCCTCTTCCTTCCTTGAGGAGAGGGGATTTTAGATCCTTCTCCCCGGTTATCCTCCTTCACGGAGGCACTAATTCCCCCGGTGTGGATGAATAATGAGTGAGGCCCGCTTTCGGATTCTTTATTCCCCCCTTTATCTTCCCCTGAGGGCGCTTGATAAGGCGCGAGCTCAAGCATTCTGGCCAGTACTGGATCTGTTGAGCCTTCGGGAAGAGGGGCCGAACACCTGATCATCTTCGCCTTTTTTACCCAGTCCTGGTCAAAGAGCGACTTTTCAGAATGATGTTGTGATAAATAACGAGACAGCATGTTCGGCCGAAGAATTACTTACTTAGGTATCTGGACCATTGCAGCTCAGACCCGCATCCTCGGTGGTGTCCGGACACTTTACTTGTGATCCAAAGAACAATCCATACATCTCTTCGTGCGTCATGCCGAAGAAGTGCTGAATAGCTCGCGGTCCTTCCGGGTTGAACTCCCACATACGGAGAGGTCGGCGTTTGCAAGGCAGGACTCGACGAACTAGCATGACTTGCATTACCTTGACAAGGCTGACATCTCTCTCGAGGAGATCTCGGATGCGACTCTGCAATGTCGGCACATCATTTATTGGCCCCCAGTCCAGCCCCTTGTTGATCCATGACGCCAGTTGTGGCGGGGGGCCGAGCGGAAGGCAGGGGCGGCTACCCACTTAGTACCGTGGGGAGCTGTGATGTAAAACCACTCCCGTTGCCATAAGCTGGACACCTCCGGGAAGGAACCCTTTGGCCATGGAACATCGGCGCCTTTGCTTATTATGGCGCCTCCGCATTCTGCGTGTCGCCCATTAATCATCTTCGGCTCCACAGTCTTGAGCCATAAGCTGAAGTCTGGGGTGACGTGGAGGAAGGCCTCACACACGACGATGAACGACGAGATGTGAAGGATGGAATCCGGGGCCAGGTCATGGAAATCCAGCCCGTAATAGAACATGAGCCCCCTAACAAAGGGATCTAGACTAAGGCCTATCCCTCGGAGGAAGTGGGAGACGAATATGACACTCTCGCCTGGTTCGGGAGTAGGAATGACCTGCCCTCGAGCAGGCAGCCTATGCGAGATTTTGGCGGTCAGATACCTGGCTTCTCTTAGCTTCTTGATGTCCTCCTCTGTGACAGAGGAGGGCATCCACCGACCTTGAAGGTTGGATCCGGACATGATTGAAGGTCCGAAGCGCCTAGCCTGACCCTTGGGTGTTGGAACTCAAGGTGGGGGGAAAATTCGATTGAGTGCGAGAAGAAAAGGACAGGCCTTGGCCTCTTTATAAAGAGGGTGAATATCAAGCATACTCCGCGTGGCCGTTTGAAACTTGCCTAAAATCGAGGAGTCATACCAACAGGCACGATTGGGTTACCCACGCCCGTATTGATGAGAATCCCGTAATAAGGGGAACACGATCTCTGCTTCGACAAGACGTGCCAATAAAACCACCTCGCAAAACATGCAGTGGCAGGCTGGGAGAAACGATTCGAATAATTACCACGCCGTGGTGTGATGTCATGTTGTGAAAAGTTGTCAGCAGATTAGATTTGTGGAAATATTATTCTCTCTACGGTGGTATGTGGAATTTGTTTTGCAGAGCCAGACACTATCCTTGTGTTCAAAATTTTCTATGGAGTATTCGGAGGAAGGACCCGCCTTGCAATGCCGAAGACAATCTGCGTGCTGGACTCATCGTCATTGAAGCCTGGTTCAGGGGCTACTGAGGGAGTCCTGGATTAGGGGGTCCTCGGACAGCCGGACTATATACTTTAGCCGGACTGTTGGATTATGAAGATACAAGATTGAAGACTTCATCCCGTGTCCGGATGGGACTCTTCTTGGCGTGGAAGGCAAGCTTAGCAATACGGATATGTAGATCTCCTCCCTTGTAACCAACTCTGTGTAACCCTAGCCCCCTCCGATGTCTATATAAACCGGAGGGTTTAGTCCGTAGGACAACAACAATCATACCATAGGCTAGCTTCTAGGGTTTAGCCTCTAAGATCTCGTGGTAGATCAACTCTTGTAATACTCATATCATCAAGATCAATCAAGCAGGAAGTAGGGTATTACCTCCATCGAGAGGGCCCGAACCTGGGTAAACATCGTGTCCCCCGCCTCCTGTTACCATCTGCCTTAGACGCACAGTTCGGGACCCCCTACCCGAGATCCGCCGGTTTTGACACCGAGACCGACTGAACTATATCTGCCATCACAGACCTGCTATGAATCCTATTCCGCGACTGAGACACTGCTGTGTTCTGCTCTCCAGCTGCCCGGAGTAGGGCCCGCATCTGCATCAAACCTCTGCCAGCTTCCGACTAGGAAGGCTGAATTGACTCTGCTATTCGGGCTGCTGCTGTGAGATTTTGAATCGGAGTGCGGTATACCTGAGGTTGAGGCAGAAAAAGATGTCGTCGACTGGATTCAGGGATCCGCTGCCGAGCACGCTCGTTGAGGGCATGTTGAAGGTTCTCCAGTCGACTGCGCTCAGCCAAGTTGGCCAGGCGCGCCTCCTCCAAGGCCCGGGCCTTGGGGGTTTCCCCAACGATGGGGGTGTGAAGTGCATCCATATTGCGGCGGCGAAGCTCTTCCTTCTGCTGCGAAGAAAGGGGCTCGGGGCGGTACTCCTCGTGAATGCGTGACGGATCGCCGCCACCATCACCGCCGTCGTTGCGGGGGAAGCCAGGAGGACTACATGGTCCGTTGACCATCAAGACTTCAGCCGCGGGATCGCTGCTATCGCACTCGGATGCAGTCTCGACGGAGCCAGTCGAATAGGCCGTAGAGAGTTTCGTCGGGCTCGATTGCCGCGACTTGTGGGGTGGCTGACTGACGGGCCACCGCGTGTCTCACCCACCGCTGGAGCCGCGACCGACCGGATCGCTTGCGCCAGCGAATAGCGGGGAGCGAGGACACCACGGGAGCCGACCGATACTGGGTCGACGGCTGCCGGAGAAGGACACCGCGGACGGACGCGCGAAAGTGCGTCGCCCCGCGGACGGGGAGCGCCTCGACATCGAGAGGAGCTTTCTGAAGCCAGGCGGAGTCGTCGGCAATGAAGACGAGCGCGCCGAGACGGATCTCACGACCCTCAGCCAAGCCATTGCCGGAAACCATGATGATAGGAATCGGAAAAAATGCAACTTCACCAAAAAGACGCTAAAGATACCTGCCCCACGGTCGGCGCCAACTGTCGTGGATCTAAGACTGACAGTAGAATGGGGGGTAGATTTGAGGAGGCAAGATCTCAGCTATGGTGAAGTTGCACACACAAGGTTTATGAGTTCAGGCCCTTCGCAGTGGAAGTAACAGCCCTACGTTTAGGTGCCCGAAGGCGGTCGACTGGATTATATGTGTGTTGAGTTACAGGGGGTGCGAACCCTTGTGCCAGTGGAGGGGGTGGCTTATATAGAGTGCGCCAAGACCCCAGCCAACCCATGTTACAAGGGGTTTAAGGTACATAAAGAGATGGCGTTACTGGTAACGCTAGTAATAAAGTGACATGAATGTCCATTAAGTCTACAAAGTAAATGTCCGACCGTTGCTGCGCAGAGTGACTTTAGACCTTCTGTCCATTGAGTGTTTCCTGTGTCGGTCGAGTGACATTGGATCTTCCGAGTGGAATGCTTCTGGTCGAGTGGATGATGCTATACCTTGAATGCTTCTGACTTTAGGGCGATGTCCTAGGGGAGGGTGTCTAGGTCAGGTCTATGACCCTACCCTAGGTACATAGCTTCATCAGTCGTCGCACGCCGTCCATTGAAGACTCCGAATATTCATCTTCGGCTGCAACTATTGTTGCGAGAGTCGTCGATGAAGAAGACGATGCCACTTCATCGACCATGGCAGCACTGCATCTTGACATTGCGTCAGGCCCTTCTGCACCACCAACCTCCAACGTCGACCCTGCTCCATCATCTGCTCCTTCTGGGAACGAGTAGATGCTCTATGTCTTCAAACCTTTTTAGTTATTACTGACAAAAGGGGGAGAAGCATATGAGTTGATAGTCTTCAATCGGGTCCTTATGGGTGGTTGCATTAATTTTGCCAAGTATTTATAACTCTCGTCTTTTGATACATTTGGTTCTTTGAGTTGTAACACTTAAACTCGATGGTCGTCTGCTACATTTTCTGCTACTTTGTGATGCGATGATAAATTCCGCATGAAGCCATTCCGCAGACGTCCATTTTTCATTATGCATGTCATTATCTTTGTTATATCTTTATATGCATGATGAATTGTCTTCATAAGTTGAAGAGGATCTTCACAAAGTAAAACCTGCCATGTGCATTTGCATTCAAAAGCAAATTACTTATAAGCACATCTTCAGGGGGAGCCTTTTGCTACATATGAAGACAATCACTTAATCCTTAACTTTCACATACTTTTATCCCCGTTGAAAACTTCAACTTGTTTGTCATCAATCACCAAAAAGGGGGAGATTGTAAGTGCATCTAGTGCCACCCCTATTTGGTTTTGGAGTATTGACGACAAACTTGGTTGAGGGACTAATGTGTTTATGAGAATTGTAGGATAACACAGGTAGTAGTCCCTTATTGATTATGTTTACCTACCAGAGATGACCCCTAAAAATGTGTGAAAACATTGAAGACAATGGTGGTCTGTGAAGATGTTCACAACGAAGATTATGACTTGAGAAGACATTCACGTGAAGATTATGGAGTGCGAAGACATAGTTGTTTCGTAGTTTCCTTTTCTTCTTTGTTGAGTCATAGGAACCACCGCACTGTTAAGTGGGGTCCAAGTGAACAAAGTCAGAGTGACTGATGTGATGCTCAACCAAATCCTATGTCTTCGAGCAAAGACAATAAGAGCAAATCTTATCCAGAGCTGGATGAGTCAGCTTTACTTGTAGCCCAAGTCAAGCTGTCGCATGTGTTTGAAATCTGACCGATGGACACGTGTCAGTTACTCAGTGACCCAGGGTCATTTCGGACATATCAGGTTGGGTTGCCTCCTGGCTATAAATAGCCAACCCCCTAGACCATAAATTGGTGGTTGCTCAGAGTTAGTGCACGGCTTTTGTCGTTTGAGAGCAACCCACCTCTGAAGCATTTGAGAGAGAGATCCTTGCGAGGACAAAGCCCAAAACACCCAGAGCCAAAGAGTGTTAGGCATCACTGAAGTCTTTCTGTCCGCGTGATCTAAAGACTTGTTACACTTGAGGACTGTGAATCCTCCAGCCGGTTAGGCGTCGTGTTCTGAGCATCCAAGAGTCATTGTAGATTGCCGGTGAACGAAGTCTGTGAAGGTTTGGAAGTCTACCTTGAAGACTTACTAGAGTGATTGGGCGAGGACTAAGTGTCCTTAGCTCAAGGGGAATAAGGTGAAGACGCGGTCTTCTGAGTTAAATCTCAGCCTCCCGAACCAGACGTACAGTTGTCACAGCAACTGGAACTGGTCCAACAAATCCTTGTCCTCACCAAGCAACTGGTTCTATCCTTTACCTCTCTTTACTTACAGTTTGTCTTCATGAAGTCATTGCCTGCCTGCATGATCTGATTGTGTTCACTGTGTGAAGATTGTTGTTGATTGGCTTCATACTATCTTCCATCATGATCCATACTACCTAGCTGCTAATAGTCTTCGTGCTTTCACTTCATTGCTTACTTGACTATGGCTTGCTTAGTGTAGTCTACCTTCCGCTGCATATCAATAGGTTTATTTCTACTGTTTGTCTTCAAAGCCCCCGTGTTTTGAAGAATTTCATAAAAATCGCCTATTCACCCCCCTCTAGTCGATAACTAGCACTTTTAGTGTTGTTTTTGTGGAGAAATAAAAGTTCTCAGAATGGAACAAAACTTTGCGAGGATTTTTTATATCAATAAAGATAATTTCTGGAGCCAAGAGCCACCGGAGGGGGCACCTGGGTGGGCACAACCCACCAGGGCGCGCCTGCCCTCCCAGGTGCACCCAGGTGGGTTGTCCCCACCTGGTGGCCCCGCAGACCCTGAAACCGACACTATAAAATCCTATTTTTCCAGAAAAAATGGGGAGAAAGAATTATCACAATCCACGAGACGGAGCCGTCGTCACCTCCTGTTCTTCATCGGGAGGCCAGATCTGGAGTCCGTTTGGGGCTCCGGAGAGGGGGGTCTTCGTTATTCGTCATCACCAACCCTTCTCCATTGCCAATTCCAAGATGCTCCCCACCGGGAGTGAGTAATTCCTTCGTAGGCTCGCTGGTCGGTGAGGAGTTGGATGAGATTCATCATGTAATCGAGTTATTTTTGTTAGGGCTTGATCCCTAGTATCCACTATGTTCCAAGATTGATGTTGCTATGACTTTGTCATGCTTAATGCTTGTCACTTTGCGCCCGAGTGCCATGAATTCAGATCTAAACCATTTATGTTATCACAATTATATCCATGTTCTAGATCCGATCTTGCAAGTTATAGTCACCTACTACGTGTATGATCCAGCAACCCCAGAGTGACAATAGTCGGGACCACTCCCAGTGATGACCGTAGTTTGAGGAGTTCATGTATTCACCGCGTGTTAATGCTTTGTTCCGGTTCTCTATTAAAAGGAGGCCTTAATATCCCTTAGTTTCCAATATGGACCCCACTGCCACAGGAGGGTAGGACAAAAGATGTCATGCAAGTTCTTTCCATAAGCACGTATGACTATTTATGGAATACATGCCTACATTATATTTATGAACTGGAGCTAGTGCCATATCGCCCTAGGTTATGACTGTCACATGATGAATATCATCCAACAAATTACCGATCTAGTGCCTATGAATTTATCTTATATTGTTTCTGCTAAGTTACTCCTACTATCGTTACTGTTGCACTTGCTACAAAATTACTGCTATCACTGTTACCGTTACCGTTACCGTTACTGCTGCTACTATTATCAAAACTATCATATTACTTTGCTACTGATCACTTTGATGCAGATAATTAATCTCCAGGTGTGGTTGAAATGACAACTCAACTGCTAATACCTTCAAATATTATTTGGCTCCCCTTGTGTTGAATCTATAAATTTGGGTTGAATACTCTACCCTTGAAAACTGTTGCGATCCCCTATACTTGTGGGTTATCAGTTGGCGGTCAGCCACAGGGAGAAGAAATGGCAGAGCAGCGCCACCGAGGGGGTAATGCCTATGAAGGCCTCGCACAAGAACGCAAAGGCGGAAAGGAGAGTGATGGATTATGGGTCAAGGTGCAGCGCGTGGACCTGGTAGTGCGACAAGACGGCATTGAAGAAGTCTGAAAACGGGGGTAGTAATCCGGAGAAGAGGGCATGAAGATGGAGGGCAATGGTGGTCGCTTCCAATTCGGTAGAGGAGAGTGAGGCGGGCCAGATCTTCGTCGCTTTCCACTCGTTGCAATCGGCCGCGGTCACCGGGAGGACCTTGTCTAGCCCCTCGCGGTTGAGCACGGTGGATCGACTAAGGGCGGGGGCCGGCCCCGTCTGGCGGACCGCCGCCATCGAGGCCCTGTTCTTCCCACTCCAATGGGACATGACGGCGCAAGATCTAGGGGGCCAGGCACGAACTTGCATGAGAAGAAAAGGGTGGAAGCCGAGCGCGCAGTGGAGCAATGATGACCCCACGAGGCGCGCCAGACTTCTGTCAGTCTAGGAAGTTGCCGATGCGACGTGGGGAAGTGGGGGCGTCCGCGTCCTGTCATGCGCCACACATCAAGCCTTGCCTGCGGGCGATTGGGGCCCGCGTTGCTTCGCCCTCCCCTCGTTGTCTTCGCCTCGAAGCCAGGTTGAGCGCGCCTTGGGCCCAGGGGCTACTGTCGGCGTTCTGGGATCGGGGGTACCTAGGCCCCTTGCCTGTAGCCCAGCACATGGCTCCTTCGACGGGCCGGCGTGGCCCAGCTCCAAGGACTCGCAAGCAAGACCCTAGCGAGGGCCCTCGCCTCACGAGGCGAACAACACAAAGGCCTCCCAAGGAGCATCTTCCCGAGCCTTCCTCCCAAGGAGCGGATATCTCTATGCAAGTACCTCACCTCGCGAGGTGTGCGATGACGTGAGCCATGACGACCAAGGACAGGCGGGCGCCAGAAGGCATGGTATAGGACAGTTTCCTCTTTCGTGCTAAGGAGGCAAGGACGTACGTGGGTTCCCAAGGAATCCACCAAAGGTTTCCATTCCAGTGCAACAAGAACAAGACCACGAGCTCGGCAGGACAGATGTCATCGCCGAGCCCACCACTGCATCATGACCAGCAGCTTTGCAGGCGAAGAGCACCTTTCGTCAGGATACGATATACTCTTGTCCCCTTTCAAATTGGTTGTTGTGGAATCCCTTCCCACCTAAGCTATGAGGGAAGAGGACCAAGGCCACTATAAATATAGGTTAGTCTCTACCATAGAGAAGGGTCAATTTCTGAGCTCTCCCGAGGCAGCTCCCACTTGTACTAGTTCATACTCATCCTCCTCGCGAGGCAATCCACCACAAAGCAGGAGAAGGGTTTTACACCGCGAGGTGCCCCAACCTGGGTAAACTACTGTGTCCACTCTTCCTTCCACTTGCATGAACTTGACAAGGCCAAGCCATGAGGTGATGAGCTTGGGGCTACAGCTAGGCTAGATCTTCACACACGCCCCAGAGTTCGAACCTTGTTTGGGTTCGGGGAGCCCCGGTTCTGACACCTGGCACTTCAGAAGATTGTAGCTCTTTATCGGTGTCATCAATCTCAACGTTGGAACAACGTCTACTAAGAGAGAACAACACCGGCAAACAAGAGGGAACACAATCAATGCAATGCAACAATATGATGCATGATCATGACATGGCAATATGTTGTGATTTGGTCTAGTGCATCTAGCAACAATTTAAATGGAGTTGGTTTGAACCCAAGGTTCAAATTCAAACCTCATATAAGAGATTTCAAATGCCATTTATTTGATTTGCCAATTCAGCAACTATAAGTTGTTCCAGCATGCATGAAAATGGCATAAACGGATTCTTTTGGATTTTTCTGATAATTTTCATATATAAACTATTTCATTTGGAGTTATAGTTGAAATTATATGAATTTTAGAAAAACATTTTCTGGAATTTCCTGGATTATTTTTAATCAAGAAAATGTTAACTCCATCAGCAGGACGACACCATGACGTCCGCAGGTCAATAGTGACAGCCCAGGTCAAACCTGACGGCTGGGACCCACACGTCAATGTAACAGGGCAGCAACAGAGGCTGGCCAGTGGGCCTGGTCAATGCTGACGTCGGCAAGGTCAAAACGGATGTGTGGGCCCCGTACGTCAGTGACACGGTGCTAAAAGTGATTTAATTAAATTAAGCTGATTATTATCGATTAGTTAAACAGCTAGGACCACCTGTCAGTGACCCAGAGATGTCATTAGCACTAACCTAAACGGGGTTAGGCCGGCGTGTAGCCGCCGCCGATGATACGTCTCCAACGTATCTGTAATTTTTTATTGTTCCATGCTACTATATTATCTGTTTTGGATGTTTTATATGCATTAATATGCTATTTTATATTATTTTTTGGACTAACCTATTAACCTAGAGCCTAGTGACAGTTCTTGTTTTTTCCTTGTTTTTGAGTTTCACAAAAGAGGAATACCAAACGGAGTCCAAACGGAATAAAACCTTCGCGATGATTTTTCTTGGACCCGAAGACAACTAGGAGACTTGGAGATGAAGTCAGAAGAGCCACGAGGCAGCCACAAGCACGGAGGGCGCGCCCCACACCCTTGTGGGCCCCTCGTGACTCCACCGACCTATTTCTTTCGCCTATATGTTCCCATATATGCCAAACCAACAGAGAGAGCGACGAAACACTTTTCCACCGCCGCAACCTTCTGTACCCGTGAGATCCCATCTAGGGGTGTTTTCCGGCGTCCTTCCGGAAGGGGGTTTGATCACGGAGGGCTTGTACATCAACACCATTACCCTTCCAATGAAGCGTGAGTAGTTTACCACAGACCTACTGGTCCATAGCTAGTAGCTAGATGGCTTCTTCTCTCTCTTTGATTCTCAATACTATGTTCTCCTCGATGTTCTTGGAGATCTATTCGATGTAATACTTTTTTGTGGTGTGTTTGCCGAGATCCGATGAATTGTGGATTTATGATCAGCTTATCTATGAATATTATTTGAATCTTCTCTGAATTCTTTTATGCATGATTTTATATCTTTGTCATTCTCTTCGAACTATCGGTTTGGTTTGGCCAACTAGATTGGTTTTTCTTGCAATGGGAGAAGTGCTTAGCTTTGGGTTCAATCTCGCGGTGTCCTTTCCCAGTGACAGTAGGGGCAGCAAGGCACGTATTGTATTGTTGCCATCGAGGATAAAAAGATGGGGTTTTCATCATATTGCTTGAGATAATTCCTCTACATCATGTCATCTTACTTAATGCGTTACTCCGTTCTTTATGAACTTAATACTCTACATGCATGCTGGATAGCGGTCGATGTGTGGAGTAATAGTAGTAGATGCAGAATCGTTTCGGTCTACTTGACACGGACGTGATGTCTATATTCATGATCATTGCCTTAGATATCGGCATAACTTTGCATTGTTCTATCAATTGCTCGGCAGTAATTTGTTCACCCACCATAATATTTTCTATCTTGAGAGAAGCCTCTAGTGAAACATATGGCCCCCGGGACTATTTTCCATCATATAAGTTTCCGATCTACAATATTAGTTTTCAATTTACTTCCTTTGCGATCTTTTACTTTCCAATCTATAAACCAAAAATACCAAAAATATTTACTTTACCGTTTATCTATCTCGATCAGATCTCACCTTTGCAAGTAACCGTGAAGGGATTGACAACCCCTTTATCACATTGGGTGCAAGTTCTTTGATTGTTTGTACAGGTATTCGGTGACTTGTGTGTTGTCTCCTACTGGATTGATACCTTGGTTCTGAAACAGAGGGAAATACTTATATCTACTTTGCTGCATCTCCCTTTCCTCTTCAAGGGTAAAACCAACGCAAGCTCAAGAAGTAGCAGGAAGAATTTATGGTGCCGTTGCCGGGGAGATCTACGCCAAGTCAAGACATACCAAGTACCCATCATAAACTCTCATCTCTTGCATTACATTATTCGCCATTCGCCTCTCGTTTTCCTCTCCCCCACTTCTAAAACGTTTTCGAAAAGATTCGCCTTTTCTTTGCCCCTCTTAAGTTCGTCTTTCTATCGCTATGGCCGACTCTTGAAGGGCTAAGTGTTTTCTCCCGGGTTTTAATGCTTTGGATAGCCCCTCTGTCCTTTCTAAGCTCATAAATAATGATGCTATGAAAAGACTTACCGGGGTTGTTAAGGAAAATTTCAACAATTTTGATGAAGATGATCCCGGAATTTTTTGTTATTTTCTTGATGAATCTTTGAAAGATGCTTGGGATAGGACGTTGAGGATTCGAGCTAGCTATGTGCCCCAATATCAGATTGAGATATATTTGAAAAGCTTTTATGTTGGTTTACCTCCTTCTTTTAAGCAAGTTTTGGATTCTATATTTGAAAGTGGTTTTCTTGGAGGGGATGTCATCGACACTTACGAGAAGATGAAAACCATATTTGGGCACCCCAAGGGAGAAAATGTTGAATCAACTGCTCTTATGTGCTTTTATCAAAATGAAATAATTAAAGAGATGAAGGCTAGTTTAGATGCAAATTTTCGTAATGTGCTTAATCTTTCTTCTACTATTAATGGCCATGTGCTTTCATAAAATAGAAAGATAAATGCCATGGATAAGAAATTCTATCTTTGCTTCCCAAAGGGGGGAGATGACAATACTTAGATCTATTCATGTTTTATGCCTAGCTAAGGGCGTTAAACAATAGCGCTTGTTGGGAGGCAACCCAATTTTATTTTTGCTTTTTGCTTTTTAGGTTCTGTTTTGCAATAAATAATTCATCAAGCCTATGGTTAGATGTGGTTTTGTGTTTTAATTAGTATTTGTGCCAAATAAGACCTTTGGGATAGCTTACGGTGATAGTTGATTTGATCTTGCTGAAAACAAAAACTTTTGCGCTCAGGAAAACAATTCTTATTTTTAACAGAGGTGTGATAAAATACTGATTATTTTTGCATAATATTAATAAAAAAATTCTTAGGTTGTCCAAATTGTTCAGAATTTTTGGAGTTACAGAAGTATTCAAAATATCCAGATTGCTACAGACTGTTCTGTTTTTTGACATATTCTATTTTCTATGTGTTGTTTGCTTATTTTGATGAATCTATGGCTAGTATAGGGGGGTATGAACCATGGAAAAGTTGGAATACAGTAGATATTACACTACTACAAATAAAGAATGAGTTCACAATAGTACCAAAAGTGGTGATTTATTTTCTTATACTAACAGAGCTTTATGAGATTTTCTGTTGAGTTTTGTGTTGTGAAATTTTCAAGTTTTGGGTAAGGATTTGATGGACTGTGGAATAAGGAGTGGAAAGAGCCTAATCTTGGGGATTCCCAAGGCACCCCAAGGTAATATTCAAGGACAACCAAGAGCCTAAGCTTGGGGATGCCCCGGAAGGCATCCCCTCTTTCGTCTTCGTCTATCGATAACTTTACTTGAGGCTATATTTTTATTCACCACATGATAGGTGTTTTGCTTGGAGCCTCTTGTATAATTTGAGTCATTGATTTTTAGTTTGCCACAATCATACTTGTTGTACACACCTTTTGAGAGAGACACGCATGAATCGTGATTTGTTAGAATACTATATGTGTTTCACTTATATCTTTTGAGCTAGGCAATTTCGCTCTAGTGCTTCACTTATATCTTTTTAGAGCATGGCGGTGGTTTTATTTATAGAAATTTATGAACTCTCATGCTTCACTTATATTATTTTGAGAGTCTTTAAACAGCATGGTAATTTGCTTTGGTTATAAATTTAGTCCTAATATGATAGGCATCCAAGAGGGATATAATAAAAACTTTCATATAAAGTGCATTGAATATTATGAGAAGTTTGATTCCTTATGATTGTTTTGAGATATGAAGATGGTGATATTAGAGTCGTGCTAGTAAGTAATTGTGAATTTGAGAAATACTTGTGTTAAATTTTGTGATTCCCGTAGCATGCACGTATGGTGAACCGTTATTGATTGTCTTCCTTATGAGTGGCGGTCGGGGACGAGCGATGGTCTTTTCCTACCAATATATCCCCCTAGGAGCATGCACGTAGTACTTCGTATCAATAACTACTAGATTTTTGCAATAAGTATGTGAGTTCTTTATGACTAATGTTGAGTCCATGGATTATACGCACTCTCACCCTTCCACCATTGGTAGCCTCTCTAGTACCGCGCAACTTTCGCAGGTACCATATACCTTCCTCAAAACAGCCATCATACCTACCTATTATGGCATTTCCATAGCCATTCTGAGATATATTGCCATGCAACTTTCCACCGTTCCATTTATTATGACATGCTCCATCATTGTCATATGCTTTGCATGATCATGTAGTTGACATCGTATTTGTGGCAAAGCCACTATTCATAATTCTTTCATACATGTCACTCTTGATTCATTGCACATCCCGGTACACCACCGGAGGCATTCATATAGAGTCATATTTTGTTCTAAGTATTGAGTTGTAATTCTTGAGTTGTAAGTAAATAAAAGTGTGATGATCTTCATTATTAGAGCATTGTCCCATGTGAGGAAACGATGATGGAGACTATGATTCCCCCACAAGTCGGGATGAGACTCCGGACGAAAAAAAAAGGCCAAAAAATGAGAGAAGGCCCAAATAAAAAAAGAGAGAAAAGAGAGAAGGGGCAATGCTACTATCCTTTTACCACACTTTTGCTTCAAAGTAGCACCATGATCTTCATGATAGAGAGTCTCCTACATTGTCACTTTCATATACTAGTGGGAATTTTGATTATAGAACTTGGCTTGTATATTCAAATGATGGGCTTCCTCAAATTGCCCTAGGTCTTCATGAGCAAGCGAGTTGGATGCACACCCACTTAGTTTCGTTTTGAGCTTTCATAAACTTATAGCTCTAGCGCATCCGTTGCATGGCAATCCCTACTCACTCACATTGATATCTATTGGTGGGCATCTCCATAGCCCGTTGATACGCCTAGTTGATGTGAGACTATCTCCTCCTTTTTGTCTTCTCCACAACCACCGTCTATTCCACCTATAGTGCTATGTCCATGGCTCACGCTCATGTATTGCGTGAAAGTTGAAAAAGTTTGAGAACATCAAAAGTATGAAACAATTGTGTGGTTT
This sequence comes from Aegilops tauschii subsp. strangulata, assembly GCF_002575655.3. Lineage (NCBI taxonomy): Eukaryota > Viridiplantae > Streptophyta > Magnoliopsida > Poales > Poaceae > Aegilops > Aegilops tauschii. The sequence continues at coordinate 203,946,234 of NC_053037.3, read as the reverse complement.
GTCATCGGGGTTGTGCAGATTTAAATATTTTGTGTGATGAAGATGGAGTATAGCCAGATTATATGATTTTGTAGGGATAAGCTTTATTTGGCCATGTTATTTTGAGAAGACATAATTGCCTTGTTAGTATGCTTGAAGTATTATTGTTTTTATGTCAATATTAAACTTTTGTTTGAATCATACGGATCTGAACATTCATACCACAATAAAGAAATTACATGGATAAATATGTTGGGTAGCATTCCATATCAAAAATTCTGTTTTTATCATTTACCTACTCGAGGACGAGCAGGAATTAAGCTTGGGGATGCTTGATACGTCTCCAACGTATCTATAATTTTGATTGTTCCATGCTATTATATTATCTGTTTTGGATGTTTTATATGCATTAATATGCTATTTTATATTAATTTTGGGACTAACCTATTAACCTAGAGCCCAGTGCCAGTTCATGTTTTTTTCCTTGTTTTTGAGTTTCGCAGAAAAGGAATACCAAATGGAATAAAACCTTCGCGATGATTTTTCTTGGACCCAAAGACAACTAGGAGATTTGGAGATGAAGTCAGAAGATCCACGAGGCGGCCACAAGGACGGAGGGCGTGCCAAGGGGGGTAGGGCGCGACCCCCACCCTTGTGGGCCCCTCGTGAGTCCACCGACTTATTTCTTTCGCCTATATATTCCCATATATCCCCCAACCAACAGAAAGAGCCATGAAAACACTTTTCCACTGCTGCAACCTTCTGTACCCATGAGATTGCATCTAGGGGCCTTTTCCAGCGTCCTGCCGGAGGGGGATTCGATCACGGAGGGCTTCTACATCAACACCATTGCCCTTCCGATGAAGCATGAGTAGTTTACCACAGACCTACGGGTCCATAGCTAGTAGCTAGATGGCTTCTTCTCTCTCTTTGATTCTCAATACCATGTTCTCCTCGATGTTCTTGGAGATCTCTTCGATGTAATACTTTTTTGCGGTGTGTTTGCCGAGATCCGATGAATTGTGGATTTATGATCAGCTTATCTATGAATATTATTTGAAACTTCTCTGAATTCTTTTATGTATGATTTGATATCTTTGTAATTCTCTTCAAACTATCGGTTTGGTTTGGCCAACTAGATTGGTTTTTCTTGCAATGGGAGAAGTGCTTAGCTTTGGGTTCAATCTTGCGGTGTCCTTTCCAAGTGACAGTAGGGGTAGCAAGCCACGTATTGTATTGTTTCCATCGAGGATAAAAAGATGGGGTTTTCATCATATTTCTTGAGTTAATTCCTCTACATCATGTCATCTTGCTTAATGTGTTACTCCGTTCTTTATGAACTTAATACTCTACATGCATGTTGGATAGTGGTCGATGTGTGGAGTGATAGTAGTAGATGCAGACTCGTTTCGGTCTACTTGACAAGGACGTGATGCCTATATTCATGATCATTTCCTTAGATATCGTCATAACTTTGCGATTTTCTATCAATTGCTCGGCAGTAATTTGTTCACCCATCGTGGTATTTTCTATCTTTAGAGAAGCCTCTAGTGAAACCTATGGCCCCCGGGTCTATTTTCCATCATATAAGTTTCCGATCTACAATATTAGTTTCCGATTTACTTCCTTTGAAATATTTTACTTTCCAATCTATAAACCAAAAATACCAAAAATATTTACTTTATTGTTTATCTATCTCTATCAGATCTCACCTTTGCAAGTAACCGTGAAGGGATTGACAACCCCTTTATCGCGTTGGGTGTAAGTTGTTTGATTTTTTGTGCAGGTATTCGGTGACTTGTGCGTTGTCTCCTACTGGATTGATACCTTGGTTCTCAAACAGAGGGAAATACTTATCTCTACTTTGCTGCATCACCCTTTCCTCTTCAAGGGAAAAACCAACGCAAGCTCAAGAAGTAGCAGCCGACGACCCGAGGCAGCTGAGGACGTCGGAAATGTCGCCCCGATGGCCATTTGGACGGTGGTTTGGTGCTACGCGCATCTGACAGTGCTACCGGGAGGAGCTGGGGTGGACCAAGCTGACGGCGGTGGTGAGCTGCACTGCAGGTGTGTTCGGGCGGCTACGGAAGAGGGAGCGAGAGAGACGGAGAGAGACCAGAGAGGCGGGAGAGTGGGCGAGGGCGTGCTGGGCGTCTCCTAGGTGACCTGGGCGACAACGGCAGATAAGCAGGAGGTGGCCGCTGCGGTGGCCACGGGCGCTCATGTGCGAGCACGCAGCCACCTGCTTCAGGGCGAGGGGGAGGTAGACGACAGGAGGACGAGGTGGGTTGGGCCAGCGAGCTGGGCCGCCAGGTAAGCAGGTAGGTGGCCCAGTGGCCCTCTCTCTCTCTCCCTTTATTAATTGTTTTTGTTTTCTATTTTGTTCTTCTTTTTTTGATTTAGTAAAAATACTAAACCATTTAATAAAATCCTGAAAATAATTGTGCACACTATTTGAATTATTCCCAACAACACTCATCTAGTTTCAGAATTATTTGAGCATTTAAAATATTGACAGCATTTAAATGCACAAATTCAAATACTTAATGATTTAATTCAAAAATCCAGGATGCCCTAGGAAAATATGAACCATTTTTGGCAGAGGTTTTCACCCATTTCAAAAATGGTGAACTTTTCTGAAGGGCATTTTGGGTTCATTGAAAATATTTTTAAGTTGAACCTAGTTGAATTCCATTTGGTGCTAGGGTTTGAACATCCCCATTTCCATTTTCAAATAAAAATTAGGCATGATGCATGGATTCTTATGCAACTAACTTCAATCAAATTCTAGGGCCGTGACAACAGCCTATGAAGGACATCGTCCTCAACCTCAACAAACGAATCGATTATCTCCAAGGCCAAGTTGATGATCTTCAAAATCAAAATTTTGAGTATGAGGAAAGATTCAAAGGTATGAGTTTAGCTGCAGGTTTCAAGACTCTGGAGACTCGTGCATCTTTTTTTGATGGTGAATCAATGTCATGGAAGATGAAGGACAATCTCACCACTTCATCACCACCACCATCACCGAAGAAAGAAACTTGAGCATATGGGTATGGGCACTCCCCTTGGCTTGTGCCAAGCTTGGGGGAGATGCCCTGATATCGTATCACCATCACCTTTATTATCTTTACCTATTTTAGTTTGATCCTTAGTTATTTTGTGATTTGGTTGAATAAAAGTTAGTATGATCTATTTTTTGAGTGCTAGTTTCGTGATCTATCTATCTATCTACTGGAGGCGAGAGTTATATAATAAAGAGTAGTTTGAGTTTTGCTTCTTTACTTTTATGTTTCAATCCTAGTTATGAAAATAATGAAAAAGATCATATGCTAATCTTATGGAAAGTAATGACATTACATAAGGAAAAGTATAGGTGGTAAAATTTGTTGAAAGTTGACAAATATAGCATTGGTCAATGATGCAATTCATGAAACAATTAATAAGGGAAGAGAAGATTCACATGCAAATACACTATCCTGGACATCTGTTATGATTGTGAGCCCCCATTAAGTATTTTATGCCAAATTTTCGATGTCGTACAAGGAAGGCAACGTAGTGAATTATGTTTGATTATATTCATATAGAAGTTATATTGTCATAGATCCTCCAACATGTGGTGCTTGCCCAATATCTTTGCTAGCCAAAAATCCGCACCAAGTAGAGATACTACTTGTGCATCCAAAAACCGTTAGCCCAGTTTCATGTCATGAGAATCCACTATACCTACCTATGGATTGAATAAGATCCTTCAAGTAAGTTGTCATCGGTGCATAAAGCAATAAAAAATGCTCCTAAATATGTTTGATCTTTTATTGTAAGGGAAAATAAACATTGTACAAACTTGTGATGGTAAAGAAATAAAAGTGACGGACTGCATAATAAAGGTTGCTATCATAAGGGGCAATATAACATGGCGTTCCTTTGCATTAAGAGCTTGTGCGTCCAAAAACAAAAGCGCATGACAACCTCTGCTTCCCTCTATGAAGGGCCTATCTTTTACTTTTATGTATTTATTTTTTATGCGAGAGTCAATAGTGTTCTCCTCTGTTCCTTTTTTATTTTTCCCTATTTTAAGCATCATGTGGTGGGGAAAGTGAAAGGATCAAGAAGATGGGTCTAGAGGGGGGATTAGACCCTCAACAAGTAAAAGTGGCAGTTTTTAGTTTCTTTAGTTCAGGTTGAGTTTAGCACATGTTAATAGGCACACAATACATTTTTCACAAGCATAACAAGACTATGAGCAGCGGAAAGAGTAAAGTATGCAAGTGCAAGAATGTAAAGGGATTGGATTGGAATGTTCAAACGCAAGGAGAGTGGAGGATTTTTGGCGTGGTTCCGATAGGTGGTGCTATCGTACATCCACGTTGATGGAGACTTCAACCCATGAAGGATAACGGCTGTGCGAGTCCACGGAGGGCTCCACCCACGAAGGGTCCACGAAGAAGCAACCTTGTCTATCCCACCATGGTCATCGCCCACGAAGGACTTGCCTCACGCGGGTAGATCTTCACGAAGTAGGTGATCTCCTTGCCCTTACAAACTTCTTGGTTAAACTCAACATCATGTCAGAGGCTCCCAAGCGACACCTAACCAATCTAGGAGACACCACTCTCCAAAAGGTAATAGATTGTGTGTTGATGATGAACTCCTTGCTCTTGTGCTTCAAATGATAGTCTCCCCAACACTCAACTCTCTCACACAGATTTGGCTATGGTGGAAGAAGGATTTGAGTGGAAAGCAACTTGGGGAAGGCTAGAAATCAAGGTTCAAATGATAGGAATGGAATCTCTTGATCTCAACACATGAGTAGGTGGTTCTCTCTTAGAAAATGAATGGTGGAAGTGTAGGCACATTCTGATGGCTCTCCTCTCTGAAGAAGAAGGGGTGGAGGGGTATATACAGTCTCCACACAAAATCCAACCGTTACACACTTTTGACCCATCTCGGTGGCATCGATTAGAAAACTCAGTAACACCGATCTGTACAAAAATATGAATGTTAGGAATCTCGGTGGGACCGAGGGGAACAACTCGGTGGGACTGATGTGCTAGGGCTTAGGGAAAACCTCATCTCGGTGGGACTGATTGCATCATCTCGGTGAGACCGACGTGAAGCAACAAGGCAACAGAGAATCGGTGAAGCCATCTCGGTGGGACTGATTGCAACATCTCGGTGAGACCAACTGATTGCAACAAGTCACAAAGAGCTAGCAAGGCCATCTTGAGATCCGTATCGATGTGACCGAATTGTTAGGATTTTGGTAGTGGCTAAGTCCATATGAACTTGGTGGCTCCGGGTAGGAAATATCGGTGTGTCCGAGTTTGGAATTAGGGTTTGGACGGATTTTGGTAGCGAAAGTGGCTGAGGGTTTTGGAGCGATATCACTAAGCACTTGAGAAACAAGATATTAACCAACACATCATCCCCTTTTAATAGTATTGGCTTTCCTATGGACTCAGTGTGATCTTGGATCACTTAAAAAAATGTAGTGTCTTGAGCTTTCTCCAATCCTTGTCCTTATCATTTTGAGGGGGTTCCACATCCTCTTGTCCTTGCCACGCCACTGTTGAACTCAACTGAAATATACTAGATAAAACTATTAGTCCAACAAAAGGTATGTTGACATTAATTACCAAAATCACCCAGGGAGCACTTGTGCTTTCAATCACCCCCTTTTTGGTAATTGATGACAACATACATCAAAGCTTCAAGTAAATAATATGAAGAGTAGTAAGTAAAGCTTTGGAAGAACATGTAACTTGCATGAGCTCCCCCTACATGCATGCACTCATGTGATGATAGAATTGGACAACATGTGAATGCAAAACATAGAGTAAGTAATGAGTTACATGTATCTTATCCATATGCATCAGAGCAAAAAGTGATGTGAGATGTGCCTTCATGTTTATGATTCCCTCTTGCAAACAATATGTGCAAAAGCAAGAGATCATCATGCACATGAGTGAGATGCATATACTTACCTTGTGGTTCTTGAGCTGACTCTTGAAGAAGCAAACTTGAGAAAACATGGTTAAATAACAAAAGAGAATTTAAACAAGAAGGATTTCAAGATCCACAAGAATACCAAGACTGGGATGACATGTAATAGGTGAGTGCCACCGAGTGAGTACTTCATTTAAATATAGACATGTCCCCAAAGAATTAAGGATTTGCAATAAATTCCAAGGATTGTTCTCCCCTAAGCATGAACTTCCTCTCCCCCTGAATCTAGTACTAGGTAATGGGAGTGGGTAGGGTGAGAAACAATCAAAGCAAGCCGTAGTCAAACTAGAGCTTAACAGGATCTCATCAGAACAAAATAGATTTTTAGAGCAAAATGAGATTATAGCAATGTAGGCTCAGAGCAAAATACTAACTAAATGATTAACTGACATGTCTCTCCCCTCTTAAAGACATGTGAATTCTCTCATCTTATGAAAGTGCTTCTCTCTTCCTTTCTTAGAAGAGCTCTGTAAGGATAAGCTATAAGCTTTGATGTTAAAAGAAGATGCGGTGCCCCCATGTTTGGTTTTGGTAATTGATGACAAGCTCTATGGACTAATGGTTGCCTTGAGTTATATTTGAAGGGTTTGTCCAGAGGATTTTCTTGTAGTCCTTGTGTTAGTTTCAAGGAGTTTATGAGATGACCAAGGTGCTATTCAAGGAGTTATCCAAAGATTATCATGTAGAAGACATGATACAAGGTTCATCAAGACTAAGTCAAGTGTGAATCAAGTTGATAAACACGCAAAGCGTAGAAGATGTACCGAAAGGGATCAAGTGTTCCCATGGTATGGTAAGCATTGTCCATTATGTTTTGTGTACTAACCCATGGTCTACATGAGAGTTTTATGTGGGGTTAGGTATGTTTTCATGGGCTTGCGTCAAGAGGAAGATCTCATACGACCCATGGAGGATGACATCAAGTGGTGATCATCATCAAGATTGCCATGTGCAAGTTCAAGTGGAGCATCGCGAAGACATCATGCTTGAAGCTTGACGTCTATTGTGGTGACAATGGACATGTGAAGATGTTTCGAAGAGTGGCTCACCCATAGTGGAGTATGGGGGAGCAATATACTAGTCTTCCTCAAGCCAACGCAATCAAGAAAGGTGGTCCAACTTGAGGGATTTAAGATCGTCCTCATATAGCTCAAGTGGACTATGTGCAAGGCAAGGGTTTGCCCTTGATACGTTTTCTATTTTACCGGTCTCATGGTGGTAGTTGGGAGACCGGGTTATAGGATCGATTGTCGTACTATCAAGGGGGGTTCTCAAGTTAGTAGCTTGATCATATCGTTCATAGAGAGCTCAAACCATTGCATCCTTGCATCATATTTCTTGGTTCTTGTTTGGTGTTTCTCTTTGTGAGTTTTAGAGCTTTTGGTCATCTTCATGAAAAGCTCGAGTTCATCGAAACGGAGTTCACTTATGCATCATCTATGATGTTTTTGGTTTTGGAGAGTTTTGTCGGTTCGTGCTTGGGGAAGGTCCTCTTATTCTAGTGGAATTTATTCTCCATTGCTACTTCGTATTTTATCCAGTCGCTGTTGGATAGTATTTTTTGTCTTCTATCCAACAAGCTTGAGTTTACTGTTTTCGGAGTCCGTTTGCAGTCGTTATAGTTGTTTTAGTATTGGAGCATCCTTCTGTTTTGCTTAGGCGTTTTTTTAGCTCTAAGCGATAGTACTGCTCCCCAGCGGTAGTACCTCTTATAAGCGGTAGTAGAGCAGTAGTACCAAGCGGTACTACCGGCCAGCTACTTCCGCTCATATTTACGCTTCTGCAACTCGTCAGGAATTTCGTGGTAGTAGAGAGCGGTAGTACCTCTTATAAGTGGTAGTACTGTTTATAAGCGGTAGTACCTCTCCAAGCGGTAATACCTCTTATAAGCGGTAGTACCTCTTATAAGAGGTAGTACCTCTCTGGTATAACTTTTTCTATCTCGTTGGGCTGTTTTGACTGTGCTAAGCAGCAGTACCGCTCCCCCGAGCGGTAGTACCGCTTGAGCACGACTTGTGGGCATAACATTTGGATTAGGGGGGCTATTTAAGGGGGCCTTCTTCCCCAATGGTCCCTATCTCTTGAGCTCGTGTTCGTCCCCCATTGTTTACCTTCTTTGAGCTTGCTATCTCTCAATCCCTCCATGGATTCTTGCTAGTTTTGGGGGGAAGAGAGAGGAGATCTAGATCCACATTTCCACCAATCACTTTCTCCTCTATGTGAGGGGAACCCCTTGGATCTAGATCTTGGAGGAGTTCATGTTATCTTTCTTGTTCTTCCTCTCTTTTTCCTCCATAGCTTTTGTTGCTTTGGTGGGATTTGGGAGTGATGGACTTGGGCACTCCGTGTGCCCTTGCCATTGCATTTGGTGCATCAGTTTGAGTTCTACACGGTGATACGTGGTAGTGAAGTTGAGAAGCTTATTACTCTTGGGTGCTTGGTACCCTAGAGCTTGTTCCTCTTGGGTGCTTGGGCGCCCTAGACGGTTGGTGGTGTCTCGGAGCTCAATCATTGTGGTGTAAAGCTCTGGGCTTGTGTCGGGGTCTCCAATTAGGTTGTGGAGATTGCCTCGAGCAATTTGTACAGGTTCCGATGATCGCCCCCAAGGGTTGCCAAAGTGTACGGGTTCAGTGACCGCCCCCAAGGGTTTCCGTTTGTACGGGTTCGGTGACCGCCCTCAAGGGTCCCTTAGTGGAATCACGGCATCTTGCATTGTGCGAGGGAGTGAGGAGATTATGGTAGCCCTAGTGGCTTCCTAGGGAGCATTGTGCCTCCACACCGCTCCAAGCGGAGATTAGCTTCCGCAAGGGTGTGAACTTCGGGATACATCGTCGTCTCTGCGTGCCTCGGTTATCTATTTCCCAAACCCTTTACTTATGCACTTTTTTTGTGATAGCCATAGTTTGTCATGTTATATATCTTGCTACGATGGAGACGTATCAACTCCCCAAAGCTTAAACCCAACACGGGTTAGTTTCATTCAAACCATGCAAATTAGAGTCCAAAACAAGGGCAAAAGAGTTTGTAAAAGTAGATATGATTGATACGTATCAACTCCCCCAAGCTTAACCCATTGCTTGTCCTCAAGCAATTCAGTTGACAAACTAAAAGAGACAAAGAAAAACTTTTACAAACTATGTATGATCTTGTTTTTGCAAATATGTCTAACCATTGTTTAGGTTTTCAGCAAAGATTATGAACTAACCATATTCAAAATAACACTTAGGTCTCACATTTCTCATATCAATGACATAACAAACTAGCGAGCAATAATAAGATATCTCGGATGACAACACTTTTTCAAAACAATCATGATATAATGTGATAAAATGGTATCTCGCTAGCCCTTTCTGAGACCGCAAAACATAATTGCAAAGCACCCCTGAAGATCAAGCACTGACTAGATATTATAATTCGTAGCAAAAGAGATCCGGTCATAGTCATACTCAACATCAACTATAAACAAAGCATATAAATGACAGTAGTGCTCTCCAACTGGTACATTAATAAGAAGATGATGACTCAACAATAAAAGTAAATGGATAGTCCCTTCACAGACGGAAGCAGGGATTTGCAGAGGTGCCAGAACTCGAAGCTTTTTAAAACAGAGATCAATATAATTTTGAGAGGCATGCTTTCATTGTCAACATAACAACCGAGAGATCTCATTATCTTCCATGCTAGACACATTATAGGTGGTTCCCAAATAGAAAGGTAAAGTTTTTACTCCCCCTCCACCAACAAACACAAGCCATGGCTAGCCGAATCCTCGGGTACTCTCCATACCAACAACAATGCGGGGGAGTTTTGTTTCATTATTATATTTTAATTTTGATTTTGATCATAGGACTAGGCATCCCGATTACCAGCCACTTTCTCGTGAATGACAAGCGAATAAACACTCATCGTGAGAATAACCCACCTAGCATGAAAGATATTGATAGCCCCCTGTCGCTACATGAGCGATTCGGGCATACAAAACAGATTATTATTTGAAGATTTAGAGTTTGACACATGCAAATTTACTTGGAACGGCAGGTAAATACTGCACATAGGTAGGTATGGTGGACTCATATGGAATAACTTTGGGTTTAAGGAAGTGGGCGTACAAGCAGTATTCCCTCTTAGTACAAGTGAAGGTTAGCAAGTAGATTGAGGAGCGACCAACTAGAGAGTGACAATGGTCATAAACATGCTTTGAGGTTAATCAACATTGAATTCAAGCATGAGTAGGATATAAAACACCATGAACATTAATATCGTGGAGGCTATGTTGATTTTGATTCAAATACATGCGTGAACATGCGCCAAGTCAAGCCACTTGAATCATTCAGAAGAGGATACCATCCTATCATACTACATCATAACCATTCTAAATGCATGTTGACACACAAGATAAACCATTATCCACTCCTAGCTAATTAAGCATGGCATGAATAACTATGATCTCTAATTGTCATTGCAAACATGTTCCATTCATAATGGCTTGAATCAAGAACAATGAGCTAATCATATTTACAAAAAAAAATAGGTCGAGTTCATACCAGCTTTTCCTCATCTCAATCATTTCATCATTATTGCCTTTCACTTGCATGACCGAACGATGTGAATAATAATAAGAGTGCACGTGCAGTGGACTAAGCTGGAATCTGCAAACATTTATTCAAATGAGAAGACAAGGTAATATGGGCTCTTTGTTAGATCAACAATAGTGCATATGAGAGCCACTCAACATTTTCATCGTGGTCTTCCCCTTACGACCCAAAGAAAAGAAAAGAATTTCAAAGAAACACATTGAAATATTTTTGGAGTTTTTGTTTTTCTCTGAAGAAAGTAAATCAAAGGAAAAATGAAAACGAGAAAACTATTTACACTGGAGAACTTCCAACAAGTAAAGAAGAACGAGAAATCTTTTTGGGTGTTCTTTTAATATTACAACTAAATAAAGTGGAAAGAAAAACTAAAAAGAAGTGAGAAATTTTTTTGGATTTTATCAAAGTTTTTCAAACACATAAGAAGAAAGCAAGAAAAATAAACTAACATGGATTATACAATGAAAAAGTATGAAAACCGAGAACTAGAATGAATACCGAGAACTAGAATGAATGTGTGATGCATGAATGTAATGTCGGTGAGAAATACGTACTCCCCCAAGCGTAGGCTTTTGTCCTAAGTTGGTCTATGACCACGACTCATAGTAACCCTCTCCTGGATACTGCGGAGGGTCCTGAGGGTTCCACTGGTTGGCGAGCTCCTGTGGCTCTCACTGATAAACAGGCTCCTGATATGGCTCAGGTGTCGGTGCTGGCTCAGGTACTGGGGGTTGTGTCAGACCCCGTGTGCATAGATGTCCTCGGGCATAATAATGTACCTGCCTGAATAAATATTGAACAAAGAAGGTGCAGGAAAGGTAAGAATCTCACAAGTACCCTGACTGAATACCAAGTTGTACAGGAGTCGCTTTTGCTTATCATTGTTAATAAAGTGATGTGCTACCATACTAGCATAGTCTAAGTATTTAGTGGGTAGCCGCATCTCCTCATCATCATCATGTCTAATAGGAATCTCGAAATGTGTAGCGAGGCGGGAGGCATAAATACTACCGTAAATGGCACCCTTCGACCGGTTTGTGTGTAACTGTCGAGCAACCATAGTGCCCAAAATAAAAGTTCTATCAGCATAAAAAGCATGGCGTAAAATGGCAAGGTCGGGTGCATTGAGAGTTCCACTCTCCCCACGACCAGTCAAACATCTCCCGGCAGATAATGCATAGTAACGTAAAACAGGAAAATGTAAACTAGGCACTCTCATTTCCGACACTCCTCTCTCTTCCCCCACAGTAGTTTCAGAGATGGAATCCTCCATGTCTCTATGATGTGGCTCACTGATACTGTCGTCAAAAGGTATTTTGCAAACATTGCAAAAATCATATAATGTCATTTCCTTAGGCACATCATACAAGTGAATTCTACCATGGGTGGTTCCTTCCTAGGACAAAAAGTGAAAGTTCTGCAAGAAGGTATTAGTGAGTAGGAGGTATTGGTCGCACTTATCTTGGAGGAAGGGGACGATGCCGACATTGTTTGCCAAATAAAAGAAATCCTCATAAATTCCCGCCTACTTAAAAAATGTGTCACTTGGCCACTCACACGGCCTAACCTCTGCCGCACGTGGAAGATTGTACTTGGGCTTCTCCTCCGGAGTTTTCTCCGAATTACGGCTTGATGAACCCCTTAACCACCTCCTCGTGTTTTTTCTTTTCTCTGAAAATTTCTGAAATTTTTAATAACTCAAAATAAAAGTGAACAAAACTCGACAAAATTGATAGCAACTACTCCTACAAGTGCCTATAGGCTATATTATGCAACAAAACTACTTTGAACCATATACATTTGTCATGCAAGCTCAAAAACATGGTCACCACAGCAGCACAAATTTGCAATATATAAAGCACTAGAACAAAAACTAATTGGACCATTGGAGGAGTCACATACCGATGAACAATCCCCCAAAGCAGTTTCGGAAACGGAGCTCCGAGCAAGGAGATCAAAAATGGCAGCAAGATGAACAAGAACACGGGTTTGAACAATGGAGTGATCTTTTCTGGAGGAAGACGAAGTGCATGGGTGGCTGGAATAAGTGAGGGGGCCTATGTGGGCCCCACAAGCCTGCTAGGTGGGCCCTGTGAGCTTGTGGCTCAAGGTGCACCCCCATGGTGTGTGTTTAGTGCCATAAGTTTCCAAATATTGCAGAAAAAATCATATAAAATTTTTAGGTCATTTGGAGAACTTTTATTTTCTGGTCATTTTTTATTGCATGGAAAATTCATAAAACAGCATAATGATAACATTTCTACTTTATTAATTCTAAATAACAGAAAATAAAATGTGGGTACAGAAAGTAGTGTTTGCTAAATTCATCCATCACATGCCCGTCAAAAGGAATCCGTTAATAAGGTTGATCAAGTCTTCTTAACAAACTACGTCCGAATGACATGAAACCGAAGAATCTTCGTATAAACTAGGTTACCTCAACAGGGATATGCATGTCCCCAACAATAAGAATTTCATATTTCTTTTTGACAGTAGGAATAGGGAATTCAAAACCTTCAATAGTAATTGTTGAAATTTTTCCAATAGAGTTGATACTCTTGAGGTTGTTTCTTCGGAAAGTGTACCGTATGCTCATTACCATTAACATGAAAAGTACCATTGCCTTTATTGCAATCAATAACAACCCCTGCAGTATTTAAAAAGGGTCTACCAAGGATGATCCATACTGTCGTCCTCGGGTATATCAAGAATAACAAAGTCCGTAAAGATAGTAACATTTGCAACTACGACAGGTACATCCTCACAAATACCGATGGATATAGCAGTTGATTTATCAGCCATTTGCAAAGAAATTTCAGTTGGTGTCAACTTATTCACATCAAGTCTTCGATACAAAGAGAAAGGCATAACACTTAACACCTACTCCTAGATCACATAAAGTTGTTTCAACATAGTTTCTTTTAATGGAGCATGGTATAGTTGGTATTCCTGGGTCTCCTAGTTTCTTTGGTATTCCACCCTTAAATGTATAATTAGCAAGCATGGTGGAAATTTCAGCTTCCGGTATCTTTCTTTTATTAGTAACAATATCTTTCATATATTTAGCATAAGGAGACATTTTCAGAATATCAATCAAACGCAAACGCAAAAAGACAGGTCTAAGCATTTCAACAAAGTGCTCAAATTCTTCATCATCTTTATTCTTTGAAGCTTTAGGAGGAAAAGGCATGGGTTTCTGAACCCATGGTTCTCTTTCTTTACCATGTTTTCTAGAAATGAAGTCTCTCTTGTCATATCTTTTATTCTTAGGTTGTGGGTTATCAAGATCAACACCAGGTTCTATTTCCACATCATTATCATTATTAGGTTGAGCAACTTCATGAACATCATCATTGTCATCATTACTAGGCCTATGTTCGTCACCAGATTGTGTTTCAGCATCAGAAATATAAATATCATTTGGATTTTTAGGTGTGTCTACAGTAGGTTCACTAGAAGCATGCAAAGTCCTATCAGCATTCCTTTTCTTTTTATTAGAAGGACTAGGTGCATCAGTATTAATTCTTTGAGAGTCTTGCTCAATTCTTTTAGGATGGCCTTCAGGATACAAAGGTTCCTGAGTCATTTTACCACCCCTAGTCATAACTCTAACAGCATGATCATTCTTCTTATTGTATCATTGAACTCAACTGAAAAATACTAGATAAAACTATTAGTCCAACAAAAGATATGTTGACATTAATTACCAAAATCACCTAGGGAGCACTTGTCCTTTCAGAAAGATCTAGACACATGTTAGCGGCGGCGATGGCAGTTGCAAGATTACTTAAGGTCTCATTTGTACTTTTCTTTTCTGGGAGAGTTTTTCCTGCAAAGTTCTGTGGACACGTGTTGTCTTTCGACCCTTCTGGTCGGTTCCGCGTGTATGCTTGTATTCGTCTTATTTGTGATTAATGATATATGCAGTTAACTTCAAAAAAAGAAACGTTGCTTCCTTGCTAAACCCAGTTATTAACTTATAATTTTTTTGCAAAAGAATTAACTTATAATGCTTGTTAGTGTCAATGAATAAATGAACTAAAAGATGATAGGCTATGCTCATACTATTTGGCAGGTTTTCCTTTTAGCTGGCGCAAATCATTTGCAATAAAAATGCCATAATTTGACCTCGATCAGACGATTTTTTTTAAGATTTAAATGCACTAGAGGTCCTATAAGTTTCGTCGTGGTGTCACTTTAGTCCTAATTCTTCCAAAATGCACCCTTAGGTCCTACTTCTTTAGTAAGTGGTTCATGTGAGGTCCTTTTCTTATGAGCGCTCATTGACCTGCCCACGTGGCGTGTTGATCCACGCCACGTCGACAGATGGCCCAACCGCCAGGCGAGAAAAATACACTGGAGGTCCTAAATTTTTTTGGGCAGTGTCACTTTAGTCCTGCTTTTTTCAAAATGCACGTTTAGAGTCTAATTCTATAGTAAGTGGTTCACGCGAGCTCCTTTTTTGCACGATGTTTCGCTGACCTGCTTGCGTGATGCGTGGACCCATGCCACATCAACTTTGCCTCCTTTTTTTACAGAAAGCCCCTTGTAACTCCCCCTCTTGACATTTCCCAACCCCTACTGAATCTCTCTCTCCCTCTCGTGCCCGCACCGTTGCCATGGCTGGGGCAGCAAGCTCCTCGGCAGGGAAGCGGGTGACGAAGAGGAGTGTTTCAGCAGCGTCGGCACTGATGCCTCCTCCACAAGCTCCTACCGCCTAACCCCAAATCGAAGCAAGCGGTTTGAGAAACTTAACGAAATGGTGCAAATCAAACTAAATCAATGTCTACAGCTAGTGATTGTTGCAGAGTAGAGGAAATCACATAGCTACGGGACGGTAGCGGTGAAAAAATTAGGGTTTTTTGCAATGTTCCTCATCTGCTAGTGACCCTAAATGGACGTGGCGTGGGTCAACGTGCAACCAAGCAGGTCTGCGAATGCTCGTGCGAAAAAGGACCTCGGGTGAATCACTTACTATAGAATTAGGACCTAAACATGCATTTTGAAGAAAGTAGGACTAAAGTAACACTGCCCAGAAACTTTTAGGACCACCAATGTATTTTTCTCACCAGCTGGTTGGGCCATCTGTCGACGTGGCATGGGTCAACGTGCCACGTGGGCAGGTCAACGAGCGCTTGTGAAAAAAGGACCTTAGGTGAACCACTTACTAAAGAATTAGGACCTAAAGGTGCACTTTGGAAGAATTAGGACTAAAGTGACACCCGATAAAACTTTTAGGACCTTCTGTGCATTTAACTCTTTTTTAATTGCCATAATTTGGTCTCGATCAGACGCGTGCGGGGGCGTTCACGGGGAGTTCCTTCCCTAGCAAACGATTCGCCAGTTAACATTACCAGATCATTTTGAAACTGGGAATTTAAAACTTGTGTTACATAGTTTTGATTGCTTTACTGAAAAAGGCTTCCGCCCTGCTTTATATATAAAGCAACGAGCAACATACAGGAAGCACACCACCTGACACCACACACACACCCAAGGCAGATACAAGGGAGCTGACGAACAACAACGCTACTCCAAACAACCCAAAGCAAACAACTAGACGAAAGAGTATAGCTAAGGATCTAAAGAGCTCTCCACCGTGAACGAACCACCATGACGAGACGAAGCCGCAACTCGACGAATCAGGGTGTAACACCCCGGATGTAACTTTCCATATTTGTAACTCCAACTCTTGCCATTTTCGGCTATGTGCTATGATATTCCCTTCGTGGTCGGGTTTTGTTTTTCGTTTTGCATTTTGTTCATGTCATGCATCTCATATCATGTCATCATGCGCATCTCATTTGCATACGTGTTCGTCTCATGCATCTGAGCATTTTTCCCGTTGTCCATTTTGCAATCCGACACTCCCACATGCACCGGCGCACCCCTCTTGTTTCTTTTCATGAGCGGGTGTTAAACGTTCTCGGAATGGACCGAGGTTTGCCAAGTGGCCTTGGTATACCACCGGTAGACCACCTGTCAAGTTTCGTTCCATTTGGAGGTCGTTTGATGCTCCAACGGTTAACTGGGTAACCGCAAAGGCCTCTTGTGTGTTGCAGCAAAATCCCCCTCCTAACAGCCCAATAACCCCTCTAAGTCACCTCCATGCTCTCGGTCATTCGATCACGATCATGTGGGCGAAAACCGCACTCCATTTGGAGTCTCCTAGCTCCCTCTAGCTATAAATAGGTGATCCCCCCCAAATTTTCGCAGATCAAACCCTAACCTCTTCCTCCTCCGCGCGCTGGACAAAACATCCCCCGCCGCCGGACACGTCCGCCGCTGCCCCCGCCCAATCCGCCGCCACCACGTGTCCCATGTCGCCGCTCCCGCGTCGCCGGCCCGCGAGGCCCGCGCCTGGCCTCCCGCGGCCCGTGCCCCGTCGCCCGCGCCCGGCGCCTCCCGCCGCCCGACTGCGCCCGCGCTCCGCCGCCCGGCCCTTCGCCGACCGCCGCCGCCTCGTCGCCTTCACCGGCGCGCCCCGCCGCCGTCGCGTCTTCCTCGCCGCCGCCGCCTCCTCCCGCAAACTCGCGTCCTCCGCCGACCCCGACCCCCGACGCCGGGCCCGCACCTCCTCCGGTCGCCTCCTCCCTCTCCGGTTGACCTCCGGCCGTCCTCTCCTTCTCCCTCTCCGGCAAGATCTCCGGTGAACCTCGAAGACCGCGCCGGATCTGGATCTGAAGGTTGACCCCGAAATATCCTCCAAGTCCCCGAATTATTACATTATGTTGCATTATTCATCATGGCATATCTCCTTGCATACTGCTCCGTTTTGTGTGCATGATATATCGAAATGTTCGTCACGAGATGCTCTTCATTTTGTTCCATTGTGCCATGCTCGTTTGAGTCCATCTTGATGCCCAAATCTCTGTTGCAAGAGTGTTCTATGCTGTTAACTGTTGTCTGTTTACAGAACTTGGTGTTTTGTTATTTTTGCTACTTTTGATGTGTGCATCTTATGAGCATGAGCTCTACAGGTGTTTTGATCTATGCCATGCCATCTTTACAGAGGTGTATGCCATGTATTTTTGTGATCTATGTGGTGACTAGCACAAGCATGCAAACTAGGCTTCGTGATGTTTCTGTTTTCAGGGAATTAGGATTTTTGCGGTCTGTTACTGCTGTTATTTTGTTGCCATGTATCCATGTGTCTACAGTGAGATCCATGCTTATTTTGAGCATGTTCAGTAAGGATGTTTTGTAGATATAGTTGTGCTCTATCCATCCATGCCCCTGTTTGCAATTATGGAGTGTCCTAGCATGTCTTAATCTTGCTCTACTTTTGCTATAAAATATTTCTGGCAGTTTGTTAACATGATATTCAATTTTGCCAAGGTTGTTGTAGTTGATCCAT
This sequence comes from Aegilops tauschii subsp. strangulata, assembly GCF_002575655.3. NCBI lineage: Eukaryota > Viridiplantae > Streptophyta > Magnoliopsida > Poales > Poaceae > Aegilops > Aegilops tauschii. The sequence goes on along the minus strand of NC_053037.3, from coordinate 203,928,300 downwards.
ACATGCTATGAGCTTGCTCTTGCCATGGTTAGCTTCATAGACATGTCATCTTGCTGTAGATATGCTTGTTTTGTCATGCATTGCTTTGTGATGAGTGCATCAAGCTCACCAAGATGCCCTCATAATTTCTGTTAATGCCATGTTCTGTTTTCTGCTAAGTCTGAAACCTATTAACGAAACTTGCTATGTTTACATGGGTGCCATCATATCTTCTGATCCTTTTTGGCTTATGGTCAGTAAGGGACTTTTGTTATATGCATTTATTAGATTCATGCCATGCCTTGTTTTTCTATGTTAAGTTCCTGTAGCATGTGTTTTTCTTGCTCTGAACATTACTACCTGATGTTGTTTCTGCCATGTCCAGTAATTTCACCAAGTCTGTGAACCTGATATCTTTTGCATTCTTGCCATGCTTGTTTGAACCTGTTATTGTGTGATCTAGCCGTAGCTCAGTGTTCATCTTTTGTCAAGCATCTCCTGTAGATTACTGTCATATACTTTGTTGCTATGTTGGGATGCTGTAGCATAGTTACTTGATGTATTCTAAGTGCTATCATGCTGTTAATCGCAGAATCGAGTCATTCTTGTTTTGCTTGCCATTTGCAAACCGTGCATCCGTTTCCGGTGATCTTTATATCGATTTCGACCGAAATCATCTCATCTTTCCAGTGGCATACTTGGTTTGCCAACTTACTGCCTTGTTCATCCTTTTTCTTCCGGAGCATGCATACGCATCGCATATCATATCTCGCATATCATGCATGTTTTGCATCATGTTGCTTGTGCATTTCCCGTGATTGATTGTGGTTCCATTGCTTGTGTTTTTGTTGTGGGTAGAGCCGGGAGACGAGTTCGTGAACGAGGAGCCTGTTGAGTACGCTTACGAGGATCAAGCTTTCGACAACTCTGAGAACCTTGGAGGCAAGATGACCATACCCTCGAAATCACTTCTATCTTTGCTTTGCTAGTTGTTCGTTCTATTACTATGCTACGCTACCTACCACTTGCTATATCATGCCTCCCATATTGCCATGTCAAGCCTCTAACCATTCTTTCCTAGCAAACCGTTGTTTGGCTAAGTTACCGCTTTTGCTCAGCCCTTATAGCGTTGCTAGTTGCAGGTGAAGTTGAAGTTGGTTCCATGTTGGAACATGGATATTTTGGAATATCATAATATCTCTTATTTAATTAATGCATCTATATATTTGGTAAAGGGTGGAAGGCTCGGCCTTATGCCTGGTGTTTTGTTCCACTCTTGCCGCCCTAGTTTCCGTCATACCGGTATTATGTTCCTTGAGTTTGCGTTCCTTACGCGGTTGGGTGATTTATGGGACCCCCTTGACAGTTCGCCTTGAATAAAACTCCTCCAGCAAGGCCCAACCTTGGTTTTACCATTTGCCACCTAAGCCTTTTTTCCTTGGGTTTTCGCAAGCCCGAGGGTCATCTTTATTTAAACCCCCGGGCCAGTGTTCCTCTGAGTGCTGGTCCAAACTAGAGCCCTTTGCAGCGCCACCTCGGGGAAACTTGAGGCCTGGTTTTAGTTGTACGGACTGCTCATCCGGTGTGCCCTGAGAACGAGATATGTGCAGCTCCTATCGGGATTTGTCGGCACATTCGGGCGGCTTTGCTGGTCATGTTTTACCATTGTCGAAACGTCTTGTAAACCGGGATTCCGAGACTGATCGGGTCTTCCCGGGAGAAGGTTTATCCTTCGTTGACCGTGAGAGCTTATAATGGGCTAAGTTGGGACACCCCTGCAGGGTATTATCTTTCAAAAGCCGTGCCCGCGGTTATAAGGCAGATGGGAATTTGTTAATGTCCGGTTGTAGAGAACTTGACACTTGACTTAATTAAAATACATCAACCGTGTGTGTAGCCGTGATGGTCTCTTCTCGGCGGAGTCCGGGAAGTGAACACGGTCTGGGTAATGTATGCACGTAAGTAGTTTCAGGATCACTTTTGATCATTTCTAGCTTCGCGACCGTTGCGTTGCTTCTCTTCCCGCTCTCATTTGTGTATGTTAGCCACCATATATGCTTAGTGCTTGCTGCAGCTCCATCTCATTACACCATCTTTTCCTATAAGCTTAAATAGTCTTGATCTCGCGGGTGTGAGATTGCTGAGTCCCCGTGACTCACAGATTCTACAAAACAGTTGCAGGTGCCGACGATGCCAGTGCAGATGACGCAACCGAGCTCAAGTGGGAGTTCGATGAGGAACGTGGTCGTTACTATGTTTCTTTTCCTGATGATCAGTAGTGGAGCCCAGTTGGGACGATCGGGGATCTAGCATTTGGGGTTATCTTATTTTTTTTATTTGGATTTGACCGTAGTCGGTCTATGTGTGGATTTTGGATGATGTATGAATTAATTTATGTATTGTGTGAAGTGGCGATTGTAAGCCAACTCTTGTTATCCCATTCTTGTTCATTACATCGGATTGTGTGAAGATGACCCTTCTTGCGGCAAAACCACAATGCGGTTATGCCTCTAAGTCGTGCCTCGACACATGGGAGATATAGCCGCATCGTGGGCGTTACACAGAGACTCCAAAGCGGTGCTTCCAGGAAAGAAACGACACCGAAGAGACGCCACCGCCCGATCCATGGAATTGAGTTTTCACCCGGAGTAACACGAAAGACGCAGGCCACTGCGATGGAGCCTTCAAGAAGGGAACAACACATGGACGCTGCCACCATCAGTCTGGCCCGAGCCAGACGAGGTTTTCACCCCGACCACCACCCTCCGCTTCCGCACGGGGTACGGCCCTACATGAGAGCGTCGACCGCACCACCACCACCTCATTGCAGTATACTGTAAGAGCCAATTCACTAATACATACTCTCTCCATTCTCTTATACAAAGCCACTATGAAAAATACATTTTGCACATATACAAGGCCACTAACAGTAATCGAGGCAAAAATTAATGATGTTTTCCCGTACTACCAACTTGTTTAATACTTGCATGCATGTAGTCATAATGACAATGTGCTACTTCCTTCTCATTCCTTCCTTACATGCATGCGGACGCATTAATGATTCCGGTTAACAGAAAAAAAGCTGGCCTACAAAGCAGTCATTAAATTTTACCTTGGTAGCTTTAATTTGAGTTTGTGGCGTTATATAAGGGAATAGAGGGAGTACATGATATCCGGTACAACAGAAGGCCATAGCAATGCATTTCCAGCACAAATTGAGTTTCTTTTCCGATGTACTTTGTCCTATAGATCTTTACATTTTGCATATTACGCATCTCGCCCTATAGTAGCATCACATTTTCTTAAAAATACATCTACAGCTTGATTGGTATTGTTATGTACTCCCTTCGTTCTTAAATATAAGTCTTTTTAGAGATTTTAATATGAACTACATACGAATGTATATAGACGTATTTTAGAGTGTAGATTTACTCATTCTGCTCCGTATTTAGTCTATATTGGAATCTCTAAAAAGATTTATATTTATAAACGGGGGAGAGTAGTTATTATCTACAGAAATAACATACATTACATGTATTTTTTTCAAGCAGTGGTCACTTATATCACACTTCAAAGATCTTGAACTGTCACAGCTGTGACACTACGGATTATTAATGACAAATATTTAACAGTGAGGAGGACGCTGAGAGAACTGATCATGATGTTGTCCAGAGTCCTAATAAATTTATTTATTTTTGTGTAGAAACACCACCTGCGTTATTCATGTGATGGACTGTCAATTTGTGACATATTGTGTCACTGCGCTGTGATTTGGTGATTGTGTTGCTATCTGTCTATGGTTTGGAGAATTGATGTTGCAGTCACAAGAAAGACCAAACGAAGCTATAAGCGGCAGCAAAGCGCGCCAGTGTATATATATGTATATCAAGGCAGGTGAAAACGTAGCAGCAGATGAGCTGAAGCACGTCCTGGAAAAACTTATCAAGATATAAGTAATTACTCCCTCTGTAAACAAATATAGTGATCTAAACGCTCTTATAAAAGTTCACAGAGGGAGTACATCATACAAAACGCCACCGCATCATTTGTACTTCTGTCCTCCCACACTGTCAGCCATCGTAAACTGTAAGAGAACATATACACCTGGATTCTCAAAATCAGCAAAAACCGTAGCTACAAAAAAAAATCACATCAAACTCAAGATGCAGCTTGGGCTGCACCAAGTTTCTTGGCACCCTTCTGCAGATTCTTTTTTGGATCTTTCTTTTCAGAACTTTCCTCCTCTTGCTTCTTCATCACTGGTTTGAACTGTTCCAAAACAAAGGATAAGGTCACTAGAGAACTGGGCTAAAGCACATTCAGCAGCCACAAATGATGATACAAGTGCTAGGCAGACCAAATACAGACATGTGAAAGCTGAATGAGATAGGAGCACTGCTTCTACAAAGAACAAAGGAGAAGAGCATGGACCAGAGTCAAAGGCAAGGGACGCAAAACTATTGACAGTGCAACAAATCCATCAGCTTACAAGCCTACAACCTTAATTCTCGCAGATGTCACGCCTGCACCACCGGTAACCGCAGCAATGACCGTGGCAAAGGCGGACATTCGGAGATGCCAGTTTAGGATGATGAAGGGGTCCGGCCTACGATGGAGGACCCATGTCCAGAGAGAGAAGGAGCTGGAGTAACCCGCAAGATGTTGAGTTCGGTGAACCAGGTGCATGGACAAGTGAGGTCCACTTAAAGCATGAGTGTCGCGTTAAAAGGCCAAGTGCCAATCTCTGTAAAACATGTCGTTGAAACGAGACCTCTGAACTTCCCATCTCTCTTTCCCTGAACATTTCACCCCCTTCTCCAATTCCGTACCCTCCTGCCGCCAATTTACCCCGATTCTTCCCCTCCACCGGCAGTAGAGCTGGCGCCTCGACCATCGAGGGGGGTGACACCTACATGCCGGAGTAGTCAGCATACGGTTCCCGACGATGGTACTTCGGTCACAAATGAGGACTCCTTGGCCAAGGCTATGCGGCGTAAAGCAACGCAGAACCTCGACAACCAAGGTATTACGTCGCCACCCAAATCCTTTTTAGCTTTTTCCAATACTAGTATCGTTTCTAAGTTGAATAATGTGGGTGTTAGTCTGGGAAAGAATGAGAAGGATATTTCTATTTCGACAAACGCCTTGAAACATTTGGAATATGATCGATTAAAAGTTGTTCCACATATTTCTAGCAAGTCTTTTGCCTCCTCTACTGACGACGAGGAGCTGCATGGCACATCAGATTTTTTCTTTTGGAAAATGAGGCTCACCCCCGGCCTTTGCATCTGAAAGATGCATATGGTCAGCTACTCTCTCATTTAGTAGGAGCGGTTTAGGATGTGGGTCTAGATGAACCCGGGCTTAGTTCTTTGATTGAGCTTACAGCCTCCGGACGTAAATCAAAGACCGCAAGTTCGAAAAAAGTTATTAAGTCCCATAAGAAGGCGAAATTTTCTAAATCTCCTATTGTTTCCCCATGAATGGAATGTTTTTTAATAGCAGAGGTCTTCGTGACTTGGCTAAACATTTATTCATTGCGGAGTGTAATAGGGATTACAATTTAGATTTTTTTTTGCCTATCTCTGAAACGGGGAGACGTGACTTCTCCGTAAGTCTGCTTAACCGTCTTTCTGGCGGGATAGAATACACTTGGGTTTCACGACCGTCTAGAGGTCGTTCTGGGGGCATCTTACTTGGCGTAAACACGCGGACAATGGATGTTTTATTACCTAAGGTTAATGAGGCTGAAAGGATACAACAATATAGTCCTATTTGCCTCCTTAATGTTAGTTCTAAAATATTCACGAAGGTTGCGACTATTAGGCTGAATTCAGTTGCTGGACATGTGGTTCGTCCTTCACAGACAGCTTTTATGCAAGGTAGACACATCCTAGACGGAGTTGTTATCCTTCATGAAACTGTCCATGGATTACATCGGAAAGAGTTAAATGGGGTCGTACTTAAAATAGACTTTGAAAAAGCTTATGACTAAGTCAAATGGCCCTTCAACAGACTCTCAGAATGAAAGGAATTTTTTCTGCAGCGTGGCGCGCAATGATCCATAGCTTCGTTTCAGGAGGCAGTGTTGCCATTAAGGTCAATGATGACCTTGGCCACTATTTTCAAACGAAGAAGGGATTGCGACAAGGTGACTCGCTATCGCCCATGCTATTCAACATAGTGCCGGATATGCTAGCAGTCATGATTGAGCGTGCCAAGGCTGATGGACAAATTGATGGGGTAGTGAATCATCTAGTTGATGGTGGCCTCTCCATACTTCAGTATGCCGACGATACGATTCTCTTCATGGATCATGACCTCGAGAAAGCAAGAAATCTGAAATTAATTTTATCAGCATTCGAGCAACTCTTAGGTCTTAAGATCAATTTTCATAAAAGTGAATTATTTTGCTTTGGCGAGGCCCAAGACGAGGCTCACCTGTATGCCGACCTGTTCGGATGCGGGTTGGGCCAGTTTCCGATCACATATTTGGGGATACCGATACATTATCGGAGACTCACAGATGTTGAATGGAAACACGTCGAGGAGAGGCTGCAAAAAAGACTTGGCAGTTGGAAAGGTAAGCTGCTGGCTCTAGGAGGAAGATTGGTCCTAATAAATCCAGTACTAAGTAATATAGTACTATATATGATCTCCTTCCAGTTGCCGAAAGGAGTTTTACATAGATTTTATTATTTCCGATGAAGATTCTTTTGGCAAGGAGATAGCGAGAAAAAGAAATATCGACTGGCTAAATGGAGTGTGGTTTGCCATCCCAAAGACCAAGGCTGGTTGGGCATTCATGACCTTTTGGTTAAGAATAGGTCCCTACTCGGTAAATGATTGTTTAAATTCTGACGGAAGATGGTGTATGGCAAGCCCTCCTTAGACAGAAATATGTGGGCTCCAAGGCGGTATCCTAAGTATACTAGAAGCCTGGGGACTCTCACTTTTGGGCGGGTTTAATGGCTACGAAGAAATATTTCTTCAGCCATGGATCTTTCTCGATTAAGGATGGCTTGGAAATTAGATTCTGGGAGGATAAGTGGCTAGGAAATGCCACTCTCCGGGAACAATATCCGGCTCTATACAATATTGTGCGTCACAAGGGTGATACTATCGCCACGGTAATGGAATCATTTCCGCCAAATGTGACATTCAGAAGGGATTTATTTGGACCCAGACTACAATCGTGGAACATCCTGCTCCAGCGGTTGTCCACGGTGCAATTGTCACATGGGTCAAATGCATTCCGATGGAACCTACATGGAATGGACCGTTCTCAGTGGAGTCTATGTATAGAGCGTTTATAAAGTCTGATGTGCCAGTTGATAATAACAAGAAGATCTGGAAGATGAAGATACCGCTTAAGAATAAAATCTTCGCATGGTATCTTTGTTGCGGAGTCATTCTTACTAAAGATAACCTTATTAAGAGGAATTCGCATGGAAGTCCGCAATGTGTCTTGTCACCATGATGAGACAATAAAACATTTATTCTTCCAATGCAAATTGGCTTGTTCTATATGGCCAGTCATCCAAATAGCTTCTGGCTTGTATCCTCTTTATAGTGTTGCTAATGTATTTGGCAACTGGCTACATGGGATTGATCACAGGTTTAGAACCCTTCTCAGGGTGGGAGCGCTTGACGTTATTTGGGCGCTTTGACTGTGTAGAAATGATAAGGTTTTTAACGACAAAAGTACATCTCTTATGCAGGTTATCTACAGATGTACCGGAACTTCGTTTATGGTCCTCTCTACAACGTGTGGAGAATCGAGACCTGTTTATGGAGGTGTGTACACGATTGGAGGCTACGGCGAGGGATACTTTTACCCAACATGGGTGGCAGCATGATCTTAGGATTGGTCCCCTCCGCTTTAGGCATTATACAGATACTGCATGTTTTCCTTATATTTCGCCTTTTTATATTTTTTATTTGAATGAGAGGACATTGTTTGGCTGTGTGCATCTTAGCTATGCAGACGCCGGGTGTAATGCTTATAAATCTTTTAAGTAATAAAGCGCCCCTTTTTGAAAAATTTACCCCGATTCTCTCTTGTGATCATCCCTACTACTAGTGGGATATCAAAATTTGGTATCACAGACAACATACAGATTGTTGCACTCCAGCTAAAATCCTCCGAGACTGGATCGTAAAATTCCACTGTGAAGGGTGTTGTATCACTTTGGTGAGGATCCCCCGGTAGGTTGGAACCGATCCAGAGAAGGAGGCCCAGCCGCGCCTTCCAGGTCAAGCAAACTATCGGCATATACGAATTTTGTTTTGAGAGGATGGATGCGGTAGCAGAAGCTGGATGAGATTATCACCCCGCTTCAACGCGATGGCCATGACATGTACAGTCCCCGCGCACTTCCGGGTCAGCATAGCCACACTCTACCTGGATGGTCATGCCGCTCTCGGGTTCCAAGTGTACAAGTGGAAATAGCGTCTCATCTCTCGGGACACATTCATGGTGGCGGTGATCATGGAATTCCAGCAAGGTGAGTTCAACGGCCAGATGACCCGACTGCTGCAATAGAAGCAAACTGGCTCGGTGATAGTCGAGGGGGGTGAATTTCACCATGTTCTCTTGCTGCGTCCATCGTATTTGGGCCGTATTTACCAATATGAACAGGCGCAAGGGGCCCATGTTGGATCCACCGACTTCCGCAACCGTACCACCCTAGCTAGTTTCCCTGAAAGAAGCCACACTACTGCCATAAACGGAGGAGTCCATGACTGATTGAAGGAGACCAAGACGGCAGGCGAGCGGCAACTAACCAAGACCACTACAAATAGGCGTCATGGCATAAGCGGCAACCACGACACTTACACCAACGGGCGAAGCGCTCGCCGCTACCACAGAGTTAGCAAGTAAAAATACTTTGAGAAAAGAGAAGAATTATTGCTTTAGGTGTGGTTTTGTGGGACACTTTGTGGTCCATTGCACGGCCGAGCTTTGTGATAATTGTTTGAAGCCTGGGCATGAATCTGATGATTGTCCGCTTCTGACTATGCCTAAGCCTGTGGTTACGATCTATGGTGTCTGCAACAATAGGCTTATGTTTTTCGAATCTCCATGCTCCAACTTGAGAAAAATGCAAGGACAGGGATAGTGCGTGTCTCTGGAGGTTCGTTGTCGGATGATCAGGTGGTGCAGCAGCTTTGGAGACTTGTACCGGGAGATATTCGATGGACACCTATTTTGTTAGAAGAGAATGTGTTTAAGGTGGACTTCCCGAAGAAGGAAGATTTGACAAGGCTGATGGTGTTTGGTATTTTCAAAGTGCCTGACAGTCCTTTATTCGCTGCAGTTTGAGGAGTGGCCTAGTCATGAGCCAAATGGAATCCCTCTGCATGAGATATGGGTGTGGTTCTATGGGGCTCCTTCCAAGCCTCTTAATGATTTTATGAAGGTTTTGAGCATTGTTCCATGATAGGTAAAACTGAAAAGGTGGACATGCATGGGGTTGCTAGACTTTTGGTAGGTGTGGTCAGTATTGGCGATGTTCCACAATATGTAGAGTGGTACTATAAGAGTAAAGGGTATGAGTCACGCTTGACATTGAAGGTCGTCCTTTTCCAGCTGACGAGCACTTGGATGATGATATTGATGATCCTAAGGATGGAGCTGGGCATGGGTCTGAACAAATGTGCACCAAATGAGGAAAGTGCTGAAGGTGAACGGTCTGGAGGTAATGGTAAGGGCGGGGCTCCGGGGACTACTCTATGTTCTGGGTTGCCGGCAACGCCTGTGGTTAATAAGACCATCTCCTTTGCTTCTCCGACTATGAGTATTCGATTTGGGTCGTTTGCGGCGGCCTTGGCTCCTAGTCGGCTCTAGAGCGATCATGTGGATGGCGACAACTGGGCGGAGCAGGAGGCTCCATCATTGACGCCCCCACTCTCGCTGTACACACTACCAGGGCGATACTAAGTTTCACGCAGGAAGGGGCGCACTCCGCTGGCTGGGCCAAATCTGCAGGGACCGGGTCCTATGTGTCAGGTGGATGTGGTGCCGCCGACTTACACAATCATACCACCCCTGGTCTCCTTGAAGGAAGCCACATGACTACCATAAACGGAGGAGTCCGCGACGAATCAAAGGAAACCAAGACGTCGAGCAAGAGGCAATTAACCAAGACTATTACAAATAGGCGTCCACCCGATGAGGAGATCTTCAACTGCCAAGATCTCTGGAAACACTAGTTCCAGCCAATTAGCACAATCAGTAGATCCGATCTAGACATCGAAAAGTTGACTTCCAACTCACCAAGCACATCTTGTACACCATCAATGTAATCCTTAACATACAAGCAGGAGTAGGCTTGTTGCTCGCATAGCAGGGACCAGAACCTAGGTAAATCAATGCCCATGTCCATTTGGTAACTTGAGGTGACATCCCACTGTCATACAAATTGCGTACGACTTCTTTACTTTTGTGAGGTACATTGCGAAAAACACATCAACTTGACTATCACTTGCAGATTGAGAAATGTATGTATCATCCTATGTCCTTGCATTCCTCTCAACATGTGTTTGTTTGTGAATCAGTTTGTTTTCAGCCAAAGGGATGGCATCCGCGGCGAGGTGCACCTCTAGGTGCCGACCAGCTTGACGTGTGCGGTGTCGCTCACGCGCATCCAGCAGTGTTGTTGATCTACCATGAGTTTGAGGGGCTGTGTTAGAGTAGTTTATACAGTCATGTATAGCCGTTATATAAGGAGCATTCTGCATAACCCACACCTTCACGTGCGTATATATTGTGATGCGGAGCATCCTATGGTCATCCCCATGAACCTACCATCGTCTCACCAAGTGCCAAGAGGACCCATGACACGAGCACGAGCTAGAGCTCTCGACACCGAGGTGACTTCTTTCCTTAGTGATATCACATATGATCCTCTCGAGACATGGCTACTACCTAAGTCCAGAATGCTGTGCATGATTAGGTACCAAGAAGACCCTCTCGAAGATGCACGTGAAGACGGACAAGGCCCCAAGTTCACGGATGAAGAGGAACGCCGAAAGGAGAAGAAGGCAGCTCCAGGGCCCGGACATCCGGCCGCTGGAGACATCCACTACAGCAACAATCCAGCAGCCGAAGCTACAGGACCCGAACATCCGGCCCCGCACCAGCCCGGACATCCGGCCCCTGCCCGAAAATCCGGCGCCTGTCACAGAACATACCCGAAGCTGAACCACTTCGGCCCGGACATCCGGCTCTTCGCGAAGGCCCAGACATCCGGCCCGACGCCCGGACATCCGGCCCCGTCTGTCTGCGCACAGTAAAGGGCCGAGGCCCATGTACCCCTTCGCCCACCTAGACTATATATACTCCTCCTCCCTCTTTCTAGGGTTAGCGTTGTGATAGCTCATTTGTGAGATAGAGCATCGCTCATCCATACGGATCTACTCCTTGAGAGAGACCGCGGCCCCTCTACGGAGAAGATCCCCCTTGGATTCAAGACCCCCTCTTGGGTGGCCCCATCAAGACCTCCTCTCGGAGAAGAACCGGTTACCCTATGTATCGTCTCTTGTTGGATTTGGACCGTGTGATCTCTATGTGTACTCGGATCTAGCATATGTGTGACCTAATCTTGTTGGTTTGAGTGATTCTCTCGTGTTTTCCCTCGTGTTTCCCCTCGTGTTCTTCGTGCTCCTCGTTGAGATCCGCTCCTTTCGTGAAAGATTGGCCATCTAGGGTTCCACCCTACATCATCTTGGATCAGAGCCAGCTTGTCTCATGATATCATCTTGGTATCATGAGCCATGTTTATCACGATTTCAGAGCCCCCTCTCTTTGTTTTCTAGCCTTGTTTTGTTGATTTTGTCCCTAATTCGAAAATTCCCCACAAAAATAGCCCCCAAATTTTTTTTGTGATTTGTTGGTGTGATGAAGTTTTGTTGGATTTGATCCACGGATTTCGTGTGTTGCAGGTAGATCTAGCTTTTCCCCATCTTTTCCCCAATTTCCATCCACAAAATCTTCCGAATTTTGCCCCGGATTTGACCTCTCCACGCGGAGTTCTTCGAGTTCGTCCACGGATCCAGAGCCCGGACATCCGGCCCGACAGCCCGGGCATCCGAGCCCCGCCCCAGACATCCGGCCCCTGACAGCAGCACTCTCCACCATTCAGTCCGTACTCTCCACCATTCCAATCCATACGATGCTCGCCATGAGTTTACCACCGAAGACATTAGCTGCCTTGGGAAAGATCTGCCCGAGGGTTCCTATGGGTGGGCACGGCAGAGGCCGGAGGGGAATCTTGCTCGGTTGCTTGGGAGATTGTTTGTCGGCCCAAGTGGGCTGGCGGACTAGGCATTATGAACATGCGGTGGATGAATGTTGCCTTGCAGGCGAAGTGGCTGTGGCTTCAAAAGACCGATGCTTCCATACCTTGGGCGGGATTCAACTTCTCGGTACCGGAGGACTATAGGTCATTATTCGGAGCAGCGACGAGTGCTATCATTGGCAATGGTCGCAAGGTACTCTTCTGGGAGGGTAGATGGTTGGATGGTTTCCGGATCGAGGAACTCGCGCCGCTGCTTTATGCGAAGGTGCGTCCGAGGGTCAGAGCCTCACGCACGATGGTGGAGGCCCTAACTGATAGTGCGTGGGCTAGAGATGTGGGGCCGCGACTCACTGTGATGGAGCTGGCGCAGTTCCTGGAGGTTTGGCCCGAGTCGCGGTGGTTCAGCTACAACCACTACAGGAGGATCAATGGAGATGATCTTGGACAGGAGACGGTATGTTCTCGGCCAAATCCGCATACACGGCGAAATTTGCAGCCCTGGAGGTGGCACCCACCACGGACTTCACATGGAAATCGCGAGCACCGCTACGCTGCAGGTTCTTCGCGTGGCTGGCACTCAAGAACAGATGTACGTCTGACAGGTTAGCGCGTAGAGGCCTACCCCATCAAAACGCGTTCCCGTTCTGCGATCAGCACGACGAGACAATTGATCACTTGCTGGTCACCTGTGTCTTTGCGAGAGAAATTTGGGACAAGGTGTGTGCGGCTATGGGCCATACGGATGGTGCTCCGACAGCGGAGGTCTCGCTTCAGGGTTGGTGTTTGAGGGCTGGGGCTCATGGTCGCCTCGGCAAGGCGGAGCGGGCTATTCACCTTCTATGCCTTTGAGAACTCCGGAAGCATCGGAACGCGATCGTCTTCGATGGGCCGACACCGAGCATTAGGTCTGTACTTAGGCGCATTGCATCCGAGAGCAAGGTTTGGCATCTTGCAGGGCTTGTAGGTGGGGAGTTAGATGGCTTCCTAGCGGCGGTTTCGCGGTGGGCATGTGGCGAGTAATCCACTCCATTGTCTTTGATGTAGGTGGAGTGGACTGGGTGTTGCCTGCGTGTAGGCACGCCTTGTAACATATCACGGGGTCTTTCCCATTTCTTCTATATCATATGATACACACACTCGTGCGTATTCAGGAAAAAAAATACTAAAAGGTAACAAAAACGATAAAATAATGTAGTATCCATATCCCTTTAATAAGGGAAATAAAGGAAGGATGAGTTGGACATTAGGGGTGGACAAACCTGATATACAGAATAAATAACATTTCTCCGGATTTGAGCCATCATATCCAAGAAAAGATTATATCCCTCAAGTTTATATTCGATAAGGGGGTCTCGTTGAGCATAGCCCCTTAACCCAACAGCTTGTTGCACAAACTTTAAAGCTTGCAAGTGTTCTTTCCAGAGCTTATCAATATTGCTTAGGATTAGGAATCGCTCGGCTTCCTTCATCAAACCTGGAGCTTGCTTCTCCACAATTTCCTGCCATATAAACAGATAAGTTAGGAAACATGCAAATGTGGAATTACAGCTTGTTTTTGCCAAAGTTCCTGATATAATTAGGCCAAAACTACTTTGAAGATATTGTTTTATCATGTGTCATTTGAAGAAAGCACCTTTGATCTCTGAATTTAAGTCTGAACTGAGAAAGCTATTGCTTAATTTTTCTGTTGAGATTGGGTTGGCCACATTATAATACCCCCTCCATTCCATAACGTAGTGCGTATAGATTTTTTGAAGAGTCAAACTTTGACTGAGTTTATAGAGAAAACTATTTATATCTATAATATCAATTATATAAAATATGAAACCACATTATAATACTCCCTCCGCTCAGTCTTGCTACCGGGCCACCTTCCAGGGAGCGACGGTATGCCACTCCTGGAAGCTCATATGGAGGAGCTGGGCGCCGCCAAAAGTGAAATTCTTCGATTGGCTGGCATGTCAAGATCGCTGCTGGACCGCGGAGCGGCTCGCACGCCGTGGCCTGCAGCACCACCCGCGGTGCCTTCTGTGCGACCAGGAACCGGAGACGATCGGGCACTTGATGCTCACGTGCCCTTTCACTAGGCAAACATGGCATGAGGTCCTTTCTTGACTGCGCTTACCGGCGCCGGCGCCCAAGCACGATGACTCGCTCATGGACTGGTGGCTGCGCGCGAGGGAATCCACACTGCCAGCATAGTGGCTGAAATCCGTGGCGCTTTTGGTGCCGTGGATGATCTGGAAGCATAGGAACGCGTGCGTTTTTGACCATATGAGCCCATCGCTCAATGAGCTTGTCGACAGGATCAAGGACGAGGCCCGATGTTGGGCAAAGGCCGGGGCTCGAGGGCTCAGGGTCGTTTTGCCATCATCCTGGGATGTCCACTGATCTCTTGGCGGCTGTGTAACTCTGCCTCCTAGGAGGATGTACATTCTCTTTCTTTCCAACGCAATGAAACGCAAAAGCCATTCGTGTTTTCTCGAGAAAAAAAAAACTACATCTTATGATGAATCTAATGATATAGGTTTGACATTCAAGATGTAAATGTTTTTCTCTATAAATTGGTTCAAAGTTTGTGATGTTTGACTTTTCAAAAAATCTATATGCACTACATTATGGAACGGAGGGAGTAGTAAAATATATTCATATGTATTTGCAAGGTGAAACTTCCATTCTTGTTTTCAATGGTTAAACATCTGTTGCATTGATCTAACTATTTTATAATTTTCAGTGTGTATCATGCAAGAAAACTCTACCCATGAGACCAGAAAGAGCAACTAACAGCTTTTTGGAAATATGCTTCACGCCCTCGGGTTCGAAGGTACTCTTGTAAATCCTCGTAGCTTGAGCATTTACTCTCCAACAGTTCGGGTGTCAAGTCATTTAATAGGTAACAATACCTAGAAAAAAGATAGAAACATTATGAAGGAGATAATAAATCACTTAGTAGATCGCCTGAAATATACATAATATCAGAAAACTCACTGTTGAACTTTAGCTATCAGCTTGCCAAGATCCCAACTTTCCCTTGGGGTACCAGGACCTATGTTTGCCTTCAAATAGGATGAAAAACTAGCATCATTTTTCGAGAAAACGCAAAGGGTTTGTGCTTCATTGGATCGAAAAGATGGGGAGAGTACAGTCCTCCTAGGAGGCTAGTGTTACAAGCATTGAAAACTAGCATCATTTCAGGGTAACTAGTTGCTAACTTTCAATTGCAGTTGTAAACTTTGGCATTAAATAATTAGGAGAAATTACCAAAATAAATCTGTTATGAAAATGGTGGTACCTACTAACTAACCTCTAATATGTCGTCCATTGTTAATTCAGCATACTCCACAATAAGTGACTCCAGGCTACCAGATGCTAGGGCACGTCTTCTTTCTGCATATACCCTATCCCGCTGGCTATTTAATACCTCATCATACTCGAACAGCTGCTTCCTGATATCAAAAAAGTAGTTCTCAACTTTCCGTTGAGCTTCATCTAGGGCCCTTGTTAGCATCTTTGATTCAATAGGAAGATCTTCAACTCTGAAAGCTTGCATCAGACCCTACATGACACAGTTCGCAATGTTTTCAATTTGAATGTACACTATTTTTAACTCTCATGGAATGCTGAAACAGTAGTCTGTAAAAGCCACATGTGCTGAATGGTGTGGTCTGAGACTCAAAGTGTACCAGATAAACTCTTGCGGTATAAACATTTCATATTTGGGATGCACATTGAAAGAATGCCCTGTCTTTTCTGTTCCTAGACAAACAGAATGATGCGGAGCATCCTACGGTCATCCCCATGGACATTTCATCATCACCTCGAACACCAAATGGACCAATGACGAGAGCCCATGCACGTGAAATCGAAACCGAGGTTACCTCTTTTCTCTTCGAGCTCCCTTTGATTTCATATGAGAAATGGCTTCTACCTCAAACGGAAACTTTGTGCATGACTAGGTATCGAGGAGAAGTTCATGAAGAGGCAAGAGCCTCAAGAAGGAGGAGGAGAAGGAAGAGCTCCAAGACACGAAGCACCGGAGGCTCTCTGGACACCCCAGGTGCCCGCACCATCCACCCCCGGGTGCCCGCACCCTCCACCCCCGGGTGCCCGCACCGGCTGGCCCCGTGGGGCGCGGCCCCCTGACTACCCCGGGTGCCCGGCCCCCCTCCCTGGGCGCTACCCCGGGTGCCCGGACCTCACCCCCGGGTGCCCTGCCTCCTCGCTGATGACCCCGGGTGCCCGGCCCGGACATGTCCGGCTGTGCCTGCGCGCACTTAGGGCGAAATGACCCTTGTAACCCCTTCCCCCCCCCCCCCCCCCCCCAATTCGTCCCTAGCCTGTAAGTACTCCATATCTAGCTCATTTCTAGGGTTAGCAAAGTATATGATAGACACTAGAGAGCTTTGCTCCTTGTATCCCCTCCTCTTGGAGAGCAAGACCCCTCTCTGGGAAGAATCCTTGTGGATTATCAAGGCCTCCTCTTGGAGAAGATCAACATCAAGACCTCGTCTCCTTGGAGTGGGAAGAACTCTACCATAGTGCTATTTTCCTTGAATTGTTCTTGTATGCTTCTGGATCTCATGTATGCTACTCTAGTGGATGTGTGATTTGGGTATGTTTGAGTGATTTTCCCCCTTGTGTTCTTGTGTGTTCATCCTTTTCCCCCCTCCAAGTGTGAAAAGATCTTCCCTAGGGTTTCACCCTACAACACAGAACCTCTCCCCTCCTAATTCACTAATCTGTAGGAAGGTACTGGACTTTCAGATTTAACAAATTATAAAAAGACATGCCTAAAGTAGATGGTATTGATTGAGCAATTCTTGCTTGCAAGTTCCAGTTTGGATACTGCCCCTACATAAAGCTTGTAACTGGTAGTAAAACATCGAATTTATTACTGCTGCGGGTACTATTTACAACAGGTTTGGAACTTCGGACTAAAAGCTTAGATGTGTGTAGCAGAAGAATTTTGCAAGGTTTTCATTTTTTGGCTAAGGGCATCTTATTGCAAGCAGAAGCGATTGCTTTGAACTGCACATGGACCCATATCTTCCATAATATTCTGATAGTCTAATCTGAACTTTTTATGACTCTTAGTAGTTGCGAGAGGTAGGTGAACTACATTATGAAGGCATGAGGTGCTTTGTTTAGCAGCGAACGGATTCCAATTCGTTGCATACCACCTTCATGAACGAGGAATATACAGATTATGGAATAATCGAAACTTCAAGTTGACCAAATATTCTATTAATCAGAAGCTTTAAGTGGAGTCAAGTAAGTAGTACAGTACAACAGAAAAGATGGGAAATGCTAAATGACAGGGCTTTGAATGCAACAATGTACTTTGTGCAGCCTTTGATATTGCTACCACGTTACCCTAAGGGAATAATATAAAATAAAGGAAGGAAATAAAATATACCTGTATCCGGTCACCTCCGAAGATTCGGAAGATGTTATCCTCAAGACTAAGAAAGAAGCGAGAGCTCCCAGGATCCCCTTGCCTGCCACTTCGGCCACGAAGCTACACCAGATAAAAGCAAACCAATCAAAGGTAATGATGGATCTATAAAAAGATACAATGGTGGTATGATACACAACCAAGTCTGAAGGGATCACCCCTGTTTGCGGTGTTTCGGTGTTTTCAACATACAATAGGTAGATCTGTTCTTTGCGAAGTTAACCCCATTGTGACCCCAAATGATATTTTTTTTCTGTTCTACTAGCTAAATCTAATGGTTCATACTAGAGTCAAGCCTGCCATCCCATGTTGACCATCTAATCACCCATTTGATGGCCTAAAGAGTATTGAATTATCTTAATTAACTCGTTATTACAATTATTACTTCCTCCCCAATCCTCTAATGTATGGCAAGAAAATAGCTGGCCTGCTACTTGCTCAATTACCAATAGTTTTAATACTATTCATTCCGAAAAAATATCCCTAATAAGGACAATTCATGTTGATATAGGATAATGCGCATTACTTGTCAAAACTCTTTGATTACGTTTTTTTCTGAAACTCAACATCTTGTGAAACATGTGTTATGATGCTTCACATCTTTGAAATAAAAGACTAATCCCAAGAAACACTAGATTGCTCCATTTGCACATGACAAGATAATATTGCAATCTGTGCACAGATGGAGACTCCAACATTTGTTGCACCCAAAACTTGGCACAGATGGAGACTCCAAAATCATGACGAGAAGCCAAAAATCATAGAACTCCATCCATTCCCTAAAATTATCATGATTGTGAAGACTCCAAAATCATGACAGGCCGCAAAAGATCATAGTACTCCCATCTCATCTGATTTTTGTAAGACTACATGGCCGATTTTCGGCATGCATTTTTTTGCAGGAAACCAATTTTTGCGTATTGATGACAATAGCTTGAATGGGTACTCCCTCCATTTCTGATTTGCGTAAGGCTACAAGGTCAATTTTCAGCTTTTCTTTGCGGGAAGCCGACTTTTCTATATATTCATTCTGCAGAGGCCAACTTCTGCATACTAATGAAAATACCTTGAACAGTACTCACTCCATTTCAGAATGGATGTTCTTTTAGAGTTGGGCTCAAGAATTAAGGGTTTGAGTAAAATGTCCATGTTGCCCCATCTCTTTATCCTCTGAAGGCAGTAAAGTTCTGACTGTTTTTGAGTACGAGATTTTTTATGGCTAAAGTAGAAATGGATGTTCCATGCAAGTGCATTAAATTTTTTGGAAGAGTTCAAACAGTCACAGCAGGCAGGGGAACTAAAAAAATAGGGAAGTGCAAGCTGGCATATGAGTATCTAGATATATTTTGTCATGGCACTAATGAGGTAAAATAGGAATAAATAACTAAAACTGCATTGGGAGTGTAGAATGACAAGTATTTTGAAAAAAGCTGGAGAGGCTGAAAAGGCATCTATTCTGAAACTGAGGGAATGCCTGATTGTCAATTCTGCGGGACTCATGTCGTTCAGTTCCTACTACATGAAGCCCACCTGTCGCAATGACCTGAATAAATGACGATGATGCCATAATCAGTTCATCACTATGGTCTTCAATAGCAAAGATAAACCAATAAAATATCCTTTCTATGTGCAAACCTTCTTCTTTTCTTCCTCTGTGTAAATCTTAAATTCATCTGCTATCTTCATGAATGCGGTTCTCAGAGTTGCAATTACTTCATCACGTGTCGGTCCCTGACATGTAAAAATACATAGGTGAGTCTGGATTCCTATGCCTGTGGAGAGGGGGGGTCTTAACAGAATATCCAGAGATCAGAATAGCAGTTTCTGATGGTGATATACAAGGCTCAAACTGTGCAATTGTGTGGGCGGTCCCAAATGATTAGTGGTAGGTACACAAGTTCTAAGAACAAAAACTAAGAAAAAATAGACAAAAAAACTACCTGGCTTTCAGGTAGTGTGTGAGAAAAAAATTGAGTCATATCAAAAAAATATTAACCAAGGCAAGATTTAATCCACCATGAGGGTAGTTTGAAGTATTCAAGTCATTTTGATGACAATAAATTGGTTGATTATCTGAATCTCGATTCCCCGGCAAGAATTCCAGTAAACCTGTGGGGAACAACTGGCTACTGACTTAGGAATCAAACTGCTTTGTTACAACAATACTAATACTAATAACCGCAAGACACTCAAGATAGAATTACAAAAAATCACATTTTTGGACAAGAAAATACATTATAAATTTGAATGAACTGCTTCGGTACTGCTATGTATCAACCAACTAATAATATAATGCCAGGTTTTCAAGCCATACGTACAGATCACAGATCGTTTTGTACTTATTCTTAGAATAATTTTGGGCGCACATCGATCCGTCGAGGACAAGCAATCACACAAGCACGAGCATGACACCGAGATTTGTTAACGAGGTTCACCAACATGGCTACATCCCCAAGGCATGACTACGCGTGCTCCTCCCCATGTACCAAACCACATGATACAGTCCTATGCGCCATCCCGATGCACCAGTTGCTTGCATTTGCCCCCCGAAAGAAAACCCTGCAGCAGCTCAAGAAGATTCAGAGAGGTTTCCTCTGGGTCGGGCGAATTGGCGTCATTTGCCCCCCACCCCCCCCCCCCCACCCCCGAAGAAAACCCTGCCATGTGAACTGGCGTCATGTCTCCCGCCCCCTCGGCTGGACCTCCAATTCTCCAGCAACGAGCGTGCACTGTTCTTTCCTTCCACCTACATGATCATCGGAAACGGCATGAACGCCCTGTAATGGGAGGATCACTGGCTCAAGGGTCGCTCGGTTGGCGAGCTCATGCCCCTGCTCTACAAATGCATCCCCAAACGCCGGCGCAAGGTCAGAACGGTGGTTGAAGGCCTCAACGGCAACGCATAGGCCCGTGACATCCAGGGTGCCCTCGACATCCATGGAGATTGGCCAGTATCTGCAACTTTGGCAACTCGCGCAGCATGCCACGTTCAACGATGCCCCTAACCAGCTGATATGGAAGTGGTCCGCGAGCGGCATCTACTCGGTGCAGTCTTGCTACGCGGCACACCTTTCAAGGATCAATGCACTCCTGCTCCTGGAAGCTGATTTGGAAGACTTGGGCTCCCCCTCGGGTCAAGTTCTTCCATTGGCTTGCCAATCTGGATCGTTGCTGGACTGCCGACGGACTGGCCCACAATGGACTGCAGCATCATCCGCACCGCCTTCTTTGCGATCAGGCGCCGGAAATGATTCGGCACCTGCTGCTTGACTGTCCCTTCTCCAGGCGGGCATGGCATGAGACCCTGGCCTGGCTACGCATACCGGCACCGATTCCCAACCAGGAGCCCACCCTCACGGACTGGTGGCAGCACGCCAAGGACACCACACCGCAAGCACAATGCAAGGCCCTACAATCCGTTGCACTACTCGTACCGTGGTTGGTCTGAAAGCATAGGAACAGTTGTGTCTTCGACAACGCGACGCCCTCCCTAGGCACGCTAGTTGACCGGATCAAGGAGGAAGCCTGTTCCTGGGCAAAGGCCGGAGCAGCAGGCCTTAGAGTAGTCCTACCACCTTCATGGGATGTGCACTGAGCGTTGTACCCGATCTTCAATTGTTCGTCCTAGGACGACTGTAACTGACTTCCTACCTTTCCAATGAAAAGAAACGCAAAGGTCTTTTGCGTTTTCTCGGAAAAAAAATATTTGACACATATTTTAACACTCCACCTTGGCGAATATGACCTCACTATCTTGAAGCCACCATGTGCAAATCACCGTGTGCCTTGGACTTAAACCATTAATCATGAGTTTCGCTACTACACCCTTGACTTCACATGACTCCACCTACAACTGTAGTTCCTTCTTTTTCTCCATTATAGTCAATGCTCCCACAAAAGTTATGTTCTTCTGCACTCTTGTTTTGTGTTACCAATCTCCCAGAGTATCCGTCCAACTCTATCACACACCGACCATAAAGTCACCATATCAACAACACGATTGTATCGTCACCCTGGTAGCTTCTTCCTTGATCTGTGTGAAAGTGAACAAGTCGCATATTAGATGCCACATATAAGAACTTCCGAGCTCACCATTATCGCTATTGTTGACTGCATGTTTGAACTTCAAGAAATTCTTGGTTGCCCTTTAGTCATCTCGAGTCAAATTCGCATTTGTCTCATCTTTTTTTCTTAACAGTCTCTATATGTCCCGTAGCTATAGTACTCCGCCTCCTTTTGCATTTGTCATCTGCACTTTGTCATGTGCACTGAACACCACATAATATACGGCCATGTACTCTCCAAGCTTTTGACATTCAGACTTTCCGACACTTTCGCATATTCTCCATGGTCAACATTCATCCATCTGACACGTCATACTCGATAGCTCTAGTCACCAACCCAAACCTGGTACTCGCCAACACTGCTTCAGCATCCTCTCTACACTTCGTCGGACCACAAGTCTGACCACCAGTGCTATGATCTATCATTGTATCCCATGCTTACCGCACGCCTCGCCGCTATCACCGTCCGAGCCTTTGTTGTCCCTGACGAATATACTAGGTCGTGAACCCACACCACCTCAATCCTCACTGCAGAGAACAGCCGATCATCACCGACCGATGCCAAGTTTCACGTATCCCTCGAACCACTAGATCCCAGCCCGAACAACATGCCCCTCGCTTTTCCTGCTGAAATAATTTTGACTTACGCCATAACATCTGTCAGCATTGAGTGAAGTGTCCCATTAGACCCCAGCTCCGCCTTCAACATGACTCCATGGTGGTTGTACATGCCAGCCCCGCCCGTCGACTTCAAGCTCTCATGTGTACACCATCTTGAATCAACCCCGCACCATCGCCATGATGAAGCGCACAAGCCCTTAGACATGCGCCGCGTGATGCCATGCCCAAAAGTCGGCCATCAGCAGCATCACGCTCCTATGTCGTCGTCAATGAGACCACCGCCGTCTTCCATACCGACCGACATACTTGTCGATCCGCCAGGCCAAACGCCTTATATGTCTGTCCCCAGCCGAACTGGCCCGCCTGCAACCATGCTCCACACCTCGCGCCATATCAACCCAGCACATCACGGTGCATTCGTAGACGCTCCCGTAAAACATGATCCTCATGACACGCTTCAGACTCCTCAAGCCTTCACCTTGACCTTCACACAAATGTGTACCAGCAAAGAAAACTAAAGCAAAGTCCCTTGTAGCCTTCCCACGTGAACAAAAAAAAGGACATCAACAAAGCTAGCTAGCCAAACTCCTTATTCACCACACGTATGCCAATTTCTTTCTTGATGGCATCACGGCCTGAACTCTCTGACTCAGATCCGAAACTTACCATCATGATCAATCTGATAACTTGATTCAACGACTTGCGGTTGCCGATCCCGACTACTCTTCATCTTCTAGATCAAGACAATGACCTCCTTGAAACCTTGATCTCATACCACTTGTTAGAATAATTCGAGGCGCACATTGATCCGTCAAGGACAAGCAATCACACAAGCACGAGCACGACACCGAGATTTGTTAACGAGATTCACCAACATGGATACATCCCCAAGGCATGACTATGGGCGCTCCTCCCCATGTACAAAATCACATGATACAGTCGATGATAAGCCAGCTGAGGCCATCAGACAGCGCTCTGACCACCACGCACGGCCAGTCTGGCCACCCCTGCCACGGGGGCCGGACCGTCCCTCTCGTGATATCTGTCTTGCCTAGCAGCTTATGTCTAGTCTATTTGGCTACCCCGCAGTCCCCTTATATAATATGCCCAGGTTACACATGTTCGGCTCAAACACCTAACGCTCCGCTAATTATAAGTCCAACTGTACCACAACTTGTACACACAATATTCGACACCTATTTTAACACTTATACTTCAGATTTCAACTAAAAATACATGTGGAATAATCATTTGGTGATAGATACTTAAGTAACCCAAATATCTCTTAAAAGAGCATACAAAAATTTGTGATAACTTCAAAAGGCCTACCTTCTCACATGAGTAGGAGAGACGCTCTTCAGCTTCTAGCTCAGGTAATGACTTTTCTCCCCATTCTTTGACAGCCACTTCAACTGCATCTTTGATACATGATAGTGTATCTTCTGAAAGTTCACAAGGGAACAAGCTTTCATTTGTCTGGAAGAGGGGATAGTGCAATAAGCCATTGGGAACTGAACTTCATCACATATTAAATCACAACGCAACAATCTAAAGAATAATTCACAGAATCTTGAAGGCCACCAGTCATCACTTTTTTTTGATAAGGAAGCTTTTATTGAACTCAGATCATTACATCAAGATGATACAATTGCTAAGATCACTCCCGGCCTCTGCATAACTAGTCATCATATGCATATTAAAATAACTACTGAACATATAGTTCATTATTTACCTTCCATGTCTTTCTTGGTGGAAGCTGCTTTTTGGACACAATGACACCATCAACTGGATTGACAATTCTGCAACATGATTTCAGAATCAAAAGAAGATATAAGCAATGTTGAGCACCTGTAGAGGGAAATAATCAGATGCAGTGTCTCTGATACATGGGAATTCTGCTGACAAGGATTTTAAATACCTTGGCATAAGCATCTCACGCAACTTCAGCCTGGCCATGAATTCCGCATTGCCTCCAAGGATAATATCAGTGCCACGTCCTGCCATATTGGTGGCAATTGTCACTGCACCAAGGCGTCCACTCTGAGCTACAATCTCTGCCTCCCTCTCCACATTCTCTGGTTTAGCATTAAGGACCTTCAACAGAAAGTTCAAAATAAAAAAACTTCAGATTGCTTTAGAGATCTTGGGAAATATAACAGGCACAAACTAGAGGGTGAGGAGACGTATACTGGAGTACATTTAGTAAACTTACAAAGTCTGTACAACAACAACAACAAAGTCTTTTAGCTTTTAGTCCCAAACAAGTTGGGGTAGGCTAGAGTTGAAACCCATAAGATCTCGAAAACCAAGTCATGGTTCTGGCATGTGGCTAGCTAACTTCCATGCACCCCTGTCCATGGCTAGTTCCTTGCTGATATTCCAATCCTTCAGATATCTCTTAACGGACTCCTCCCATGTCAAGTTTGGTCTACCCCGACCTCTCTTGACATTATAAGCACGCTTTATCTGTCCGCTGCGCACTGGCGCTTCTGGGGGCCTCCGTTGTTTATGCCCAAACCATCTCAGACGATGTTGGACAAGCTTCTCTTCAATTGGTGCTACCCCAACTCTATCACGTACATCATCATTCCGGACCTGATACTAAATAAACTTACAAAGTCTATTTAACAGAAAGTTGCTAACAAACTAAATTTTGAAAGAAAAAAGAACTAGTTAACTATGTGGAGTGCGAGAAGGCAGAAAGCCAAAAACTTTATTTTGTACTATTATGCAGTTTCCATTAACGTGACAGTGACGATGTTGTGCTAAACAGGGAAGGCAGGACTAGGTACCGTTTGTGAAGCTAACAAGCATACCTCGTGAGGAATCCCTGCTTCACGTAGTTGTTCAGACAAAGTTTCACTTTGCTCAACACTAGTTGTACCAACAAGCACAGGACGGCAAGCTTTATTCATTCTTGATATCTCCACAACAGCAGCACGCCATTTTCCACTTGTTGCTCTGAAAACAACATCTGAATCGTCCTGCAAAGGAAGAAGCATAGTCGAACATTCTCAGAAAGGGGGGACTTGGAAAATTGAATCGAGAGACCTACAATTACTAAAAATTAAATGTGCGCAATGAAACAGGATGGCAATCACCTTCCTTATCATAGGCTTATTCGTTGGAACAACTGTAACTTTTAGTTTGTATATGCTCTCGAACTCCTGTCTTTCTGTAGCTGCAGTTCCAGTCATGCCACAGAGTTTCGGAAACTGTCATAAAACGTATCAGTTTCCTGCCAAATAACCCAGTGAACATCTCCAAAAGTAAACAGAAGAGAGTGATCAATCTAGCACAGTGAGCCATACATTCTTCATCACATTTACAATTTACCACTATCAACGGAAATGCTCAACAATGGGCTTTTTAGATGAATGCTCAACAATGGTTAGCGGCTGTTAAAGCTCAATTAGCGTTGAAGATGATATAGCCAGTCAATGATTATTGGCTTATTGGCACTTACCATTTCGCAGAGGTCAATAACATTTAAGGATTAGAACGAAGGGATCGGCACTTGCCTGAAGAAAGAAGTTCTGGTAACTTATAGATGCGAGGGTTATGGTTTCATTCTGTATCTGCACACCTTCTTTTGCCTCAATTGCTTGGTGGAGTCCATCACTCCATCTTCTGCCCTGCCAAAATAAAACAATATACCTTAAACAAAGAAACTAATCTACAAACTCTTTATGTTTATATCATCACCCATGGCTTAGATTTTACAATTACACTAGATTTTGCCCCTATCTTTGAGATACAATAATTGTTTCAAAATAAAGAGATTTGCCAAACCATCAAAATAACCTGATATAATAATAATCATAAGTCAGTCATCACTTGAGGCTTGTGTCTTTTGCCCTCTCATTTATCTTCAGACATTGTGTGGATGAATATTTGTAAGCCGTAGTGAAGGACGAGGAGATCAAGCATAGATAGCGAGAATACTTCGACAAGCTGTTCAATGGGGAGAATGAGAGATCTACCATTGAGCTGGACGACTCCTTTGATGATATGAACAGACGTTTTGTGCAACAAATCCAGGAGACTGGAGTCAGGGAGGCTTTAGAAAGGATGAAAGAAGGCAAGACGATGGCCTCTGATTGTATCCCATTGAGGTGTGGAGAAGCCTTGAAGACATAGCGATAGTATGGCTAACTAAGCTTTTCAACCTCATTTTTTATCAAACAAGATGACCGAAGAATGGAGGCAGAGTATATTAGTACCAATCTTCAAGAACAAGGGGGATGTTAAGTTGTTCTCTAATTACCGTGGAATTAAGCTGATGAGCCAACAATTAAGCTACCGGAAGTCATTGAGCACCGCTTAAGAAAAATGACAAGTGTGACCAAGAATCAGTTTGGTTTCATGCCTGGGAGGTCGACCATGGAAGCTATTTTCTTTGTACGACAACTTATGGAGAGATAAATGGAGCAAAAGGACCTTTTGTAGCTACCACCCTTCAGCCTGATACCCATGAGAGATGGAAATCAGATCCATACTACCCTGTTGTTCCTTCAGTGGCTGGTCTAGTTGCTCCCCCTGACGTGCAACACCATTACCATGCTTCCTTGAATACACCTTCAGGTGCTCCTCTTGCTCTGTTGTCCACCTCAGCACACTACCAATCGGAGCAGATGCAACATCATCTTGTCCACCTCAGCACACTACCAATCGGAGCTGATGCAACATCATCACCTCGCTTCCGTGAATAGACCTTTAGGTGCTCCTCTTGCTCTGTTGTCCACCTCGGCACACCTCTAGGCACGCTACCAATTTGAGTCGGTGCACAAACCTGCACATCGCCGGTGTAGGTCAGTGCTTGTGTCAAAGGAGTCACATGAGCTAATGTGCTATTACTCTCCCCCTCTTGACCAATTTCACCAACCTGAGATGGGTCAAGGCCTTCAAACATGACACCGAGATCAGTTTTTTCACCCTAGAAAGGTTCCAGTTCGCGAAATGTAACATCCATGCTCACAAATGTTCTCTCAGATAGACTCCAACATTTGTACCCTCTTTGTCCTGAAGAATACCCAATAAAGATGCACTTGACTGCCGGAGGATCCAATTTATTGACTGATGGCCTATGATCACGATCAAAACAAGTGCAACCAAACACCTTGGGAGGAACTGGAAATTTATTTCTGTGAAAACCAACTCACACGGTGATTTCATACCTGTCACCTAGGATGGCATGCAATTGATCAAGAAGGTGGCCATCATGACAACTTCACTCTAAAGGAACTTGGGCACATCCATGGTGAACATGCCCGGGCCATCTCCAGTAGGTGGCGATTTTTCCTTTCAGACACTCGATTTTGAGGTGTGTCCACATCTTCCTTTCAGACACTCGATTTTGAGGTGTGTCCACAAAAGATGTTTGATGCAGGATGCCCTTGTCAGAAATGAAGGCACCAATGGCCTTGTTAACATACTCAGTGCCATTGTCTGATTTGAGTGCTTGAATTGTCACATTAAATTGAGTCTGAACAAGTGCATAAAAAGTTTTTGAACACTGGAACACCTCATCTTTATGTCTCGGAAATCAATGAATGTAACGGAGTACTGCATACCACTGGTAGATAACACTAGACATGTCCATACATCAGAATGGATTAACACAGAAGAAGATATGCTCATGATCTCCTTACTCACATATAAGCTTCTGGTATGTTTAGCAAACTCACACGCATCACAGTTCAGCTTGCTCTTGTCCACACCACTCATTACATCAACAAACACTTGATACATTTTGTCAAAAGACATATGCCCCATACTACAGTGATGGATTAAGGCACTAGTCTCCTTATCATCAGCAACTGCAGCTAGCATGTGCATTCCCTCCCGGTCTGTCTTGCTGCGGTCCATGTACCACAGCCCCCTACGCCTCTCTGCAGTCCCAAGACTCTTGCCCATTGATCTCTCCTGGATCGAGCACACAACCTTGTCCATAATTATTCAACAATCAATTTGGTCAATCAAAGCACTCAAGGATACTAAGTTGACGGAAAAAGTTGGCACATGCGACACTGAGGATAATTCAATACACGGTGTGCAGCTGACTGTCCCAACTGTTGTGATGGGCTAGGTTCTGCCACTGCCGTGTAAATAGTTTTCTAATGTGTGGGACTGCGGAATATAGGATGCGAACTCATTAAAGTCTCCAGAAACATGTTGTGATGCTCCAGAGTCAAGCACCCATGCATAATTTACTTTATGGGATGCTATTGATGCGTGTTCAAAACTAGCCATGGACAGGGGTGCGTAGAAGTTAGCTATCCACGTGCCAGAACCATAAATTGGTTTCGAGATCTTATGGGTATCAGCTCTAGCCTACCCCAACTTGTTTGGGACTAAAGGCTTTGTTGTTGTTTTTGCTATTGATGTGTGTTCAATCTTACCTTCATTTGTATCGACAAAGTTGACATAACTAGTAGTAGTCTCCTGTCCTCGCTGCTTCACCTCGGCTGAGGTAGCTAAATTTGCCTTGAGAGCATTCCAATAACCACCATGCCCAGTCTGACCACCACTCCCATTCCGACCACCTCTGTTGCTGCTGCCACCACTATACCCTCTGCCTCTTATGGGTGGTTCTATGCAAATCCGACTGATATGCCCTGGTTGACCACACTTGTAACAATCCCTAGAACCTCGTTGGTCAGCCACTCTGTAAGCAGATTCATTTCCATCTCCTCTAGATTGCAGGTGTACCTCTCTTCCTGGGACATCGCAACAATGTCCTCATCTAGAGACACAAGCGCTGTATGTGTGCCTGCTCTCAAAGCCTTGATTGAGACCTTTTAGAAACTGCATCACATGCCTGCGCTCAACCCAATACCTGGCAATCTCCATGGATTATGCATGGGGAAGCTAAAGGGGATCACACTTATCCAGATCGGCCCAAAGGTGTTGCAGCTTATTCACGTACACCACCATGTTGTTCGTCACAGCATGGATCTTGTCTTTGATTTGAGACATGAGCATCAGAGTTCCCCTACATGAGTACCTTTTGGACAGCAGGGTCCACACATCAAAAGCACTCGAGAATGCCTGAACAGACGCTGCAATAGCAGGAATCAGAGAATTGAGCATACAAGCCAGTATCATGGAGTCAGTGACACTCCACTTTTTCCATTCTGACCTCTCCTTGCCAACCGGTTCTTCAACCGTTCCAAGGACATATCCCATCACACCCTTTGTCTTCAAGACCAACAAGGCCCGCCTGGTCGGCCCGCCTCGACCAGCTCAGGTAGCTGCTCACGCCATTCAACTTGACATCATTGCGCATGAGCTCAAGCAAATCTGTGTGGGACACAACAATGGCGCCACCTGCAGGAGGTGACCCCTCGGCAGCTTTCATAATCATGAGCGACGCAAGTTTCTCTATAGCAGCAGTAAATTCAGTCCCCATGACTGCCTCCGCCTCCTCTTCTCCTGGATGTACCATCTACAGTGTTACGTCCTTCCTCTGCAATCAACAGCCACACCACAACCAGGATCACTCACTTCAGCTACTCACTTGGCTGTGAGACCTCTCCTACGTGCGCCAGCACCAAGCTAGCCAGCAGCGCCACCACCAACTCCAACCAGCACCAGCAGCTCTCAGCAGAATAAGCAGTACAGCACGCAGCAGCACCTGTGCTTCCTCTGCCAAGCAGCACCAACTCACCCAGCAGTACCACAGCACCCATTTCGTATTCCTCTGCCAAACCTGAGAGTTCAGCAGCCAGCAGCAGCGCCTCCCGCGCGCACCACGTCCCTCTAACCAAGCCATCGAGAACCAGCACCGGAAGCAGCAGCAGGCAATGAGAACCGGCAAGGGGCGTGGAGATCCTCGTGACCCTGACCAAGCCCCGCCGTCGTTGTGCACCAGACCTCGTCGCTGACCCCTGCAGTTGCACCGCAGCCCCACCGCATCGCGAGCTGCACGCCCGCAACCGCCCAGATCCGCTGTTGTCTTCCCGCCGGACCCCGCCGCCTCGCCAGCGATTACGCACCGTCGCCGCCTCCTCCAATACTCTGCCCTCTGATACCATGTAAGCCGTAGAGGAGGGGCTCCTAACCTGCTTGATAGGTTGTGGCGGCACTTGTCTCCAGACAGGGACGAGCTCGTCCTTCTTTAGGCTGGTCATGGTGGGAGTAACATAGCAAGTAACATAACACATCCCAAGAAAAGTTTGCTTACATGGCATGTATTTAATGAGGAGAGAGATGGTTGGAGTAACATAATATGTTACTGTAACATAACACATTCCAAAGCAAAATGAGTCTACATCTTAATAAATGATGGCTTGCATGATACTACATACATGTTACTCCCCACTATGAAGGTGGTAACATAGACTAGTAACATATGCATGTTACTAGTCTAAGTTACTCCCCACTATGACCAGCCTTACCCATCGTGGGGAGTAACTTAGACTAGTAACATGCATATGTTACTAGTCTATGTTACTACCTCTATAGTGGGGAGTAACATATGTGTGGTGTCATGCAACTCTTCATTTATTAGGTTGTAGACTCATCTTGTCTTGGTATGTGTGATGTTACTCCCACTATGACTAGCCTGAGTAACTAGCTATGTTACTACATGACTCTCTTTCATCATTAATTACTTGCCACGTCATCTATTTTGTCTAGATAGGTGTGATGTTACCACCTATGTTACTCCCACTTATGGGTAATCTTAGGTCAGTCACGATATAGGCCTGGGCCACATGGGCCAACAGGGATGGGCCACACTGGCCAACAGGGATGACAACAGAAGATGTTCTTAGTCAGGGTGCAAATGCATAGAGAAATGCTGACAACAGAAGATTTTCTGGTAGCACAATTGCACAGGGATTCACAATATCAAGGATATAACAAATAACCAAAAGTATACATCCATTAGCTATCGAAGAGTTGCTCCAGACATCAGCTGGGTATGATTTGACATAGCAAATGCACTAACAAGGAGACATCGGAAAGAATCAATTTTGGGGATGGATATGATAAATGGAACTTCAACTTACAAAACAGAAATCCCTCTCCTAACATTTTTCCTACTCCCCGCCTGTCCCACTTTAGGATGATTCACGGATCTTTGGAGAAGTGTATGCGACGTAGATCCATTATATACATATAAAGTTAGCCACTCATATACAGTGTTGGCTTCCTCCCCCTGAACCGCTCCCGCGACGCGCCCCGCGCGCGTCACGGGGGCCCTCGATCCGCCGCTGGAAAACTCCTTCCCCTCCAGCCTCTCCTCACCATCGCCGCCGCCGGAGGGCGTCCGCCGGGTGAAGCCCGTGCGACGCGGGCGACGACGGGGCCTTTACTTCCCTCCCCTGTTCGAGGCTGTGGCGGCGCGGGTCAGCCGCTCATGGGGGCGCGAAGCTCGGCATGGCTCTCGGCGGCGGGGACGTCGGGCTTCGACGGCTGTTAGGCTGGGAGTGGAGGTGCGCCGCTGCGTCGTTGGTGGCGGGGTGTTGGTCGGGCTCCCCCCGATCTGGATCTCAATTTGCGGCGGGCGGCGTGGTTGGTGTTGGCGGTGGTGGTCCCGCCCGTCGGTGGGCGTGTCTTGTGGGGGCTGGTCGCGGCTGTGCATCGACGCCATCCCCCCTTGACCTTGTGGCTCGCCGTGATGGACCCTGCTCGGCCCCATCTGGGTCAAGTCGGGGGCTTTCGGCCGCGGGCTTCGCAGCGCGGCGACTAGTCCGAGTCCCGGCGGCGGGGTTAGCTGGTGCTGCCGCGGAGGCTGCGCGGGCCTGTGCCGCGGCTTTGGTGCAAGCGGCGGCCATGGTGGCTGGTTGTGCGGGTGCGTGCCCGGCGGCTCCGACGCTTGGAGCTCGCCGGTCAGCGCGGGTTGGGCAGTGGCCCGGGGTGGCTGCTGCTCCGGCCATGGGTGGCTCCACGGCAGCTTGGCAAGTCGGCTACGGCGGCGGCTGGCATGTCCCGGCGTCGGCTTGTCCGTAGGCCGCTTGTGTCGGCCTTCGATCTGTCTCCTCGTCGCCCGGGTGCTATTTCCGTTGAAGTGATGGCCCTCTCCCAGTTGTGGCCCATCGCTAGTCTCGCGCTAGGGCAGAAGGACCGAGCTCGTCTCGCGCCCGGCAGGCAGGACCGTGCCCGTCTTGCGCCCGGCAGCAGGACCGCGCCCGTCTCGCGCCCGACAGCAGGAGTGTGCTCATCTCGCGCCCGATGTGGCAGGACGAGTCGATGGAGGCTAGTTTGCCACGGGGTCCGCCCGTCTTTTCGGTTGGGGTAGCGGCGGGTATCGAGTGAGGTGGTGTCGAGGTCTTGGATGCCGGGGCGGCGGCCCTGGTGGTGGTAGCGTGGTGCTCATGGGCAGAGCCTGTCGCTCGGTGCTGCCCGGCGGCCATGGCCATGTGGGCGGCGTGGTAGCCGGGGTGTGGCGTTCAATGGCGTTGAGTGTTGGCCGGGGTGAAAACCTGCTCTATCTTCGGACGGACCGGCGGCGGCGTTGCTCGTTCCCTTCTTGAAGGCGGCGTCGCGGCTCTCATTGCCCATCGTGTCGATCCAGGGGAAACTCTGATCCTCGGATCGGACGGTGGCAGCACTCCGGTGTCGTAACCTTCCTGAAGGCATAATCTTGGAGCTCACTATTCGTCGTATGTGGCTTCATTTCTTCGCGGTGGCGTGGTTACTGTTGGAGTCCCCGGTTGCTCTTGTAGTGCTAAGGGTCGTGTTGCTGCGCTCAGCGCCTATGTATCCTGCCTTGGGTGTGTGCGCGTGTTGTGGTGGCGTGCGTTTGTACTGGGTTGTTGTCGGTCATTGCTTTATATATAAAGCGGGGCGAAAGCCTTTTTCGGTAAAGTTAGCCACTGACTTAATTTTGGGCTATACAAAAATTGCCTTACAGCACCGAGAATAATAATGCAATACTTACTTTTTTTGAGAAAAAATAATGCAATACTTACTGCCATAACGCGACCTGTGAACTCATCCACAATAAGCACCTCCTTGCTACGAACAATATAATTCACATCTCTAAGGAAGAGCTCCTTGGCTTTGATTGCATTTAAAACATATGAAGCCCATTGTTCACGAGGATCATATAAATCATCTATGTCCAGTATTTCTTCAGCGTCAGCGTAGCCTTGTTCTGTTAGTAAAACATTTCTCTGCTTTTCATCAACCTGAAAAATAATATTTATAAGAGAACGAATTGGATTGTAGCTCACAAACTAGTAAACAGGAGTATGAATACAAGAACAGATTTATGGCTAGGTCAAAGAGAAGATCTATCAGCAATGTACTCGTATATTTTAAAAATGTACTATTCTGAAGTGAACAGCAATAGAATACTTCTTACAGAACGTGCAAAAAACAATTACCCTTCTTTTCATTAAGAGGAGAAGCACGATTGTTACAAGAGTTAAGAGCCAAGGCAACAAGTGCCACCCATAACAACACACAACGGTAAGTGAATATTAGTACCGGTATTCAAACAAGAACACAGGTGAAAGATGGGGACAGAATACAAGTTTCTTTCAAGGCAAGCTACATGATTTCATGTGCTGCGTGAGCCACATGCGTCAGGTTGTGCCGCATAAGCCGCTTGTTGTGTTTTTTCGTTTTTTGGGCTTGTTGAGTTGTGCCCTCAGCAGAACCCCCCTTTGGACCTGTGTGTGCTACCATGTGAGTTTGTGCGTGTGTGTGCGGCGTGAACCTTGTTGTTTTGTTGGACCTTGTGGCTCTGGTGGTTGCTTTATTATATATAAAGCGGGGCAAAAGCCTTTTTCGGTAGAAGGAATAAAGTTGTGAGGCTGAAGCGTGATGACGGGGTGCTTACAGAACGTTAAGGAGTACTGGTGTAGGTGTCCATACGTATTCGTATTAGTCTAGATTTCATTCCTTGTATCCCAAGTCTCTTGTACTATATATTTGCCCCTTGGCCTATGCAACAGATAAGTTGCTCCTCTCACATGGTATCATGAGCCCAGGTTTAGGGGGGGGGGGGGGGGGGGGGGGGGGTCCGGCACCACAACCCGTCCATCTCTCTTCCGATCGATTTCTTGGTTTCCCACCTCCCTCAATCGATTTTTCCGGTCTCCCATCCCAGTTAATCGATCACCTCTCCAGCACAAAACACCAACTTCGCTGTATGTCCAGATTCGTTCACTCAATTGATCATGCCAGGATACAGCAAGAATTCGGGATGGGAGAGAGGATACAGGTGGGAGAGGAAGAGGGGTTGGTGAGATTCAGAGAAAGGAGATGAAAAGTTCAGATACAACTCATTTCACACCCCACACGCTAAGCCAACGGTCTCTACTTATCCTACATGCGCACACACGCTTACAGGTGGCCCCACGGTTCACCGCGTTCGGCTCACAAAGCCTTCTTCCTTACATCTGAGTCTGCTCTGCCTTCTGGTGAACAGCTGGGGCCTCATGGCACCACCTTGTGCTTTTCGTCCCCATACACCCTCCGCAAAATGGGAAGGCTGAATGTGCCATACGATTGACGAATGAAGTCGTTCTAACCCTCCTTCAAGCCTCCATGCCCTCTACCTATTGGGTTGAGGCACAGAGTCTCGCCACCCATGTTCTTAACATTCGTTCAACTAAAACCCAAGCTGCCCTTACCACTCCGCACGAAGCCC
This sequence comes from Aegilops tauschii subsp. strangulata, assembly GCF_002575655.3. Lineage (NCBI taxonomy): Eukaryota > Viridiplantae > Streptophyta > Magnoliopsida > Poales > Poaceae > Aegilops > Aegilops tauschii. Next base: position 203,893,272 of record NC_053037.3, on the reverse strand, counting down.
TTTTTCATCGAGCACCCACATATGAACACTTGAGCATTTTGGGGTGTCTGTGTTAACCCAATCTCACCGCCACCATGCCTAACAAATTAGCTCCGCGCTCCACGGCTTGCGTTTTCTGAGGATACCCAAACGATCACAAAGGATATCGTTGCCTAGATCTCTTCATGGATAGTGTCCACATATCTCGACATGTAATTTTTGATGAAAATGTCTTCCCATTTGCTAACCCAATCCCCCGCTCAGCCCACCGTAGCAGATCTTTTCCTTGATCTGCCTCCCGACCCACCTCTAGGCCATTCCGCCACCTTCCCCGGTTTTCCTGCCATGGCACATGAAATCCCTAGTGCCCAGCACTCTAGCCAGATTGATTATGTCCTTACTAGGACAACGGATATACATACCCATTTGGATTGTAAGGTGATACCCTGGGAAGTGTGTGGAGGACTGGAGGCATAGCATAAGCTTGCGGTGGCTAATTTCTACTTCGCACTTGTGTTATGCGGGACAAAGGTGCCAAAATCACAAGAACAAAATGGTGGAAGCTCAAAGGGGAAGTGCAGTGGTCCTTCTAAGGAAAGAGCGGGAAAACCTTGCTTAACAGATGTTAGCCACAGGATCAAATCAAAAGGTGGATGAAGTGGTGGCAAGCATCTGCCATTTCTGTGACAAGAAGGTCCCATAAAAGCTGAAAGGTAAGTTCTCTAGGACGACAATCAAAATTGTGATGCTATATGAAGCAGAACGTTGGCACACTAAAAGACAACACATCTGACAAATGAGCATTACAGATTGTGCATGCTATGGTGTGTGTGGCCATACAAGGACAAAAAATAGGAATGAGGTAATACATGATAGGGTAGGGTGGCACCAAATTAAGAGAAGTGTGTCCAACAGTGAGTAAGGTGGTTTGGACATATCCTACAAGGGCCTCCAGAAGCACCAGTTAATAGTGGGATTCTAAAGGGTAGCTAAAATACTAAGAGGGGCAGGAGCAACCAAAGTTGACATGGTGGGAGGCGGTAAAGAGGTATTTGAAGGATTGGAATGTACCTGGAGATTTGGCTCATGATAGGACTGCATGGAGATCAGCAATCCATGTGCCGGAACCTTAATTTACTCTTTTATTCTTCGTTTACTTTTTTCTATATTTCGCTTTTTTGGTTTCCGTATGTTTCTGTTGGGTTCCATATCTAGCATACCCCAACTTGCCTGGGACAAAAGGCTGCTGTTGTTTTTGTTGTTGTTCTTGTTGTATTTTACATTGTTCAGTTAAAATGATCTGTTGGCTGTTGCATGATCTATCTAGAACAGAACATTCATTCTGAGATTCTACAGGGATAAGACATATGCAGTAACAAAAGAGTAAGAATTGATTGTGCTCACAGTATAATGAATGTCTTGTTCAAAAGCTTCAGCTATTTTTGCTGCTTTGTAATACCGGTCACTTGGCTTTTCAGCCAGGCCTGATATTATAAGAGGTGTCCGTGCTTCATCAATAAGGATTGAATCAACTTCATCTATCACACAGTAATTAAAGTTCCTCAAGACAAGCTCATCTACAGTCTGCAAATAAAGATTCGGTTAAGTGCAGAAGCTGTGAACCTGAGAGAACAGGAAGAAATGAAATAGTGGTCCTTAAAACTTAAGAGTAAAATGCACCCGAGGTCCTAAAAGTATTCCGGGTGTGTCAGCTCAGTCCTATAAGTATGAAAATGCACATTTAAGTCCCAAAAAGGATAGGTGATTCATCGCAGGTCCTACTCAGGTCTGACCTGCCCGCGTGGAGCGTTGAAATGCAATGTAGGTAATATTTTGCACAATCACACAATAGTCTATTGTAATTCCATGGTCCCGTGCTAATGTTGTGCGCTATGTCACAGTCACCTACTTCTTGTGGATGGTGCACATGCTCGCGTGGACGTTGAGATAGGAGAACTTGTTATGGATGTGACCTTTTTTCGTGTTCTTTATCCCCCGTTTCAGGTGATTGGCAGGCTCTGATGGGCGGTGATGCTGCGCAGGATAGTACTTGACCATGGCCCGGGCTTCACATGCGGTGGAGAGGTCAGGCCCTGCAGCGGTGGCATGATGTCCGGTGTGCAGCGGCTGTTCATCGGGCTCACAACTGGTATGCACGCTCGCTGGACGAGAGTCAGAGCAGAGCCCAATGTCGCTGCTCGATCCCAAGGCGCTCATGCTCAGTCGCCACGCTTGCTGAGGACCTACGAAGCAGGACCAGGCCAGGGATCGGCCTCGTGGTGGACGTCGCCCTGGCTGCCGACAACGACGACGGCAAGAGCTGTCGTACCTGGCTGTCCAACTCACCACCTCGGTACCTCCGCTTTCATCCGCCGCACAAGAGTGAAGGCCAATTGAATTCCACCCCCACGCGTCCCGGATGAGACCATGAAGATGGTGTCATGAACATCAGTGGGCTCCTCGACCTGTCGCTGCTTGAGAGGTACCGGGTAACGTGTGTGTGACGGTGTACGTGGCGCTTGCCGCCAGCAACCACATGGGACGGCTGCTTGCAAAGACGCATCCCCTGTCAGGAAGAGCAAGCCAGAGGCGGGCGAGGAGTATGAGCGGTCCTACGTCTACTTCCATTGTTATGGCACTGGTGCCACTCTACCTGCTTTCGCATCAGGAGCACGTTCCAAAACCAGGTCGGGTTCCTAGCGATGCTGCAGCGCAGTATTAAACTGTTCACAGGGATGAGCTTGCCAGACCTTGCCCGCGTTCATGTGACACAATCATACTGGAGCAATATGGGGACGATTGTGTGCAGACCAAGCGATGAGAGCGCCGTCATAGAACTAGGAACGACTAGAGAGCAACGGGTGGTGTCGGGAATTACAGAATTAGAACTGAGTTCATTAAGGAGATTTTTGCAACAACAAAATGCCTACATGGCATATATTAAGTTTCATGCACTAGGGAACGCAACCAAAAATCTGAACTGATGGAAAGGGCTAGGCTTCTCACGGGTTACATGGCATATGACTCACGGGTTACATGGTATAGACACCCCCTCTCACGTGTGACGCGGGAAGTTGGCATGTGAATAGACTCAGAGGTATGGCTCAAGAGGCCTATACCTGGACACAGAGGGGGCAACAACAATTTTTGGATAAATCGCGAAAGCCAGGACTTGAACTCAAGACCTTAGGCTCCGTTACCATGTTAAGCTTCATGCACTAGCCAACGCAACCAAAAATCTGAACCGATGGAAAGGGCTAGGCAATCCACATATACACTAGCATGTTAAGCTTCATGCACTAGCCAAGGCAACCAAAAGTCCAAACTAATGGAAAGGGCTAGGCCATCCACATATACATTTCATCACCCTTCTCACGTATGATGCGGGAAGTAACACATGAATAGACTCGGAGTATCTCAAGAGACCTATACGTGGACACAAAAGGCGTTACAACAATTTTTGGACAAATTGTGGAAGTCAGGACTTGAACTCAAGTCCTTAGGCCCTGATACCATGTTAAGCTTCATGCACTAGCCAATGCAACCAAAAGTCCGAGAACTGATGGAAAGGCTACGCAATCCACATATACACTTCAACACCCCCTCAAATGGGACGCGGGAAGTCAACATGTGATATGGCTCAAGAGGCCCATACGTGGACACGGAGGGGGAACGACATTTTTTGGATAAATTGCGAAAGCCAAGACTTGAACTCAAGACCTTAGGCTCTGATACCATGTTAAGCTTCATGCACTAGACAACGCAACCAAAAGTCTGAACTGATGAAAAGGGCTAGGCAATCCACATATACATTTCAACAACATATTTGATAACGGGCCATGAGGGTAGGTTAGACTTGGGTAGGACCAATGGTGAACCATTTATCCACTTTTAGTGCTCAAATGTGCATTTTCGTAGTTATACGGCCTAGTTGACACAGGAAATACTGTAAGGACCTCTGGTGCATTTTACCCAAACTTAAAAGGCAAGCATGCGATCAAACATTGATAAACATTGTCCACAAAGGAAGAGGCCTACCATCGCAAGGTTATCTCTTAGATAATCAAATCCAAGCTCACTATTTGTGACATAAGTAATATCGCACAAGTAATTTTCCCTCCGTTGCTCCGGTGTCATGTTCTCTGCCAAAACAAAGACCAACTGTTCAACAAGCATCAATAACAAATAAAGAAAATCAATAAATGATGCCAGAAAAAGAGAAAATTCAAAAATAAGTGCTTGATGGGCACATGGCTGTTGCATAGCAGCAGTGACAGGCTAACGGACTCAGAGTAATACTACAATCAGCTAAACATCCATCTTGTTTGGCATGCGTTTTCTGGAACAGACAAGTAAAAATCGATCTCAATTGCGTTTTCTGGACCAGACATGTACAATTATTGGGTACTTTTGCTCTTTTCTCACACATATCAGTACTTCCACGAGCAACTCATTTCATTCACAGGAGTTCAGTTGGTACGTTAGTACCTTAATTATGTTTGGCGTATTAAGGTGGATACTGAACAAAGTGTGCACTTTGGAGATGGCACAAACAACAATAATGAACAACGTGGAGTGATCACATACGTTGAATTAGTCCAACCTGCAGTCCCAGAAAGCGGGGAACTTGACCAACCCACTCACAGTCACGTCTGGCAAGATAATCATTTACTGTGACAACATGGACTCCTTTACCACTTAATGCATTTAAGTACGCTGGCAGGATAGCCACGAGTGTCTTCCCCTCTCCAGTCTTCATTTCTGCAATCTCCCCCTTATGCAGAACCATCCCACCAATCAACTGTACATCAAAGGGGCGAAGACCAAGAACTCTATTGGAAGCCTCCCTCACAACAGCAAATGCTTCCTGCAATAGCCAAGAAACCATCAAAATATTTCCACCTTGAAATATCTTTTTCAGCAGTTGACATGTCGGCATGTTGAATATATCATAGAACAAAGTACTTTGCAGTTTTCAGACAAACACTGTAGTAGGCTAGTAGCTACTGAGGAAAATAGTTGGTGGCTAATATGTAAGTCCTAAAATAAAAGTAACTTCTCCCACATCTCCAAATGTGAGCTTATCAGTTCAGTTATTAACTTATATTTTTATCAATTACAACTTTTTCAGTCCAACAATGCTAAAAAAAACATTCGGTTCATTTTGAAATTGTATACATTTTGAAGTTATTTACCTTTTTATTTTAACATAAATTGAAAATGTTTTTGAGTTATCACATTTTTAATAATGAAGTGGCAAAGTAGTTATATAGTTCCCGAGTTCTTCAATTTTTAAAATGAGGTTCTACTATTTGTATGTTATGAAATCAAATAACATCTATCCTTGTTACATGTTATTCCCTAAAAAGCCTCTGCCGTATCAGTGTATAGAACACTAGAGATACGGGGATCCCCGGATATGCGGCAATATGTGTATCCCCGAGTATCAGTGCAGCCTAGTAAAGCCCAACCCTCTCGGGTTGGGTCGGCAATCTTGGTACTGTGTAGGGCATTTGTGAGGGCCGAGCGAAAGGTCTGCGCTTCGGCGCTGGCGACGATGACGGCTACGGGCGTCACTTCCCTCCAGGGGGCGTTGTTGTGGGTCTCCTCATGTTGCCTGGGCTCCGGGGTGAAAACCGTTGTCCGTCCTTCGGACTCAACGACGGTGGCGCGTGGTGTCATCACCCTCTTGGGGGCGTCGTTGCGGAACCCCGGCCCATTTCGGTTGCAGCTTGCCAGCGGCTTCGGGCTTGCCTTTTTCCTGACATGTGGCACCCAATACTATGGCGTGGGGTGGTCCCGATGGTCTCCTATCTTTTAGACGTGTCCCTATGATTATCGTTCTCGGTCCTTGCGATCTCCTGGCAGGAGCGGTGCTCCTCGGCCCGGAGCAAGGGGGGAGGACTCTACGGTGAGTCGGCCCCTTCCGGAGATGCTCGGTGTGTTCCATGCTACAGGGTCCGGTGGTTTTCTCGTGGCGACGCGGTTTCACTCTTGTTCAATAGTTTTGGGTGTCTTGTTAGGTGTGGCGGTCTCCTGTTTTCTTGTGCGGCTTCGGGTTAAGGGCACTTGTCTCGCTCGGATGCTGTTGTATTTTTCTTTTGGCCTGCTTTGTTGAGGGTTTCCTCACCACTTTGTATCAGTTCGGCCGTTTGTGCCTTTATTTATAAAGGGGGGCGAAAGCCTATTTCGAGGAAAGCCCAACCCTAGACAGGTCCCAGTCCTCAATCGACCAGGGCAGCTTGATCCAGTCCCGACTCCCGCGATCCCATGCACGAGTGCGCCACCGCTGCCCGCCGCTGAATCTCCCGGTGGCAGGCAAGGTAATTTTCCCGACAGTTCTCCTCAATGTTCAAGTGCTTGCTGTCTGCTGACTTGCTGCCACCTGCCACTGCCGTTACTGGCTTGCTGCTACCTCACATGCTGTTGTTGTATACCTGCTGCTGTTGTTGCCTTGTTGCATATGCTAGATATTTCTGTCGAGTAATTGAGTTGCTGCTGAACTGCTATTGTTGCTTCCTTGCTTGCTACCTTACTAGCTAGGGAATGGCATCTGCAAGCAGTGGCATGGGGCAGGCAGCCACTCTTCTTTTGGTGGAGCTGTAAACAACGTCAGTGCTGATAGTGAAGAGGTTGAGGCTAGGGCGGGTTGCTCACAATCCCAAATATCCTCTGTGGGCTCGTGCGACAAGAATATTACCAGTTGCAGACTCTACTTTCTAGGTTATTTCTATGTTCATTTGTTGCTAAGTTATTTCTATGTTCTTGTTGCTGTTTAGGTTATTTCTATGTCCGTTTGTTGCACCTTACGTTCAACTTCCTTGACCTTGTCATGGCATATCAAATTATGGCATAATCTGATATTTACAAAATCACTCTAGGATGCTGTCCCCACTATCAAAACCAGAAGCTTCCATCCATCTATACATATAAACATACGTTTACCAGCTTCTAAACTACTCCGTCTGTCTCATCCGTTCGAGCGACAATTAATATGGGACAAAGTACTATGCAGCCATGATATTTGTGTTCATATTTAGAAATGTTATTTATTCTATACTGCCTTGCAAGCTGATTTGACAAAGAAAAATACTGTATGGAACTTCATGATCAAAGTCTTGAGTTGCAGAAAATACTAAAATAACCAATGATGTCAGAACAAATGAATAATCAAATATGCAACTTAACATTGGATTCTAACTTTTACCTGTATTACACATATGTTGAATAATCATTTTACAACTATTGAGAAACATTTGTAAATATGCCTACAGGATATTTTACTAATGTTTTTCTGTGTAGCACATCACATAACTTCAGATTGTACTTCACACAATTTTTCACTATTATTGGCTAGTTGTATTTAAACACATCATTTGTTGTGCCTGTACATTGCATTCCATATTATATTTTAGAGATATGTACCATCAACATTTATACCAAACTAACTCACGACAATGTACAGGAATGACACTGGTAATATTATATTGTAGTTACTTCCAAGCTAAGCAATGTCTAATGGTAAGACCTCCAATGCAAGGTGCTTAGATGAGGTGCTAAGTGCATTAAGTACCTTAGCAACTCGACTCCCCAATGCATAGGTGCTTAACTTGTTGTTGCTAAGCACACTTTATTTAATGAATTAACACCTAAAGCCTTTCATCCATTGGTCAAGTTGTTTCATTTAAGTGGTTTGCCTAGGTTCACGCGTTTGGCATTGGTTCTTTCTAGGGTCACCAAAGTGCTCTCTCTCCTCCTTAATTGTTGCGCCATGTCAATTTTTTGCTTATGTGGCATGCTTAGCACCTGTCCACCGTGGAGCACTGGGAAGGGCCTAAGCCTTTCAAGCTAAGCAATGTCTTCTTGTTTTTTGGGTGACACGGCCTTCAGTGAGGAATTATTGTACAACGTTCCTGAACTACCTTCGCAGCTTGATATGTTTAGATGTTAAATCTAACCTAGTTCTTGGCGCCCACATAAGTGGACTGAAAAAGCAATCACCAAAGTCACAATTTATAACTATAGTTTTTTTAATTTTTTGCAGGGAATTTACAACTAGAGTTGTGGTAACCATAAGTTGACAGTGTAAACTAACTAATACTACCTCTATCTTGATATAAGACGTTTTTGCAGTTCAAATATTAAGGTACAGAGGTAGTAGTTGCTTTATTTGATTAACCATTGTCAGGGCGCAATTTAATTACAAACTCTCTATCCATTCCCTCTGCCTCGAATCGGAACTGAACAGAAATCTGGAGTATTTAAGAGATTGTAAGTGATTCTGGATGTTGTCCAATACGTACGGGGAGGAGGGAGCCGAGGGATTCCCCGGCGCGCGCGCGCTCTTGCAGAGCGGAGGTGCGGGCGCGGAGGTCAGCGTCCGAGAGCGCGGAGACCTCGGGCTCCAGCCTGTTGACGAGCGCGACAGTGTCGTTGTACCTCCTCTTCGCTGCCTCACCGTCGTCGCCGCCGCCGCCGCCGAACATGCCGCCCAGCAATCCCCCCAGCCCCGCGCGCGCTGCCTCGCCGCCTCCCCGCCTCTGCAGCCCGCGACAGCGCCGGCGGAAAAACTGGACGTGGCCGACGCCACTGCTGATACTACAGGGAGGAGACGGGTGGGGAAAGTGGAGGGATGTGGCGCAGGTGGCGGTGGACGAAGGTGCCGTCACCATCGCGCCGCGAGCTCGCTGCTGGCTTCAGCTCCTCAGCTTCACTTGTGGTCTAGTGCAGTATGGCATGCACGGCGCCGCGTGCTCTCGGCGATAGGCAGTTGTGGCCGTGGATGATGGAACGAGGTCGGTGAAAGAACGAGGATAAGGAGTCGGACAAAGCCCATCTCTTTTTTTTTATACTAGTTGACCTGTTGCGCCAAATGACGCAAAGACCCACTAAAACCATGTTGTCGATGAAAATAGTTTCATATTTGATATTGATAATAGAAACCCCATGTGTTAAGTCATGCTATATTAAAAATATGTTTATCATGCTGAGGAATCTGAGTTTGAAAAAAAAATCATATTTCTATAAGATGCATAGACCAACTAAGGAAGTATTTTTTAAAGTTAAAAATATCGTTATCACCATGAGAAATCTGAGTTTGAAAAAAAAACATGTTTGTATAATATTTAGACTTGTTTGTGTGGCCCATCCGGAGTCGGGCTTGCATCTCCTTTCCTATTATTAAGGATTTCTCTGCATACATGGTTACACAAATGGACCGTTACACCAAACAGCACAATGTCTATTTCAAACACGAATTGTTTTGAAAATTAAATTAATTTTTAGCACGTAGGAACAAAAAGTAAGAAAACAATAAAGCAAGCAACGAACCTGCAAAAATTTCCTCCAAATTTTGCGTGAAAATCCATCGAATATATCCTTGATCGCATATTTGTCTCTGTCGAGGTACTCTACAGGAAAGTTCTCCAAAAAACAGAGTAAAGTTGTTTTTCCTTTTTGAGAGTTTGATAGCAAACCTGCAATGCATCAAAAAGGGATTAGAATTGATAAGAAAATAAACCTCTGCTATTTTATAGTCGAAGAACATGCTTCAATCAACAAAAATACAAAAACATTGAAATTTGACGGTGTAAGGAACCTGCAGTGATATATTGAGCCATAAACTACTTTGCAATTATATAGTGAACCATAAACCTGAAGCTCTACTTTGATGCCAATAAATTTATAACTGGGAAAGTAGGAAAATGAAATCATATACTGTAAAACATATTGCTCATGGTACATGGTGGATTTATCATAATTGATATTTGGCTGGAAGTGGATAAGTTCTCTAGTTATTCTGAAGCTCATTTTCAGTAGTCAGATAAATCGACCTGATTTCCCAGCTTAGACGTTTCAGACATGTCTCACAATATGATGTGACCATGGGTTCAATCCCATATTCAATTATGTACCAAGAGAGGTCCCATTTGGGTACAATCTTGGAAAGCTATTTGGAAAAGAGAGGCCCCATTTGGGTACAATATTGGAAAGCTATTTGGAAAAGAGAGGCCCCATTTGGCACATACTGATACATTTAGATCAAACCCCATGTGTAGTGGGCGCAGCAGTGGTTGCAAACAAAGAGCCTTACCTGAATGTGAAACGATGCTTAGCATTCTGCCTCACCAATTGATCTGCAAAGGATCTTCACAAAAGAGAACATATTAGAGAGAGAGAGAGGATTAGGCAAATGTATATAGCAAAGCATCTACAGTAATGTCATCACACTGCCAGTTTCAATTCACGCAAAACAATTGACAATTTAGTCAACAAATAGCTTCAAGTTCTCATGATCATAGTTGATTTCATAATCTAGTCCACCATGTTGATGCTCTGAATATCAATTAAAAAAGTTCATTTGAAAGGGTTATTTTAGACTACATAACTTGAAATGGTGTAGCAATTAAGTAGTACAGCAGACCGAATAGTAACAGGCCAATTATAAACAATGCAGTGCAATGCCCTTTTCCTTATGATGATGTTCCTTAGTGTAACCTACAAACCAAATCGAGCATGAAAACAACCATGTTACCTATTTTTGTGCTACATATAGACTGAAACCAAGTAAGATAATGTAACCTGACAAGAAGTACAGTATCGTTGATAACAAAATAGAAATTGAGAACTGGCCATTCCAAACAAAAACAACATTGCTAGTTCTGCAAAAATGGATAATCCAACGTTAAATAGTGATGCCTCCGTCAATCAAATCCCTGGGAATTTTCCTGCAGATAGCATAACACAAAAACAAATCTCAAAACACTGTACAACTCAGTAGAAATCCAAAAACTGCACTCGACAATGCCAGCAAAAAAGTCACACCCCACCGACAATCTTTTTAGAAGAACAGGGAGGCTCCTCCCCGATTCCATTGCTCGAATGAAATCAAACTCACGTCATACAATCAGCTCACTGAGAGGAGCAGTTCAGCAGGAATGTAAGGAGAAAGTAATATAAAAGAGTATAGAGCTAGGGAACAGTAAAAGCACTACAGCTTAGGCGAACGCCCAAATCGCGCTCAAAGGGAGCTAAAATAGAAAGTCACTAGGCGCAGCGCAACTCCTGGGTGGCTTTGCGAGTCTTCAATGGAGGGGCTGCCAACGCTTGGGGGGACCAAGTTGCCGTCAGGGTCGAAATTGGGCTGGAGAAGGTGATTGCGCCTGTTTCTCGCTTCTTGGAGGGCGAAGCAAAGCTGCTGTTGTTGTCAGAAATCTTCAGCTTGTCCCATGGATCCACCAGAGGGGCTCCCAGCGGCAACTCCTTCATCAGCCACTGATCAACAGGGGGCGGCGTAAGAAGCTCGCAAGATGCCTTGAGAAGGCCTCCAGCCTCTCTGCATCCTTGCCTGAGGACAGGGTTGTCCAGTTTTTGATTGTCTTGAGGATCAGCCTCAGCACCTGTTTAATCGAGGTCCACAATGTGTTATTGAAAATAAAAGAGTTCCTATATTTCCAAAGACACCAAAGCACAGCTGCATTAACTGTATTAAGTGCAGAGTGCTTGCCATTAGCTACCCAGAATTTAGCAATCGATTCATAATCAAGCCCCACATTTGTCTCGAAGAAGGCAAAGACAATAGGCCAGACCTGTTTAGCTACTACACATTCAAAGAACAAGTGTGCGTTTGTTTCAGCCTCAGCGCAGTAAACGCGGTCAAGAGGTTTGATAATCTGTCTCTTCCTAAGATTATCCCTAGTCATCAGTTTGTTGTTAGCAAAGAGCCAGAGAAAGACATGAATCTTGGGGGGAGTCCTAAGCTTCCAAACGGCTGGGATATAGACTGGTTGCACCCCCCTAAAGTTGATAACATGATAAAGCGAGCTAGTGGAGTAAACTCCTTTGTTATCTAGCTGCCAGATTAAAGCATCTGTATCATCAGTAAGGGTCACACTTCCAGCAATCTCCACCAGCTGGTGCCATTGCTCCATGAGAATGTCATCAAAGTTTCTTCTAAAAGTTAATTTGAGTTGATTCACATCCCAAACCTCACAAACACTCTTAGTCTGCTCATTACAAATGGAGTAAATCGGCCATAACTGCACAGACAGAGGGGAGGTATTAAATCAGGTGTCCTCCCAGAATCTGACTTTGGTACCTGATCCAATTTTCCATCTGTATCCAAACTTCAGTGTTTGGATAGTAGATTTAGTGCCCTTCCAGAATCTGGAAGCCTGGGGTGACAGGTTGGGGGCAAAGATATTAATTCTACCAGGCATGTATTTATGATCGATGATCATTTTCCAAGGTTTCCCTTCACCTTCATAATATTTATTTGAATGTATGCTACAACTTTATTCATATCCATCAGGTTCGACCAACCAATGCATTATTCGATTCATATGTACATATGTTCAAGAATTACATAAGAACCAAATAAAGAATGATGAACCACAGTTGTATACTTGTACTAATAAAGACGGTAAAGAAAGAGGCGAAATATATTCTGGTTGCTGAACAAGGTGAAGCGGAATGCCCATATTGTGCCCTTCTCCATGCAGAAGGCACGCACGACTCTAGTCCAACCCCTTGTGATGGCCGACCGCCCATCCTTCACGGTCTTCATGAAAACATCTAGATAATCATCGTGTTCTGGTAGAAATACTTTAACCTTTGCATGCCCACCAATCATGTAGTTTGAGAGGTAATCTTGAGTAAACTGCTTTGGCAACCACTGCAAAAGGAATAAGATTTCAGACATTGTCATCTAACACAACTCATTATGGGTAGTAAAAAGAAGGTTGCAGAGTTCCTACTTACCATCCTGCAGTTCGCTGTTGTCTTGGATAAAGTGTAAACAAATAGTTTAATTGCCATCTTTGGACCCATTTTACTAACAATCTTTATCAGCTTCCTCACTTGATGCTGGTTCATCGCTATCTCATTGCCCCATACACAAAAAGGGTCGAAACTCAGATCTTTACCAATGACATATGTATCTAAAAGCACCAAGTTAATATTAGAAGCTAAACAGCAATGGCACAATGATGTAGTACAACACTCATTTATAATATGTCTATATACATCCGTATGTGGTAGTCCATTTAAAATCTCTAAAAAGACAAATATTTAGGAACGGAGGGAGTATCTTATAACATCCAATATACTCACATATTAGATGAATTAACATCTTATATTATGGGCCGGAAGGAGTTTAGTTCGTTCCTTAAAATTATCTACTGCTGTATCCACGGGTTACAGTTAGTTTGAGCTAGTTCGGGCTCAAATAGCCCTAAAGTATATCTAAACATGAGGGCTAGTTTGAGCTAGTTGCATCTATAACCCACCCAAAAAAACTAGTATCCAACCCAAGAGGTGCTAATTGGAGCTAGTTCTCCTAGTGCATTTATTGTCAATCTAACCCTGCCATCCAAATAACTCTTTGGATGGAGTTAGTTCAGGGTTAGTAATGAGCTAGAAACTAACTCTAACATCTAGCTAAGTTGAGTATCCAAACAGGGCTGTGTTGTTGCTGTTGCTGCTGCTGCTCTTCTACATATATCTAGACATCATTAGAACATTAACGTAACACTCTTCCTTATTGCTATGTAGCCTAGGATTGCATATTTAGACATTAAGTACAGTGCATGTTGCTAGGTAGCCTCAGATATATTACATATGGCCCTAGTTAACCTAAGGAAAAATGGGTTGCAGATATATTCAGTTAAGAGTCCGATTCACCGATTAGTCCCTTATCAGCCGCCGGCCTATATGGTACCAGCTACGGATATCCTGAACAGTGAGCAGATATAAGCCATGGGATGAAACTAACCTCGATGGAAATAGCAGTCGTTCCCAAAATTGTCCTGTGTAGGTACATCAAGAAGCATGTTAAGCACAACAGGCTAAACATCAACCAAAATTACACATGGCAGACAAAAATCTTCAAAAGATAGCTTCAGTGTGTAGGTTTAAGCACGCTATTAAAGTAAAACAAGTGGAAAGGTGTGCTAACTGCAACAGGCCTAACATTTAACAACAAGCAAACATGGTCATTCAAACTGGTATTGTGCCGGTCTAAGTACAATGGTTATGGTTAAATAAAAATGGAAAGGCGTGTTAACTACAAGATGCAGCAACCAAATGTAGTCATTCATAGTGGTATTGTTGAAACTGGTACTGATGAAATTGAACTGCACGGTTCATACTTGCACATATAGAACATCACGTTGTGAATAATTGGAATAAACAAGGCATACTACGAACAACCAAAGATAGCATTTGAAACTAAACATATGCTAACTACAAACAACCGAACAATCAAAAACTTTAAAAGAGGCATATGCTAGCTATAACAGGCTTAACAGCAAGCAAATATATGATTTCCTATCGGTATGTTTAAAACTGGATTGATGAAATGTACTGCACAGTAAATAATTGCACATATAGAGCATCACATTGTGAACAACTGAAATAAACAAATCATGGGTTTCCTCACTTGTCACAGATGGGCTCATTCCCGAGGGAAGAGCACGGACCCTGGATGTGCTCCATGTTGTCGCAGATGGGCTCCTTCCCCTTGGAAGAGCACGGCTGTAGGGTGCCCTCCCTGATGTCGCAGACGGGCGCTTTCCCCTTGGAAGAGCCGGAGAGGGTGCCCTCCTCATGGTCGCCGTCGATGAGGTCTGACTTGGAAGCTGTGGATCCCAAGCCAAGGTCACAGAACGTGTCCTTCAGAAATGACAAAAGGGGCTCGATGGCGATGTAGAATGGCAAATTGTTGACAGCGAGCCAGAGGAGATCAGCGGCGGGGCCATGGATGAGATCGACGGCGGTTGAACCCGAGGGGTTGGGGGTGGGCCACTTAACCTGTGACACAGCCCGCCTCAGGGCGTCGCTGTCGATGACCTCGATGTCGTAGCCGGCGGACGAGACATGCTCGCATACTCTAGCCCGCAGCTTGAGTGCCTGCCGCCAGTACTGGTTGTCAGCTTCCTCAGTGACGTCGGGCGAAGAGACAGCTATACACCTCTTTTGGGCCAGTCGCTCCTCGAGCTCCACGGGAAGCGTAGCCGGGCTTAGGCTGCGACGCTCTGGAGTGGGGGATGGGGATGGGGATCTGTGGGAAAGGGGGTGTTTGGCAGGCGTCATCTAAGAAACTCAGGGCGGCCTGGGTATGGAGATCGGTGGGTAAGCTGCACGGGCAAACCGGTAGATGTTGACAATGGAGGCCTTGCGGCGGCGGCGGGGGGGACTTTGCTAGGGTTTCGAGCAAGGGAGTGTGTGTGTGTGTGTGTGTGTGTGCGTGCACGCCCGAGGGGGTTTTGGTGTGTGTGTGTGTGGAGGGGGGGCGCGGGGTGTTTGAGGAAATGACGCGGGTACTGAAAAATTTACTACGCGGGAGTGAAATGTCGGGCTATTGAAAATTTTGATGATAGTGCATCGCACACGGTCCGGAGATAACAATCGTGTGTTATGAAAAAGAAAAACCCTCGAGGCGGGCAGATATTTTTGATGCAGGCAGGATTGGGAACAAGAAACATCACACACGGTCCGGAGATAACAACCGTGTGTTATGAAACAGAAAAACCCTCGAAGCGGGCAGATATTTTTGAGAGGGAGCCTCGTGGAGCCCAATGTACTGTGCGGATGTGTGCGTGAGAGGTGCACTGGCATGGCACACGGTTAGTTTGAGTGAATCGTGTCTGTTGCGTCATCCGACTTTTCTAATGTTCATAAATTTGGCGAAAAATGACGTGGGAGAGGGTCAGAACACGAACACACTTGCATGTGGACCAAATTTATGTATCAAAAGGGTGGTTTGATTTTCGTAATGCCAAATGCAACTTCGATGTGGCACCTCTCTCGCAAAGCGCATGGTATTGCTTGCTCCCACCCTCTCGTGTTGGCACAAAGGGAATCCTAAGCTATGAATGCATGCCCCCTCCCCCTCAACCGAGGTTCACCTAGCAAAGTGCGAAGTAGCTAGCAGCCCTCCTCCTCCCTCGTGTCGGCACGAAGGGAATCCTAAGCTATATATGAATGCATGCCCCCTCCCCCTCAACCGAGATTCACCTAGCAAAGTGCGAAGTAGCTAGCAGCCCCCCTCCTCCCTCGTGTCGGCACGAAGGGAATCTAAGCTATATATGAATGCATGCCCCCCCCAAATGAGGTTCACTGTAGCAAAGTGTGAAGTAGCTAGCAGCCACCCCTCCCTCGTGTCGGCACGAAGGGAATCCTAAGCTATGAATGCACATGCCCCCCCAACCGAGGTTCACCTAGCAAAGTGCGAAGTAGCTAGCAGCCCCCCCCCCCTCGTGTCGGCACGAAGAGAATCCTAAGCTATGAGCATGCCCCCTCACCCCCAACCGAGGTTCACCTAGCAAAGTGCGAAGTAGCTAGCAGCCCCCCACCCCCTCGTGTCGCCACGAAGGGAATCCTAATTAATCTATGAATGCATGCCCCCCCAACCGAGGTTCACCTAGCAAAGTGCGATGTAGCAACCCCCCCCCCCACACACTTTCAGTCGGCGGGCCAGAGAGGCATATATCTCACCAAGATGGATCGTAAAACGGACCAAGAATAATCCACCTTGGTCGTACAACCTCTCTCTTATTGTTGGTCAAAGTGATGTCCGTCCATGCGACCCCGGAGATGGGCTAGCTCGCCAATAATCCCGCAAGTAGCTAGTCCCCGAAGACAACCACTGCATGTGTGTGGCCCAAACATATGTATGGAGAGGTGTGTTTTTGAGTAACAATGAACAACTTTGATGTGGCACCGTGATTTCAAACTAGAAATCCCCACACTGAGTGAGGGTTAGGTTGATGATGCATATGTATGTTACACCACACTTCAAGCCAACGACGGGGATTCATATATGCATGCATGCGTGCATAGTATATGCGCTCAAACTTAATTAGGTCTGAATCTCACCATGACCTATACTACGATAACACTAACCAAATGAAGAATCCGCCATGGTAACCTATCTTGTTGTTGGTCAAGGTGATCATGGATGTCCACGCGGGCCCACGAATATATAGGCTTGTCGCCGATAACCACGCGAGGGAGTGTATCGTTCGAAGGCAACCACTACATGCATATGTATGGAGGTGATGCATGCATGCATGTTTGAATACACAACATTGATCTAGCGCGTGTGTCAAAAATCGTACACTAGCTCCTCACACAGAGCGAGATCGATTCATGATGGTGTCATTGTACTAGCCACTTCGACTCGATGGGAGGGATTCATGCGTACACATGCATATGTGTGTGCTCAAAGTGTATCATGCATGTCAGTCCAGAGCAAAAATATTAATCCCCTCCTAAATCAAATTAACCTCTCTTGTTGTTAGGCAAAAAGAAGTGATGGACCAAGCGGGCCAACAGATGGAAAGCATCGATATCGCTAATAACCGCTTAAGTGGGTGCGAGAGGACAACCACCACAGCTTTGCATGTGGGCCAAACATATATATGTTGAATACACAAAATGCACAACTTTGATGTGCCACATGCCTCAAAAACCGTAAACCATGCACCCACAGAGAGCGAGGTTCATATCAAGCATACTACATATGATGGTCCCCTTCCCCCCTCTTCACCGCATACTATATGCTCCTGCCGTAATATATGTACAACCCAAAATAATCCTCATCGATGGTGAAATTAATTAACCTCTCCCGAGGTAGGTCAAGGTGATGCATGCATGCATGCATCGACGATGGCCTCGTGGGCCCACAGATGGAAGCGCCACACGTGAGTGTCCTAACTAGGATATATATGTATGTGGTCCAAAAAGGTGTTGTGTGATGTTTGAATGACCAATTTCACAATTTTGATGTGGCACGTGCCTCGGTAACCAAAAAGTCCCGACACTAAGTGAGGTGTACTTGTTCACGGACGCATACGTATAGTATATATGCTAGTCCCCTCCCACCTCTTCGACGCGTACTATATACCACCATAACACAAACAAAAAAGATTATACCTTGTTGGTCAAATTAACCTCACTGCCGGCTGTTCGTCAAAGTGATGGACGACGACCTCATGGGCCCACAGAAAGCGTCACACGCGAGTATCGAGTGTCGTGTAGGACAACCATCGACTGCATGTGGCCAAAACATTTATGTATGAAAGGGTTGTGTAATGTTTTAAATAACAATTTCACGACTGATGTGGCACCAGCCTGCCTAACAAAACGGCCAACCCACATGGTGGCTCACAACTCGTAGTGTACCGCGAGCCACCCGCCACCCCTAGACGCACACACCCACACACACCGCGAATCCACCGCAACTACAATGCATGTTAAATTAATTATCTCGCGGTAAACATACATGTTACCAAAGGAGGGACGTTTTAATTTCAAAAAATTCATAGAGATCATTAAGATGTTTTAGTACATTGATTGACTTTCTATGGGTATAATGTGCAAAAATCAAATTTGAGCTACATGCACACGTGACAGTGCACCTAAATGGATTGCAAAAACACATGTGTCTCACTGGGTGCATGTTTACTCCCCGTGCAACAAATTTCAAAAATTGAGAATCTTGAGTTTTAAATTCTAGTACATCCAAAACTTATTTGAAGTTCATGAAACTTATCGTGTTGTCATATGGACACCAATACAAAGTGGCATTGTATTTTTTTTGGTCAAATTTGAGACCAGTTTTGATGTAATCTTTATCTAATTACAAACGGGAGATTATTAATAACCGGGAACCAATATCCCAAACGGATTATTTATTCAAACCGTGAGCGTTAGACCAACAATGGATACGTGTCATGCTTCGGTTAAGCAATAAAGCGACAGCATTAATCATCAAAATAGAAAAACAATATATGTGCCGCCGCGCGACCCGTGTGGCGTGCGAGCAGGCGTGAGTTGACAGGACGCATGCGAGCAGTCCGCCGCGCAGGCAGACGGGGAGGCGTGCGTGCAGATGTGTGAATTGACGGAGGCATGCTCGCTGCGCAGTGTCATCGGGAGGTGTGCGAGTAGCTGTGTGAAACTTTGGTAGGCATGCCAGCAGTCCGGTGCGCAGGCTCACCGGGAGGCGAGCCATCGGTTTGACCATCGCCCGCCTCTCTCCCACAACTCCCACTACGATCCTCTCTCCCCGCTTGCAACCTTGACGCCGCTCTCAGTTCTCAAAGCCATCAGTGTATGCGGATGCCACCCAAGCGCCCCATCGGAGGGAGTGGCGACGCCGGGGCTGCTAAAGCACCGGAGCACGGCGTGGAGATGGAGACAGAGGTTGCCGTCACCGCCGGCGAGTTATCGCCGCACCCTGACATCGTCGACGGCGTCGAGCTTCCATAGCCGGAGGCAGAGTTCCACACCGACTCCGACGACCACTCCGGCGATGACTCCGACGAAGACGGACAGCTGGTTAGTCATCTATACCCATTTATGTGTCAAATAGATCATAGGGTTTCTCTGGTTACTCCTGCCTCCCCCTTTTTGGAATAGAAATCATGTGGTTATGTTCTCCCAATCCATGAAATCTAAGTAAGTTTTGTTAGATCCGTGTAGTGTATTGATTGTTTGAATGGTACAGGTGATAAGTGATTAGTTGTTTCATCTGTGCTAATGATTTATGCTAGTAATCCGACTAGGGTTAGTGTTTGTGCTAATAATTCCTAGCCAGGACTTGACAATTGATTTTGAATGACCTACGTATGTTTGTGCCATTATTTTCTTCAAGATTGCTCTGTACATAGACGACTGTGCTTAAAAATCAAACCATAATATCTGAATATGTATAAATAAATAGCCATAAATTCCTAATCCTACTTCACGGCATGTAATCAGTGATTTGATGCCAAATTTGTTTTACTATATGTATAGGTGTTGTCTGACGATGTGGACAGCGAGGATGAAGATGCCCAGAGGAGGTACAAGAGGCGAATCCTGAGGGAGCTAACCTGGAACGACGGCTATGTATGCCCATTTTGCAACCACAAGATTAATGACGCGTATCTAAGTGTTCTTGCGCATGCAAGAGGACGGGCCGTTGGCTCCTTCAAGCAGAAGTATTCTCGCAGGGTGGCGCACGGCGCGTACGCCGAGTACCTGGAGAAGCTTCAGGATCGTGCCGGCCGCATGTGGGATGAGATGTGGGATGGATCGAACTATGTACGCTTGAGTATGGTTAATGACGGTTGAACTATTTACTTATGGTTGAACTATGCTTATGTACGTGTACACTTATTATCTATGTCTGAGTATGTTAATATTTTGCCAAATTTTGGTAAAAATTACAACGAGGGACCAATAAACCAGGACGGAGGTAGTACGTCAATCACACACGGTTCCCAAAATTGGAACCGTGTGTAATGACTATCATTTTTCCTGCTGCGTCTATCACACAGGGTTCACTCTAGCAAACTGTCGCCTCCAAAATTCTTTGTGGGACAGAAAACCCTCACCACCCAATTCAAAAAAGAAAAAAGAAAACCCTCACCATCCCCACGTCACAAAAACCCTCACCCCGCCCGCCACCCACCTCGGCCCCTCCGGTACGTTCCCCATTCACACCTGCACAAGCTCCTCCGTGTCTATGCCATGGCACCGCCTATCGCGGCGGTAAACACTTAGATCGACGCCTGCCGCCGCCGCCAGGCTGCCGGCAAAGCCCACCGCATTTCGCCACTTCCGCTTGCCGCCGCCTATTGCCATCGACTTTCTCGACGCGGCTCGCGGTCGTCCCAGCTCCGCTTGGTTGGGAATCTGCTGTACTGAGGGTTCTTTCTCATGGACGACAAGGTAACTAATTTAACGAGATATTATCTCATCTCTTATCCCAGTTCATCTGCCTCCTTTAATCACCCGGCGGAAATCGCCGTGAATTCATTTTTATTCGAGCTGATTTGAGGGTTTTCTTTCATTCATAGAATGTACAGTGCGCCGATACTTCAGGACTTGGCGACCGCCGCCAGAGATTCCATCTCATCGTACCAGATAACTTGAGGACACGCGCGGTATGTTCAATCTCACCCTAAATCGGTTGGCATGGCCTACTTTCCTGAACATATTCTAAATATTGCTACATTTGGATAAAAGGTGCCACATGCATCATATACGTCAAAGGGGATTTCCCCCCTCTTCTTTCTATATTAAGCAAATTAATGATGTATTGTTCTTTCGATTACTATCATATTTCCATGACATCATGTTTACCCTATCTGTTTAATTATAGACTTTTGTCCTTCGATTTGAACCGCTGTGCAGTTCTTTCAATTTGGGCCCATATTCGCATGTTACCATATTTTCTTTAACAACCCTACCATTTTCTGCAGGACATCCCTCGTTATGCAACAGATTATGTAGTGCACAATTTTTCCCTTTACATACATGAAGGCTCCATGAATGTCATACTGCGCACAAACCATGGATTTACAATCGTTGCTACTGTAAGACTTGATGAACGTGGTGACTCCTATTTTGGCACTGGCTTTTGGAATGAAATTGCAAAGTTTTATGTACTGAAAGCTGGCACTAAAATTGCACTGCACATAGAAGGGCCTGGTCATGAGATATATGCTAACTTCCCCAACAAAATCATCCATCCAGACTTTGTTCGAAGTAAGTTTTCTTTTCAACTATCTGCATATGTTAACTTACCCATCAATGTCAAATGAATTGTGTAGTATTTAAGCAACCAATTGTTATTCCCTTATCTTACTATATTCCTACCTAATAACTTCTAGTTACCAACACACTTTTCTATTGCCCTGTTTTAACTAAATATTCCCTGTACTCCCATTTCTATCAGAAAGCGCCGCTGACAAGGAGACTCCGAAGGTGGAGAACGGGGCTGCAACAAGCGGAGGCGGGGCGAGCTAGAACTGCAAGCGACTCCAGCAGGCCTAGACTTAATCAGCAGCCTCCCCGATGATATGTTGAGAGTCATCATCTCCCTCCTCCCAATCAAATATGGGGCGCGGACAACCATCCTTTCCCGGCGGTGGCGCCCCCTATGGAACTCCAGCCCTTTCGACCTCATCGACACCCATGAGCTCTGCCATGGCTATCGCAAAAGCTTGGATGCGTTCTCCAAGATCCTCGGCAGTCACCTTGGCCCAACCAAAGGCCTTAGAATGGGCAAGTTCTGCTCCAACGGCAAGGACCGAGCCAAGCTTGATGACTGGTTCCGATCCCCCGCCCTAGATCAGCTCGAGGAGCTCACTTTTGATGATGGGCATGTGCGGTCGCTGCCAACGTACGCACTCCGCCTCGCACCCACGCCGCGCATCGCCAAGTTCAGGAACTGCCATTTCCCGCCCCTTAATGACGCGCCCGCTCTTATTCTACCACGACTGAAGCACCTCGAGCTCGTCGCCATCTGCCTCTCAAAGGGTGGCATGGAGCGCCTGTTCCGTGGCTGTACTGCACTCGAGTACCTTCGTCTTCGGGTGACCAATGGGTTGAGTACCTTCCACATCACCTCCATGACTCTCCGGTCTATTTATGTGTGTTGCTGGTGCGGCAGGAAGACATCACAAAAGGTGGACCACGGTATGGTCATCCAGGACACACCTGCACTTGAGAGATTACTTGTAGTTGATCAAGAAGGTCCAACAAGAATCAATGTCATTTCTGCGCCGAAATTGACAGTGATGGGCTACTCGTCTGACAAATACTTCGAACTTGTTATTGGATCCACACCCGTTCAAGTACAACAGCCGCCTTCTACCTCTCCTTCTACAAATTAACATTATTTCTAATTTCGAAGATGTTTGTTCGTCTGTCATTCAAAAAATGATTCCGACAGGCTTGAGCCCGAAACTGCGCACAGTGAAGGTCTTGGCACTAGAATCTATCGGGCCCGACCTGGAGCAAGTTGTCAGTTTCCTGAGATGCTTTCCGTGCCTGGAGAAGCTATATATCGAGGTGATGTTCCTTTCCTGTTAAATTTTAACCATAAGGGAGTTCAATTTGTGACACCTTTTTCCAAGTTTACAATGACAATGTACTACGATTTCTGAAGGTTCTTTTGGAGGATTTCAGTACATACATGCCCCCCCATATTGGTTGCTTGATCCATATGGTTACAATCAATAAGCATTTCTCCTTTGGATTCATCCGTACTAGTTTTCTTAGGGAACTTTTCATCCACTCCAACCTCTTGTGAAGAAGGCTACATTTTTCTAGAATGTAATCAAATGCCCATGTTAATCATGTCAGATCGAAGATGGCATGTTAGTGCATTTTACAAATCCTGCAAACCAAATAGCTAGTCCTGTAGTAATGTTCAAAACTGCATGTAGGCACTAACACGTTTTCTTCTTTCGGAGATAAGATTAGGCCCAGTGGTGGATAATGTGATACAATATAACAATCACGTTGAATGCCTAGATCTGCATCTCTCAGAAATTACTTTGAACTCCTACCGAGGGACCTTACTGGAGATTATATTCGCCAGGTTCTTTGTTCTCAGAGCAAGGGTGCTGAAGGAAATGAGGTTTGCCCTACATTTAGTTCGCAAAAATGTATGGTCTGTTGATCAGCGTCGGCGCCTGTGGCAGAATGGAGTAGGTCCAAAAATGCTGAATTTCATTTTGGAACTTTAGATGACAGAGTAATCGGAAGTCATCGGGTCAACCCCATACATGACTTCTCAGTGGCTGACCCCTTTGCAAAAATTGTGAGGTTTCGAAGCCGGACTTAGAAGCGGTGATATTAGTTTGAACCTCTCTGATATCCATGTTCAGCGCATCAGCGCGAGCGTTTGCAGCTGATGAGCTGAATTTCATTTCTAATATCAGTTTGAACGTTGTAATCTTTGAATTTGAGCCATATAACTCTGGAATTTGAACCTTGTAACATTTCGAGCTTTTGTGGTACAATGTTGAAATGGCATCGTATGAGACTCGTATATTGCTAGCACTACTTTGACCTTAATATGCAATGGTCTTAGATTTTATTAACCATTCTCGAATCAGTTTGCCTTGTCGACCTCACAACACACGATCTGTATAGCTAACTCGACTGTGATCTTCGACATTATTGCACACAGCTGGTTTCTTCCACCGTGTGCATTGTAGAGCGCAGAATTAATTATCGCACTCAAGTGTCCACGCCTAGGGTGCCGTGTTGTCAAGCGTGCACTAGATTCTGGAATCCTCCGCTATGAACGCCGTGACAAGACGTGACGATTACAGGCCGGCCGGCCCCCATTTATTATTACAGCGGCCATTTAACCTACCCTTGTGTCTCTTCAACCTTTCGATCGCGCTCCACCATTGCAAGAAGCACACCCACCACGAGAAAATCTTAGAGGGTATCCTGCGCAGCTCCAATGGCGCTCCGAGTGGCTGCCGACGACGAGCAGTAGTTCACCATGCGTGCCGTGGTGGACACCCACAGAAGGTTCATGGACCTCTCGGTGGTGTACACCAACGACCCGGTCTGGGCGGAGCACTCCATCCACATCATGGAGCTGTTGCTTGCCAAGGAGAAGTACAAGGTGGTCGGGTTCGACCTCGAGTACACCCGCGCTCGTGCCGGGTCTCGTCCCAAGGTCGTCGTCGCCCAGATGTGCGTGCGCCACCACGTCCTCGTCTACCACTACTACCTGGCCACAAGGCCTTGCGAGCGTTTCGCCAGGTTTGTCAACAGCCCCCACTACATGTTCGCTACGGTGGACATCACCAACGATGTAAAGGCGCTCGAGAGTTCGGGCATCGCCTGCCAGAATCTTGTCAACATCCAGGGCCAATACAAGATCTGGGGCAGCAAGGAGCATGAGAAGGACTCACTGGTTCACCTCGCCGAGGCCATCATCGACCCCTACTACAGAGACATGAAGGATTCGTGCAAAAAGGACAAGCGTGCTTCGCACTCGGCCTGGATGGAGAAACTCGACAAAGCTCACGTCGTGTATGCGGCCAAGGAGGCATACACGAGCTACGACATGTACCAGCGGATCGTTGACATGAGGAAGTCCTTCCTTCCCCAAAACGGCCAGGGATCCAGCCGGAAGCAGAGCAATGGCAAGCGTCGTTGCAACAATAAGTAGATGATTAGATCCTCGTTTCTCCTACTTTAGTATGCATGTAATTGCTTATTTTGGTGTGTGCAAATGTTATGTATGTAGTCACTTGTGTAATTGTATGCTTAATTTGGTTATGCAATGCTGTCTTTTTAAGTATATATGTTGATCCTCTGTAGACAGAACGTAGATGGTGTACGGACAAAGAAAATCACATCGCACACGGACTAAACAATGGAACCCGTCGGTGATGTTTTCATCAATCACTCACAATTGTATACCAACAATCGTTTGCTCACAACACACACGTCTTATTAGCAGCAACCGTCTGTGTTCTTATCGGTCTTCAGACACATTTCTGATTACAGACCTGTTTGCCGCGTATCACACACATCTTGTTAAGTTGAACCGTTTCTGTTCTCATGTCTCAACGCAAACAGTTCATCCGAGTGAACCGCATGCTGTATATCGCACACACCTTTGATCTGGCTGACCATTTCTTTTGTGTTGCCTAATCACAAACAGTTCATCAGAGTGAACCGTATGTTGTGTATCGCACACGCCTCCATCTGGTTGCCTGTTTCTTTTGTTCCTCCTCATCGCAAACAGTTCGTTGAACTGAACCGTATGCCCTTCATCGCACACGCAACTAAAACCTGAACCGTGTTTGATGCATCCGTCATCGCAAACGTTTTACACATTTCTGCGGTTTTCATATAGCACTGTTTGCGATTATGGCATCGCACACAGTTTCTCGAAGGGTCTCTGATCGTAGCGTCGCGTTAGCAACATCCTGCAGTAGTGATAGTGCCAAGTGCCAGTTGCTGTTTTTTTTCCATGTATTTACATCGGAGAAATCAATATCAAACGGAGTTCAAATGCCACGAAACTTCACGGAGAATTTTTATGGGCCAGAAGGAACACAACGGGCCCTGGTTGCACCTGGGGGGAGTCCCGAGGAGGGGATGCCCACCTGGGGTGCCCCCCGGACCACCTCTTTGCTCTATAAATACCAAATATTCCAGAAACCCTAAGAGCATTGACGAAATATTCATCCAGCCACCGCAGAGTCCAGAACCACCAGATCCAATCTAGACACCATCTCGGATGGGGTTCACCACCTCCATTGGTGGCTCTCCGATGATGCATGAGTAGTTCTTTGTAGACCTTCGGGTCCGTAGTTAGTAGCTAGCTGGCTTCCTCTCTCTCGCTGAATTCTCAATACAATGGTGTCTTGGAGATCCATATGATGTAACTATTTTTGCGGTGTGTTTGTTGGGATCTGATGAACTTCGAGTTTATGATCAGTTATATCTTTTTATATCCATGAAAGTTATTTGAGTTTCTTTGATCTCTTATATGCATGATATCTTACAGCCTCATATTTCTTCTCCGATATTTGGGTTTTGCTTGGCTAACTTGATCTATTTATCTTGCAATGGGAAGAGGTGCTCGGTAGTGGGTTCAATCTTATGGTGCTTGATCCCAGTGACAGAAAGGGAAACGACACGTATGTATCATTGCTACTAAGGATAAAAAGATGGGATCTATATCTACACAATAGATAAACGGATCTTGTCTATATCATGTCATTGTTCTTATTGCATTACAACCGTTTTTTTCATAAACTTAATACACTAGATGCATGCTGGATAGCGGTCGATGTGTGGAGTAATAGTAGTAGATGCAGGCAGGAGTCGGCCTACTAATCTTGGACGTGATGCCTATGTAATGATCATTCCCTGGATATCGTCATAATTATTTGAAGTTCTATCAATTGCCCAACAGTAATTTGTTTACTGCTACCTCTTGAGCACTGCGTTGGTTTTTCCTTGAAGAGGAAAGGGTGATGCAGTAAAGTAGCGTAAGTATTTCCCTCAGTTTTTGAGAACCAAGGTATCAATCCAGTAGGAGACCACGCTCAAGTCCCACGCACCTACACAAACAAATAAGAAGCTTGCAACCAACGCGATAAAGGGGTTGTCAATCCCTTCACGGCCACTTGCAAAAGTGAGATCTGATAGAGATGATAAGATAATATTTTTGGTATTTTTATGATAAAGACTAAACACTACAAAAAAGACACATTTGTGACATTTTGGGCCGAACGAAATTTTTTCTGTCATACTTATGACACTTCTATGACGATAATTGTGACAAAACCCGATATCATCATAGATGTGGTGGGGTCCTACTTCTATGACAAAAAATCATGACAGAAAATGGGCTTTTCATCCTGGGCGGGCCGGAGACGCAGCTGCATGACATTCTTTGGGCCATCCATGACGGAAAAAACCGTGGTAGAAGCGAGGGCGAGGAAAATATGGGGGTGTTCCCGGTTACGGTGGGTGGTCGTGGCCGAGCGATGCGTGTTTCTCTCATACACGCTCGTGCGTGGGTGCGAGGCGTTGGTCTCTAACTGAACCCGAGCAATTGCACTGCAGGCTACACGTTACTGAACCCGAGCGATCGATCGATGGCTGTTAACTGAACCCGATCGAGCGATTCCTTCGCTACTGCTGCTAACTGAAGCCGATCGGTGTTGCCTCTGGATGAACAGTGAGCGTTGCTGGGGGGGTTTGGATGAGCAGTTCCCGGTGGGGTGGATGAACAGGACCCCGTGGTGTTGCCTCTGGATGAACAGGACCCCGATCGATCGAGCCGGTTGGGGCTGGATGAACAGGACTGCGTGGAGGGCTGGATGAACAGGACCGGGCTGGATGAACAGTAGACGGTGGAGGGCTGGATGAACAGTAGCCCGTGGAGGGGTGGTTGAACAGGAGCCCGTGGAGAGGGCTGGTTGAACAGTAGCCGGTGGAGTAGTGCGCGGTGGAGGCTGGATGAACAGGCACCCGTGGATGAACAGTCGCAAGTGGAGGCTGGAGGAGGTCGCCGGTGGATGAACAGTAGCCCGTGGAGGCTGGAGGGGGTCGATGGTGGAGATGAACAGTATCCCGTGGAGTCCCGTTTTGCGGTACACCACACCTCTCCCGATGAATAGGACCCCCGTTTCGACCGTGGCACTCCAACACAAGTCTGTTTCCTCCGTTTTGCGGTACGCCACACCCCCCGATCAACAGGACTCCCGTTTCGACCGTAGGAGGTCCGTTTCCTCCGTTTTGCGGTACGTCAGACCCCTCCCGATGAACAGGATCCCGTTTCGACCGTGGCCGGTCAAACACAAGGCCGTTTCTTCCGTTCTGCGGTACGCCACGCCTCGTTTCCATCGGTTATTCCGTCCAAGCCCTCCCGATGAACACGACGACGCATTCCGTTCCGACCCAACCAGTTGGCTCCCCATGAACACGACGACGACACAGTTTCTCCGTTCCGACCCAGCCATGTACACGAGCCCTGGCCGTACGTATGCGCGAGTAGGCGTTCGAGACCCTGCCCGTATGTACGTACGTGGCCGTATTTTCTTTCTTGCACACTGGCCGTTGTACGTACGTGTACATGCTACGTGCGCGCCTCTACTACGACACGTGTGCGCCTCTACATCGACCAGTATGTACGTACACGTTCGTGACCAGAATGACAACGCTATGTACGCTTCGACTAGGTGGGTCCCGACTGTCAGGCGCTTCCTTGCCTGCGAAGATGTAGCTGGTGGGTCCCAACAGTCAGGGGGGCGAATCATTTTTTTTTGCCCGGACGCACTTCCTTGCGTGTGAAGATGTAGCTGGTGGGTCCTAGCAGTCAGGGGGAAATGTTTTTTTACGAAATACGGTGGCCCGTCCGGTGGGTCCCCGCTGTCAGGTGGAGGAATAATTATTTTGCGCGTAATAATTATTTTGCGGCCGTGGATCCAGCTGTCAGCCTCTCCACGTATAGTCCACTTCAGATGCATGTCAGTCGTTGACCACGTTGACCAGGCCGCGCCAAGAGCACCAGGGCGGTGGACGACGGCGAGGCCTAGGAAGGGAACGACACGGAGGCAGGGAAGACTGGGCAGGTGTTTCCCACGCGGAGGGGAGTACGATTGTACGAGGGTTTACTGGTTTGTCTGCCGTCGCCGGAGAATAACATCAGGTGTGGGTGAGTAGAGCGATGGCTAGGCCAGCGATGGGAGTACGGTGGGGCGGTGAGGCCTGCGCGGCAGCACAGCCGGCCGTGGGGAGGAGAGAGCAGGCAGTCCCGCCGGCGCTTGTTTGAGCGGCTGGAGTAGGAAGAGCAGAGATTGAAGAAGCACGACGGCCATTGGATGGACATCCAACAGTCATTGCTTGTGCATCAACCTTTTTTTAGGAAAGCCTCAAATCTGTGGAAAACATCATACAGCCCATCTGCCATTATTTCTAATAATTTACAGCCCATTTGCTAATTCTTAAGGTTTTTTTGGAGCCCATATTCTTTTTGTTAGCATTACAACCCATATTGTGGCCACGGTTAAAAAATTATATGAATTTTGCATATTTCGGTGCGGTGCGAACTGTTTTTAATCCGAGTCACATTCAAACTGATTTTAAAAATAAATGTATATCAATATAAAATCCAACAAATTGTCCACGCATAAAAATCAATGCAATTTAAAATCTCAAAATGAAAAAAAAGAAATTTGAAACTAATTGCCGGTTTGATGTGTTTTAAAAATGTACAACCCATTTCTCATTACTGATAGGCCATTTTCTCGGCCAGCCGAATGAAGCTCTCCTCGTCTTGAAAGATTTGCAGCGCAACAGGCTTGGCAAATCACAAAAAAACTGGGCTGCGGCCGTGGACCCAGCTGTCAACCTCTCCACGTACAATACTCTTCTGATGGAAGTTGGTCGTTGACCACATTGACCACGCCGCGCCGAGAGCACCAAGGCGGTGGACGACGGCGAGGCCTAGGAAGGGGACGACGCGGAGCCGGGGAAGACGCGGCAGTGGATGCCCACGCGGAGAGGAGTACGAGGGTTCACTGGTTCGGCTGCGGTGTGAGGCTGTTGTCGCCGCAGAATAACAGGGGGTGTGGGTGAGTAGATGGATGCCCTGGCCAGCGGTGGGAGTAGTAGGGGGCGGTGAGGCCTCCGCGGCATCACAGCCGGCCACGGGAGGCAGGAGCATGCGGCACGACCGGCGCTGGTTTGGGCAGCTGGAGCAAGAAGACCAGAGGTTGAAGAAGCACTACTGTCGTTGAATGAACATCGTACGGTAACTGGAGCTAGAATCGTTCATATTGACTAAGTTGACAAAGCCCTCCATCCCCGTCAACTTGGTATGCCCACAAGTCATCCTCCCACTATGCTGGGTTCCAGCTGGCAGGGGGAGTATTCATTTTTTTTGTGCGTAATAAGGAGGCACTTCCTTGCGTGCGAAGATAGCTGGTGGGTCCAACCTGTTAGCGGGGGGCATGTTTTTTCGAATACAGAGCCCCTTCCGGTGGGTCCCAGATGTCAGGTGGAGGAATGAAAGACTTGAGAAGGCATACAGAACAAGCTAGTGTACCAGTAAAGAGACGTTGCTGATTTTAGAAAAAAAAGACGTGCTCCTGTAGCTGGTTCGAATCCAAACTTAGACTATGACTATATATGGTGCTATGCTACTCTGCAAGGAATGAAACTGACATATCCAACGTTCGCTTCTCCTCTTCTCTACTTACTCTGCCTAGCATCAAAAGCTCTGGCCGCAGCAACCATGTCCGCTGGCTGCTCGTCCAACTGCTCTTCAGCACGCAACAACCAAATATGCGCCAAGTCGCCACCCGTACCATCGCCTGTGGGTCTCATCACACCCCCGCCGGCACGCGCACCGCAGCCGGTTGCTCATCGCAACCCGCTGCCGTTGGTGTGGTGCCACTGCTGCAAATCACGCAGAGTCATCCGTCGCGTCTCAACCACAATCCTCAACCCTGGCCGAGTCTTCTACAAATGCCCGAATCATGGGGTAATAATATGTTTAAGTGTTGTTCTGCTGCTTTCAGTTGCTGGTTTTTTTAATAGTTTGGTTGATGATCTTCCAATTTGATTCGTGCAAAAAAGGGAAGATTCGTGTGATTTGTATTTCTGGGAAGTTGCTGATGTGGGGGAGTGCAACTACGCTGATTATTTGGTTAGCCAAGGAATCCCAATACCAGCAGGTTGGGGTGTTGGACAAGTAACTGAAGGAACGACAGAAGAGGAAGATGCAGATCAGAAGGTTAAAGATGCAGTTCCTCTGATCATGGCCAAGCAACAGCTGTTGAACGGCCTTGACAGCAATGAGGAGATGAAAGAGCTTGTGAAGATAATGGGCAAAATCGATGTGCTCTGTAGGATGATTGTCTCTGTATTTGCAGTGTATGTAACACTCGTGATGTATTCAGTGGCTATGACATGAGCACTTTGCTGAAACTAGTAATGAATGAAACCTGTGTAGCAGCCTGGGCGTAGTGTTGTGAACATCTAATGATTTCTATTAACGGAAATCAGGGGGTATACCCTTTTGCTCATAAATAAATAAATAGCAGAGGCCCTTTTGGTAATAAATAAATAAATTAGCAGAGGCCCTGTCGGGTCAGCTTTGTTCTCATTCGAAGACGTCGAGCAAATTGCAGTCCAACAACAAACTATGTCATCAAATTCAAGTTTCACAGCCAAATATGAGTACAACTAAACAACAATGTCATCATGTTTTAGTCGTCATACAATCACCAAACACAAATCAACATACATAACAAGTGATGTTCTCACAGGAAAATACTAAACAACATGTTCATCAGGTTTCAGTTGTCATAGCAAACACAATTTCACATAGTAGATAAAAAAACGTCTTCTGACAGGCAAATACGACAAAAGCAATGTAATCATCATCCGGAGCAGCAGCGTCAACATGTTCGCCATGTGTATCAGTGTGAATCGTAATTCCCCATGGTGTCATCTTCTTCTTCGTCCTCAACGTCCTCGAACGTTGGCTTCTTCTTGATCAACTCTTGTATGTCCACAGCACGACAGGCAATCTGTTCGCCGGCGTCATTGACGTGATGGTTCCCAAAGATATTAGGAACATCTGTGTTATCTTGTACATCAGGAGCAGTGTAAGCATCATCTTGTTGTGCAACTTCATTAAACGAATTCCTCTGCTCAAACCTTTGCAATACTCTCCAGTCATCGCTACGTGCAAATGTGTCTTCCAAGAAAAATATCTGTGTTGCTTGATTTGCCAAAATAAAAGGCTCGTTGGTCTGGTACGCCGCCTTGACATTGATGGATTTGAAATAATCATCAGCTCTGGGTTTTGCGATCCTGGAAAATAGGTTATACCAACGACAGCACAACAGAACCACACACCGATGATCCTCGAAACTGGAGATATACTGCAACTGAACAATGTCTGTTATGTTAGCATACATTTCAGTTGTCTCTTTGTCATACGTATCCGTGCTCATGATGGCACTGTTTTGTGTCTTCCTGCCTTCGTCTCGTGCAAGGGTGTTGTAGCGCACATCTCCAACAACGCGAGATTCATAATGTCTTACCCGATTATCAGGACCCATTGCTAGTGAGTAAAGGGCATCATCAACTGCCTGCCCATCCTCCCGCATCTTCTTAACCTATGGTTAGAAAATAGACAAGCTGATCATCTTATGTACTCAATATATTAAAAAAACTGACAGTGCAATTCAAAAGCTTACATGGCTCTTGAACCATTTCGCAAATCCTGCCATAACCAGTTTGTCAATGTTTCTTGGATTTTGCAACGGTAACTCCTTTTTGTAGATGCCGCACAACATAGTGATCGCGTCAAACATCTAAATATATAAGAATGTGCTGAAAGTTTAGTAGATTACGATGTATAAGCTGCAGTACTTAGCACTTACTTGATATAAGGTAGTATCCTAGGACAGTTATTCAACACATACCAAACCATTTTGTCCAAATCTTTAGGTTTGTCCTCTTGTCGACTCTTCCCTGTAACTCGAACAGAATAATCAAATACATTGAGCCCGGGATTGTCTTCATCCACCTCTTTGCTAAGCTGATCAGCTGTTTCAATGTATTTTGAGCAGAATGTCAACGCTTCTGTAGCAATGTAGGCCTCTGCAATGGAACCCTCGGGTCTAGCTCTGTTCCTAACATAGCCCTTGAAAGTACCTAGCCGCCTTTCAATAGGGTACATCCAGCCATACTGTACTGGACCTCTAAGTAGTGCCTCATCAGGTAGATGAACAGCCAAATGCACCATCACATCTGGAGGATATATCTTCTCAAGGTCGCCTAGGATAGTTGGTATCTTGTCTCTAAGACGCTCCAAAGCATCTATCCTGATATTTCTACTGCAGAGTTCCCTGAAGAATTGTCCCAACTCTGCAACTGCTCTGTATAAGTCAGGGCGGCCCAATCCTCTAAGGATAACAGGTAAAACCCTTTGAAGTAGGACGTGGCAGTCATGAGTTTTCAACCCTTGTACCTTGTTTCCATCTGCACCGACTCTCCTTTCAGGGTAGGAAGCAAATCCATGTGGGAATCTCACACGTGACAGGACCTCGCAGAATTCTTTTCTTTTTACCTTGTCCAAGACGTACACAGCTGGTGCCATATCCCATGGTTTACCTTCATCTTGCACCTGCAAATCCTATCTGATACCCAGGCGTGTCAAATCAATCCTAGATTTTAAGGTATCTTTCGTCTTGCCTTCAATATTAAGAAGTGTGCTGATAATGCTGTCACATATATTTTTCTCGACGTGCATCACATCAAGATTATGCCGCAGATCAAAATCTTTCCAATACTCCAAGTCCCACAAAGTGGACCTGCGGGTAAACAATAATCTCTCTTCTGCCCTGCCATGCTTCCTTTTCCCGCTACCATTATCAGGATGGTTTCCTGGTGTAATATGCCTGACCTTCTCTAATTCCACTTGCAACTCATCGGCGGTGAGCCTCTTTGGCGCATCATGGTTTTCATGCTTTGCATTGAACACATGTCTTCGGTATTTTCTAGGATGCAGCTTGTCCTTGGCAAGGAAACGACGGTGTCCAATGTAACAGATCTTGCTAAGTATTGCGTATGATAGTGGATTCCTGTCACAGCGAACACATGCATTGTAACCATGTGTCGTTCGCCCTGACATAGTGCCCAAAGCCGGATAATCATGGATGCACCAAATTATAACAACACGCAGAAAGAAATCAACTGGTGGGCTGCTATATAGGTCTCGAGTGAGAACACCCCTCCATAGCTTTTGAAGTTCCTCCACAAGAGGCTCCATGAATAAATCAAAATCCTTTCCAGGACTTTTGGGACCTGGGATGAGCAAGGCCATCATGTAGTTTGATTCTTTGGTGCAGAAATTTGGAGGCATGTTGTAAGGGATAACAAGCACTGGCCACATGCTATATGTGGCGCTCTGGTGGCAAAATGGGTTAAATCCATCTGAAGCTAAGCCAAGTCTAATGTTTCTCGGGTCAGCAGCAAACTTTTCGTGTTTCTGATTGAAGCTTTTCCACTCACTACCATGTGATGGATGGCTCATTACATTCTGATCTCTATACTCCTGGTTCCTAGAATGCCATAGTACATCCTCTCTTGTTTCGGCATCATGAAACAACCTCTACAATCTTGGTGTAATTGGAAAATGTCTCAGAACATTATGAGGAATCCTCTTCACAGCATCGCCATCTTTCCATCTTGATGATTTGCATTTCGGGCATTCATTTAAGTTGGCATAATCCTTCTGGAATAGAACACAATTATTCTTACAAACATGGATCATATCATATCCAATTCCAACTGCACGAAGGAAATTCTTCATTTTACTGTAGGTGTGTGGCAGCTCAGACGCATCTGGGAAAGCTTTGCGGAAAGCAGCCAACATCGCATCGAATGATTTGTTGGTCATCCGCTCAGATGTCTTCACCTGAAGAAAGGTGACCATAGCTGAGAATACTGACAGCTTATTTCCTGGGGTGACAGCCACGTTGCATTGTTCCAACATGCGGGCCCACCATTTTTCTTCTGCAGGTGAAAGTTCACGGAATGCACGAGCATTTCATAGCATTGTTTTAATGTTGGTGAAACTCACTGGCTCCGCCACCACCTCCTCTTCCACCTGAGCATCAGGCAGATCAAGACGGTGATCTGCTGCTTCCACGTAGTCAATAACATTGACGTTCACAGCTTCACCATGATGAACCCACCTAGTATATGTGACCGACATCCCATACAAGTGTAGATGATTTTGCACAGTTGACTGGGGTCTTGTAACTGAATTCATACAACTGCTACACGGGCAGAGAACATCTGATTTCGGACCACCGTACTCAGCTCTGATAAAGTTCATGAAGTTTTCAACCCCCTCGACATATGCAGCGGAGAATCTTCGAGCAGAAGTTATCCAAGTCCTGTCCATCTGTTAGACATACAAATTAGTTCTTCTACTAGATATTACAGGAAAAACATATATGCTTTTTTATGAAGTCCAGAAGAAAATACCTAGGTCGATGTCTAAAGCTATGGCAAGATATTCGGACGAGCAGATCTAAGTAACGAAATATATGTAAAGCTAATTTAGCAAACAGATTTGGGTGCTAAATTATGGCAGGCTGTTTCAGCAGTCAATGAGGCCGAGCACACAGCCACCAAACTATCGAAGGCCATCGCAGCAACAAAGATCGAGTATAAAATGGTGTAGAGCTATTTCACCTAACAGATTGGCTACTAGACCATGGCAATCTACGTCACAATAAATATATGGCAGGATATTTTAGCAACTAATCGGCCTTGGCATGCCATCTCAGCTAAGCAGATTGAGTGCAGAACAGGGCAAGGAAGCTTCTTAAGCAGAGCATATTGACGGTAAACTACTTCGGCAAACAGTGAGATTAACAACGTCTATCAGCTAACATTCAGCGCTACACCGACATGCACGGGGCATCAGTCTAGAATGCGCGTACCGTGGGAGAAGCTGACCGCCGTGCGTCTCCACATGAACGTCGCCAGCGGTGGCGGCGCTGACCGCCGTGCGCCTCCACAAGAACGTCGCCAGCGGTGGCGGCGCGGCTAGAGGACGGCAGTCTACGAGAGCGTACTGTGGGAGCGAGAGGATCGCCGTGCGTCCCCTCGACGAACCGCGGCGCCGATGTATCGGCGTGGCGGGGAGGGCGGCTTTGGCGGAGTGAATGGAGTGGAGGGGGCGGGGGGGAGGGGGGTTTGGGGAATATTATTGGCTAGTTGGCCGAAGGGCGGTTGAATCTAGGATTTGGGGGGAATTTTTGGGTGGGGGGAGGATTTTCGCGCGGTGGGCGGGGGGAGTTTGGCGCATGGTCGGTTCTCCAAGTGCAGTCCCACGTGTCAGTGAAGAGGCAAGCCGAAGCGCGTTCTGTTTGCGTGAGCCGTGTGCAGGACCGAACGTGTGTGGGGTGCAATGCGACCGCGACAGGGGTGCTATGAGTGTACCGCCTTTTTTCTTTTTAAACTAGGTGCTTCTCCCCCTCAAAAAAACTTGTTGCTTTGCGCGATCCATCGATACTACTACTAGTAATCCGGTAATCCCGACTAAAACGGCGTAGCCGGGTCTTTTCCCGCGCGATATGCTGGGAGGTTGGCTTAGTTGGGTTTTTTAGGACGAGTAATGCTACACCTACGTAGTCCCAGTTACGTAATTAACATAATGTGAAACGTGTGAGTTGTTGATTGTAGA
The DNA here is from genome assembly GCF_002575655.3 of Aegilops tauschii subsp. strangulata. Classification (NCBI taxonomy): domain Eukaryota; kingdom Viridiplantae; phylum Streptophyta; class Magnoliopsida; order Poales; family Poaceae; genus Aegilops; species Aegilops tauschii. The sequence continues at coordinate 203,856,746 of NC_053037.3, read as the reverse complement.
TTGGGGGGACGGAGGGGCCCACCACCATGAAAATCAGGGGATGAGAGAGAGAGGCAACTTACGTTAACCCTTTCGTAGGTTCCCGTAGATGTAGAAAGATGTGAAATGCGTCAATGTGCATTTGCAGATAAGGCCTTCCCTCATTGATCCTTTTCTCCCACAAGATCTTGATCTTCCGTGCAACGCACGGGCATCTTGCTAGTACTCCTACAATATACTATATTATTGTGAAAGTTCATATACACCGGCCGAGATTAATGCAAACACGACAGATTTTCATTACATTTCGAACTTTTATAGGACAGAAAAATAAAAGAAACCCGACCCTAAACCTATTCTACGGCGGCGACCGACGTCCTCCATCTGCGATCTCCATGTACGGGGGCGGGGTTCAAGCCCCGTGAAGTGAAGGTGCGGTCTCCGGCGAGGAAAAGTAGAACACGGGAGACGGACTGGCCAGTTGGCACACCATGCCCTGCCGCCTCCCATGCCCTACTCATCCTCGGAGGAGTCCCCGACCTCGGCGGTGCTGGATGTTGGAAGGCGGCAAGTAGGACGCGTGGCGGACGGTGCTCCCGTCGTCGGCCGCCAGCGTGCCCACCGCTTGTGCGGCGACTTGAGCGAGGGCGGCGACCTCGAGCTTCATCCCCGAAGACAAGCTCTCCCGCAGAGCGTTCGCGCTTGCGGTCATGGCGGATATGGTGCCAGGTAGGAGGACGATGCACTATGGTGTGGAGGTTAGCTGGGCGTTGCCGCTTTAAGTAGTGCCTTCCGGTGAGGCCAAGCATCCTGGTGCGTCATTAAGTCACCGGAGTTGGTTCCTCGGGCACTGAGCCTCTTAACGACGGCATACGGACAGTTGGCACGAATGCGGGCAGCTGGCGCCGGCTGGGAACACACCGCGCGACGGCGCGAGGGACGAGGGTTTTTGGTGTGCCAGGGTAGTCAGCTGCGGTCATGGCAACGTTGGAGATGCCCTTTGCTCACATGCGATCGACGCATGTCATTGAAAAAGCAAGACGACCCGGCATGGTGTCAGGTCCTGAGGATGCAGTTGGCCGCGCTACACCACTCCGCGGACGCATCCCGGCGCCCCGTGCATCCTCGACGAGCCAGGTGTTGGGGTGTGTTTGGATTGTGGCCAAAGTGCACCTTACCAAAATTTTGGTCATGACCCAAAGATTGGCCTTTGTTTGGATGGTTGCCATTTTTTTGGCATGCCAATGAACTCTAGCCAACTCTAGTTCATTTTTCTTGCCGATGTCGGCCAAATCATGGGCTACCAAAACCTCAACCAAAATTTTGGCTACCCAATACTTTGATGGGGAAACCTTGGGCACAAACCAAACATATTGTTGGTCGTGCCACAGCACTAACGCCACCCTCGGCACACTGAAACCGACCGTGTCTAGCGACGATGAGCGTGTCGCTCACCGCGGTCGCCGTGTCCAGAGGCGGTGCTGGAGCCGCGCCATGTTGTTGGCCCCCACGACCCACATGAACGGTTGCCGGTGGCGAGGAGGTCGTGGGCCAGCTCCTCCATTGGAATAGTTTGCGCTACGTCGTCCCGATAGGTGTGCCCCACGTGTCGGTTTCCTTGTTTTCCCGGCCATATTCGAGCATCAGTGCTCCGCGTTGCGCATTAGGCCTTTCACTATGTAGGCCAAGCGAGACAACTTATTGTTTATTTGAGCCGTTCAAGTATAATCATGTGGCGTTTGCTTATTTCTCATTCCTCTCCAACCCTCTTCTCCATCGGTCATGTCGCCCTCCGGTCGAGTCCATCCTCCCGCATGCCTCATTTGAACATTCCGCCGAGTATCATTCGCATGTGGGCCTAGACCATGCTTGTATTTCCAATGTTTATTTGTAATTTGTCCGACATGCATACAAACAAACGGTTCGTTTAAAGTTTCACTTTGCCTCCACTACGTGTCGCTTCGCGTCTTAGTTTTGACATCCCATTTGGTTCATGCCCCGACACATGTTGACGAGATCGATTGATGTTCAGAGATCAATTGCGTGTTGTGCAAGGAGATAAAGGTTTGGTCTGTTTCTATGATAGAAATGACCCGCCGGGGGGGGGGGGTCTGTGGGGATCAGAGGGAGTATATTGTACGTTCACAAGCAAAACGAACGTATTGTACCCACCCTAGTCCTCTTTCAATTGATCTCCGGACCCCGAGATGAAATCGAGAGAGAACGAGTGGGGGCATGTGTGATACCTAAGGCGGATTCAAAATTTTGAACCGGTGATCATAGCATCCGCAAATCATATATAAAGGGTATTCAATGTTCATTTCATTTTGAACGTACAATATACTCCCTCCTATCCTTTCTAGTTTACATATAAGTTTTATGTGTAGTCAAAGTATCTCTACTTTGATAAAAAAAGTATCAACATTCAACAACGCCCAATCAATATTGTTAGATTCGTACGTACTCCTAGATTTGTACTCGAGATGGTTTCCAATTTGTTTTCAACCACGTGAATGTGCTTGTTCTCGCGCATGCTCTTCCTACTAGGATTTTGCCACGTATAGCTAGTCCAATAGTAACTTTTTTAAGCTCCCTGTCCAATAGTACTAGTGGAGTACTGACAACATCTGTACTAGAGTATGCAGTGCTCATAGTTGTACTCCCTCCTTCCATTTATATAGGGCCTATGTGGAGGAGAGAGATGTGAAGAAGTAAGGGGAGTGAGCTCTCATGCAAGAGCCTAGATATATACGCATTCCTAGTTAAATACGTACAATAAATATGAAAAAAGAGATGAAGAGGAGATGGAAAAAAGTACTAATACAATAGCCAACCTTATACTTTTTTTTGCGGGAAATAGCCAACCTTATAGCCCACGCTACTGTATGAGTGCATATAATAGATGATGGATATAGATGACATGGCAGTTCCTTATAGCCATCGACTGGCTATATTATTAACCATGCTCTAATGCGTTTTTCAAAACCGCATTTGACTATTGACAAGATTAATAGTACATGAGATGTATAATGTGAAAATTATATCATTGGAAGCTCCTTTCACATACGTATCCCTGCCTTACCCTCCCTTTCGGTCACTTACTAGCAGACCCCATGCTTGCTAGGCCCCGCATGTCAGTTACTCAATGGGTTCAGCCACATCATGGGATCCTCATCCGTAGTATACTCCCTCTGTTTTTATTTACTCCGCATAAAATGACACGGGCGGGGGAGGGGGAGGGACGTCGGTTTGCTCTCAACTGTGGTCCCACAAGCGAGCAAAAACGCAAGACAAAGCGCGTTCCATTCGGTGAGCGACGTGGAGGGTCCAGCGTGCCGGGCTGCAACGCGAACGCGACAAGAGCGATGTACAGTCAAAACCGATTGAGCGGTCGTCACCGGAACCACTATTCACACCAGAACCTTCGCTGCTTGGCCTACGCCAACCACTCCTCATCGCTTGATTAATGCAGCGCCATGCAAACCAACCTTCTCACTTCCGCATGCATGCAGGGGATATAAATGTCCTTGGTTGCTAGTACGAGGCAAACCCCATCAATTTTGCCTCGATTAGTGTTAGTGGCCTTTTGCAAATTGTAATTTTGATATACTGGCCTTGTGTACAAAAAAATGGAGGTAGTAACTATATTTGACTTCCTTCCCCATTGCGGTGACGTCAACGATATCTCGAACATTGTGATTTGGCGAAGTGCGTTTGACAGAGAACACCATTGAGGGAGACCACGGTACGTCGTTCGCAAGTGCCGCCTGCAAGCCGAGACAACCGCCTTATTTGCATCCAGGAAGTCCGTGCTACCTCTTGAGCACTGCGTTGGTTTTCCCTTGAAGAGGAAAGGGTGATGCAGTAAAGTAGCGTAAGTATTTCCCTCAGTTTTTGAGAATCAAGGTATCAATCCAGTAGGAGACCACGCTCGAGTCCCACGCACCTACACAAACAAATAAGAACCTCGCAATGAACGCGATAAAGGGGTTGTCAATCCCTTCACGGTCACTTACGAGAGTGAGATCTGATAGATATGATAAGATAATATTTTTGGTATTTTTATGATAAAGAGTAAATAAAGATGCAAAGAAAAATAAACGGCAATAGAAATAGCTAAGTATTGGAAGATTAATATGATGGAAAATAGACCAGGGGGCCATAGGTTTCACTAGTGGCTTCTCTCAAGAGCATAAGTATTACGGTGGGTGAACAAATTACTGTCGAGCAACTGATAGAATTGAGCATAGTTATGAGAATATCTAGGTATGATCATGTATATAGGCATCACGTCTGCGACAAGTAGACCGAAAGGATTCTGCATCTACTACTATTACTCTACACATCGACCGCTATCCAGCATGCATCTAGAGTATTAAGTTCATAAGAACAGAGTAATGCTTTAAGTAAGATGACATGATGTAGAGGGATAAACTCATGCAATATGATATAAACCCCATCTTGTTATCCTCGATGGCAACAATACAATACGTGCCTTGCTGCCCCTGCTGTCACTGGGAAAGGACACCGCAAGATTGAACCCAAAGCTAAGCACTTCTCCCATTGCAAGAAAGATCAATCTAGTAGGCCAAACCAAACTGATAATTCGAAGAGACTTGCAAAGATAACCAATCATACATAAAAGAATTCAGAGGAGATTCAAATATTGTTCATAGATAAACTTGATCATAAACCCACAATTCATCGGATCTCGACAATCACACCGCAAAAGAAGATTACATCGAATAGATCTCCACGAGAATCATGGAGAACTTTGTATTGAGATCCAATGAGAGAGAAGAAGCCATCTAGCTAATAACTATGGATCCGAAGGTCTGAGGTAAACTACTCACACATCATCGGAGAGGCTATGGTGTTGATGTACAAGCCCTCCATGATCAATGCCCCATTCGGCGGAGCACCGGAAAAGGCCCCAAGATGGGATCTCACGGGTACAGAAGGTTGCGGCGGTGGAATTAGGTTTTTGTGGATGCCTCTGATGGTTTGGGGGTACGTAGGTGTATATAGGAGGAAGAAGTACGTCTGTGGAGCAACGTGGGCCCCACGAGGGTGGAGGGCGCGCCCAGGGGGTAGGCACGCCCCCCTGCCTCGTGCTCTCCTGGTTGATTTCTTGACGTAGACTCCAAGTCCTCTGGATCACGTTTGTTCCCAAAATCACGTTCCCGAAGGTTTCATTCCGTTTGGACTCCGTTTGATATTCTTTTTCTGCGAAACTCTGAAATCGGCACAAAAAACAACAATTTGGGCTGGGCCTCCGGTTAATAGGTTAGTCCCAAAAATAATATAAAAGTGTATAATAAAGCCCATTGAACATCCAAAACAGATAATATAATAGCATGGAACAATCAAAAATTATAGATACGTTGGAGACGTATCAAGCATCCCAAGCTTAATTCCTGCTCGTCCTCGAGTAGGTAAATGATAAAAACAGAATTTTTGATGTGGAATGCTACTTGGCAAAATTTCAATATAATTCTTATTGTGGCACAAATGTTCATATTCGATATGATTCAAGATAAAAGTTTGATGTTGACATAAAAACAATAATACTTCAAGCATGCTAACCAAGCAATTATGTCTTATCAAAATAACATAGCCAAAGCAAGCTATCCCTACAAAATCATATAGTCTGGCTATGCTCCATCTTCCCCACACAAAATATTCATATCATGTACAACCCCGGTTTTAGCCAAGCAATTGGTTCATACTTTTTAACGCGCTTCAGCCTTTTCAACTTTTACGCAATACATGAGCGCAAGCCATGGATATAGCACTATGGTGGAATAAGGTATAATGATAGGGGTTATGTGGGAAGACAAAAAAGGAGAAAGTCTCACATTGACGAGGCTAATCAACAGGCTATGGAGATGCCCATCAATTGATGTTAATGCAAGGAGTAGGGATTGCCATGCAAAGCTATAAGTGTATGAAAGCTCAAACAAAAAAAACTAAGTGGGTGTGCACCCAACTTGCTTGCTCACGAAGACCTCGGGCATTTGAGGAAGCCCATCATTGGAATATACAAGGCAAGTTCTATAATGAAATTTCCCACTAGTATATGAAGGTGACAAAATGAGAGACTCTCTATCATGAAGATCACGGTGCTACTTTGAAGCACAAGTGTGGTAAAAGGATAGTAACATTGTCCCTTCTCTCTTTTTCTCTCATTTTTTTTCCTTTTGGGCCTTTTCCTTTTTTTTCGTGGCCTCTTAGTCCGGAGTCTCATCCCGACTTGTGGGGGAATCATAGTCTCCATCATCCTTTCCTCACTTGGGACAATGCTCTAATAATGATGATCATCACACTTTTATTTACTTACAACTCATGAATTACAACTCGATACTTAGAACAAGATATGACTCCATGTGAATGCCTCTGGCGGTGTACCGGGATATGCAATGAATCAAGAGAGACATTTATGAAAGAATTATGAACGGTGGCTTTGCCACAAATACGATGTCAACTACATGATTATGCAAAGCAATATGACAATGATGGAGCGTGTCATGATAACGAAACGGTGGAAAGTTGCATGGCAATATATCTCGGAATGGCTATGGAAATGCCATAATAGGTAGGTATGGTGGCTGTTTTGAGGAAGGTATAAGGAGATTTATGTGTGATAGAGCGTATCATATAACGGGGTTTGGATGCACCCGCGAAGTTTGCACCAACTCTCAAGGTGAGAATGGGCGATGCACGGTACCGAAGAGGCTAGAAAATTGCGGAAAGGTAAGTGTGTGTATAATCCATGGACTCACATTAGTCATAAAGAACTCATATACTTATTGCAAAAATTTATTATCCCTCGAAGCAAAGTACTACTACGCATGCTCCTAGGGGAAGGGTTGGTAGGAGTTAACCATCGCGCGATCCCGACCGCCACACAAAGGATGACAATCAATAAATACCTCATGCTCCGACTTCGTTACATAACGGTTCACCATACATGCATGCTACGGGAATCACAAACTCCAACACAAGTATTTCTCAATTTCACAATTACTCAACGAGCACAACTATGATATTACCACCTTTATATCTCAAAACAATTATCAACCATCAAATCTCATGATATTATAATTAAAGCAAATTGCCATGCTATTTTAAGACTCTCAAAATAATATAAGTAAAGCATGAGAGAACAATAGTTTCTATAAAACAAATCCACCGTCGTGCTCTAAAAGATATAATTGAAGCACTAGAGCAAAAACTATATAGCTCAAAAAATATAAGTGAAGCACATAGAGTATTCTAATAAATTCCGATTTATGTGTGTCTCTCTCAAAAGGTGTGTACAGCAAGGATGATTGTGGTGAACTAAAAAGCAAAGACTCAAAACATACAAGACGCTCCAAGCAAAACACATATCATGTGGTGAATAAAAATATAGCTCCAAGTAAAGTTACCGATGGACGTAGACGAAAGAGGGGATGCCTTCCGGGGCATCCCCAAACTTTGGCTTTTTGGTGTCCTTAGATTATGTTGGGGTGCCATGGGCATCCCCAAGCTTAGGCTCTTGCCACTCCTTGTTCCATAATTCATCAAATCTTTTACCCAAAATTTGAAAACTTCACAACACAAAACTTAGCAGAAAATCTCGTGAGCTTCGTTAGTGAAAGAAAACAAAACACCACTTCAAGGTACTGTATTGAACTCATTCTTTATTTATATTGGTGTTAAACCTACTGTATTCCAACTTCTCTATGGTTTATAAACTCTTTTACTAGCCATATATTCATCAAAATAAGCAAACAACACCCGAAAAACAGAATCTGTCAAAAACAGAACAGTCTGTAGTAATCTGTAACTAACGCAAACTTCTGGAACTCAGAAAAATATACCACAATAGGATGACCTAGACAATTTGTTTATTGATCTACTGCAATTGGAATCAGTATTTTATCACGTTCTGGTGATTTTCAACAATTTTTTCGTGAACAGAAAGTTTCTGGAATTTTTTAGCAAGATCAAATAACTATCATCCAAGAAGATCCTATAGGTTTAACTTGGCACAAACACTAATTAAAACATAAAAACAAATCTAACCAGAGGCTAGATCAAATATTTATTCCTAAACAGAAGCAAAAAAGCAAAAAAACTAAAATAAAATTGGGTTGCTTCCCAACAAGCGCTATCGTTTAACGCCCTAGCTAGGCATAAAAGCAAGGATAGATCTAGGTATTGCCATCTTTTGTAGGCAATTCATAAGTGGCTCTCATAATATATTCATAAGGTAATTTTATTTTCTTTCTAGGGAAGTGTTCCATGCCTTTACTTAATGGAAATTGGAATCTAATATTCCCTTCCTTCATATCAATAATTGCACCAAACGTTCTAAGAAAAGGTCTACCAAGAATAATAGGACATGAAGGATTGCAATCTATGTCAAGAACGATGAAATCTACGGGCACATAGTTCCTATTTTCAACAATAAGAACATCATTAATTCTTCCCATGAGTTTCTTAATGGTGGAATCCGCAGGGTGCAAATTCAAACAACAATCATCAAATTCACGGAATCCTAGCAAATCACACAAAGTTTTTGGGATCGTGGAAACACTAGCACCCAAATCACACAAAGCATAGCACTCATGTTCTTTAATTTTAATTTTAATAGTAGGTTCCCACTCATCATAAAGTCTTCTAGGGATAGAAACTTCCAACTCAAGTTTTTCTTCATGAGATTGCATCAAAGCATCACCGATATGTTTAGTAAAAGCTTTATTTTGGCTATAAGCATGAGGAGAATTTAGCACGGATTGCAACAAGAAAATACAATCTATCAAAAAGCAATTATCATAATTAAATTCCTTGAAATCCAAAATAGTGGGTTCATTAATATCTAAAGTTTTCATCTCTTCAATCCCACTTTTACCAATTTTTGCATCAAGATCTAAAAACTCCGAATTTTTGGGACGCCTTCTAGGTAAAGGTGACTCATCTCCAGCCCCATCATTATCAAGATTCATATTGCAAAACAAAGATTTAATGGGAGACACATCAATAACTTTTAGATCTTCGTCTTTATTCTCACAAAAACTAGAAGAACACGCTTTCACAAAGCAATCTTTCTTAGCACGCATCCTAGCGGTTCTTTCTTTGCACTCATCAATGGAAATTATCATGGCTTTGAGAGACTCATTGATATCATGCTTAGGCGGAATAGATCTAAGTTTCAAAGAATCAACATCAAGAGAAATTCTATCAATGTTCCTAGCCAATTCATCAACCTTGAGCAATTTTTCTTCAAGCAAAGCATTGAAATTCTTTTGTGAATTCATAAACTCCTTAACACTAGTCTCAAATTCAGAGGGCATCTTATTAAAATTTCCATAAGAGTTGTTGTAGGAATTACCATAATTATTAGAGGAGTTACTAGGATACGGCCTAGGATTAAAGTTTCCTCTATACGCATTGTTACCAAAATTATTCCGACCAACAAAATTCACATCCATAGATTCATTATTATTCTCAATCAAAGTAGACAAAGGCATATCATTAGGATCATAAGAAACACTTTTAGTAGCAAATAATTTCATAAGTTTATCCATCTTTCCACTCAAAACATTAATTTCTTCTATCGCATGCACTTTTTTATTAGTAGATCTTTCGGTGTGGCATTGAGAATAACTAACCATAATATTATCTAGGAGTTTAGTAGCTTCTCCTAAAGTGATTTCCATAAAAGTGCCTCCCGCGGCCGAATCTAAAAGATTTCTAGAAGCAAAATTCAATCCGGCATAAAAAAATTGTATAATCATCCAAAGATTCAAACCATGTGTAGGGCAATTACGTATCATTAATTTCATCCTCTCCCAAGCTTGTGCAACATGTTCATGATCAAGTTGCTTAAAATTCATCATATCGTTTCTAAGGGAGATGATTTTAGCGGGAGGAAAATACTTAGAGATAAAAGCATCTTTGCACTTATTCCATGAATCAATACTATTTTTAGGCAAAGATGAAAACCAAGCTTTAGCGCGATCTCTAAGCAAAAAAGGAAATAGCTTCAATTTAACAATATCATTGTCCACATCTTTCTTCTTTTGCATATCACACAAATCAACGTAGCTATTTAGATGGGTAGCGGCATCTTCACTAGGAAGGCCGGCGAATTGATCTTTCATGACAAGATTCAACAAGGCGGCATTAATTTCGCAAGATTCAGCATCGGTAAGAGGAGCAATCGGAGTGCTAAGAAAATCATTGTTGTTGGTATTGGCAAAGTCACACAATTTAGTATTATCTTGAGCCATCGTGACAAGCAAGCAATCCAACACACGAGCAAACAAGAAGCAAGCGAAAAAGAGGCGAACGGAAAAGAGAGGGCAAATAAAACGGCAAGGGTGAAGTGGGGGAGAGGAAAACGAGGCAAATGGCAAATAATGTAATGCGAGGGATAAGGGTTTGTGATGGGTACTTGGTATGTCTTGACTTGTGCGTAGACTCCCCGGCAACGGCGCCAGAAATCCTTCTTGCTACCTCTTGAGCACTGTGTTGGTTTTCCCTTGAAGAGGAACGGGTGATGCAGTAAAGTAGCGTAAGTATTTCCCTTAGTTTTTGAGAACCAAGGTATCAATCCAGTAGGAGACCACGCTCGAGTCCCACGCACCTACACAAACAAACAAGAACTTTGCAACCAACGCGATAAAGGGGTTGTCAATCCCTTCACGGTCACTTACGAGAGTGAGATATGATATATATGATAAGATAATATTTTTGGTATTTTTATGATAAAGAGTAAATAAAGATGCAAAGTAAAATAAACGGCAATAGAAATAGCTAAGTATTGGAAGATTAATATGATGGAAAATAGACCCGGGGGCCATAGGTTTCACTAGTGGCTTCTCTCAAGAGCATAAGTATTATGGTGGGTGAACAAATTACTGTCGAGCAATTGATAGAATTGAGCATAGTTATGAGAATATCTAGGTATGATCATGTATATAGGCATCACGTCCGCGACAAGTAGACCGAAACGATTATGCATCTACTACTATTACTCCACACATCGACCGCTATCCAGCATGCATCTAGAGTATTAAGTTCATAAGAATAGAGTAATGCTTTAAGTAAGATGACATGATGTAGAGGGATAAACTCATGCAATATGATATAAACCCCATCTTGTTATCCTCGATGGCAACAATACAATACGTGCCTTGCTGCCCCTGCTGTCACTGGGAAAGGACACCGCAAGATTGAACCCAAAGCTAAGCACTTCTCTCATTGCAAGAATGATCAATCCAGTAGGCCAAACAAAACTGATAATTCGAAGAGACTTGCAAAGATAACCAATCATACATAAAAGAATTCAGAGGAGATTCAAATATTGTTCATAGATAAACTTGATCATAAACCCACAATTTATCGGATCTCGACAAACACACCGCAAAAGAAGATTACATCGAATAGATCTCCACGAGAAACATGGAGAACTTTGTATTGAGATCCAAAGAGAGAGAAGAAGCCATCTAGCTAATAACTATGGACCCGAAGGTCTGAGGTAAACTACTCACACATCATCGGAGAGGCTATGGTGTTGATGTATAGAAGCCCTCCGTGATCAATGCCCCCTCCGGCGGAGCGCGGGAAAAGGCCCCAAGATGGGATCTCACGGGTACAGAAGGTTACGACGGTGGAATTAGGTTTTCGTGGATGCCTCTGATGGTTTGGGGGTACGTAGGTATATATAGGAGGAAGAAGTACGTCGATGGAGCAACATGGGCCCCACGAGGGTGGAGGGCGCGCCAGGGGGGTAGGCGCGCCCCCCTGCCTTGTGCTCTCCTGGTTGATTTCTTGACGTAGACTCCAAGTCCTCTGGATCATGTTTGTTCCGAAAATCACGTTCCCGAAGATTTCATTCCGTTTGGACTCCGTTTGATATTCTTTTTCTGCGGAACTCTGAAATAGGCAAAAAAAACAGCAATTTGGGTTGGGCCTCCGGTTAATAGGTTAGTCCCAAAAATAATATAAAAGTGTATAATAAAGCCCATTAAACATCCAAAACAGAATATAATATAGCATGGAACAATCAAAAATTATAGATACGTTGGAGACGTATCAGTCCGTTGAACCAAAGGACGCGTAATGTACTAGTACTACCCGTACACAATAGCGTCGTTCGTCCAGCTTAGTGCAGTGAGATGGTTTCTCGAAGAAGACGATGGAGAAGCCGAGTCAGCGAAGAGTGAAATGATGGTTGCTTCATCCGTGCTTTGTGATTTGACGCCTCACTGCTTTGTGATTGGTGATAGAAGGGACACGGGAGTAGACTCTGTCCTCTATACTGTACATGCGTCCAAGCACGGGAGAAAGAGGAGAGACGTTGCATTTTTCTATTCCTTCAATAAATCAATCAGGGAGCTTCGGTTCCATCCTTTTGGCTTTGGCAACACCGTCCACAATGGTTCCCACGATGCCAAAAGCTATTTTCACATTTGGCTACACATTGTGGATGCCCTTAACCGTACCAGTTGGTTTTGCTCCTGTGTGCTATCTATACAAATCTCAATTATATTGATCTAAAAATTATGGAATCAAGATTAGTAAAAAGGAGGTGATTTTGCCGCGCGGATGGCGGGGGAGGTTTCTTATTTTTAGAGGACGTTGTCCTGGCGGTTTGCTAACATGCGGTCCCACATGTCAGTGCTTTATCAAGCCGATCCGCTTCCCACATGAGGCAGAACAACGGCAGAAGCAACACATGGTTAACTTGAAGAAGATGAGGGAGAAGCGGATTCAGCAACGAGTGAAATGATGGTTGCTTCGTCCCTCCAACTTCTTTTTTTAGCGTTATTACTTCGTCCCTCCAACTTAACTGCGGGAAAGGTGCAGCTTTGTAATTTGACGCCTCATTGCTCATTACTACGCCGGCGCCATGACTGGGTGCTTCACCCCGGCTGCTCTGCACTGTATTCTGGTATGGCACGTGGACCCGGTAGCTTGATGTCCCACATGTCGGCCAAAGGGACTAGAAGATTTATGAAAGCGAGCGCTCCACTCTTACGATGGAGGAGTACATGACACGACGGCCCAGTGAACTGTCACTTGTACTGTATATAGAACTATAGTTTTGCTGTTTCGCACGATCCATCGATACAAACCCGATTAAACAGGAAAGGGCGGGATTTTTCCCACGCGGTATATGATACTAGCCATACATTTCAAAGGCAATTTTAATGTATGCAAACTGAATAATTAAGTAACAATATGATATCTAGTAAAACTAAAAACACATATGATTTATTGTGTTAGAGTGTAGTAGTAGTGTTTTATTGCATAGTTGTTAGATGTAACATGCGAGAACGTGTAGAGATGTAGTTTTGGAGGGCCTACAGAGAGAAAAGCGTAATACGTTCACCGAACTTCAGAATAAGCTGATTACGGTCACTATATACGTTTTGCGGTGATTATACGGTCACTTGCTCACGGTTCAGCATCGGATTGCACTCTGTTGACCGGCCAAATAGTCTGCGTGGCACCATGTTGACTAGTTAAATTGACCATGTTCCTTGTGGGTCCCACCTGTCAGTTCGCATAGGGAAAAGGTCAGATAAACACAAATTTACGCAGGCGTGACAAGACTCCACCACGTGCGCGGGAATCACCTAGTTGTGTATGTGTCTGTCAGGGCCTGACGTGTGCGCATGCACGTGTAGGTTGAGCACCTGAGCGTGAGAGTGTGTGTTGGTCGTGTGGTGTACTGGTGTGTGCATGCATGTGTGTGTGTGTGCGTGTGAGTGTTGCGTGCGTGCGTGGCTGCGTGTGTACGTGTGAGTGTTGCGTGCGTGCGTGGGTGCATGTGTTCGTGTGAGTGTTGCGTGCATGCAGTTCGTGTGCATGCGCGCGTGTGTGTATAATCACCACACCAGCTCCTGTGTGTTAAAACACACGGCTCAGCATACCAATACAAGGCCACCTTGTCCGCTGTGCCCACGGTCATGACTTCGAACCACCGTCCAATATTTTTTTGTCGTTTGTTTTCATTCTTACTAGCAAGATGCCTATGCGTTGCACGTAACATCAAGATGCATTTGTATGACTAGTTTATCTTGTGAGAGAAAAGGATGAACGAGAGAAGGCCTTATTTGCAAATGTGGAGAGGTGTGTGGGTATCTTTTTGCAAAATTGCCATAGTTTCCTTCCTATCCGTCAGATATAGATCACACGACCTATATTGCAGGATGGCAGGCACATGATCATCACCGACTATGCTTTTTATAAGAGTGGTACCTTTTTGCAAAATTGTCATAGTTTCTTTCCTATCCGTCAGATATAAATTGGACGGCCTATATTGCAGGATGGCAAGCACACCATCATCACCAACTCTGTTTTTTATAAGAGTGTATTTTATCCCTACTCTTATAAAAAGCATAGTCGGTGATGATCATGTGCCTGCCATCCTGCAATATAGGCCGTGCGATCTATATCTGACGGATAGGAAGGAAACTATGGCAATTTTGCAAAAAGATACCCACACCCCTCTCCACACTTGCAAATAAGGCCTTCCCTTGTTCATCCTTTTCTCCCACAAGATAAACTACTCATACAAATGCATCTTGATGTTCCGTGCAACGCTTGGGCATCTTGCTAGTATTTTATAAGAGTGTAGATGTAGAGTAGATACAAGCCGACAGGTGGGCCCGATGGTAGTGAGATAATGTGATGCAACACTAGAGGTGCCACGTGGAGCGTTTAACTGGTCAACTAGTCGTGTCTTGAGCAAATACAGAGTTGTACGGTGAGCCCATGACTGTATAATAACCACAAAACGTAAATGGTGACCGTAATGAGTGGATTCTGAAGTCCAATGTACGTATCGTGCTTTCGCTTCAAATACAATGATCGTCACTGTATATATCGCGAGAGAGAGATGAAACATGCGTGAATGTGCTGGGGGCTTACTTTTAGAGGACCTGGAGATAGTTTTTGTGCGTACGTGAAAGGGGCGTAGAGGGGGGGTATGCGATGGAGAGAGAGATGCTCTTCGTTTCTCTTTATTATGACTAACTTTATATATAGTATAAAAATATACAAATTCACAGTGCGGAATAAATATCATTGTGGGCACCATGCAATGCAAGCGTTCATACTCCTCCATATAACTTTGTAATGTTGTATATATGTGGAAATTCTAAAATATTTTTTTGGCCACACTTTATTCAAAAGGAATGTTGTATGTGAAATAAACGTGAAGAGAGGGCTTTTTAGATCAATGGGGTACGTGATGTAACATGTGTGAATGTGTAGTTGATGCATTTGGCAGGGCCTAGAGAGGTATGTGTGTGTATTACGTATTCGAGAGAGGCATGGATAGAGGGGCCGGCGGGGGGGGCGTGGGAGAGATAGCACGAGAAATGAGAGTGGTCTAGAGAGAGAGACGAATATGATGTCACGGCGAGAGATTCCCTTGAATGTGTATATGCAAGGGGGGAGTGGATAGAGGCACCAGGAGAATATATTTTTTGTGTGTGGTGTCTGTGTTGGTATGTGTGGGTGTGAGAAGATAACGAGACGTGGGGGCAAAGGGTGTGTCACCGCGTGAGGTCCAGTGGGTCGAGGTGAGGCCCTTCGTTCGGTTCTGTCCTGCGCCACATTGGTCGGCCCGTGACGCATTTAGGGAGACCCATGGATGACTAGTCATACAAGACAAAGATAGCATAATTGTGAAGGAGTCTATGTCCACTGACAAAGCCGGCTAGGATTTGTAACCCTAGGTTCTCGGACTAAGGTAACCCCTTTATCTCTGATATTACTATTCATCCCACCTAACTTTAAGGGGCATCATACAGAATGCTCTGCTAGAATCATACTCGTCGATTAGGAAGAGAGGTGTGAGACAATGCGTGAGAGACAGGCCTAAAGATAATGTGCGTACAGGAGACATGTAGGCAGGTCTATGTATATAGAAAGGGTCGATGGGGATTGTGCGTGTGTATGCTTGCGAGAGGAAGAGTGCTTGTGATAAAGGTTAGTGAAAACAGTCGTAAATGGTTACGAGAGGGAGGGAGGGTTATATCGAGAGCATGTGTGCGAGAAATACACCTCGGGAGAGAGTGTGTGAGCATGTGTGAGAGACCACCGATGGAGAGTGAAACTACACGTACAAGACTGCTGTACACATTGATTAAAGATATAAATTGTATCCAAATATTAGGATGGGATCATGATATTTGCAATTCGCGTAAGGAACGGTCATTGATCCATCAGACATCTAGATTCTATCGAATTTGAGCATGTCTATGTTATTATTCGACACAATTGATCAACATAGTTAGTATTTTGAACTCTAGACAATGCATCGCTTTAGCAATCGAATATAAACGTGAGTATAGTTCATGTTGTGTGTGTAAAGCACATTATACATACGAAAGTTACACAATGAACATTATAAATAGCTACATATGAACTAGCATACATTTGAATTCAACTTAAGGTGGTTTAAAAAAATCGAATTCAACATGAAGTCCATTCAATTATTTGAATTTGATATCATGGCATTTGTAAATCATACCTAAATTATGGGGGCACCAATCTTTGCTCTGATTTTGTACATAATAGCATATGTAGTCGTGTACAAAATAGATTCAAATTTAGCTCCTCCATTCCAAAATAATCGTAGTTATAGGATTTTCAAGTGTCAAAATTTCAAAAAGAAGCAGATAATTTAATGAGGTTTTCAAACATACAAGGTCAAATTTAACGTTGTCTATTTAGGTTAATCCTCAAAGTTCAAGAGTACTCTAAACGTGAATGCTTGTGTTTCAAAATTTTGAACGAAGCGCCAAAAGAGCCTCTACTCGCCCGAAACCGCGTGAGACCAATGTTTGGTAGTACAAGGAAATTACTTTTCTAATAACTCCAACCCGTGAAACCTACCGGCCCGACGTCCAAAGGTCTAAACCGGGGTAGGTTTGTAGCTTCATCTAGACGCCACGCAACCGCCTCCGAAAAACATTCATACACAATGGCCGCCTAAGCACACATGCGCGCGTCCGAAATCGCTCCCGCCCACTATTTGGGACACCTGGGATTACCATCCTACCCCCGACCCGCAGTAGGTCCAAAATTTAAGAGGGGGGCAAAGTTTGTACTTCCCCCAAATTTCAAACAAGCGCGTCCCATCTTCTATTCAAAAAGCCAAAAACAAGCGCGTCCTAGACCGAAACATGGTTCTCCCCCCTCCCCCCCTCCCACCCGTCCGATTCCCCATTCGTACTCCGTGGGCGCAAAAACTACCTCTCCACCAGGCGCAAAACCCCGGCGTCCTCCGTCCGCCACCCCATTCCACCCATCAACCGCCGCCCTCCTCCATCACGCCGGAGCCGATAGCCCGACATCGTCGTCCACCGCAACCTCAACCGCAACGCCCTCCACGGCTAGTAGTTGAAGCCGAGGCCAAGCCGTCCGTACCCGAGCCAGTTCAACCACGTCGTCCTGCGCCTCACCGCTGCCACTCCAACTTCGCCACCCTCCACCGCACCGGAGTTGTTCCTGCTACACCGTCCTTCGCCGCCTCGAATCTGCTTCCCCTCCGCCGACATACGGCCACGGCAACACAGTCAAGAATTTGGCCATGGGTTCGTCCAAGCCTGCACCCTCCTCCAGAACATCGGTTTCCCTGGCAAAAAGAAGAAGATCGGCGCGACATGTGGAGGCGACCACACCGGCAACCAAAAATGGTACTCCTCTTCCCTTATTCGTGCAAATCTTACGTGTCTGCTTGCACGGTATTCATCCCAGAGAAGACACTAGTTGACCGCTTCTTCTTGATACTAGATGTTCCTAGTAACTCGCGATGCACAAGGTTTCTCCTCATATACTATTTCACCTTAGCTAGAGGTTCGTCGCCCCCCTGAATTTCAATTCCTGGTCAGTTGATTCCCAATTAACGGAAGCATTCCCCGGAGTAACAGGCGCTAGTCCGCCTATTACGCCGGGTGATGTCTACTATGCAACCTTCTTCTTGTAGACATTGTTGGGCCTCCAAGTGCAGAGGTTTGTAGGACAGTAGCAAATTTCCCTCAAGTGGATGACCTAAGGTTTATCAATCCGTGGGAGGCGTAGGATGAAGATGGTCTCTCTCAAGCAACCCTGCAACCAAATAACAAAGAGTCTCTTGTGTCCCCAACACACCCAATACAATGGTAAATTGTATAGGTGCACTAGTTCGGCGAAGAGATGGTGATACAAGTGCAATATGGATGGTAGATATAGGTTTTTGTAATCTGAAAATATAAAAACAGCAAGGTAACTAATGATAAAAGTGAGCGTAAACGGTATTGCAATGCTAGGAAACAAGGCCTAGGGTTCATACTTTCACTAGTGCAAGTTCTCTCAACAATAATAACATAACTGGATCATATAACTATCCCTCAACATGCAACAACGAGTCACTCCAAAGTCACTAATAGAGGAGAACAAACGAAGAGATTATGGTAGGGTACGAAACCACCTCAAAGTTATTCTTTCTGATCAATCCATTGGGCTATTCCTATAAGTGTCACAAACAGCCCTAGAGTTCGTAGTAGAATAACACCTTAAGACACACATCAACCAAAACCCTAATGCCACCTAGATACTCCAATGTCACCTCAAGTATCCGTGGGTATGATTATACGATATGCATCACACAATCTCAGATTCATCTATTCAACCAACACATAGAACCTCAAAGAGTGCCCCAAAGTTTCTACCGGAGAATCAAGACGAAAACGTGTGCCAACCCCTATGCATAGGTTCATGGGCGGAACCCGCAAGTTGATCACCAAAACATACATCAAGTGGATCAATAGAATACCCCATTCTCACCACGGGTATCCCACGCAAGACATACATCAAGTGTTCTCAAATCATTAAAAGACTCAATCCGATAAGATAACTTCAAAGGGGAAACTCAATCCATTACAAGAGAGTAGAGGGGGAGAAACATCATAAGATCCAACTACAATAGCAAAGCTCGCGATACATCAAGATCGTATCACCTCAAGAACATGAGAGAGAGAGAGAGATCAAACACATAGCTACTGGTACATACCCGTAGCCCCGAGGGTCAACTACTCCCTCCTCGTCATGGAGAGCGTCGGGATGATGAACATGGCCACCAGTGAGGGTTCCCCCCTCCGGCAGGGTGCCGGAACAGGGTCCCGATTGGTTTTTGGTGGCTACAGAGGCTTGCGGCGGCAGAACTCCTGATCTATTCTGTCCCACGATGGTTTTAGGGTATATTGGTATATATAGGAGGAAGAAATACGTAAGGGGAGCCATGAGGGGCCCACGAGGGTGGAGGGCGCGCCCAGGGGGGTGGGCGCGCCCCCTGCCTCATGCCTTCCTCGTTGATCCCCTGACGTGCACTCCAAGTCTCCTGGATTGCTTCCGTTCCAAAAATAACTTTCCCGAAGGTTTCATTCCGTTTGGACTCCGTTTGATATTCCTTTTCTGCGAAACACTGAAACAAGGAGAAAAACAGAAACTGGCACTGGGCTCTGGGTTAATAGGTTAGTCCCAAAAATAATATAAAAGTGCATAGTAAAGCCCATTAAACATCCAAGATGGAGAATATAATAGCATGAATACTTCATAAATTATAGATATGTTGGAGACGTATCACCGCGGA
The DNA here is from genome assembly GCF_002575655.3 of Aegilops tauschii subsp. strangulata. NCBI lineage: Eukaryota > Viridiplantae > Streptophyta > Magnoliopsida > Poales > Poaceae > Aegilops > Aegilops tauschii. The sequence continues at coordinate 203,837,125 of NC_053037.3, read as the reverse complement.
AGCAGCGCCTCGGTGTTTATCTTAGGGGCGTGTGGGGCCTAGAGCTACTGGCGCCCGATCTGGAGGTCGTGCGGGATTAAAGGGATGGCCTCGGCGAGCTGCCAAGCACGGCGGTGGTGTGAAGTCGAGGGGAGGGCGGCGTGGCGGAGGCAGGGGTCTGGGCCGGTGGTCGCTGGCGGTTCGAGAAAGATCGTCAACAGTGACTGGCCGGAGGTAGACGAAGGCCATCTGCCCGTTCCTTATAGATCGGACGGTTCATTAAAAAAATCGACTGACCTATTTATTTTAGTCGACTATTATCTTGATATGACCACATGTCGTGGTGTGCTGGAGGAGTACCTGCATTTCCTGTGCTCATATATTACAAAATCATACGGAGTAGAATCTAATTTTGTTTGCCATGCAATGTTGTAGAGCTATCATATGTCTCCTGTCATTTATTTTTCAGCCACGTGCTATCTGCTACTTTTACAGTGCACTAGTTCTGCACACACTTCACCCATACTCTCACTATTGTGTTTTTATGCAAGGGTATTTCAGACTCTGCTTCTATGAGAGAAGCAAAAAAGAAAAGAGAGAAGTCGCTCCAGCGTCATACGCGGATAGGCCAGACACGTTTCAGCCTTATAATAGGTGCAGCGTCAGTAGATGGAGACGGTAAACGTAGCTCTGGAGTTGATGACCTCGCTCGCAATGAACCACCATCCCAAGTGTTTGCTTTAACTTCGCGGTGTCATATGTGGTTGCATGTTCCATATGGTGTCTAGCTTGTATTCGAAAGGCCGAAGTCGGTCTTTATTAAGATAAGGAAAGATATTTTTTACATGAACCACCATCCCGTGAGCACCAGAAGACAAATAGCTGGTCAGGGCACTGGCCGAGCCAGTGACAAGCCCAGCGAAGAGAGGCATCACCTGGAAGCCAACTAAAAAACCGCGATGGTGGCGAAGCAGCCCGCCTCCCACCAGGCTCTCAGGTCCTAGATGATCATGCTCACCACTCCAGCCGGATGTCTAGCTTGTATTGCTTCCAATTTGGTTAAATTGCATTTGCTTAGCTTACACATTATACCTTTGAATATGACATGCCTTTCTGTTTTTGGTACATACTAGTACATCTGTGTATTAACCATGTTCTTACATCAAACTAATGTTCTTGTGTATCCCTCATTAATCACTTATGATGAGGCAGTCAGGCAAGTGGATTACTCCTCATTTAAAGAATGCAGCGTCAGCCTCCCGACATGATTCTCAAGAAACAGCAAGGCTAGATGAAGATAGTGAACGTAGCTCTGTAGTTGATTACCGCATTTCCCCTACACTAGCATCGCAGGTGCTTGCTCTAACTTGGCAGCGTGATATGTGGTTGCATGTTGCATATGGTGTCTAGATTGTAATTCTTCCAATCTGGTTAAACTGCATGTGCTATTCTGCTTAGCTTATACATTATACCTGTTAATGTGACATGCCTTCCTGTATTTAGTACATAGTACATCTGTCTATTAAGCATGTCCTTACATAAAACTATTATTTTTTTGTATCCCGCATCAATCAATATGATGAGACACCTTTAGTATATGCAGTGCGATATTAGTTGCATCTTTCATATGATTTATAGCATGCGCTGCTTCTAATTTGTTGAAATTCCATTTATGATGGGACGCTTTTAACTTGGCAGAGTCATATTGGTTGCATATTTCATGTGGTGTCTAGCTTGCATTGCTTCTTATTTGTTGGAATGGTTTCTGCTTAGTTTACACAAACAGTTGTGAACATGCCATGCCGTCCTGGTTTTCGTACATATTCCATCCTGGTATCATGTGTTCGCCTTACATCAAAGTAGTGATTGTCAGTATCATGCATGAATGAGTTCTGAAGAGAGAATTTTATTGCTTTTTCTTGTAGGTTTTACTTAACAATTCAAAATCGATAAAGCGAAAGGAAGTTAGCAAGGCAGCGGATAAAGGTGCTCCTTCCAAACGGAGGGCCTCTACAGTTTCTACTCCTCCACCCCCCCCCCCCCAAGATGATGTCCAAGACAACACATGCATAGACACTCAACGTGGTTGTGTTTATGATGAGCACGTCTCCCCTAGTGCACCATCACCGGTGCTCCCTCTAACTTGGCACTGTCATATGTGGTTGCATGTTATGTGTGATGTCTAGCTTGTATTGCTTCTAATTTTGTTGAATTCCATCTGCTTACTTTACACATTATACTTGAATAAGTCACGTGTTCCTGTTTCTAGAACATACAATATCTGTCTATCACACCATGTTCTTACATCAAATTACTACTGTTGTGTAACCTGCAACAATCACTTATCATAAGACACGTTTGACTTCGGAGTGTGATATAGGTTACATTTCGCATTCTTTTCTAGCTTGTACTACTAATTTGTTGAAATGGCACTTATGACGAGACAATTTTAACTTGGTAGAGTGATATTCGTTGCATCTTTCATATGGTGTCTAGCTTTCATTGCTTCTAATTTGTTGAAATGCCTTCTCCTTAGTTTACACATCATAAGCTGTGAATATGCAATGGCACTAATGACGAGAGACCTTTAGCTTGATAGTATGATGTTGTTTGCATCTTGCATATGATTTATTTCTTGTACTGCTTCACATTTGTTTAAACGGTATTTATGATGAGACACTGTTAACTTGGCAGAGCGATATTTGTAGCATCTTTCATATGGTGTCTACCTTCCATTGCATTGCTTCTAATTTAGTGAAATGTCTTCTGCTTAGTTTACACATCATAGTTCTGGTTATCTCATGTCGTCCTGTTTTTCTTACATATTACATCCTCCTATCATGTGGTTGTCTAACATCAAAGTTCAGTTCGTCTGTATCACGCATTAATTTGTTTTGAAGAACTAAATTGTTATTCATTTTTCTTGTCGGCTTGACTTAACATGGCACAGAGAAAGAGGAAGCAAGACAGAACGACAGGGAAAGGGAAGCGGAAGAATCCTGCAGATTCTGCTGGTACTGATGGTGCAATAGAAGGTCAAAGTCCAGCGGAAAATTGTACCAACAGGGTATCCCGTGCTAAACGAGCTACAGAACAAGCCAAACAGAAACAAATAGCTGCCACCGAACAAGCAGAGACAACCCTAGTTGTTGCAACACCTTCCACGGTACCACCAGCTGCACAATTTACTCGTTGGTCAACTCAGCTAGCAGCACGTTCCCAAGCTCCCTTGCCACCTGACACTACTTCCGAAGCACTCTTGACACAAGATGAGTTGGCAAGATCAGATGAACTTTGTGAGCTTCAACAGCAAGAAGGTAGTTGCTGGAGTCAAGTTACAGTTGCATGCTTCTTTATATGTAGTCTCACAGTTTGATGTACACTAACACTTCCTATGTTTGTTGTTGGACTAGCACCTAGGCACAAGAGGAAACAAACATCAAGGATAATGCTCGATAGGCTCACTAAATCTAGAGGAGGAAGAATGGAGATCCGTTTTGAGGCAGGTTTAAAAAGGCCACGTGATGCTACAAAGTCAGCCAAGTTAGTATCAGAGGCAGCGGTTGCTGTTAGGTGTCATGTACGTATCCTCCCAACATGGATTCAGTACAGGAATGACAAAGACGAAACCCAGTTCAACACCTTCCTCGACCATTTATCTGTAAGTATGGTTATGTATGGAAACTAGTAATATCGTCTTGCTCTGTCCAATACTTTCTAGGTTGCTGATAATGAGACTCCCATAATTTTCAACAGATGAGGTTCAAGTTGGATAGCCAAGATGATGCAACTAGACAAGCTTGCACCCATGTTTTCAAGTCTGCTCTGAGACAGTATCGGTATAACTTGAGGAAAACTCACTTTGAAGGCAAGGCTAACAGTGAACTTGCCCAAACATCTCCAGTGGAAAATATATCTGATGAAGACTGGAGAGGCCTCGTTAAACACTGGTCCGATCCGAAGTATCAGGTACATTATATATATGTGATCAGATCACATGTTGAAGTCCTATTTACGCATGTGCCACACAAATCTATCTTCTTGTAGGTGAAATGTTCAAAGAACAAGGCCAACCGTACGAAAGTGAAATTCCAACAGACGACAGGATCTCGTAGCTATATTGCACACTGCGAGGCTCTTGTAATTAGCTGCTGTTTCACACTTTTCGCTGTACCATATTATCAGATCTATATTGACTTATTCCAAATGCAGAGGAAAGCCCGCAAGGACCAAAAAGTACCTGAACCAAATGTTGTGGAAATCTTCAAGGACTGTCACACCAGCAAGAAGAAGGGCATGACTACACCAGTCAAAGCCGTTGTTGTAAGTCCTTAATCCTCATGCCTTTTAACTACTGTTTACTCTGACTTGTGCCTTGAACTGCATGGTTTGCAGCCAATGTCTATTACTCTTTTCAATTTTATACACAATTGTCTTAGCATATCATTGCACCTTACAAGGTTTAAAAGAGAGGAGTGATGTTCCTTTGATCTTGACCTGTAATCCAGTTCCGTGCTGGACTTGCCCACACAATGTTACAATTGCCTGTTTGTCTATTCTTAGTTGTTTTGTGATATGAATGATGTCATACTATGCTTACGGTATTATAAACTTCGTCTCTTTATCCTTAGCCCTCAATACAATGTGAAGAAATAGACAATACATTAGCGATGGTACATGGTCATATGTTTGGAACCTGGTTTTATTATGTACTTTGCAATAAAATACAACTATTATTTTACATGGGTTCACCAGAATAAGTTCTATATATAGACCAAAGCTATTTTGTTTGGTTTTGCTGCCTCCTTAATATCTTCTGTTCTGGTACTACTAATGTAAAACCTCAACTTTTCAGCGAGCTGTGGAAAAAATGGTGGAACCGCCACCTTCTGAAGGTGGCGAGGCAACTATAACCGCAATGTCAACTCTTGCTGCAGTGGGTCAGTACCTGTCCACTAACAGTGCCAAAAGCATGTTCCTGCGTAATACTGGCTTGGTTGTTAAGGCAATCTCGTCCAAACTGCCTCATGATCAAGATATGCAAGCTCAAAACAATGTTGTATCTGCGCTCCAGACACAAGTCCATTCCCTAACAGAGACCCTTTGTGAAACAAGGAGAGACATTGTTCGATGTTGTCAAGATATGCATGGTTTTGAAACCAGACTATCAAACATTTGCTATGTTGTTCAGGAGCCTAGGAGAACTGAAGGCGAAGGTTATGGTGCTCCATCGGACAATACAACATGAAAACGTAACGGTCAGGTCAAATGAACTGAGCTTCTGAACTTCTGGTGGTGCATTTATCTGCTAGACTGTTAACTTTTATGCCAACCTTCCTTTTGTATAGTGTAGGGTGTTCCCTATATTTGCACTGGTGGCAAACTTTGATGCCCAGTGGATGTAATATGTGTAATAGCCGTGATAGCCTAGCGTAAGTTGCTTGCTTATTTATTTCCTTATTGTCTTGTTTATTTGTTTTCTTGTAGTCAGTGCAGTTCTTCCGTGGTTTGCTAGTGGCCGCAATAACCTATTTTTTAAAACTAGCCCACATTAACCATGGGCTACATATTTACTGTAGTTAACATGGGCCTCCTACGGGCCATAGAAATAATGGGCCTTCTAAGGGCCGTAGAAACAATGGGCCTTCTACGGGGCGTAGAAACAATGGGCCTTATACGGGCCGTAGACACAATGGGCCTTCTACGGGCCGTATCATCAATGGGCCTTCTACGGGCCGTATGATCGGTTGGCCAAACATGGGCCAATAACAGACCACATTATGGCCGTAAATGGGCTAGAGTTGAAATCGTCCGTTCATGGGCCGTATTTGATGACGCTATGAAAATGGCCCAACGTATTAACGGGCCACAAACGGGCTGACTGTAACCACGGGCTGAATTTGGCCCACAAGCAGAAAATGACGGTAACGGGCCATAAGTAAACGAATGCTGGAAATGAGCCCAAGAATAAATGGGCCCTGAGAAGGCTGAAAGATAACATGGGCTGGAAACGGCCCAACTGAATAATGGGTCGTTAATGGGTATAAAGTGATACACTGTTCATTATGGGCCAGTTTTACCATGGGCCGTTAATGGGTATAAAGTGATACACTGTTCATTACGGGCCAGTTTTACCACGGGCCGTTAATGGGCCGAAGTTACTAAGGGCCTCATATGGGCCAAAAGACGTCATGGGCCATACATGGGCCGGAAGTTAAAACGGGCTGGAATTATATTGGACGACCCAAATGACGCTACTGGGCCTAATTCGGATAGGCCATAAACGGGCCCTGGGTTAGCGGGCTATAAATGGGCTATATGCGAACAGGTCGTTAACAGACTTGCCGTGGGCCGGCCCGCCACCTTTTGACCAAGTTAAACAGGCCGGCCTTTTCACAGGAATGGGCCTCTGTTGGGCCGTGCCACGTGTCGACGTATCATAGGCGCTTTGGGTCCAATGAGTGGATGACATCTGTCCCAACGGTGAGCCGACGCGTGTTTCCTCCAGCCAATGATGATTTTACACGTGGAAAATCCACATTGGTCGGGGCTGTTAACGGGTTATCGAATCCAAAACCGGACCCGATAGCTTAACGGCGTTCCATTACGGTGGATGCCACGTGTTGGTCACCCTTGACGAAAGCACTTCTGACGCGCGATTTATCGTCATGGAAGTGGACACTTCCGTGATGATATTTTGGTAATGTCATGGAACACTTCTACGACAGCACAGGTATGACTATCTTGATTCTGTGATAAATTTGTCATGGATGTACATGCATGACAGAAAACGTGACCTACTGTGACAAACACGTATCATCACGGACGTGTATTTTTTTTTGTAGTGAAAAGTAAAGAAAGCAAAATAAACGGCAATAGAAATGGCTTGTTGACGGGAGATTAATATGATGGAGAATAGAGCCCGGGGCCATAGGTTTCACTAGTGGCTTCTCTCATGAGTATAAGTATTACGGTGGGTAAACAAATTACTGTCGAGCAATTGATAGAATTGAGCATAGTTATGAGAATATCTAGGTATGATCATGTATATAGGCATCACGTCCGTGACAAGTAGACCGACTCCTGCCTGCATCTACTACTATTACTCCACACATCGACCGCTATCCAACATGCATCTAGAGTATTAAGTTCATAAGAACAGAGTAACGCTTTAAGCAAGATGACATGATGTAGAGGGATAAACTCATGCAATATGATATAAACCCCATCTTTTTATCCTCGATGGCAATAATACAATACGTGTCGTTTCCCCTAGTGTCATTGGGATCGAGCACCGCAAGATTGAACCCAAAGCTAAGCACTTCTCCCATTGAAAGAAAGATCAATCTAGTAGGACAAACCAAACTGATAATTCGAAGAGACTTGCAAAGATAACTAATCATACATAAAAGAATTCAGAGGAGATTCAAATATTGTTCATAGATAATCTTGATCATAAACCCACAATTCATCGGATCTCGACAAACACACTGCAAAAGAAGATTACATTGAATAGATCTCCAAGAGAATCGAGGAGAACTTTGTATTGAGATCCAAAGAGGGAGAAGAAGCCATCTAGCTAATAACTATGGACCCGAAGGTCTGAGGTAAACTACTCACACATCATCGAAGAGGCTATGGTGTTGATGTAGAAGCCCTCCGTGATCAGTGCCCCCTCCGGCGGAGCGCCGGAAAAGGCCCCAAGATGGGATCTCATGGGTACAGAAGGTTGCGGTGGTGGAAATAGGGTTTTGGCTCCATGTCTGATGTTTTCGTGGTACGTAGGTATATATAGGAGGAAGAAGTAGGTCGGTGGAGCTACGAGGGGCCCACGAGGGTGGAGGGCGCGCCCAGGGGGGTAGGCGCGCCCCCCTGCCTCGTGGCCTCCTCGTTGATTGCTTGACGTCCACTCCAAATCCTCTGGATCACGTTTGTTCAGAAAATCACGTTCCCGAAGGTTTCATTCCGTTTGGACTCCGTTTGATATTCCTTTCCTTCGAAACACTGAAATAGGCAAAAAACCAGCAATTTGGGCTGGGCCTCCGGTTAATAGGTTAGTCCCAAAAATAATATAAAAGTGTATAATAAAGCCCATTGAATATCCAAAACAGATAATATATTAGCATGGAACAATCAAAAATTATAGATACGTTGGAGACGTATCATTTACCCACGGTTTGCTATCTTTCTCGAGAGAAGCCACTAGTGAAACCTACGGCCCCCGGGTCTTATTTCTCATATATTTGCTTGTGATCTACTTTTCCTTTGCATTTTTATTCAGATCTATTGAACCAAAAATACAAAAATACTTTGCTACACTTTATTTTATTTGCGATCTATTATTTCAATCTATTACAAATTTCTGGCATCATTACCCGAAAGGGATTGACAACCCCTTTAACACGTCGGGTTGCGAGGTGTTGTTATTTGTGTGCAGGTGCCATTTACGTTGTGTTGCTTGGTTCTCCTACTGGTTCGATAACCTTGGTTTCATCACTGAGGGAAATACCTACCTTCGCTGTGCTACATCATCCCTTCCTCTTTGGGGAAATACCGACGTAGTCCTAGCAGACAGGAGCTTTCTGGCGCTATAGTCAGGGAGCAATCAGGCTCCTGAGTCATGATGCTCAGGAGTCCCCCTTGATGTACGAACAACCCTCGGGAAGGAGATGCGGGTGTAAGTCTTAGCATTTTGCGTCGGCATGGCCCGGCCCCGCGCATACCTCAGCTGCCGTTGGGGCGTCCGGATCACCAGGACGAGACTAAGGGGTGAGGGACTACATGACCAGTTAGGCTCCTGAGTCGCGATGCTCGGGAGTCCCCCTTGACATACGAACAGACCTCCATACCTTTACTCGCCGAGCTCTCGCTCGGGAGGGGCGCACGAAGACCAGGTCCGAGGGTGTAGGATCGAAAGTATGTCTAGACGGGGGTGATTAGACTACTTGACCAAATAAAAGTCTATCCTTTTCCCAATTTGAAGTCTTGGCAGATTTTAGCAACTTAGCACAAGTCAAGCAATCAACCTACACATGCAAGTCTAAGAGTACATCAGCGGAATGTAAAAACATTGCACATGAAGGTAAAGGGAGGAGTTTGGAAGGAGCAAACACAATGTAGACGCGGAGATTTTTTCTGTGGTTCCGATAGGTGGTGCTATCGTACATCCACATTGATGGAGACTTCAACCCACGAAGGGTAACGGCTGCGGGAGTCCACGGAGGGCTCCACCCACGAAGGGTCCACGAAGAAGCAACCTTGTCTATCCCACCATAGCCATCGCCCATGAAGGACTTGCGTCACTAGGGTAGATCTTCACGAAGTAGGCGATCTCCTTGCCCGTACAAACTCCTTGGTTCAACTCCACAATCCCGTCGGAGGCTCCCAAGTGACACCTAACCAATCTAGGAGACACCACTCTCCAAAAGGTAATATATGGTGTGTTGATGATGAACTCCTTGCTCTTGTGCTTCAAATGATACTCTCCCCAACACTCAACTCTCTCACAGATTTGGATATGGTGGAAAGATGATTTGAGTGGAAAGCAACTTGGGGAAGGCTAGAGATCAAGATTCTTGTGGTTGGATTGGAATATCTTGGTCTCAACACATGAGTAGGTGGTTCTCTCTCAGAAAATGAATGCTGGAAGTGTAGGCACGTTCTGATGGCTCTCTCCACGAATGAAGAGTGGGTGGAGGGGTATATATAGCCTCCACACAAATCTAACCGTTACACACAATTCACCAAACTTGGTGAGACCGAATCATGAAACTCGGTCAGACCGATTTAGTTCAAAATGTGAATGTTAGGCTTTTCGATGGGACCGACATGTCAACTCGGTGGGACCGACTTCATTAGGGTTAGGGCATAACATAATCTCGGTGAGACCGATCACATAAACTCGGTAAGACCGATTTCTGTAATAGGCAAACAGAGAGTTGGTCGGGCAAACTCGATGGGACCGAATCGCTCATTTCGGTGAGACCAAAACGTTACGAAAGGGAAACAAAGAGTTTGCATTGCGAACTCAGTGGGACCGATTGCTCATCTCGGTTAGACCGAAACGTTACGAAGGGAAACAGTGAGTTTGCAATCCCATCTCGGTGAGACCGATATCCCTATCGATGAGACCGAACTGACTAGGGTTTCTGGCAGTGGCTATGTCAAATGAACTCGGTGGCGCCGGATAGATCAAATTGGTGGGGCCGATTTTGACTTTTGGTTTCGGACATATGTGGATATGAGAAAGTGGTTGAGGGCTTTTGGAGCGTATCACTAAGCATTTTGAGCAAGCAAGCCATTAAGCAACACCTCATCCCCTTTTAACAGTATCGGCTTTTCCTATGAACTCAATGTGATCTTGGATCACTAAAATGAAAATGTAGAGTCTTGAGCTTGAGCCAATATGTGTCCTTATCATTTTGAGGGGTCCCATTCCTAGTCCATGCCATGCCAATCATTGAACTTTCTGAAATGATCATCTTGAAAGAGCATTAGTTCAATGAGCTATATGTTGTTAGGAATTACCAAAACCACCCAGGGATAGTTGCACTTTCAATCTTCCCCTTTTTGGTAATTGGTGACAACATATAGATCAAAGCTTCGACAAATGATAATAAGATTGAAATGCATCGTCGCTTTGAGAAGTATGTGATAAGTAAGAGCTCCCCCTAAATTTGTGCATTATTTAAAATTTGCTTTTGAATGCAAATGCACAATCGATTAGGATCATGGGTTACTCTTCCATGTCACATACATCTTGGTGGAGCGCTCGAAATGATAGAGAGTAAAAACATGCACTCATCACTAAGGCAAAGTGAATGATCATACAAGAGATATAAAGATAACATCATTCAAGCATAAGCATTAACGTGTGATATGATCAAGCACATGATCAAATAAGTATCTCAAACACATAAACATAAAGTATCAAGAAAGCACACAAAAGATCAAGCAAATAGCAAAAGAGGCAAAAGAAGCAAAAACACTCTCTCTCGAAGCCTATGATCTATACATTTCTCCCCCTTTGGCAACAAGTTACCAAAAAGTTTGAAAATGCATAGTGTTATGCGTCTCTCTAGGCTTGATCTTCGGGAGGTGGTGTTGAGAGGACTCCAAGGATGAATGCATCTGTGGAAGTTGATGGAGCTGGTGGAGTGGCAACTGGAGGTGGCACTAGTGCTGTGGCTCCAGGTGCTGATGAAGTTGCTCTTGTGTCAGCCATGGGCACTGCAGCAGATCTCTGACCTCTTGGCACTCTTTGAAAGGCATCTGTGGTAGCCTGCGCTTTCCTCTCCTCAGCTTCTTCCCGGAGCTGCTCAACTGCTGTCTGCATATCTGTCACTTTTAGATCAAGATCATAGAACTTAGTCTCAATGATCCTTTCCAGGCTCTCTTGGTTTTGAGTCAGGGTGGCCAATCCTTTCTCAATTCTCAAGGTTGCTTGAATCAGATATGCAAGTTGATCTTGTTTGGTCTTGAGAAACACTTGAGATGCCTCTTCAGCACTTAGCATCTTTGCAGCCTTCTCAGTCTTTGCTTTCTCTCTCTTTTCTTGTGCCTCTACAGATGTGGGATCATCTTCATTCATGACAACAATGTTGTCCTCAAAATCTGGTCTCAAGGGTAGATGCTCCTTATCTAACAAGTAGGTACCTGTGCCCATCTTGGAGTTGATGAGCATTTGAATATGTGGAGCATACCCACATGATCTCTTCTGATCTGCAGCCGTCCTCTTGATGGTTTCCACAATCAGGCTCATGACTTTGAATCTTTGGGGCACATCAAACAATTGCAGCAAGTTGATGGAATGGCCTCTGATCATCTTGTGATCTCCAGATTTGGGCAACAAGGTATGCCTCAAGATGGTGTTAATTGTGGCCAAACCAGATAACAGAGCCTAGCTTATGAGTTTCCAAGGCTTTGTCAGGAATTTCCTTGTACATGTTGGCCATTGAGTTGTGGTATTTCTTCTTCTTGGCATAGACATCCAAATCTCCTCATGCTCTTCAGGGGCATTGATCAATTTTGCCCACTCAGCGACTGTTGATTGGTACCTTGTACCCTCAGACATCCAAATAATTCTACCATCAGGATAGAAATGAGCCGTAAAATAGAATTGCATAATGAGCTCATCATTCCACCTGGTCAACTTCTGACCCACAAACTTGTCCACTCCACATAGCCTAAAGCTCTCATGCACACCTGGAAAATGATCTTCATTCTCATCAATGTATTTCCAATCTGCCCACTTCATATCACAAACAATGGGCTTCTTATCAAGCAAGATGGTTTCATAGAAGTCCTGCTGCTCCTTGGTGTGGAACCTGTAATCCACAATAGTCCTTCTCCTCACAACATATGGATCAGTTTGTCTCCAAAGTCTGAGACCTGCATCCTTCCTGATGTTCATGTCTTCTGCCACTGGATGACTATCATCGTGGTCAGGGATCTTGGGCTTGAGCTTCCTAAGCACTTGGGCTTCAACATCTTCTTCATCAATCACAGGCACTGGGGCCTTGTTCTTTTCAGCAGCTGGAATATTCCTTGTGCTCCTCTTGGGTGCAGTATTTGGAGCTAGAGCAGAAGCTTTGGGGGCAGTCTTGGGCTTTGAAGGAGTAGCCCCAGACTTGATGGCATCCCACCGGAGAGCACCTCAAGTACGTGGTCCAAATGCATTTTCCCCGGGAGAGATCGACGAATAACACCGCGAAGTATGAGGGGCTGCTCGCCGGTCTCAGGATCGCGGTAGACCTTGGGATCATAAAGTTGATCGTTCATGGGGATTCACAACTCGTGGTGAAGCAGGTGAACAAGGATTATCAGAGCCCGCTGATGGAAGCTTATTTGGATGAAGTGAGGAAGTTGGAAGAATGTTTTGACGGTCTACAAGCAGAGCATGTTCCTCGAGCAGAGAACAACATTGCTGACGACCTGTCAAAACATGTTGCCCTCAAGTTACCTGTGGAACCAGGGACCTTTGTGCTCCAATTGACTCAGCCATCCGTCGATCCGTCGGCAGGGCAGAATAAGCGAAGGAAATCAGGCCCCGGCAAGTACCTTCCTGCCGAGCTCCCAGGAGCCGCCGGCAAGGATGCTGCCGGGGACGCCAAGCTTGCCGGGGAGCGGCAGGCTCCGGCAGGGCCTCAAGCCCTTGCCGTAGAGGCAACCGCTCCCACGGCAGAAAACATGCCTCTAGTCCTTGCCGTCGAGCCTCAGGCTCCGGCATGGGCGCAACACACTGTTCAGTTCCTCCAAACAGGGGAACTCCCTGAAGAACAGGAAGAAGCGGAGAAAGTAGCCCGTTGGTCTGCCATGTACCAGTTTGTGGACGATGTCCTGTAGAGGAAAAGACCGAACGGCGTGAAATTGAAGTGTATTCCTCGGGAGGACGGACTGGAGCTGTTGGCAGAGATACACAGAGGCATATGCGGCTCTCACATAGTGTCAAGGGCCCTTGCCGGCAAGGCGTTCCGGCAAGGTTTCTTCTGGCCCACTACTCTCCAGGATGCAACTGCACTAGTAACCAAGTGTGAAGCGTGTCAGTTCCATTCGAAGAAACTCCATCAACCAGCTCAAGCTCTTCAGACAATCCCTCTTTCCTGGCCATTTTCGGCTGGGGGCTCAACATATTGGGCCCCTTTCCCCGTGTTGTCGGGGGCTTTCAGTACTTGTACGTTGCAATCGACAAGTTCATAAAGTGGCCAGAAGTGGAAACAGTGAGAAAGGTGACAGCACAGTCAGCCGTCAAGTTCTTCAAAGGGCTAGTTTGCCGTTTTGGTGTACCAAACAGAGTCATCACCGACAACGGCACGCAGTTCACAAGCCGCACCTTCATGCAATACGCCCAAGACCTCGGCAGCAAGATATGTTTTGCTTCTGTTGCACATCCACAAAGCAACGGCCAGGCGGAGAGGGAAAATGCTGAGGTGTTGCGAGGCCTCAGGACGAGGACTTTCGACAGGCTGCACAAGTGCGGAAGAAGCTGGATTGACGAGTTGCCGATGGTTCTTTGGTCAATCAAAACGCTGCCAAATCGAGCCACCGGCCAGACACCCTTCTCCCTCGTGTACGGGGCAGAAGCAGTTCTCCCCACGGAACTCACATACGGGTCACCTCGAGTGCTCGCTTATGATGAGCTTGAGCAAGAGCAGTTGCAGCAAGATGAAGTCACGCTCCTTGAGGAAGATCGTCTTCAGGCTGTTGTGTGAGCTGCGCGCTACCAGCAAGCCTTGCGCCGCTACCATAGCCGCAAGGTTCATGCCCGAAGCTTTGAGGAAGGTGACCTTGTTCTTCGGCGCGTTCAGTCGACCAAGAATTCCAACAAGTTGATGCCAAAGTGAGAAGGCCCTTATCGGGTAATACGAGTCACCAGGCCTGGCGCGGTCCACCTAGAGACCGAAGACGGTATCCCAGTGAGCAACTCCTGGAGCATCGAACATCTTCACAAGTTTTACCCGTAAGGCGCGGCTGCCGGCCCCCCCCCGGCAGGCCACCTTTTGTACAAGCCTTGCCGGCAAGGCATGTGACCCTTTGTACAAAGCCAGGCGTAGACCCTGAGCAACAGATGAATAAACAAAGCGCTGGCGCCCTAAGAATTAGCATGCATGTTAGGTTGAGTCTCTCTCTGGTAGGGTCGATAGTGCTTAGCGGCAACTAACCCCTAGCTCAGAGGGTGGATATGTGTCTTTGTGTACCTTCCCGTCCTTTTTGGTTCGCAGGCCGCGTGAGCACTTCAGCAGGACTTTTTGGGGGAAAGGAGACAAGCTGACGTCCCGACCCCGGCAAGCCAATGTTGCCAGGGGCAGCATACAAGTCCTTTCTTCCCATTACACACTTCCGTATGAAGCTTGGACGTATCAAACTTCGCTCTATCTCATGCCGCCGTGCTCCCTTTTTCTTGTGCCTAAAATCCCCTTTTGGGCCGGGAGTTGGTTGTAGTTGCGGTGAAAAGGGAATGGGCGAAGGGCCTAATCCTACTTTGCCCCTACCTCCGCCAAGGGCATGAGCGTAGTCATGGTGTGAAGCGGGAGAACGGCGAGGTCTGTTGCCGGGATGACTTTGTTTATTTAATGAATAATAACAAGGACATGTTCCTTGGTGTGAGCCTCGCTTGCGCACAAAAGAACCCGTCAAGCACCCTTTTCCTTCATTAATACATTGATTTAACAAGTACGATTCGTACGGAATGTAAGCATCAGCTAAGGGTTACAGAGTTCAAATTCGACAAGTGCCCGCAGGCTTAAGATCTAAAAAAAGATAAGATGCCCGTAATCCTTTCTTGTCCCTCTCCTCAGGAAGCGGACTAAGATAGCAGGAGGGCAAAAGGAGCGCCTAGGCAAGATACGCGCGACAGAAGACACCAAGATAACATCCCGGTGATGACGGCCCCGGGAGAGGAGCCAAAAGATGAAGCAGCGGGCCGGCAATACGCAATGAAGGCGACGGTGCCATCGTACTCCGACTTGGCGGCCCGCCACCCGTTTTCTTCATCTTCTCCGGCCTTCCAGCGCGGCCGCTAGAAGCGGCGGCCCCGAGAAGTTCAAGGAGCTGGCTTGGGAAGCCACTGCCAAGAACCACCCCCCGGCAAATCGCTCTGCCAGGGAGAAGGCCAGGTGCAGATGATGGTGCTGCCAGCGTCGCCTAGGGACGGGGTACCCGACGTCTAGTCGGGCCCATCCCCGTCATCCTCCCCACCGGTCTCCTCCTTGTCGCTGTCGCTCGAGGAGGAGCTTTCATCATCAGTCGAGCTCCCCGCGTAGCACCCTAGTCGGATTCCCGAGCGCCCAAAAACCTTGATGGAGAGCAGGTCATCCTCCACTAATTTGAAGCGGAGGATGTGCCCCTTCATCAGGCAGTGGGCGCGTGCGAAGGTTTTCCAACCACGATGAAGAAGCATTACATGAGGGACGGGGAACTTCACGTTCGCCCACATGTCGCCATTGCAACATCCCTTCATGCGAAGCCTCAACCTCGATGGCTGGTCAACCTCCAGCACCCTCGCGAACGCCTCGGGAAGACGGAGGCGGCTACGCGGCGGTTCACGCAGCTGCAGGATGAACTCCAGCACCGTGTCTCCGACATGGCCGCACGACGAAGCAGGAGGAGATGGCGGTGGAGACGGTGACGCCGCAGGTGCCCCCCTTCCACGTCCACCTTTGCCTCGACCACCTCGCCGACCGCGGCCCCGTCCAGCACCTTCGCCTTAGGCGTCTGGCTCTTCCTTAACTGTCGCAGCTCTTTGACGAGAGGAAGATCTAGTCGCCTTCGCAGAAGGTCGGTCGCGACCGCGCCCTCTCGGCATGGTGGTGGGTGAAGAACGGGGAAGAAGAAGCCGCGAGGGGATGCCCCCCTCTCCTCCCAATCCCCTTTTTATAGCCAAGAGGGGAGGGCTGGGGGCTGGCTCTACACCTCCTCGGAAGAGTCCTTTCAAGTTCGGCTCATTAAAGCCATTGGCAACGAGCGAGGCCGTCGACCGCCCTCCCCGCGCCAATCAAAGGCGCATGGATATCTACCATGGCACGCCCTCCCGTATCCCGTGCGTCCGCCACCTACCCCACGCCATGCATGCGGCGTACGTGGCGAAAAAGGCAGGCGTAGTGGGAAGCGTGGAACAGCGATTACCGCCCCGTGAATAAAGGCTGTTCACGGGCCACCGCAAGCGCAGACAATGAGAAGATTATAGCAGTTATCCCCTTCCACGCGTGCCCGCGCACTGTTTGGGCCTGGCCCAACGACGATTCGCACTCGTGTGTGGCCCAGGCCCGGGGGCTCCTATCGGTGTACTAAAGTTTGGGCCTTTAGCACGCCATACTTGTGCACGGGCAGTCGTAACCCCACGCGCGGCGAAGCACGAAGAGGGCGATTGGGGACAGATACAAGACAAAGAAGAATAGTCAAGACAGAGAACAGAGGACGAGCTGGGTCCCGGGCAAGGCCCTTGCCGGGGCGGCTTGCGAGACCCTGGCAAGTTCCTTGCCGGGACGACTTACATAGCACCAACCAGAGCACCACCCTTGTGGTTGAGAGCTCTGACACCATCGATAACGTTAAGGCCAGAATCCAAGGGCGCGCGCGTAGTGGCGTGCAGATCTTTGTGAAGGCCAGAAGATGAGACGCCGGCAAGATCCTTGTCGAGGACGCCCACGAGGCCCCAGCAAGATCCTTGACGGGGACATCGGCAAGACCATGGCCAGACTCGGCTGCCCAGTCACCACTCAAGTGCGGGGGCTGACCTGTCAGCCTGGTAGGCGCCTGTGTGGAGGCATGCAGATCTTCGTGAAGACCCTTCCACCTCTCCAGCGCAGCAGCTGGCCAGCCAACTTGGCACTGCATGCCCCATCGGCATGGACGCGTGTCAAGACGGGGGAGGGGGCGGTGACAACGGACGGGACGGGCACTCTACCCGTCCCCGATAAAGCTAGAGGGCACGTAAGTGGCGCATTTAATGCGTTTGTCCTTAGATGACCAAGATAAGCATGTGTACTATAGCGGTTTACAACTCCTGCATACATTGTAGTTACTTTACACCTCCTGTATGCCACTGTGGCATCCCCTTGGTCATATAAAAGGAGGCCCACGGTGTACTTGGGGGGGGGGGTCGGTTTTTTGGACCTCTCGGCCCAGCTTGCATGCGTAGCAACGAGCCGAAGCTCAAGAACACTCAATACACAATCAAGCAGGACTAGGGTTTTACGCATCTCAGCGGCCCGAACCTGGGTAAAGACCTGTGGTGTTGATCACTAGATCCGCTCTTTTCTTAGCCACTGTTCCCTGCCAAACCGTAGAAGGGATCCCCGTGGTCTCATAGGTGTTGTTTTCCCCGACATCTACGAAGATCTTTATCGATCAAAACGCAATGACAACATACGTCATTCCCTTTGTCATCAGTATGTTACTTGCCCGAGATTCGATCGTCGGTATCCTTATACCTAGTGCAATCTCGTTATCGGCAAGTCTCTTTACTCATTCCGTAATGCATCATCCCGCAACTAACTCACATTGCTTGCAAGGCTTATAGTGATGTGCATTACCGAGAGGTGCCCAGAGATACCTCTCCGATACTCGGAGTGACAAATTCTAATCTCGATCTATGCCAGCCCAACAAACACCTTCGGAGACACCTGTAGAGCATCTTTATAATCACCCAGTTACGTTGTGACGTTTGATAGCACACAAGGTGTTCCTCCGGTATTCGGGAGTTGCATAATCTCATAGTCAAAGAAATATGTATAAGTCATGAAGAAAGCAATAGCAATGAAACTTAACAATCATTATGCTAAGCTAACGGATGGGTCTTGTCCATCATATTATTCTCCTAATGATGTGATCCCGTTCATCAAATGACAACACATGTCTATGGTTAGGAAACTTAACCATCTTTGATTAACGAGCTAGTCAAGCAGAGGCATACTAGGGACACTTTGTTTTGTCTATGTATTCACACATGTATCAAGTTTCCAGTTAATACAATTCTAGCATGAATAATAAACATTTATCATGATATAAGAAAATATAAATAACAACTTTATTATTGCCTCTAGGGCATATTTCCTTCACCCCTGGTCCAGCTGAGCTGACAAAGCAGGTCGGTGAGGTAACACTGGAGCCGCCATGTCAGCCGACGTGTTGGAGTTGGTCGGCATGGTGGACGTCCTGGAAGAAACGACGGCATGACGATGCCGACGCAGGTAGAGTAGTTTTGCTGCGCACATATAAGTAGTGCAAGCCAGGAATAATAATTATATATATATATATATATATTAAATAAAATTCTTCTGCTTAATTAATTTAGCGGAGAAAAAAGTTAGAAATATAGCCCGGCCGACAAGCTCGGCTTGATGATGTCAGTGTCGCGAGGTGTGGAGCGGTGTCTGCCGGACCACGGGCAAAGAGGACTGCTTGAATTTGCAGTACTGATGGGATCAGGTAGACTGCAAATGTCGTACAATCGTGCGACTGCTTGAAAATTTCCTAAAAGCGATAGAGTGAAAGCCCGAGAAAAATATTTAAGAGCAATTTAACAATGCAATCCTATCAAAGAAAAATATCTCCTGGATGTTCGCGTGAAGAGTAGTAATGTGTACGTAGAGTACTAATACTAGTTTTGGAAAACTAGATTTCATGGGTGATTGATCTTCCCCCGTGAATTGTACTATTGTACTTTGATCCAGAAGAAAGTAAAACCAGTCTAGTTTACTATTAGACTGGACTGATCCCTGTCATTACGATGCTCCAACAGCACCCGGTGTCTGGTAGAACAGGAGCGGCAGCAACCTCGGAACTTGTAGCTATACCCTACAGTTGTGAGGAAAACCAGCATGGTGGACCATTAGACGCTTACTTGAATAATAACAATAATAAAAAAGAGAAGAGCATATAATCATCCTTGCGCACGCGTTGCGTGAGGAGGGCTGCTTCAGGCTACTCGGATCGCTCGGGACCCGGGATCACGTGGGGCACAAGGCCAACGCTATTCGGCAAAACGCGATGCTTGACAGCGGCCGACATATACATTCTCTGATTCGATCTAAGGTTGAAACAGATCGGTAATCGGAACTGCAAACAAAAACTCCATGCGAACCAACATGAATAATTCTCACAAAAATTAACTCGTACGAAACAGATCTGACTGAAAGAACATTACCTGATCATCTTATTGATCCGTGACAATCACCCAGCAAGCTCTCAATGAAAACACCAATGTCGATGTTAAATTCGGCATATCTCGTAGTAGGGGTCCTAAGCTAGGCGTCTTGGAGCGATGGTAACACGAACACATAATTTTACCAAGTCCGGGCTCTCTCAAAGAGATAATACCCTACATCCTCCTTTTGATTGCATTCATATAGGGTGTAGTACAGAGTACATGCATCCGCCACTAGATTGTTCTAATCAGTATGACCTCATCTATTGACTAGCCTGGTCTCGGTTTATACAATGCACCAAAGGCCTAGGGTCTAGGAGAGTCCTTGTCTTGTGCACCAAGTCTTGTGGAAACCTGCTTGCATGCGTCATGGGCTGCCCAAAGTGGCCCATGAGCAAACCGCCACGGGGGTCCTCGGCCCGATCCACCGGATCGGGTGACAACATGGTGGTACCCCCTAGTCCAGGACACCGTCAGCGGGCACTTGAAGCATCTCATCGGTGACCTAGCGGTGCACAAATCATCGAGCAAGTAAGTTGATCACTAGCCGAATATGCTTTAGTTTTGTTGATCACTAGCCGGATATGCTCTAGTTTTGTTGATCACTAGCTGGATATGCATTAGTTTTGTTGATCACTAGTCGGATATGCTCTAGTTTTGTTGATCACTAGCTGGATATGCATTAGTTTTGTTGATCACTAGTCGGATATGCTTTAGTTTTGTTGATCACTAACCAGACATGTATTATTTTGTTGCTCATTAGACGGATATGTTCACTTTAGTAGCCTGCTCGTGCTTGTGTGGTGTACAAGAAGTTGGAGAAAAAGTCCTTCACCGTCATGCATTATTGGTTGAAATTGAATGAGCAGCTGAAGTGGAACCTTTTCATTGCCAAGACCGCCACCCAAGCCAACGAGGAAGAAACCGGTGACCCTACCGACCCAGCCCAAGAACCACCGAAGAAGGTTAGAAGAAATCTTCGGAGCAAGAAGTGGGAGGAGGAGAGGGCAAAGTGAGAAGGTGCGGCGGCCAAGCTGACAGAGAGGTTCGAGGAGATCTTGGCAAAGAAGGAAGAGGCATGCGTGAGGCGCTCGGACATAAAGGAGGAGCGGAAGGCGAAGAGGTTCAAGCAGTTGATGGATGCGACAGAGAAGAAGATCAAGCTCGAAGAGAGGAGGACTATGATCGAGGAGAGGAAGGCGATGCTCGAGGAGAAGAAGGCCACGCTCGAGGAAAAGAGGGTGAAGATCGCCGCCAATGTGGAGGACGCCAAGACGTTGACCTTGAATATCGACTCTTTGGATACTGGCGTTAGAATTATAGTGCAATCCGTTCGCTACCAAATGCTAGAGCGGCAGAGAGATCAGTTGGCGGTGGAGGCGGAGGTGGACCCGGACGCGGAGGCTGTCTATGCAGCATCGACGATACCTCCTTGATTGGGAACCATCTTGCCGGGATGGCCGGTTTGGTAGGGCAGAAATGCACGGACTGCCGGACTGATATTCTTTTGAATTCGAGCATGTAAAAATTAAGCATAGTTGCCTCTTTTTAGTTATGATCAGGGATGCGATCCGGCGCGGATGTGATCCGTTGCGTTGTGTGGATTAGTGTAGATTTGAACTTGAATTTTCTGGCGGACAAAATGCAGCTATCGTTGGACGACTGTCTACTACATCCGTGTATACAGAGGATGCTAGGAGGTTTTTTTGGGTTGCCGATGGAGGTGCGCTCCGCCGTTCACTCGAAAAAGAAAATCTAAAATGTTGCCACGAGTAATTCCCGGGGAACTGTCTAGTTTTCACAAAAGACATATCCACCGACCGGCTTCGCCCGATTCGACTCGACTCCTCTCACTCCCCACTCCCCAGCCCCAGCCCCAACAGAAACCCCGTCCAGACTGCGCCGCTTCGGCCCCAGCTTCTCAATCGGACATTAGGAGAGATGGGGAGGCGCCGCCGGTTCACGCAGCAGCCCACCAGCGACGACGACGACGACGACGACAAAGCCGTCCCGCAGCCGCTCAGAACCACCAAGCCCACAGCCCCCCTCTCCCCGGGCGCCAAGAAGCAGCAGCGTCACCGTGCCGACGAGGACGACCTGGAACTCGAGGAAGAGGAAGAGGATGAGAAGGACCTGGCGGAGTTGAGGAAGAACGAGGAGGAAGAGAGACGGGAGGAGACGCAGACCCGCCGCCGCAGGGGCCGCAAACCCAAGCGCCCCGCCGAGGAGAGCGACGAGGATCCGGAGGAGAAAAAGGCGGAATCAGAGGAGGAGGAGGAGTCCCGCGAGGAGGATAGCACGGAGGCGGTACCCGTCGGGGAACCTTTGAAGGTGACCGGCAAGGGGAAGAAGCAGCGGAGGCATTACCTCTCCTTTGAGTACGAGGGCAACACCTTCGAGCTTGTAAGCGGCCGCCCTGCTTCTATTAAACAAAATTTTTTTTGTTCGATTTTATAGGGTTTTTGGAGGTTGTAAATTTTGTTATGGATTTGTGTAGGAGGACCCGGTGCTGCTCACGCCCGAGCAGCAGAAAGAGAAGCCCTATGTCGCCATCATCAAGGTCTGCAATTGGTGACACAATTTTGCGGTTTCTAAGATATTAGTACATTGACATGCATAGAATTCACATAGAGGATATGCTATTTTGTGTCATCTTTTTCCAGATAGTCACAGAAAATTTCTATGTTAGGTAGTTCATTTTTTGCTAAGATACTGAATTATTAGCTAGTTTTCGTAAATTTAACAATGTTTTCTTGCTCATATGCTTCACATTGCAGTCAATTGTTGAAAATGGACTTCTTCGTTTAGAACTCCACATGTTCACTGTGCTCTCTGCTCTAGGCTTGGTTTTGGCTGCACTTTACCCTGTGGTTTTTTTTTTTCCATGGTTGAACAATGCTTTTATACCAGGCTTTAGGTAATGATCTATGTTGGGCGGTTTTTGTACGGCCTAGCTTGCATTCTATGATTGGGGCTATTGGCTATTCTCAGTAGTTGTGGAGCCAAAATCCCTCATCTCTTTAGAGCTGCATGAATGTTCTATGAATGCAATTGTCCTTACTTCTGTTACCTCTTTCTGTTATCTATTCATCTCTGGTACAATTTGTTCTTAATGATGTATGCTCATTTATTTTATTTATCATGGAGCAGGATATAACAGAAAATGATGGGAGCTTATCGGTAACTGGTCAGTGGTTTTATAGGCCAGAAGAAGCTGACAAAAAGGGTGGTGGGAATTGGACAGCAAGTGACACAAGAGAGCTATTTTATAGTTTTCATATAGATGATGTGCCAGCGGAGTCAGTTATGCACAAATGTGTAGTCCATTTCATTCCACTGAACAAGCAGATTCCCAGTCGAAAGGAACACCCTGGATTCATTGTCCAAAAAGTTTACGACACAGTTGCGAAGAAATTGTGGAACTTAACAGATAAGGATTATGAGGATAACAAGCAACACGAAATCGATCTCCTCGTGAAGAAAACAGTGGACCGTATTGGACAGCTTCCTGACCGTGAACCTATAGATGTACCTGCTGACAGTACTGATCAGTTCTCAAATAAACGCGGTCTACGAAAGAGACCTCCGAACCCTTTAGACGTGTCGAGAGATACAACAGGCAAACCCGAGCAATTCATAAAAGCAGAGACACCCGGGAGTGATAATCTAAAGCATTATGCCATCCTCGCCAAATATAAAGCTGTCACTAACGCCACTTATCGCGATAAGTGGCTTGATAAACTAGTAGACACTATTCCATTAACATCAAAAGAAGGTGCTGAGGCTTCTCATGCCGATGCTGGCAGTGTGGCCAAAATTTCAAATAGCTCTTCATCTGCAAGGGATCCTAGTTCAAGTGTAAGTTGCTCCTTTCTTGTAACGAGAATTGTTTACTATTGCACGTCAAATTCATAGTTAGTAGAAGTAGTAGGGATCTACTATGTAGGTATATTAGGACTAGAAAGTAGAACATGGTTTTTTAGAGTAGCATTACATGGTTGGGGTACAGAACATTTTCTCTGAAACTTGACAAAATTCCACTGTGAACATGAAACTCATATCCTAAAACGGTTTTGAGGTCTACAAGATACATAGGTGTCCTAGTGAACCTTGTGGGTTTATCATCTGTAATTCTTATTGTATATATACAATAGTAGGTAAAATTGTATGTATCAATGCTGTCTGGGGAACCCGTTAAGGCTTGTTGAGGTTTTAATGGTTTAGAAGTTCTCAAACAATATGAAACAAATACTGAAAAATCACACCTATAATATAAGATGATCCAACGGAGCGATTGGGAAAAATATGAGTTTATGTGCCCTTGGTAAAAATAACAATCATAAAGTTGTTATTTTTCATCTAGGGTACACAAAGTTGTATTTTCCCAATCATTCCGTTGGATCATCTTATATACCTGGGTCAGACTATTCATCACCAAGGGTGAAGAATTGTTATTCTTCACCCTTCTCTTATTACATCACTACCCTACATTTTATGTCTTGTAATTTTGTCTTACATCGGACGTGAAAAGAGAAGGTCAGAAAATGTGTGTCGGTCGAAAGAGATATTTCACGTGACGCAAAATCATGAACGTAAAAATATAGTATAAAATATACATATAAATGTAAATTTTGTGGTTTTATGACTCACATCTTCTCTTATATCTAATTTTGCGTAGTGAATCAATATGAACGTAATTATTCGTAAACAAATGTAAATTCTAAATGTAATGACGTAAAGAAAACCATGGGTGTAATGCTATTCATCACCCAGGGTGCAGAATAAGTTACTTTACACCCGAGGTTTGTTTACATCATTACATTCAGAATTTACGTTTGGTATACGAATAATTACGTTCATATTCAGAATTTATGTTTGGTATACGAATAGTTACGTTCATATTGATTCACTACACAAAAATTGCTATAAGAAAAGTAAGATATGAGTCATAAAACAACAATAGTCACATTTATATGTAGTGTGATAACGTTATTGGATTGTTGGCCATTGTATGACTTAATCCAGTTAGGTATCTGCCATATATTGTTTCACTAGCTAATTTCATTGTGCCTGTTGTCTGCTAAACTGATTCTTCTACTTCCTACATATGAAAAGTTTCAGTTATAATTATATTTTGTTATTTACATATTGTTGGCATGTCTCGGTTATTTTTTTATTCACATATTGTTGGCCTAATTCTTCTACTTCCTCTACAATTATTTCCAATTTTTAGTTAAAAATATATTATTATCAGCCAACAATGTGAACTGTGCATGCTTTTCCTATGGCTAATTTTGGCATGCTAAACTAAGGTCCATCCTTTTGTCCTACGTTTACTTGTTAACAAAATAGTGCATGCATCTACAATTATTTGCTGAAACTCCTTTTCTAGTTTTAGGCTCGATTTTTGCGGTTGCTGAACCATGTTGTGCGGAACTTACTTTATATTCTGCTGTGAAAAATAACACAAAGGTAGAAAAAGTAGGTGAGCCAAACAGAAAATACTTAAAAGCTTAGGAAAGCTAGATTATCATAATCCACGTCAGTGCCAGACACAGCCTTAAAATAAGTTCTGGTTCTGTTTTCATGCTGGTTTGCTGTATTCTCTTATTGTTGCATTTCATAAAAGATCTAGATGAGCCTTCTACTTGTTTCTTGGATCCCTGTTTTTTCATCCTTTATCTTTCCTCCTTGGATGGTTGGTAATGATCTTCTATTTTCAGGATAATGAAAATTCATATCCACCAGATGTGGTTGTTTCAATAATGGCCTCCTTAGAAAGGTCTACATATGACGCTCTTCATGCTGACTTCCAGAAGTATAATCAGAAAATGAGAAAATTAGAATTCAACATCAAGGTACATAAGTATCCAGACCTTCGTTTTGGCCTATGTTTCTTGGGAACATCTATTTTCAACCTTAAATGCCAAAGTTGATATGATTATGTCCATGCTATATGCTAGTACTGAATAACTGTAACGCTAGCTACTTAGGACTGGAGCTTCAAGAGTTCGCCATCATTCCCTCAAGATCGATAGTTTATTACTGTGGGTATGCATGTCTATGTCGATGGGCATCATATATCTGCTCAACTAGCTAATTAGGAGGACTGGAGCTTCAAGAGTTAGCCATCATTCCCTCAAGATCGATAGTTTATTACTGTGGGTATGCATGTCTATGTCGATGGGCATCATATGTCTGCTCAAGCATTTCTCATGCTTCCACATATATTCATCTTACCTGGCATGGATCTTAAATATTGGGAAAACTAATTATTTCAGATTGTTCCCTATGAGTAGAAGTGTAAATTTAACACATACAATCATGCGCAGTAAGATCCCAACAGTTAGGAAAGTTAGGATTAGTTCCTTCCATAGGAGCCAAGTTATCCAGCTTCATATGACGGGGGACATGTATCAATGCCAATCAAGATCAAAATAGTTATTTTATTTCCTACCAATGCTTAGTCTAACTTATCCCTGAATTATCCAAGGATAATCCCAGATACATCATATTTCTTTGAAGGAACTATTTGGAAAATTCTATCGTTATTTTCATTTCTATGGTTGCTGTAATTACCATGCTACTATTTCATACCAATTAATGATATGCTCCTTGACAATTTATCATGGGATCTTTTGTCATATAGATCTTTAACTCATACTGTTTATTTTGGATCCGCAGAATAGCCCTGTACTGCGCAGGCGACTGATGAACAAGGAGCTTGACCCTCCAGTTCTTTTAACCATGTCTCCAGATGAACTAAAGGTCTAGTAATTTGTTTCACGTGCCTTACATTTTGTCCTTATAATAACCAATTAACCATTTTCTATATCTCCTTCACGACAATAATTATATTTTGCTTGCTAGTGTTAAGGAGTATTAGTATTGGTCTAGGAGTCCGTATTAGTCTATATTTCCTTCCTTGTACCCTAAGTCTTGTGTACTATATATTTGCTCTCCAACCATAACATGGTGTCTTGAGCCTAGGTTTAGGATATTTTCTCCGGACGCTGCAACTCGCCCGCCCGGTCGAGTTCCTCTCTTGGTCTCCGTCGATCCTGTTCTCAGATCGATTCCACCCAATCGATTTTTTTTCTGGATGAAGTGGCATCAAGCTTCTGGCGTTTTCTGTGACAAGAGGCGTAGGCCTCCAGAAGATCCAGTGCATAGTGGATGGCTAAAGCGTGTTGATAATGTCAAGAGAGGTCGGGGTAGACCAAACTTGACATGGGAGGAGTCCGTAAAGAGAGATCTGAAGGATTGGAATATCACCAGAGAACTAGCCATGGGTAGGTGTGCGTAGAAGCTAGCTATCCATGTGCCAGAACCATGAGTTGGTTGCAAGATCTTATGGGTTTCAGCTCTAGCCTACCCCAACTGTTTGGGACTAAAGGCTTTGGTGGTGTTATCGTCTATTTATAGGCCTCCGTTGATCTGCCACTTTGGGATCGATTCCCCTTTGCCTCCCTGGTCAGGCCGCCTCCTAGGTCTCCGCCGAACCCCTCGGCATGGACCCACCATCTCCTGCACGCCCAGTCGCTGTCGCCATCCTGCGTGTCAGCATGCTCCCGCAAGCTCGTTCGGCTCCATTCCTGATCCAGGCCCCGTGCCTTCGACCGAGTAAATCGTCCACGATTGGCACCTGTACGAAGCACATCCCCATGCCCATGCAGCATGCCGCCCAGATTACTGTACCAGCTGGAATCTCTCCGCCCCCTCGTCCTCCGCCTCGTAGGCTGCTCCCGCCCGCTGTCCTCATACTAGAGGACAATATTAGGAAGTATTAGTATTGGTCTAGGAGTCCTTATCAGACCATGTTTCCTTTCCTTGCACCTCAAGTCTTATGTACTATATATATGCCCCTTGGGCCTTGTAATAAAGATAAGTTGCTTTCATAACATGGTATCAGAGCCTAGGTTTAGGTCTCCCTCGATCGATTCTTGATCTTGTTCCTGCCATTCTTGTTCCAATCCGCTTCCTCTCTGTCGATTTGAGCTTCCAGCTCGATTGAATGTTGCCCGTTAGCTTCCGCGTGCCAAACATCTTCGAGGTCTAGATCACCTACAAGTCCATGGTTGGGTTGGGCCTGGTTGGCCGATGCCCAATTGAAGATCTCCTAGTCTGGGCCTGTTCAAGCCGCCGCTTGTGCGTGCTGCTGCTGCTGCAGCTCCCTTGGTGACCTCCTTATTGCTGGAATTTAGTCTGTTTTGGGACAGCCCAGTAACTATTTCAGAAATTCCTAAATAAATCCTAGAGGCCCACTTAGCCCATTCGTGCAAGGCAAGGGATACTACTAAAGTTTAGTCCCACATTGCTAGTTTAGTGGGAGTTGGACCTCCTTATAAGGGAGGATCTTTTCCCACTTGTATGAGCATGAGAACAAGAGGGACATCCACGCGCGCTCCTCCGCCGCCCGCCTTGCCATGCCTCGTCACGACGCGCCGCGGGTTGCGGGAATGAGACGAGTTGATGTCTAAATTTTTGCCACGCACTACGGGTATACGAAAGGTCACTCGGGAGCTGGAAAGTTTTTGCTGTAGTGGATATTGAATACGAACGCTGCACCCTTCGGATGCTGCCTGTTCGTTTCGTCTCCCGTGTTCCCTTCAGCTCCCGGCGCAGCCTCTCACCTCCTCCTCTTGCGCCTATAAAAGGGAGGTTGCTCCTCTCAGAGAGACGCACCAGAACTTCTTCTTCCTCTCGCCACAAGTTCCTGAGCACTGTGCTGCTGCTACGTCCTTCCCCATCCCGGCTTGCGGCGTGCACCGCAGGTCGGGACAGTAGGCCTCCGAAACTGCACCTCTTTGAGTCCTGTACGGGAGAAGGGTGATAAGGTTTTTGGGGAGCGCTTCGCGCGACTACTGACTTCTTCGTCACGGACGCCCCGGACTCCGACGACTACTTCCCCGACGACGACTTCTTCCCCGACGTCGACAACCTCCTCGACGACATGGCTGGCGAGGACACTGACCCCAAGTCCAGCGCTTCTGCTGCTGTTGTCCCGTATGTGTTCTTCCTCTTTCTGTTAGAGGCCCTGCTACAGTTCCTTGTTCTAGTGTTTGCGCTAGATATGTTAGGCTCTATTTCATATATGCAACTTGCTATACTGTCTACTCTAGATATGTTTAGTTACAGTTCATATATGAAGATGTTGTTTACCTTCTCTTTGTCAAATCGCATGACTTATTTTATCACTGCTATACTAGTCATGCTTTATCTAGTATTTCTGTTAATAAAATCATTCGGTAAATGCTTTATTCTCTTGATGTGCCACCTTTATCTAGTCATGCTTTATCTAGTATTTCTGTTAATAAAATCATCCGCTTCTTTCGCCGTCGGTTGTCTTGGGCTATGATTTTCTGTGCAATGCTTTATTCTCTTGATGTGCCATCTTCCTTTGACAACCCATCTTCTCTTGATACTTATCATGTATCTTCTAGTGGTGTGGTGTCTTCCTGTGATGTGCCATCTCTTCGTTATCCCCTCTGGCTTGACTCGATAGGTTTTTAAGACTCTTCATGCTACGATGACACTCTAAAGACGCGGATTTGGATCATCATTTATTTTTTCTAGTATTACACTTCTTCAAATGCAATGCTATTGCATACGCTTTGCATTTGAGAGGGGGTGGGGGGTTAGGAAGTATTAGTATTGTGGTCTAGGAGTCCTTATTAGACTATGTTTCCTTTCCATGCACGTCAAGTCTTGTGTAATATATATGCCCCTTGGGCCTTGTAATACAGATAAGTTGCTTTCATAACAGACACGATCCGCATTGCCGCTGCCTTCTCAGAGTCTGGCCGCTGCAGCCACCGGCTGTACCGCAACGGTCCATCCGCACCCAGGCTGACCGCTTCACCGTCCACCCCGGCCCAGGGCAGCTGCACCTCCAGTCTGCCGGCCCCCAGCTTGACACATCGAGCCGCCGGGCCTCGTCCACCGCGGCCCAGGGCAGCCGCACCTCCAGTCTGCCGGCCCCCAGCTTGACACATCGAGCCGCCGGGCCAACTACTCCTTGCAATGGTCCACCCTGGCGACCACTCCACCAGCGACTCGCCATGCATTGTGCTCCTGCTCCACGCATGCCATGCCCAAGCACGCCCGAGCACGCCTTGTGCTATTTGCTGGATGCTGGTCCTCTGTTTCCCCTGCTGTGGAATTAGCCTTTGGGTGTGATTACTCGTGGGCATCTCACCTGTATGGCCTCCTTCGCAGTCTCCCCTGCAAACATGATGGGTCCTGCATCATTGTCTCGCGTATGCGTCCTAGCTTCTATCTTTCTATGTCTCCGATGCGTCCACGACATCCGTTGCTCTTTCGTGTTTCTCATGCATGCGATTCCACCACACCATTATATGCCAACCTCCTTTTCTGATCTTGTCCTTTCTATACAACTTTCGTGCCCTTTCTGGTCCTTATTGTTTCTATTGGATTTTTGTGGCCTCTTTTTGCATTGTTGTTGATCCATGCCCATTCTCTTGCCGCTGAGCTTCTTTCACCCCCGGTTTCTTGGGCTACTTTTTTGCGCAGTGCTTCATTCTCTTGATGTGCCATCGTCTTTTGATAAACCATCTTCACTTGATACATAATCTTCCTTGTACGGTTGTACCCCAAGTCTTTTGTACTATATATTTGCCCCTTGGGCTATGCAATAGAGTAAGTTGTATCCAGTTGATAGGGCAAAGGATAACAAGACTGAAACTTTTCTATTTAGTACAAAGCATTTAGCTTCTAAATTTAAACATGGAGCATATCTTATGCAAACGGCTTTTGTTGGAACGAAAATAAATACAAAAAAAGCTTTAAATGATTCTGCAGAAAGTGTAAAATTTGTTTTGAGATAAATATCAGACAATGAAATTAGAAGGAAAATGAAGAATTTATTTTTGACTTTGGCATAGAAATGGAATAGGGGAAGCAGGGGAGAGTGATGCTCGTCATAGCTTGATCTTGACGTGTTGAGCTTGCCATGACAGAGGGGAAGTACAGGGGCACATGCTCTGCGGCTGAAAGTGCATAGTCCAATGGGAGTAGAAGGAATTATTACTCGGGCGATGCATGGCATGCCAGTGATGTCGAGCTCTAAAGGTGGTTGCAGGCCATCATGATCATATGATTGAGAACAGTGAAAAAAGAAGAAGAAAATGACAGAGTGCATTGATATGTGGGACTTGTTAGATGAATTATTTCTTTAATATTGCCTGTGCCATTGCCATGTTGGGTTCGTCAGCCACATCTATATCATTTTTTTGTTTCGGGTTTGGGGTGGATGCGGGGGGTAGAAGTCCTTACAGCTGAGTGGGTTAAGTAGATGCATCCTAAATTCAGGGGTTTAAATAGATGTTCTCCAATTCTAATGGTAGCTGTTTGAGCATTTCAGGCTGGGTTGACACCAGCAGAGAAAACGTCTGAACCAGAAGAAGCAAGGCGATTGCAGGTATTGTTCATCAATTCAGTAATTAGTCAAAACTGAGTAAAGAAGAATATTCAGTACGATTACTAATTTTTAATGCGGAGTTATACTAGTGATTCTCATATCTTGTGTTTGTTTTAACTAGATGACTGATGCACGATGTGAAAGGTGCACAGAAAAGAGAGTAGGCATTTCTGATATTATTCATGCTGGTCATGGAGATCGATATCAGGTATTTAGTTTTTCATTTTATTTTCTTTATTTCATTTGGCTATCAAGATGGGTTTACATTCTCTATTTTTCTGGATGCCACGTTGGGCCTTTCCATTTTGATTGTACAATCTTACAGGTACTCCGTTTTTAAAATAATATAATTCCATAAATGGATAAAAAGTAGTGCTAATTTTGGCATTGCAGGGAATGGTTTCAACTTTGAATAGTTCAAACCTGCCTCTAAACACTTGTTTGGTTGGTGCCTTTGTGGGCTTCCAGATCTATTCTTTTCCTTGCACATGCTTCCAGATCTCTTTAGGAGTGCTGGATTGTGCAAACCTTCTCCTATTTACTGCCATTGTTCACTGATTTGTTCGAGGCTCTTGTTCCTGTCACGAATATGCAACTTGTATTACTAGGAGGCCAAAGCCACCATATATAGATGTACATGAGAATGCCAAAAGGCAAGAATACAAAAGGCCAAAGGACATCATCAATATAACTCTTAACACCCCCCCTCAAACTCATGGTGGATCCACAACACTGAGTTTGGAGAGGTGAAATCTGTGTTGCACTCTAGTCCGTGCCTTCGTGAAGAAGTCCGCTAGCTGTAACTCGGAAGGCACATACTGAAGAGCAATAACATGATCCTGCACAGCAGCACGCACATAATAAGCATCAACACCAATATGTTTGGTAAGCTCATGCTTCACGCGGTCCCGCGCAATACTGATAGCACCTGTACTGTCGGACAAGAGGGTGGTATGTGTAGTAACAAAAACACCAAAATCCTCTAGTAGCCATCGTAACCAAGTCACCTCTGCCGTCAGAAGAGCCATAGCTCTCAACTCGGCCTCTGCACTCGAACGAGAAACTGCAGTCTGTTTCTTTGTCTTCCAGGCAATGAGAGAACCACCAAGAAAAACACAGTAAGCAGAAAGTGAACGGCGATCCTAAGGATCACTGGCCCACGTAGCATCCGAATAGGCCTGGAGCTGTAACGAGGAAAAAAGAGACGACGTGAGACCGTGCCACGAAGATATCGTAGAACACGAAGAAGGTGACTATAGTGAACTGAAGTGGGAGCGGAAACAAACTGACTTAGAATATGGACAGGATAGGAGATATCCGGACAAGTCACAACAAGATAGACAAGACTCCCAACAAGATGATGATAACGCGTCGGATTAGACAAGAGCTCACCATCAGAAGCGCGAAGGTTAACATTGAGCTCCATAGGAGTCTCAGCAGTGCGCTCATCACTAAGAGCCACATGAGCAAGAAGATCCTGGATATACTTTTCTTGAGAAATAGAAAAGCCATCAGAGGTGGAGGAAACCTCAATCCCAAGAAAGTAACGAAGGGGACCAAGATCAAACATAAGAAACTGCTCACTAAGACGGGCCTTATGATGATCATGTGATCAACATATAGAAGGAGAAGAGTGCGACCACGAGCAGCAAGGTGGACAAACAACGCTGCATCATGAGCATTGGGCGAAAAACCAGCTGCTGTGACGAAAGAGGCAAAACGCTCAAGCCAAGCGCGGGGGGCTTGCTTAAGGCCATATAGTGAGCGACGAAGACGGCAAACCATGCCGCCAGGAACTGAATACCCAGGTGGTGGCTGCATATATACTTCCTCGCGCAACTCACCATTAAGAAAGGCATTCTTAACATCAAGCTGAGACACAGACCCGTGGCGAACAGAGGCCACAACGAGAAGTGTGCGAACAATGGTCATATGGGCCACAGGAGCAGAAGTCTCATCGTAATCACGACCATGCTCCTGCTGAAAGCCACGAGCCATAGGACGAGCTTTATGACGCTCAAGAGAACCATCAGAGCGAGTCTTAATCTTATAGACCCACTTACAAGTGATGGGACGAACATGGGGTGGAAGAGAAACTAGGTCCCACGTGCCGGTGCGTTCAAGGGCAGCAATCTCCTCTGCCATCGCGAACTGCCGTTCAGGATGAACAATAGCATCTCAATAAGAAGTCGGCTCAAGAACGGTCGAAAGACCATAGCGAGAAGGAGAATACCGGTCAGGGGGGCGGACAAGGCCGAGAGCGAAGACCATAAGTTGGTTGGGAGGAGGAAGACGACACACTAGAAGAAGAGGGCGCATCGGTAGACTCATCCACAACACGTGAACGACGAGTATAATGGAAAGGAAAGGAGGGAAGAGGTGGAATCACTGGAGGTGGAGACGGGGAATCTATCGGTGATGAAGGTGGGGAAGGGGAAGGTATCGGTGATGAAGGTGGAGAGTCATGCGATGAGGGAGGAGAAGAAATCGTAGGAGAGAACGGCGTCGGATCTGCAACAGCGGGACGAGGAGTAGGAATATTGGTCACAGAGGGAGGTGTATTCGGAAACGTAAGAAAAGAGATGCCCTCTGTGGAAAAGGCCGAGGAGGATGGACGCGGGTAGAAGGGACGAGATTCATCAAAGGTCACATCCCGGGAAATACG
Organism: Aegilops tauschii subsp. strangulata; assembly: GCF_002575655.3. NCBI lineage: Eukaryota > Viridiplantae > Streptophyta > Magnoliopsida > Poales > Poaceae > Aegilops > Aegilops tauschii. Next base: position 203,803,396 of record NC_053037.3, on the reverse strand, counting down.
CATCCGGCGACCGACAGGATCCCAACACCGATAGCCCTTATGCTCATCACTGTATCCGAGAAAGACACACTCAACAGACTGAGCGGTCAGTTTGGTGCGTTCATGAGGGGCAAGCAAAACATAGCAAACGCAACCAAACAAACGGAGGGCCGAATAATCGGGAGAACGACCAGAAGGACGTTCAAGAGGAATACCACCCTTTAGAGCAGCAAATGTCTGAATGTGATGAGATGGGTGGAAGTGGTAACAGCCTCAGCCTAGAAGTGAGGCGGAAGAGAGGCGACGATCATCATCGCAGGTGCCGTCTCAAGTAGGTGATGATGCTTGCGCTCAGCCACACCATTCTGAGCATGAGCACCAGGGCAAGAGAACTGAGCAAGAGTACCCTGGTCAGCAAGGAATCATCGCAACACGTGGGAGATATACTCACCAGCTGAATCTGCGGGAAATACACAAATAGGAGTGGAAAACTGGGTATGAACCATGGCAGCAAATTTTTTGTACATAGATAAGACCTCACTACGAGAAGACATGAAATAGATCAAAGTGTACCGAGAAAAATTGTCTATAAAGATAATATAGTATCGATAACCCCCTTTCGAAGCGAAGGGAGCCGGACCCCAAACATCAGAGTGAACGAGATCAAAAGGACGCCCGGACACTGACTCACTGTGAGGATAGGGCAGCTGAATCTGCTTACCAAGCCTACAACCTAGACAATCCAATGAAGCGTTGCCGGAGACAGACCCCAGAACACCATGATGAACTAAAGACGAGAGACGAGAACCACATAAATGGCCAAGACGATGATGCCATTGCTGAAAAGAGCTGGTAATGCAGCAACAGGAGTTGCGAGACTGGCGGCGGTGGCAGCGGAGGGAAGACGAGGCCAGTCAAGCTCCCAGAGAGCATCAGAGCGTCGAGGGCCGGCACCAAGCAGAGCGCCCGTGCGACGATCCTGAACAGAACACAAATCAAAGTCGAGAATGACCCTACAACTAGAGTCAACAATCTGACCACTAGATATGAGTTGCATGGTAAGTCGAGGAACATGAGCGACGGAGGGAACATGAAATGAAGAGGTGCTAAGAGTGCCTCGATTAGCTACAGGGAGGGGAGTGCGATCAGCCGTAAGAACATGAACTGGAGACTCGACAGGTCGAACGGAGGTCAAAGTGGAAGAATCATAAGTCATATGAAAAGACGCTTCAGTATCAAGAATCCATGGAGATGTACCTGAATGAGTAGATGATGGTTTCTCAGTGCCAGAAGAGTCAGCCACTGCAGAACATGTCGGTGAAGAATCCCAAGCATCAAGCAGGCATCGCAGCTGCGCAATCTCACACGCAGAGAGGGACACGGCCGAAGATATCGAGGTAGAAACACCTGCCGATGATGAGCAGTCGCCACCACTCGTGAAAGCCCGCGTGTAGAGTCGACCGAGAGTAGCGAGTCAACGTAGGACCGCATGCGGAAGCCACTCGGGGAGTCGACGTAGAGCGGTCTCCGCCGCGCGTGGAAGTCGAGAGAGGAGTCGGCGTAGAGCGACAATCACCAGGTGCAGAAGTCGTGTGAAGAGTTGCTGAAGAACGACCAACACCGGCCAGCAGAGGCGGATCAGCTGCCGAAGGAGTTGACGTAGAGCGGCAGCAGCACCGACGGAAGTCGCAAAAGGTGTCGAAGTAGAGCGACAAACACCACCTCCAAGCGGGCGAGCACCAAGCACCGAGAAAAGGCGCATGTGCGAGACGGGATCAATGTATGGAACACCGTCGAAAAACATTGAGCAGCGAGGAAGAGATGTGCCTGACGAAAGCATTGTACTCTCTTTTTGTTTTTTGAAAACTCAATCGGGCAGTCCAATTGAACACACCCGAAACAGGGCCCAAGTCTCGCTGGAACACACCGCAGCGAATCAGCCTTGACAGCAGCCGAGGCCCAAAACATGGCCCGAGCTGCCACGCTCCAACGCACGTAGCGGCCTCGAGCCCTCGACACGGATCAACGCAGGCAGATCGAGGCAGATCCATGTGCACACACGGTCGGGCAGCGAGATGGCGGCGAACGCGGACTGCCAGAGGAGACAGGCGGCCAGATGGCGCGAAGGCGGACAGCTGGAGGAGACAGCGGTCATGGCGGCGGAGGCAGACAGCCGGAGGAGACGGGCGGTGGCCGGAGGACGCAGGCTTCCGCAGCACACGGGACCGTCCCAATCCAGGCGGAGGCGGACAGCCGGAGGAGACGGGCGGCGGCTGGAGGACGCAGGCTTCCGCAGCGCACGGGACCGCCCCAATCGAAGCAGCGGGTTGATCTGCAGCGACTCGATCTGAATCGGGGCGGGCAGCAGCGTCCAGGCACTAGTTGAATCCAGCCATGAAGACTTAATCAGGCACGGGAGGGGATGGGGCAAAGAAGCAGTAGCGAACGGCCAAGAGAAAGACGGTGGCGCGAGAGATGGATTGAGAGCACGAGTTGCGGCGTGCAAAAACAATACCTAAACCTCTAATACCATGTCACGAATATGCAACTTTGTATTACTAGGAGGCCAAAGCCACCATATATAGATGCACATGAGAATGCCAAAAGGCAAGAATACAAAAGGCCAAAGGCCATCATCAATATAACTCTTAACAGTTCCAAGTATTATAGTTTATATATTATACTGATAATCAGTAGTGACTTATCAACACAAGAAAATACGTCAGTCAGTGACTGAGTCCATTCTCATTAATTTTTACAATGCAGGAATAGGGAAAACATTGGAATAGAGTGTCATGCCGTCTTAAATTCTACAGGATTGCATGAACATTTGATTGTGCACAGGAAAAACACAGGAATTTTCGCAAGAGGTTTAAGAGGATCCATGAAAAGAAAGAGTTTTGAGTGGATAGAAACTTTCCTATGAAATCTTGTGCAAATGAATCCCATGGATTGCAATCCTACGAATCAAACAAGTAGGAAAAATTCCCAAGGATTAGAATCGTCCAAAGTTCCTTTGGAAATCCTTTGAATCAAAGAGTCCATCAATCTCTTATTGTTACAATTTCTTTGTATCTCCAATGGTGTCAAACACTCCTTGATGCAAATTCCTGTAGTTCTCCAATCCTATAGGATGGAAGAGGACAAGACATTCCAATCCTGCATTTTTCCTATTCATGTGTTTTGAAAATCCTGTAAATCAGAGAAGCCATGTTGTTGCCTTTGTCACTGCTACCATCATGGACTGCAATGAGACATGCCATAAATGGAGAGGGCAGGCGAAGGATGCAATGGCGGCTCGGGCAAAGATAATGATTAGGGTGCCTTACTGCTTAATGATTGTTAGCTACATGATGGGGAATCGGAGGTAGGCCATGGGATCATTACGAAGTCACCAGGTGGGGTGTCTGTCTTACTTACAAGGAAAGGATTACAAGCCAACGGCTGCTAGCTGTTTACCAATTCACCGCGTAATACAGAATACAACGAAGGAATTTATAATCCTCAGGTTAGGACCCAATCCCCATTTGCATAACGGGTCGATGTCTGATGGGCTCTCTGCTGGGCCGGCCCTCCTTGGTGATGAAGGTTGCATTGGTGGCGTCCGTAGTTGATGTATGCCCAGTGCTAACACTCCCCCTTTCTTGATGACCATCTTGTCCCCAAGCTGGTGCTCGTGGAAAGCGTTGCTTTAGCTCCTCCAAATCCTCCCATGTTGCTAAGGAATCCGGTTGATCCAACCATTGGACTAGTCATTGAGGTACGGCTTCATCACCACGACGACGCAAGTGATGTTGAAGCACCCTTACTGGTACTGCAAACTGAGCATCTGGAGGATGAAGTTCAGATTGAACTTGACAGTGTGGTCCAAGAGCAAGTTTTAGTTGGGAAACATGAAGTACTGGATGAATTTTGCTAAATGCAGGCAACGCCAGCTGATATGCCGAAGCACCTACTCGTTTCAGGATTGTGTAGGCGCCATAGTATTTGAACAGCAGCTTTATGATGCACACAAGGAGCGATAGAGGATTGGATGTATGGTTGCAATTTCAGGAAAACTGAATCACCCACGGCAAAAACCTGTCAGAATGCTTCTTGTCGGCTTGATGCTTTATGCGAGTTCGAACCCTCTCCAAATGTTGGTGGAGTAAACGGAGCATGATGAAGCAGCACAAAGTTTGTGGAGGAGCAACTCCACCTTGCTGCTACAATGTGTACAGCACAAGTGTTGAAGGAACAGCTTCAACGTGCTGCGCTAGATATCGCTCTAGAGGCGAATGTAGGTTGATAGGGCAGCAAGAGTTCAATCCAGAACTCCTAGGGCACAAGATTTACTCCAAGATCTTAGATAAGAACAACAAGTTCTATTATAGGTAGGGGTACATAGTCTGCCTTCAAAGTAGAGGTGAGGACCTCTATTTACAGGGCTTTGGGAAGCCTTCACATACTTCTATTTATAGCTGGAATACTCTAGAAAACATTATGTAAGTTTCACCATTCTACTCATAGCTACTCACAACTAGAAGACTCTAGAAAACAGTAGGTAGGATAGAAAAGAAAAGGAAAGAAATACTACACTAGAGTGGAAGCATCTAGAAGTAGCCAAACAGATCTGGCATGTGTTTTCTTTCTTCTCATCTAGTGTTCCTCATCATTCTCCCCTAGTTGTTTGGAACTCGCCCTCGAGTTATCTTCATAGAGCGCTTCTTCTGGATGGTAGAGAGTCAAGTCCGCAACATTGAAAGTGTTGGAGATACCCATGTCACTTGGAAGATCTATCACATAAGCATTATCATTTATCTTCCTCATGGTAGAGAAGGGCCCATACCTTCGCTGCCTAAGTTTCCCTTTAACACCTAAAGGCAGCCTCTCTTTTCGGAGGTAGACCATCACCTTATCACCGACTTGGAATGATTTTGGCCTCTTTTTGCAATCAGCAAGTTGTTTATATTTCTGATTTTGTGCTTCCAAAGCGCCGCGTATCTCTTCAAATAACTCGGTGTAATTATCAGCAAAGGACAATGCTGATTTTGAGTTTCCCCTTGATGGCAGCTTCACCAGGTCCACCACATGTGTTGGAACTTTAGTGTAGACAATGGAAAAAGGGCTCCTTCCTGTGGATCTATGCTTGGAGTTATTGTAGGAGAACTCTGCAAGAGATAAAGCCAAATCCCATTGCCCCTTTCTTTCTCCACAAATGCAACGGATCAGATTACCCAAAAACTTGTTCACCACTTCCGTTTGTCCATCTGTTTGTGGATGAGCAGTGCTAGAAAATTTCAATTCAGTGTTGAATTGCTTGCACAAAGTGAGCCAAAATGCAGCAAGAAACTTGCTATCACGGTCTGAGACAATGGACCTTGGAACTCCATGAAGTCTGACCACTTCTCGAAAGAATAGGTTTGCCACATGATGAGCATCCGTTGTCTTGCGGCATGGGATGAAATGAGCCATCTTAGAGAATCTATCCACGACCACAAATACAACATCACTTCCTCGTCTTGTTCTTGGCAAGCCCAAGACGAAGTCCATAGAAATGTCCTCCCATGGAGCAACAGGAACAGGCAAAGGCATGTATAACCCTGTGTTCTGGACTTGGCCTTTGCAGGTCTGACATACGGGGCACCGTTGAACGAACTTTCCAGCATCTTTCTTTAGTTGTGGCCAAAAGTAGCGAGCTTCCAGGTTAGCGATAGTCTTGTCCTGTCCAACATGGCCACTAAGATCACTTGAATGGAGCTCTCTAACCAGCTTGTCACGTAGAGAACTTCTTGGAATGCACAAACGATCATTTTTGAAGAGATATCCATCTTGCATCAAATAGTCATCACCTAATGGTTGGCCCCTTGCGTGCTTTACCCAAACATGGCCAAAGTCTTCGTCACCCTCATACAACTCCTTTATTTGACCCATGCCCGGAAGTTCAGCTTCAAAAGCAGTCAAGAGGCATGCACGACGACTCAAAGCATCGGCCACTCTATTAGTTATTCCAGATTTATGCACGATGAGATAGTTAAACCTCTCAAGATATGCTGCCCATCTTGCTAGCATGCGGTCAACATGCTTTTGATTTCTAAAATGCTTCAAGGATTGATGGTCGCTATAAACAATGAACTCTTTAGGCAACAAATAGACTTCCCAAGTTCTCAACGCTCTGAAAACGGCGTATAATTCTTGCTGATAGGTACTCCATTTCTGTCTAGCTTCACTTAACTTCTCACTAAAGAAAGCAATGGGCTTCCTTTCTTGAGATAGGACAGCTCCAATGCCTACTCCACTTGCATCATACTCCAACTCAAAAGTCTTGTTGAAATCAGGTAGTACCAAGACAGGAGCTTGTGATAGCTTTTGTTTAATCTCATTGAAGCTAGCTTCAGCTGCTTCTGCCCATTGGAACTTTTCTTTCTTCAAACACTCGGTAATTGGTGCCATGATAGTGCTGAAATTCTTAACAAATCGCCTATAGAAAGTTGCAAGGCCATGAAAGCTTCTTACCTCAGAAATGGTCTTAGGAGTTGGCCATTCTCGGATTGCTTCAACCTTAGAATCATCAACACGAATGCCGTCACATGTTATGACGAATCCTAGGAAAAGAAGTTGTGTTTGCAGGAAAACACATTTCTTCAAGTTGACGTAGAGCTCATTTTCCCTTAGTACTTCTAGCACCTTCCGAATGTGATCAAAGTGTTCATCCTCATCCTTGCTATAGATCAAGATGTCATCGAAATAGACCACAACAAAGTGGGATAAGAAGGGTCTAAGGACTTGATTCATTAAGTGCATAAAGGTACTTGGTGCATTTGAGAGTCCAAATGGCATGACTAGCCATTCAAACGACCCTTCCTTTGTCTTGAAGGCGGTCTTCCATTCATCCCTGGGTCTTATACGGATTTGATGATATCCACTTCTTAAATCTAGCTTTGTGAACACTCTTGCTCCACTAAGCTGATCCAACATATCGTCCAGACGGGGAATAGGGAATCTATACCTTACGGTGATCTTGTTAACGGCTCTACTGTCCGTACACATGCGCCAAGATCCATCTTTCTTTGGCGCGAGTAGGGCTGGTACAGCACATGGGCTAATACTTTCTCGAATGTGCCCCTTTTGCAACAATTCCTCCACTTTCTCCTTCAATATACCATGCTCCTTTGGGCTCATTCGATAGTGTGGAAGATTAGGAAGACTTGCTCCCGGAATTAAGTCAATTCTATGTTGAATTCCTCTCATCGGTGGCAAGCCATGTGGCTCCCCAAGTATGTTCTGAAATTCTGCCAATAAACCACGTACCTTTGCTGGAATTTCAACAGTCAGGTGCTCTTCTCCCTTTACAACAAGTGCAGCACACAAATCTGCCTCCTTCAAGTCTTCCATAAACTCATGAGAGGTATGGGAGCCAAGTATTAAGATCGGGCACAGAACATGTATCGTCTGCAGACAAACCAAAAGTTCTGGGCGACTGGCCATACAATTTTAAACAGTGATTTCCATTGAAGCGCTGAATGAGGGCTGGTGTTATACCAAAACTCAGCAAGAGACAACCATTGAGCCCACTTAACTGGACAAGCATGAATAAAACAACGCAAATAGGCCTCCAGGCATTCAGTGACTCTTGGACTGACCATCAGTTTGGGGATGGTGAGAAGAACTCATGCGTAGGTTGGTCCGTGTGATTGCTGCCATTTTCTTCCAAAACCGGCTGGAAAGATACGGTCTTGACCTATCACAATTGACTCAGTTAAGTGGGCCACATCCAGAACATAGTTGAAACGTACAGAGTGAGGCAACCCTTCTCCAAAATCCATCGTGAGCATTTGCCAAAACTTGCAAGGAACAAGCAAAGGCTCTGAAAGTCCTGGATAGCAAGTTCGATCAGGTTTGGCTCACTGACAAACCATACACTCTTGAACATACTTTTTCACCTGAGCCCTCATGTGCTTCCAGTAAAAAAGTTATTTCAGACGGTGAAGAGTAACTGGAATGCCAGTGGCCCCCAATAGGACTGGTATGAAAGGCATCCAACAATTTGGGGACCAGGTCCATGTCAGGAGGAAGCCAGATACGATCTTTACATCCCTGAGAGAAAAATGATCGTCTTCAGAAATTTGCACTGCTAATTTGACTAGTAATTCCTGAGCTTCAATATTTTCTTGGTAGACATCTAAGATCTCTTGTATCCAAGCAGGTTGGTGAGAAGATATAGCCAGTAACTGATCATCAAGATGAGGTTTGCGAGACAAAGCATCCGCAGCACGGTTGTCCACTCCTTTGTTGTACTTTATTTTGAACTGTAGGCCCAATAGTTTGGTGAACACATTTTGTTGCCAAGTTGTGTGCAGCTCTGGTCCTCTAAATGTGCCAGACTATTGTGGTCAGTTAGAATGAGAAATTCAACATGCTGTAGATAAGTTCTCCATTGTTCCACTGCAAGTAACATGGCCATATACTCATTTTCATATGTGGATAATCCTTTGCTCATAAAAGCGATTGGATGGCCTTTTTGAAGCAATACTGCCCCTACTCCAGCATCACATGCATCTGTTTCAATAACAAACTGTTGGCTGAAATCTGGCAAGGACAAAACAGGTGCAGTAGTGAGAGCCAACTTCAGTTGCTCAAAAGTAGACTGCCTTTGGAGACCAAACAAAAGGAACATGTTTCCGGAGAAGTTTTGTTAAAGGCTGGTTAATCATTCCATAGTATCTAACAAACTTAAGGTGGTAGCCTGATAACCCAAGAAATTCAAATTGTTAGATATATAGGCCAATTATTCACATCTGCTATCTTACTTGGATCAGTGGAAACACCCTTCTCAGAGACTACATATCCCAAATAAGGGATACTGTGTTGAGGGAAAGCACACTTGGATCCTTTGACCTTCTACAGATGCTGCTGCAATAATTGTAACACTTGCTACACATGCTGGAGATGATCCTCAAAAGTGGCACTGTATATAAGGATATCATCGAAGAAAACAATATCAAAAGTGGCAGTTTGTCATTCATGACTGACTGTGGAATGTTCCTAGTGCTCCTGTCAACCCAAACGCCATGACATTATCTGAACACGCAGTATCCAAGTCGACAATCCTTTGAACGGCAACAATCATATGAACATTGAATTTAAACCATCTACAAATCTAGTAGTATAGTGCAACATATCTGGATCAGGTTCATAAGCTGTCAACTGATCCATAAGTTCAGAAAACTGACTGATATATTCCTCAACAGAAACAGTCTATCGAAGATAGTACACCCTGTGCACTAAGGAATCATGTGATTGCGTCCAAATCGGCTAATTGCCGCTGCACAGAAATCATCCCATGAGGCTCGCACACAGCGTGCCGCTGCTCCCTTGAACTGCATTGCAGCCACCGCGATCCATAGATCCGGGTTGGTACCAAACATCTCAAAGTAATCAACGCATCTGGTTTATCACAACTTACGATTCTTGCCATCGAATCGCAGAAAATCCACTGACGGTGGTTTCAGTGGCCTGATGACGAGGACAAACCACTCCTCTCGTGTTGCAAAAGACTAGAGAAGGACGAACTCGGGTGTGGTAAATCGGCGAATAGCTCGTGCTGGAGGAGGGATGTAAGGCGTTGTCGCGCCCAATCCCGTCCCCGTGTAGTCGTAGACAAGCGGTGCCTCTGGGCCGGTCTCCGCGCCTCCCCTTGGCGTCCTGTCAAACAGATCCAATTTGCCGATGCAGGAGGTGAGACCCTCGGCAGCTCGAAGCTCGTGGATCTGCTTGAGGAGGTCCGCTTTGGCGCCATCAGTGTTAGCTTGCATGTCGTTGACGATGGTGCCGACCGCTGCACCAACCGCCCCGTCGACCACTGCATCAACAGAACACGCCACCGCCGCACGGACCGCGCTCCCCATCGCCGTCACAATGAGCGCGTCGAGCTAGCTCCTTCTGGTGACGAAGGTGGGCTGCTTTGCTCGCCTAACTGAGCGTCTCATAGATCGCCTCCCGTCTGGAGTCAAGTACTCCATGAGCTCTTGTTGTCGCCGCCAGACGCGTGTCGTGCAGATGATCCGACGTGAGGTGGGTGAAATTTTTGGCTCTACCAATTGTTAGTTACAGGATGGTGAATCGGAGGTAGGCTATGGGATCATTTCAAATTCACTAGGTGGGGTGTTTGTCTTGCTTACAAGGGAAGGGACAAGGAAAGGATTGCAAGTCAATGGCTGCTAGCCGTTTATCAATTAGCCACCTAATACGGAATCAACGAAGGTATTTATAATCCTCAGGTTAGGACACAATCCCCATTACGGGTCAATGGCTGACGGGCTCTCCCGCTGGGCTCTCTTACTGGGCTGGCCCTCCTTGGTGATGAAGGTTGCACGTCGTTTGTAGTCAATGTAGGCCCAGTGCTAACATTGATTCCCACCAGGCCATCACTGTGACTGGGCCACCATCAGGGACAGAGCTAGGAATTTTATTTGAGGGGGCCCAATGAAACATCTAAAGCATTGAGGGGGGCCATACATACGAATTTAGTGGTCAAATTCATCAAATCCACGCACTACATAGGTGTAGTTTGAGAATTTTTCACAGCATGGGGGGAGCCATGGCCCCGGCTCGCCCCCTGCTGGCTCCGTCCCTGGCCACCATACCTTCACTTTCTTGCCTTCGCCTCTTCTACTTAAATCTGGGCTACAGATGGGAAGATGGACATGTGGGGCTGGGTTGGCCCGTTTTCGCTTGTTCTCTGTTCTTTGCCTATTTTGCTTGTGTTCATTTGAAATGTATCACTGTTAATATGGACACAGTCTCCAAGATGCAACTCCGACCATTACTATGATGTGAATATATTGTTAAAAAATAGAAAATCACATAATTATGACATTTTTCATGACAAATCAAACGTATTACTCGTGCTATTATTTTTGAATAATATTATCCTCATTTAACTAATCTCAACTATCATTATATATATATAGTCGATGTTAGATAAGTTTGATGGCACACCTTAACTAGAAGCTTGGTAATTGTATCGTTGTCTCAGATTTGTTGGGATCATGTCTTAGCGCCGCGAATAATGCAAACTTTCACCTGCATTTTTATTCAGACATGACACATGTTCTGTGATCCCATTCCTTGATCTGATCGACCAGGTTCCTGGTAACTATGGGCCGTTATACCTGTTGGGAAATCTCTCGGTAGACGAAAATTCATCGTATTCTCTTCACATCGAATGACCCAATTGTCATGATTATATTTTTCTAAAATTGTACTCCCTCCGTTCACAAATATAAGATGTTCTAACTTTTTTTTTCTGAATCGGATGTATATAGACACGTTTTAATATGTTTGTTCACTCATTTTAGTCTGTCTGTAGTCCATATTGAAATATCCAAAACATCTTATATTTGTGAACGGAGGGTGTATCTATATGCTATGTTTGCCCAATAAGATCACACTAGTTGAATGCCCGTGCGTTGCCACGGGCCAACAAATGAATCTATGGCGAGCCCTGGGCTACAGCTCTTGGGTCATCACACTGTCCTTTGGTATGTTGTCACCCTGCTCCGAATCTGCCATATTTTCTCCAAGTCCTGCAAACTACCGTTGCTATTCCCAGCCCCGCTAGAAAATTGCACGAGTTTTCTCCAAGTATGCCAGATTGCCAAAGTCATTCCCAATGTCACTAACTTCATATGGTTTGCAACTGCACACCACAACATTTGAGTAATTCAACTGATACCCAATTTTGTTTTTTGCAATGTTATACGTCAGAAATCCCAAAGGAGCCTATTTTCTTGGGAAACGTTTGCCTCCGGACGACCGGCCGAGCGCTCGGCCGGTCTCCCCTCGCTCGCTGGCTCTTTTCACGCGGGAACAGGCCTCGTATGCTAGGTGGGCCTCAAGCGAGATGTCGCTTTCCTTATCTCTTTCTTATATTATCACGTTTTTTTCCTATGCTTCTTCTTCCTCTCGCCTAGTCGCTTCTTTCTCTCACCTTATGCACAGTGAGCTCGCCAGCGCCCATGGCGCGACCTCCGGCTCCTTTTGCGAGCGCCTCCTTCCCCGCTGCAAGCATCTCCTCCCCCACACACCTCAAACTGCTGCCCCACCAATGCTACAACCGTAGAGATTTTTGGCTGGAACCGATGATAATTTTTGCTTGAATCAGCATTGCTTTTTGCTTCGTGGGTGCTACAACCAGTTCTGTGCTGTTAGAGTTATAATATAAGTCATGTACCCCTTTGTATTTATCCCGTTGTATAAGGGGTTTCCTGCATATGTTCCACACCTGTACATGTATATATATATCGGCCTATGGCCTCATGGGAATACAAGTTGCTTATTCCTAACATGGTATTAGAGCTAGGTCAATTTTTTGCACGCTGCAACTCGTGCTGTTGATCCGTCTTCCTCTCGCTCGACGCCTCCCGCCCGCTCGAAGCCGCCGTCGCTGCTCCCGCTCTCCCTCCCGCTCGAAGCCGCCGTCGCTCCCTCCCGCTCCCCGTTCGTGCTGCCGGCCGTGGAGATTACACTGCTTGCCTCAATCGAGACCGCCACCTATCGGATCTCGTCTTCAGCAACTCTTCTGCTCAAGCCGCCAGAAGTCGATTCGCGCCGGCCACTATTGATTACCGTGGGCGTCCAGATCGTGGGCCGCCTTGCTTGGAGATCGCTGGCTCTCGTCCAAGTTTCGGCCGCCGGCCACCGGATCCTGCCCAGGCCGCCGTCCGCATCCGCTCAAGATCTCTGCCGGTTCCCGTGCTCCACTTGGTGCAGCCCGTGTGCGTTGACTGCGTCGGGCTCGCGTGATCCACGGCCGTGCTATTCTGCTTGCTTCGGCTGCTGGTGGGCCGCCGTGCTACTCGGCTGATAGGCCTGTGTTCTGCTAAAAAAAAGTCTGCTGCATCGGGCTATGTTTCTGTCCCTCGCTGTCCGGTGATCTTCGATGGTACTAACTACACCGAGTTCGCTGGCTTCATGCGCATTCACATGCGTGGCATTCGTCTCTGGGGTGTTCTTTCTGGCGAGGTCTGCTGTCCGCCACGTCCGGTTCCTCCAGTGGCCCCTACTCCGCCGACTCCACTGGTTCTTCCTACGGACGCTAATCAGGCCGCCAAGGATGCGGCTAAGATTGCTGATGAGGCTGCTGATCGTGCCTATGATGAGAGGGTTTTGGCCTATGAGGAGGCTCTTCAGACGTATCATGGTGCTTTGTCTGTTTACACCCAGTGGCTTGATGATGATGCTCGTGCTGCAGCTGTTCTTACTGCTAGTGTTCTGCCTCAGTTTGCTTCTGAGTTTCTGGGCCTTCCTACTGTCTTTCAGATGTGGACCTGTCTTCGTCAGCGCTATGAGCCCTCTGGTGATGCCTTATACCTTTCTGTGGTTCGTCAGGAGCATGCTCTTCAGCAGGGTGACTCTACTGTTGATGACTTTTATGCACATAGTTCTGCTATCTGGCGCCAGCTTGATTCTCTCCGCAGTGCTGGTTGTCGTACTTGCCCCTGCTGCCAGGCTGTCCAGGCCAATTTGGAGTTTCATTGCGTCTACGAGTTCCTGTCTCGGCTCCGTAAGGAGTTTGAGCCCCGGCGTGCTCAGTTGTTTGCTCGTGGCCGTATTTCTCTCATGGAGGCGCTTTCGGAGATTCGTGCTGAGGAGACTCGCTTACGTGGTGCTGGTTTGCTGGAGGTTCCCTCTGTGCTCGCTACTCGGGCTTCTTCCACTCCACCTGCTGCATCGACTCATTCTCGCTCCAGTGCTCCGCCGCTTTTGCCCACTCCTTCTGGAGGCTCAGGTCGCCCCCGTCCACATTGTGACTACTGCAACAATGATGGTCATATTGAGTCCCAGTGCTACACAAAGCGGAAACACCTGCGCAAGGCGCGATCACCATCCTCAGGGACTTCGTCATCTCCCTCGACAGCTTCAGCCATTGCTTTGACTGAGCAGGATATTCTGAGACTTAAGCGTCTGCTCGCGGCTTCAGGTTCTTCCTCGACGGGTACTGCTGGTTCTGTGACTGATGCTTCCCGCACTGCGCAACCGCCCTCTACACAGTCAGGTACATCCCCATGGGTTCTGGACTCTGGAGCTTCTTTTCATATGTGTTCTCATTCTTCCGCTTTGTCCTCTCTTCGATCGCTGGATTCTCCTGTTCATGTCTTCACTGCTGATGGTACTCCACTTTCTGTTGCTAGTAGAGGCAATCTTTCCACTCCTTATTCTGTTTCTGATGTTGCTCATGTTCCTCGACTTACTATGAATCTGTTTTCTGCTGGTCAACTTACTGATTCTGGTTGTCGTGTCATCCTTGATGTTGACTCTTGTTCTGTTCAGGACCGTCGCACGCACACTCTGGTTGGGGCTGGCCCTCGCCGCCGTGATTCTCAGGGTCTTTGGGAGTTGGACTTGCTTCATGTTCCTTCCGCTGCCACCACCATCGCCAGTTCCTCCGCTTCTGTCGCCTCTGTTACTGGTTCCTTCAAGCAGTGGCACCATCGACTTGGTCATCTGTGTGGTTCTCGGTTGTCGTCTTTAGTTCGTTGAGGTCTTCTGGGGTCTGTCTCAGGAGATGTCTCTTTAGAGTGTCAGGGTTGTCGTCTTGGCAAGCAGATTCAGTTACCATATTCACATAGTGAGTCAGTGTCTAAGCGTCCTTTCGATTTAGTCCATTCTGATGTATGGGGTCCGGCTCCTTTTTCTTCGAAAGGTGGTCATAAATATTATATTATTTTCATAGATGATTTCTCTCGTTACACATGGCTTTATTTCATGACTTCTCGTAGTGAGGTGTTGTCTATTTATAAGCGTTTTGCTGCCATGGTTCATACACAGTTTTCTTCACCCATTCGTGTTTTTCGTGCTGACTCCGCTGGCGAGTATATCTCTAAGATGTTGCGTGGTGTCCTTGCTGAGCAGGGTACTCTTGCCCAGTTCTCTTGTCCTGGTGCTCATGCTCAGAATGGCGTGTCTGAGCGCAAGCATCGTCACCTTCTTGAGACGGCTCGTGCGATGATGATCGCTGCCTCTCTTCCGCCTCATTTTTGGGCCGAGGCTATCTCCACTTCTGCCTATCTCATCAACCTTCAGCCGTCTGCTGCTTTGCAGGGTGGTGTTCCTTTTGAGCATCTTTTTGACCGTTCTCCCGATTATTCGATGCTTCGCTTGTTTGGTTGTGTTTGCTATGTTCTTCTTGCCCCTCGCGAACGCACCAAACTGACCGCTCAGTCTGTTGAGTGTGTCTTCTTAGGCTACAGTGATGAGCATAAGGGCTATCGTTGTTGGGATCCTATCGGTCGTCGGATGCGTATCTCTCGAGACGTGACTTTTGATGAGTCTCGTCCCTTTTACCCACGCCCATCTTCCTCGCTTTTTTCAGTGGAGGATATCTCTTTCCTCACTTTTCCTGACTCACCTATCACCCCCGTCGCGCCTGTGCCTATTCGTTCCACTCCTTCTGCTTCTCCACCTCTTGTCGATTTGCAGCCACCATCCTCTCCGGTCTCCTCGTCTAGCATGTCACAGGATTCTACGCCTTCTTCTCCGGTGACTTCTTCGTCACCACCCCCCGATCCTACCTTGGCGATTCCTCCTTCTATTGTTCCATCTTATCCTCAGCATTACACTCGTCGTTCACGACCTGTGGATGCCTCATTGGATGAGTCGTCCTCTTCCTCTCAGCCTACTTATGGCTTGCGTTCTCGTCCTCGTCCGCCTGTTGATCGCTTTGGATTTCCCACCGCTAGTGCTGCTGTTCTTGAGCCAACTTCTTATCGTCAGGCTGTTGTTCATCCTGAATGGCAGTTTGCGATGGCAGAGGAGATTGCTGCTCTTGAACGCACTGGTACCTGGGATCTTGTTTCTCTTCCTCCCGGAGTCCGTCCCATCACTTGTAAGTGGGTCTACAAGGTTAAGACTCGCTCCGATGGTTCTCTTGAGCGTCACAAAGCTCGTCTTGTGGCTCGTGGTTTTCAGCAGGAGCATGGTCGTGATTATGACGAGACTTTTGCGCCTGTGGCCCATATGACCACTATTCGTACACTTCTTGCCGTTGCCTCTGCACGCCACTGGTCTATATCTCAGCTTGATGTTAAGAATGCCTTTCTTAATGGTGAGCTGCGTGAGGAGGTGTACATGCAGCCCCCACCTGGGTATTCTGTTCCTGATGGCATGGTATGTCGTCTTCGTCGCTCTCTCTATGGCCTTAAGCAAGCCCCTCGCGCCTGGTTTGAGCGTTTTGCCTCTGTGGTCACTACTGCTGGTTTTTCAGCAAGTGCTCATGATCCAGCATTGTTTATTCACCTTTCTCCTCGTGGTCGGACTCTTCTTCTTCTCTATGTTGATGACATGATCATCACTGGGGATGACCCCGAGTATATTGCCTTTGTAAAGGCCCGTCTTAGTGAGCAGTTTCTTATGTCTGATCTTGGACCTCTTCGCTACTTTCTTGGGATTGAAGTCTTCTCTACCTCTGATGGCTTTTTTATATCCCAGGAAGTATATCCAGGATCTTCTTGCTCGTGCTGCTCTTACTGACGAGCGCATTGTTGAGACTCCTATGGAGCTCAATGTTCACCTCCGTGCTACTGATGGTGATCTTCTCCCTGACCCGACGCGTTATCGTCATCTCGTTGGCAGTCTTGTCTATCTAGCTGTCACTCGTCCGGACATCTCTTATCCGGTTCATATTCTGAGTCAGTTTGTCTCTGCTCCCACATCGGTTCACTATAGCCATCTTCTTCGTGTTCTCCGATATCTTCGGGGCATGATCTCTCACCGTCTCTTCTTTCCTAGCTCCAGTTCTTTACAGCTTCAGGCCTATTCGGATGCTACGTGGGCTAGTGATCCTTCTGATCGCCGTTCGCTTTCTGCTTACTGTGTTTTTCTTGGCGGTTCTCTTATTGCCTGGAAGACGAAGAAACAGATTGCAGTTTCCCGTTCGAGTGCTGAGGCTGAGTTGCGAGCCATGGCTCTTTTGACCGCAGAGGTGACTTGGTTACGGTGGTTACTTCAGGACTTTGGTGTTTCTGTCACTACACCGACTCTGCTCTTATCTGACAGTACAGGTGCTATTAGCATTGCGCGCGATCCTGTGAAGCATGAGCTCACCAAGCATATTGGTGTTGATGCTTTCTATGTGCGCGCTGCTGTGCAGGATCAGGTTATTGCTCTTCAGTATGTGCCTTCCGAGTTACAGTTGGCAGATTTCCTGACGAAGGCCCAGACTAGAGCACAACATGGCTTTTATCTCTCCAAACTCAGTGTTGTTCCTCCACCATGAGTTTGAGGGGGGTGTTAGAGTTATAATATAAGTCATGTACCCCTTTGTATTTATCCCGTTGTATAAGGGGTTTCCTGCATATGTTCCACACCTGTACATGTATATATATATCGGCCTATGGCCTCATGGGAATACAAGTTGCTTATTCCTAACATGTGCAACCACAAAGCTGCAAGCGGCATCCGAGAAAGCTACAACCGGCCATGAAAAAGCTTCAACCCGAGATGGCGCGGAAGCTGGGGCTGGCCAGTGCTACAACCGTTGACAGAAAAGCTTCTACTCTTAGATGAAAAAGCTTCAACCGGGCACTATGAAATAAAGAAATCGCAACATTGGACAGAAAAAGCTTCAACGTAGATGCAAAAAGCTTCAATCAGACATTGTGCAATGAATTTTTTGCTGGAAGTGGTTTCAGTTTTTGCTCGAACCGGCGGAATTTTTTGCTTCAAACGGTGACGCTCGCGGAATTTTTGCTGGAAACAGTCATTGGATTTGCTGGAAATCAGTGCAAAATTTGTTGCAACCGGTGAGTACTGGTGAGGCTACAATCACAACACTGCGGCGACGGCGAGCGACAGCAATCTGCGGCGATGGCGAGCGACAGCGATCTGCTATGGAAGGCGAGGATGGTGGCCGGGGCACGCGCTGCGCGTGGGGGTCAGAGACGTGTGCGTGCGATCTGAATCAGACGAGGGGGCAAGGCTACGGCGAGCGGCGGCGATCTGTCCGACGGTGAGCGGCGGCGATCTGCTACGGTAGGCCAGGATGGTGGCCGGGGGACAGTGTCCATGCTGCGCGTGGGGGGCAGAGAAGGTGTGCGCACGATCTGATTTCGGGGAGATGACAGGGAGAGACGGTTGACTTTCGAGCTGCAGATCCAACGGCCGCGCGGCGACCGGCCCAACTTTCGGCCGGTCGACCGGCGCCTATCAGTCGCCATTTTTTTCTAAACATTGCATGAGAGCTCATAGTTCCACTTGTACAAACACTCCTACCTCGGGATTAAAATCACCCATATAAAAGAATAACCTAACACACAATTTATTATCCTAACAAAATAATTTATTGCTCTATCACTAAGTCTCTAACAAGGTCAAAGAACGCTCTAGTTACACCAAGGACATCTACACAGCTCATCTTGGCCCTCCCTTCTCCCTAGCACTTAATCCATTCTTTGGATGTCAGTGTGTTTGTGCCACAACAAAGGGTTGGATTTCGATTATGCATATAAAATGTTTATAAGAAGAAAGCTTTATCAAATATTATATGTGGTTGTTTGATCTATTAAGCAGGCACCATTAGACCTAACAGAAGAACATACGTGCACAGACCAAAATGATCACCTCCGGTTCATCCAGTGCACCTCCATTGCAGTCTGAAGTTCAACAATTCACCTATTTTTGTCAGGCTGTAAAAATGATAGCATGCTAATAAGATAATCTCGAGGAAATTACTGCAACACAACGGAGGTCAAGATTTGTAGTAAATTTTACGGTAATCAAGCCATATGGCGAGAATTGTCGACTTTGATCACTTCATTTCCATTTGGAGTATCACTACAGCCGGCAATGGCGATAAACAATAGTTGATGAAATGCATATCACTGAACAAGACAAAAAATCACTTGCGTTAATCTGGCTAATCTTTAACTGGCTGTTGGTTTTCTTATGTTCTGGTTTACAAAGAGCAGTCAAAAATGCACGTGTGCTGAGAAGTTAAAGTTACTCTTTTGATATTCCCAAAAGAATGATATGATATTGTATCATAATTTTAACTGTCTATTCGAATTAAGGAATCATGCGCAGAACAACACCAACAAAACTATAAGCAAAGATGAAGTTTCTATTACAAAAAAGACATCAAGTATTACATAAGTCTTCCAATGAAGAAAATAAAACAGTCTAGCAGAAGGTACGACCTATGAATCAAGGAGATGTTGTTAACAATAATGGAAAAGAAAAAATAAATGGTATCAACTCAAACTAAACTAGTTCTCAGGAATAACACATGTCACTTCCATGGTGGAAAGTGTATTTTGTAAAATAGAAAAAAGGGAATATATTGAAATAGACACTTGTGATCTGGGAAGGAGGAGAATGTAATGTAAAACTAAACCTACAACAATTTGCATCACATTTATAAGACATGGTGTACCAAAGGGAGTAGAAAATTAATGCAAATAGTATTTTTCAGTATTCTTTTGATTAAATTAAAGTTCCAGAAGTTGCCCTTAGTGATGCTTGCAATGAATAAGAGTATGCCCCGAAATTTGCATTCACTTCAAAGCAAGGGGGAAATATCACTTCTAAATTAACTGATTGCTACAGAATAAAGTTACTATAGCTCTTAACAAATTTTAGTAAATCAGAAGCCACTTCTTCTATTCAGTAGAACGAATGTAAGTTTCAATTGTAACCCATATCAACTGTTCGCGCACTTAAAATCCCAGGTAAAAAGTTAGTGTGAACATAGTACGCAAAATATAAAATCATGGAACCACTTCGAAATATATAAATGAAGCCAAATTCTAGGATTAGATTACCACTATGCAGATTGTATTTTTGCTACTGATTTCCATTTAATTGTGCTCCAAGATGAGTGCCGACATGCATGAAAACGTGCAAGCAGTTTAGTGTACAATTTCTAAGGAACACTTCTTACAACTCCTTTTGGTCTCAAGTTTAGCATTGTTAAGTGCTGTCAGAGCACTAAAACCAGGCTAGAGATACCAAATAGCAAAAAGGGCCAACAAAAGTTAGCTGACCCAGGTTGCCACCCCACATGTGGTGAACCCGATTCAACCCCTTGAGCCCAGCAGTCCTCATGGTCATCTCAAACCAGTAGACTGCTCGGCCCATGGAAGCAGGGCAGTCGGCCAGCACGACTCCGTCATCATGGCCGTGGTTGTTGACGCCAAGGTACTGTACGGACAACTTGTCAATGAACACGCTAAAGGACTGAGCTATTGGCATTGTCGAGCTCGGATAGCATGGGCTCCAAGTACAACAATGTTGCGGCAGCCGCTGTCGCCAAGCTCATTGTGTCCACCGTCGTCGTCACTGGCACCGATTTTAACGTCGCCTCTTTCTGGTACCCCACCTCTCGCCAATCTAACATATGGCAAATAAACCATCAGAATAAAGTAACGAGGAAACGGAGATTTTTATGTTCCTCCAGCACAAAACACGGTACAAGCCGCCGAGCGAGTTCATCACCTTCATGCTCTTCCCCAAGTTGAACTTATTCTGGTGTTTTCCTGCTTGGTACTGCCATCAACATAACCAAAATATGATAGACTCAGTAGTAAAGATAATTGATGTTCACAGCAGCAACAGGTGAAAACATAATCAAATGAAATGCTTACAGCAGCAGCAGGAACATTCGGTGTGTTGTAGGCTCCGTGCGCCGGGACCAAGAGTATAAATAATTTTACACATACAACGAGCTTCCACAATAAAAAGCAGACTTGAGTGATTTCTACACAACCTATACATGAGATTACGACAATAAGTAAACATCAAAAACACAATACTATAAATCTACATTCATAAATTCAGTGCTATATATAAGTATTCATCTAGGTAAAAATAAACATCAAACCATAATACCTTTATGCCGCCATAGCCCTACCTGCTCCTCCCATAGCACTACCACCACCCGTCGTCCTTTACGCTTACATTCATAAATTCAGTGCTATAAGTATTCATCTAGGTAAAAAGCAAACATCAAACCATAATACCTTTATGCCGCCACATGCCAGATTTCCACATGCAACCTCCTCCGTCTACCGGCTCCGCCCATAGCCCTACCACCACCCGTCGTCCTTTACGCCACCAGACGTATGTTGCCACTTGCCAGTCCCTGCCATAGTTACCGGATTCGTAGTCCACTGATTCAGGTTTGGGATTTGCGATTCGGTAGTGCCTACGAATCGAGTTCGGTGGGGTGAATTCGATGAGCAGTTCGTGAATTCGATGATTCTGATTCGTGAATAGTTTTTTCACAAAGAAAAGAAGTTAGTTCTCCAAAAAAAGAGAGAAGAAAGTTGAATAGTTAAAAGCAGGGAATGGACTTGGAGAATGCCAATGCATTGTTGACTCTTCGTCCATAG
This sequence comes from Aegilops tauschii subsp. strangulata, assembly GCF_002575655.3. Lineage (NCBI taxonomy): Eukaryota > Viridiplantae > Streptophyta > Magnoliopsida > Poales > Poaceae > Aegilops > Aegilops tauschii. The sequence continues at coordinate 203,782,049 of NC_053037.3, read as the reverse complement.
AAAGCTCTTCATCAGCACTCAAATCAATGGCACAAATATCAAAATCTGATTAGAAGATGAATGGAAGGAAAGTTCCCACCACAAATTTCGATTGGAGGCCCACATGACGTACTGATTAGTCTCATCCAAATCAAATTAATTCTTCTAAAAAAAATCCAAACAAGACCTATCGTCTTCTGAAGGAAGCCCGAGCTATTCCCCAACTCCAGCTCGTGCATTCTCCAAATCCCAGAGCTCCTAAATCCAGACTGCCAAAAGAGTACAGAGATACAGCGGTTTACCAGTGACCGAGGTGCTGTGCGCGCGGAAAAGAAGGTGATGCTTGACGGAGGCGATGCGGAAAAGCAGGGCGCTGTTGAACGGAGGCGAGTCGTCGGAGTCGATATCTTCATGGCCGTCACGCCAGGTCTTGTCAGCCGTCGCCGTTCTCCCGCCACCGGTCCTGGTCGCGGTCGCTGTGCCGTGCATCAGCTACCACGCATGCGCCGCGTCGAGGTCGCTGCTGCTCGGCCACCAAGTCTGGGCTGCAGTTGCATATCCACTGATTGGCGTGAGAAGATGCGGTGGAGCGAGGGTAAGGAGATGGCATTACCTGGGCCGTCGTTCGTCGCTGCTATTGATGCGGCACTCCTGTTCGTCGCCCCTGCCACATCGAGCACCTCATGGACTCGGTGATGAAGAGAAGAGATGCGGATCCACCGCTTCAATCTAGGAGGAGGCCGGCGGCGGTGATTCCTCTCTGCAAGACACGGGATCGATAGCGAGGGGTCTGGTGGAAGGGGGTGGGAGGTGGGAGTTGGGACGTGCGTACGTGTGGGTTGTTTTATTTTCTTTTCTTTTTTTCTATCGTGCACGGAGGGGTTGTGAGGAGGTCCGATTTTTCCTTCACGGGCACAAGTTACGTACGAGGCTGGAGAGGTCGAACCACGAGGGGAGGTCGAACCATCACGACGTTCGATCCCCCTTTAATAGTAGAGACTATTGTGAATAAAATGCCTTACCGCTCATCCATATTAGGTGAACCGATTCGTTATATTGCTGAATTTATGCTCAGTGACACCAACGCATTATCAAATCCTAGAACAAGTAGTCAACTATAACTATATAGTTATAACATACGGTGTACTTGTTAGCGAATGCTGAAAGCGTGAAGATACATTGGCAACAGTATTAGTTATAATGTTACTTGGTTTGGCTTCCTACTGGAGGGTGGCTGTTGAGCATGTGTTGGAAAGGCAGTTCACTTTTGCTAGATCGAAACTTAAAAGAGTTCTTGTAGTTGAATCTCAAATCAAATTGTTTGTACAGTATCTCATCTATAGGAGGCCTGGAGAGTTGTTAACTCAAAGAAGTGGACTCGCAAGCACTTTTCCTCTGCAGGAAGTGTATGCAAGGCTGATTTCTGAAGGATAAACTTCATCTATCATTCTATCAATTTTCTTCCCTCACACGATTGTAATAAGCCTGAATTTGTCACAACCGTCTCATTGAATTTGCCTCTTTTTTTCAGCTTGAATGTATTTCCTGTGGTTACACATGGTTTTCGTCAAGAGATGCCATCTCATCGCTGACGGTCGATACTCCAAGTTCTGGTGGGAATGTAGGCACCGCTCCCTGGGCAACAGCAAAGTTTGATGTCCTTCAGAAGCAGCTGGTGAGCCCTCGGGATCAGCCAGACAATAAGGCAAGTGCTGATGCTCTCCAGAAGAACACGGTGGCGTCCATTCCTAAACTTGAGAGGCAGAAATCATTCATCAAACCGAAGCCAGAGGAGCCCTCTGCACCCACACTGGAGAAACAGAAGGCGTTCACCAAGCCAAAGCCGGAGGAACCCTCTGCACCTTCGGCTAGTCATTAGTGAATGATCATGGGCGTTGCAATGTTTCAGAGATTGTACACCGGCAGCTCTTAAACATTCAGTAGAAGCATGAATAGGATGACAACACTTTCTTGTAGTCTATCGTTAAAAATTTCGATAAACTAGTTTCATACTTCCCCAAGCTACTTTTGTTCTCACTCTTGTTACGGTTGGCACTAAAAAACTCTTAGGGCAAAAGCCACCAGTGAGGGCCAAGTGGTTGGCTCTAGGTGATTTCAACCAAATATATCGTGCAAGAGACGAGCGGAATGTTAAGCGAAGCAGAATAAACCGTTTTCAGACAACTCTACAGAACCGTGAGCTCAGGAGATCCATTTGCAGAATTACCGCTTCACATACAGTAATAAGAGGACAAACCAAGACGACTCTACAGAACCGTGAGCTCAGGAGATCCATTTGCAGAATTACCGGTTCACGTACTGTAATAAGAGGATAAACCTTATTGCTGCTTGACATGGAGTGACGAGGGTAAAGCCGGCCCATTTTGTCTGGTTTTCTCACGTGTCCGTGTGGATGCATATCCGGTCTAAACACCAGACAAACTGTTGCGTGTCCGCTCGAACATGACGCACATTAGCTTGGTGTCTAGCTTGGTCCGTACGTTGGCCATCCAACCACCACCTACCTCATATTTAATTCCACACGGGTGGGAGGCCTTGCACGTGAGCCACCCAACCTCCCCCGTTCCTTTTTTAATGTCACACGTTCAATGGGGCCGTCCAGTCCACTTCCCAATTTCATCTTCCCTCTGCCCTTAGTTGCCCGACAACCCTAGCTGTTGGGCTGTGCTAGGTGCATTGGCTGCAATATAAAATTTTCCTACGCGCAGATCAATCAGGAACATACTAATGGAGACAGATCACGAGATCAATATCACTAGTCGCGCGTTGCCATGCAGCGGAAGTAGAGTTGGGGCATCACGTTTTCTGAGTCGTCTTCTCCTCGTCGATTCCTCGAACATCTAGTCGTTGGATCCCACGAACAGGTTTGCTGGAGCGGTGTAAGTGTTTTTTTATTTGAGCCTTTTCACTTTTTTATGACCTCTTTTATTATTATTTTTCGTCCGGAGTCTCATCCCGACTTGGGGGGGATCATAGTCTCCATCATCCTTTTCTCACTTGGGGCAATGCTTTAATGATGATGATCATCACACTTTTATTTACTTACAACTTAAGAATTACAACTCAATACTTAGAACAAAATATGACTCTATGTGAATGCCTCCGGCGGGGTACCGGGATATGCAATGAATCAAGAGTGACATGTATGAAAGAATTATAAAGGTGGGTTTGCCACAAATACGATGTCAACTACATGATCATGCAAAACAATATGACAATGATGAAGCGTGTCATAATAAACGGAATGGTGGTAAGTTGCATGGCAATATATCTCGGAATGACTATGGAAATGCCATAATAGGTAGGTATGGTAGCTGTTTTGAGGGTAATGGTGGGTGTATGGTACCGGCGAAAGTTGCGCGATACTAGAGAGGCTAGCAATGGCGGAATGGTGAGAGTGCGTATAATCCATGGACTCAACATTAGTCATAAATAACTCACATACTTATTGCAAAAATCTATTAGTTATCGAAACGAAGTACTACGCGCATGCTCCTAGGGGATAGATTGGTAGGAAAAGACAATCGCTCGTCCCCGACCGCCACTCATAAGGAAGACAATCAATAAATATCATGCTCCGACTTCATCACATAACGGTTCACCATACGTGCATACTACGGGAATCACAAACTTTAACACAAGTATTTCTCAAATTCACAACTACTCAACTAGCATGACTCTAATATCATCATCTTCATTTCTCAAAACAATTATCAAGTATCAAACTTCTCATAATATTCAATGCACTCTATATGATAGTTTTTATTATACCTATCTTGGATGCTCATCACTTTAGGACTAATTTCACAACTTAAGCAAATTACCATGCTGTTTTGTAGGACTCTCAAAATAATATAAGTGAAGCATGAGAGATCAATAATTTATATAAAATAAAACCACCGCCGTGCTCTAAAAGATATAAGTGAAGCACTAGAGCAAAAACTATATAGCTCAAAAGATATAAGTGAAGCACATAGAGTATTCTAACAAATTTCGAATCATGTGTGTCTCTTTCAAAAGGTGTGTACAGCAAGGATGATTGTGGTAACTAAAAAGCAAAGACTCAAATCATACAAGACGCTCCAAGCAAAACACATATCATGTGGTGAATAAAAATATAGCCCCAAGTAAAGTTATCGATAGACGAAGACGAAGGAGGGGATGCCTTCCGGGGCATCCCCAAGCTTAGGCTTTTGGTTGTCCTTGAATTTTACCTTGGGGTGCCTTGGGCATCCCCAAGCTTAGGCTCTTGCCAATCCTTGTTCCATAATCCATCAAATCTTTACCCAAAACTTGAAAACTTCACAACACAAAACTTAACAGAAAATCTCATGAGCTCCGTTAGCGAAAGAAAACAAAACACCACTTCGAGGTACTGTAATAAACTCATTGTTTATTTATATTGGTGTTAAACCTACTGTATTCCAACTTCTTTATGGTTTATAAGCTCTATTACTAGCCATAGATTCATCAAAATAAGCAAACAACACACGAAAAACAGAATCTGTCAAAAACAGAACAGTCTGTAGTAATCTGTATCTAACGCAAACTTATGTAACTCAGAAAAATCTACCAAAATAGGACGACCTAGGTAATTTGTTTATTGATCTACTGCAATTGGAATCAGTATTTTATCACGTTCTAGTGATTTTAAACAATTGTTTTCGTGAACAGAAAGTTTCTGGAATTTTCAGCAAGATCAAATAACTATCATCCAAGAAGATCCTATAGGTTTAACTTGGCACAAACACTAATTAAAACATAAAAAACACATCTAACCAGAGGCTAGATCAAAGATTTATTACTAAACAGAAATAAAAAGCAAGATAATAAAACAAAATTGGGTTGCCTCCCAACAAGCGCTATCGTTTAACGCCCCTAGCTAGGCATAAAAGCGAGGATAGATTTAAGTATTGCCATCTTTGGTAGGTAATCCATAAGTGGATCTCATAATAGATTCATAAGGTAATTTAATCTTCTTTCTAGGGAAGTGTTCCATGCCTTTACTTAACGGAAATTGGAATCTAATATTCCTTTCCTTCATATCGATAATTACACCAATCGTTCTAAGGAAAGGTCTACCAAGAATAATAGGACATGAATGATTGCAATCTATATCAAGAACAATAAAATCTACGGGCACATAGTTCCTATTAGGAAGAATAAGAACATCATTAATTCTTTCCATGGGTTTCTTGATAGTGGAATCCGCAAGATGCAAGTTTAAAGAACAATCATCAAAATTACGGAAACCTAGCAAATCACACAAAGTTTTTGGAATCGTGGAAACACTAGCACCCAAATCACACAAAGCATAGCATTCATGATCTTTAATTTTAATTTTAATAGTAGGTTCCCACTCATCATAAAGTTTTCTAAGGATAGAAACTTCCAATTCAAGCTTTTCTTCATATTATCTAGGAGTTTAGTAGCTTATCCTAAAGTGATTTCCATAAAAGTGCCCCCCGCGGCCGAATCTAAAAGGTTTCTAGAAGCAAAATTCAATCCGGCATAAATTTTTTATATAATCATTCATAAATTCAAACCATGTGTAGGGCAATTACGTATCATTAATTTCATCCTCTCCCAAGCTTGTGCAACATGTTCATGATCAAGTTGCTTAAAATTCATAATATCGTTTCTAAGAGAGATGATCTTAGCGTGAGGAAAATACTTAGAGATAAAAACATCTTTGCACTTATTCCAAGAATCAATACTATTTTTAGGCAAAGACGAAAACCAAGTTTTAGCACGATCTCTAAGCGAAAAAGGAAATAGCTTCAATTTAACAATATCACTATCCACATCTTTCTTCTTTTGAATATCACACAAATCAACAAAGTTATTTAGATGGGCAGCAGCATATTCACTAGGAAGGCCAGCGAATTGATCTTTTATGACAAGATCAGCAAAGCAGCATTAATTTCACAAGATTCAACATCGGTAAGAGGAGCAATCAAAGTGCTAAGAAAATCATTGTTGTTGGTATTGGCAAAGTCACACAATTTAGTATTATCTTGAGCCATCGTGACAAGCAAGCAATCGAACACGCAAGCAAACAAGAAGCAAGCGAAAAAGAGGCAGACGGAAAGAGAGGGCGAATAAAACGGCAAGGGTGAAGTGGGGGAGAGGAAAACGAGAGGCAAATGACAAATAATGTAATGCGAGGGATAAGAGTTTGTGATGGGTACTTGATATGTCTTGACTTGTGCGTAGACTCCCCGGCAACGGCGCCAGAAATGGCTCGTTGTCGGGCAATCAAATCTTGACTTGACTTCGCGTAAGCCTCCCCGGCAACGACGCCAGAAATCCTTCTTGCTACCTCTTGAGCACTGCATTGGTTTTCCCTTGAAGAGGAAAGGGTGATGCAGTAAAGTAGCGTAAGTATTTCCCTCAGTTTTTGAGAACCAAGGTATCAATCCAGTAGGAGACCACGCTCAAGTCCCTCGTACCTACACAAACAAATAAGAACCTTGCAACCAACGCGATAAAGGGGTTGTCAATCCCTTCACGGCCATTTGCAAAAGTGAGATCTGATAGAGATGATAAGATAATATTTTTGGTATTTTTATGATAAAGACTAAAAGTAAAGAAAGCAAAATAAACGGTAATAGAAATAACTTGTTCACGGGAGATTAATATGATGGAAAATAGACCCCGGGGCCATAGGTTTCGCTAGTGGCTTCTCTCAAGAGCACGGTGGGTAAACAAATTATTGTCGAGCAATTGATAGAATTGAGCATAGTTATGAGAATATCTAGGTATGATCATGTATATAGGCATCACGTCCGTGACAAGTAGACCGACTCCTGCCTGCATCTACTACTATTACTCCACACATCGACCGCTATCCAGCATGCATCTAGAGTATTAAGTTCATAAGAACAGAGTAACGCCTTAAGCAAGATGACATGATGTAGAGGGATAAACTCATGCAATATGATATAAACCCCATCTTTTTATCCTCAATGGCAACAATACAATACGTGTCGTTTCCCCTACTGTCACTGGGATCGAGCACCACAAGATTGAACCCAAAGCTAAGCACTTCTCCCATTGCAAGAAAGATCAATCTAGTAGGCCAAACCAAACTGATAATTCAAAGAGACTTGCAAAGATAACCAATCATATATAAAAGAATTCAGAGGAGATTCAAATATTGTTTATAGATAATCTTGATCATAAACCCACAATTCATCGGATCTCGACAAACACACCGCAAAAGAAGATTACATCGAAAAGATCTCCAAGAGAATCGAGGAGAACTTTGTATTGAGATCCAAAGAGAGAGAAGAAGCCATCTAGCTAATAACTATGGACCCGAAGGTCTGAGGTAAACTACTCACACATCATCGGAGAGGCTATGGTGTTGATGTAGAAGCCCTCTGTGATCGATGCCCCCTCCGGCGGAGCGCCGGAAAAGGCCCCAAGATGGGATCTCACGGGTACAGAAGGTTGCGGCGGTGGAAATAGGGTTTTGGCTCCTGTTCTGATGTTCTCGGGGTACGTAGGTATATATAGGAGGAAGAAGTAGGTCGGTGGAGCTACGAGGGGCCCACGAGGGTGGAGGGCGCGCCCAGGGGGGTAGGCGCGCCCCCTGCCTCGTGGCCTCCTCGTTGATTGCTTGACGTCCACTCCAAGTCCTCTGGATCACGTTTGTTCAGAAAATCACGTTCCTGAAGGTTTCATTCCGTTTGGACTCCGTTTGATAGTCCTTTCCTTCGAAACACTGAAATAGGCAAAAAAACAGCAATTTGGGCTGGGCCTCGGGTTAATAGGTTAGTCCCAAAAATAATATAAAAGTGTATAATAAAGCCCATTGAACATCCAAAACAGATAATATAATAGCATGGAACAATAAAAAATTATAGATACGTCAGAGACATATCAAAGTGCGCCACCTATATCCGCGCATGCAGGAGGAACATCGTGCGGCGGACCGCTAGGTTCGATCGCACAGCCAGCGACGAGTGGATGTGGCTAATTGCAACACATGCAAAGCCTAACAAAAAACACTGAAGCGATCAACTGAATACGTGTGCGGCACCTCCATTATATATAAGCATCCATCGCGGGCTCAACACATGGGCCCCACATGGATCCTAAAGCCCACATGTCTACTCGGCCCAAATCCAAGTTCAGGTTGGATCACATTCGACCCATGAAGTCGAATCAGACCTCGTAGGTTCCTTCCCTTAAGTGTGCGACCCCTTAGGTTCATGTCGGCTTGGTCGCAAGTCAGATCACATTCGACCTGCTCGGTTGGTAGCGGCCTCTAGCAAAGCATGCCAAGCACCAAGCAGACAATGAAGCCGGTTTGGTGAACATGTACAACGTGTCACACTTCTATTCCCTTTGCCTCACGATATGTGTTGTCGGGCTCAAGGTGAACCAGTCATCCTTGTTGCAGCTCGAACTCTCTCATTCCAATGATGCCGACCTACAACCGGATTATCTCAAACTCATGTTGCATGGCCATACTTATCAAGGTCGGATTACACGAGGGGCCCAAAGTATATCTCTTCAGATCAGAGGGGCAAATCCCATCTTGCTTGACCAATGTCTCGCGACATGGGTCTGGACAAGCCCAAAGCCAACCTTTATAACTACACAGTTTTAGAGTAGCGTTTGGTCGGCCCAAAGTAGGTCGGTCACCATCCCGAGTCCATGCGCCAGCTCAGGTCTTAGGACACAGAACAAATGTTGTACTAGTTACTCACAGATGACTTATCGCCGCGCCTCATGGCTGGGTCTGTCCGACCTAATGTCCATCTGAGCTCGGATCCAGTCACCCATATCCAACATTGGATCCGACCAGGTCCATGCAGTCCGTTAACATCTAATGCTCCATGCTTAGCGAGATCCAGCCATCTACCGTGTTGCTGTCGGGACCATGGGACTAGGGGTACCTAGGCCCGTCTGCTTGTGGCCCAAGGCACGACGCTCGTTGCGAGTCCAGTACGACCCATCTTCAAGACTTCAAGAGCAAGACCCTCGCGAGGGCCCCTGCTTCGCGAGGCGCCCAACGACGAGCTACACAGGAGCTCCAGAGGCCTCGTGCTAGGCGACATCCCCAAGCTGCCTCCCGAGGCCCCCTCGCGGGTGGATACTCCGAGGGCGCCAAGTCCCGCCTCGCGGTGCATGTGGGTGACGCGAGCCACAACAAGCGGCACCAGAGCCGTGCCAGCAGGCGTGGATGGTGGAGCTTTCCTCTTCCGTGCTAAAGGAGTAGGGCAGCTCGCCAGTTCCCAAGGCAATCTCTAAAGGTTGCCACTCCGGTGCAACAAGACCGGGACTGCGGGCTCGCTAGGACGGAGGTCATCACCGAGCCCACCGAAGCGTCATGCCCAGAAGCTTTAGCAGGCGGAGACTGCTTTTGCCAGGATAAGCTGTACTGCTGCCCCCTTCGAATTTGGCCATTGTGGCAACCCTTCCCGCCTAGAGTTTTGGGGGGAAGACGACCAAGGCTAGTATAAGTACATGTAGAGCACCACCATAGGAGGAGATCCATCCATCGAGTCCCGAGGCCTCTAAAGGCAGCCCACACTTGTACTCGCATGTTCATCCTCCCTCACGAGGCAATCCACAAAATGCAGGAGTAGGGTTTTACACCGCAAGGTGGCCCAAACCTGGGTAAACTGCTGTGTCTCTGATCCTTCTCCCCTCTCGCTCGAGCACGTCGGAGCATCGCCGTGAGGCAGTGAGCAGCGAGGCCAAGCGTAGCAAAGTTCTGTGAGCACACCCCAGAGTTTGAACCTTTCTTGGGTCCCTGGAGCCCCTGTTTTGACATTTGGCGCGCCAGGTAGGGGTGTGCCTGAGTTCTTCCGCTGCACTCCGGCCTCTGCTCCGCCGCCACCATGGTCGACGCTCGTCGTGCTCGAGTCGAGCGCCGGGCGGCTCGTGTCACCCAGACGGAGCCCGCGGGCCGCGGTGGCCGCCACCACTTCGCCTCGGCACGACCAATGCCGCCACTGACCCTGCCGCCCATGAGCAGCAGGACTCCTCCCTGCACCCCTCTGTGTGGCAGGACAGTCACACCGCCACAATGTCACTCGCCGCTGCTACGGGCTCGTCCTCCCACGGTCTTCAGGGGCCGATGAATGCGCAGGCTGCGCTTCTCATGGCGCGCGAGCTTCTGCGTTACCGCCCGACCAACGAGGGCTATGACGCCTGGCTTGGCCGCATCACTGAGCATGTCAACGCTGCAGGAGAGGCCCCGACGCCCTCTCACTCGCTTCGCCCTCCGCCATCCCAGGCTGCGCCGTCCCGCGCCGGAGATGTGGCGCATGGGGCACCTCCGCCGCCTCCGTTGTGCGGCGACATCGTCGAGCCTTGACGCGAACGCGCCCGCGTGACCCGCTGCGCGGAACGCCCGCACCGGCCCGGGACGAGGCCAGCTGCCAGATCGTCCACCGCGCGTTGCCCGGTGCGCACGTGCTCCTCGAGCAGCGGCAGCAACGCCAAGACCGAGCCGTCTAGGAGGTCGCAGCGGCCGAACGCCAGAACCGCCCGCCCTCGCACACGGCGCTCCTTCAAGTAGGGTCGGGTTTCGGGCCTTCACTCGCGAGCTGCGCCGGGTGGTTTGGCCCGCCAAGTTAAAGCCGGACCTGCCTCCGCGCTACGATGGCGGCCCCAACCCTACAGAGTTCCTCCAGCTCTACGCGCTGAGCATTGAGGCGGCAAAAGGTGACGAAAAGGTCATGGCGAACTGGTTCCCCATGGCCCTCAAGGACGGCGCACACTCCTGGTTCATGGACCTGCCCGAAGAGTCAATCTCTTCGTGGGCTGAGCTGTGCGAGCTGTTCGTCGGCAACTTCAGAGGCACCCACGACCGTGCCCTCACCATGAGCGACCTCCAGTGCTGAAGCAGCGCCCCGACGAGACCATCCGCCAGTACATCCAGCGCTTTAGCCAAGTGCGTCACAAGATCCAGCACGCCTCGGACGAGGCCATCATCATGGCATTCACCAATGGAGTCAACGTTCGCATGTGCTAGAAGGTTGCCATCCATGACCACCTGAGCATGGCGCTAGAGCTGTTCAACCTCGCCGACAAGTGCACAAAGGCTGAGGAGGGCCGCCTCTTCCTCCACAACGACCTGATGCGCCCCTCGATGACAGCAAGGCCAAGGGAAAGGAGGTCAAGCACAAGGGCCCTGTCGTGCTGGTGGCTGAGCCCGAGCAGAAGCGCGGCCGCGTTCGTGATGAGACCAAAGGGAGCAGCCACCTATTCCGCGCCTACCACAACGTGCGCACCCACAACACCAACGACTGCCAGGAGCTCAGGGCACTCCGCGACGAGCGCTCGGGCCGTCGTCCTGACCACGGCGATCGTGGCGCTGGCTGTGGAGGCGGCTGCGGCGGCGGCCGGTAGGACAACCACAACGGCAACCCGCGCCAGGCCTGGCGTGACCAGCCCCGCGACGGACCCTGGCGTGACCAGCCTCGCGAGGATGGTTGGCATGACCAGCCTCGTGAGGGCACCTGGAGTGATAAGCCTCGTGAGGCGCGCCCTTAGGGCAACGCTAACCTTCCACCGCTGCCATCGCCCCCAGAAGGAACGATGACAACCAGCATGACGAGGGGGCTGGGGGCTACCAGGAGCCTCGCGCGATAGCCTGTATCCTCGGCGGAGCTCAGGCTCCCGCGTCCAACCGCATCTTCAAGCAGTTCTCTCGCGATGTAAATGCTGCCCTCCCGAGGCTCGAGGCCGCGGGGCCCCTCAAGTGGTCACAGTACGCTATCGCCTTCGACTCCAAGGACCACCTCAGGTGCTCAGCCACCGTCGGCGCACTCCCCATGCTATGCACGCCCACCACCAACAACGTCTCTGTCACCAAGACCCTCATCGACGGCGGCGCTGGCCTCAACGTCCTCTCCATCGAGACCTTCGAGACGCTCCAAGTGCCTTATGACCAGCTCATGCCCACCAGGCCCTTCTCAGGGGTGACCGACGACTCCACCACTCCCCTGGGGCAGGTGCGCCTCCCCGTCACTTTCGGCACCCGCGACAACTACAACACTGAGCTCATCGACTTCGACGTGGCCCACATTGGCCTCCCATACAACGCCATCCTGGGATACCCTGCGCTCGCCAAGTTCACGGCAGCAACCCACCACGGCTACAACGTCCTCAAGATGCATGGCTGTAGCGGCATCATTACCGTCACCTGCGATGAGAAGGATGCAATTTGCTCCCTCGAGCACGCCTACACGGCCGCCGCGGCCGACGACCCTGACGGCGAGAACATCGTCGAGCCTCCTGAAGCCACCCCCACGAGGAAGAAGCAGCTCCTTCCCAAGAGCCGCCCTGAAGCCAAGAAGCAGCCGACTGGCGATGATGCCTAGACTTCCGCCTAGGCCGTCGGGGCGTGCCTTCCTCCTGCATAGGAAGGCGCGCCCGGCGCCTCCCTCAAGGCAGGCTCGGGGGCTTCCATCTGTAGGGCGTCTGACCTGACTAGTGTGAGGAGGGAGGTGCTCGGGCACCACTTGGAGGCGTGCTTTGATGCGCGCCCCCACAAGCAAGGAGCACGACACCAGCCACCAGGAGCATAAGAATTCATCGCCCAGGAGATTCGCGAGCTTCAGGAAGCTCGGGCCATGCGCGGCGAGCGTCGCCCCACGCACCCCACCGGCTTAGCTGCCGCTCCCGACAAGGGCGGCGAGCTCCACATGTTCGTCAACATCCTGGGCCTCAACAAGGCCGCTTCTCAGGACCTCTTCTGGCCGTCGCGCGTCGACCGAAGAGGGGGCTCCCCCTGCAACTACGTCCACATGCCCTTTGGCCTGCTGAATGTGGGTGCTATGTACCAGCGGCTCGCGCAGCTCACGCTGGCGTCTCACAAGGCTCGACGCTTGGCGCTGGCGTCTCATGGGGCCCCGCCCCCCACGAGCCTCTGGGGCCTCAGGAGCCGCCAGGCCCCTGAGGGGCGACCCTTCGCAACGCGCTTCGTCGACCACCCCGGTGCTTCCACAGTAGCACGATTGCCAGGTGACTTTTTGGTTTGTTCAATTGAGGGCGCCCTTAGGGCTGCATCATCCTCAGGCCGGTCAGGGTCCGTCCCCGCGGCCGTGTCAATTTTGGTCTTGTGATGGACCTAGTTATGCTTTGATGAAATTCTCTCACCGGCTTAAATTGTGTGACTGGTGCCATGACGCCATTTGGATCGCCACGCCCTCGTGACTATGCTCTTGACCACCCCATGACCGGGACCGAACACGGTGTCTGTGCTCGGGTCCGTCCCTGCAGCGCTGATAAACCCAAGCTACTGAGTTCTGTCTCGCGGGCCAGCTCCTGTGCACGTCACCTCCAGAGGTCCTTGGTGTCCCGTCCCCTCATGGGACCATCACGAACAGGAGAGTAAGGGCGCGGCCCAAGTTATAATACTGTGAGTCTAGTGCTTAGCCACCACGAGCGTCACGCGCCACAACCCTACCCCCGAAAGTCCCATGGGCGGGGGCTACTATTGGCACGACGTATGTGCTCGGGTCCATCCCTGCAGCGCTGAGAAACCCAAGCGACCGAGCTCTGGCTCGCAGGCCCGCCCCATGCATGTCACCTCACGAGGTCCCTCATGGAACAATCGTGTGTAAGTTGGCAGGCGCTCGTCGGCCCATATGACTCTTAACTTGTCAGCATATAGCTTGAGGAGCTATATGCCCAGATGCCGCGCAACCAGCGTTTCGTTCTGCCCCAGGAGCCCGGCCTAGGATGGCACATGTCGGCCAGCCCCGCCGCGGGCGGCGACTCGGTCGGTGCTGTAGTTCATCAAAGAGCTAAGTACAACCACCTCGTGCGGTGCATCGCATCATTCGAACTCCTTCTCCACGCAACCTTGGCGAGGCACGCCGCCTCTTTTTCGCGTGAGTCGTTGCACGTTGACAGGGGCCCCAGAGCATCGTGCCTCGGGGGCTTTCACTGGCTCTCGACGCCCATCACTCCTTGGCCTTGTTCCAGGCATCATGACCCTGCATTCCAGGGGCGGCTGAGGCTTGCGCGAGGGCCGGGCCCCGGGAGTGTAGAGCACTTTGGCAAGCAAGGAAAAGAGAAGCGGGCCCCATGAGGAAACGCGGGGAAGAGACGCACGACTAAAATCACGAAAGCATTGTTTGAAACGCGAAGGGCAGTGACTCCTCACGCACCCCTCACCGGACTTATCTTGATCTATCATAGGAAGAAGACGTGTAGGAAGCCCGACCTCGTGGAAACGCACCGCGAGTGGCAAGGGCTTCACATGAGCCGCGACATATCTACGCCGCACTCCAAAAGCTAAGTTAACTGCCTCATGTGGCGCGCAAATCTTGCTAATAACATTCCTTATTTTCGCAATCTCGTCTGGGGCGGAAACCTTTGCTCTCTCATGAGCCGCTTGCGCGTGAAGGCGGACCTCCTGAGCATTGCGCCTCAGGAGCTCTTACCGGACCTCGAGCCCCTCACCTCGTGGCCTTGTCCAAGGCATCGTGACCTGACATGCCAGTGATGGCTGAGGCCTGCTCGGGGCCGGGTCCTAGCGACGCAGAGCATTAACGCGATCGCGAAGAAAAGGTTAAGTCTAAGCGAGGGGTGCCGTGATCAACTTAAAGCCTAGCCAAAAGCATTTAAATTAAGGCGCAAGCGCCAAAGTTCTTACACGGCCTCACGGGGCCCACATTGTCCAATGCAGGAAAAGGAAAAACAAAAGAAACCCCCTCGTGGAGTATGCCGCTCCCGAGGCCCCGGCTCCAGCTTCGCCAGTGCCTAGTCGGAGTCCTCCTCCTTCTTAACGTGGGGGCGTGGTGAGTCATCGAAGTCGTCATCGCTCCCTGATACATCTCCATCGTATCTACTTTTCCAAACACTTTTGCCCTTGTTTTGGACTCTAACTTGCATGATTTGAATGGAACTAACCCGGACTGATGCAGTTTTCAGCAGAATTACCATGGTGTTATTTTTGTGCAGAAATAAAAGTTCTCGGAATGACCTGAAACTTCACGGAGAATATTTTAGGAATATATTAAAAATACTGGCGAAAGAATCAAGACCAGGGGGCCCACACCCTGTCCAAGAGGGTGGGGGGCGCGCCTACCCCCTGGGCGCGCCCCCTGTCTCGTGGGCCCCCTGAAGCTCCACCGACCTCAACTCCAACTCTATATATTCACGTTCGGGGAGAAAAGAATCAGAGAGAAGGATTCATCGCGTTTTACGATACGGAGCCGCCGCCAAGCCCTAATCTCTCTCGGGAGGGTTGATCTGGAGTCCGTTCGGGACTCCGGAGAGGGGAATCCGTCGCCGTCGTCATCATCAACCTTCCGCCATCACCAATTTCATGATGCTCACCGCCGTTTGTGAGTATTTCCATCATAGGCTTGCTGGACGGTGATGGGTTGGATGAGATTTATCATGTAATCGAGTTAGTTTTGTTAGGGTTTGATCCCTAGTATCCATTATGTTCTGAGATTGATGTTGCTATGACTTTGCTATGCTTAATGCTTGTCACTAGGGCCCGAGTGCCATGAATTCAGATCTGAACCTATTATGTTTTCATGAATATATGTGAGTTCTTGATCCTATCTTGCAACTCAATAGTCACCTATTATGTGTTATGATCTGGTAACCCCGAAGTGACAATAATCGGGACCACTCCCGGTGATGACCGTAGTTTGAGGAGTTCATGTATTCACTAAGTGTTAATGCTTTGGTCTGGTACTCTATTAAAAGGAGGCCTTCCAATAGGACCCCGTTGCCACGGGAGGGTAGGACAAAAGATGTCATGCAAGTTCTTTTCCATAAGCACATATGTCTATATTCGGAATACATGCCTACATTACATTGATGAACTGGAGCTAGTTTTGTGTCACCCTATGTTATAACTGTTGCATGAAGAATCGCATCCGACATAATTATCCATCACTGATCCAATGCCTACAAGCTTTTCACATATTGATCTTTGCTTAGTTACTTTTCCGTTGCCACTGTTACAATTACTACAAAACTGCTACTGTTACTTTTGCCATCGTTACCGTTACTTCCATATTACTTTGCTACTAAATACTTTGCTGCAGATATCAAGTCTTACAGGTGTGGTTGAATTGACAATTCAACTATTAATACTTGAGAATATTCTTTGGCTCCCCTTGTGTCGAATCAATAAATTTGGGTTGAATACTCTACCCTCGAAAACTGTTGCGATCCCCTATACTTGTGGGTTATCAAGAATATTTTCTGGCGCCGTTGCCGGGGAGCATAGCTCTATTCTTTGAGTCACTTGGGATTTATATCTGCTGATCACTATGAGGAACTTGAAAGACGAAAAAACCAAAATTTATCCCTCAACTACGAGGGGAGGTAAGGAACTGCCATCTAGTTCTGCACTTGATTCTCCTTCTGTTTTGAGTAAACTTGCGACACCTAAACCTACTTTTGCTATTAATTCCGATATGTCGCATGGTATTGATGATGCCACTTCTGCTATGCATGATACTTATGATGAAACTACTTCTATGCTTGATAATACTGTGCCACTAGGTGAATTTCTTGATGAACAACTTGCTAGGGCTAGAGAGAATGAAATTATTGAAACTGATAATATTGATGAAAGTGATGATGAAGATTCTCCCCCTAGATATGAATTTCCTGTTGTGCCTGAGGGTTATGTTATGGATGAAGAAACTACTAGAGATTTTCTTGCTTGCAATGATAGATATGATCTTAAGAAATTATTAGCTAAGCTGAAAGAAAAGTCTTTGAATGCTAGAATGAAATATGACCCTGCTTTTGCTACTTCACCTATTTGTATTACTGATAAGGATTATGATTTCTCTGTCGATCCTGAGATAATTACTTTGGTTGAATCTGATCCTTTTTATGGCTATGAATCTGAAACTGTTGTGGCACATCTTACTAAATTAAATGATATAGCCACCCTATTCACTCACGAGGAAAAATTTTGTTACTACTATATCCTCAAGTTATTTCCGTTCTCATTAAAGGGTGAAGCTAAAACATGGTTTAATTCTCTTGATCCTGGTTGTGTGCGTAGTCCCCAAGATATGATTTATTACTTCTCTACTATATATTTCCCTGCTCATAAGAAACAAGCTGCTTTAAGGGAAATATATAATTTTGTGCAAATTGAAGAAGAGAGTCTCCCACAAGCTTGGGGGAGGCTTCTCCAATTACTTAATGCTTTTCCTGATCACCCCCTCAAGAAAAATGAAATACTTGATATATTTTATAATGGACTAACCGATGCTTCCAGAGACCACCTGGATAGTTGTGCTGGTTGTGTTTTCAGGGAAAGAACTGTTGATCAAGCTGAATTACTACTGAATAATATGTTGAGTAATGAAAATAATTGGACACTTCCTAAACCAACTCCTAAGCCAACCCCGAAGAAGAGGGGTATTCTATTTCTCAGACCCGAAAATATGCAAGAGGCAAAGAAATCTATGAAAGAAAAAGGTATTAAAGCTGAAGATGTTAAGAATTTACCACCTATTGAAGAAATACATGGTCTTGATAATCCGACATAGGTAGTAAAGGTAAATTCTCTCTATAGATTTGATGAAGGTGATATTCCTCGTTACAAGTCTGCTAGCCAATGCTTAGATTAGTTTGATAATTTTATTGTTAAACAAGAAAACTTCAATGCATATGTTGGTAGACAATTGAAATGTAATGCTTATATGATTGAACACTTGAGTGATTATATCTCTAGAGTTAAAGGTGAACTTAAACTTATTAGTAAACATGCTTCTATGGTTACCACTCAAGTAGAACAAGTGCTTAAAGCTCAAAATGATTTGCTCAATGAATTAAATAGTAAGAAAAATGATAATGTTGTTAGAGTTATGACTAGAGGGGGTAAAATGACTCAGGAACCTTTATATCCTGAGGGCCACCCTAAGAGAATTGAGCAAGATTCTCAGAGAAATAATGTTGATGCACCTAGCCCTTCTAAGAAGAAGAAAAAGAAAAATGATAGGACTTTGCATGCTTCTAGTGAACCTGTTGTTGACACACCTGAGAATCCCAATGATATTTCTATTTCTGATGCTGAAACACAATCTGGTAATGAACATGAACCTAGTGATAATATTAATGATGATGTTCATGTTGCTGCTCAACCTAGCAATAACAATGATGTAGAGATTGAGCCTGCTGTTGATCTTGATAACCCACAATCAAAGAATCAACGTTATGATAAAAGAGACTTCGTTGCTAGGAAGCACGGTAAAGAAAAAGAACCATGGGTTCAGAAACCCATGCCTTTTCCTCCTAAACCATCCAAGAAAAAGGATGATGAGGATTTTGAGCGCTTTGCTGAAATGATTAGACCTATCTTTTTATGTATGCGTTTGACTGATATGCTTAAAATGAATCCTTATGCTAAATACATGAAGGATATTGTTACTAATAAAATAAAGACACCGGAAGCTGAAATTTCCACCATGCTTGCTAATTATACTTTTAAAGGTGGAATACCTAAGAAACTTGGAGATCCAGGAGTACGAACTATACCATGCTCCATTAAAAGAAACTATGTTAAAACTGCTTTATGTGATCTTGGAGCCGGTGTTAGTGTTATGCCTCTCTCTTTATATCATAGACTTGATTTGAATAAGTTGACACCTACTGAAATATCTTTGCAAATGGCCAATAAATCAACTGCTATACCTGTCGGTATTTGTGAGGATGTGCCTGTTGTGGTTGCAAACGTTACTATTTTAACGGACTTTGTTATTCTTGATATTCCCGAGGACGATAGTATGTCGATTATCCTTGGTAGACCCTTTTTGAATACTGCAGGGACTGTTATTGATTGCAACAAAGGTAATGTCACTTTTCATGTTAATGGTAATGAGCATACGATACACTTTTTGAGGAAACAACCTCAAGTCCACAGTATCAATTCTATTGGAAAAATTCCATCGATTATTAATGGTGGTTTTGAATTTCTTATTCCTACTGTCAAGAAGAAATATGACATTCTTATTATTGGGGACGTGCATATCCCCGTTGAGGTAACCTAGTGCTATTCGAAAATTCTCCGGTTTCATGCGATTCGAATGAGTTTGTTAACAAGACTTGATCAACCTTGTTAGTGGATTCCTTTTGATGAGCATGAGATGGATGAAGTTAGAAAGCACAACTCTCTGTACCCTCCTTTTACTTTCTGTTATTTAGATTAAATAAAGAAAAAATAGTATTTTCTGTCTGTTTTCTTAATTATCCTTGCAATAAAAAATACCCCGAAAATAAAAGTTCTCCAAATGCCCTGAAATTGAAATATGTTTTTTTTTGTAGAATATTTAAGAATATCTGGCACTGAGAACACATTAGGGGGAGCCATCACCTGGCCACGAGGGTCCAGGGCGCTCCCACCCCCTGGGCGCGCCCCCTGCCTTGTGTGCCCCACGTGCCCCCCTCCACTTATTCCAACATCCACACACTTCGTCTTCCTCCAGAAAAAATCACCACACAGCTCAAACTCGTGTTCTAGCTCATTTTGCTGTGATTTTCGATCTCCTTGCTCAAAGCTCCACTCACAAAACTGCTTTGGGGGATTGTTCTTCGTATGTGACTCCTCCAATGGTCCAGTTAGTTTTTGTTCTAGTGCTTTATTTATTGCAAATTTTTGCTGCTTAGGTGACCCTGTTCTTGAGCTTGCATGTCAAATTTATTTGGTCCCAAGTAGTTCTAATGCATGATATAGTCTCTAGGCACTTGTGGGAGTAGTTGCTATCAATTTTGTTGAGTTTGGTTCACTTTTATTTTGAGTTACTAAAAATTTCAGAAATTTTCCAGAGGAAGAAATATGTTTAGGAAAATGTACCAAGGTGGTTCTTCAAGGAAGCAAGCACCAAGGCTCGCGATACGTGAGCCGGACTATGTACCAAGAGAAGCTCAAGTGCGGCCTTGTGAATGGCCGTCAGAAGATTTTATGGTCCGTGCAGGCATTAAGGAGGAATTTGACGCGTATGTGCGTAATGCTGAACTCGAGGGCTTCGTGTCAGATAAGTGCCCCCAACATTACTACCTAACTGACTCCTTTGTGAGAAGGTTTAAATTTACATCATCACGCAATTCTCACATGGTCCTGTTTGATCTTTATGATAAATCTTATACCATGGATTTAGAGGATTTTAATACTGCTTGTAAACTACCGCAGTGGGGTAATGCTAGTGAACCTCGCAAATCTGAATATAAAGACTTTCTTGCTAGTATAACTGTGGGGGAATCTAGGGAAATCACGCAAGCTACCATAGGGAGCATTCATTTTCCTGCCATACATTATTTTGCTCTCTTTATGGGTAGATGCATTAACGGTAAGGACAAGGCATGTCACATGTGCGTTCCCGATCTTAGTGTTCTCAAGAGTGCTCTATTAGGAGATAAACAATATAACTTGGGAGCTATTGTTGCACGAAGGTTGCATCATAACAGTATTAGCGGAGATTTGTTTGGTGGAATTTATGCAACCCGTTTAGCTAATTTTCTTGAGGTACCCATTCATGAAAATGATATGGAGTTGCCTCCTCCTTATCTAGATTTTAATTCTATGGTTCGTCATTAGTTTGTTGAGAGGAATGAACAGTCTCTCCAGTACCGACTAATCTTTGACATACATCGTGCTGTCCATATTACTCTCCCTGCTCCTACTTTCTTTGACTTTCAGGCAAAAAGGAGATATATTATAACTAGGGAGGAGGCGAACGAGTACGAGAGGAGGACGGAGGCATCTCGTCTCCAAGCTGCAGCTCTTGAGGCAGTAGCTGCTGCATCTCAGTACGACCCCAGTTACAACTTCGGAGATATCCGCCAGACCATTCATGGGCATAGACCAACTTAGGCCAAAAGCCTAAGCTTGGGGGAGTACTTATTTCTCACCGACATTACATTCATGTTCACACACTCATGCTAGCTTCGGTGCTCATACTTTTTCATTGTACCATCCATGCTAGTTTATTTCCCTTTTCTCGCTTTCTTCTTGTGTGCTTGAAAAACCTTAAGAAAAAAAATTAGTTGTAGCTTTTAGCTAGTTTACTTTCCATGCCTGTAGTAGTAGTAATTAAAAGAAAACCCAAAAATATTTCTCGTTCTTCTTTTTGCTTGTTGGGAGCTTTCCCGTGTAAATAATTTTATTTTATTTCTTTTCTTTGGGGGTCGAGAGGAGAAGACCATGATGAAAATGTTGAGTGGCTCTCATATGCATTATTGTTGATTTAACGAAGAGCCCATATTACCTTGTCTTCTCCCTTGAATTAAATGCTTGCAGATTCCAGCTTAGTCCAATGCACGTGCACTATTATTATTATCCACACCGTTCGGTCGTGCAAGTGAAAGGCAATAATGACAATATATGATGGACCGATTGAGATGAGAGAAGTTGTTATGAACTCGACCTCTCTTGTTTTTGTAAATATGATTAGTTCATCGTTCCTGATTCAGCCTACTGTGAATGAAACATGTTTGCAATGACAATTAGAGATTATAGTTGCTCATGCCATGCTTAATTAGCTAGGAGTTTATAATGGTTTACCTTGCGTGCCAACATGCTATTAAAATGGTGGTGATGTGGTATGATAGGGTGGTATCCTCCTTTGAATGATTCGAGTGGCTTGACTTGGCACATGTTCACGCATGTAGTTGAAACAAAATCAACATAGCCTCCACGATATTTATGTTCATGGTGAATTATATCCTCCTCATGCTTGCACTCATTGTTGATTAATTTTAATGCATGTTCATGACTGTTGTCGCTCTCTAGTTGGTCGGTTCTCAGTCTCTTTCTAGCCTTCACTTGTACTAAGCGGGAATACTGCTTGTGCATCCACTCCCATAAACCCCAAAGTTATTCCATATGAGTCCACCATACCTTCCTATATGCGGTATCTACCTGCCGTTCCAAGTAAATTTGTATGTGCCAAACTCTAAACCTTCAACTGAAATTCTGGTTTGTATGCCTGAATAGCTCATGTATCAACTAGGGCTGTCTGTATCTTCTATGCTAGGCGGGTTATTCTCAAGAGGAGTGGACTCCGCTCCTCATTCACGAGAAAATGGCTGGTCACCGGAATGCCCAGTCCCATGCTCAAACCAAATCAAAATAATTGCAAACAAAACTCCCCCAGGAATGTTGTTAGTTGGAGGCACCCGTTGTTTCGGGCAAGCCATGGATTGATGCTTGTTGGTGGTGGGGGAGTATAAACTTTACCATTGTGCTTGGGAACCGCCTATATGTGTGTAGCATGGAAGATATCGAGATCTCTCGGTTGTTATGTTGACAATGAAAGTATGCCACTCAAAATATTATTTATCTCTATTTCAAAAATCGAGCTCTGGCACCTCTACAAATCCCTGCTTCCCTCTGCGAAGGGCCTATCTATTTACTTTTATGTTGAGTCATCACCCTCTTATTAAAAAGCACCAGTTGGAGAGCACCGCTGTCATTTGCATCCATTACTATTAATTTATATTGAGTATGACTGAATCTCTTTTACCATGAATTACAATGTCTAGTCAATCCTTGATCTTCAAAGGTGCTCTGCATTTATGTTTTGCGGTCTCAGAAAGTGTTGTCATTCGAGATTTATTATTATTGCTCGCTAGTTGATTATGCCATTGATATGAGTAAACATGAGACCTAAGTTTTATTGTGAATATGGTTAGTTCATAATCTTTGCTGAAAACTTGAATGCTGGCTTTACATATTTGCAACAACAAGAGCAAACAGAGTTTGTAAAAGTTTTTCTTTATCACTTTCAGTTTGTCAACTGAATCGCTTGAGGACAAGCAAAGGTTTAAGCTTGGGGGAGTTGATACGTCTCCATCGTATCTACTTTTCCAGACACCTTTGCCCTTGTTTTGGACTCTAACTTGCATGATTTGAATGGAACTAACCCGGACTGACGCTGTTTTCAGCAGAATTGCCATGGTGTTAATTTTGTGCAGAAATAAAAGTTCTCGGAATGACCTGAAACTTCACGGAGAATATTTTTGGAATATATTAAAAATACCGGCGAAAGAATCAAGGCCAGGGGGCCCACACCCTGTCCACGAGGGTGGGGGGCACGCCTACCCCCTGGGCGCGCCCCCCTATCTCATGGGCCAGCTGAAGCTCCACTGTGACGCTCGGATAATTAAGCTACAGTGAACCTCTGCTAATGATGCCACGTCACCTCGATTATAGTTGCTAATCTCGAGTTAGTTCGAAACCGGTTCGAATTCAAATTCAAAATCAAGCAAACAATAAAATATTTTCAAATATTAAAAATAAAATGTTGTTAATGTGACAAATAAATCATGGATGATATTGGTGGAGAAACAACATCTTTTTAAAATAATTAAATACCCTAAAGTGATGACAACAGCAGCAAAAACAATTAGTTATACCCCTATTATATTTTATAAAATACTAAACTACTTTAGCTAGGTTCCAAAATATTCTCCGTGAATATTGTGGCAGTGGTATAATTAATGTTACTATTTTAGGTACTAAATGAATATTTTACAAAACTAAAACAATTTGGGAAATAAAATTAAATCAGAAAAGAAAAATAAGAAAAAGGATAAGGCTAAACAAAAATTAAAACAAAAAGAGAGCCTCCTGGGCCACTTGGCCCATCTAGCCAAAAGGGGCCAGCCCACCCCCTCGTCCCCTTCCTCTGCTACAGGGAGGCAGGGGGGATCGTGGCGCTCATCCCCCCGGCCATGGCCACCCGAGCCCTGCGTGGAAGCCATCCACGACCTCCCCCTCAGTACAAAAAGCCCCCTCTCCCTCCTGCTAACCCTAGCTCCTCACTCCGCCGCCCCTCTCGTTCTCCCCCTCGCCTTTGCTTCCTCCCCGCGCACTGCCGAGCCGCCGTCGCCATGGTTTTGCTCGCCGCCGCGGCTAACGTCGACCCCGCGCTCCGAGATCCAGTCCATGAGCTCCGTCTGCCTCCCCTACGTCGTCCACGCGCCCCCGTGCGATCTCGGCGCCACGGCAGCGAGTGGAGCGGGACCTTCTTCATCCTCCGGCCGCTACCGTTCGCCGCCTCGATTCGCCGCCGTCACTCCGCCCCGGCTTAAGCCCAGCAGCACCTCGTCCTCACTGTGAGCGCGCGCTCCTTCTCCCCCTTTTCCCGGGCTTGATTTCGAGCTCGCACGCGTAGTTGCGACATGCCCGTACCCCCACCGCCGCCGATGAGCTCCGCCGACGCGTCCATGGCCGTCGTGGGCCTCGCCCGACCCCAGCACCGTTCTCCTGGTGCTCCCAGGAGCACGACGCACACTCGCACGCCTCACCTCTGCCCCGTAGCGCTGACGTTGCACCCCTCCCCGAACGCCACCGCTGCTCTTCGTCGCCGTTCCGGCCAGCTCCGGCTAACTCCGGCGACGCCACCGGTCCCAGTCGACGCGCCACCTCGCCAGCTTCCTGACGCACACGACCGCGTGGTAAACCGAGGTCGGAGGCGACCGCACGGTCGTCGCCGGCGTACCCCGCCTCGCCGTCGTTAGCACGCCGGTGCGCCGCTGACATGGCACTTAGATTAGCTACTAATCACCCCACTAACCCCACTGACACCTGGGCCCAAGGCCATTAACTTAAGCTAAAACATTAGATTAAATAAAACTCCCCCTGAGTCACTTACAAGTGGGGCCAGGCGGCCACTTTGACTGGTCAAGGTGTACCAGTCAACTGTTGTCTGTGCAGTTGACTGGTCCCACTAGTCAGCCCCTTTGGTGCACTCTGGGTGCAGTGCACCATGTGCACCTAGCAATTTCCCGTTTAATTTTCGAATTAAAATAAATCTGTAATTTCAGAAAATCAATAAAACTTTGGAAAATCATATAAAATAAACCGTAAGTCAGATAGAAATAATTTATATATGAAAGTTTCTCAAAACGACGAGACAAATCCGGATACGCAGTCCGTTCGTTCACCACACGTCCCTAGCATAGCGAACATGCAACATTTTGCCTCCGGTCCGCCCGTCCGAAAACGCGAAACACCGGGAATACTTTCCCGGATGTTTGCCCCCTTCTCCAGTAGTACTTGATACTGCGTTAGGTCACCTCTAGCACCGTGTATTGCCATGTTACGCTTTGTGATGCTTTGATTACTCTGTTATTTATTGTGTTCCCCCTCCGTTACTTCTTTCCGGTAGACCCTGAGACCGCTGCCGGTACCCCTGTGATCGACTACATCAACGACGAACCCTTCTTGCCAGAGCAACCAGGCAAGTCCCCCCCCTTGATCACCAGATATCTCCTATTCTTCTCTATACTGCTTGCATTAGAGTAGTGTAGTATGTTACTGCTTTCCGTTAATCCTATCCTGATGCATAGCCTGTCCTTGCTACTACTGTTGTTACCTTTACCTGCAATCCTACATGCTTAGTATAGGATGCTAGTTTTCCATCAGTGGCCCTACATTCTTGGCCGTCTGCTGTGCTATACTATCGGGCCGTGATCACCTGGGCGGTGATCACGGGTATATGCTTATATACTCTATACATGACACATGTGGTAAATAAAGTCGGGTCGGCTCGTAGGAGTACCCGCAAGTGGATCTTTGTGGCGGAGCGACAGGGCAGGTTGAGACCGCCTAGGTGAGAGGTGGGCCTGGCCCTGGACGGCGTCCGCGGTTACTTCGACATAACACGCTTAATGAGTTCTTGGTATTTGATCTGAGTCTGGCCATTTGGTCTATACGCACTAACATCTACGCGGGAGTAGTTATGGGTATCCCGGCGTCGTGGTATCAGCCGAAGCCTTCATGACGTCAGCGACTGAGTGGCGCGCGCCCGATTGGACTGGAACGCCACTAGGCTAGGTCTGCTTCCGGCCGCGTACGCAATGTGCAGGTGTGCATAGGGCGATGGGCCCAGACCCCTGCGCACATAGGGTTAGACCGGCGTGTTGACCTCTCTGTTGTGCTTAGGTGGGGCTGCGACGTGTTGATCTTCTGAGGCCGGGCATGACCCAGAAAAGTGTGTCCGGCCAAATGGGATCGAGCGTGTTGGGTTATGTGGTGCACCCCTGCAGGGAAGTTTATCTATTCGAATAGCCGTGTCCCTCGGTAAAAGGACGACCCGGAGTTGTACCTTGACCTTATGACAACTAGAACTGGATACTTAATAAAACACACCCTTCCAAGTGCCATATATAACCCGGTGATCGCTCTCTAACAGGGCGACGAGGAGGGGATCGCCGGGTAGGTTTATGCTATACGATGCTACTTGGAGGACTTCAACCTACTCTCTTCTACAAGCTGCAAGATGGAGATGGCCAGAAGCGTAGTCTTCGACAGGATTAGCTATCCCCCTCTTATTCTGGCATTCTGCAGTTCAGCCCACTGATATGCCCCTTTACACATATACCCATGCATATGTAGTGTAGCTCCTTGCTTGCGAGTACTTTGGATGAGTACTCACGGTTGCTTCTCTCCCTCTTTTCCCCCTTTCCTTTCTATCTGGTTGTCGCAACCAGATGCTGGAGTCCAGGAGCCAGACGCCACCGTCGACAACGACTCCTATGACACTGGAGGTGCCTACTACTACGTGCAGTCTGCTGACGACGACCAGGAGTAGTTAGGAGGATCCCAGGCAGGAGGCCTGCGCATCGTTCGATCTCTATCCCAGTTTGTGCTAGCCTTCTTAAGGCAGACTTGTTTAACTTATGTCTGTACTCAGATATTGTTGCTTCCGCTGACTCGTCTGTGATCGAGCACTATTCGAGCCCTCGAGGCCCCTGGCTTGTATTATGATGCTTGTATGACTTATTTATGTTTTAGAGTTGTGTTGTGGTATCTTCCCGTGAGTCCCTGATCTTGATCGTACACATTTGCGTGCATGATTAGTGTACGGTCAAATCGGGGGCGTCACATCCACCGACCTCAACTCCAACTCTATATATTCACGTTCGGGGAGAGAAAAAAATCAGAGAGAAGGATTTATCACGTTTTACGATATGGAGCCGCCACCAAGCTCTAATCTCTCTCGGGAGGGCTGATCTAGAGTCCGTTCGGGGCTCCAGAGAGGGGAATCCGTCGCTGTCGTCATCATCAACCTTCCTCCATCACCAATTTCATGATGCTCACCGCCGTTTGTGAGTAATTCCATCGTAGGCTTGCTGGACGGTGATGGGTTGGATGAGATTTATCATGTAATCGAGTTAGTTTTGTTAGGGTTTGATCCCTAGTATCCATTATGTTCTGAGATTGATGTTGCTATGACTTTGCTATGCTTAATGCTTGTCACTAGGGCCCGAGTGCCATGAATTCAGATCTGAACCTATTATGTTTTCATGAATATATGTGAGTTCTTGATCCTATGTTGCAAGTCAATAGTCACCTATTATGTGTTATGATCCGGTAACCCCGAAGTGACAATAATCGGGACCACTCCCGGTGATGACCGTAGTTTGAGGAGTTCATGTATTCACTAAGTGTTAATGCTTTGGTCCGGTACTCTATTAAAAGGAGGCCTTAGTATCCCTTAGTTTCCAATAGGACCCCGCTGCCACGGGAGGGTAGGACAAAAGATATCATGCAAGTTCTTTTCCATAAGCACGTATGACTATATTCAGAATACATGCCTACATTACATTAATGAACTGGAGCTAGTTCTGTGTCACCCTATGTTATAACTGTTGCATGAAGAATCGCATCCGACATAATTATCCATCACTGATCCAATGCCTACGAGCTTTTCACATATTGATCTTTGCTTAGTTACTTTTCCGTTGCCACTGTTACAATTACTACAAAACTGCTACTGTTACTTTTGCCATCGTTACCGTTACTTCCATATTACTTTGCTACTAAATACTTTGCTGCAGATATCAAGTCTTACAGGTGTGGTTGAATTGACAACTCAACTGCTAATACTTGAGAATATTCTTTGGCTCCCCTTGTGTCGAATCAATAAATTTGGGTTGAATACTCTACCCTCGAAAACTGTTGCGATCCCCTATACTTGTGGGTTATCACTGCCGCAGCTGCTGCTGTCGGCACCGAAGGAGTGGCCGCTGCTGTCGCTGTCGCTCTCCATACAACACTCCTGGCTGTCGCGGGCCTCCCCGAAGAGCGTGGCGGGCCCGTCAAACTTGAAGTGGAGGGTGTGTCGGTGTCAAAATCGGCGGATCTCGGGTAGGGGGTCTCGAGCTGTGGATCTAGGATCGATGGGGAACAAGGGATGATGAACACGGTATTTACCTAGGTTTGGGCCCTCTCGAAGAGGTAAAATCCTACGTCTTGCTTGATTTTATTTGATGTATGGTATGGTTACAGAGTAGATCTACCTCGAGATCAGACGAGCTAAACCCTAAGGTGATGAGGTGATGAATGTAGCTCTCGCCCTAAAGACTAAAACCCTCTAGTTTATATAGGCACCGGTAGGGCTAGGGTTACACACGATCGGTTACAAAGAAAGGAAGAGCCAGCCTAATCTTGGCTTGGAGGACACACCATGGCTCCAAAGATTCCTTGTCCGGTCATGGATCCGCACTCCAGCTTGGCCCCATAGTGGCCCATCAGTCCGACCCATATCCAGAGGGTCGATGGTCCAAGGACCCCTTAATCCAGGACTCCCTCAGTAGCCCCCGAACTAGCCTCCAACATCGGGGATTGTCTTCTAGCGAGTTCCAAATCTTTGGCTTGCGAGGTGAGTTCTTCGGCTTGACTCGTATTGTTCGGAGAAGTGCATCATAGCCGAAAACTATCCGAATCGAAGTCGGAGGTTTGTCACTTAGTATAGTTCGGATCAAAGCTGTATTCGTGCCCGACCAGTTTGACAATCCGGATTCTCAGGTCCACCCCAAAACATAGTGGGCCCCTGGGAGCTTAATGCCTACCTTGGAGCGAGGGGCAACTTTGACCGCCACACACCTTTTGAGAAGGCATGTGACCCAATGCCGCCTTCTGTAAACCCGTCCTTTCAACTTTAAGGTGAAACGCTTATTTATAGATTCAAAATCATGAGGGGGCTGTTAACCCACCCCCTTCGCAAAAAATAGCGTCAAAGAGATCCTCGGGCGCAATGGTCCATATTCCAAGTTCATCTTTGCACCCCCATGGTCCTCTCCCCGGTGATTGGGCGAGCTGTTCAGTTTCACTCCTCCAGCCGAGCTGTCTGCAGACGCGGGGTTATCTTCCCGCGGCGGATCTCGTTCCTATCCACACCAGAATAATCTCCGTCGATGGTCAAGCATTCGCCGAGAGCTCGCCTGCTCCTAGCAAGGAAGAGATGGTATGCTTCGTGCCCTTTCTTCTAAGAGGCCTCGGTTTTCCCATTCACCCCTTCCTTCGGGGTTTATTGGAGTTCTACGGGATCCAACTCCACAACCTAGCTGCGAAGCCCATTTTGATTTATGGAGAAAATACTTCTGCCTCGTCCCTCGTACTCGTGAGGCGTCAATCTTTGAAGTGGGAGGAGCAGAGGTGTGGCGGATAGCCGCGACGGGTTACCCTATTGGGGCCCCTCGAAAGGATCCTGAAGGATGGACCTCAGAATGGTTTTACATTGAAGATGTTCTCCTCTTAGACCCAGTTCGGAGAGGGTTGCCCGAATTCTCAAGCACCCCGCCGAAGAAATGGCTCAACTGACGTCCCAAGAGTCCCTCACAACCAGATAGCGCAGATGTGCACCGTCTGGCCACCAAAGTTTGGCTGCTGGCCCATAGCAAACTGACCATGGTTGAGGTGATGGCTGTTGCCAAATCCCGGTGCATACAACCCCTTCAGCAGAGGGGGCATCCTTTATGGTGCTACAACGGGACTAGCGAGGCGACCCACTATAAGCGGCAAGGGTCGGACAATAAAGCTGCCATGGCCAAGATTTTAGCCGATCTCTTTAAAGGAGAGGAGGAAGACTTTAGTCAATTGAGTATCCGGGAGGGTTACTCCGGTTATAATCTGACAGATTGGGTAAGCTTCAATTCTCTGTCCATAATTCGGCCATCACATCAGAGTTGGAGGCGCGAGGTCGAGTCCATCCACTGTCCTCCCCCTCAATCGGAGAATCACTCCTGTGACGACGACCCGGGCTATCATGGCGATCTAGAGACGTCGATTGATTTCGAAGACGGGATCTTTTACCAAGAAAGCCTTGACGGCACCAAAGTTGTCGTGATGGCTGATTATCCAGGGGCCCTTCCCTCCTCCATTGTAAGTGAATGGAGGACCTTTTCCCGAATTGGATGACCATCTTGCGCCACCCCGCACACTCTAACTTCTACTCCCAAGGGTCGCCGAACTACACGGCGAACAACTATGGGAGGAGCACGACATACACCGGCCCCGGCCCCTAATGAGGCGCGCAAGAGGAAGGCCTCTGCTGGAACAGAAGCAACTGCCCCTCGGCTCAGGGTAACATGCTCTGGGATGACGAGAGGGTTTATCCTTAATATCTGTTGTCTGACGTTCGCTTAACTTTGCAGGAGAAGAGTTCCGGCGCGCCAGTCCGAGGACTGCCCAAGCGCGCCGAGGTGTGATTCCAACCTTGGGCCTTCAGCGCAAGATGGGGACCCTGCCGAACACACAGCTACTCGCGCCCATTCAGAGGACCCCGACAATGTTTTAGTGACACATTCCGAGGTCAAGAGTGTAATGAATCACCGCCGCAGGAGAGAATCCTTTCGCCACGCTGCTTTTACCGATCAATAGTTTAATGGTTTTAATTTGTTGGATGCATACCTTGGTGCGGCCCGAACCGGGCTTGAAGGGATCGCCGGTCTCTTTTCTTCCGGAAGGCAGGTGCGAGATAGCTTAAAAGCATTTTATAGTTCCTAACCTAGCAGCCCCAAGCCTTAATTTGGGTGGGACGGCCGAGTTAAGGATTCTTATATTGTCTTGAGTGTGCAGTCCGCGAGGGAGCAGAACAGCAAGTTGTCCGAAGACCTCAATCCAAGCCAGACACAATTAGTCGACGTTAAGGCCGAACTAGAAGCAGCCAAAAGAGCAACCAACAAAAATCCTGGTAAGTGGAAAGGCTTTAAAGTGCAAAAAACTGCATGGCGCTTCCAGTATACTGATGCCGCACTATCCCCGCAGTAGCCGAAGCGATGAATCAAATGCAGAGGGAACTAGAGGCTGGCAAGCGAGTACTGACACGAAGTCAGGAAGAGAAGAATGAGCTCAAGGCGGAAAGTCAACAGAAAACCGAAGAAATTGGGAGCTTAAAATATCAGTTGGCGCAAGCCTTGGAGGAGAACCAGAAGCTGAAGGGTGGCATAGTCGGTAAGGCACGAATTTTGTATCACCTGTATTGCGGATGAAGAATTTTTTTGAAACAAGCTGCCCCTGTTTGCTAGCTCTCCTGACAGGACGTCCGGAAGAGGAGGTCGATTCCTTTAGTGGGAATATTTTGAAGGAACTGATCAAGGTGCATGAGAGAGCCGGAAAGGCCATGGAAAGCATGGTTAAAGCATTATGACCACTGGAAGTGCCAGGGGAGAGCATGGTTGAGCTGGCTAACCGCTTCAAAGGAGCGAGGCGACACTTTGAATTGTGGAAGATATCGGCTTGCTGGGAAGGAGCGCGCGAGGCCTGGGCAATGGTGAAGACCCGGTTTACCAAACTTGATCCCTAACATATGGCCCGGGTGCGACCTTTGGGGCCGGACGGGCAGGAAATATCGCTTAGCTTAGTGTATGACCAAGTGATGCCCGCAGTTCGGTACTCCCAGAAGGATCGCACCTTGGACAGTTTGATAGATGGCATTGATAAAGAGTAGAGTGCGTGATTCTATGTATCCATGTACTTTACATCACGTAATTCTCAAACCGTGGAAAAAATGTTTTCTTAACCGGCCATCGGCTTCCACCTCCCTGACCAGTGATCGGGGAGTGTTCTGTACTATATGCCTTGACGAACAGGGGATAATTCTGGTAACCAGGCAATCTGGCCATTTGGTACGAACAGACAAAACGCGCACGGCGAGTAATGTTATATTACTGTGTAACGTAAGAAACATCTTTCGAAGAAAATAGTTCCTCCAACGGTTCCTTCCCTCGGGTAAGGTATGTTGACCATAAGCCGTGAGTTCGGAAGTGGGTGGCAGACGAATGTTCATGGTTTTTAGGAACCCGGAACAGTTAGATGGCGGCTAGCGCCTGTTTATTTTCACTTCCATGGAGGCCGACCCATTATTTTCTATAAGAACGCTAGCTTTTGGCTTCACCCATTTGAGGTGCGTATCTGGATTACCCGGGCGTAGCAATCGCAGAGGTGCTCCCTTTACTCCCTAGCCGAACAATCGGGAACATAGGGGTAAACACAGGGGCCAGGCAACCCAGCATAGCAAAGGACTTAAGTCAAATAGGTGCATATAATGGCTTGAAAGATACAGGGAGGAGATCTATTCAAACAACAAAAATGGGGTTGTAAGAAGTATATTATAATTAGTCGCTTTTAAGAGGAGCCCCCAGGTAAAGCTGGGTAGTACATCCAAAGATGTGTACAATGGTGACCTGTTGTGTTACGGTTTATCCGAACTCTCGGTCAGGGAAGCTAAAGTCCCATAATTTAAAACGAAGCGTAAAAGACGAAGACAGTCCGAGGGGGTGTTGATGACGAAGCCGGGTTATGCGTAGAAACACCAAAGTCGAGCGGCGTTCCATGGGTTCGGTTCGAGGCCCCGATCTGATGGCCTGCCAAGGATATATGCCCCCTGCGAGTACTTCATCTATAATGAAGGGGCCTCCCACTTATGTGAAAGCTTGTGCTTCTGCTTCTCTAGGAGGCGCATGACGACCTCTCCCACGTTGTATGTCTTTGCCCGAACTTCTCGATTTTGGTAACACCGTGCTTGTTGCCCGAGTGACGTCACACTCTCATTCTAGTGCATCTAGGTCGTCTTGCTGATCTAACTTGGCCTCCTTCTCTTCGTACATACGTACCCTGGGTGCGTCATGGATCAAGTCACATGGGAGGACTGCTTCGACACCGTACACCATAAAGAATGGGGTGTATCCTGTGGATCGATTAGGAGTAGTGCGCAGCCCCCATAGCACGGAGTCCAGCTCCTCTACCCAGTGACAGTCTGATTCCTCGAGGGAGCATACTAAGCGAGGTTTTACGCCACTCATAATTAATCCGTTTTCTCGTTCCACCTGCCCGTTAGTTTGCGGGTGGTATACTGAAGCGTAGTCGAGCTTTATGCCCTTCTTAGCACACCAATCTTTGACCTCTTGGGCGGTGCAATTAGACCCGTTATCGGTGATTATGGTGTGGGGGACACCATAACAGTGTACAACAATAGATATGAAGTCAACAACAGGTCTGGATTCCGCGGAGGTTACCGGCCTTGCTTTGATCCACTTAGTGAATTTATCCACCATGACTAGTAGGTATTTCTTTTTCTTGGTCCCCCCTTTAAGTGGTCCGACCATGTCGAGCCCTCAGACAGCGAACGACCATGCTGTGGGAGGCATGTGGTTTTGATTTGCGAATAGTTGGCACCCAACACAGTGTTGGACCAGGGTACGTGCGTCCTCGTGAGCTGTGGGCCAGAGGAATCCTGCTCGAAAGGCTTTGTTGACTAGGGCCCGAGCTGCTGCGTGGTGACCACCCATGCCGACATGTATCTCGGCGAGGATCTGCTGCCCCTCCTCTTTGGAGATGCACCTTTGAAGGACCCCCGTAGTGCTCTGTTTATAGAGCTCGCCCTCGTGGACTTTGTACTCTTTAGAGCGCCGTACTATGCGTCGCGCCTCTGGTCTGATAGTCAGGGAGCTCTTGTCGCAAGAGGTAGGCGAGCAGTGGTTTGGTGGAAGGGGCAATTATGGCCATGATCTCATGGGCCGAGGGTGTTTCTTCAAGTGCGGAGCCTCCGATGATATGATCATCTGGTTCGATTTCTGGTGGGGCAATCTGGACAGGCTCATTTGTTGAGGTGGCGTTGTCCCTGTCCTGCCATACTACAAATGGCTTGAATAGCCTTACCAGGAAGGTGTTTTTAGGTACTGGGTCTCGCTTGGCACCCATGCGGGCAAGAACATCCGCGGCCTGGTTACTGTCTCTAGAGACATGCTGGAATTCTAGACCCTCAAATCGGGCTGACATCCTAAGGATGGCGTTTCGATATGCCGCCATTTTTGGATCTTTGGCGTCAAATTCACCATTGACCTACGAGATAGCGAGGTTCGAATCTCCTCGCACCTCCAACCGCCGAATACCCATCGATGTTGCCATCCCAAGACCGTGCAACAGTGCCTCGTATTCGGCTGCATTATTGGAGTCCGTGTACATGATTTGTAAAATGTACCGGATACTATCACCTGTTGGGGATATTAGGATTACCCCAGCCCCCGGTCCGACCAGCATCTTGGAGCCATCAAAGTACATTGTCCAGTTTGCGTGTGTGCCATATTCCTTGGGGAGTTTGGCTTCTGTCCATTTGGATAGAAATTCGACCAACACCTAAGATTTAATAGCTCGGTGTGGTTTGTATACGATCTCGAAGGGAAGGAGCTCTATGGCCCATTTTGCAATGCGGCCCGTGGCATCCCTATTGTTGATTATATCGTTGAGGGGTACTCACTACTGTCACCGAACACTCTTGAAAGTAGTGTCGCAGTTTCCGGGACGCCATGAAGACCGTGTATGCTATTTTTTGATAGTAAGGATATCGGGACTTGCATGTTGTGAGGATCTCTGACACATAGTAGACAGGGTTTTGGACCTGGAACTTGTGTCCCTCTGATTCCCGTTCTACGACGAGCGCCACACTTACCACCTGGTTGGTGGCTGAGATGTACAACAACATAGGTTCGCCGACACCTGGTGCGACCAGGATGGGGTTGCTTGTCAGGAGTGTTTTGATTTCTTCTAGTGCAGTGGTCACCTCGTCAGTCCACTCAAAGTTTTTTGTTTTCTTAAGTAGCCTGTAGAGAGGCAATGCCTTCTCACCGAGGCAGGAAATGAAACGACTTAGGGCTGCCACGCAGCCTGCCAACTTCTGTACGTATTTGAGCTCCGTTGGTATTGTGAGCTGGGACAGGGCCCTGATTTTGGCCGGATTGGCCTCTGTTTCCCGATGGGAGACGATGAATCCTAGGAACTTGCCAGCGGGGACCCCGAACACACATTTGTCTGGGTTGAGCCGTATGTCGTAGGCCCGCAGGTTTTCAAAGGTCAAGCGGAGATCGTCCATGAGTTGATCGACTTTTTTGGTTTTAATGACCACGTCGTCTACGTATGCCTCGACCGTTTTGCCAATTTGATTTTCCAGGCATGTTTGAATCATGCGTTGGTATGTGGCTCCTGCGTTCTTTAATCCGAAAGGCATCATGTTGAAGCAGAATGGCCCGTAGGAGGTGATGAACGTGGGTGCAGCTTGGTCGGAGTCTTCCATCTTTATTTGATGATATCTGGAGTATGCGTCGAGAAAGCATAGTGAATCATGCCCGGCAGTGGCGTCCATGATCTGGTCTATGCGAGGTAGAGGGAAGGGATCCTTGGGACAGGCCTTGCTTTGGTCTTTGAAGTCGACGCAGAGCCGCCATGACTTGTCCTTCTTTGGTACCACGACCAGATTTGCCAGCCCCTCTGGATGCTTTATTTCACGGATGAATCCGGCCTCTAGTAGTTTTGCCAGCTCCTCACCCATAGCCTGTCGTTTGGGTTCGGAGAATCGGCGTAGTGTCTGTTTGACTGGCTTGAAGCTCTTGATGATATTCAGGCTATTCTCCGCCAGCCTCTGTGGGATGCCTGGCATATTAGAAGGGTGCCAGGCGAATATGTCCCAATTTTCACGTAAAAACGCGCGCAGCGCTTCATCAACTACGGGATCCAGCTGTGCTCCGATGGACGCCGTTTTATTCAGGTCTGTCGGGTGTACTTGGATTGTACTATCTTGTCAGCTGGTCTGAATGACATGGATTTTGGCCTTTTACTGAGGACCATGTCATCCCTGTTGATTGGGTGCGGAGTGTTGTTAACTCTTCCGCTGCTAGAGCTTCAGATAGTGCCGCGAGGGCATGCGATGCAGTCTTATTTTCTGCTTGGAGGGCTGTGTTCGGATCGTTGGCAAGTGAAATCACGCCATTAGGCCTCGGCAATTTTTAGCTTCATGTATCCATAGTGGGGTACTACTTGAAGTCATGCAAATGCCTCATGTCCCAAGAGGGCGTGGTATCCGCCACGGAAGGGCACGACGTGAAACAACAAGGGTTCAAATCTGTAGTTATGGGGAGTACCAAATACTACGTCCAAGGTTATGCGTCCGGAGGAACGCGCCTCCTTGCCGGGTATAATTCCCCGGAAAGTGGTAGGACTGTGCGTCATGCAGGACCCATTGAGCTGCATTTTATCGAGCGTGTCCTTGTAGATGAGATTTAGGCCGCTGCCCCGGTCCATCAGCACTTTGGTTAGCCTGAAGCCGTCGATAATGGGGTCAAGGACTAGTGCTACGGGCATGTGGGTGGGGCGGGATATTGGCTCGTCCTCTGATCAAAGGTGATAGGTACGTCCACCCATGGTTGTGTGGCCATCACCTGGTAGACTTGACCGAGCTCTCAAAGAGCCCTTTTCCTTTGATTGTTGGAAGAGAAAGTATCGTAGAGTGTCAGGACGTCGCCGTGAGGTGGCGTTGTTGATTGCCTATCGGGGGGTGTGAGGCCGAGGATGTGTTCACCACTTTTGGCCGCCTGCCTTACCACCCAGCAAGCTCGAAGCGTATGACTCCGATTTGCGTTAAGTAGGGCCGAGTGTATAGGGCATGGTTTATCCAACAATTCATCCAGAACCGTTCTGGGTTTATTTCTCTTTTGGGCAGGATTGTGTTCGGGCGCAACTAACGCATGCGCTCGTTTTACTTGGGCCTTGCTAGGCCTCGGGCCGGGAATTGACTCCCTGCGCATTTGTTGTAACCTCCAGGTGCTTTCCATGGCGTAGTATTTGCGTACCATGTCCGATAATTCGGTGAAATTTTGCAATCGGCGGCGGGCAAGGGCATTTAAGATCCCTGCGTCCCGGCAATTGAGTCGGAAGGCTTCAATTATTTCTTCGTCGCGACAGTCGATTATCTCGTTTTTTACCAGGAGAAATCGGGACCAGTAATGATGGACCGTTTCTTCGGGCTGCTGCTTGACGTACATCAGGTCCCATACGTCCGGTCTTCCCGCATCCGAACAGTATTCGGCGTGGGAGGTGGGTGGGAACTTTTTTAGTAGTCCCGTCTTCTGCGCGTCCGGGGCGTCGGCAGCGGCGAGCCGCGCCTGGGCTATGTCCAGCTCTATTAGCGTAATGTTCAGACGTACACCTGTGTGTGGTCGGGCCAACTCAGGGTCAGATCCGGTGTCATAGGTCGGGTCCGAACTCTCATCTTGATGGGTATCCGTTTCCGGGCTAGAGACTCAGGTATATATTGTCATAAGCTTCAGAGATCGCGATCCCTCCACTACAAAAAAAGACACTTCCGTGATGATACGTGTTTGTCACAGTAGGTCACGTTTCCTGTCATGCATGTACATCCATGACAAATTTATGACAGAATCAAGATAGTCATACCTGTGCTGTCGTAGAAGTGTTCCATGACATTACCAAAATTATCATCACAGAAGTGTCCACTTTCATGACGATAAATCGCGCGTCACAGAAGTGCTTTCGTCAAGGGTGACCGACACTTGGCATCCACCGTAACGGAACGCCATTAAGCTACCGGGACCGGTTTTGGATCCGATAACCCGTTAACATCCCCGACCAATGGGGATTTTCCACGTGTAAAATCATCATTGGCTGGAGGAAACACGTGTCGGCTCACCGTTGGGACAGATGTCATCCACTCATTGGACCAAAAGCGCCTATGATACGTTGACACGTGGCACAGCCCAACAGAGGCCCATTCCTGTGAAAAGGCCGACCCGTTTGACTTGGTCAAAAGCTGGCGGGCCGGCCCACGGAAAGCCTGTTAACGGCCTGTTCGCATATAGTCCATTTACAGCCCGCTAACCCAGGGCCCGTTTACGGCCTATCCGAATTAGGCCCAGTAGCGTCATCTGGGCCGTCCAATATAATTCCAGCATGTTTTAAGTTCTGGCCCATGTATGGCCCATGACGTCTTTCGGCCCATATGAGGCCCTTTGTAACTCTTGGCCCATTAACGACCTGTGGTGAAACTGGCCCGTAATGAACAGTGTATCACTTTATACCCATTAACGGCCCATTATTCCGTTGGGCCGTTTCCAGCCCATGTTATCTTTCGGCCTTCTCAGGGCCCATTTATTCTTGGGCTCATTTCCAGCATTCGGTTACTTACGGCCCGTTACTGCCATTTTCTGCTTGTGGGCCAAATTCAGCCCATGGTTACAGTCGGCCCGTTAATACGTTGGGCCGTTTTCATAGCGTCATCAAATACGGCCTATTAACGACGGCCCGTTATGGTCAGCCCATGAACGGACGACTCCAACTCTAGCCCGTTTACGGCCATAATGCGATCTGTTTTTGGCCCATGTTTGGCCAATCGATCATACGGCCCGTCTAAGGCCCATTGATGATACGGCCCGTAGAAGGCCCATTGTTTCTATGGACCATAGAAGGCCCGTTGTTTCTGTAGCCCGTAGGAAGCCCAGTGTCACTACAGTAAATATGTAGCCCATGGCCTGTTAAAGGCGGGAAACTACTATAGGTTTAGACCTGCTAATGGCCCAAGATGATTATAGGCCCACGTTTTGGGTCATATGAGTAACGGGCTGGCCTAAAGACCGACAACACTGAGATCCACTGAACCTTCCGGCCTAAATTACAGCATACCAACCAAAGAATAAACCTAGACTATACAACAAAGAAATTACGGCATATTACATCCACTGAGAATCAAAGTTCGCTACCGGTGATAATAAAGCGCAACATGACCTCGGATTACATACACTGGGCATCAAAGGTCGCCACTAGTGCATATAAACGCGCCGACAAAAGAATATACAAAACTGAGAGCACTACAGAAGGCACTAGACCTGGCAAGCTCGGGCCCCGCAAGCAGCCGAACAAGCTGATGAGACCTCAGTTGTGTCAACGATAGATGCTTCATCCCTAGCTGTATGGCACCATAGTGTGCAAGGCAGTCCCCTGACATCTTAATTACATCTTTGACTTCAAGTCGGAGCTGAGCTGAAGCAAGCCTTTCCGCTTTAAGTTGAGACTGAAGAAGTCGAACTGATTGAGGCAGCGACTGCATAGAGGTTGTCTCACACCTGCTGGTGAGTAGCTTCAACTCACTGTCTTCATCAAGACAGGACCTTGGGGTCATCTCGCTGTCCTCAAGATGGTTTGGCTCACTATCTTTCCTAAAGTTCTGCCTGGCATAAGAGATACGACTCTGAAAGAGAAACAAGGAGACACGTAACAAGTTTCACAATTATATAAGCAAATAAATGGATCTGTTCTGCATAAGGAACATGTTTTTACAACTACAATTTAAAACTGGTAGTTGTTGCAAACATCCAATCAGATGTAAACAGCAGTGGAGGAAATGATGCCTATCCAAATCTATACTAGAAAC
Source organism: Aegilops tauschii subsp. strangulata (assembly GCF_002575655.3). Lineage (NCBI taxonomy): Eukaryota > Viridiplantae > Streptophyta > Magnoliopsida > Poales > Poaceae > Aegilops > Aegilops tauschii. The sequence continues at coordinate 203,742,585 of NC_053037.3, read as the reverse complement.
AAGTTTGAAGGCTTGAGAAGGATGAACTTACATTACATGTTAACACGGGCTGGACAAAGCCCTTCTCCATGTTGATGGAAAGATAATTCAATAAATTCCCCAAAGAAAATTCTTTATAAGCGTTGCCATTATTCTACATTTTGCAAAGAGTAAATATAGATCAAATAATATTGGAAGAAATAGAGGATAATGAAGCTCAGGTGCAGAATGATGATACATAATCAAATAACAATTAATTAAGTACAGCGTTACAAGGCAAAAGGTACTGACAAGAGGAATGCAGACATCAACGTGTGAAGTGGCATTGGCTTTATTCAACATTTTGGTAAGAGTAAATGTAGATATGATAATTTGGAGAAAGTGGAGGGCAGGGCAGATAAGATGCAGAGTAATGCTAGACAATCAACTATCTCGCGATGCATGTATAGTAATACCACCACCGTCCATTATTAGTTGTCGCTCAAATGGATGTATCTAGCACTATTAAGTTCTAAAACATCCAATTGATCAACAATTAATTCGATACAGAGGGAGTACATGACAACATGTACTTACATGAGCAATCCAAAACTTCATAACCATTGTGTTAATTCTACATTTATCTAAGAGTAAATATAGATCTTATAATTTCAAGCAAAGTGAGGATAAAGACGCGAACATTTACAGTGATGCTACATAATCAAACAACAATGAGTGTAAGTATGCTGACAAAGGGAAAGAGGTACTGACAAGAGCAATGCAGCGCCCAGTATTGTCGTGAGATCCTATGATCCTTTGAGCAAGGAGATTCATCTGAAATTAGTTTTCATACAAGAGAGAAGGTAAGGCACATGCAGAAGTTTAGGAGTTCAAATTTTGAATTGATATCATAGACAGTACCTGACACTGGGCTTTCAGCAGTTCTAATAGGGGTTTGGCCACTGGAGTAGGGGTAAAGTCTGTTACAGTTGGGCCTGTGTTTTCTGTGGCTGCTGATCTATCTGATTTAACCGGCATCACTACCTTCTCCAAATACCTAGTTTGTACTCCTTGAGGATCTGCAATCACCCTCTTCCTTTTGGACATCTATTACGAAAGAATAACATTTGACTGGAAAAACATAGTATGACGACACATGGAATAGGTACAGAAAATGGATAGGTATGGCATATACTCATATATGATGCTTAAACTAAGCAGATGGTGTAACAAAGTAGAAGTAATGCAAGAGGTCAAATGCAAAATATGTGCGACCAATACAACCTTGCCAAGTTAGAGCATGCACCTTGATGGGTGAATAAGATAGACCATCCTCCACCATGCCAAGTTTGTTAGCCAGTGGATTGTTCCGCAATATTCCTCTCGTGCGCCCATTCTCATATTCATTTTGATAATGTTCAATACCTGACATGCATGAAAACATAAAAACAAGTGAGATTATCTTTGTAATGCAGAAGTGATTCTAATCCAATACTTCCTCCCTGTAAACCCCTTTGTGCTATGTCTGCAATTCTTCTAAGAGGTGCCATGAATGCTGTAATTTGGTGTGTGCATTAATATAATGTGGCCTACTACTCAAAATATGAGAGCTCCAAAAGTGATGATACTTCGCAGATGACAGCTTCAACATATAGTAAAGAAGAACAAGTCGACCTGACCTGACAGATTCAAAATATACTCAGGGAGAATAACTCGACCTGACCAGTCGACCGCAAGAGAATAGGATCATCTTAAAGAAGAGCAGAAGAGCAAGCAGATTGAAGATATTACAAGTCTTTCTATACAATGTCGGTTGGCCACCCATGATGAACCAGAGTGCACAGAGAAATACTATTCCTTCCAGTCTCTCCATATGTGGCTCACATGCGTTTCGAAACTAAAGTAGGAACATTTAGCTGACCAATTAAACATCTCTCAGTTTTACTAATATTAGCATAATATCAGATTTGAATTTGTACAACTAAGCTTGTTTAGCTCGATGGGTGGAGCAGTGCTATTACGACACGAACCACTTAGGCTGATCGTGGTCATCATAAAATGGGGAAACCGTAAGCATGATGAGTATAGTGTCGACCGTGGCAGTGGGATGACATATCTGAAGCTGCAAACCGCGCAAAGGGTAGTTAGCAACCGATATTTGCTTTGAAATAACAACTAAGATTTGGTATGGACAAGAAAGTACAGTCAACTAGTGACAAAGAAATGCAATTCTGCTGTCTCTCTATATGTCGCGACATGCATTTGGAAACTCAAGTGGGACCTTTAGCTAACCAATTAAATGTGTCTGTTAACTAATATCAGTATCATATCACAATCATATTTGAACAACTAAGCTTTGGAATTTTGAGTGTTGTGTTGTTTAGCTTGAAGGGTGGAGTAATGCTAGTATGACAGAAAGCACCTACACATATCATAGTAGAGTAGATAAAAGGGGAAAACCCTAAGCATCAAGAGTAAAATCAGGAAAGTGGAGCTAGCTGGACCAGTGGGTGGCGCACATGCTTTTCGAAACGAATATAGGAACATTAGGTGACCAATTAAACATTCTCTGTTTTAGTAATATGAGCATCATATCAGATTCGTATTTCAACACGTAAGCTTTGGAATTATGAGTGGCATGTAGTTTCGCTTGATGGGTTGAGGTCTTGAGGAGCAGTGCTAGCACGACATGAAGCAGTGAAGCACCTACGATGATGGTAGTGAATATAAAGGGGGGAAACCATAAGCTTTACGAGTATAGTGACCGTGACATGGCGGATCTGAAGGTGCAAACCGGACAAAGCTACTTCGCAACCAATGTTTGCATTCAACTAGGCAATACTATTTGGTACGGACAAGAAAAGTACAGTAAACAATTTAAGATCTATTTTCTGGGTGAGATCAATAACTTAAGCACATATGGAAGAGTACCACCTCTCCTGCGACGCAGTGTAGGCCCCTGCTGATATGTTGAGGGTGCTGCGGGTGCGATGGCTGTCGGCGGCGGGAAAGAAGACTTTAGATGGCAGACGACTGGGTTGGGGGATAAATCCTGTTTCCGTGGACGAGGCGGTCGTAGGAGCGGCAACGGCAAAGTGGACGATGGCGCCGTGGATGAGAGACGTCCATCTCTTGCAGTGGACGATGGGGTAGGGGTAGCGGCTCCGGCAAGGTGGAGGATGGGGTGGCGGACGGAGGAGGCTGGCCGCAGTGGGGAAGTTGTCGTGGCGCTGACGGTGTATGAATGGGGAAATGGAGGGGGAGGGGGGGATCTCAAACTTTGGGATGCGCTTGTCTGAAATGTGGGAAAGTTACGAACTTATCCCCCGTTTAAAATTTCGGACATCACGTCGGTTGGGGATAGGACGGTAATCTCACATCTCCCAAATATTTGCCGGTAACGATTTCGGGCGAGGAGAGGGTGTTTTGCCGCCCACGGTTGGCACCCACGGTGTATGAATGGGGCAGACAGGTAGGGCGGTTGTGTCACGTCTGAGGGAAGTTACACATCTGCCCCTATTTAAAATATTAGCCTACATCGATTTCGGACAAGGAGAGTTTTTTTTGCCGCCCACCGTGGATGAATGGGGAAATGGAGGGAGAGACAGATGTCTTTCGGACGAGCTTGAATCAAATGTGTTTTGCCGCCCACGTTTGGCGTCCACCGTGTCTGAATGGGCTCAGAGGCTGTCGTGTCACGCCTGATTGAAGTTACTAGTCTACCCCTATCCACAACAGTGTAAATCCGGTCGATAAGGATGTCGAGTGTCAGGGGTAGACAGTAATTTCCATCTCGCAAGCACTTGCTTCGGGCAGCCCACAAATGATAGTGGGTGTTTAGCCGCTTCGTTCAAAACTTGGGAGAATTAGCATTCACGTTTGCCCTGGGCCCTGGCAACTAAATCCAAATCTAATTTTTTATTCGATTACAGATATCCACAGATAATTCTATGTTTTGTTATTTATTTCTTCAAAACCACAACAAAGATTTATTCCACCTTTATATATGATTATGATTTAGAAATTCCGTGATCTTCGAATTCAGTAGGTTGGGTACACTTTGAGTCAAACAGTTATTTCATCCAATACAATATGCTCACACGAAAAACAGTTCACCTTATGTCAATCATACAAGTACTGAGGATTACCTCGCCTAAAAAATTCGGATCATTACAACACATGGACAACATAGGGGGTCTTACAACATAATCCATTCAGAGACATGAAACAACATGCAAGTACAATAATCTAATGACAATTTCAACTACTATCTAAAGAAGAACTGGGATTACCCTGGGCTTTAGATAGCAAAAGCAGCAGGACCTCCTCCGTCTTCAAATGCAACATTCTTACTTCCTCCAATTCTTGGGTTGCTAAATGCGTGCAGCTAATTGCATAATTTCCAACTTCAAGATCGAGATTACCTCATTCATGGCAGCCTCACCATCTCTTTCTGCCTCTAGTAGAGCCTCATGAACTATAATATCTGTGCTCAGACTGCTCTCCGGCGGTGTTGCCTCTGAACTGCTACCATCTAGTAACATGGATGGCACACTGCTTCCACAAATAGATTCCGGGGTTGTACATTGTGTCCTAGTGTGAACGACATCCTGAAAGGTTTCTGCTGGACATAAGTAAGAGATAGTTATCGCATGATCCAGGCAGTAAGCTTACATGGTAAACGACATACGAATTATTGCCGAGCATGGCAAGCTATATTCAAATGGTTCGGAGCAGCATCAGCCGAAAAGTAATTAAAATGGTAAGATGAAACTAGGGATGTAAGTGGCAAATAAACGACATCCGCCAGTCCCATCTAGTTATTTTTGCTAGTTCCCTGGTTCATTTTCCTCAAAAAACAAAAACTGTTTTGAACTATCATACCACTAGTGGACTTTAATCGGGATTAACCGGGACCCAGTTGACATCCCTAGTTTAAAGGGTGTGTACCACCGCTATATTTAAGTTGCCAAGGCATCTAAGCAATTGAAATAATCTAAGAAAGCACTTAACAATGTGGCCTCATATAAACTACGAAGACAGTCTTGTGATGAAGTTTAGAGGAAAAGTTAAGGACTCAAATAAATTAGGCATGCATTTCTTTACGATAGTACATTAGGCACTGCTGACATATTGGCCAACTCAGGTATAGCGTAACAAGTAACAAACAAGCATTCGAATCAAGCAATACATCAAAGCAGACAACTGAACTATTTGTTATTCTGTAGGATTACAGGTTGAGGGCACAAGCCAAAGCAGCCGACACGCATTATATTTCACATGTACTAAAACACACTGGCTTACCATATGTTGCTGTGAAGCCTCGCTGCTGTTGCAATGTTCTTTGAAGATATCGTCGGCATCCCGTGGTTGCAAATCTACTTGTTGTAGTTTATTCTGCACCCTCTATTTAGGTAAAATTAATTTTAATCGCATGCACTGGTTCGAATTGATCATCAATGGTTCATCTAAACTAATGAAAGAAGGGTGTGTGCATGCACGACAATATATCTGCTTCCCTCTATTTTTATGCTTGTTCGAGGTGCCAACCCCAAAAGAACAAATATTTTGCTTGATGGGGTTGGCAGCTCCATAATTAATAGAAGCATCAAATTAGTCATGCAACTTGGGAAGATCACGAACACACAAAAAAGTAATGAACAGAGGCTCGTAGCAGTGATGTAATAGCTAGCATCAGAAAATGTAGGGTAAAACGAACAAAAACCAGCGGAACCACATGCTAGTTTGCTGATGTGTAATTAAGCATAGAGAACATGAAGCAGTCTGATGGAACCAACATGTGGCATCAGAACAACACCATTATCATAAATATAGCATGCAAGAAGTAAAATAGTAGGCAGTGATATCTAGGAAGTACAGTAATACTTAGGACAAAACTAAAGTATATTAACTATATGTGCACTGGTATGTAATTTTGCACATGTAACATGTTCACTGCCAGAAGTATGGACCTACAGGTGCAAGCAGAATAACGCGTCTCATGAAAAACTGAATGATGCCCTGAAGAAATTCAAAGGTGCGGTGCTTATGCTAAGAAAGTGAACGTAGGCGCCGACCGTTGGATAATAGTACCTGATTCTCGGCGGCGTATGGGTATCGTTGGCATACTTGATAGCTAAGGATCGTCGATGGTGCTCGTGTTGCGGTTGAGTTTGGGCCGGCTGTCGCCGTCGCTGAAGTGGCTCCGGTGCTACGGTTGTGGCGCCTGTCGACATACAAGAAAGCTCATCTGTGGTAAGTGAACAGTTGCACGATAAAGAGAAAAACCGAAGGAGTACATATCGAAATAACCTGATGAGGCTGCGGCGTCAGTAAAGTAGGGCCGGTGGAGTTGAATATGGCGTATGTGGAGCGGGTCCGGTGCAGTGGATGAAGGCTTCGGCGGGCGCGTTGTACAGTGCTTTCGGTGAGGCGAATCTGTTGCAGCGGACGAGGGCTTGTATGAAGGGCCAGCGAAGGGACGGACGAGGGAGTCAGTGAAGGGCCTACACTGTGGTGGACGAGGGCGCCGGTTAAGCAGATCCGGTGCGGTGGACCATGATGGCGGTCAAGGAGATCTGGAGCGGTGTACAAGCCAGTCGCTGAAGCGGCTCCGGTGAAGTGGTGAGTTGGCAGTTGGGGGTTCCAAGGTGCGGAAGGTAGATCCGTCGGGGTGTGAGGTCCACCGCTACGACGGAGGATTAGATTCGGTGGCTTGCCGTGGTTGGGGGGGGTCGGGGAGGGGTAGGGGAGGGGCTCTGGGGAAGAATGTTGGGGGCAAAGAGGGGAAAACAATGGAGTTACCAAAGCATCCCTTTTCCGTTCATGTGGCAGGGGTAAAACAGGAATATCGCAGGGCTAAACTTTCGAGCGCGAGATATTTCGATGTGAGCGGGATATTTGAAAGCTTTTGGCGCCTGAAATTATATTCTGCTCTTGTACGGCCGACTATGATATCATGGCCGAGAATTTGTTTGTTTTGAACGCAAGAAAAGTGCAAGTTTTGAAAATCAATGTCTCCAACTCGAAACTTAGATTGTCCATTCAATTCAAATATGGATCATTGAGCTACTACAAGCAAATACCATCATATGGTCCAATTCAAATGAAATTCCAAATGTGTTTATCCTAAATATGATGACAAAAGCACAAATGTGTATGTGTATGAATAAAGTGGATGATTATAAAGTTTGAACATGCCCGTATGATATATGAATTTGAAATCACGAAATCCCGGCTTAAAAATGTACCTCTGTTTAAATGAATTACAAAAATCTAATGATGGAGTCGAATTCCAAATTCCAATCTTAGGTTTGTAATTCTGGTACATCAAAGTATATCACGCATGTTAAAAAGTATCGTTATCTCATAGTCCAAAATGTGAAACAAATTGATCAACCTTGAGTGCACACACTATTGACCATGTATATCTCAATTACGCTAAAGTCCCTCAAATATAGACACCTCACTCTTTATCTGAAGCCAACCCCCCCTCCCTCGTCGCCCCCCACACAGAAGTCGTTCTCTCCCCCAAACACCAACACACGAGCACATTAACACCCCTCTCTCTTCTAAAGTCCGGACCCCAATATAGGTCTCTATCACTTTGTCTCTTGGGCATGCACACATCTCTTCCCCCACTCTCTAGCTAGGTCTCCCGGCATCTCTCTTTCCCAAGCACACGCACTATGTAGAGTGTATCTTTCCCATACACACAAAACGTCGCCCCAAACGTCTATCTCCCTAGTTATGTGGTTCTCGCACACTCACCTCACACACCACCCCCACTGCAAAACAAGCACACTTTGTCTCCTTGTGCACCACTCTCCTCTTTCTATCTCTCCCACATGCGGACCCGCCCCAGCTCCTCCCTATATACATATATGTCGTGACTCTTTCCATAGCTCCCTAATGTATCACGCACATTGTTCTCTACACCATCTATTCTAGATCTCTCATGAAGTCCCTATCACACACACGATGACTTGCTTCCCTTACGTCACCGTACACAGGCCAATTTCAAACAACTTCAACATTGTCTCCCTATCTATACGCCATTTATGGACACAAACGCCCCCCTCTCGCCCCCTCTCTTCCCCTCTCTCTCTCCATCGCTCTCTCTCTCTCTCTCTCTCTCTCTCTCTCTCTTTCTCTCTCTCTCTCTCTCTCTCTCTCTCTCTCGCTCTCACACCCCTCTCCCACACACAATCGATGTCTCTTCCAAATAGTCTGCTCCCCCCGCCCGCACCCATGCTATCCCGCTACTACACATGTCACACCATTCCCCCTTCCCTTATACTAGGTTTACATCATTAGTGGTCTCTCTACTCCACATACTCCCTCTCACACACAAACACGCGCACAAACACCCATTAATCTGGATCCTCATCTCTCCCCATGTCCGCATGTGTATCTCGCACACTCACTCTCTAATTATGTATATGTGTCTCCACGTTACACAACACAAAGCCCCATGTACATGTCTCTTTCTATCCTCCACACACATAGACACAAAGAATCTGTTGTCATTGCCTCAGTCTCTAGACATATCACACACGCACACACACACTCTCTCTCTCTCTCTCTCTCTCTCTCTCTCTCTCTCTCTCTCTCTCTCGCAAACACGCTCAACAAGGGTTTCCCCGTGAATAACTTACCGTCTATTCATCAACAGTCGTGGCAGTACGGCGAACACGAGACGTGAAAAAGAATAAATCTACACGTGCTTAGACCACCTAGTATGACTACTAGGACTAGAGCAAGCCAAAAAGCGCGCTGCCGTCACCCCCTCCTTATCGGCGACGGGAAAACCTTTGTTTTACATAATCGAGAAGTCATTGTGCTAAGGCCTCACATGCTGAGGCGTTGAAGAATGTAGATGCTAGTTTACAGAAACAAGTATCGATAATACGTTTGTATCTCCGCACTTATATTTTGCCCATGCGTTGCACGGAACATCAAGATGCATTTATGTGAGTAGTCTATCTTGTGGGAGAAAAGGATGAACAAGGGAAGGCCTTATTTGCAAATATGGAGAGGGGTGTGGGTCTATTTTCCATCATATTAATCTTCCAATACTTAGCTATTTCTATTGCCGTTTATTTTACTTTGCATCTTTATTTACTCTTTATCATAAAAATACCAAAAATATTATCTTATCATATCTATCAGATCTCACTCTCGTAAGTGCCGTGAAGGGATTGACAACCCCTTTATCGCGTTGGTTGCGAGGTTCTTATTTGTTTGTGTAGGTGCGTGGGACTCGAGCGTGGTCTCCTACTGGATTGATACCTTAGTTCTCAAAAACTGAGGGAAATACTTACGCTACTTTACTGCATCACCCTTTCCTCTTCAAGGGAAAACCAACGCAGTGCTCAAGAGGTAGCACCAATCATAACGCAACACACAATAGGCTCAGCGCACACTGTTTCCAGATGCGATGGAGATGAACTGTGTGCGATAATGAACGAGCAAAATTTCAAGGGAAGCCAAATTTCAGTTGTCGTTTGTCATTGAGCTCTTGAATACCACCGCACTGTACGACTGCCCGACCCCTTCATCCCAGAGCTCTCTCCAAGCGTCGTTCATGGCACCGCGATGCACAGTAACTACTAAGGAAGTGATGGCATCCCGCCGCGCCGCGTTCCTCGCTGCCCGCGACCGCACACATGGTAAGGAAGCGATGGCATCTCGCCGCGCCGAGTTCATCGCTGCCGGTGGCCACACAGTTACGTGGCCGTACTTTGAGGCTGCCATGGCCGAATGGGCGGTGGATCGAGAGGCGGCCAAAGCCGCACAAAAGGAGCGGAAAAGGCAAAAAGTAGTTAAGAAAAGAGAGTCCCGCTGCCGCAAGAAAGAAGAGGCCGCACGCCATGGTGAGGAGAGCTTGGCGGAGATCGAAGCACGGTGGGCTGCCGCCTACAAGGCAGGGAAGGAGAATGCCGGCGTCTGGCCACCATGCCCCGATGGCAGCTGTGAGAAGTAGTTTAAGTTTTTAGTATTAGAGCAAATTACCAGTAGTACTTTAAGTTTGTAGTATTAACGTACAATGTCGGTAAGAGCATCCTTTGAGGGCTTTGAGCGTTGATTAGCATGTGTGCCCGTGTGCGTTTTTTTGCGTTAATCATTAAAAGGTCACAAAACACACGGTTTCTATGTCGTACCCGTCTGCGTTTTTTTGCGTTAATGATCCATAAGTGAGTTACCTGTGCGATGTTTCCTAATAAACCAGGCGTACTATTGACCAAAAAATATTAACTACACGTGTACATTTTTTGGAGACGGAATCTGCCAATTTTCTGTTTTCTCGCACACGAGTATTTTACGCGCTTCGTCTGTGTTATGTGTTTCCCCCGCCCAAGTTTCAAGTTTCGCAGTGAAATTTTCATTAGGCGCGCGATTTCAGAATTTATTCCTCCAACTACATCCCCACCCACCAAATTTCCTCAGTATCTCTCTCCCCCTGCGCCTCCCCCTACCGGCAGCTCAAACCGATGTCGCCGCAACCATAGCTACAACCACATCTATGTTCTGCTCGGATCCAGTCAGGTAACCCACCGATCTCTATCACGGCCCCTGCCTAATTGCTTAAATGGCACCTACGAAACATCCTCATGCCTCCAACTCCCCACCGCCAGGAGCTGCTGGCGGTCCATAGTGCAATGGCCGCTGTGCTTGTTGACCCGGAGGAACACCTCGCCTCCGTCGCCGCCGACATGCTGCAGGCTCTGGCCCAGATGAAGTGCTGTTGGGCCTCCAAGTGTAGAGTTTTGTAGGACAGTAGCAATTTTCCCTCAAGTGGATGACCTAAGGTTTATCAATCCGTGAGAGGTGTAGGATGAAGATGGTCTCTCTCAAACAACCCTTCAACCAAATACAAGAAATCTCTTATGTCCCCAACACACCCAATACAATGGCAAATTGTGTAGGTGCACTAGTTTGGCGAAGAGATGGTGATAAAAGTGTAATATGGATGGTAGAAATATATTTTTATAATCTGAATAAATAAAAAATAGCAAGGTAGCAATTAGTAAACGGGCACAAAAATGGTATTGCAATGCTTAAAAATGAGGCCTAGGGTCCGTACTTTCGCTAGTGCAACCTCTCAACAATGCTAACATAGTTGGATCATATGATTATCCCTCAAAGTGTAAAAAACAATCACCCCCCGAGTTCCTATTAGCGGGGAAGAAAAGATAGGAATTGTTCGTTGGGTACGAAGCCACCTCAAAGCTATTCTTTCCGATCAATCTATCCTAGAGTTCGCACTAGAGTAACGCAAGCTATTCTTTCCGATTGATCTAATCAAGAGTTCATACTAAGATAACACCAAAGCAAGTTCATATTCATAATACTCAATCCACACAAAGAACCACAAGGATACCCCAAAGTTTCTACCGAAGAAAAACGTGCATCAACCCCTATGCATAGATTACCCCAATATCACCGCAGGAATCCGCGAGTTGAATGCCAAGACACATATCAAGTGGATCAATATGATACCCCAATTGTCACCTCAAGTATTCATACCGCAAGATATATATCATGTGTTCTCATCTCTGAATATTCAATCCGGTAAGACAAAACTTCAAAGGGTAAATATTCAATTCATCATAACAAGAGTATAGAGGGTAGAAACATCGTATGATCCGACTATATTAACAAAGCCCATGATATAGATCACAAGAGAGAGAGAGAGATCAAACACATAGCTACTGGTACAAAACCTCAGCCTCAAGGGTGGACTACTCCCTCCTCATCGTGGTGGCCGCCGGGATGATGAAGATGGCCACCGGAGATGATTCCCCCTTCGGCAGGGTGCCGGAACGGGTCTAGATTGGTTTTCAATGGCTACAGAGCCTTGCGGCGGTGGAACTTCTGATCTAGGGTAACCCCGAAGGGTTTCGGAATATTTGGGAATTTATAGTGCAAAGAGGCGGTGCGGGAGGCCACCGAGGTGCGCACAACCCACTTGGGCGCGCCAGGGGGCCCTAGCGCGCCCTGGTGGGTTGTGCCCCCCTTGGGGCACCCCCCAGGTGCAACTCAGGCCCATTGGGTTCCTTCTGGTCCAGAACAAATCTCCGTAATGTTTCGTTGTGTTTGGACTCCGTTTGATATTGATTTCCTGCGATGTAAAAAACAAGCACAAAAATAGCAACTGGCACTGGGCACTGGGTCAATAGGTTAGTCCCAAAAAATGATATAAATTTGCCATAAAATGATTGTAAAACACCCAAGAATGATAAAATAACAGCATGGATACTTCATAAATTATAGATACGTTAGAGACGTATCAGCATCCCCAAGCTTAATTCCTACTCGTCCTCGAGTAGGTAAATGATAAAAGAAATAGTTTATGAAGTGTGAATGCTAGCAAAGTGCACAAGTTTGATCAATGACAATTTCAATCACTTTTCCTAGCATCATAACAACAATTCTTTCTCATAAAATTTCTCATGTTGTAGTGGCAACCAATTCACATGTTAAGGTTTAAACAATGAACTCTCTTGAAACTCAACAACCTATGTTCTTAGTCACCATGCAATTGCAATTATACGTATTCAACAGAGTTTAAGTAAGAGCTCCACATACTCAACTATCATATAGTTTTCTATGATTGCTAACACTCACCACATACACATGAGCAAAACATTTCAACCGGACACGTAGAAGATAGGGGCTTATTGTTTTTGCCTCCCAACGTATTCACCTCAAGGGTGATGTCAACAATAATTACTCATGCTACCCATATTCAACTGGACATATGTGCCTAGATCTTTCCTCACCATATGATGCTTGCCAAAGGAGAAAAATAAAAAGGAATAGAGAGAATAACTTTGACTCTTTGCATAAAAGTAAATACTGAAAAGTAAAAGATAGGCCCTTCGCAACGGGAAGTAGGGATTTGTAGAGGTGCCAGAGCTCAAAGCGAAAATTGAGAGATAAAAAATATTTTGAGAGGCATACTTTTCCCACCAACAAAAACGACTTAGACCTCCCAACACTTTCCATGCTAGATATATCATAGGCGGTTCCCAAACAGAAAATAAAGTTTATTCCTTTTTCCACCATACTTTCACTTTCCATGGCTAGCCATATCCACGGGTGCCCTCCGTGCCAAACCTTTCCAAGGAATTTATTATTTGAAAACATAAAGTAAAATCATTTTTCATTTAGGGACTGGGCATCCCAAATACCGTTGCCTTACTCTTGTGCAATGACAAGTGAATAAACACTCATCGTGAGAATAACACATCTAGCATGGAAAATATTGGCCACCCCCCACCGCCTCGCGAGCGGTACGAGCACACAAAAGAGAAATTTATTTTTGAAAATTAGAGATGGCACATACAAATTTGCTTAGAACATCACGAAAATACTGCATATAGGTAGGTATGGTGGACTCTTGAAAATAAGATTTGGGTTTAAGGGTTTTTGGATGCACAAGTAGTATCTCTACTTGGTGCGGATTTTTTGGCTAGCAAAGATGGGAGCAAGCACCACATGTTGAAGGATCTATGACAATATAACTTCTATGTGAATATGAACAAACATAAATCATTACGTTGTCTTCCTTGTCCAACATCAACAATTTTGGCATATAATATTTTGATGGGGGCTCACAATCACAAAAGATTTCTAGGATAGTGTATTTGCATGTGAAGGTTTCTTCCTTATACTAATTATTCGTGAATTGCTTGTATGACCAAAATTGTGATTGTCAAGTCTCAAAAGATTTAACTTTCTAAACCCAATGTGAAGCTACCACTAGGCATGATATGATATCAACTTCATGACATTCAATTTATTCAACAATTTACTCATTGGATATAACCGCCCGTACCAGCACGGGCGGGCGACGGGGCAGCCGCGGATGGCGGAGGAGGCGTGGCCCGCGAGCCTACATGACACCCTGACAATTGGAGCCAGGCGAGCGGCGTCGTTCGTGCCCATGACGACGAGCCGCACGCCGCTGGGCCCAGGGGCGGGGCCGTGCTGCCCACTGGCGGCGCGGCAACCTCCAGGACGCCCCAGCCGGTGCCCGCGCCGTGGTCTTCCTAGGCCGCGCGCGACGAGCAACGCCACGACGTCGGTGCCCCTAGGCACCACCGCGGGAAGAGCCCTTTGCGCCACTCTTGAGACGCACCGGGCCAGCATGCGCGCCTAGACGCTAGCGGAAATGGCGCGCGATCGCGAGACCGTAATAGAGCTCCTTCTAACGTGGTTAGAAGTCAGAGCGGGTCATGGTCCACGCAGCTTTCACCGCCACCCACGCGAGCAGAAGCGTTGGCATGCGTGCAACTGCTCCTCGACGAGTGGAGAGCCACCATTCGGAGCCTCATCAGCTTCGCCAATAAAGATGAACCGTGACCAGCGGGACCCTCGTGCCGATGCTCTGTCGAGCCGGCGCACGCCAGTGGTGGAAGGACCAGAGCTGCTGCGACCACGGTGCACTCTCCTCCCCCACGCCAGCAACAGCAGCCGCCGGCTCGTCGGGCCGACGCCTGTGACGACATTTCCACAACATCGTCCGACCTGCGAGCCCGCCGCGACGAACGTCAAGTTCTTCGGGAGCGAGCCCAGGAAGACACTCGGACCACCATCAGGCGGCGGCGGGAAGCACACCATCAGTCAGATAGGCGTGCCGGGCCCACTATGGACCGCCCAGTGCCGGGGGGTTCCGGTGACCTACCTTACGAGGTGGTTTGTCCAGCCTTTACCCGTGAGCTGCGGCAGTTCCAGTGGCCCACCCACCGCACATTCAAGCCTAAGGTCAGAGAAAAGTACAACGGCAAGACTCACCCGTTGGAGTTCCTCAGCATCTACACTATCGCGATGCAAGCTGGCGGGGCTCGCGATGACAAGGTGCTTGCCAACTACTTCCCGTTGGCACTTAAGCCCAACGTCATGTCATGGTTGATGCACCTGCCAGTGGATTCCATTTCTTCTTGGTCGGATCTGTGCCACGAGTTTGTTGGCGCCTTTACCGGAGGCCATCAAGCTCCTGGCCAGGCAAGTGATTTGCATGTCATCCCCCAGAAGGACGGCGAAACCCTGCGCAAGTACATACAAAGGTTCAGTCGTGTGCAGTACAACATCCCGGATGTTCACCCCGCCGCCGTCATCAGTGCATCCCATCAGAATGTGCGCAACCGCAAGATGCATGAGGAGCTCGCAATGAACAAGGTTAAGGATGTAGCCGAGCTTTATGTTCTGGCCGGTAGATGTGCTCGGGCTGAAGAAGGGAGGAAGTACCCCGGCAAAGATACCGGTGCGGAAACCGACTCCATAGACGAAGACGTCGTCGCCCCGACAAAGAAGGGCCGACGCCGCAATAGGAAGCGTAAGGGCAAGACCGTGCTTGCCGTTGAGGGATCCGGCGACCCCGGCACCGCCAAGAAGGCCAAGGCTGACGACCCCGGCAAGGAAGTTGCTGGGTGCGCCGCCTGCCGGGCTTTGGCGGTTGCCGACAAGCCAGGAGGCTCCGACAAGCAGTGCTGCAAGATCCATCGCACCAAGGGCCATGACCTCCAGAATTGCCGGCAGGTTGAGCTGCTTGTAGAGAAGCAGAAAGCTAAGTATGAGAGGCGAGACAAGGAGAAGGGTCAGGACAGTGCTGAGGGGTCCGGCAAGAAGCGTGGCGGCCGAGGAGATCGCCACGACAAAGATAGCCAACCAGAGCGGCCCGCTCGGGGCCGCGACAAGAAAGAGGGAGACGATGATCATGATGATGATGCCAAGTCCAGCGAGCACGAGTTCTAGAAGGCTACGGAGGCCATGTGCGTCGATGGTGGTGCCTCGTTGCATACCTCTCACCGCCGACTGAAACAGTGGGCGCGTGAGGTCACTGCGGCAGAGCCATCGTTCGATGCCCAGAAGCCACTGAAGTGGTCTAGCACGCCTATCATTTTTGACACCGAGGATCACCCCGATCGCACAATGGCGGTCGGGTGTTTGCCATTGTTGGTTTCACCAACGATACGCAACCTCAAGGTGACAAAGGTGCTAGTTGACGGTGGGGCCGGCCTGAACTTGATCTCGCCCACTGTGATCAAGAGGCTGCAAATTCCTGATGGATATCTCGAGGAGACGGGCACGTTTCAAGGGGTCAACCAGGGAATGAGTCGGCCGAAAGGTAAAATCACGTTGCCCGTTGCATTTGGGGGTGAGCTGAACTATAGGACGGAGAAGATCATTTTTGATGTCGCCAAGATCCCCTTGCCCTATAATGGTATCCTTGGCCGCCCAGCGCTGGCCAAGTTCATGGCGGCGTCACATTACGCCTACAACACGTTGAAGATGCCCTGGCCAATGAGCATCATCACCGTCCCCTCTGACAAGAAAGATGCGCTCATCTGCGCCGACCAACTCTACCGAGAGGCAGTTGCAGCAACTGCCGCTGAAGCCCCGGGAGGGAAGAAAACCAGCAAGACCTCTGCCTTTGCCGGCAAGGCCCCTTCCGGTGAGACATCTTCCGGCAAGACCTCCTGCACCCGCTTCAGCAAGCGCGCCTCTTCGGAGTGCCGCGCTCCCATCGAGGACGTGCCAGAGAGCTCCACCAGCAAGAGCAAGAAATCCAAGGCAGCACCACCAGAGACCAAGAAGGTGCCCATCAAGGAGGACGTCACGGGCGGGGCTTTTACTATAAGCTCCACCCTCGACAGCAAATGGGAAAGCGCGCTCATCGCCTTCCTGCGGGCGAATGTCGATGTGTTTGCGTGGCAAGCATCTGACATCCCCGACGTTCCCAAGGAGGTGATTGAGCACCATCTTGCTGTCTGTCCTCAGGCGCGACCCGTCAAGCAGAAGGTCAGAAAGCAAGCTCTGGAGCGGCAAGAGTTTATCATCGAAGAAAGCAGGAAGTTGGAGGCGGCAGGCTTGGTCAGAAAAGTGCTCCACCCAACTTGGTTGGCCAATCCGGTAGTAGTGCGCAAGGCAAATGGGAAATGGAGGCTGTGTATTGATTATACAGATATCAATAAAGCTTGTCCAAAGGATCCTTTCCCTTTACCGGGTGTGACTTGCTGTCGTTCCTTGACGCCTACTCAGGATACCACCAGATCTTCATGACAAGGGAAGATGAAGAGAAGACCGCGTTTATCACCCCATGTGGTATGTATTGTTTTATACGAATGCCTTTCGGGTTGAAAAGCGCCGGTCAACGTTTGCAAGAGCAGTCCAAATTGGTTTTGAGCCTCAGCTACATAGAAATATGGAAGCTTATATGGATGACATAGTGGTCAAAACCAAGGACAAGGCAACACTCATACAAGACCTAGAAGAAACATTTGCAAATTTGCGCAAGATCAACCTCAAGCTTAACCCTGAGAAGTGCATGTTTGGTGTCCCGTCCATCAAGCTTCTCAGGTTCTCTGTGTCACAGTGCGGGATCGAGGCAAACCCCGACAAGATCAAGGCAATTGAGCAAATAGAAGCACCAATACGAGTCAAGGATGTGCGTCGGCTTGCCGGCTGCGTTGCTGCTTTGAGTAGGTTCATCTCCAAGTCTGCCGAGCGTGCCCTGCCCTTTTTCAAGATCTTGAAAAAGGCAGGTCCAATAGAATGGTCCCCGGAAGCAGAGGCGGTGCTGTAAGATTTGAAGAGGTACCTCTCCTCTACACTGGTACTAGTCGCGCCTAAACCGCAAGAGCCGTTGCTGCTATATCTAGCGGCAACGAATCAAGTGGTCAGTGCCGCGCTAGTGGCGCAGAGAGAAGTTGAGGAAGAAGCAGTGGTGGCGGAAAGGCCGCCGAATGACGAGCCAGAACTCTCCCTGGTAGGGTCTGGTGCCGGCAAAGCAAGACCCCCGGTGAGGTCTGATCTTGGCAGGGCAGAGTCTGGTGCCGACGAGGTGGGATCTGCGCAAGCAAATGAAAGTGACACAGAAGAAGAAGGTGATGCAACACTCGATTTATTTTTTAGCTCCCTCCTACAAGGGGCTAGATCAAGATACTCTGGCATGCAGAAGTTGCTTTTCGGCCTCCTTATGACCTCAAGGAAGCTGTGTCACTATTTTCAAGCACATGAGATCACTGTCATCACTCGCTTCCCGTTGCAATGGATCTTGCACAACCCAGATGCAACCAGAAGGATTGTGGAGTGGGCGTTGGAGCTATCAAGCTATGGTCTCAGGTTTGAAAGTACTTCGACCATTCAGAGCAGAGCCTTGGCAGAATTCATTGCATAATGGACCTCAACGCCTGACGAAGAAATTCAAGAAACCACTCTCCCCGGCAAGGAAGCAAGCCGTAATTGGATTATGTACTTTGATGGGGCTTTCTCGCTGCAAGGCGCCGGTGCTGGTGTGCTGCTTGTCGCGCCCACCGGAGAGCACCTCAAGTACGTGGTCCAGATGCACTTTCCCTGGGAGAGATTAACAAACAACACAACAGAGTATGAAGGGCTGCTTGCCGGTTTCAGGATTGAGACAGACCTCGGAATTAGGAAACTCATCGTCAGAGGTGATTCACAGCTTGTCGTCAAGCAAGTCAATAAGGATTATCAAAGCCCGTTGATGCAAGCCTATGTAGATGAAGTGAGAAGGTTGGAGGAGCGTTTTGACGGTCTGCAAGCAGAGCATGTTCCTCGAGCAGAGAACAACATTGCTGACGACCTGTCAAAACGTGCTGCCCTAAAGTTACCTGTGGAACCAGGGACCTTTGTGCTCCAACTAACTCAACCATCCATTGAACCATTAGCAGGGCAGAATAAGCAAAGGAAATCAGGCCCCGACAAGTGCTTTCCTGAGCTCCCAGGAGCCGCCGGCAAGGATGTTGCCGGGGACGCTGAGCTTGTCGGGGAGCGACAGGATCCGGCAGGGCTTCAAGCCCTTGGTGTAGAGGCAGCCGCTCCCATGGCAGAAGAGATGCCTCTAGTCCTTGCTGTCAAGCCTCAGGCTCCGACATGGGCGCGGCACATTGTTCAGTTCCTCCAAACAGGGGAACTCCCCGAGGAGCAGGAAGAAGCCGAGAAAGTAGCCCGTCGGTCTACCATGTACCAGTTTGTGGACGACGTCCTGTACTGAAAAAGACCGAACTGTGTGAAATTGAAGTGCATTCCCCGGGAGGACGGACTGGAGCTGTTGGCAGAGATACATGGAGGCATATGTGGCACTCACATAGGATCAAGAGCCCTTGCCGGCAAGGCATTCCGGCAAGGTTTCTTTTGGCCCACCGCCCTCCAGGATGCAACTGCACTAGTAACCAAGTGTGAAGCATGTCAGTTCCATTCGAAGAAACTTCATCAACCAGCTCAAGCTCTCCAGAAAATCCCTCTTTCCTGGCCATTTTCGGTCTGGGGGCTTGACATACTGGGCCCCTTTCCCTGTGCTGTCGGGGGCTTTGAGTACTTGTACGTTCCGATCGACAAGTTCACAAAGTGGCTGGAAGTGGAAGCAATGAGAAAGGTGACAGCACAACCAGCCGTCAAGTTCTTCAAAGGACTGGTTTGCCATTTTGGTGTGCCAAATAGAGTCATCACCGACAACAGCACGCAGTTCACAAGCCGCACCTTCATGCAATACGCCCAAGACGTCAGCAACAAGATATGTTTTGCTTCTATTGCACATCCACGAAGCAACGGCCAGGTGGAAAGGGAAAATGCTGAAGTGTTGCGGGCCTCAGGACGAGGACTTTTGACTGGCTGCACAAGTGCGGAAGACGCTGGATTGACGAGTTGCTGGCAGTTCTTTGGTCAATCAGAACGATGCCAAATCGAGCCACCGGCTAGACGCCCTTCTCCCTCGTATATGGGCAGAAGCAGTTCTCCCCACAGAACTCACGTACGGGTCACCTCGATTGCTCGCTTATGATGAGCTTGAGCAAGAGCAGTTGCGGCAAGATGACGCCATGCACCTTGAGGAAGATCGTCTTCGGGCTGCTGTGCGAGCTGCACGCTACCAGCAAGCATTGCGCCGCTACCATAGCCGCAAGGTTCACGCCCGAAGCTTTGAGGAAGGTGACCTTGTTCTTGGGCGCGTTCAGTCGGCCAAGAATTCCAACAAGTTGACGCCAAAGTGGGAAGGCCCTTATCGGGTAATACGAGTCACCATGCCCGGCGTAGTCCGCGTGGAGACCGAAGATGGTATCCCAATGAGTAATTCCTGGAACATCGAACATCTTCGCAAGTTTTACCCATGAGGCGTGGTTGCCGGCCCCCCGGCAACCCACCTTTTTGTACAAGCCTTGCCAGCGAGGCATGTAACCCTTTGTACAAAGCCAGGCGCAGACCCTGAGCAATAGATGAATAAATGAAGCGTTGGCGCCCTAAGCATTATCATGCATGTTAGGTTGAGTCTCCCTCTGGTAGGGTTGATAGTGCTTAGCGGCAACTAACCCCTAGCATAGAGGTCGAGTATGTGTCTTTGTGTCCCTCCCAGTCCTTTTTGGTTCGTAGGCTGCATGGGCGCTTCAGCGGAACTTTTTGGAGGAAAGGAGACGAGTTGGCACCCCGACCCCGGCAAGCCAAGCCGCCATGCTCCCTCCTTCCTATATCCGAATCCCTTTCGGACTGGAATTTGGTTTTAGTTGCGATGGAAGGGAGACAAATGAAGGGCCCAATCCTACTTTGCCCTACCCCCGCCAAGGGCTTGAGTGTAGTTGTGGTATAAGGCGGGAGGACGGCAAGGCCTGTTGCCGGGCGACGTAGTTTACTTAAAAAAACGAGGACTCGTTCCTTGGTGTGAGCCTCGCTCACGCACAAAAAAACCCGGCAAACTCCTTTTTCATTGATACGTTGATCAACAAGTACAATCCATATGGAATGTAAACATGAGCAAGGGATTACAAAGTCTAAATTCAACAAGTGCCCGCAGGCTTAAGATCTAAAAAAAAGATAAGATGCCCGTAATCCCTTTCTTGTCCCTCTCCTCAGGAAGTGGATCAAGATAGCAGGAGAGTAAAAGGAGTGCCTAGGAAAGGTGCGAGCAGCAGAAGACACCAAGAGAATGTCCCGACGGCCGCCCAAAAGAGGGCTGGTGATGACGGTGCCGGGGGAGGAGCCGAAAGATGAGGCAGCGGGCCGGCAATACGAGACGAAGGCGTCAATGCCATCGTACTCCGAGTTGATGGCCCGCCACCCACCTTCTTCATCTTCTCCGGCCTTCCAGCGCCGCCAGAAGCGACAGCCCCGAGAAGTTCAAGGAGCTGTCTCGAGGAGCCACCACCAAGAACTACCCCCCAGCAAATCGCTCTGCCGGGGAGAAGGCCAGGTGCAGATGATGGTGCTACCGGCGTCGCCTAGGGACGGGGCGTCAGACGTCTAGTCGGACCCGTCCCCGCCGTCCTCCCCACCGGTCTCCTCCTCGTCGCTGTCGCTTGAGGAGGAGCTTTCATCGTCGGTTGAGCTCTCCGTGCAACACCCTAACCAGACTCCCGAGCGCCCGAAGACCTTGACGGAGAGCAGGTCGGCCTCCACTAATTTGAAGTGGAACACGTGCCCCTTCATCAAGCAGTGGGCGCGTGCAATGATTTTCCAACCCTGATGAAGAAGCATTACATGAGGGACGGGGAACCTTGTGTTCGCCCACATGTCGCCATTGCAACATCCCTTCAAGTAAAGCCTCAACCTCGACGGCTGGTCGACCTCCAGCACACTCGCAAATGCCTCGGGAAGGCGAAGACGGCTACGCGGCAGCTCACACAACTGCAAAATAAACTCTAGCGCCGTGTCTCCGACATTGCCGCTTGACGAAGCAGGAGGAGACGGCGGCGCACAGGTGCCCCACCTCCACGTCCTCTTCTGCCTCGACCACCTCGCCGACCGCGGCCCCGTCCAGCACCTCCGCCTTGGTCGCTTGGCTCCTCCTTGACCGCCGCGGCTCTCTGGCGAGAAGAAGATCTAGTCAGCTCCGCAGAGGGACGGCCGCGACCGCGCCCTCTCGGCATGATGGTGGATGAAGAACGGAGAAGAAGAGAAGATGCAAGGAGATGCACCTTCCTCCTCCCTACTCCCCTTTTATAGCCAAGCAGGAAGGGCTGGGCTGGCTCTATGCCCCCTCTGAAGGGCCCTTCGAAGCAGGAAGGGCTGGACCGCCCTCCCCGCGCCAATCAAGGGTGCATGGGTATCGGACATGGCACGCCTTCCCATATCCCGCGCGTCCGTCACCTACCCCGTGCCATGCATGCGGCGTACGTGGCGAAAAAGGCGGGCGTGGTGGGAAACGTGGAACGACGGTTCCAAGATTAGGAAAGGCGCGGAGGGTAAATGAGCAGCGCCCCTGCGGTTTCCTCTTTTTTATGGGGAAGACGCGGGCCGCCTCTTTATGATTCACAGCGAGGTGATGCAAGCGTGCTGCGACCGTCCCACGTACGACCCCCACGTCACGCACTCACTGTGGATCGTGGGGAAGCGCAACTGGTGAAGGAACTACCGCGGTTAAAACTCTGACACGCGTGCCCGCGCACCATTCTGGGCCTGGCCCAACAACGCATCGCGCTTATGTGTGGCCGAGGCTCGGGGGGGCTCCTGTCGGTGTACAAAAGTAGGGGCCTTTCTGTACGCCTTTACTTGTGCACGGGCAGTCGTAGCCACACCTACGGCCATGCTTGGCGGGGCAGAGGAAGGAAGGGAACGAGACTGCCAAGGCAACATTCAAGCCAGAGGCATGAAGATCAAAGGGGCAAGATGGATTCCCCCCGGCAAGGCCCTTACCGGGGCGGCCTACATAGCCCCGGCAAGAGCCTTGCCGGGGCAACTTGCCCAACACCAGCAAAGCCGCCACCCTTGAGCCAGAGAGTTCTGACACCATCGACAACGTCAAAACCAAGACTCCAGGGCGCCTGTGTGGTGGCACGCAGATCTTCATGGAGACCAAAGACCTGCAAGTCTAGATAAGAACCAGAAGACGAAGACCCCTGGCAAGATCCTTGCTGGGGACGGCCGAAGACCACCGGCAAGATCCTTGCCGGGGACGGCCGCGAGACCCCGGCAAGACCCTTGCCAGGGCATATGCGGGGCCGCAGCCAGGCCCGCACCTACCAAAGTTTCGCTGCCCCGCGGCCACCCCGATGTGACAACCAGTCCGCCAACTAGGCGAGCGCCCGCATGGCAGCATGCAACTTCTAGGCCAACTAGTCAAGCACCTGTGTGGTATCATGCAGATCTTCTTGAAGACCCTGTCACCGCACCAGTGCAGCAACCAGCCAGCCAGCATGGCGCTGCATGCCACGTCAGCTTGGAGGTGCGTCAAAGCAAGGCGAGGCGGCGATGGACAGGACAAGCTCTATTGTCGTCCCTGATAAAGCAAGAGGGCACGTAGGCAGCGCATTAAATGCGTTTGTCCTACGGTGTCAGGCGATAAACTTGCACACAGTAGATACTTTCCACCTCCTGTGTGCCACTGTGGTGACCCCTTTGACATATAAAAGGAGGCCCGAGGCGTACTGTGGAAGGATTCAGACTTTTTGGACTGGGCACACATAATAGCTAGTCGAAGAGCTGAAGAACACAAGATAAATACAGACAAGCAGGGCTAGGGTTCTACACATCATTTGCGGCCCGAACCTGGGTAAAAATCCCCTCGCGTTGATCACTAGACCTGCTCTTTGCACATCCCTTCGCCCCCGCCAACAGTAGAAGGAATTCCCTGGGGATCCCATAGGTGTCGTTTTCCCCGACAGGTGGTAAAGCATTCACAGTAAAGCAAATATCAATACCTTACAAGTTCTTACCATGCAGCAGGTGGTGACAGGCAACCAACAGTGTCAAATAACTCCGAAGATTGAGTATAGCGATTGCCAGGGGAACGTACGTATACACGGTGTAGAAATATGTGGAGCTTGGAAGGTTAAATATATGGTAGCAAAAGATTACCAATAATCAATTCAGAGATGCAATGTTGAAATAAACGCTCAACGACGGTACTGTGCTGGTCCTAGGCTAGACCGGACTAGAGACGCGAGCCAAGAACACTAATGAGGTCACGGTGTTGCACAACTAGCATCAATAAAGGATATGAAGTAGCTCTGTACAGCAAGATATAATCGAAGATCACAATGGCAGTAAAGATAATGATGAGAAACAACTACCAAGTAGGATATACCAACAACTCTCTCTCCAACTTTACTCTAGAAATTTTTGTGCCACTTTTATGATAATTTTTCTCAAGAATGGCACTGACTCAAGCTTTCAAACGCAAAAAGAATCACTCAGTTCCGAGTTGATATGAGGAATCAAAAAATTCTAAAACTAGCCTGACAACTGGAACAATATGTGTTCGTGAACTTCGGAGGGCAAAAGGACCTATTTAGAAGCTGATTTTGAGGTGACAAATATTGATTTATCTTCTACAACTATTTAGATGCGCCTTGTCGCTAACTTTAATTTGAGTACTCACGGAGCCAAAATGGACTTCGTATGAGGAAGTTATACCTGTTTTACTGAACATTGCGCAAAACAGATTCCAATCCGAATTCAGGTACGAGATTGAGTCTAGATATATCCAATTTTTTTCTCTCCTGTTTTTTCTCCCACTTTTTTCTTTTTCTTTCTCTCCTTTTTTTCTCTGACTTTTTTAAAACTTTTTCTCTCTGTATTTTTTCTCTCTCCCTCTTTCCTAAATAAACTAGATAAGATGTAGATTGGATCAAGTGAAGATGTGAACGACCTCAACTATGATTATGACAATGAACGGTGGGTAGCACGTGGTGGAAATTGATGGATGGGATGGTAGATAGCGGAAGGAATAACGATGCAAGAGCGATGTGACTAATGTGAACAGAATTCAAAACTCTAAACGAACTAGACACTAAGACCAGCAACTTGACACGATGATCCAACCGATAATTCAATAATGCAAACAATGAAAATAAAATTGAAAAGGCTCAGACTGGCTTGGACAAAGGATAAACAGATCTAACTTTTTTGGGATTTTTTTTGTATAATAGGTAAGAAAATAAATCTAATCTAGGAAAAACTGGAAATTCTCATCGAGCAACCTGAAAAATGATACCTCTTGATAAAGGCGAGGGTGCCGATCTTTCGATGAGATGATAACTATCAATTTGGTGGAGCCAACTTTGACGATCCGACTACAAGCGTGCACGATGTTGTGCCTTAGCAATCGCTAGACCAATCTCCTGAGGTTACTGACGATGCTGGAAGCACGATCAGCCTGACCACGTAGGTCTATTCCTGCACGCAATCGAAGAACAAGCAAGAATATGATAATGCTATCTGAATATTGTGAATATAGATGAAGTATTGATAAACGCGGGGATCCAAAAGCGGTCTTGGTCTGGTCGTTGGACACAAACAAAGTATACGAAGTAGCAAATGCTAACTTTTAACTAAACAAATCCCAAAGTCTAAACGATGCCCTAAGGGCTGTATATATGGAGGAAGAGGGGGGAATTTCATGGCCCTTGGCGGAGGGGTCCTAAACCAACCCTAACTCTTGTTTCCCCACACATACGGACTCTAAAAACAGCCTACAATCAGGTATTTCAAAATTACATGGGCCTGGCCTGATAATAAGGTGACACAGCACCTAGAATAGCCTCTATATGAAATTTATGAAGTGGCATCTTGTATATTTCTTCCAAGGCTTCATGCACTCATTATGGTGGTTTTAAATTCCTGGAATCATCACTTGTAACTCCGTTCTTGTCCCCCTTGCCCATGCCATCGTCTCCATGCTTGAACTTGATCCAAGGTTCATCTTTCTTATCCAAGCTAGGACCTTCATTTGTAAGCAAAGCAAATGTATCCAATTTAGGCAGCATCATATTCTCATGAACGTTAGAATCGCTACCAAGAATCAGAAGTACCTGGTAATTCAATTGGCGTGCGCGAGCTCTAGTAATTGGTCCAGTATGTATAGCAGCAGGAGCTGTGGGTGTAACAATGGTATTGATTTCCTCATTAACTTGTGAGAAAGTGCCTCTTCTATGTGACAACAAAGTGCAACCAGGATCTCCCACAACCTGGAGCAACATAGCAAGACGAAGCATATTGAGATCCATCATCACTTCATTCTGGATCACATCAAGCCTAGAAAGATTAACCTTATCTTTGTAGGGACTCATGAGGAACTAGCGGATATTTTCACGAAGCCATTGTATGAAGCAAAAATTTCGTGAGTTAAGGCCTGAGCTAAATATCATTGATTTGAGAAATGTGGCTTGAGGCAATATATGCACATCCCATCGCACTCATAATTTTATCTTGTTCTAGATGTAGGCATGGACATAGGGGGAGTGTTGTTACTTTAATGAACTCACACTCTCCTTATTATGCATAAATAGAATCAATCTTTGACATTAGCCATTGTTGACAGTACTTGTGCTTCAAAGATGAGTTTTGGTCTTGGACCCAAGGTTAAAATCTTCGTGGTGCCAAACCATTTGACTCAAACATAGGTGGCCCCGTCCACCGATCCTCTTCTCTTGAAAGAGGGTTTTTATATTTGGATTTAATTTGGTTTATGTAGACTTTAGGTATTTTTCTTTTTGTTCACTCTAAGGCGGGCTCTTTTCTTTTGCCTTTATCCTTGGAGTGTTCCTCACCATTTGCTATGTGTTGAGTCTCCAATCCAAGCCATATATACAACGTCATCTACAAACCCTATGTTATAATTGCTTAAGCCATCCCTTCCAAATATTTGAACTTGTGCTATATCCTAGACTTCAAGTGGAAGTACCGCAAGATTTGGACGGTACTAACCCTTAATGTGGTACTACCTCCTAAACCCTATGGTACTACCGCTGAGGCGGTATTACCGGCCTCCTGCCGTTAGTTGTACCGAGGTGGTACTACCGCTCCTCGGAGCAGTACTACTGCTTAGAAGGCTACTGGAGGTGTTAAGTGAACAGGCATGGGAGGTTCCAACCCCCATACCCATTCACTTCGCCTCCCCCACTGCAAACTCCTCTGCAGCACCGGAACCACTACGGGCACCGCCCCCAGCTTGCCACATTTGGGCCATCTTCCTTGATTCCGACTGGTGAGATCGTTCTCCACCTTCTCCTCTTGCCATGGACGCCGGTATTGCCCCCGTTTCTTGCTCCCACGGTTCTATTTTTTGAATCTAGGCTTTAGGGAAATGCGGTCTTGTTCATTGATTTTTAGCTAAATCATGGCAAGTTTAGGACGAGGAAGGATTGCTAGATAGGAGAGTAGAGGATTTGTTGCAGTAGTATCAAAGTTTTGTGGTTCCAATACTGCCGGATATTGCCACGATCTTGCGCATAAGATTTGGTGGTACTACCGCCCACCCCAGAGCGGTACTACCGCTTGAGCCTCAAGTGTTTCTACCGCTGCAAGACCACGGTACTACCGCTTGAACCACCAACCCTCTATTCTCTACAACGTCGCTCCTCTCTTCAAACTAATTTCTTTGGCTTATGCATTTATTTTACACCTGCTTTCCCTTCTGTTTTGTGTCATGTTGAGGTGGCAGTGGCTCCGGTCCTTCTGTGGCCCGTCGCAAGAACCCGAAGCGCGGGTGTACAACTAGTGATGCAGAAGAGGCTCCCCATGCACCAGTCAGGCAGTTCGGAAGGACCAAGTTCGTTGCCAAGAAGTAGAAGGAGAAGGCTGATAACCCACAAGTATAGGTGATCAATTGTAGATTTTTCGATAAAAAAGAGTGTCGAACCCAACGAGGAGCTAAAGGTGGAATTTATATTCTCTTCAAGTTCTATCGGCCACAAATACAACTCTACACACACTTAATGTTTGCTTTACCTAGAACAAGTATGAAACTATTTTGTAGGTGGAAGGATAAGTTTGCAAGAATAAAGCTAGAAGTACTTAGCGGAAATAAAACTAGGAGTAAATGGCAAGTCAAAAAAAGTTAGTTGTTTAGTAGAAAGCTTTTGTAACACAAGAGAAGGATTTTGTCCCTAGGCAATCGATAACTAGACCGGTAATTATTATTGCAATTTTATATGAGGGAGAGGCATGAGCTAACATACTTTCTGTACCGGGATCATATGCACTTATGATTGGAACTCTAGCAAGAATCCACAACTACTAAAGATCATTAAGGTAAAACCCAACCATAGCATTAAGTAACAAGTCCTCTTTACTCCCATACGCAACAACCCCCTTACACGGGTATGTGTTTCCATCACTCATGCCACCCACTATAAGTGAATCTTAAATGTATTGAAACACCCTACAATGGTAATCCCACACGCTTGCGCGACACGGAGGGCACCATAGGACAACACTAAAATAAAACATACAACTCAAACCAATGACGATCATCAATCAACCCATAGGACAAAATGAATCTACTCAAACATCATAGGATGGCAACGCATCATTGGATAATAATATGTAGCATTGAGCACCATGTTGAAGTAGAGAATTACATCGGGAATAGAGAGATTACACCGCTGCATAGAGGGGGACATAGTTGGTGATGATGGTGGCGAAGTTCTTGGTGTAGATTGTCGTCACAATGATTGCCCCGGCGACGCTCCGGCGCCACCAGGAGAGAGGTGGAGAGCCCCCTCCTTCCTATTCTTCCTTGGACTACACCTAGATGGGAGGAGAGTTTCCCCTCTGGTCCATGGTCTCCATGGCTACCACTCCAAGATTGGACCTCTCTCTCTCTCTCTCTCTCTCTCTCTCTATCCTCTTCCGTTTCGTGTTCCTATTTTGTGCCTCTTCGCCGTTTCTTAAATTCCCGGAGATTCATAACTCCGATTGGGCTGAAATTTTAACATGATTTTTTCTGGATATTACATTTTTGCGGCGAAAGAGGGCAACAATTGACTTATGAGGGCCCCACGAGCCACCTGGGCGCGCCCAGGTGCCTCGTGGCCCCCTTGGGCACCATGTTGCATTGATTCTTCTTCTCAAAGATCATATATATTTCAAAATAAATCTCCATATTTTTTATTGAGTTTGGACTTTGTTTGATATGGATATTCTGCGAAACCAAAAACATGCAACAAAGAGGAACTGCCACTGGGCACTGGATCTATATGTTAGTCCCAAAAATAATATAAAACTTTGCCAAAAGTATATGAAAGTTGTAGAATATTGGCATGAAACAATAAAAAATTATAGATACAATGGAGCATATCAGCATTCCAAAGCTTAATTCCTGCTCGTCCTCGAGTAGGTAAATGATGAAAAGAGAATTTTTGATGTGGAATGATACCTAACATAGTTTTGATCATATAATCAAATCCTGGCATGAATATTAAGACGCCAGTGATTCAAATCAATAGTCTATAATTTGAAATAGAGACATCAATACCCAGGAATACCAACAAACAATCACGCCTTTCAGAATAAAAATGCTAAAGAATGCTATCCCTACAAAACCATATAGTTGTGTCATGCTCCATCTCCTTAACACAAAGTATTTATCATGCACAACCCCGATGAGAAGCCGAGCAATTGGTTCATACTTTTTAACGCGCTTCAGGTATTTCAACCCCCACGTAATACATGAGCGCAAGCCATGGATATAGCACTATGGGTGGAATAGAATACGGTGGTAGAGATTATATGGAGAAGACAAAAAGGAAGAAAGTGTCACATTGACGCGACTAATCAATGGGTTATGGTGATGCCCATCAATTGATGTCAATGCGAGGAGTAGAGATTGCCATGCAACGGATGCAACTAGTAAGTTTATGAAAGCTCAATATGAAAACTAAGTGGGTGTGTACCCAACTTTCTTGCTTCTGATGACCTCAGGCAATTGAGGAGGACCATCATCGGAATATACAATCCAAGTTCTATAATGAAAAATTCCCACTAGTATATGAAAGTGAATACATAGGAGACTCTCTATATGAAAACGTGGTGCTACTCTGAAGCACAAGTGTGGTAAAGGAGAGTAGCATTGCCCCGTCTCTCTTTTTCTCTCATTTTTTGTTTTCTCTTTTTTCTCTTTCTCTCCTTTTCTCTTTCTTTGTTGGGCTCTTTTTGGCTTCTTTTTATTTATTTATTTATATTCGTCCGGATTATCATCCCGACTTGTTGGGGAATCATGGTCTCCATCATCCTTTCCTCACTGGGACAATGCTGTAATAATGATGATCATCACAATTCTATTAACTTACAACTCAATATTACAACTCAATATCTAGAACAATATGACTCTATATGAATGCCTCTAGCAGTGTACCAGGATGTGCAATGATGCTAGAATAACATGTATGATAATGATGAACGCTGGCTGGGCTACAAATACCATGTCCGCTATATGATCATGCAAAGCAATATGACAATGAATGCTCAAGTCATGTATATGATGATGATGGAAGTTGCATGGCAATATATCTCGAAATGGCTATGGAAATGCCATAATAGGTAGTTATGGTGGTTATTTTGAGGAAGATATAAGGAGGATTATGTGTGATAGAGTGTATCATATCACGGGGTTTGGATGCACCGGCGAAGTTTGCACCAACTCTCGAGGTGAGAAAGGGCAATGCATGGTACCGAAGAGGCTAGCAAATTGTGGAAAGGTGAGAGTGTGTATAATCCATGGACTCACGTTAGTCATAAAGAACTCACATACTTATTGCGAAAGTTTATTAGCCCTCAAAGCAAGGTACTACTACGCATGCCCCTAGGGGGATAGATTGGTAGGAAAAGACCATCGCTCGTCCCCGATCGCTACTCATAAGGAAGACAATCAATAATAAATCATGCTCCAAGTTCTTAGCATAACGAGAGACCATGCGTGCATGCTTTGGGAATCACAAACCTTAACACTAATATTCTTACTCAACCACAATCATTCACTAGTACCTCCCACATATTATCATCTCAGTCTCACAAAACTATTGCAAGGAATCAAACATATCATATTTAGTGATCTACAAGTTTTATGTAGGATTTTATGACTAACCATGTGAATGACCAATTCCTGTTGACTCTCTAAGTAGATATACGTGAAGCAAAAGAGCATTCTGCAAATAACAGTTTAATTCTTTCTACAAAATACTACACTCTAATAAATATAAGTGAAGCAAAAGAGCATTCCGCAAATAGCAGTTTTATATATCTAGAGAAACATGCATCCAAACTTCAAATGATATAAGTGAAGCACATTATGCATTCTATAAAGCCATACTCAAAAGATATAAGTGAAGTGCAAAGAGCATTATATAGATCAACCAAGGACTATCTCATAACAACATGGTGCATTATTAAAATAAATATAAAAAGCACACGACGCTCCAAGAATTTACGCATATCATGTGAACAAAACAAAAACCAAAACATACCGATAATTGTTGAAGAAAGATGGGATGCCTTCTAGGGCATCCCCAAGCTTAGACGCTTGAGTCTCCCTGTATATTTACTGCAGATGCCTTGGGCATCACCATGATTGAACTCTTATCTCTCCTTATTCTCCTCATATCGATACCTCCTCGATCTTCGAACACTTCATCCACACAAAACTTAACCGAAATTTTTATTAGAGGGGTTAGTACATATAACATCAAATTCCATCATGTCCCGCTGTAAAATTATTGTATAATTATAATCAAACATTACCCACTGCATGCTATCAGAATTCTATGGATCCCAAGTCAACAGGGCTCAACAAGATTTCAGACATAAGCAAATAAAGCAACTATAATAGCAATCTATGAAAACAAGACAATTTGTAAAGATGCAGATGGTACATATACTTCTATGACTCAAAAATATGAAAACTTAGGAAACAATAAAAGATTTGCATAGAAGTACTGTGTAAAAATTTCACAAACTTTTGAAGGTAAAGGAAAAAGTTTAAATTCGCGCACTATAGCCAAATTTTTTGTTTTTGCACTTCACATACCAAACAAGCATTTTAAACACCCTAACGGTAAATCTTGGCACATTATTTTTATAATACAATGTATTTGTACAAGGGAATAATTAGTTTTGTGAGAAACTTCCATGAAAGATTGTACATTGTTTCCATGAGCATGAACACAAGTGTTCAAGGTCGACCCTTACTTCTCCAATGCATAACCTTCCAATCACTTATCTTTTTGAAAAAGCTTTTAGGTTCCCCTCTTTTTTTTGTTTTTTTAACTTTTTTAAAAGCACACAACATAAGTAAGTGACTCTCTAAAATTTCCGGATTGTCTCCCAGGCAGCGCTTTCTTTAAAGCCATTAAGCTAGGCATATAGTGCTCAAGTAAATGATCCAGTTGGATCCCAAGGTATATCAAAGCCAATTTTAATTAACAATGATTTATAATTTAGTAGTGAGCACCAAGCAACATACACTGGTAACGTAATGTGCTATACAAACGGTTTTTAACCCCTTTTTGCAACCGTATTCTGAACCATCACCGAGTGAGTGTGTGCGATAGGGGGGGGGCCTTCCCACACGACCAAAAACCGCCGGGGATAGGCGAGCGGCTACTGCCGACCTCCATAGAATAAACTTATGAGAAGTCGCCCCAATCCCACACGTTACGTCTCAACGTTACAATTCTGATCCGAGAGACATCCCAAACGATTACGCCACTATAGTCGTGTGAAAAGGTAGACATCAATATTTAATCTACCAATGTGTTTGCGAAAGGTACGTTATCGCACACAGTTCAAGAATGTAAAATGTGTGCGGTGCCTCTACTAATGCCAACGTGTCCATTTTCATAACTGTGTGCGATAGGTATTCCAATATCACAGACACTGGTTTGGAACGTTTGTCGTATTACCATGAATTGCACATGCATATGAGACGAAACCGTGTGTGCGTCCATCGGGATCGCAAACGTTTCACGTCAAAGAACCGTTAGTTTTCTATTTTTCATCGCGCACACTATTTTTCTTTCTAACCGTGTGCACGTTATTTTATTCGCTCCTGTATAATTTTATTTTCCCCTATAATTTATTATTCGAATTGGAAATTTTGAAATATGAAACGTGGAATTCAAATTCTCAGCACAATGGTTCAACAACCAATCCATAAAAAAAATCCTTAGTACAATATTTTCAGTAATTACAGGATTAGACAACAATTAACTATGATGAACCACAATATTTAGAGGCGGTAAAGGTGAAGAGACAAGTGTAAATCATTTTGGCTGCCGATGGTGTTGAAGAAGCGAAATGCCCAAAATGTGGCCTCCTGCATGCCATAGGCACGGACTACTTTTGTCCAACCCCTTGTGACGATCGCCCGCCCATATCCTTCACCCCTTTAGGAAGACTTCTAGAGCATTATCATGGTAGCATGAATTATATACTTTAACCTTAGTTGCCACCACTCCGGTCATGTAGTTTGCAAGGTAATCGTCAGTAAATAGCTTAAAAAACCACTGAAAAGAGAAAAATTTCAGATACTGAGGTCTAATAGAGTAACTTGTTGTGGGCAGGGGGAAAAGGCAACACATTACTTACCATCCTAAAGTTCACTATTGTCTTGGACGAAGTGTAAATAAAGAGCTTAATTCCCATCACCCGTTTCTTTTGCCTAACAATCTTTCTTAGTTTCCTCACTTGACGCTTGTTCATGAATATCTCATTGCCCCATACACAAAAGGGATCGAAGCATGGATCAGTACTGCTCATATATGTACCTAAAAGCAACCGGTAAATGTTAGAAGCTAAACTGAGATTGCACAAATGATGTAAAATACAACTACCTACGTACCTAAGTACAACTATTTTTAGAGATTTCAATATGAACTACATACGAATGTATATGGAATTATAGACATAGTTTATATTAGAATCTAGATTCACTCATTTTGCTCCGTATGTAGTCTATATTGGAATCTCCTAAAATACTTATATTTAGGGACAGATGGTGTATAAGACATGGGATGCAGCTAACCTCAGCGGCAAACAACAACATCGCTCATTGTAGCCCTGTGTAACTACATGGAAAGCCAATGTTAACTGCAACAGGGTTAACATCCACGAAAAATAGCAAATGGTAATAAAACGACAACATATGTAGTGATATCTTCATTGCGAAAGAGTAGCACAGTAGCAAAGCGACGGATTAAAAAATGGATAGAATTGCTTATTGCAACAGACAACCTAATATATCCATTGAAACTGGTATTGATAGAAATGAAATTGACAGAGTCAAACATCACAAGGCAGGTGCTGCTAGAGCATAGAATGGCCCTGTTGTTTATAAAAAGGTAGCGTAAATAGATAAGATGGGCTAG
This sequence comes from Aegilops tauschii subsp. strangulata, assembly GCF_002575655.3. Lineage (NCBI taxonomy): Eukaryota > Viridiplantae > Streptophyta > Magnoliopsida > Poales > Poaceae > Aegilops > Aegilops tauschii. The sequence goes on along the minus strand of NC_053037.3, from coordinate 203,708,530 downwards.
GCATGTTTACTACAACATGCTTAATACATGAACCGTACAAAACATGGCCATTGGAACTGGTATTGGTAAGATTCAACTGGTGAGTTCATACTTGGTAAGTCCCGAGGGGTAGTTGCTGGGGCACTTCATATGGACAAGAGCCCGCCCCAAGTCGGCCGCAGCGGAGGCGAGGTGTTCCTCTGGGTCGAAGAGTGGATCGGTGCCGCTGACATGTGTACCTACAAGAAGCAAGTAAATGTTAGAAGCCAATCTGCAATTGCACAAATGATGTAAAATACTGTAAGACATGGGATGCAGCTAACCTCGACGGCAAACAATAGCATCGCCCGTTATGGCCCTGCGTAAGTACATGGAAAGGCATCTTAAGTACAACAGGGTTAGCATCCACTATAGCAAATGGACATCATCTCTAGTATATCTTCATTGCGGAGAGTAGCACTGTAGCAAAGGGTCAGATTAAAAAATTGATACAACTGTAATTTGCAACAGGCTTAACAACATCGTAAGTCATTTTTTGTAAGTTTGTAGCCATTGGAATACATTTATTAAAAGTGGATACAACTGTTAATTGCAACAGGCTTAATAGCCATTGAAACGGGTACTGGTAAAAATGCAATTGCCAGAGTTAAACATCGCAAGGTAGGTGCTGCCAGAGCAGAGAATGGCCGAGTTGTCTATAAATATGTAGGGAAAATAGCTAAAACATTTTAGGCATGTTTACTACAACATGCTTAATACATCAACCGTACAAAACATAGACATTAATTGCAGCTGGTACTGGCAATATTGAACTGGTGACTTCATACTTGGTAAGTCCTGAGAGGTAGTTGCTGGGGCACTTCATCTTGGCCAGCGCCCGCCCAAAGTCAGTGGCGGCGGAGGCGGAGGCGAGCTGTTCCTCCGGGTCAAAGCATGGATCAGTGCCGCTGACATGTGTACCTACAGGCAACCAGTAAATATTAGAAGTTAAATTGCAATTGCACAAATGATGTAAAATACTGTAAGACATGGGATGCAGCTAGCCTCGACGGCAAACAACAACATCGCCCATTATGACCCTGCGTAAGTACATGGACAGGCATGTTAAGTACAACAGGGTTAGCATCCACCAAAAATAGCAAATGGGCAGTCTCTAGTTATATCATGAGTCATGTATTGTAAGTTGTTGCTGGTACTGGTGAAATTGAGCTGGACAATGAATAATTGAACATCACACAGTGTGCAGTACTGAAATAAACAGGGCACGAACATGCTTAATACATCAACCATACAAAACATAGCCATTGCAAGTGGTATTGGTAAGATTGAGATGGTCAGATCATACCTGGTAAGTCCTGCGGGGTAGTCGCTGGGGCACTTTATCTGGGCCAGAGCCTGCACCAAGTCGGCGCGACGGAGGCGAGGTGTTCCTCCGGGTCAACACGCACAACGGCTATCGCGCCATCGACCGCCATCAGCTCCTCGACCTGCATGTGATATGTGGTTGGGCTTGCGCAGCGATGCTCTGGATGTAGGGGCGGTGGGGATTTGGAGGCATGAGGATGTTTTGCAGGCGCCATTTAAGCAATCAGGCTAGGGCCGTGATAGAGATCGGTGGGTTACCTGACTGGATCAACGATGCTCTGGCAGAATGTAGATGTGGTTGAAGCTGTGGTTGCGGTGGCAGCGGTTTGAGCTGCCGGGAGGGGGAGGGTGGGGGGAGATACTAAGGAAATTTGATGGGTGGGGATTTGGTGGGAGGAATAAATTCTGAAATCACGCGCCTAATGAAAATTTTGCTGCAAAACGTGAAACTTGGGCGGGGGAAACACACAACACAGACGAAGCGCGTAAAATACTTGCGTGCAAGAAAAGAGAAAATTGGCAGATCACATCTCCAAAAAATGTACACGTGTAGTTGATTTTTTTGGGTTAATGGTACGCTTGCATTATTAGGAAACATCTCATAGGTAACCGTCTTATGGATCATTAACGCAAAAAAACGCACACGGGTACGCCATAGAAACCGTGTGTTTTGTGATCTTCTAATAATTCTTATATCTATCAGCATCTCCAACTGCACCTAATTTCATAAATCTCTTTCATTGTATCAGGATTATTCAATGTACATGAACGAGGCAAGGTGAGACCCGATGAACAATCATTGGTTTGTGAAATGTAATCAAGTGTCAACCTACCTCGCTCGCATAGCCAGATTTGATCCTATGCAACAAGAGAGAAGCTTGCTGCCATCCGCCGGCGTGGCAATTTAAGCCGGTGCGCGGCCATCTCGCGTGGCGAGGTGGGACTAAAAACCAGCTGCAGCCAGCTCTAGTCTCCGGTGGCTGCGAGCGGACGCTTTAGGAGTATTTAGGGCCGGGGTGCGGCTACAAAACTTCAGTGAACACATGCTAATCAACGCTCAAGGCCCTCAAAGGATGCTCTTACCGACATTGTACGTTAATAATAGATAGTACCAACTTAAAGTACTACTAGCAATTTGCTCTAAAACTACTACGTATGTAGTACTGGTAGATGCTCGTAATTAATTATACAAACTTACGGGCGACACACGCACTAACTACTTCTCTCATGCTAGCTTCCGGGCATGCTGGCCAGACGCCATCGTTCTCCTTCCTGGCCTTGTAGGCGGCAGCCCACCGTGCTTCGATCTTCACCGAGCTCTCCTCAGCATGGCGTGCGGCCTCTTCTTTCTTGCGGCGGCGGGACTCTCTTCTCTTGACCTCTTTCTGCCTTTTCCGCTCCTTCTGTGTTGCTTTGGCCGCGTCTAGATCCATCGCCCATTCGGCCATGGCAGCATCAAAGTCCACCCACATACTTGTGCGGCCGCGGGCGGCTATGAACTCTGCACGGTGGGATGCCATCGCTTCCTTACCATGTGTGCGGTCGCGGGCTGCGAGGAACACGGCGTGGCGGGATGCCATCGCTTCTTTACTAGTTACTGTGCGCTGCGGTGCCATGAATGATGCTTGGAGAGAGCTCTGGGAAGGAGTGGCTGGACAGCCGTACAGTGCGATGGTTTTCAAGAGCTCAACGACAAACGACGAAGGAAATTTGGCTTCCCTTACAATCTTGCTCATTCATTGTCGCACACGGTTCATCTTCGTCGCCTCTGAAAACAGTGTGGGCTGAGCCTATTGTGTGTTGCGTTATGATTGGCTGGAACCCCAGCTACGCGGATCACGCGTGTGCACCGTAGGTTCTGCCGCGATCGAACGACAGTCCACGTCCCTCACATCACACCCGTGCAGCTATAGCTGGATTGGATTTATATGTGCTAAATGCCTAGAAGATGGACATAATCCCCTAAATATGGTAAATGAGCCCGGAAAAGTGCCAAATTCGAACATGGTGATTTTCAGGGTGTATGTTCATCGTAGAAAGAAACTCAAGGGCAAAGAACGAAGAAAATTTGGATTCCCCTTCAATCTTGGTGATTTCTCTCTTGAAAGCATGGAATTTCCACGGTGATAGTTCGATTTATGAAGGGCATGCATGACGACATAAGCCAAACCTTCTCGAATTTTTACCAGGGCATGGTGAGGCCATACCATGGCACCATGCCAGGCGTCATGTTTTTCAAGCATTTATTTCATTTTTCTATAGTTGAAAAACCAATAAACAAACGTTTGTGGTTGACTATTGCCACACATTTCATCGAAATATCCTCCCATTCCTTATAAAAGGCATGAGAATGTGCTAAATAGCACGAGCATGGTTTTCTAGACCATTCTTGTGCACCCTTTCATGCACCGGTTGTTTGAACTTGAATTATGTGCATTAAAGCCTAGAAAATGCACATAATCCCCTAAATATGGTAAATGAACCCGGAAAAGTGCCAAATTTGAACATGGTGATTTGTAGGGTGTATGTTCACCGTAGGAAAAAACTCATGGACCAAGGACGAAGGAAATTCGGATCCCCCTTCATTCCTGGGGATTTCCCCCTCGAAACCATGAAACTTCCTCGATGATGGTTCGATTTATGGAGGGTGTGCATGACGACATATAACAAACCTTCTCATCTTTTTACCAGGGCACGGTGAGGCCATACCATGGCACCATGCCAGGTGTCATGTTTTTCAAGCATGTATTTCATTTTTCTATAGTTGATAACCCAGTAAATGACGCGTTTGTGGTTGACTATTGCCACACATTCCCTTGAAATCTCTGCCCATTCCTTGTAAAAGGCATGAGAATTTACTAAATACCACGAGCATGGTTTTCTAGACCGTTCTTGTGCACCTTTTCATGCACCGATTGTTTGAATTTGAACTATGTGCCTTAATGCCTAGAAAATGCACATAATCCCCTAAATATGGTAAATGAGCCCAGAAAAATGCCAAATTTGAACACGTTGCATTGGAGGGGGTATGTTGATCATAGAAAAAAACAGAATGACAAACTAGGAAGGAAATTTGGATTCCCGGCCCCTTCAATCTTGGCGATTTCCCCCTCGAAACGATGAAACTTCCTCGGTAATGGTTCGATTTATGAAGGGCGTGCACGACGACATAAGCCAAACCTTCTCAAATTTTTACTAGGGAACAGGGACGCCATACCATGGCACCATGCCAGCCGTCATGCTTCTCAAGCATGTATTTGAATTTTCTATAGTTGAAAAATCAATAAACGACGTGTTTGTGGTTGAGTATTGCCACACATTTATGTGAAATCTCTGCCCATTCCTTGTAAAAGGCATGAGAATCTACTAAATAGCACGAGCATGGTTTTCCAGACCGTTGTCGTTCACCTTTTCATGCACCGATTGTTTGAATTTGAATTATATGCATTAGTTCCTAGAAAATGTACATAATCCCCTAAATATGGTAAATGAAGCCGGAAAAGTGTCAAATTTGAACACGGTGATTTGCAGGGTGTATTTTCATCATAGAAAAAAACTCATGGACAAAGGATGAAGGAAATTTGGTATTTCCTTCAATCTCGGTGATTTACTATCGCACATGATTCATCTCCGTCACCTCTGCGAACCGTGTGTCTTCACCCACACATACAAAAGGAAAAAGAAAACCCTCACCCACTTCGTGCCCACCCACTCACCGCGGACTCCTCCACAACTCTGCACCTCATCAACCTCTATCACAACGACCACTCTAAGCTCAACGGCTGCCGTCAGCGGGTGGAGGTCGCGCTCCAAACGGCACGAGATTTTGCCTCTACCGCTTGCCGCCGCCTATCTACACCGACATGCACTGACATTCTAGACTCTGGTCGATTTGGGATTTCTGCAGGATTGGGCCAGGGATTTTTCTCATGGAGAAGGTAATCAATTTAGCAAAATATTTACTCATCTCTTATCACAGTCCGTCCATCGCTGTTAATCAACTGGCGGAAATTGTCGTGGATTCATTTTTCTTCTAGCTGATTCGAGGGTTTTCATTCAGGTATCCACAGTGCGAGCACAAATCGGGCAAGTGTGGTCGCGGCCAGTCAGAAACGAAGTGCTATCTCACCATTCCGAATGACTTCAGGGAGCGCTCGGTATGTTCAATCTCGCCCTACCACAGTCAACATGGCCTAAATTTGTGAACATATACCATCTATTGTTACATTTGGATAAAAGGTACAGTGCCACGTGCGGCCTAGATGTCGAAGCCGATTTTTTCCCTATATTAGGCAAATTAATGATGAATTGTTCATTCAATTACTCTGATATTTGCATCAAACCTTTGTATTTTTAATTATATATTTTTGTACTTTGCTTTCAGCTATATATTGTTCTGTTCTATCAGTTACTCCCATATTTTGCATCTTGCTCTGTTATTTCAATATATCTAATCTACGATCTTAATTTTCATTTCAAGCAGTACATCCCTGGCTTTGTAAGAACAAGAGTAGAAGGGAACCTTGGACTTTACTTTGTTGATGACTCCATGGATGTCATATTGGCAATGCAACATGGATTTACAATGACAGTTAGCGTAAAACTTGATAAAGATGGTCACTCCTATTTTGATGCGGATCTTTGAGAAAAATGTCTAAGTTTTAAGAACTCAAAGTTGGCAATAAAATTTTAGTATGTGCACCACAACCTGGTCTAATTAACATGAATTTTTACGTCCCCAACGTCATCAGCCGGTCAAAGTCTGATCGATGAATGTTTACTTCCCCAACTTTCTCCATGCTGGCATATTTCTTAGCAAAATCGGGGTATTTTCCCCGACTAATTGATCACTATTTAAGCAACCAATTGTGATTTCATTTTCTGACTCCGTTCCTAGGCAGTAACAAATTCTATTTACCAATTTATGTGCACTATATATTCTTCTGCCATGTTCTGAATAAATAATACCTTTCCACCTTTTAAGCAGGATATGTTGGATGCATAGTTAATGATCTGTATGTTACCAAGCATACCAAATTTTATTGGAAAGACTTGAAGCATGTCATAAAATTTGTTGATAATCTGACAGAGATAACACAACGTATGAACGCTAGATTTTGGATGGGATTAATTATACCTATGGTCCAGACATTGAACAAGAATAATTGTGTGCACAAAACACTGGTACAAAGTCTTAGTTTTATGTTGATGCTCATAAACTATATATATCGTCAACGATATGTTACAATTGGGTTTTATTCTATGTTTCAACATAAATTTCCCGCTGCAGTTGTTCCTGAATCGATTTCCCGGCGTAGTCGAATTACGCTTGTGCCTGCTAATAACGCCAGAGTGATTGCAAGGCAGAAATGGAACCATTCAACTCTCACTTGTCGTGGCAATGCATCCATATTGGAAAATTGAAGACACTGTTCTACTCATGCTCTACCAAGGCATAGGAGGGTTCTTCCTTTCCATTGACGAGATGCCGAGTCGCCGTGATCAAGCTGCTTCCAGCGGATAGTTGTGGTTGTTGGCCCTCAGGCTCTTAAAATGTGCTAGCTATTACTATGTTAAGTATGTAGATATGGACCATATGGTTGTTGGCCCTCAGTGTCTTAAATTGTGATAGTTGTTACTATGTTAAGTATGTAGATATGCACCATATGGTTGTCAAAACCGTGTTACAAAGATTCCCCTTTTGTCGAATAGTGTAACGACTATATATATGTTACTCAAGTGCTGTTAGCAGAGTTCTTAAATTTTCATGGAAAGTATTAGTATCGTACACAACTCATTGCGTTTAACCGTGTGCCTGGTAGAGGATGTCCATGTTTTTTGACATGGCGATCACCACCGATGTCCAGAAGGTATTTGCATACTAATTGTCCATATCGCATATTCAGATAATATACATACAGGCCAACCCATTCAATTGACATATTTGACATGCATGAAGAAATTAATTGAGTATATATATATATATATATATATATATATATATTACTAATTTACAAGAATATAACGAACCGCGCGCACACAAAAGAGCTACATTGTGCACCTAATGCTGATCCAGAACGCACATCAGTCATCGTCCATCAGCGTGTCGATCATGGGCTCAGTGGGAGCAGAGGCTGCCAAGTTGATGACCTACACACCTTGATCGATCGAGGCTGGGGTAGACTCGACATCGGGAATCGCCGGTACTCCCTCGGGCGCAGCGCTCAACAGGGCTACCGCGACCGACGGGTCGGCCCCGGCGACCTCCGGCAAGACGACATTGGCTCTTGGCAGGGTTGCCGTGACGGCCCCCTGGTATGCCCCGACGACATCCGGCGTTGCGCGCTCCTCCATCTGGGACATAAGCCTGCACCTCGTGTGGCGGCCGCCACTGGCGCAGTTGTCCTTGCATCGTCAAGGTCCCTCCTCCTCCGCCCGCACCATCCACCGCACTCTGTGCTGAGCCAGCAGTACCGCCTGCTTGCGATCCCTGTCCCCTTTTAGGACGACCCTGGCTAACCTGGCGGCTTGCTCGTACCGCATTTCCTGCTTCCTCTGGCCGTCGTCGAGAGAGGCGGCAGCATGGCCGTCGACTGCCAAGCCGACCATCGCGCCTTCAGCCTCGATTCCGCCGTCACGCGACTCCATCCCGTCGTCAACCATTAGGGTGTCGGTGTACAAAAGAAGGGGCGCCACCTTTGTACCCCTTTACCTGTGCACGGGCTGTCGGAGCCGCGCCCACGACCACACCAAGCAGAACAGGGGAGGTGAACCAAGGTAAAACCAAAGCCCAAGACATCCAGAACAACGCCAAGACCAAGAACGCAAAGAAGCAAAGGGGCGGAGCAGCTTCCCCCGGCAAGGCCCTTGCCGGGGACGGCCTTTGCAGCCCCGGCAAGACCCTTGCCGGGGTAGCACGCCCAAACACCAACAGAGCGAGCCACCCTCGAGCCCACGGTCTCCAACACTATCAACCACGTTGGGCCAGGGCTCGGGAGGCACCTCTGTGGTGGCATGCAGATCTTTGAAGACATATTCTAGATCAGATGAGCATTAGAAGACAACGATCCTCGGCAAGATCCTTGCCGAGGAGAGCCACAAGACCCTCGGCAAGATCCTTGCCGGGGATGACAGTGCGCCACGGCAAGACCCTTGCCGGGCCACCCGGCAAGGCCCTCACCGAGGACGCCAGCAGGGCCACCTCCAGGCCCGCACTAGCCAAGTATCCACCACCGTTCGCATGCAGCTGCCAGCCCAACCACCTGGGCAGGCACCTGCGTGGCAACATGCAGCTCCCAGGCCAACTCAGCAAGCGCCTGCGTGGCGGCATGCAGATCTTCGTGGAGGCTCTACCACCACGCCACCACAACTGCCTGCCTTCCTACATGGCACCGCATGCAGCGCTGGCTAGGGCGCGTGTCGAAGCGAGGAGGAGCGGCGACGGATGGGACGGGCCTCGTTCCCGTCCCCAATAAAGCAAGGGGACACCTAAGTGATGCATTAAATGCATCTTGTCCTGTAATACGAGCGATAAGCTCGCGACACTGTACGCCTTTCCACCTCATGTGTGCCACTGTGGCAGCCCCTTTCACCTATAAAAGGAGGCCGATGGCATACTGGAGAAGGATTCGGCTCTCTGGAACGGTACAACCACCGTAGCTAGTTCGAGAGCTCAAGAACAGTCAATACATCCACCAAAGCAGGACTAGGGTTTTACGCATCCTCGCGGCCCAAACCTGGGTAAACGATCCTTGTGCTGATTACTATTCCTGCTCTTCTTGCAACCCTGTGCCCCGGCAATCGTAGTAGGAATTCTTGTGATCCCATAGGTGTCGTTCCACACCGACATGTTTGGCGCGCCAGGTAGGGGGCGCAATTGTGAGAATTTGGTCTAGTAGTTGGCCTAGCAGTTCTTCATCGCCATGGCTCCCAAGAAGGAGACGGCCAAGAGAAAAGGGCGCCGCCTGCGAACGCGAAGGAAGCCGGCGCGGCAACAGAAAAGCTAAGTCATTCAGAGCCTTGAGTTATTTCCTTTTATGTATGAAAAACCTGCATGGAAAGGGGCCCTACCGCAATTGGCAACGCCCTTGTTCTGTTTCGAGTCCGCTCAACAGCTCAAGCGGTCGCGTCGAGGGTGGCAAGGTAGCCTTCCGCACTTGGCAATGCTCTCAATTATGACTCGAGTCAAGCTCGACAGTTCGGGCGGCCGCGTTAAGGGCGGTGAGGTGGTTTGCCCGGCAGCAAGCACACCCAGCAGGCCAATGGGGACCCGTCCCCAAGACGCCGCCCTGGGTTTACGCGCCGGTAAGCCTACCCGATAAACGTAGGGTGGACATACAAAGGAAAATCGAACAGGGACATAACATGCATAATATTAAAAGTGCTGTAGAGTCATATTACATCAAATTGTTGCTGCGGTTCTAACTAAAGATAGCAATTGTCTTGGTTGTGAACCTGCAGTGGCGACAAGAAACGGGGTGCCTAATCCTGGCGCTGGCCCTCCACCCTCAGAATCCTGCCGACACGGCTGATGATGGGCTTGATGCGCTCCCTGAGCTGCACGAGGTCAGTATCCTCTGGCAAGCTCTACAGCACGGCGTCGAAGTCGAGGTCGGGGTACCAGTATGCCACCTTGGTGAGAGCCTTGGTCATAGCGCCCTGGCAAAGCCTCTGGGCCTCGTCGGCCAGCGAGGCCGCCCGGTTGGCGTGAAGCTGCTCCAGGGCCCTGAGAACGCACTCGAAGAACAGGGTCAGCTTGGCATTGGTGGTTCCACTGCGCTCTGGGGCGTATCTCACGTTTGGCATCCCCATGGTAGCCAGCTGTGCGGTGATCCCGCCGGCGACGTCCTCGAGACGGCCGATCCCGCGGTTCATGCCCTCCACGGAATCCCTATGCTCGGCGGCCTCGTTCTTCCGCTGCTGCTTCTCGGTCTCCAGCTCCTTGTCCAGGGTCCCCTCCCGGGCTTTGGCCTCCGTGAGCATCCCCTCGAGGCCTTCCAGCTTCAGCGTGACGTCCTTGATGGACTTGTTGGCCTCGGAGAGCTCCCCGGCCTTGCTGACGGCTGCTCCCTGCGCCTCCGCCAGGGCGCCGTTGAGCGTGTCCTTCTCTTGGGACAGCTTCAGGGCCTGCTCCTTCAGCTCGTCCCGCTCCACCTCTAGCTCCTTCACCTTGCTGGCGTGAACCAGAGCTTGGGCATCGAGCGCCTCCCTGTGCCTCTGCTCCAGCTCTTGGGTCCGCTGCTTGATAAGCTTCTCCACCTCCCCGTCCTTGGCGCGGAGTTTGGTGTCGAGGTCCGCCTCGCGCTTGGTGAGGTCCTCCTCCTGGGAGTTCAACACGGCCTGGTGCTGGGTCCGGGCGGCCTCGGCTGCCGCGGGCAAGCACTCCGCCGTCTCCTGGGCCTTCTCGATGTCGGCCACCTTCATGGTGAGCTCCACGTCACGCTTGGCCAGCTCGCCCTGCGCGGTTTTCAACTCCTCATGAGCCTGGTGGAACCAATCCTGCATCTTGGCGACGCGCCTTTGGAGGTCCACCTTCGCCTTCTCCGCCACTGCCATCCTGGACTTAGCCTTGTCCAGGCGGCCGCGGTGGAGCGCCTGGAGCTTCCGGAAGCTGGCGCCCATGGCATGGAGGAGCCGCTCTTCCTGGGAGCCGTCGCCACCAACGCTCGGCTCGTCAACGATCTCAAGCCTGGTGGCGGCGAGCACCTCGTCGTCAAACACCTCCCCCTCGACAGGAGCCCTGGTGCTCGACGCGCCTGGGAGGTGGACAAAGAGATCATCGCTCACCTTCAGGTACCTGCCGGAGCCAGAGGCAGCGGAGGAGGAAGGCTGGTCATCGGCCACCTCCTCCTCGGCAGCAGGCTTGCCGGCTTCTCCGGCAGGCCCCGTGCCGGCCTCCTCAGCGGTGGCCTTGCCGGCCTCCCCAGCAGGTCCTTTGGCGGCGTCCTCCGCGGCGCCCCTGGCGGCCTCCTCGGCGCCCCTGGCGGCCTCCTCGGCGGTGGTCTTCTTGGCCTCCGCCGCGGCATCCTTGGCCACGTCCTCGATGAGGGTGTCCAGGTCCTCCCGGTCCGCCGAGAGAGGATTTGGATATCAAGAAGAGGGTGGGATAGAGACAAGATCAAAGATTCAAAAAGAGGAGAAGAAGCAGGGGCGAAAGGCGAACGACTTACCAGTGCCAGGCTGGGAAGCGGAAGTCCCCTCCCCGCCAACATTTGGCGCCGAGGCAAAGCCACCAGCACCCAAGTTCTCCTCCTCCTCCTCCATGTGCGTGGGCTCGGTGCTTGGCACCCTTGCCGGGGACGCCCCTCGGGGCGGCGTGGTCGATGGGGGCGGCATGTTGGGACTAGCCCCCTGCAGCTCCTCCTCCTGCTGCTCTCCTCCTACATACCCAGCAAGGTCAGCACCAAAGTGTCGTACCCCTGACACGTGTCGACGAGGAGAGAGTAATGAACTTACGCTGGGGGCTGTGCCAGGGGCTGCTTTCCGGGCTGCTCAACACCACCAGTGGCGCCCTTGAAGTACCGGCCAGGGGCTGGCTGCCCGCCGAGGTCTTGGCCCTCTTCACCCTCAGGGCCAGCGTCTCCGCGTCCCTGCAAAGATGAAAACGAGTCAAGACAAGCAACACAGATTGAGGAGACAGAGATGACGGGAAAGAAGCAAGATACTTACTCGTCGTCAACCTCCTCCTCTGTTGTTTTTCTCTTCCTCCTCGGGCTGAGGGATCCGAAGTCAAAGGTGACCCCCGCGTCGGCGTCCGCCGGAGGAGGGGAGGAGGGCGGCGTCTGAACGTGCTTGGACGAAGAGGAGGCAGATGCTCTCCTCTTTGCCACCGCGGCCTTCATCACTTTCTTCGCCGCTGCGGCCCTCGTCTGACGCGTGGACTCCTCCGGAGACTTTGGCCACCGTGTGGCCCTGATGGGCCATACCGGCTCGCCAGAAGTGGCCCACCGCAGGACTCGCCCTCTCCCCGTGGCCGGAGGGTCAGTAGCCCCGGCCTCCTCCTCCGACAATTCGTCGGCCGCATCCTCAACCAGAGGAGCCTCGGTGCCGGCGCTGCTGGCTTCTTCGGCGGCCGCCACCCATCGGGCGAGCTCCTCCTCCTCCGCAGCCGTCGCGGCCCTGTCCTCCACACCACCAGCGCTGCCGGCCTCTTCGGCAAGCTGCGCCTCCCTCGCCCTGGTGGCGATGTAGTCCAGTTCCGCTTGGGTGGTGTCCTGGACAAGCAGCCGCTCGGCGTCGGCGTTGATGTATCCCTCGTGCAGTGTGTCGAAGAACTCCTGCACCTGGACGTCCTCCGGCGCGACCCAGCTCGGGTCAGGGCCATGCACATTGCAGTCCGGCATCATGGCGATGATTTCGGTCCGGCGCGAATTATTGCACAGCGGAACCACTCCCTGTAGCGACCAGACCTCAAATGGTCTGTGCTGCTGTGCACCAGTGTCATCCCTAGATCAGTAATGCTGACACGCACAATACAAATGGAGGATTTATAACAGAGTAGCAATCACACACTTATTACATCGAATATCTCCAAAGAGATTAAGTATGATAAACATGGCTTAAGGCCATCTAAGAACGATAACAGCGGAAGACTTGGAAGATAAGTGAGCCCATCAACTCCAGCGGCATCACTGAGTATAAGACCACGACCTAAGGCACCTTACTCGTCGTCTGAAAAGTCTGCAACATGAAACGTTGCAGCCCAGAAACGGGTCAGCACATAGAATATGCTGGCAAAGTAACACATAGAGAGTAATGAACAGGAATAGTGCTATACTATATGCATATATGGCTGCTGGAAAGCTCTATGGTTAAAGTTTAAGCGAAAAGCCAATTTTTCCCTACTGCAAAGGAATAAATTTTATTTAACTATCATGGTGGTTGTTAAACATTGAGAAGGTACCTCCAACTCAATCCCAATTAAATGTCATCATTAACCCAACAAAATTAATTAAAAGTAACATGGTGATGAGATTCAAATGATAATCCAGGTACTAGATACTCAAGTTGTCCATAACCGGGGACATGGCTAACCATGATTAGTTTGTACACTCTGCAGAGGTTTGCGCACTTTTCCCCACAAGACTCGATCGCCTCCGTTTTATTTCTCGCACTGCATGGTGTTTGAGAAACGGATGACCGAGACACAGTCTTTCAGAAACAATCACTCTTTACTCTGGATGGACCGGTACACCTACTTTCCCCTACATCTGCTAGCCCACCTCTTCAAGAGATCTTGTAACCTACTTAACTATGCTAGAGCCCATAATAGCTTGTGGCTGCACACGGAAGTTTCTAGCATGAACAATCTTATGATCCCTTTGAGCCTGGGTGGCGGACCTTATAAAATCAGACAACACTGGGTTCTCCAGGTGCCTCAATCCACCCAGATGTGAGTTTTAGTTGCCACCTTAAGTTGAACCATTAATAAACATCTCACATCTGTCATGAATATCTCTCAAACCCAAATCCACGTCTACGAGCATAGCATGGCAATATTAATAGCAACGTAGAAGTAACTCCCAAGGGTTTGATAAGAAAACAGGTAATAGGTACTACCTCAACTACTTCCTAGATCCCACAATTTAATCAGATCCTAATCATGCAATTGGTTGAGGAATAGATCTAATGCAATAAAACTGGGTATGGAGAGTATGATCAAAGTGTTACTTGCCTTGCTGATGATCCGCAAAACCTAGCGATTCGAAGTAACAAGCTGCACACTCCGGGTACTCTATCGCAAACAAACAAGCATACAATCAGTACTCATCTAATGCACAGGTAAAACTCGAATGAAAGATCCAACCAGAAAGTTCAACTTAAGAACTCCGGTTTGCAAAAAAGAATCAACTCGAAAGAAGCAACGAAAGTCAAACGGCGAAAGAAACAAGCTTCGTTTACTAATCTGGATCTAGGTCAAATTTTACTGTAGCAAAAAATTGATTGAGTAGGCTAAACGGAAAGAGAATTTCGAGACGAAACTCTAGGCGCTTGAATCGCCTGATTCCGATAAACGAGCGAGAAGTTAAACAGAAACGAAGATTCGGTCAGAAATCGAATCTGAGATAATCGCAGAAAAATCCGATGAAAAAGAAAAACGGACGAACGCTTAAAGAACGGACGTTCATTAACAGAGAAAAACCGACGAACGCGTTCGTTGAAACGAACGGTTTGGTGAACGCTCGTAAAATAAGAAAACCAAAAAAAACCGATCTAGGTTTTTTTTAAAACGAACGGTTTTTTTTAAAAACAAAACCGGCGACGAACGAGGCGAGGCAGTACCTCGTCGGGGCAGTGCTCCGGCGGGGCTCCGGCGGGGCGCGAGGTGCGGCGAGGGTGCGGGGCTCGGGGGGGTGCGAGGGGCGGCGAGGGGGGCGGCGGCAACCGGCGGCGGCGGCGGCTCGATCTCGGGCTCCGGCGGCGGCGAGCGAGGCGAGTGCGGCGGCGGCGAGATGAGGGGAGAGAAGAGGGGGGTATATAAAGGGGGGAGCATCTTGGGGGAGGGGCAAGCTCCGGCGGCGGCGGCACGGACTCCCGTGTCCGCCATGGACACGGCGGCGGCGCTCCCGTGCTGGGAAAGGAGAGGGCGACGGGGTGGGCCGGCGCTCGGCTGGGCTTCGGCCCGGTCGGGCGTCGCACAATTTTTTTTAAATACGTTCTGCGGAAAATAATTCATAGAAAAATAAATGAAAGTCAGAAAAATATAAAATAAATTTTCCCCGTCTAGTTAGAAAATCTAGAATAGGGTGAACAGTTTTTTAACACCAAATAAATATTTTGAAAACATGCAATATTTTTAATGCAATAAAAATTGCAAATAAAATCCAAATAAATTCCAATAAATGATTTTAACATTTTTCCTCTAGGATTTCAATTGTTTTGGAGAAGTCATATTTTCTCCTCTCGTTTATTTTTGAAATGAAATATTTTTCCGGAGAGAAAATAATTAAAACCAAAATCCTCGTTTTATAATATGATGGAAATCAAATATGAAAATTTGAGAAAATCCCCAACTCTCTCCGAGGGTCCTTGAGTTGCTTAGGATTTATCGAGGATTTGTCAAAACGCAATAAAACATGATATGCAGTGATGATCTATGTATAACATACCAAATTGAAAATTTGGGATGTTACAAACCTACCCCCCTTAAGATGAATCTCGCCCTCGAGATTCGGGTTGGCTAGAAAACAGGTGGGAGTGGTCCTTCTGTAGATCTTCCTCTCGCTCCCAGGTGGCTTCATCTTCCGTGTGGTGACTCCAGTGAACTTTGCAAAACTTGATAACCTTGCTGCGGGTAACTTGGCTGGCATACTCAAGAATCTTAACTGGTTTCTCCTCATAGGTCAAATCACTTTCCAGCTGAATCGCTTCCAGTGGCACAGTATCTCTCAGCGGTATCTCAGCCATCTCCGCGTGGCACTTCTTCAACTGAGAAACATGAAATACATCATGTACTCCAGACAATCCTTCGGGCAATTCCAGCTTGTAAGCAACCTCTCGCATACGTTCCAACACTCTGTATGGTCCGATAAAACGGGGTGCTAACTTTCCCTTAACTCCAAAGCGCTTCACTCCTCGAAGTGGTGATACTCGAAGATACACTCGGTCTCCGACTTCGTGAACTGTCTCTTTTCGTTTAGAATCAGCATAACTCTTCTGCCTGGACTGGGCTACCTTGAGCCTATCGCGAATCAACCTCACTTTCTGTTCAGACTCCTTAATCAAATCTGGTCCAAACAACTGACGGTCTCCAACTTCGTCCCATAACAACGGTGTTCTACACCTCCTTCTGTACAAGGCTTCGAAAGGGGCCATCTTCAAACTGGTTTGATAACTGTTGTTATAAGAAAACTCTGCATATGGCAAATTGTCGTCCCAACTAGATCCATAATCTAGTGCACATGCTCTCAACATGTCCTCCAAAATCTGGTTGACTCTCTCGGTCTGTCCATCTGTCTGCGGGTGAAAAGCTGTACTGAATTCCAGCATGGTTCCCAATGTTTCATGTAACTGCTTCCAAAACTTCGAGGTAAATTGGGTTCCTCTGTTTGATACAATGGTCCTCGGAACTCCATGCAAACATACGATCCTGGTCATGTATATCTTTGCCAACTTAGCACTGGTGTAAGTGGTCTTCACTGGAATGAAATGAGCCACTTTCGTCAAACGGTCGACTACAACCCATATCGAGTCATAGCCTCAACGAGTCTTGGGTAATCCTGTGATAAAATCCATGCCTATTTTATCCCACTTCCATTCAGGTATCGGCAATGGTTGTAGCAATCCTGCTCGCTTCTGATGCTCTGCCTTCACTCTCTGACATACATCACAAACTGCTACATACTCTGCAATATCCTTCTTCATTCCGGTCCACCAGAAAGTATTCTTCAAATCCAAATACATCTTGGTATTCCCTGGGTGAATCAAGTACGGTGAATCATGGGCTTCTTGCAAAATCAACTTCCTGATCTCCGGATCATTTGGCACATATACGCGGTCTTCAAACCATAAGGTATCGTGCTCATCCTCACGAAATCCCTTGGCTTTTCCTTTGCTCATCTTCTCCTTTATCTCTTCAATCTCCTTGTCTGTCTTCTGGGCTTCTCTGATCCTTTCCATCAAGGTAGACTGAATCTCCAATGTCGCTAAATAGCCTCTTGGGACTATCTCCAAACATAGCTCGCGAAGGTCCTCGGCTAACTCCTGAGGTAACTCTCCTGTCATGAGGGTGTTGACATGACTCTTGCGGCTCAACGCGTCTGCTACTACGTTAGCCTTTCCAGGGTGATAATGCAATCTCATATCATAATCTTTAATGAGCTCCAACCATCTCCTCTGTCTGAGATTTAACTCCTTCTGCGTGAAAATATACTTCAAACTCTTGTGATCCGTGTACACCTCACAATGGTTTTCGATGAGAAAATGTCTCCATGTCTTTAATGCATGCACCACGGCTGCTAATTCCAAATCATGCGTAGCATAATTCTTCTCATGAGGTTTAAGTTGTCGTGAAGCATATGACACAACTCTTCCTTCCTGCATAAGCACTGCTCCAAGTCCTCGACGAGAAGCGTCGCAGTAAACTTCATAGTCCTTGCGTTGATCTGGCAGAATCAACACTGGTGAGGTAACCAATCGTTTCTTCAACTCTTGGAAACTAGCTTCACACTCCTCAGTCCAATTGAATTTGGTGTCCTTCTTCAATAGCTCAGTCATGGGCTTAGAAATCCTTGAGAAATTCTCGATGAATCTCCGGTAGTATCCTGCAAGTCCAAGAAAACTCCGGATTTCTCCAACTGTCGTGGGTGATTCCCAACTTGTCACCGTGTCGACCTTGGCAGGGTCTACTGCTATTCCTTCTCCAGAAATAACATGTCCAAGGAATCCAACTTCCTTCAGCCAAAATTCACACTTGCTGAACTTGGCATATAACTGATGTTCTCTGAGCTTCTCAAGTACCAATCGCAAATGCTCCTCATGCTCTTCCTCGTTCTTGGAAAAGATTAAAATATCATCAATGAACACCACGACGAACTTATCCAAAAACTCCATAAACACTTTGTTCATCAGGTTCATGAAATAGGCAGGTGCTTTAGTCAGTCCAAATGACATAACGGTATATTCATACAATCCATATCTGGTGGTAAATGCCGTCTTAGGTATATCCTGCTCTCGAATCTTTAACTGATGGTATCCCGATCGTAGATCGATATTGGAAAATACTTTAGCTCCTTGTAGGCGGTCAAACAAATCATTGATCATCGGCAGTGGGTACTTGTTTTTGATGGTCACTTCATTCAATCCTCGGTAATCAACAACCATCCTCAGCGATCCATCTTTCTTCTCCACTAGAAGTACTGGTGATCCCCATGGTGACGAACTTGGGCGAATATAGCCTTTATCCAGTAACTCCTTAATCTGCTTCTTAATTTCCTCCAAATCTTTTGCGGGCATCCTGTACGGTCTCTTTGATATTGGCCCTATGCCTGGCAAAAGTTCAATCAAGAACTCAATGTCTCTATCTGGTGGCATGCCTGGCAACTCTTCTGGAAATACATCCGGATAATCCTTCACCACTGGTACTTCCTCCTGTACAACTCCTGATAAGGAATTTACTTGAGTCCTCTTCGGCATATGCCGGGATACATACTTGATCCTTTTTCCTTCCGGGGTGGTAAGCAAAATCGTCTTGCTGGCACAATCGATGTTTCCTCCATACAACGATAGCCAATCCATTCCCAAAATCACATCCAATCCTTGCGATTCCAAAACAATGAGGTCTGAGGGGAAAACATGCCTTCCAATGGCCAATGGTATCTGAAAACATCCTTGGGTTGCCATATACTCTGCTCCTGGCGAGGTTACTAACATAGGGGTTTTGAGAACTTGGGTGGACATCTTAAACTTATTCACGAATCCCCTTGATATGTATGAATGCGATGCACCAGTATCGAAAAGAACGGTTGCAGTAAATGACTTAACCAAAAACTTACCTATTACTGCATCAGGCTGAGCTTCAACCTCCTCCACGCTCACGTGGTTCACATGCCCTTTGTTGAACGGGTTCGGCTTCTTCCCAGAGCTTCCATTGCCATTTCCATTTTGGGCTTCAGGACAATCAGTTGCATAATGTCCAGTCTTCTGGCACTTGAAACAAGTAATGTGACTTAGATCCCTCTTGGTTGGGGTAGATGGGTTGGTGCGGTTCTGTCCGTTGCTTCCTCCATTCCCATTACCATTCTTGGAGCCATTATGGTTGTGCGAACTACCTCCTCCATGGGTATGCTGAAACTGTCCTCCCGGCTTCGGGGTAAATCGTGGCTTCTGCTGGGCTCCAGAATTGTACTTTCCTTGTCCATACTTCCTCTTACGGTTTTCAATCTGCTGTTGCTTCCCTTCAATCATGAGAGCTCTATCTACCAGCTCCTGGTAGTTGTTGAAGGTTGCTACCATCAACTGCATACTCAGTTCATCATTCAGCCCTTCCAAAAATTTCTCCTGCTTGGCAGCATCTATAGCAACGTCATCTGGTGCATAACGTGCTAACTTACTGAAATCCTCCACATACTGGCCTACGGTGCGTCCTCCTTGGCGTAGGTTACGAAACTCACGCTTCTTCATAGCCATAGCTCCTGCTGAAACATGTGCTGTACGGAAAGCTTGCTGAAACTGGTCCCATGTGACAGTGTCAATAGGGTGCGTGGCTGTATAATTCTCCCACCATGATGCTGCGGGTCCATCTAGCTGATGTGCGGCAAAACGCACTCTTTCCGCATCTGTGCATCCTGCAGTGGTCAACTCCCTTCCAACTTTGCGGAGCCAATCATCTCCAACAATCGGCTCGGTGCTACTGGAAAACACCGACGGGTTTAGCCTGAAGAAACGGGATAGGTGATCAACAGGTGGTGGTGGCGGTGGGTTGTTGTTGTTGTTGTTGCCTTGGTTCTGCACTAACACTTGCATCAGGGCATTCTGTTGCTGAATCAACTGGGTGATCTCTGGCGAAAAACAAATCCGGTGTCGCGTCTCGGAGGCATCTGATAGGTTTAGAAAAGATGAGAGTTAAGAATAGAATGAGGTCTAGAGAGAAAACACTACCCATATGCTCATGAGACAAATACAATCAATATCACTCAATCAATTCAAACAAGGCAAAACAATCGATCTAACTAGCGTTACAAAGTGCTTGAACTATACTATTAAATGGGGGAAAACTACTACTGATATGGTGGTCTACTAGAAATTCTGATCCGTCGAAGACTCCATGATGTCTGCTCCGGCTTCATCAACAAAGTCGTCTTCACTTAGTTCCGAGTCGGTGTCGTCAATGATGATGTAGTTATCCGGACAAGTGCATTCGTCGACTTCTGCTTTTGGCACTGGGTTTCCCATGAATACTCCAATCTTCTTCTCCAGGTCGTCATTCTTCCCTACTAGTGCGTTGATTTCCTCCAAATAATCCTCGCGTGTAGCCTTGAGGTCTTCTTGGAGCTCTTTGATCTTCGTTAATGCCTTCTTCAGTTCTTCCTTGTCTGAGCACATCTGGTTCTCCTGGCGACGAATATGTTGATTTTGCTCCTGGATGAAAGCTGCAATAGATCCATCCTTCTTGGTTCTGATCATCTCCCATTGCGCGTCTCGGCGTCCACAAATCTGGTAAATTGTATCCTTAAGCTCCTGGTGGTAGACTTCTCCAATGCGTCCCGTGGCGATGTGTGCGGCCATGCTCTTCCCTAAACTCCAGGTTGGTGCTTCGAAAACCAATCTTATGGGTTCAGTAACTGGCACAAACGTCCTTCCTGGAATGAGAACTTGAATCTTCCAGCTCTCCTCTTCGGGTAATGTGGCGTTGTAGGTTCCGGTGATGCTTGGTATTCCTATGTTCAAGTACTTGGTGACTTCCTTCAAGTGTCGACCAAAAGGCGTGTCTTCATCTGGTTGCATGAACTTGCTCCTTGCATCCGCCATTCCTAAAAGAGTAGAAAGTGGAGAGGGGTCAGAAATGAGAAGAGAGAAGCTTTCTAGGGCTTAAGCTTAGTGGTCGTGTCCTACAGTCAGCGTGTGCTCTGATACCAACTTTGTAGCGACCAGACCTCAAATGTTCTGTGCTGCTGTGCACCAGTGTCATCCCTGGATCAGTAATGCAGACACGCACAGTACAAATGGAGGATTTATAACAGAGTAGCAATCACACACTTATTACATCGAATATCTCCAAAGAGATTAAGTATGATAAACATGGCTTAAGGCCAGCGGCATCACTGAGTATAAGACCACGACCTAAGGCACCTTACTCGTCGTCTGAAAAGTCTGCAACATGAAACGTTGCAGCCCAGAAACGGGTCAGCACATAGAATATGCTGGCAAAGTAACACATAGAGAGTAATGAACAGGAATAGTGCTATACTATATGCATATATGGCTGGTGGAAAGCTCTATGGTTAAAGTTTAAGCGAAAAGCCAATTTTTCCCTACTGCAAAGGAATAAATTTTATTTAACTATCATGGTGGTTGTTAAACATTGAGAAGGTACCTCCAACTCAATCCCAATTAAATGTCGTCATTAACCCAACAAAATTAATTAAAAGTAACATGGTGATGAGATTCAAATGATAATCCAGGTACTAGATACTCAAGTTGTCCATAACCGGGGACATGGCTAACCATGATTAGTTTATACACTCTGCAGAGGTTTGTGCACTTTTCCCCACAAGACTCGATCGCCTCCGTTTTATTTCTCGCACTGCATGGTGTTTGAGAAACGGATGACCGAGACACAGTCTTTCAGAAACAATCACTCTTTACTCTGGATGGACCGGTACACCTACTTTCCCCTACATCTGCTAGCCCACCTCTTCAAGAGATCTTGTAACCTACTTAACTATGCTAGAGCCCATAATAGCTTGTGGCTGCACACGGAAGTTTCTAGCATGAACAATCTTATGATCCCTTTGAGCCTGGGTGGCGGACCTTATAAAATCAGACAACACTGGGTTCTCCAGGTGCCTCAATCCACCCAGATGTGAGTTTTAGTTGCCACCTTAAGTTGAACCATTAATAAACATCTCACATCTGTCATGAATATCTCTCAAACCCAAATCCACATCTACGAGCATAGCATGGCAATATTAATAGCAACGTAGAAGTAACTCCCAAGGGTTTGATAAGAAAACAGGTAATAGGTACTACCTCAACTACTTCCTAGATCCCACAATTTAATTAGATCCTAATCATGCAATTGGTTGAGGAATAGATCTAATGCAATAAAACTGGGTATGGAGAGTATGATCAAAGTGTTACTTGCCTTGCTGATGATCCGCAAAACCTAGCGATTCGAAGTAACAAGCTGCACACTCCGGGTACTCTATCGCAAACAAACAAGCATACAATCAGTACTCATCTAATGCACAGGTAAAACTCGAATGAAAGATCCAACCAGAAAGTTCAACTTAAGAACTCCGGTTTGCAAAAAAGAATCAACTCGAAAGAAGCAACGAAAGTCAAACGACGAAAGAAACAAGCTTCGTTTACTAATCTGGATCTAGGTCAAATTTTACTATAGCAAAAACTTGTTTGAGTAGGCTAAACGGAAAGAGAATTTCGAGACGAAACTCTAGGCGCTTGAATCGCCTGATTCCGATAAACGAGCGAGAAGTTAAACAGAAACGAAGATTCGGTCAGAAATCGAATCTGAGATAATCGCAGAAAAATCCGATGAAAAAGAAAAACGGACGAACGCTTAAAGAACAGACGTTCGTTAACAGAGAAAAACCGACGAACGCGTTCGTTGAAACGAACGGTTCGGTGAATGCTCGTAAAATAACAAAACCGAAAAAAACCGATCTAGGTTTTTTTTAAAACGAACGGTTTTTTTTAAAAACAAAACCGGCGACGAACGAGGCGAGGCAGTACCTCGTCGGGGCAGTGCTCCGGCGGGGCTCCGGCGGGGCGCGAGGTGCGGCGAGGGTGCGGGGCTCGGGGGGGGGGGTGCGAGGGGCGGCGGCGGCGGCTCGATCTCGGGCTCCGGTGGCGGCGAGCGAGGCGAGTGCGGCGGCGGCGAGATGAGGGGAGAGAAGAGGGGGGGTATATAAAGGGGGGGGGAGCATCTTGGGGGAGGGGCAAGCTCCGGCGGCGGCGGCACGGACTCCCGTGTCCGCCATGGACACGACGTCGGCGTTCCCGTGCTGGGGAAGGAGAGGGCGACGGGGTGGGCCGGCGCTCGGCTGGGCTTCGGGCCGGTCGAGCGTCGCACAGTTTTTTTAAATACGTTCCGCGGAAAATAATTCATAGAAAAATAAATAAAAGTCAGAAAAATATAAAATAAATTTTCCCCGTCTTGTTAGAAAATCTAGAATAGGGTGAACATTTTTTTAACACCAAATAAATATTTTGAAAACATGCAATATTTTTAATGCAATAAAAATTGCAAATAAAATCCAAATAAATTCCAATAAATGATTTTAACATTTTTCCTCCAGGATTTCAATTGTTTTGGAGAAGTCATATTTTCTCCTCTCGTTTATTTTTGAAATGAAATATTTTTCCGGAGGGAAAATAATTAAAACCAAAATCCTCGTTTTATAATTTGATGGAAATCAAATATGAAAATTTGAGAAAATCCCCAACTCTCTCCGAGGGTCCTTGAGTTGCTTAGGATTTATCGAGGATTTGTCAAAATGCAATAAAACATGATATGCAATGATGATCTATGTATAACATACCAAATTGAAAATTTGGGATGTTACACTCCCGCCGGCAACTTGAACAAGGGCCCCTTGAAGACCTTGCCAGCCTTCGCGGCGGCCCTCGCGACCTTGCCGGTTCGCTCGACCTCGCCAACACGGCCCACATCGAGCTAGAAGAGTCGCTGGCAGAAATGGGCTTGCCCCATCACTGTGAAATTGTGGTCGAGGCCGGGCGAAGCCGCATGATGTCAGCGGGGTTCGTGAAGAGCCAGGCCGGCATCCCCTTGTTGTGCAGTGGAGCGATCCGGTGGCGGATGAAGTCTGCCCCGATCATCTCAAGGGTGGTAGCGGCCGAGAGCTTCTCGTCATCGGCATCAACGTCGCTCCAATCGCCTCTGCGGACCGGCGGCAACCGGCGAACTTCGCAGAACGCCGACGAGTCCTTCTCTTCGATCCAGCACCACCGGCCCCGCCATTCTTCCCACCTCTCCTTCATGGCGCCATCCGGGTACGCTCCCTTGGACCTTGGGATCCGGGTGATGCAACCAGAAATGGCGCCTCCCGTTTGGATCCGAGGGAAGAAGTAATGGCGGAAGAGCGTCGTGTTGGGGTGCACCCCGGCGAAACCTTCGCAGAGGTGCGCGAAAAGGGCCATGCATGCCACGGCATTCGGGGTGAAATCCAAGAGGCAGAAGCCAAAGGTGTGCATGATGTCACTAAAGAAATCGGAGAAGGGAGGACAAAGCCCGTAGGAAAAATAGTCGACAAAGAAGGGGTACCGATTCGGGGCAGCCTCGGCGCAGTTGGCGGGGATGAGTCGCGTGGCTGGGTGCCCCGTATTCTCTCCTCCCATCTTCACCCCCCACAAGGGCTTGAAGGCTTCCCGGAGCTCGAACACATCAACCGTCAAGGGGAAGTAGGCGGTCTGCGTCCGCTGCACCACCAGCGCACTCTCCGGCGGCTCCGCCGCTCCGGCATCCTTGGCCACTCCCTTGCCCTTGGTGGATTTTGGCGCCATGGCGGCTGGGGGAAGGGGGCGAGAGGCAGAGGACGGCGGGAACGCGATGGCGGCGAACAAGAGCGAAGCTTAGGGAAGAAGAGGAAGACGAATGGAGGCTTCTGAGATTGGGATTGAGCGGAGGGTAAAAGGAACAGGGCGCTCGCGGTTATCCCTTTTTATGGGGAAGGTGCGGGTCACGCTGCCCATTTACTGCGATGTGACGCATGCGTGCGGGAACCGCCCCACGCATGCCGCCCACGTCACGCGCACCTCTCCACGTCGCGCATTCAACGCGGGTCGTGGGAAGCGCAGCGCGCGAAAAGTTTTACCACGGTAAAAACCGCCCCGCCTGCCCGCGCACCGTTTTGGGCCTGGCCCAACAACGTGTCGCGCTTATGTGTGGCCCAGGCCCGGGGGCTCCTGTCGGTGTACAAAAGAAGGGGCGCACCTTTGTACCCCTTTACCTGTGCACGGGCAGTCGGAGCCGCGCCCACGGCCACACCAAGCAGAACAGGGGAGGTGAACCAAGGTAAAATCGAAGCCCAAGACATCCAGAACAACGCCAAGACCAAGAACGCAAAGAAGCAGAGGGGCGGAGAAGCTTCCCCCGGCAAGCCCTTGCCAGGGACGGCCTTTGCAGCCCCGGCAAGACCCTTGCCGGGGCAGCGCGCCCAAACACCAACAGAGCGAGCCACCCTCGAGCCCACGGTCTCCAACACTATCAACCACGTTGGGCCAGGGCTCGGGAGGCACCTCGGTGGTGGCATGCAGATCTTTGAAGACATATTCAAGATCAGATGAGGATTAGAAGACAACGATCCTCGGCAAGATCCTTGCCGAGGAGAGCCACAAGACCCCCGGCAAGATCCTTGCCGGGGACGACAGCGCACCACGGCAAGACCCTTGCCGGGCCACCCGGAAAGGCCCTCACCGAGGACGCCAGCAGGGCCACCTCTAGGCCCGCACGAGCCAAGTCTCCACCGCCGTTCGCATGCAGCTGCCAGCCCAACAAGCTGGGCAGGCACCTGCGTGGCAACATGCAGCTCCCAGGCCAACTCAGCAAGTGCCTGCATGGCGGCATGTAGATCTTCGTGGAGGCTCAACCACCGCGCCACCTCAGCTGCCTGCCTGCCTACATGGCGCCGCATGCAGCGCTGGCCAGGGCGCGTGTCGAAGCGAGGAGGAGCGGCGACAGACGGGACGGGCCTCGTTCCCGTCCCCAATAAAGCAAGGGGACGCCTAAGCGATGCATTAAATGCATCTTGTCCTGGAATACGAGCGATAAGCTCGCGGCACTGTACGCCTTCCCACCTCCTGTGTGCCACTGTGGCAGCCCCTTTCACCTAAAAAGGAGGCCCATGGCATACTGGAGAAGGATTCGGCTCTCTGGAACGGCACAGCCACCGTAGCTAGTTCGAGAGCTCAAGAACACTCAATACATCCACCAAAGCAAGACTAGGGTTTTACGCATCCTCGCAGCCCGAACCTGGGTAAACGAGCGCCCATACTAGAGAAGGATTCAGCTCTCTGGAATGGCACAGCCACCGTAGCTAGTTCGAGCGTCATGTTGCTGATTACTATTCCTGCTCTTCTTGCAACCCCGCGCCCCGGCAACCGTAGTAGGGATTCTTGTGATCCCATAGGTGTCGTTCCACACTGACATAGGGGTATGCCTGTATGTGTGGGTAACTAGCTACCAACTGGATCAATAGCGAGTCGCTGCCGCCGGCCGTTGCTGTGGTTATTGTCGGTGTCAAAACCGGCGGATCTCGGGTAGGGGGTCCCAAACTGTGCGTCTAGGATCGATGGTAACAGCAGACGGGGGACACGATGTTTACCCAGGTTCGGGCCCTCTCTATGGAGGTAATACCCTACTTCCTGCTTGATTGATCTTGATGAATATGAGTGTTACAAGAGTTGATCTACCACGAGATCGTAATAGCTAAACCATAGGAGTCTAGCCTGTATGACTATGGTAATGTGTATATGTCCCTACCCAGACTACGCTCCCCAGTTTATATAGACACCGGAGAGATCTAGGGTTACATGGAGTCGGTTACATCAGAGGGAATCTACATAGTCGGTTGCCAAGCTTGCCTTCCACGCCAAGTAGAGTCCAATCCGGACACGGGTACAGTCTTCGGCCTTCATGTCTTCGCAGCCCATCAGTCGGGCCCAACGGATAACAGGCCGGACGCCCGAGGACCCCTTAGTCCAGGACTCCCCCAGTAGCCCCTGAACCTGGCTTCAAGGACGAGGAGTCCGGCGCACACATTGTCTTCGGCATTGCAAGGCGGGTTCCCCTTTTTTCCGAACTCCAAGATAGTCTTCGGATGATTATCCGGACCTGTGCATACAATTGTAGAGAATATAATATTCCACAAGCCCAATTTGTTGACGACTGTTTATGACATTGCATCATGCCTGCCCGTTTATTATTTCCAACCATTGGCTAGCCCGTCGCTCCACGTCTCGGGACGCGGTTTTACTGGCACATCTTGTCAAAGCAGAGATCGTGTCCTCTTATTCACGGGATTTTCATTAATGCAGGTGTGGGTAACCCAACCGTCCCCTGGGTACAACTCTTTGGGGATAGGTAAGTTTTGAGACCCAGGGGGAGACGCCCAGTATTCGGGGTCTTTATATAGGGACTCAGTCTCGTCTTTTTCTTTTGCGCTTGCTTCTTCCTCGACCCCAGCCACCTCGAGTTCTAACCCTCGGGTTCCAATCTCCACCAGCCCCAATCATGTCCGGATCCAGCCGTCCAGGCCGGTGGGTGGCTTCTTCTGTCACGGAGGAGGATATTGCAAAGCTCCGCGCGGCGAGGTATCTGACCCCAGAAATCCTTCATCGGCTCCCCGCAAAGGGGCATGTTATTCCTACCCCCAAATCCGGCAAGAGGGTAGTATTTGTGTCCCACTTCCTCCACGGGGTAGGGTTCGCGCTTAACCCCTTCGTCCCGGGGCTCATGTTCTACTATGGGCTAGATTTTCACGATCTGCCCCCGGACTCTATTCTCCTCATCTTGACATTTATCGTCACGTGTGAGGCCTTCCTCCGGACTCCTCCGCACTTTGGTTTGTGGCTCAAGACCTTTGACGTGAGGCCGCAGGTGACAGAGGAGGAGCAGGCAGAGTGCGGTAGCGTCATAATAGGCAAGCTTGCCAGCGCAGTTTGGTTTGAAGGATCTTTCGCCAAGTCTTCCGACCTATGGCAGCAGGGGTGGGTTTATATCAACGAGCCGCGGGGCTCCAAGTGGGCGGCTACGCCTGCGTTCCGACCCGCCCCTCCAATTCAGCTTGCTTCATGGATCAATAAGGGATTGGACTGGGGATCCGTCAATGAAGTGCAGACTCTGCAAAGTCGCATCCGAAGCCTTACTGAGGAGGGCATCGATCTTGTGAACGTCGTTCAAGTAATGCTAGTCCGCCGGACCCTGCCATGTCAGTGGCGGCCTCTCCGTATGTGGGAGTTTAATCCAGAAGGGCAGCGGACTCTTCAGCACTTCTTCGGCACCATGCACGAAGGAATGTGGAAATTATATTTCGGGGAACGAGAGCAATGGCCGGACACCACCGAAGATGTTGGCCTTGACTGCAATCATCCGGACACTGCAGTAAGTATTCAATCTCCGAACACCTTTGTCACGCCCAAGATGCGACCCTATTCTAAAGGAACTCAAAGGTCCCACCAAGGATAGAACCGCATATTGAAACACTTTTGCAAGGTGGATATCATCACATCAACATTTCATAATAGATGGGGATACATACAAGGCATACAGATGCCGCAAGAATACAACAATACATCATACATAAGATCAACATCCGACTACGGATGAAACACAAACAGAAACTCAAACGACATCCACCCTGCTAGCCCAGGCTGCTGACCTGGAACCTATCCCCTGATCGAAGAAGAAGCAGAAGAAGAACTCCAAAACAAGTAACATTGCTCTCGCGTCATGATCATCGCATAACCTGTACCTGCAACTGTTGTTGTAGTAATCTGTGAGCCACGAGGACTCAGCAATCCCATTACCATGGGTATCAAGACTAGCAAAGCTTAATGGGTAAGGAAGGGGTAAAGTGGTGAGGTTGCAGCAGCCACTAAGCACAGTATGGTGGCTAACTTACGAAACAAGAGCGAGAAGAGGAGCTAAGCAAACGGTCGCCAACTAGTAATGATCAAGAAGTGATCCTGAACTCCTACTTACGTCAAACATAACCC
Source organism: Aegilops tauschii subsp. strangulata (assembly GCF_002575655.3). NCBI lineage: Eukaryota > Viridiplantae > Streptophyta > Magnoliopsida > Poales > Poaceae > Aegilops > Aegilops tauschii. The sequence continues at coordinate 203,679,772 of NC_053037.3, read as the reverse complement.
AAAAACCGTGTTCTCCTCTCGAACAACCCCGAAAAGAGTCAATCACGGTTACGCACGCGATTGGTGTATTTTAGAAGAGTTTACTTCAAGTTTACTACAACCGGATATTAACAAATTCCCATCTTCCACATAACCGCGGGCACGGCTTTCGAAAGTTCAAAACCCTGCAGGGGTGTCCCAACTTAGCCCAAGATAAGCTCTCATGATCAACGAAGGATATTCCTTCTCCCGGGAAGACCCGATCAGTCTCGGAATCCCGGTTACAAGACATTTCGACAATGGTAAAACAAGACCAGCAAGACCGCCCGATGTGCCGACAATCCCGATAGGAGCTGCACATATCTCGTTCTCAGGGCAACACCGGATGAGACAGGCTACGAGTAAAACCAGACTTCGAGTTTCCCCAAGGTGGCCCCGCAGGCGGCTTGGTTCGGACCAACACTTAGAGAAGCACTGGCCCAGGAGGGGGCTAAATAAAGATGACCCTCGGGTTGGCCGACCCAAGGGAAGGGGGTAATAGGTTGTTAGGCAAATGTAAAACCAAGGTTGGGCGTTGCTGGAGGAGTTTTATTCAAAGCGAACTGTCAAGGGGTTCCCGTAACACCCAACCGCGTTAGGGACGCAAAATCCGGGAACATAATACCGATATGACGGAAACTAGGGCGACAAGAGTGGAACAAAACACCAGGCATAAGGCCGAGTCTTCCACCCTTACCAAGTATATAGATGTATTAGTAATATAAGAGATATTATGATATCCCAACATAAACATAATCCAACATGGAGCAATCTTCATCTTCAACTAGCAACGCTATAAGAGGGGCTGAGCAAAGCGGTAACATAGCCAAACAATGGTTTGCTAGGAAGGGTGACAAAGGTTAGAGGTTCATGGCAATTTGGGAGGCTTGATAAGCAAGTGGTAGGTAATGCGGCATAGCGATAGAACGAAGCAACTAGCATAGCAATGATAGTAATGAGATCCAAGGTGACGGTCATCTTGCCTGAAATCCCGCTAGGAAGAAGAACGAGTCCAGAAGAAGATGAAGCCACGAAGACGAACCAAGCGTAGTCGAACGAATCCTCACGATCGCAACGAAACAGGAACTATCGAGGAGAAGCGCATCCGGAAAGAAGCAAACAACATGGTAAACACAAAACACATAAGAAGGCATGATGCTCAACCAAGTATGATGCATGACAAGGCTATATGCAGCTACTCATGGCAAGAGATGATGCATACAAGAGCAACATATAACAATTCCGGTAAGTCCTCATATGCAAATTTCGAAATTAGTCCAGATCTGAATAAACCTTATGTTCCAGTTGCTAAACAGCAAGTTCAGATGCACCAAGATGATCTACACGAAATTCTAGTCAAGTTCCATATAAAGTTCTTTTAATTTGGAGCTACGGCCTAGAACATATGAGCAAAACAAGTTAAACATGGCATTGATGCAAAATGCATTCAAACATCAAGCAAACACTCACAACACAAGGATGCAACAAGGTAATATGAAACTACATGCAAAACTAAGAAAGTTTCATATGAAGCATGCTCAAAACGGAGCAACGGTTCAACACATACACACAATACAAGATATATCAACAATCTGTCCAAAACAGCAACTAGGCATCTTGCAATCATCATGAAAATATGCTACAACACTCCAACAAGATAACAAAAGGCATGGACATTATGCACAGGTAAAGCATGACAAAACATGGACACTGAGCTATCTCCAGAAATCACTAGAACATGCTCAAAAGGACATGGCAAGATTGCAAATAATAAAGGTTTCACAGCCTTGGCAGAAATCACTGAACATGGCAGAAATAACGTCAGGTTGCAATGTTTAGAGCTATCAAACAACATGCTACATGAACTTATCATGGCAAATAAAGGCATGACATGCTAACACTGAAGAAAAAGAACAAAACTCCCTTACTAAACTAATTCCAAAGATCAACAGAAAAGATGGTATAATCCATGGAAACATGGCATATGATATGGCAGATTCAGACTTGGTGAAAATAACAGCACATGGCAGGAACAACGATAAGTAGGCATATTGGTGAGCTTGTACCACCCACCACAGAGCATTCAATGGCATGACAAGGTGACCAACAGTAATAAGACACATTTATGAAGCTAAGCGTGGCAAGATCAAGCCCATAGGGTGCATGGATCACTAGCAAAACACATGGCAAAACTTAACTTCATGATAACAGGCTGACAGCAACATTATTTAGCAACTTTGGAGCATGATAACAACAAGCTAAATCAGTCTATAAATGCAACCAAGGGCATAGATGTATAGAGCATAACATGTGTAACAAAACATCCCTGGTGAATATCTCCAGATTATGCATAGAATGACTTCTAGAAGCAGGTTAACATGGCATCACAATGTTACAGCTACAGACTGCTAAGTCACAGAAATCAACAACATCATGGAGCCTACTTTGCAAGCTTGTAACAATCAACACATTAAATCTCTTGAAGAGTGGATTGCACCAAAGCAAATATGGCATGTTGTAGCTCATAACAAATGTAGACTTCATGCTCAAAAGAAAAACACACAAAAAGATACAAAAATGACAAATGAGCAAATTATAACAGTTTCCAGCAGACAACATCATATAGCACTCTTGCAACGATGATTAGGGCATCACGATGAACTCAAACAAGAATGGCACAATGGAACAAAGTGAAGAGCATCTCTCAATGAACATTTTGACATATCATGCATGCAAAACGGAGCTATGGTCATGGAGATGTGATGCAATAAACATGGCATGAAAAAGTTGTAGAAAAATCACCTCCCGAAATAGATCTAGGGTTCGGGGCACGGACGTCAAGCCGCAACGCGAGCTCGCCGGAGGACTTGCCGGAGAGGGGTGGGGAGCTCGCTGGAGGAGGGGAAATGCTGGACCCGGGCGCGGGGTCACCAGATCTCGACGGAGGAGGCCAGAGGGAGGGGCGCGGCGCCGGTCGCCGGAGGCGGGCACGCCGGCGAAGGGCGGCGCGGGGCCGGCGCGGGTCGGGGCGCGCAAGGCGGCGCGGTCGCCGGCGCGGAGGTGGAGGCGTGGGCGAAGCGGCGGTGGGGTCGGCGAGCGGCGGTGCGAGGCTCCGCGAAGCGCGGGAGCCCGCGGGAGCCGGCGGGACGGCGAACCGGGCCGGGCGGGCCGCGGCGGCGGCGGATAGGGCGGACGGTGGCGGCGGACATGTCCGTCCGTGGGGGGAAAGTCCGGCGGCGCAAGGGGAAGAAGTCTAGGGTTTTCATCCGCGAATTTGGAGAGGGAGACACCTATTTATAGGTAGGAGGAGCTAGGAGAGTCCAAATGAGGTGCGGTTTTCGCCCACACGATCACGATCTAACGGCCGAGAGCATGGAGGGGGTTTGGGTGGGCTCATGGGCTGTGGTGAAGGGGTGCTGGGCTGCAAAGAGAGGAGGGTTTCGGGCTACGCGGTTAACCATTAGGGCAGCAAACGAGCTCCAAATGGAACGAAAATTGACAGGCGGTCTACCTACTCTAAAACAACACCGCATGCCAAGTTTCCTCCCATTCGGGAACATCTTTAAGCCACTCACGAAACGAGGTCTGAGAGGTGCAACGGGCGCGTGTGAGAGGGTTGGATCGCGAAACGGACAACGGGGAAAATGACCGGATTCAAGTTTTGAAAAACATGATGATGCAATGCATATGATGACATGGAAAAATGCAACACGCAAGCAAATGACATGGCAAGGATGACGAATAACCGGGAGACACCTGGCGCATCGGATTCGGGGCGTTACAACCTTCCATTCAAGCATCTCTTGACAAGATACTGAACAATCCGTCCCTATACAGGACTGGATAAAGAAATCGGTGTTAATCTGGTGTCCGGCGCCCCTTCCCGAAGACTCTGCGACCGCCCTGCTGACGAGGATGCTAATCCCGACACCGTACCAGGTGTCTGTAGAGGGGGGCGAGAACAGGGGGACCAGATGTGATCCCCGTCCTGAGGATAAATTAGATGCTATGTTCGGGGAAACCGAAACCCTTTTGCCCAAGGGCAAAGGTGCAGAGGAAGCCCTCCATGGAAAAAAGAGGGTCGCTTCCAAAGATCAGGAGGGGAAGCCTTCCAAGAGAGGAAAAATGCCATCGTCGGGCGGCTTGGGCTGGGCGAGCGATGCTGCCGTAGGGCTTTATGACGAGGACGAACCTCTGGCCAAACCGTAAGTGAAGCTGGGGCACTTTAAACGTACCTCATTCTTTTCCTATTAGTGAAGTAATCATCCGACATATGTACATCCACGCAGGTTAACGCCTGGTGTTTCTAGATCGTCCTCCCCCTCGGGAGACCTTCTTCCGGAGATGATGGAGACTGACACGTTTTCTTCGGCCTCCTCGCCCAACAGGGGGATGATACCGAGGTATCGTCCCGAAGGGCTCCTCCCGATCGTCAAGTAGTGCAGGAAACGAAGAAGGCGTTACCTGAAGGTGGTGCCTCTGTCACTCAGGGTTCGGGAATCAAGAATGACGACCCCGAACCATTCGGTTTACATCCGGAGACGATTCCGGAGGCGAGTAAGCGGATTCCTTCAAAGGAATGGCGTACTCCGGCGACGGTTTCCGAAGACCCCGGAGCACCGGAAATGCTGACGGACATGCTGCAACAAGTGTCCATTTCAGAGGAGCACTGTGCCTTGATGGCTACGGTGGTCGAAAAGGTTCTATCCACGAAGAGCGGATTGAACGAGGCCTTCTCGAGCCTTCTAAGAGGTTTTGAGGTTTGTGATGTAGTTTTGCCAATTGAATAATATTGACATAATGCACCTGTTGTATATGCAGTAGCCCCTAAGACTCGGATTGCCTTCCGAAGGAAGAGATCGGAGGATCAAAAAGATATGCTCAGGTACTAACCTTGATTTAACTTGGAATACAGGCTGCCTCCCCTCCTGCGGCTACCCGAAATACGGAAGTGGCCGAACTGCAGCGAAAGCTGGATATTGTGGAAGATGACATTGCATTGATCAACAGGCGTCTTGACAACTTGCAAGGTATATATTTCGATCATTCCTTACACCAATGTGCTTGTAATTTAGGCCTGACGCCGAAAAGAGTTTTATATGAAATGTGCATGAGTGCAGATGGTGCTGCCGCCGTTGAAGCTCTTCGGGCGGAGCTAGACCGGGCCAAGGAGCAGGCCCGGTGTAGTGATGCGGCTGCCGAGAAGGCATCGGCTGATCTAAGAGCCGAACAAGCAGCTCGGCGCCAAAATGAGGAGAAAATATCCGCACGGGCGCTTGAATTGAAGAATACTGCCAGTCGTTGTGAATACCTTGAGAAGGAGAATAAAGCCAAAATGGCTGAACTTGATAAGGCCGTACGAGAGGCGAGTGAAGCTCGGGCTGAATCTAGGGCAGCTCGTGAAGAGATTCGGCAGGCTAAGGAGATAGCGGCCGGTAAGCCCTTTTTGCTTCAGACTAAGTTTGGCGATAATCCGGACTATGCTCAGCTGAACCAGGTGTGGAGTTCTCCGGCTGAATTTTTGGACTTGCCGAAGAGTTCTTCCGATGCCGCACAATTTTACCAAGCACAAGAGGGGTATGCAACGGAGAAGCTTTTCTGGTCACAATTTGGCGCATCAAAGCGCCCTCTGTTGCTGAATGAACAGATATCCCAATGGGCCGAGCTTCATAGGATATCCGGCGACGCCATGAAGAACGTCATAATCAGGTTGTGGCCGAATGAGCCTGTTCCAAAGAGCTACTTTGGCCTGGTGTGGCGTCTTGTTGATGCGGTGCCACGTATCGATGCTGCGAAGCAGTCGGCGTGCATTGAAGGTGTACGGATGGCCTTTGCTCGAGTCAAGACGTTCTGGGGGAAGATGAAGGCCGTCAATGTTGCGGCGAAGAGTCCGCCCAAGGGCAAGGACCGTAGTGAGCCGGAGCATTATTTTGAAGACGTCCTGGAAGCCACCCGCCTGATAGAGGGTCAATGCTCGAAGAACATAATGTTCGAGTGAGGTGTATTAGAATTGCAAAAGATAATTTTATAATTAATCCATTTTTATATTTTTGCTCAAAAGCTTGAATTCCTCCTGTGCTGCCGTTTTAATATAATCTGAAAGTTTTCCAGTCGTCGGCTTCAGCCGCCTCGTAGGAAGTACGGGGGTGTTCGGAAAAGCATTTAATCACTCTTTATCCAACGTCTTGGTCCGTGAAGGAGCTGATAATGCAGTGAACCAGGCAATCGGACTATAAGGCGTTAACACTTTCACTTAGCCATAGGAGTTTTATGTTGGGACTACGACATAGCCCCTAGTATGTATGCGGCGTATAGTGCCTTACATATTTGATCTGAAAAAGATCCCTCGTGTGACACGGAGAATCGCTAAGGATTCCAAGAAGTCGTCAAGTGGTTGACCAGCTCCCGCCGCATCATGACAGTCAGTTTTCGGCTTTCTCAACTGAGGTGTTCATCCGGTTTAGACCAGGGCACAATCGCAGTAGTTCTCCCTTTACTACCCTAGCCGATGGAGCGGAACATAGGGTAGCAAGCACAGGAGCCGGCCAACCCAACTATTGACCCAAGAGAATGATTCGGAGCTGATGCATATAAGGCCAAACTTGCGACGCCGAAGTACGCTATAGAGCTGTTCGGACTTTTACTGGCAACTCATTCATTCCCATACCGAGCCCCTGGCAGGGTATGCCGAGGTGCATCTATAAAGCAACCGTTGAGGCCGTACTCATTGTTGAAAGAGTATGAAAGGTTAGTTCGGATGAGGTTTACTGGGAGCGGAGCAATATGCCAATGATAAATTTATGTATGTATATATATATAAAGGAAACCACAAACCCGGCTATTTGACATGCTCGGGGTCGGGAACAGAGGAAAAAGGGCATAGTACAGGCTCGGAATAAAGAGTGCGGTCTACAAAAAGTTATTTTGGACCTCCTGTCGCACGTCTGCGCCGCCCATCCTCGGGGAGGGGAATCCTTAACGGAAGTAGCCCCTTAGGTGAGTGTACGGATCAGAACTCCGATAGAGTCCGTTGTAGATGCTATCCTGTTGGTCACCTGTTCTTAAGAGATGATACAGAAAAATAAGGAAAACAGATAAAAACATTACGGGTCCGTATTGTGCTTTCGCCGATGCCCATGGTATCTTGAGTGCGTAGTGATGTACGCGTGGTTTAAATATTGCCAGTATAGTAGGTGGGTGGCGGAAACTGAACTGCTATATCCGTTTCGGGAGTGATCGAACTTCAGAGGGAAACTGTTTTTGGCCCCTGGTGTTCGGCTGGTGTCGTGGAATCATCACGGCAGATGTCCTAGTGTGAGGACTTAGTCGTGAGGCCAACGCATCTATGCGGTAGCTTGAGAGGGGTTGATCGGGACGGGAGACGCAACACGCAAGACAAGAATTTAGACAGCTTCGGGCCCCGGGAAACATCATCCGGTAATAACCCTACATGCTGTTTGTGGCTAGCTCTCATTATGATCATGAGTGAGTCGCCGGTTTGGCCGGCTCTTTGTGTCTAGCCCTCGAGATTGTTTCTTGTTACTTGTGCCTCTTTGGGGTGCCCTGCCCCTCCTTATATAAGTTAGAGGGGCGGGTTACATGCGGAGTCCTAGTAGGACTAGGACTAGTCTATCTTTTCTTACAAGTTGAATACAAGTCCGGGTCTTGCTTCCTCGTAAAGGAAATATTCATCATCCCTTTCTCCTTAAGCCGGCCCACCAGAGTATAAGCTAGCCTTCTGGGCCTTGGGCCTTGTCGTCCATCTGATCCGCCCGCCGGGTCTCCAGTGAGTCACAATGTCCAGGCGGGTTACCTGTGAATCGCCATGTTCGGGCGGATCACCAGTGAGTCGCCAAGCTCTAGCCAGGTCTCTGGTGAGTCGCCAAGTCTGGCCAGGTCTCTGGTGAGTCACCATGTCTGGCCGGGTCATACCGCGGGGTATATCCCCGACATTAGCCCCCAGTTTAATTTGGATTTATCCATGTTAAACTGATCCTGCAAAATAACTGAAGAACAAATTTGACAGGTTGTGCTCCGGGTTAAATATTCTTGTAAGCCGGCACCTGATCATCCTTAAGTCCTTGACATTTTCTCCTGGAATATCCGGGTCAATAGGCCAGCTTCATAATCCGTTTGCTGACATTGGCTCTTATAAAGAAATATTATACGAAATAATCCATTTGAGTCGGTTTCCAAAACTCCGGCTTAATAAACATCTTAGACTCAAGATTCATCTGATGATCCACCAGTTTAAAGATGTAGAGGCTGGCTAGTTATAATTGCCAAAATTACCATCTTGTAAATATTGATAACACCAGGTCATAACTGTTGCGGACGCCGGGTCATTATTATTGGTGACACCGGGTCATGCTTGTTGCAAACACCAGGTCAATCTGGTCTGCTCCAAACTGAGATTTTGAAGATTTTTTCTCCCTTATATGCATATCACATGTAGCCCCCAAGTCTTAAGAGGAGAACATAGTGATATCTTAAGACTTACTTCAATATAAGTGTTGCAACCTTGAAGAAAACTGGGTTATTCATCTCAATCATTAGTCATAAACTGAATATTCCACATATGTAGCCCCCAAGTGCCGGGTTGTCATGCTTGCAGCAACCTGGGACTTGTAATTGCCTTATGCTCATAAAAACTTCAACCAGTGTAGCCCCCAAGGGTCGGGTCATTATATAATAATGAGTAGGGACTATGTAAATATGATCATGTAAACTTGACTAGCAACGTGTAGCCCCCAAGGGCCGGGTCAGTAAGATATTACCGAGCTGGGACTTTGTATACGATTCATTGATAATAACAGCATATGATGTAATCTCCACCATGGGGCTTGAACCCACATCCGCAAGGCTAAGAGCTTTGTACTCTACCAACTGAGTAGTGGATCTTTCAATATAATGGATTAAGGCTTGTGTACCTTGAATTTTTGACAGGAGCACTTGGTAGCCCCCAAGGGCCGACTCATTTAGAATGTGATGAGTCGGGTCTTCAATAAGTTGAGCAAAAAATGACTTTGCATTAGCCCCCAAGTGCCATGGTACATGCTGGCAGTAACATGGGACTTGCATATTCGATGTAATATCAATTTGAATAATGTCGCCCCCAAGTGCCGGGTCGTAAGCCTGCAGCGACTCGGGACTATTCCTTCCATTGTAGAATAAATCATATCCATTGATAAAATAATAGCCATTGCGCCAAAGCGACTTTGAATACCTCATTTGTTGATAAGTAAATCCGGAGTTTAAATACCAGGCGGCTCTTGGCCGATGGCAATTTAATACGCCTCCATTGTAAACCGGAATTTTTATAACCCGGCGGCTTATAGCCTTTGAGAAAATCAAGAATTGATAACCCTTTTGAGACACCAATGTCAATTTTTGATGATGGGCTAGAACTTAATCATTTATGTAAATCATAGCTCTGTAAATCTTGCATAGAGTTTAAACAACATACGCCCTGGCGACTTAACGTCAAAAGCCAGGGCGGGTAACCACCCAAATGTAGTCTTATCCTACACACAAGTAGATCACAAGATCCCTTGGCGGTTTACCGCAGGGCGGGTCATAATATCTCACATATAACCACTGTGATATTGAATTAGTACTGCCGGTTTACATGACCTATGCAGTAAGGGCGATAACCCAATCCTTAGAAGCCAATGCTTCCAAATGTTTATGATTGTCATATGATGGCGACTTATCATCCAAAGTCAAGCCGGGTTAAATAGCAACCACTCATATACACTTTAGATATGATCAAAAGAGCTTCAAATAAAATCCAAAAATTGTTTGCAAAAAGAGAATTCAAAAAATTTGAGGCTTCTGATTCGAATATGATCAGAAAACCGTCGCAAAGGGGTTAAGCTAAGATTCGAATACGATCATATAGCCCCCAGTGGCTTTCGCATTGCCGATCAAGAGGGTACCAACAGCTATGTTCTCTTTGGTTCAAATACGACCTATGTTTGAACAGGAAGCCCCCAAATGACCTTGAGAGTTGTTTAATGACGCTGATTCGAATACGATCCACGTCGGTTCCCAAAAGGGGTTGAGCTATGATTCAAATACGATCAAGAAGCCCCCTAGTGAGCTCAGCAGTGTGCCGATCAAGAGGGTACCGACAACTATGTTCTCTTTGGTTCGAATACGACCTATGTTTGAACAGGAAGCCCCCTAGTGATGATGAGAATATTTAACGACTCTGATTCGAATACGATCAGGGTCACACCTAAAGGGTTAAGCTAAATTCGAATACGATCAGCTCCGAATGGTCATTAAAGCAGGGTACCTATGTTTGGGTTGTGCTTTGTAACAGACTCTTTTTGGTCCCTTTAATTTTTCCTGAGAACTCAAACTTTTGCGAGAGATAAATTCTTTTTGAACCGAAAAAACCGGATATTGAGAGTTTCAAAGCTTTGTGATAAACAAATTTACCTTGAACCGGATTTTGAACCGGATTTGAGAACTTCAAAACTTTGTGCCAGATAAATTTCCCTTGAACCGGATTTTAAACCGGATATTTAAGAGCTTCAGTGCTTTGTGGGAGATGTCAAGTCTCTTGAGCTGGATCTAAACCGGAATCCTTCTTTTTAAGCCAGAAATTTTCTGACGGCCTTTAAACTTTTTACCAATATGGTGGTAGCCTCCGGGACCGGGTTATTTTCCCCTCCAATGACCCGGAGTTCTTGAATGCATTGAAACCGACCAATGCTGCCAAGTCATATCATTTTAGCCCCCGAGTCTCAAGACGACTCGAGGAGTTGGCTTTGAGATTCTTCATATTGACCATAGCATAAGGTGTATATCATTGGTGTTGATAGCGCGATGTGAATCCACAGAAGGTTGAGGTGACTGCGGCGGGTTATAAATGATCCTGTATGAGCCGTGTCAGCAACTCGGCCAATGGTCCCTTCCAACTGGCTGTTTGAAGTTAACCAAACTTTAGTGGCGGCGACTTGTGCGCCTGCCCATTTGAACCATCCAGCGCCGACGGCGGGCAGACAGGTGTGGCCTGGTATGTTGATATAGACCAGGCCGCGAGAAACGGAACGACAAAGATGATCGCAGCATCAGGGGCAGCTTAGATGAATCAGACGTGGCATTGTAAACCATTGCGGATGGGGAAAATCGGCACCGGTGTTGTAAACCAGCACAGACGGGCGAGTTAATCGCAGGCGTGGCCCCGACAAGCTGATGTAAACCGGGCCACAGGGACGGCGATTTGCTCACGTTCATTCACCGTGTAATGTGACAAACACAAACACCGGGTAGTACATTGCCAGCGCGTGCTCCATAACCACGTTTTATAATGAATAATTGTCCTGCATATCAAAATATACGGTCCGAAGTAACTGTTCTTTTGACAAAAACAATGTGTCAAAAATAGACTTAGATAGATGTCACCTGATATGTTAGGCCGGAAATTATCCGCCATGGAGTTGATGGTCACCACGGTGAAGCTAAAATCAACCATGGATGAGTCGCCCGAAGGAGCAAACGGATGAGTCGGCTGTAGCGTTGTACGCCGGTGCGGACGAGCAAATTGTTCTCCGCGTCGTAAACCGGCGTGGACGCGTGAACCGGCCGCGAGGGCGGACGGGCGATTCGTCCGTGGTGTTGTAAGGCGGTGCAGACGAGCGAGTCAGCCGGCGCGTTGATGTAAACCAGGCAGCGGGGACGACGACTTGCTTGTCTATCCATCGAGCAACATGACACGGATGAACGTCAGTGTAGATTTATACTGGTGTGCGCTCCATATCCGCCGTACAACACCTTTGTCCTGAATGATTATCCCGCGTAAAAATATTACGGGACAAAGTAATTGTTCTAAAAAATTAATATGTGTTGTTAAAACAGACTGGACGATTTTCACCTGATGTTTGAACGAGAGATGATCTCGTCTGTCTCCATAAACTGTGAGCCATTGTCCTGTTTTCCTTGGACAAAAGACGACTTGTGCGTACGTCCTCCGGGACACACACTGACGAAGGCAGCAGTATCGGGTCATGGCACAGAGGCGAGTTGGTAGTACGGTTGCTTGTTTTAGCCGCGGAGGCAGCAGGCGCTGGAGGCGATGTGACGGAGCGACGCGTCGGCCATGGCAGAGCCGCAGCAGCGGGGGAGCGGCCGGGTCGATCCAGGCGGGTCTGACCCAGTTGTGGTGGCCGTGGATAACCCACGCCCGCCCGGGTCGTGTGTTTTTTTACTGCATGCTTCAGCGTATGCACGCGCAGCCTGTTCGTGAAGCGTGGCACCCGAGGCTGCGGTCTTGAAATTTGGAGTGTTAGGTCATGTGTTGGCTATATGCACTTTTTCCCTGTTGATGATCCAGTAGTAGTAGTACTTGAACTCTTCCCCGATTGACTCGGATGCCCGCTCTCTGTCATAGATGGACTACAAAATCTGAATTGTACTCGGATCAGACTAGTTCACCTTTAGCTTTTAGCTCAAGCGTCTAATCAGTTAAGGAATATTCCTCTTGATGTATCTCACGTGGGCTAGTAACCCCTTTTTCCTTTCCTATTGAGCCAGGAGTCCGACTTGATTTCCTGGCCGCTGGTACTCTGCGTCGGGAATGCCTCGGAAACAGCTGAGGTGGAGACATGTTCGTACTTCCGAACCTGACGCGCGTGATGGAACTCTTGTCGGTCTTGACGATGTACAAGTGCAGCGGCATCGTACAGCAGCTTGCAGCAGAATCTATCTCCGACGGCAAAAACGCAGCGGCGGCAGCATAAGGAAAAAACCATAACTTCTTGCAGAAAATTGACTTTGCCGGTTCTGTCTTAAGCCGGCCCATGCCGGGTTACTCCGCGTAATCCTTCCATGCCCGCTCATCTTTATCTGGCTAATCGCGAGTTTCTCGATCCCTAAGAACAGATCCCTTCAAGAACTCAACACCACCGTGCGCAGGCCCCACGGTGGGCGCCAACTGTCGTGGAATTGTCACGGCAGATGTCCTTAGTGTCAGGACTTAGTCGCGAGGCCAGTGCATCTATGTGGTAGCTTGAGAGGGGTTGGGCGGAATCGAGAGACGCAACACAAGACAAGGATTTAGACAACTTCGGGCCCCGGGAAACATCATCCGGTAATAACCCTACATGCTGTTTGTGGCTAGCTCTCATTATGATCATGAGTGAGTCGCCGGTTTGGCCGGCTCTTTGTGTCTAGCCCTCATGATTGTTTCTTGTTACTTGTCCCTCTTTGGGGTGCCCTGCCCCTCCTTATATAAGTTAGAGGGGCGGGTTACATGCGGAGTCCTAGTAGGACTAGGACTAGTCTATCTTTTCTTACAAGTTGAATACAAGTCTGGGTCTTCCTTCCTCGTAAAGGAAATATTCGTCATCCCTTTCTCCTTAAGCCGGCCCACCAGAGTATAAGCCAGCCTGCTGGGCCTTGGGCCTTGTCGTCTGTCTGATCCGCCCGCCGGGTCTCCAGTGAGTCACAATGTACAGGCGGGTTACCTGTGAATCTCCATGTTTGGGCGGATCACAAGTGAGTCGCCAAGCTCTAGCCAAGTCTCTGGTGCGTCGCCAAGTCTGGCCAGGTCTCTGGTGAGTCGCCAAGTCTGGCCAGGTCTCTGGTGAGTCACCAAGTCTGGCCGGGTCATACCGCGGGGTATATCCCCGATAGTTGGCGAGCTGCTCCGTCGTCTTTATCACTTGGTGGCCTCCTCCCCTTGTGATCGGCGTTAAGCTTACCTGCCTGCTTGAGGACCCAATAGTTTCTGTTGGTATGATTAGCTGGCTTATCATGGTGACCATGAATCTGCCAAGGTCGGTCCAATATCTTGTCAAGGATGGATGGTCCATCATTGTTTGCCATTAGTGGCTTCTTCCGTTGACCGGGTTTTGGATTGTGAAATCCGACATTGACCGCTGTGTCGCCTAATCTTTCAGTATTATTGCGACCGTTGTGTTTGGTTCGTCGTGGCTTACCGTTGCCGTCTCGGATTTCAGAAGTGCCCGGGTCGCTGGCGTTGTTGCTTTTATGAGCGAGCCAGTTGTCTTCTCCCGTACAAAAGCGAGTCATTAGAGCGACAAGGGCTGTCATGGATTTGGGTCCTTCCTGGCCGAGGTGACGCGCTAGCCTTTCATCCCGGACGCTATGTTTGAAGGCCGCGAGGGCTTCTGTGTCTGAACAGTCGACAATTTGGTTCTTTTGGACTAAGAACCTAGTCCAGAGCTCCCTGGCTGACTCGCCGGGCTCCTGGACAATATGACTCAAGTCATCGGCATCAAGTGGCCGGACATATGTTCCTTTGAAGTTGTCTCGAAAGGCGTCTTCCAAATCTTCCCAGTTGCCAATAGAATTTTCTGGCAAACTGTTTAGCCAGTACCGAGCTGGGCCTTTGAGCTTGAGAGGTAGGTATTTAATGGCATGAAGGTCGTCTCCGCGAGCCATGTGAATATGGAGGAGGTAATCCTCAATCCATAGCGCGGGATCTGTTGTTCCATCGTATGACTCGATGTTAATGGGTTTAAACCCGTCTGGAAATTCATGCTCCATTACCTCGTTAGTGAAGCAGAGAGGGTGTGCGGCTCCTCTATGTTGGGCCACACTATGAAGCACCTCTGGCGGACTCCGTTTACAGTGTTCGGACCGGGCGTGGTCGGCTCTGTTGTGTCCGAATAGGTAACCATCATCACCGGTCGGGGCATGTCTCCGCGATTATATCGATTTTGTGTGTCCTGTTCTACCCTCCAGGTCTTGTTGGATGTCGCAAGTATTCCCTCGAGCTTTTTTGTTCTTGTTTTGACGGCCGGATGGGTTGGTATGGTGCTCTGCTTGGGCTGCTGCTTTATCCGGACCGAACTGTGGTCGGCCTACCGCATTATTCGATGGTGGTGTGGGCTCCAACGTCCTGCCATCGTATTGAGGGAGCCACCTACTCTTGGGGTGGCTTTTGTCTGGGCCGCTAAGGCCGTATTCTTTGGCAGCCAAGACTTCGGTCCATCTATCATTGAGCAAATCTTGGTTCGCTTGAAGCTGCAGCTGCTTCTTCCTTAGGCTCCTTGCAGTGGCTATGAGTCAGCGATTAAAGCGCTCCTGCTCGAGAGATTCTTTAGGCACGATAAAATCCTCGTTGGCGAGGATCTCCCCTTCCTCGGAGAGTGGGAGATAATTGCTATCCTCCAGGTCTCCATATGTGGCCTGTTCATCAGGACTGTCTTGCCCGCCTTCCTGTTCCTCCTGTTCGGATCCTACCTAAATAGGGTCTTCATTGTCCGGAGTGTTATCTTCTCCTATGCTAGTATTGTTTTCTCTTGAGCGACGTGACTTAGAGTGGCGCCGGGCGCGCCGGTGTTCGGACTGTGTACCAGGAGGTTTATCCTCAACCGGATCCTCCTTGTCATCGTCGAGAGCGTCCTTGGGTGTTTCTGCCATACACACGTTGTACCATGAAATGGCCATCCCGCGTCTAGCGGGTGGTGAGTTCTGGCCTTGCCCCTCATCGTCGTCCATACCGTCGATGTCTTCGGAGCCGAGGTCAAGCGTGTTGGTTGGGTCTTCGACAGTGGCTATGAAGTGGGTGGCGGGTGGGAAGCAAAATTCTCCATCGTCCGCCGCAAGTTCGAACCGAACATAGTTCAGCGGCGAGTCGCCTGCCAGGGATAGGTTTTTTAGTGAGTTTAGTACGTCGCCCATGGGCGGGTGTTGGAAGACGTCTGCGGCGCTGAACTACAAGATCGATAACCGATTGAGTTCGGTATCCGCGGACTCGCCGGGTTCAGAACTTGTCGCCGGAGACGAGTCTGGGTTCCGTTGATGCAGATATCGTATGAAGCAGAATCTGTGTGCGGCTCCAATGCCGTGGAATCGGTAGCCTCCGTGATGGGGTTGAGCTTCCCATCTTCGGGCGACTCGATCTGCTCCGGATCTAAGGCCGGAGTTGTTACGGGAGCTATCTCCTGGATGTGGCCTGATGGCAGGTTTAAGCCATGCTTATCGGGGCGAAGGGCCGCGGTTTCAAATCCGTTGAAGATCAGGTCTCCACGGATATCCGCGACATAGTTCAAGCTTCCAAATCTGACCTGATGGCCAGGGGCGCAGCTATCGATCTGCTCCAGATGGCCAAGTGAGTTGGCCCGCAGTATGAAGCCGCCGAATACGAAGATCTGTCCAGGGAGGAAGGTTCCTCCTTGGACAGCGTCATTGTCGACGATTGAAGGAGCCATCGAACCTTTCATCGACGGCACAGTGGAACTCTCAATGAAAGCACCAATGTCGGTGTCAAAACCGGCGGATCTCGGGTGGGGGGTCCCGAACTGTGCGTCTAGGATCGATGGTAATAGGAGACGGGGGACACGATGTTTACCCAGGTTCGGGCCCTCTCTATGGAGGTAATACCCTACTTCCTGCTTGATTGATCTTGATGAATATGAGTGTTACAAGAGTTGATCTACCACGAGATCGTAATGGCTAAACCCTAGGAGTATAGCCTGTATGACTATGGTAATGTGTATATGTACCTACCCAGAATACGCTCCCCGGTTTATATAGACACCGGAGAGATCTAGGGTTACATGGAGTCGGTTACATCAGAGGGAATCTACATAGTCGGTTGCCAAGCTTGCCTTCCACGCCAAGTAGAGTCCAATCCGGACACGGGTACAGTCTTCGGCCTTCATGTCTTCGCAGCCCATCAGTCCGGCCCAACGGATAACAGGCCGGACGCCCGAGGACCCCTTAGTCCAGGACTCCCTCAGTATTTATAGCTAGCAGCTGGCTAGGGGATTGGGGATTTTGCAATTCACCCATGTGGAGCGCGGGAAGACTAAGTGCAGCACGCAACCCGAATACCGTATGCGGTGTCACATGTTATCTATCACACACATGTTAACATAAGGAAACATATGTGTAACTTACTAATCATCGCACACGAGTACTCGCAGACGCATTGCTACCACAAGCAACTAGTCTGCATTTTTCGAAGTTTTTTGTAGACATAGAATCGCACACGAATTAACTGTAGTAACCGTCCGTGTTATAATTTTTCATCGCAAATAGTTCATCCGAGTGGGTTGTTTGCCGCGTATCACACACATCTTGTTTACACAAATCATTTGTGTTCTTTTGGCTCATCGCAAATAGTTCATCTATGTGAACTGTATGCCGCATATCACACACATCTTGTTAGGTTGAAACGTTTCTGTTGTGTTCCCTATTAAAAAACAATTTGTCCGAGTGAACTGTATGCCGTGTATCACACACACCTTGATCTGGCTAACCGTTTCTGTTGCATTCACTAATAGCAAACAGTTCATCTGAGTGAATTGTATGCCGCATATCGCACACATCTTGATATCGCTGCCTGTTTATGTTGTTCTAACTCATTGCAAACAGTTCCAATGGATCAATCGTATGCCCTGCATCACACACACAACTAATATCTGAACCATGTTTGATGTCTCCGCCATCGCAAACATTTTGCATCCTTTTTGATGGGTTTTTACATCATAGTTTGCGATTAATGCATCGCACATAGTTTCATCAAAGGGTCTCTGATCGTAGTGTCGCGTTAGCAGCATCCTGCAGTAGTGATATATCACATAAAAACGGAGTCTAACTCTCTTCCTATGCATCAGCATGTCATAAAAGAGCAATTCATGCACACAAAGTAAAGGCCGATACATAGCATAAGTAGTTTCTTGCAATTTTATCATATTGGAAACATAGAGAGGCGGAGATGTAGTTCCTCTCTTGTAATAATTGAAAGTAGGAGCAACAAGAACATGCATATTATATTCATCCAAATCATCATGTGCAATAGTAAAACCCAACCCATCAATATAATCCTTAATAAGTGCAACCTTCTGTGTTATAGTGTAGTTGGGAGAATTCAAAAGGATAATATGACTATCATGTGTGGGTGCAATAGCAACAATTTCATTTTTAACATAAGGAACTATAGCAAGTTCATCTCCATAAGCATCATTCATATTGGCATCATGGCCACAAGCATAGCAAGCATCAATTTCACTAAAAAGGTATATTTCAAGTGAATCAACTGGATCATACCAATCATCATAGCATTCATCCTTCGGTAAGCATGAAGGGAAATTAAAGAATGAATGAGTTGAAGAGTTACTATCATTGTAAGGTGGGCACGGGTAGCTAATCCGCTCTTCCTCCTTTTGTTCTTCGCTCTCCTCATCATTTTCATCTAATGAGCTCACAGCTTCAACAATTTCTTCTTCCATAGTTTCTTGCAAAATATTATTCTCTTCTTGGACATGGAGGCGTCCTCAATATATGCTTTAACATAAGCATTAGAAGCATAGTTTTCATAGCAATATTTAAGTATGACAAAATATTTAGATTTGTAAAGAGTAAGATCATACTTTTCAATCAAAGAAGCAATTTCATAGGCACCCTTAAAAGAAACAAATTCTTCAATTTGTTTAGTATCATAGTAATTATAAACACCTTTTTCATAAGAATATACCATTCCATTATCCTTAAACTCACATAGGAAGGGAAGGTGTTTTTAGGGTCTTCAGAACAACAAGTAATACCATATGTTTCACATAAATTCCAAGCATAGCAATGCAAATTATTAATATGATGCCATAAAAGTTTCCCTTTTTGAGATAAGAGGTGTCGCACAAAATAAGCATGCTCATTTAATGATTTTCCCACAACTAAGCTAGTTGGGTTTTCAGCACGAGCACAAAGGGACCAAAGATGATCCAAGTAGAAAGCTGGAGCAGTATGATAGATTTTGGGTGTTTCTCCAACCATTGGTTTAGGAGGTACAACTATTTTTTTTGTATTTTGTGTTTCCTACCCATAATTAAAAAGAAAACAAAAGCACAAAATAAAAACTACTTAGTGCTACTTGTGAGATGCGTTGGGATTTCCCCGAAGAGGAGGGGATGATGCAGTACAGTAGAGATAAGTATTTCCCTCAATTAAGAATCAAGGTTATCAACCCAGTAGGAGAATCACGCAACACCTCGTTAGTAGTACCTACACACAAAATAACAAATACTTGCAACCAACACAAACAAGGGGTTGTCAATCCCTTGATGATTACTTGCAAGATTAAATTTTGTAGTGACAGATAGATAGAAAAAACACAAAATAAAATAAGTAAAGAAAAATGGCAGCAAGGTATATTTGGATTTTAAGATATGATAAAAGTAGATCGGGGGGCCATAGTTGGCACTAGAGGCTTCTCTCTTTAGTATAACATACGGTGGGTAACCAAATTACTGTTGGGAAATTGATAGAAAATCGAATAATCATGACGATATCCAAGGCAATCACTACAAAAAAATACACTTCCGTGATGATACATGTTTGTCACAGTAGGTCGCATTTTTTGTCATGCATGTACATCCATGACAAATTTATGACAGAATGAAGATAGTCATACCTGTGCTGTCGTAGAAGTGTTCCATGACATTACCAAAATTATCATCACGGAAGTGTCCACTTCCATGACGATAAATCACGTATCACAGAAGTGCTTTCGTCAAGGGTGACCGACACGTGGCATCCACCGTAACGGAACGCCGTTAAGCTATCGGGTCGGGTTTTGGATCCGATAACCCATTAACAGCCCCGACCAATGGGGATTTTCCTCGTGTAAAATCATCATTGGCTGGAGGAAACACGTGTCGGCTCACCGTTGGGACAGATCTCATCCGCTCATTGGACCGAAGGCACCTATGATACGGCGACACGTGGCACAGCCCAACAAAGGCCCATTCCTGTGAAAAGGCCGGCCCATTTGACTTGGTCAAAAGGTGGCGGGCCGGCCCAGGGAAAGCCTGTTAATGGCCTGTTCGCATATAGCCCATTTACAGCCCGCTAACCCAGGGCCCGTTACGCCCTATCCGAATTAGGCCCAATAGCGTCATCTGGGCCGTCCAATATGATTTAGCCCGTTTTAACTTCCGGCCCATGTGTGGCCCATGACTTCTTTCGGCCCATATGAGGACCTTTGTAACTCTTGGCCCATTAACGGCCCGTGGTGAAACTGGCCCGTAATGAACAGTGTATCACTTTATACCCATTAACGGCCCGTTATTCCATTGGGCCATTTCCAGCCCAAGTTATCTTTCGGCCTTCTCAGGGCCCATTGATTCTTGGGCTCATTTGCAGCATTCGGTTACATACGGCTCGTTACTGTCATTTTCTGCTTGTGGGCCAAATTCAGCCCGTCGTTACAGTCGGCCCATTCGCGCACCGTTAATACGTTGGGCCGTTTTCATGTAAAAAAACCCGTTGGGCTGTTTTCATAGAGTTATCAAATACGACCTATTAACGGCCCGTTATGGTCCACGAATAGTATGGCCCATGATTGGCGAAATGATGATACGCCCCGTACAAGGCCCACGGATCCTACGGCCCGTATGAGGCCCATGGATAGTACGGCCCGTAGAAGGCCCATGGATCGTATGGCCCGTAGAAGGCCCATGGACCCTACGGCCCGTAGAAGGCCCATGGACCCTAAGGCCCGTATAGAAGGCCGATGGATCCTACGGCCGGACGAAGGCCCATGGATCATACGGCCTGCAGGAGGCCCATGGTTACAACAGTCCGTGTGTTGCCACGATTATTTTGGCTTAGTTACCAAAAATAGGCTATTGTGGCCACTAGAAAAAACAGAAAAAGAACTGCAGTGACTACAAGCAAACAACTAAACAAGACAATAAGGAAATAAGTAAGCAAGCAATTAACGCTAGCCTATTACCGCTATTACACATATTACATCCACTGGGCATCAAAGTTCGCCACCAGTGCAAATATAGGGAACAAAGCAGCACATTACATACACTGGCCGTCAAAATTGGCCACCAGTGCAAATAAACGCAGCAGCAAAACAAGAGCATAACTGAAACAACTTTAGAAGAGCTCAAGAAACGTTATCCTGGGTATCCACCATGCTGGCAATAAGCTTAGCAAGCTGATTAGCTTTGTCCTGTTTGGCACTAAAATCCTCCAACGCTTGCTGTTGCACCAGAAAGTATGCATCTGAATGCTCCAGGGACTTCCGCAGTCCTTCCGCTTCTTGTCGCAGCACAGCTGATCAATGTCTTTCAACTTGTAGTTGAGACTCAAGAAATCGAACTGATTCAGACAGTGAGTTTGAATAGCTTGTGCAAGTGGTAGTGGCCAGTAACTCGAACACTAAACCAAGACAGGACTTTGGGGTTGTCTCGCTGTCTTCAAGATAGTCTTCCTTAGCTGTTTTATCAGCTTTGTTGGAGACCAACAAGGATGTGTCACTATCCTGAACCTTATCTGCATTACTTCCTTTACCATTGCTTAATAAGGCACTCTTCCCCAATATTTTGTCAGCATTCTAAAAGAAGAAACAAGCAGACACATAACAAGTTTAGCATGTACTAGTATATGAAACTCATTTCGGTGAACCAGTTCATTAGTAAGGTGGACAGGACTAAACTACCAAGTCTTCTATTGCCAAGTACTAGTACATAATAAAAGCATCAAACAAACATATATCTATGTCCTATGGTCACTGCATTGTCTTGCCAAATCAAAATAGAGACACGGTTCAAATCATATCAGTTCAAGACAAAGTAGCAGTGAAAGAATACAAAGCGTGGGAAACTACACGGCACAACAAGATTTCAGATGGGTACCACGGGTCTACATGTAAACCAACACTATTGGCTCTGTTGTGATGCTAGTAATGTGGATGATATGAAAGTCAACTGTATACACAAATCAAATTGAAATCAACAGAGCTATTGATAAGAGCAAACCTATTAAAGAAACATGCGTGAACATACCTGCTGTGCCATTGGAGTTTCGATTGGATCCTTCAATTTAAAAATAAGTTTGTATGAGTAAATACAGTGATACAAGAGCAAAACAATCATAGTTAAAAAAGGCGCGCCTAAGCGAGCGCTTAAGCGCGCCTAGGCTCTAGGCGTTGGCATAACGCATAACTATGCATAATCTGTGCATAACTGCGCATAAGCATGCGCTTTGGTCAGTAAAGCGCAAGGCGGTGGCAAAACGCACAATTAACGCCTAGCGCTTTTTTGAACTATGATAGCAATGGAATCTTAAATTAGAACAGTTGTTCTTCAGGTTTAGGCACTTGTTCTACATGAACAGAGTACAGTAAGACGCAAGAATATAATACTTAAAAATAGAAAATGAGCTCATAGACCTTACCATATTCTTGGTTCAGGACCAGTACAGAACAAGGCGTTCCCAGTCATCGTCCAGTAAATGTGTCTCAGGATAACGTAAGGGAATTTGATGAGTTTCTTTGCCGGTGAAGTACGTTTTCTTCAGGTAATTCCGATACTACCACCAAGCATTCTTGAAGATAGCAGAGGTATTAGCACAGGTTACCTCATCCTGAGTTTCCAAATCGGTCCTTCTTTATAGAGAAAAATGGGAAAATTTGCCGCATTATAACCATCATGGAGGTAGGATGTATGGGACGAAGCAAAGTAATTGCCATGAATAACATTACTTACACATAACTCCTAGACAAACACCTGCAACTGGCATTTTCCTTCATCTTCAGTATAATATTTCCAAGATGGGAAGATACGCACATACGATTTAACAACATCAAATGCGATAGATGCTAAACTACGACTAGCTGGTTGTGCTTCCTCCACAGGAATAGGCGTACTAACTGGTGGAGTTGGGGTTCGCCGTGATAGTATTGGCCCTTTGGGCACTTGAGCTGCCTTACTAACTGCTCTTGTTTGGGAGCTCTGTGGTGGAGATGGTGTTGTCTCAACAGGAACTGGGTTACTATCGGCTGGGGTTGGCGTTAGATTGGGTGAAGCTGGTTTTCTGTCCATCGCAGTAGGGGTACAATCTGCGAGAGTTTGGGTTATGTGTGGTAGGGCTGGTTCTTGTGCATGTACAACCGGGGTGCTATCTCCACCAAGAGGTAGCACTGTTTTGTTTGAAGACCGTGTTTTTAGTCCGCTAGATACTGGCATCACCCGCTCCCATTCAAATGGCTGATAAACAGGAAACATAGTTGAATGTACAGACATTGTATGAGAGACAGATGCAATAGATAGTGTGGAAAAAAGACGTCATGAAATAGTTGACATGTATATTGTTTAACTAAAACGGATAGCATGACATAATTTCACATATATGATGTCTATCTAAACTAGATAGCATAGCATAACATAATTCAAAGATATGCTGGATAACTAAACAGGATCGCATGACATAATTCACCTACATGTTATCTAAGTAATCAGGATCGCATCATTTAATTCACATATGTGATTTATATGCTAAACAGAGGGCATTCGATATGATGTCTGAACTAAGAACATGGTGTTCAGTATTGTGTATATGATGTCTAAACTATGCAATGCAAGACACCGTATGCATGATATGAGCAGTATAACCGTGCCAAGTTAGAGCATACACCTTAGTGGGGGAATAGGACTGGTCATCTGTCTCTGAATCCATCTCTGAGGAGCTATCGGGACCGAACAAGATATCTGCTTCGACAAGTAGCACTGTCTGCTCTGAAGGCCTTGTTTTCACTCCAGATTTTTCCATCTCCCACCCAAATGGCTGATTCACAGGAAGAGTAGTTTAATGTACAAACATTGTCGACAAATGAAAATGTAATGAAGAAAAGGATGGGCAAGATATCATTCAAATATATGATGCCTGGTTAAACAGGATGGCATTGCACATTTCACATATATTATGGCTGGCTAAAAGACATGAGACTGCATAATTCCCATATATAATATAGAAACTAAACAGGTGGCATTACAGAACATGTCTAAACTAAGCAGATGACATATATGATGTCAAAAGTAGGCACTGCAAGGCAACATATGCATGATATGACTAACATCATCATGCCAAGGTAGAGCAAACACCTTGGGGGGTGGTAAATAGGAGTGGTCAGCGGCGTCTGAATCCGCCTCAGAACAGATATCTTCCTCTGGATTACAATCTGGAGAGGGGTGGGGAGGGTTTGCCATTGAACCCACCATGGAGCGATGTCTGCATGACATTGTATTGCCGCGCAAAACTCTTCTCTTTTTCTCTACATGTTCAGCATGACTGTGTACAATATCTGACATGCATACGAAAAAAATATGGTGAGATTATGTAAGGAGAGCATGGAGAAATTTAGAGTGATGGTAACAACCAGTGGATCGACGTTTTTCCATTGAACCAAAATAGCCCTAATGGATCGACATGAATGTATAGTAATAAGTGATGCAACAAGTGTACAACCTCTTTGCCGTAGTCGTGTCGACCTCAGCATCATTGGGTTGGTCGCTGAAGCAGTTGAGGCAGAGGTGGCTGTCGGAGGTGTGGAGGAAGATATGAGGAATCTGTAGACGACGTCCAGGGCACTGCTCTGTTGTGATGGATCGTTCTGTCGTTGGAGTAGCTCCGGTGAGCCATAAGACGTCAAGGCTGAAGCAGCACAAGACAGACATCGTCAATCTCAAGTGGGATTCTAATAGCATCTCCAATAGATGATGTAAAATTAACATCACCAAAAACCACCTGACTACAACAGATGAGGTAAAAACCGTTGACTCTGAACTTAACTGTCGAAACTGAAATTTACTGTGGAATCTGAATGCTACTGTCGAAACTGAACGCAATGGTAGCAGAGAGGCACTTGACATGTAGTTTAGCGAGGCCCTGCAGTTCATCTTCAACCTGCACCCCCTGAGCCGCCAGCCACCACCGGCCGAACCGCCGGCCCCAGTGCTGCCTCGCCGCCCCGAAACAACTCGCCACCGTCGCCCCGGCCAGCCCTCTAGGCCCCCCGCCCCCACCCTGAACCCTAGGATAGATAGTGGGGTACCTCTCCGGCGAGCCCCTATCCCCGCTGCGGGTGGTTCTTCCTTAACTCCGGCGAGCCCCCCAACCCCTGAAAATCGACTGACCCAAAAGTCGATTCAGTCGACTGAAGTGTGGCTTAATCGGAGCAGAGCAGCAGCACGAGCGAGGGGGAGAGCAGCAGCAGCAGCTGGGCGAGCGAGTGATCGAGCGAGAGCCGGAGCAGCAGCAGCAGCGCGAGCGAACGAGCGAGAGCCGGAGCAGCAGCAACAGATCCGGCTGGTATGGACGCCGCCGCCGAAGGGGCCTCGCACTGGGGGAGAGCCGCCGTGGAGATGTCGCCCGTGGCACCGGCTTCAAGGTAGAGCTCCATGCGGGTGCGGGGTGGAGCACCGTCAGCGCCGGGAGGTCGAGTTAAGGAGAAGGTGCGATGCGATGAGTGTACAACCTCTTTGGTGGCGCCGAGTAGGCCTCAGCTTCGTCCGAGGAGTCGGTGAGGATGCTGCGGTTCCGGTGGAGCAGGTTAAGGCGGCGCTGTGGGGATGGAGCAGCCGCGATAGACGATGTGATCATCGGAGCAGCTCCTTGGAGGTGGAGGACGGGGCGGCTGAACCGGTGGGACGACGAGATGGACAACGGATCCTCATCCGGGGAGGTGGAGGAGGGACGTCGAGCTGTTGCGGTGGACGACGTCGTCGGGGAAGAGGCTCCAGCTGGGTAGCGGTGACGTGGCGGACGGAGGAGGGTGGGGTTTCGTGGCTGGAGTGGAGAGGTTATGGCGGCCTCGGATTTCGAATGGCGAAAAGGGGGCGATGGGAGGGGGTGAAGCGTGACTTAGGGACACGCTTGTCCAAAATGTAGGGTGTGTTACAAAAGTACCCCCCACCGATTTGAACTAGCGGCCCTTTCGGCTTAGGGTTAGAAGGGGATTTCGCGTGTCGGGATTTGGCAGCTGGAGGGAGTTTTCGCGCGCGTTGTAATTTTGGGATAGCAAGGCGCGGGTTGTGAAGGCGTTAGTTTTGGGAGCACGATATCTGAATTTTCGGGATATAACAAGATGCGGGTTGAATTTTAGGGACAAGCCTAACGTGTAGTAATATTGTACTTGTACGTACCAAATCAATTCGCACTTCCCTCAACCAAAAAGAAAACGAAAAAAATAAAACTATTCACACCACACAAAGAGAGAGTCTTGGCCCGTTTTACTATACGAATGCTATTCAAAGCTACTCCCTCCTTCCATCTATATAGGGCGTAATGCGTTTTTCGATGCTAACTTTGACCAAATATTAGAGCAATGATATATGACATGCAACTTACACAAAGCACACCGTTAAATTCGTCTGTGAAAGGTTCTTTCAATGATATAATTTTCACATTGTGCATGTCATGTACTATTAATCTTGTCAATAGTCAAAGGCAGTCTTAAAAATCTCATTACACCCTATATAGATGGAAGGAGGGAGTATGAATCCATGTTATGTCCGATTAAATTTTTTCGCTTGCTGTATAATGCATGTAACCTACTCATACCAACACTTTAGTGCATTCCAAATGTCTAGACTACCGCTGCAATTCGAACTAAATTTGAATTCGTTTCTCTATTTCAATAAGAATCTACAATCATGATTGTTGCCAACTTCAACCATCATAGTTTCCTTGCTATCCGCCAGATATAAATCGGACGGCCTATAATGCAGGATGGCAGGCACACCATCATCAACAACTCCGTTTTTTATAAGAGTAGAGATAAAATATATTAAATGTAGTATAACATGTTCATAACCACACCATGTGTATCACCGTTATATATATTCACACATGCGTCGGTTTGGAACACTATGATAAATTCTTCAAATATCCGAATTCGCTTTTTATAATGAAGTATATATGATCTCTATTCGTCTTTTACACCCACATAACCCTCTTATCTTTGTAGCTAGCGCTAACTTTCTCTTGTGCATGCACACGCCCACATCCCTCTCACCCTCCCTCAGCATTCTCTAGCTCCATCGCGCAAATTCGTCTTTTCACTTTAGGTCGTTCACCCACGGTGTGTGTAGGCCCCCTAGCTCCTTCTTTACGGCACACATCAATCGATATGCCTCTCTAGCCAGGTGTGCCTAGCACAAACACAAGCTTCCCCTCTTCTCTTGTCACCGTCCATGCCTCACTCCCACCACTCTTTTCATCGTTCTCGTACTCGCACACTCCTCCCCCCTCGATATAGTATGCCTCTCGTACCACCTCCTACATGCATCCCTCTCTCTCTATCCTTCTCCTCGTGCCTCATTTGCTTCTAACACACACATGCATGTATACCGATTGATCTCCCAACATATACCTCGATCGACTTTAACTACCCCCCCATCGATCGACATACCTCACAAGTTATGTCTCTCCTTTCACTAACAAAGGGCGATTGATCTTCCTATGTAGTTACGTCTGCTTACCACAGCGACATCGTCCCCCCTCATCATTCGTGCATGCCTCCTGACCCGTCTCTCACACGCACGTGCACAGACAACAAGCAGCCATCTCCTCTCTTATTGATATTGCGGGCGTGCCCTCCGTTTGTCTAGCAAGCCTATCCCACCATTTGTTAGAAGCAAGTCCACTACCACCCCCTCCAACACTCTAGCTCTGTCTCTTTCCCAACCTTATTCCTCTCCTGCACATATGCATGGATGCCGATCGATCTCCCTTAATACATGAGGCAGATCGATCTCCTTAATACATGAGGTTGGCCTCTCTCCTCCTCCACATGTATACCAGCCATTGTACCTCTATTGTTAATTGGGCCTCCCTCTTCCCCCACCACACACCGATAGTCGAGTGCTGCAGGTAGGTATCCATGCCACAGAGACAAACTGCACATGTCCCATCTCACGTTCCAGTAGGCCAGCCACTCTATATCTTTGACGTGGGCACACACAAATTCGATGGCACTCTTTATCGATCGCGCACGCACACACACACATCATCCCTCTCTTCGATTCTATGGACACCTCAAGCCGATGATACCTCCACTCTCTTCTCGTGGATCGCCCCCTCTATATATATGTTATATCCATGACTCTATTTCACACACATTGCATATGTTACATTTTTTGATTGACCCCCCCCAAAAAACTCTCAAGAACCCACACAATATATCTCTCTAGGTTTGTATCTCTCTCACACAACCCCACGTAGGTGGTGTACGTATACAAGAAGAGAATAGGTGCACCGTGCACGTACTCACGCTTCGTGCCCAGCCACACCCGCACGGGTACACGGTGGAGCTCATTTCTTTACGAAATGGCAGCCCACGTGCTAATTTGAATGCCTGTAGCGGTTGTTTACCTAGGGAGGTCGTGTACCACGCGTGCACGAAACAAAGTTCGACTTGACGCATTATTTTTAAATAAAGTTATAGCGCTCAATGGCACGTACACAGAATATAAAACGATTTTTATGGAGAAAAAGGTAGTCCGCTCACTATATACAATGGAGCCTGCCTGCCTGGTTTGTCACTCTTCAGAGTATCTCACACAAGGCTGCGGTGGCCTCTCTCTCTCTCACCGTTGGTCATTGATCCGGCTGCATCCCGTCCGCCGGGGGAAAGGGAGTGCGGTGGCCTCTCTCTCTCACCGTTGGTCACTGATCCGGCCGCATCCCGTCTGCCGGGGGAAAGGGAGTGCGGTGGCCTCTCTCTCTCTCACCGTTGGTCACTGATCCGGCCGCATCCCGTCCGCCGGGGGAAAGGGAGGAAGTGCATCGTTTCTCTGTTTGACGGCGCCGAGGCAGCACATCCCGATCTGCGGTACACGCCATTCTCTCTGACCAAGCCCCGGCGCGGCAGGGCCTACGCCACCTGCTCACAGATTCCGCCCGCCGCTGCTCACCTAGTTACATCCTGACGACCTCCAGGTATCCCCTCCGGCCTTGCTCCACTGCCCGTCTTCCCACGTCGCTGCATGTGGATCTTCCATAGTTCTTTTCCCAAAACGTAGCTCGTCCGGCGTACTTTCCATATTGCATTCTCGTCCTCACACTGTTTTAGACAAACACAACCGTGTTGTTATCTTCCCATAGGACAAGGAATATGCTTCTTTTTTGTCGTCGCATGTGTCATCAACTGTTATTGGCCAGTAATTGTTTCCTTTCTACTCGTTGCTATTGCGACCTTTTGGTGAACTGCACAAATCACTTTTTTCTTAAGAGTGTTTTGTGCAGTTGTACTAAAATGTCACACGGGCAACGTCTCTACATTTCAGTGCGACTGCACAAAGGGAGATTGGTTTTGCTCTATCCTCCTCATCCAACTCCGAGCCTAATCTTCTCCAACTAGTTAGTCTTAAGAGAGACTGCAAAGGTGACCGGCTTCTATTTGTGTGTTTATTGTTTCATCAGCAGTCCTCTATTATCGTAATCACACTTAATATCTTTGGAAAAGGGACGCTCAGCTCTATTTTAGTGGAACTGCACAAAATGATCGGAATGTTGCATTCTCCAGACATCTACTTTTTTTCCCAACATGCCTTGTTGATTTAGACAGAGCTGGGGGGACGTTGCTGCCAATCAAAGCATGTATCAATTTTAATTTAACACCTTCTCACAACTCTGTCTTCAGTTGTGATGTAATTATTAGCTCTGATCTGCTAATAATTGACATGCATTAGCAAGGAAGTTAGTTTTATTATTATTTCCGAAGGAGCATCGATGGCAAGACACGCGAAACAAAAGTTGAAAGCTCACACCATTGTACAATTTCATGTCACTGGAAAATTATTTGTATAGTACGTCAATTATGTAAACAAATGATGGAAGCTTGATAGCATTGCCAGAAGCCTCTTCATCATCCGGGTCCATGTGCCATGCACAAAATTATACTCCTTCGTTCCTAAATATTTGTCTTTTTACAAATTTCAAACGGGCATATTTTAGAGTGTAGATTCACTCATTTTGCTTCGTATGTGTACTCCCTCCGTTCCTAAATATTCTATTCGTCTTTCTAGAGATTTCAACAAGTGACTACATATGGAGCAAAATGAGTGAATCTACACTCTAAAATATGTCTATATACATCCGTATGTGCCAGTCCATTTGAAATCTCTAAAAAGACAAATATTTGAGTAGTCACTCGTTGAAATCTCTAGAAAGACAAATACTCCGGAGTATATTTAAGAACCGAGGGGGTAGTGCACAACCGCATGGGAGACTCAGCCCGGTCGTTGCGCCGCATTAATAGTGAGTAATGAGCAGTCAAATCATAAGCCCCACCTTTCCCACTATAAGTTGCTCTGAAGAAGCAACCGTCAATACACTCTTCTTTGAATCCGCTCATACTACTCCATCCGTCACTGTTTATACATCGCGCTTCAGAAAAAAGAAAAAAAATCTGTGGGACCAAGGCGACTAGTGATCGGCCTGAAAAATAGCATTGGTAGTTATAGCACGGCGTCTATTACTAGAGGGAATAATGCGTACACACATGCATGCAGTGCTTCCACCCCGGGTACACACATGCATGCACTTACTCCACTCCGTAGTAGTACAGACATGGAGAGAAAATTGTGGACTTGATTGCGGTTACCACGCCCTAATTAATTGAGCATTAAACCAAACACGTCTAAAGTCTCTCTGGTGGTGGAAATGCATTGAGAGAAATGCATCATAATGAAGCGCGCCCTGTAAACTGTGACGGAGGGAGGAGTAGTATGAAGGTGCAAAACCAAGTACGTGTATGGCCAGTTGGTCAACGCACCTCCTCTTGGCATATCACTGACATGTGGGACAGGAGTGTGAGCAAACCGATCTCAATTGACGGCAAAGAGCCAACCCGCCGTTCCTTGAGAGAGACGAGGAGTGAGAACACACAGACGGGCTCGCACGAAGGCGAAGATATATTCGAGCATGGTTGGTTGATCGATATCATTCATTACATGTTGGGCTGCCGTTTTCCGCCCTTCTCCGGATAAACGTGTACTTTATCAGAGATTAAAAAATAAGAGTACAGACGCTCCACCATGTGGTTCTAGTAGTAATACTACTCGTACTACTGCGCTTGGCTCTTCGCCTCTTCGTGAAGTCGAACAATGATGGTACTCCGCATGTTGGGTACTACAGTGTATGCCTCTGACAATCTGACACCGAATGGACTGATGCATGTCCACCGAGGGTAGGTTGCATTAGTCAAAAGGCGTAAGCGGGATTCACCTTGTCCTGCAAGCTTCTCCTCGTTCTGCGAGTTGAGGGGACACACCAAAAAGTAGTGCTAGTCCATACTCCCTCCTTTCCGGTTAATATGGCTTAATCTTTTTTGCGGGTAAATGAGAGAGCTTTATTCATATATAAGCATTCTTAGGACGATCATCCAAGACACTGGTCACTAGGAAGCGAGGTACCCCGCAAAAAAAGAAGTAGGAAGCGAGGTGTTTCATCAAGCCAGCTCTCGGCCACATTCAAAGTGCAGCAAGCACAGTTTGCACAAAGATGCGCCGCACGGTTCGCACGAAGATGCGCCGCAAGGTTTGCTGACCTGTTTACTTTGCGTTTGGCTGTTTGCCTATTCGGGAAGTCGAACAATAATAGCACTAGTAGTATAGTGTATGCTTCTGGCATTCTGACACCAAATTAACTGTTGCACGTCCACCGCCTGAGCGAGGGAGAGCTTGCATTAGTCAAAAGTTTCTCCTTGTCCTGCGAGCCACTGCGCGCAAGCTTCTCCCGTCTTGCAACCTTCTCCTCGTTCGGCAAGTTGACGAGACACATCAAAGTAATGCTAGTCCATCCTGCCTCCTCTCCGGTTAATATGGCTTAATTTCAAACGAGGTAAATACACTGTCTGTCACTGTATATTTGTAAAAATACAGTCAGTGGACTTCATAATACGCTCATTGCGCTCAATATATATATATTTCCCGGTGTTTATACGGTCACTAGCTCACCCTGATTGTGTATGTGTGTGCATGCACGTGTAGGTTGAGCACTTGAGCGTGACCGTGTGTGTTCCGTCGTGTGCTTGGACATGCATGCATTAGGGCGTCGCGCGCGTTTTTGCGTCCATGTGTACGTGTGACTGTTGCATACACGTAGGGGGAGTATGTGTAGGGGCCACTAAGGAGCAGTAAAATCACACGGTAAGCTAGTCGGAAGAAGCAACCATCATTTCACTCTTGAATGACACGTACGCAATATAAAATGGTTGATATGGAGAGAAAAAGAAAACCACTATATATACACTAGCAGGAGCCTAAGCTACAAGCATGCTTGCTTAGGTTGCTCTCTTCACAAGCATAGAACGACGGGCCTTATCCCACAGCTGGGGGAAGGGAACAATGTTCTGCGCAGACGCGGTCGACATCGGCGAGGGAGAAAACCCACAGTCGGTGCGTCCGAATCGGGGGTCACCGCGGTATGGGCCGATGTCGCGTCCCAACCGCCCTTCTAGCTACAACCCGACGTCCTAGCTAGTCCATCTTCCTTTTGGATCCGGCTTGCTCCACTGCCGTAGCTCCATCTCCATGTCGATCTTTCTCTACCTCTACCGGCTTCTACTTGTGATGAGTTTATGTCTCATGAACTAGTGCTAGTACTATTATTCTAATCACACTTCTTCAATATCTTTGCCATCAGGGATGCTCAGGTCGATTTTAGTGGAACTGCACAAAAGCATCGTATGATCCGAGTGTGCCAGCCGTCTTTCCTTCGACAGGTTCTACCTGGCCAGGAAATTAAATCATGTTTAGGGTTTAGGGTTTAATCGTAGTGACCCCATCAGTAGTTTTTCTTTCGTACACGCTCTCACAACTTTTTTCTTTAGTTGTGAAGTAAATATTGGCTATGATCTGTGAATCATTGAGATGCATCAGCATGCGTGTTAGTTTTCCTTTGTATTTGATGGAATGTTGTAACGGGGCAACCTTGGAATAGGAATGAAAATGGAGTGGAAAGTTTCCGTTTTTCCGGAGAAAAAATGGAAACGGAGAGAAACCAACGTTTCGTTTCGTTGGATCGCGCCATCGAGCAAAACCAACGTTTAAATCACGTCTGTCGTATTCGTGTCTCACCCTCCTCCACGGCTCAACCCCACATGGTCTCTCGGCATGGAACTCACCGCAAACCGAGTATACGATAACTTTCCCGCATGCTTGTCGATGGATCGCGCCATGGAGTACTAGCACTACTGGAAGAGATTGACGAGTTGGGGGAGGATAGCTAGCTGTAGCACAGACTCCCAAGAACTTTTACATGCATGTTGTAGCCGGCTATTGCGACCTTTGAACGCGGAGCAGCCACGTGCACCCGGAAGCGGCACGGGCGACGCTCTCTCGGCCGGCGCGCCGCTTCAATGCCGGCGCCAGTGAGAGGTCGCGTCCGCTCTGGCCGGGCATGAATGCGGCACTGACCGTTTCGGGCGGGAAGCACGCGCGGGTGATGAAGAGGGTTCGGGTTGGTCAGGACCGGCCGTGGCAGCGGTCCGGACGTGCGCAAACAAGAGATGTTGACGTTAATAGTGCTGTGTGTATAATTAACAACGTAAATAATGTGCCAGTTGGACAAATATGATTGGAGATGGAGATGCAAATGGAATTTTACGTAAACACGGATATGCATGTCTATGTCTATGTGTGTGTGCGCGACGACTCTCGCAACCTGGAAGCGGGGGCGTGTTTTTGATCGAGTTTTCTTTCTTGGTACGTTAGAAAAATTATCCGCCAGTTTTCATTTCTTCTTTCCGGGAACGCGCGTATTCTATTTAAAACCACTGCTATGGAGAGATTTTTTTACTCCATTATAGCCTCTTGTTTGATAGAGTTTCTCGCGTCTCGCTCTCTCACCCTCTCCATATCAAAACAAGATGACAGTGTCCACTCTATCTCTTTCCTCACCGGTGGCCACAGATCTGGCCGAATCCCGTCCGCTGCGGGAGGTGAGGAGGTGCAGCGTTGATGTTGGCATCGTCGGCGACGGAGGAAGCCGATGCGCACCGTCCTCTCGGAGCCGGCGCTGGCGCGGACGAAGATCCTCCGCGCCCTTGTTCGCTGCCGTCGTGTGGGCAGATCCTGCCTGCCCGCCTAAACGACATCTCGCCCACCTGAGGTATAACTTCTTGTACTGGTCCAGCTCCCCAGGTCGCTGCGTGCGGGTTTTCTTCTATGCGACTACTCCCCAGCTCCCCATGCATAGTAGCTAGGGTTCGTCGGCTGGTCCAACATCACCTACTAGTACTATTATAGAGAAAATGCCACTCGAAAAGTTGTCCTGATTTATGCCTCGGTGGAGGTATACATGTTGTTTCTACAAAAAGTACATGGTGGTTGTGCGGTCATTGTCCATATGGTGGTAGTACTATCACTGGTTAAATGAAGAAATGCTTTTTTTCTCGGGTATCCTGGTTTAGTTCCCATCAAGATAATTATGATGCTTCTGTTTGTTGGTGTACTCTTCATTAATTCTTATTGACAATTGAGATGTCGTTGCTACCCCTTTTTTATATTTTTGGAAACAGCGATGCGTGTCTCCATACCCGGGCATGTCTTCCTCGATTTTAGTGGAACTGCACAAAATTGGATGGCCATTGTTGTTCCGCCTCACTGTCCTCTGCCACGTGGTTCTTCCTTCCTCGAGCTTGATTACTGAGAAGAAACAGACCACAGGGAGGATTTGTCGAACTTCATAGGTGCCTCACCCAAACTTGATGACAAATGGATGATGCATCACCACGATGACCTATCGATGCTCATGGTTGCGCCTCATGGTTGCGTCGGCTGGTGAAGCTGATCGATTTTCAATGAAAAACAACCTGTCTTCCATCAGTGCTCTTTGCTTGTTACGCACAAAGATGATATCCTTCGTCAGTTCACCTTGGTTGCGTTGGAGACGCAGTCGTCTTTCACATTGGTGCAATTTTATCACACAATTGGCTATGAACCAAATGTTTCCTCGAAGAAGGATCGATGTTGGTACTAAGAGCATAAGTTTTGTATTGATTTCTAAGCCTTCTCACAACTTTGTCTCCAGCTCCCCTGTAATTTTATTTGTCCAGCTATTAACTTTGATTTAAAAAATGGCGTGGACTAAAAACCCGGATGGACGTAGTAGCCCTCCATTTTTATTTACTCCGCATATTAGATTTGACTGAAGTCAAACTTTGTAATACTCTCAAACCTTTCCGATAATTGAAATTAAAATTCTTTATTTGTACACACTCTCACACGTTTCCGATAATTTGGCGCATGTGTGGTTGTTCACTTAAGGGAGGGTAGTGTACCACACGTGAAGGACAGGAAGTGCGACCAAGACGCGTGGGCGTGGATCGTTAGTTCATTGGAAGTAGTACTAGTTTTCTTCACCGTACATTAAATAAAGAGTTTTGTTTCGTACTTACACAATTTAAAACGATTGTTATGGAGAGAATAAGAAAATCACTCCACTATATATTAGTCGTATACACGAAAGTACTATATGGACGCAACTTCATTGACTTAGTGCACCTGCCTTTGGATTTATGACAGGTGGGCCCAAAATGTGGCTGGCTCACCTGTCATACAGCCAAAAGCAGGTGCAGTGAAGGCACCGGAGCTCAGTCCGTACTACAGTAGTATATATATAAGCGGGAGCCTCATCGCTTGTTCGCTAGGATTTGCACTCTCCACACACTCGCCGCACTACATATATGTTACACGCTGGAGGCTCAGCGTTCATTTGCTAGGGTTTGCTATATTCACAGTCTCTCACCCTCTCTTCACCAGATCTAAACAAGACTGCGTTGGCCTCTTGTCTCTCTCTCCTCCCTCACAGCTGGTGAAGGAGGCGTCCGTATCCCGTCGCACCGGGAAGGGGAGGAGGTGCAGCGTTCACTCTATCGCCTTCGGCGAGGGAGGCAATCCACTGCCGGCTCCGCTGTTCTCTTTCAGCCAGCGCCTGTGCGGGAGGGCCACCGACCCCTTCTTCCTCGCTGCCGTACGTAGTGTGGGCAGATCCGGCCTCCCGCCGCACGCCTTGCCACATCCCGACGACCCTAAGGTATAAGTTTCTTTGAAACCGTCGTTGTTCTAGCTGCATGTGGATCTTTTTCGATCTGTAGTCGAATATAGGTCTTGGTTCAAAGAGGAAAGAAGGGTGCGGTGGGCTGGAGCAAGAATCTAGGACGTGGTTCAATGAGGAAAGGAGGGGCGGAAAGTAGTATAGACTGGCTATCCAGCCGCTTTGTAGGTCAAAAAGGGAAAAGGGGGTAACCCAGTACACACATCTGTAAGGAACCGATCTCTTTGTTGAAAAGGGAAAGAAACTGGGGGGTCGGGTAGTTTGTGCAGGACTAGATTTGCTGCCCTCACATAGGAAGAAGGTTCAAAGAGAACAAATATGGGACCAGCGCATATATGCTGCTTGGCTACATACTCTGCATCACCCATTTATTTATACGTGTGGACGCACATGGTGCTGGCATGTCCCATACAACTATTTTGCTGTTGTTAATCTAAGAATGCCGCCGAAAAATTGAAGCAATGCCACTGTTAAAAGTAAATTACATTTTTTAACGAATGTTGTTTCAAGAGAATGTCTCTGTTAATATGAATCAATGCAACCGTTTTAGAAATGCTACTGTCCTACTTTGTTTTCCATCCAAGATAAGTTAGATGCTTCTTTCTGTCACCGTTTGTTTCATCCTCCTTTATCGGCAAGTAATTGTTTCCTTTTTTGCCTCTGTTAAAATAGGGCTATCGATTCAACTTGTTGCTATTGCGACATTTTGCTTCGCTACTCGAAACACTTATGTTTTAATAGTGTTTTGTGCAGTTCAACTTGAATGTCACACCGGTGACTTTGCTTAATTTTGGTGGAACTGCACAAAAGGAGATCGAGATTCGTATTTTACCTTTGTCGGTCTCATGAAAGGTCAGTACAGGCCTTCATCCACATGATTGTGCAGTGTGCTTTGAGATGTCGTGCTACTTGTATTGGTACTGTTTTAAATAAATGTTGAATTGAAGCTATTGTATTGTTGTCTTTTCCCATTAAGTAGTGAACAAAAATGGGACCAACCCAGACATGATGCTTGTTGCTTTGTTACAACAAACTCTGCATCACCCCCTTTATAAGTAGATGGAAGCACATACTGTTGTTGCGCCCACTCTCCCCTGGAACTGTTTATGCTTTTCGGTAATCTAATGCCGCTGGTAAAATTAAGCAATGTCACTCTCAGAATTAATTAACTACTGAATCTTAGTTCAAAACTGCAACACTTGTTAGGAATGGTACTATCCTGCTTTGTAGTTCTTTCTACATGTTTAACCAAGGTATTGTTAAGATAATGTCTCTGTTAAAATGAATCAGTTGCATTGTTTTAGGAATGGTACTTTTCTGCTTTGTCGTTCTTTATACATGTTGAAACAAGGCATTGTTAAGATAATGTCTCAGTCAATATGAATGAATCACACTGATGAAGAATTGCTACTCTCCTGCTTTGTTTCCCATTAAGATAAAGTAGATCAGTAGATGCTTTTCTTCTGGGAGTATAAGTCATCAACCGTTATTTCTCTGTAATTGTTTCCCTTATACCTATTGTTGCTTACAGGGATATCAAAATTAAGGCTCAGTTTTATTCCGACTTCGATTTTAGTTGGACTGCACAAAAGGAGCCAATGTGTCCAAGGCAAACTGCTGCATTACTGGGTCCAGTTGGTCGTTCCACTTTGCAGAAAGAAGCAGTCACTATTTGCGCTACATTACAGAAGGAATGGCCGAGAAGCTTTACAGAGTATTATTAGACACCGGTCACATGACTAGTCTGCAGAGACCATTGGCAATTTAACAACACATGGAGTGCCCTGGGCAAAAAGTGCCCAAACAAGTACAAGAAGCTACGACAGGACTCCACGATCATAGGCATTACATATTTTGAATGGGAAAAGCTTGTCAAAGTTTAATCATTGATGTTAGCAAGAAGACGTTAGTTTAATATATTGGAATAGGAAAACCTTGTCAAAATTTGCTCATTGATGTAGCCAGAAGACATGCATTTGATATTTTTGAGTGGGACGCCCTTGCTGTGAGCAGCGTCGAGTGTTTTTTCCTATTCCTGTGTTTAGTTTAGAAGTAAATAGTTACTCTGCCGAGATATTCTTGTGTTAAGAGTTTGTTCTGAATATTGTCTATGTAATGCCAGGCCTTGTGTTTGATTGCAAAGTTGAGCTTGGAATGTTGTGGCATGCGGCATCATGAGCTGTTCACCGTGCCTCCTGAGAATAATGCTTCGTATTGTTTTGCATGTCGATCTAATGCCAGTGATTTGCTTGTTAAGAAGATCATCCTCTTATGTTGTTCCCGTGCTTAAGAAGTTCATCGTCTGATGTTTCATTCATAGCCTATACGACAAGTTGGGTAGGTTAGACGTGAAACCATATGATCTTCCGACCAACTCATGATATTAGGCCATGATTGGATCGTCGTTTTCCAACCAAAACCGCTTGTAAAACTGACGCTTGTAAATTAAAGCAGGTGGTCTCGGGCGAAGGCGCTTGGTTGGTCGATTTCGACTAGTAAAATATCGGAAGTACTTCACACACGATAAAAACGCTGAACGACACTCGGACGATTGCTAATCCACCCGTTAGATGCTGTTTCAGCTTTGCCCATGGATGGTATGATACGCACGTCGTGCATGTATCGTCTGGTAATGTCGTCCATATAGCAGTGCTCGTAAAATATACACTGGTCTCTCAAATTACACGCGTAACCCGTCGGTTTTACTTACATACCTCGGGCCCTCGGTTTCATTACGCCTGTATGTTATGCGTTGTTTCCAATGACGAGTAAATTACACTTGTATGTTAATACAGGTTTGAAATAAACCAGAGCTCCCAAGCGCAGCCTTACCGTTTCATGCCGTCTCAGTTTCTCGAAGGTGCTCATAGGTGTCCGATGATCCTGGCTTCCTGAATGATCAGCGGGCATTGTATCAGACCATCCGTAGGGCCCACGAGGCCCTCTCCGTTGTCCTTCGAGTTGTTGCGCTCGCCGTGGCGCCGAGCATTGTTAACATCGTCAACGAACATGAGGATTCATGAGATGACTTTATTTTGACTGGATGACACTAGGGATCCACTAGGGCCATAGCCGTACCTACGCAAGTGCCTCCTTATTATGTACAACTATATTTTTTTGCTTTCTCCTGGTTTCCCGACATCACGGTCCCACACCATTGTCAACCTATGTAGTCAATATAAACGAGAGAATTGCACAAGGTGCGGCCGACAGCTGGGACCAAGCAGCTCGAGCAGTATTTGTGTTTTTGAGGCGTGAGCACTGCAGAGTTTTTCTTGGCGATGATATCGTTGTTGTTCAGAGGAGAGCAGGGTATTAACTGGGCGGGCTGTGGCCCGTCTAGCCCAGGCCAGATATCCAGCCCAGATACTAATTTTTTTAAGATGAAAATGGCTAGCCCAGTTATACGTCTTTTTGAGGAATACCCAGGCAAGGTCAACTTGTTATTCTCCGCCCCACTGGGCTGCAAATCTTTCCTAGGAGGGATGCATTAGGCTTAACAGGAAAATGGGCTTTAAAAATAATAAATGGGATGTAATTATAAAAACTGGGCAGTAACTATAAAAAAATGCACCAAACATGAAATTAGTTTATAAAATATTATTTATGGATTTTGAAAATCTTAAATTTTCATTGTTGCGCGCGCAATGTTTCGTTGGATTTTTACGTAATACAAATTTATATTTAATCTGACTAGAAATTTCGGGATAAAAATATTTCGGATCCCATCAAAATGTGGGAAATTTTATTGAATTCTGCCTTCAACGGTTGGTTGAAATTATTAATCATTGTCCTAGCTAGAAAATTGGCTGTACTTTTAACCAACTATAAATGGGATGTTGTAAATTCCATTAGAATTCAAAAAATGGGCTATACATTCTTACAAAACGCAAATGGGCTATAAGTTCTCTGCCACACACTTGTGGGCCTACTAAGTGACACGTCCCCTAAAAAAAATAAGTTGACGCATATGCAAGGCTTTGTCAACTTATTATAGTCAACACACGGTTCTAGCAGCAGTGGCCGTTGGATGTCTATCCAACAGATGTCGTGCTTCTTCTTCAATCTCGGATATTCTTAGCTTCGGCCGCCCAAAAAATGATTCCTCCCCCTGACATCTGGGGCACACCGTTTCGGAGGCTGACCAGTGGGCCTACTAAGTTGGAGCGTACCAAGGGCTTTGTCAGCTTAGTCAATATAAACGATTCTAGCTTTAGTGACCGTACGATGTCCATCCAACGGCCGTAGTGCTTCTTCAACCTCTGGTCTTCTTGGTCCAGCCACCCAAAGCGGCGCCGGTCGTGCCGCCTGCTCCTGCCTCCCGTGGCCGGCTGTGCTGCCGCGGAGGCCTCACCGCTCCCATACTACTCCCACCGCTGGCCAGGCCATCCCTCCACTCACCCACACCCCCTGTTATTCTGCGGCGACGGCAGCCCCACACCGCAGCCGAACCAGTGAACCCTCGTACTCCTCTCCGCGCGGGCTTCCACTGTTGCGTCTTCCCCGGCTCCGCGTCGTCCCCTTCCTAGGCCTCGCCGTCGTCCACCGCCCTGGTGCTCTCGACGCGGCATGGTCAACGTGGTCAACGACCGACTTCCATCGGAAGAGTACTGTACGTGGAGAGGCTGACAGCTGGGTCCACGTCGGCCGCAAGGAAGTGCTTCCATATTACGCGCAAAATAATTATTCCTCCACCTGACAGCTGGGACCCACCGGACGGGCCACCAGTATTTTGCGAAAAAATCGTTTCCAACTGACTGCTGGGACCCACCGGACGGGCCACCGTATTTTGCAAAAAAACGTCCCCCCCGCTGTCAGCTCGGACCCACCGGAAGTGCCTCCTTATTACGCACAAAAAAATGAATACTCCCCCGGCTAGCTGGGACCCACCTTGCTGGGAGGCTGACTTGTGGGCCTACTAAGTTGACGGGGACGAAGGGCTTTGTCAACTTAGTCAATATGAACGATTCTAGCTCCAGTGACCGCACGATGTCCATCCAACGACCGTAGTGCTTCTTCAACCTCTGGTCTTCTTGCTCCAGCCGCCCAAAGCAGCAGTGGTCGTGCCGCATGCTCTTGCCTCCCTTGGCCGGCTATGATGCCGCAGAGGCCTCACCACCCCAAACTATTCCCACCGCTGGCCAGGCCCTGCGGCGACAGCAGCCTCACACCGCAGCCGAACCGGTGAACCCTCGTACTCCTCTCCGCGCGGGCTTCCACTGCCGCGTCTTCCCCGGCTCCGCGTCGTCCCCTTCCTAGGCCTCGCCGTCCACCGCCGTGGTGCTCTCCGCGCGGCGTGGTCAAGGAACGACTTCTATCGGAAGAGTACTGTACGTGGAGAGGCTGACAGCTGGGTCCACGGCCACAGCCCAGTTTTTTTGTGAGTTGCCAAGTAAGTCGCTTTGTCAGGCCTGTTGGGCTGCAAATCTTTCAAGACGAGGAGAGCTTTCATTAGGCTGGCCGAGAAAATGGCCCATCAGTAATGAGAAATGGGCTGTACATTTTTAAAACACATCAAACCGGCAATTAGTTTCAAATATCTTTTTTTCATTTCAAGATTTTAAATTACATTAATTTTTATGCGTGGAGAATTTGTTGGATTTTATATTGATATACATTTATTTTTAAAATCAGTTTGAATGTGAGTCAAAATTTCGGGATTAAAAACAGTTCGGACCGCACCGAAATATGCAAAATTTCGTATAATTTTTTAACCGTGGCCACAATATGGGCTGTAATGCTAACAAAAAGAATATGGGCTCCAAAAAAAAACCTTAAGAATTAGCAAATGGGCTGTAAATTATTAAAAATAATGGCAGATGGGCTGTATGCTGTTTTCCACAGATTTGAGGCTTTCCTAAAAAAACGTTGACGCACAAGCACTGACTGTTGGATGGCCATCCAACGGCCGTCGTGCTTCCTCAATCTCTGCTCTTCCTGCTCCAGCCGCTCAAACAAGCGCCGGCGGGACTGTCTGCTCCCTCGTCCCCGCGGCCGGCTGTGCTGCCGCGCAGGCCTCACCACCCCACCGTACTCCCATCGCTGGCCTAGCCATCCCTCTACTCACCCACACCTGCTGTTATTCTCCGGCGATGGCAGACGAACCAGTAAACCCTCGTACAGTCGTACTCCCCTCCACGTGGGAAACAACTGCCGAGTCTTCCCTGCCTCCGTGTCGTCTCCTTCCTAGGCCTCGCCGTCGTCCACCGCCGTGGTGCTCTCGGCGCGGCGTGGTCAATGTGGTCAACGACTGACTTCCATCTGAAGAGTACTGTGCGTGGAGATGCTAACAGCTGGGTCCACGGCCGCAGCAAGGAAGTGCCTCCTTATTACGCGCAAAATAATTATTCCTCCACCTGACAGCGGGGACCCACTGGACGGGCCACCGTAT
Organism: Aegilops tauschii subsp. strangulata; assembly: GCF_002575655.3. Lineage (NCBI taxonomy): Eukaryota > Viridiplantae > Streptophyta > Magnoliopsida > Poales > Poaceae > Aegilops > Aegilops tauschii. The sequence continues at coordinate 203,637,528 of NC_053037.3, read as the reverse complement.
TTTGCGAATTTTTTTTTCCCCCTGACTGCTGGGACCCACCAGCTACACCTTCGCACGCAAGGAAGTGCGTCCGGGCAAAAAAAAAACGATTCGCCCCTGACTGCTGGGACCCACCAGCTACATCTTCGCACGCAAGGAAGTGCCTGACAGTCGGGACCCACCTGGTCGAAGCGTACGTAGCGTTGTCATTCTGGTCGCGAACGTGTACGTACATATATACTGGTGGATGTAGAGGCGCGCACGTAGCATGTACACGTACATACAGCGGCCAGGGTGCAAGAAAGAAAATACGGCCACGTATGTGTACATACGGGAGGGGTCTCGAACGCCTACTCGCGCATACGTACGGCGACGGCTCATTGACATGGCTGGGTCGGAATGGAGAAACAGCGTCATCGTCGTGTTCATGGGGAGGCAACGGAATGCGTCGTGTTCATGGGGAGGCAATGGAATGCGTCGTGTTCATCGGGAGGCAACGGAACGCGTGGGAGCCAACCGGTTGGGTCGGAACGGAATGCGTGGTCGTGTTCATCGGGAGGGCTTGGACGGAACAGGCGATGGAAACGAGGCCTGGCGTACCGCACAACGGAGGAAACGGACCTCCTACGTTCGGAACGGGGTCCTGTTGATCGGGAGGGGTGTGGCGTACCGCAAAATGGAGGAAACGGACCTCCTACGGTCGAAACGGGGGTCTTGTTGATCGGGAGGGGTGTGGCGTACCGCAAAACGGACGAAACGGACCTCCTACGGTCGAAACGGGGGTCCTGTTGATCGGGAGGGGTGTGGCGTACCGCAAAATGGATGAAACGGACCTCCTACGGTCGAAACGGGGGTCCTGTTCATCGGGAGGGGTGTGGCGTACCGTAAAACGGGACTCCACGGGATACTGTTCATCTCCACCGTCGACCTCCTCCAGCCTCCACGGGCTACCGTCGAGCTCGTCCAGCCTCCACGGGCTCCTGTTCATCCAGCCTCCACCGCACGCTACTCCACCGGCTACTGTTCAACCACCCCACCACGGGCACCCCTCCACCGTATACTGTTCATCCAGCCCTCCACCCTACGGGGTCCTATTCAACCACCCCTCCACGGGCACCCCTCCACCGTCTACTGTTCATCCAGCCCTCCACACCACGGGGTCCTGTTCAACCACCCCTCCACGGGCACCCCTCCACCGTTTACTGTTCATCCAGCCCTCCACCACACCACGGGGTCCTGTTCATCCAGAGGCAACGCCACCGCTCACTGTTCATCCAACCCCCCCCCCCCCGGCAACGCTCACTATTCATCCCAGAGGCAGCAACGATCGGCTTCAGTTAGCAGCAGTAGCAAAGGAATCGCTCGATCGAGTTCAGTTAACAGCCATCGATCGATCGCTCGGGTTCAGTAACGCGTAGCTTGCAGTGCAATCGCTCAGGTTCAGTTAGAGCCCAACGCCTCACTCGGGTTCAGTTAGAGCCAACGCCTCGCACACACGCGCGTACGTGTACGAGAGAAACGCGCATCGCTCGGCCCCCGACCTCCCACCGTAAATGGGAACTCCCCAAAATTTTCCTCGCCCTCGCTTCTACCACGGTTTTTTCCGTCATGGACGGCCCAAAGAATGTCATGCAGCTGCGTCTCCGGCCCGCCCAGGAGGAAAAGCCCATTTTCTGTTATGATTTTTTGTCATAGAAGTAGGAGCCCACCACATCTATGATGATACCGGGTTTTGTCACAATTATCGTCATAGAAGTGTCATATGTATGACAGAAAAAAATTTCGTTCGGCCCAAAATGTCACGGATGTGTCTTTTTTGTAGTGAATGATCATGTATATAGGCATCACATCCGAGACAAGTAGACCGACTCCTTCCTGCAAGTACTACTATTACTCCACACATCGACCGCTATCCAGCATGCATCTAGAGTAATAAGTTCATAAAGAATGGAGTAATGATACGTCTCCAACGTCTCCAAAACAGATAATATAATAGCATGGAACAATAAAAAATTATAGATACGTTGGAGACGTATCAAGCATCCCCAAGCTTAATTCCTGCTCGTCCTCGAGTAGGTAAATGATAAAAATAGAATTTTTGATGTGGAATGCTACCTAACATAATTTTGAATGTAATTTCCTTATTGTGGCATGAATGTTCAGATCCGAAAGATTCATGACAAAAGTTTAATATTGACATTAAAATAATAATACTTCAAGCATACTAACAAAGTAATCATGTCTTCTCAAAATAACATGGCCAAAGAAAGTTCATCCCTACAAAATCATATAGTTTGGCTATACTCCATCTTCATCACACAAAATGCTCAAATCATGCACAACCCCGATGACAAGCCAAGCAATTGTTTCATACTTAAGTATTCTCAAACTTCTTCAATTTTGACGCAATACATGAGTGTGAGCCATGGACATAGGACTATATGTGGAATAGAATGGTGGTTGTGGAGAAGACAAAAAAGAGGAAGATGGTCTCACATCAACTAGGCGTATTAATGGGCTATGGAGATGCCCATCAATAGATATCAATGTGAGTGAGTAGGGATTGCCATGCAACGGATGCACTAGAGCTATAAATGTATGAAAGCTCAACAAAAGAAACTAAGTGGGTGTGCATCCAACTTGCTTGCTCACGAAGACCTAGGGCATTTGAGGAAGCCCATTGTTGGAATATACAAGCCAAGTTCTATAATGAAAATTCCCACTAGTATATGAAAGTGACAAAATAAGAGACTCTCTATCGTGAAGATCATGGTGCTGCTTTGAAGCACAAGTGTGGAAAAAGGATAGTAACATTGCCCCTTCTCTCTTTTTCTCTCAATTTTTTTGGGCCTTCTCTTTTTTATTTGGCCTTTCTCCTTTTTTTATTTCCTCACATGGGACAATGCTCCAATAATGATGATCATCACACTTCTATTCATTTACAACTCAAGGATTACAACTCGATACTAGAACAAAATATGACTCTATATGAGTGCCTCCGGCGGTGTACCGAGATGGGCAATGAATCTAGAGTGACATTGTCACATCCTAGTTAGTTCATGCATTAGAGTGTTGCATCATGGCTACATTTCACAGAAACCTGAAATGGGGATGCCAGAAACCCCCAGCACCCCCCCTGGAACAACTAGGGTTTACTAAATTTTTTCCAATGAACCTGAAATGCCCTCCATAAATGTTCACCACCTTTGGTCTTGGCTAAAACCTCTGCCAAAAATGGTTTCATATTTTTGGAGGCCATCTTGGATTTTTGCACAAGCCATAAGTATTTGCATTTGGGCATTTTAAATGCTATAAATATTTTTAAATGCCCAAATAATCTTGAAGGTATTTTTAGGCTGTTGGGAATAATCTCAAAGGTGCCTCAGAATCTTTTCAGGATTTTTCCAAATGAAATAGTATTTTTACTATTTCAAAACACAGTACAGAAATAAATAAAAAAGAGAAAAGAACAGAAGGCAGAAGACTTACCTGGCAGCCCACCTGGCGGCCCAGCACTGTGCTGGCCCGCGCCAGTCAGCTGCCTGCTCTCGCCAGAGCAGGCAGAGAGGTGACGCCAGCGAGCGTGAGCTCGCCACGGCGCCAGCAGCTTGCCGCCCCCGCCGCGGATGAGCTGGCCGACCTCTCTCGACGCGCCCCGAGCTCCCGGACATCGCCATTCTCCCCCATCGCCTCTCCCTCGCCTTCTCCCCACCATGGCCGACGCCGCCGCAGCCACCTCATCGGAGTAGCCGCGCCCACCGTCGACCTCGCGCCGTACTACCGTGTCCTACAGCACCGCCGTCGCCCACTCTTTCGAGCAAGCCGAGCCCCGAGCGCTCGTTTGCCCCGAAGCTCCGTCACCGACCTCGCCTTCGCCGCTCATCGTCGGAGATCCCCTCCGCCGTCGCCACTGCTACAGCTCGTCTCCGACCTCGCCGTCTGCTCCATCGCAACCGCCGTGAGCATGGCCACCTTCCCATCCTCTCCTCTCTCTCTCTCGAGCGCTGTAGCCACCACACGAAGCTCACCCGAACGCGCCGCCGCACGAGCTCATCGCCGACGAGGCTCCGGCCATCTAACGGCCGCACCACCGTAGCCATTAGCTCCACCGCAACGCCAGGAACCCGTAGCGCCATCGCTTGCCCCTCGCCATGCTCTCTAGCTACGGTTTCGACTACGCTCGTACCCGGCAGCCGCCCGGCTCGTCGCCGGCGTCGATTCCGGCGACCCCGAGCTCCTCTACCACCACCAGTCGACGCGGTTCGCCCCCAGCTACACATAGGTACTCTCCGCCGTCCTTTTTGGTCGCCGGAGGGGGATCCCGCACTCCACCGCCGCGTCTGGACGTCGCCGGCGGCTAAACGCCGGTGAGTCAACGTGGTTTGACCACAGGTCAACCCCCCTAGGGTCACTGACGAGTGGGGCCCGCCTGCTAACTAATCTGAGTTAGAATTAAAACTAATCCTAATTAACTAATTACCTAACAGTGTCACTGACACAGGGGACCCACACGTCAGGTTTGACCTGGACGACCCCGTTGACCTGCTGACGTCACACTGACATCAGGCTGACGCAGTAAAGCTTTTACTGGAATTATTCTTATATTGGAAATTCCAGAAATTATCACAAACTTCAAAAAATCATAGAAAATAATCTATAGCTCAGAATGAAAAGATTTATATATGAAAAATGATCAGAAAAATCCATTCTATCCATATGTACTGGTTTCATGCATGATTAAGCAAGTTAACCTACTGTTTTATATAGAACAAGATAAAGCACTAATATGGGCCATTTATGAACTTGGAATTTGAATCTTTGATTCAAATTAGTCCAAACCCATCTGGTCTTAGTTGCATTAGCCCAATACATCCATTTTGCCATGTCCCATGCATGCATCATATTGTTGCACTTGCTTGGTGTTGATTGTGCTTCGATGTGTTCATTGTGGTAGGTCCTGCCTCTGAGGATATTCACGAGTATCCAACTGAAGGGCAGAATCCCACCACCACTCCGTCAGGCAAGCAACCCATTGATCATTTCGATACAAACCCATCTTCTCGCTTCTGCTCTCGTTTACTGCATTAAGACAACGCGATTCAAACTGCTGTGTGTTGCGGTAGTTGAACCCACTTTCCTTTGCATGACCTGTCATTGCCACAGTAACTAGATGAAACCCACTAGCATGTGTAGGAGTTGATTGAGCCATGTTGTGTTCCTACAATGCTATGCTTGCTATGCTTAGATTTGTGTCAGGTCTGGCTCATCAGGGTGATGAACTAGAGTGAAAGTGTGTGTGTCGGTAAAGAGAGTGAAGTGTTGAACACGATTTGGTAAAGGTATCGATGGGAGGCCATGTAGGAGTACATGGTGGGTTGTTTCATTGAGACCGTCCCTAAGAACTGAGATCTGTATGCGTGATTTAAGATTCAGCTACTACCACACATTGGGCCCGAAACCAATGGACCCCCTCGGCTTCTTAATCACCCTTGTCCTCTGTCCAGGAGTTGCACGTAGTTTCTGGTGTTTGTAGTAAGCTGGAGGCCGTGGACAGCGCTGACCAAGGGGTGGGCTGTGATGCGGTAGGCTCGTGGCACGGTGTACCGAGTCGCCCGTCTGGTGTCCGGGAACCCTGCACACATCATTTGGGGCCGTATGTGGAAACCTCGGCCGGACTCCCTGCGGATGGAACCTAAATAGGCGATAAACCTGGACTAGAGACTCGAGTGTTTAGGTAGGCTGTGGCCGACACCCACGTTGGGCTTCCGCTTGAAGGTTGCCGAGTACACGTCGTGTAGCGACGATAAGTGGTGAGAGCGTGTGTGACGAAGTACACCCCTGCAGGGTATGAAACTATTCGAATAGCCGCGTCCGCGGTAAAGGACTACTTGGTCGCTTATGCAGTTCATAGACAAGTAAATGGATACTACTAAAAGCCTCAAGATAAGTGTGAGTACCGCGGATGGCCCTCTCGTTGGATGACGAGGGAGGATCCACGGTGGAGTATTGAGATGGTGATTAGTGGACTCGTGTGCGAAAACTATTTCACAAGTGGTGTATCGTAGGATAGCTTAGCCAAGAGTCAAAGCTGGCTTGCTGCAATAACCCCACTACCTTCTTGAGAATGAGCATGTATAGTAGGATCTGTTGTAAGACTTGCTGAGTACCTTTGTACTCATGTTGCCTAATTACTGTTTTCAGACGACAACACCGCCCCTTCTGACGGGTTCTACGTAGAACTCGACGACGACGAGTGACGCGCCACCCAGGTGGTGATCTAGGCTTGTGAAGGGCCTATGTAGATAGACAGGCTTCGTCAAGCCTTCTTTGTTTCTAGTGTCTGTACCCAGACAGTTTTCTTCCGCATGTGCTTGTATGATTGTATGACTTCAGTGTCGGGTCATGTGACCCCTATCTGTATGAACAAGTTATGTAAGGCTCTCCGGAGCCCTTTAAATAAAGTACTTGAGTTGTAGAGTTTTGTTGTGATGCCATGTTGTATTTGCACATATCGAGCATATTGTGTGTATGTTTGAAATGCTTGGTATGTGTGGGATCCGACAATCTAGTTGTTTATCTTTAGCAGCCTCTCTTATGGGGAAATGTAGTCTAGTGCCTCCTTGAGCCATAGTAGTCCGCTACAGCCCGGTTCACCGGAGTCCTGCTAGCCCAGCACTACTGCTCTGGACACTTGACTGGCCGACATGTGAGTCATATCGTTCCTGTGTCTGTCCCTTCGGGGAAATGTCACGCGGTGACATCCGGAGTCCTGCCTAGCCTGCTACAGCCCGGGTTCCCGGAGTCCTGTTAGCCCAGTGCTACAGCCCGGATTCACACGCTGCTGACCGACACGTTCGATGTTGATTCATGTATGCCTGTCCCCATACGTTAGTGCCGCTTTGGGTTCACGACTAGCCATGTCGGCCCGGGTTCTCTGTCATATGGATGCTAGCGACATTATCATATACGTGAGCCAAAAGGCGCAAACGGTCCCGGGCCATGGTAAGGCGACACCCGTGGGAGTACCGTGCGTGAGGCCGCAATGTTATATGAGGTGTTACAGGCTAGATCGGTGTGACTTGGAATCGGGGTCCTGACAGACATGTATGAAAAATTATGAATGGTGGCCTTGCCACAAATACGATGTCAACTACATGATCATGCAAGGCAATATGACAATGATGAAGCATGTCATAATAAACGGAACGGTGGAAAGTTGCATGGCAATATATCTCGGAATGGCTATGGAAATGCCATAATAGGTAGGTATGGTGGCTGTTTTGAGGAAGGTATATGGTGGGTTTATGGTACCGGCGAGAATTGCACGGTACTAGGTAGGCTAGCAATGGTGGAAGGATGAGAGTGCGTATAATCCATGGACTCAACATTAGTCCTAAAGAACTCACATACTTATTGCAAAAATCTACAAGTCATCAAAACCAAGCACTACGCGCATGCTCCTAGGGGGATAGATTGGTAGGAAAAGACCATCGCTCGTCCCCGACCGCCACTCATAAGGATGAAAATCAAAGAAACACCTCATGCTTCAAATTTTTTACACAACGGTTACCATACGTGCATGCTACGGGACTTGCAAACCTCAACACAAGTATTTCTCAAATTCACAAATACTCAACTAGCATGACTCTAATATCACCATCTTCATATCTCAAAACAATCATCAAGTATCAAACTTCTCATAGTATTCAATGCACTCTATATGAAAGTTTTTATTATACTCATCTTGAATTCCCATCATATTAGGACAAATTTTATAACCAAAGCAAATTACCATGCTGTTCTAAAAGACTCTCAAAATAATATAAGTGAAGCACTAGAGCAAAATTATCTAGCTCAAAAGATATAAGTGAAGCACAAAGAGTATTCTAATAAATTCTGATTCATGTGCGTCTCACTCCCAAAAGGTGTGTACAGAAAGGATGATTGTGGTAAACTAAAAAGCAAAGACTCAAATTATACAAGACGCTCCAAGCAAAACACATATCATGTGGTGAATAAAAATATAGCCTCAAGTAAAGTTACCGATAGACGAAGACGAAAGAGGGGATGCCTTCTGGGGCATGCCCAAGCTTAGGCTTTTGGTTGTCCTTGAATTTTACATTGGGGTGACTTGGATCCCCAAGCTTAGGCTCTTGCCACTCCTTATCCCAAAATCCATCAAATCTTTACCCAAAAACTTGAAAACTTCACAACTCAAAACTTAACAGAAAATCTCATGAGCTCCGTTAGTATAAGAAAAAAACCACCACTTTAAAGTACTGTAATGAACTCAATATTTATTTATATTAGTGTTAAACCTACTGTATTCCAACTTCTCTATGGTTCATACCCCCCGATACTACTCATAGATTCATCAAAATAAGCAAACGACACACGAAAAACAGAATCTGTCAAAAAAGAACAGTCTGTAGCAATCTGTATCAAACGAATACTTATGGAACTCCAAAAATTCTGAAATAAATTTGTGAACGTGAGGAATTTGTCTATTAATAATATTCAAAAAGAATCAACCTAAAAACACTCTCTAGTAAAAAATGGAAGCTAATCTCGTGAGTGCAAAAGTTTCTGTTTTTTACAGCAAGATCGCAAAGACTTCACCCAAGTCTTCCCAAAGGTTCTACTTGGCACAAACACTAATTAAAACATAAAACCACATCTAAACAGAGGCTAAATTAATTATATATTACTAAATAGGAACAAAAAGCAAAGAAAAAAATAAAATTGGGTTGCCTCCCAACAAGCGCTATCGTTTAACGCCCCTAGCTAGGCATTGATAATTTTAGTGATGCTCACATGAAACATAGCAATTGAAACACAAAGAGAGCATCATATAGCATGTAAAAAACACATCTAAGTCTAACATACTTCCTATGCATAGGCATCTTATAGGCAAAAAAATTAGCAAGACAAGCAAGATCTAGCATATGCAAGGAAGAAGAAATAAACAAAAGCAATCTCAACATAACGAGAAGAAAATTAGTAACATGAAAATTTCTACAACCATATTTCCATCTCTCATAATAATTTCATGTAGGATCATAAGCAAATTCAACAATATATCTATCACATAAAATATTCTTTTCATGATCCACATGCATGCAATGTTGACACTCTTCCAAAATAGTGGCATTATCATAAAATAAAGTCATGACCTCTCCAAACCCACTTTTATCAAAAACTTCATAAGGTTGAATATTATCCGAATATGTGGGATCTAAAGTTGGCACTCTTCCAAACCCACTTTCAGTATTATTGCAATCATTATTATCAATCTCATATTCATCATGGGGCTTAAATAAATTTTCAAGATCATAATAAGAATCACCCCAATCATGATCATTGCAACAAGTAGTAGACATAGCAAAATTAGCATCCCCAAGCTTAGGGTTTTGCATATCATTAACACAATTGACAATAATAGAATTTATTATAACATCATTGCAATCATGCTTTTTATTCAAAGATCTATCGTGAATCACTCCATAAAGCACTTCATCACAATTTTCAGATTCACGGATTTCAAGCAAAACCTCATAAAGATAGTCTAGTGCACTCAACTCACTAGCAATTGGTTCATCATAATTGGATCTATTAAAAAGATTAGCAAGTGGACGAGGATCCATAAAATTTTAGCAAGCGAAGATGCAAGCAAAAATAAGGCACATAACACAAGATCGAATAGAAGAAGGGCGAAGAAAAGGCAAAGGTTTTCGAAAATCGTTTTAGAAGTGGGGGAGAGGAAAACGAGAGGCGAATGGTAAATAATGTAATGCAAGGGAGAAGAGTTTATGATGGGTATTTGGTATGTCTTGACTCGGGCGTAGATCTCCCCGGCAATGGGACCAGAAATTGGCAAGTTGACGGGATATCAAATCTTGACTTGACTTGGTGTAAACCTCCCCGACAACGGCGCCAGAAATCCTTCTTGCTACCTCTTGAGCATGCGTTGGTTTTCCCTTGAAGAGGAAAGGGTGATGCAGCAAAGTAGCGTATGTATTTCCCTCAGTTTTTGAGAACCAAGGTATAAATCCAGTAGGAGATAGCACGCAAGTCACCTAGTACCTCCACAGAAAATCAAGAACCTCGCAACCAATGCGATAAAGGGGTTGTCAATCCTTTCACGGTCACTCACAAAAGTGAGATCTGATAAAGATAGTAAGATAAATATTTTTGGTATTTTTGTTTTATAGATAGAAAAGTAAAGATGGAAAAATAGTAAACGAGCTGTGATGTAAATAAAAGAGATGCAATATAATAAGTAAGAGACCCGGGGGCCATAGGTTTCACTAGTGGCTTCTCTCAAGATAGCATATATTACGGTGGGTGAACAAATTACTGCCGAGCAATTGATAGAAAAGCGCATAATTATGAGAATATCTAGGCATGATCATGAATATAGGCATCACGTCCGTGTCAAGTAGACCGAAACGATTCTGCTTCTACTACTATTACTCCACGCATCGACCGCTATCCAGCATGCATCTAGAGTATTAAGTTCATAAGAACAGAGTAACGCATTAAGCAAGATGACAATGATGTAGAGGGATAAACTCAAGCAATATGATATAAACCCCATCTTTTTATCCTCGATGGCAACAATACAATACGTGCCTTGCTGCCCCTACTGTCACTGGGAAAAGACACCACAAGATTGAACCCAAAGCTACACACTTCTCCCATTGCAAGAAAGATCAATCTAGTAGGCCAAACTAAACCGATAATTCGAAGAGACTTGCGAAGATATCAAATCATGCATATAAAGATACCCCCCCTCGGGCACGCCCTCCTGCCTCGTGGCTGCCTCACGGAGTTCCAGACTTCAACTCCAAGTCTTCTGTATTGCTTTTGATCCAAGAAAGATCATCGCGAAAGTTTCATTCCGTTTGGATTCCGTTTGGTATTCCTTTTCTGCAAAACACTGAAATAGGCAAAAAAACAGAAACTGGCACTGGGCCTTCGGTTAATAGGTTAGTCCCAAAAATAATATAAAAGAGCATATTAAAGCCCATTAAAGATCCAAAACAGATAATATAATAGCATGGAACAATAAAAAATTATAGATACGTTGGAGACGTATCAGCTGACGGCAAAGAACCTTTGCCGTCAGCTAGCGGGCGACAAAGAGGCAGGGTGGGCCGCTAGCGAGGGGCAACTAACGACCACTTTCTTTGCCGTCCACTACCTCATGGCAAAGAAACTTTGCCGTCCGCTTGTAGACGGCAAAGAAAGTGGCCAAACTAACATCCGTTAGCTAGGCTCTTTGCCGTCTGCTTGTAGATGGCAAAGAGTCGTGCCCTATCTTACAAAACACCCTCGCCCTACCCTTCTCTCTCCCTCCCCTCATCCCAACCCCGCGCCGCCGCCCCGCCCCGACTCGCTACACAGCCCCGGGCCGCCTCGCCCCGCCGCGCCGGGCCGGGCTGGCCGCCCCGGCCCGCCTCGCCGCCACGGCCGCCCCGTCCCATCCGCGCCGCGCCATCCCGTCCGCGCCGCCCCGTCCGCGTTGGCCCGGGCCTCCTCACCGCCCTGGCCGCCCCGCCCTGCCAGGTCGCGCCGCTGCCGGCCCCGCCCCGCCCCGGTCGCCCCACCATCCCGCCCCGGCCGCCTCGCCGGCCCGCCCCGCCTCGCCGATTCGGCCGCTCCGCCCCACCGCCCCGCCTCGCTGCCCGGCCGCTCCAAGGTGAGACCTTTTCTTCTTTTTTTCTATTTTTTAGATTTAGTTTAATTAGGATTAGTATAATTTAGTTTAGGTTTTGTTTTGTTTAGTTAGTTTACTTTAGGTTTAGTTTAATTTATTTTAGGTTAAGTTTCTGGTTTTGTTTAGGTTTAGTTTAGTTAGTTTAGTTTAGGTTTAGTTTAGTTTAGTTTAGGTTAAGTTTCTGGTTTATTTTGAACATGTGAAATTTGTTGTTATTTTTTTAGTTCAAGCATTTATTCCCACATCGACGCCGATGATGCCTATCCCACATCCTCATCGTCGACTCGGCGGAGGAGGCCTGCTTGATCAGAGGGGCCATGTCCGAGACTGGGCTCGCCGGGTTGGTACTGGGAGGTTCTACCTTCCGGGGGGCGCAACTTGGTGAGGAGCCAGCCCGTCGTTGACCCGAACCTTGTTTGTTTGCGGTCGCGTGGGCCAGTGATGGTGCCGAGGCTTTTGGACACCGCAGAGGTGGTACGTCACCGTGTCAGCGAGGAGGACAAGCATGTCCGCTGCTACATGGTTGCGTTGGAGGGCAGGTTCGACAATACCTGGCAGGTTCTTCAGGGATCTAACTGGAGCTATGATCCTGTGATGGTTCCTTCTCTTTGGGTGTCCACCGCCCGCGCCGATACCCGTCGTTCGCTACCGTTCTAGCTGTATTAGTGATGCTATATGTATGATACTATTCGAGATGTATTAGTGATAATATTCGACGATGTACGGACGCAAGAGATGATGTAGTTTTGCTTATTGAATGCATGCTAATTTAGTTTACCTGGGGACGAGCGGGTTAGGGGGTTCATCGGTGTCGGTGGTACCCTAAAAGGCAAGTATCGTCAGTGCAAGATACATGTGGCCGTCGGTGTCGAATACTACATCCACGTCCCACAAGTGACACAGGAGTCCTGCGTCCCGCAACAACAGTTCTCGGCATCGATGGCGGTCGAACACCATCGCGAATTTGTCTGGCAGCCTCTGAGATGATGATTGAAAGCTAAGTGTTGAAATTTGAAACACCCAAACTGACTCAAGTCGGTTTGGTTGTTTGAAATTTCAATACATGGCTTTAATCCTCATCGCAGAGGCTACCAGACAAATTTGCCAAGGTGTTCGACAGTCATCGGCCACCAGAAATATTGTTGCAGGACACCGGGCGCCAGCGTCACTTGTGGGACGTGGATCTAGTGTTCAATGCCGAGCGCCTCATGTATCTTGCATCAATGATACTTGCTATTTGGGGTTCTATCGACGCCGAGGAACCCCTAACCCGCTCGTCCTGTTGTAAATATTTAGTTAGGTTGACGGAAAAAACAATATTGCTATGAAACTCATCTTTCAATTTAAATGTGCAGTTTTTTCGTCGCTGCGACGGTCTAGTGTTCGACGAGCTCTGTCCCTGCGTTTGTGGGTTAGCACAAATGACATCTACCCCCCCTTGATTTTCCCTGTTCCGGTCTTCATGCCGATGAAACTTGCTAGCTATAGGTGTCTTCAATCATCAGTATGCGTGACCACTATGCGTCTCCCGTTCGAAAGGGTTACATCTATAAATATGCATGCATTTGCATATTTATAACCGTGATTCTTTCGAATTGTCCAACGTTATCGAGGGACAGCTCGAGTATGTGTAGATTGGGTTCGTTTTCCCATATGCTCTGCTCCGGATCCGATGCAGAATTTCGTCAGTGCCTCCCTGTTGTTCTCCGGGTACACATCCTCTCTGCTTATTGCCGAGGCGTGTATCAGGAGAACAGCGGGGAGGTGCTGCCAAAATTTTGCGTCGGATCCGGAGCAGAGCATGGGAAAACGAACCCAATAACACATACTCGGGTGGGATTATGACCTATCTTTACCTATTAGCATCTAGGTTGCATGGACGTAATAAAAGTGACAAACTCCATTAACTGATGAATATATACATGCTGATATATATATATATATATATATATATATATATCCTATGTGTCCAGTAGCTAGGCAAGATGACTGATCGTGCGTGGATGTATACCGGTCACACTAGTCAGAAAGACATGACCAATGAATGGTTAACAAAAACCAAGGGGTTTCTGAGAGCCGCATTTGCAAATGGCCAAAGGACAACATGGTGCCCCTGTGCCGGGTGAACAATTGGTACAAGAGGACAGATGATGAAATGGGAAAACACCTACAGAAGTGGGGTTTTATGCCAGATTATACGGTGTGGACATTTCATGGCGAGTCTGCCCAACGTGCCAGACCTGAGGTGCTTCGTCGTCGCACTGACGAGCATGGTACCGGGATGCAAGACATGGTGCAAGACTTTGATCATGCTCGGGACTCGGACGATGAGATGGAGGAATCAGCAGAGGCCTTCAATGAAATGTTGGAGTCTTCAAAACGTCCTGTCCACGAGCACACCGAGCTTTGTCAGCTGGATGCGATCTCACAAATAATGGCTCTGAAGGCTCAATTCAACTTGGGCAGAGGCGACGCAATGATGACAGTATTTGGACGTTTTTTACCCAAAGGCCATGTACTACCTGCAAACCTGTACCAGTCAGAAAAAATCCTCCGTGCTCTTAAGATGCCCTATGAGAAGATACATGCCTGTGAGAAAGGATGTGCCTTATTTAGGCTTCAGTATGCGGACTTGAACTATTGTCCTATTTGCAAGTCATCCAGGTATGTTGTGGTAGACAACGGTATGGGTGAGAAGATGCAGACCAAAATCTCCGTTAATGTTCTTCGGTATATGCCAATCGTACCAAGACTTCAATGTCTTTTCAATGTCGAAGAGAAGGCAAGACAGATGACATGGCACAAAACGGGCAAAAGAACCCAACTAGATGCAGACGGGAAGCTGATGATGGTGCACACATCGGACGGTGAAGCATGGAAGAGCTTCGATGCATTACATGATGATAAAGCGGCAGATCTGAGGCATCCTCGAGTCGGCATCAGCACGGATGGGTTCAGTGTGTTTGGTCTGACGACAGCCCAATACAGTTGTTGGCCCGTATTTGTCTTTCCACTCAATCTCCCTCCCGGACAGATTATGCAAAGAAAGAACATTTTCCTAAAGTTGATAATTCCATGGCCCAACTATCCGGGGAAGAATATGAATGTGTACATGCAGCCACTGAAGGACGAATTGCAAAAAGCCTGGGATAATGGGTTCAAGACATACGACGCCTTTAGCAAACAGAACTTCATAAGGCATGTCTGGTACATGTACTCGACGCATGACTTGCCGGCGTATCCGCTATTCATTATCTAGTGCGTGCATGGACGGTTCCTGTGCCCCACATGCAAGGGAGGTCTTGAGTTTCATTGGCTTAAGGCTGGTCGCAAGTTTTCTTGCTTCGATATGCATAGACAGTTCCTGGATCCTCGCCATAAGTTCAGGAAAGACAAGAAGAACTTCATCAGAGGTAGAGTTGTCAAAAACTCTGCACCACCTGCGTTGACAGGCCAAGAGACCCTGGATCAGTTAAACACTCTCGAGCCAGATCCAGAGCGTCCAGGGTATTTCAAGGGGTATAATTCGAAACACGCCTGGACTCACAAGACATGTTTGTGGGATCTGCCTTACTTCAAAGACCCCCTTTGCCCACACAACATCGACGTGATGCACACTGAGAAGAATATCGCCGAGGCACATTTTGGTACATTGTTCGGCATAGATGGGAAGTCAAAGGATAATATTAAGGCTAGGGTCGATCTGGAGGCGCTATGTGATAGGCCGTTACAAAACATGAAAGAACTGAAAGGAAAGCAGAACTGGATGAAGCCAAAGGCATGGTTCAATCTTGGAAGGCCAGCTATGAGGGAAATTATCTTGTGGGTGCAACAACAGTTGATGTTCCCCGATGGGTATGCAGCGAATCTAAAGAGGGGAGCGAGTCTTGATAAATTGAAGATATTTGGTCTCAAGAGTCATGATTGGCACATATGGATTGAGCGGGTAATGCCGGTGATGTTGCGTGGATTCATCCCTGAGGATGAATGGCTAGTACTGGCAGAGCTGAGCTATTTCTTCCGTGTTCTTTGTGCGAAAGAACTATCGCCTGACCTGGTAGAAGAAATGGAAGAGTTGGCACCGGAGTAGATCTGCAAGTTAGAGAAGAACTTTCCGTCGGGATTCTTTAATCCAATGCAGCACTTGATTTTGCATCTCCCAACCGAGGCATGATTGGGGGTCCTGTGCAGAAACGTTGGTGCTACGCAACTGAGAGGATGCAGAAGACGCTTTGAGCAAAATGTAAAAATAAACGTAGAATTGAAGCATCGATGGCTGAGGCATTCATTACTGAGGGGGCGGCAAACTTCGTGACAGCATACTACGAACCAAAAATCGTCATTTGGATAATCCGAAGCCTCGGTACAATGCCGGCGACCCTAAAAAGGGTCGATCAAGCCTCAGCCTATTCAAAGGGGATCTCGCACCAGCCGGTGCTTCTAATTCCTTAACTTTGGATTTCAAAGAATGGCAGGCCATTTCGTTGTATATCTTCAACAACCTAACAGAAGGGCGGCCGTACATCGAGTAAGTTCTCGGTACATTGTTTCGCAACTTCTAATTCCTTTGAAATACTCTTATTCCCGGATAAATTTGATACAGTCGATACGTCGCCAAATTCTCGTATGGAGCGGTGATCCAAAAGGATTCCGTCGAAGAGTATGAGCTTCTGGCAAAGCATGGAGGCGGCTATCCCGGTTTCATCTCTTGGTTCAAACAAACGGTAATTTCCATTAGACCATTTCATTTCTTCATCTAATTTGTGGCTAATGCAACAATCCCTTTCGTATTAAACTTCTAGGCTAATTCAGAGCTTATTGATGCCGAATTAAGACAAGTCGCTAATGGTTTTGACTATAAGGTCCGTTCATTTGACAAATACGACATCAACGGATATTGCTTTCGTGCCTATGGCAAAGAGCTATCTATGGCTGGCCGAAAGTCTACTAATTGTTGTGTCTCTACTATCGGCGAAGGAGATACCGAGTATTATGGAAGAGTTGAAGCAATTTATGAACTTCAATTCTATGGTGCAAACCCACCAAACGTCGTAGTCTTCAAATGTTATTGGTTCCAGCCGAAGGAGACTAGAACGACTCATGAACATATAGGGCTAGTGGAAATCAATCAAAGCACCCATTTGGATGTTCCCGATGTCTATATTATGGCTCAACAGGCAACCCAAGTTTTCTATCTACCGTGGGCCTATCAAAGTGATCCTAATCTCAAAGGTTGGGATGTCGTTTATGAAGTGCCGCCGCGTGTTAGATCCCTCCCCCCAATGAAGATGATTATGAACTTCACATTAACCTAGACACATATGAAGGATAATTCTTCCAAGAAACACGTCTTTCCGAAAAACGTTTCAAGAACCGCTATACTTCACCCTTGAACATTGAAGTAGACAGCGATAGTGAACCCGACTTCACCCCTGAGCCGGAACAAGAAGAGCCTGAACTAGAAGAGGTTACTGCTGCGGATGACCTGTCAATACTTGACCGATTACTTAAAGGTGGCCTTCCACCTGATGATGCATTTATTAATGATGATTATAAGCACGTCTTTACCGATAGTGATGATGATGATGCATTTATTGATCCCGGAGCATTTCTTGAACCCGACGATCCAGATTATTATTAGGTATTAATTTTTTTATGTTGTACTTGATTTAGATAGTTACTTGTATGATTGTATGATTTATATAGTTACTCGTATAATTTTCTTACTTTGTATGATTGTTTCTTATACATAGTGCCATGGTCTTGATATCCGTCCCCGTCGGTCCTCGCCCGCTTTATGATTTAGATGTGGTAAATCCTCTTTTATAAATATTTGTTGCATTTCGCATTTATGACAGTTATGGCCATCAAGTTGACATAGAGATATTTTAATCTAGGAGGTATGTGAACCGGAATTTGCAACCGACCCTCTTGTCGATAAGTTAAATTTAGTTGAAAAAGAAACTGAGTATTTGAAAGAAAAAATTAAAAGAATTGAAGAAGAGAAGATGAAATTTGAGTTGTATGTTGCCGATGTGGTCGATGATCACAAGATGAAGATGAATGCAATGCGCTTGAAGATGGATGCAATGCGCTTGAAGATTAAGAAGATTAGTAAAATATGCCATTGATAATGAGGCTTGGTATCATTATGCCGTTGGATCAATTGTTACCTTAGTTGCGATCTTCATCGCATTTGTTGTGATGAGGGTAAGTTTTCTCTAGTGTACTTCGCTTACTTTCCTCCTAAATGGCATAACTACCTAAGTTAGACAAAAAATGAGCTATACTTAGCTTTCTTTCCTCACAAATGTCGTGATAATCTTTGTTACCTCCAAAATGATATAGACTTACATCACTTTCCTCGAAAATGACATAATAACCTTAGTAAGCTCCAAAATGACCTATTTACCTAGCTTCCCTCTAAAATAACCTACACTTAGCACTTTTACCTATCTTAGCAATAAAATGGCATTTTTACATACCTTAGTTAGAAGAAGAAGAAGGTAAAAAAGAGGGGAGGAGAAAAAGAAAGAGAAGAAAAAATCTTCTTCTTCTTCTTCTTCTTCTTCCTTTTCTTCCTCTTCTTCTTCTTCTTCTTGTTCTTCTACTTCTTCTTCTTCTTTTTCTAGCTAGTCTTTTTTTTCTAGCTAGTCTTCTTCTTCTTCTTTTTCTAGCTAGTCTTCTTCTTCTTCTTTTTCTAGCTAGTCTTCTTCTTCTTCTTCTTCTTCTTTTTCTAGCTAGTCTTCTTCTTCTTCTTCTTCTTCAACCATTGTATGCTTGTTGTTGGATATGTTGGCTATGTATATGTGTTGGATGAAACCATTTGCTATGTATATGTGTTGGATGATCATATCCATATGGCAGGGATATGATTTGGTATGTATATGTGTTGGTATGCTTGTCGAAAGTATTATCATATGTGTATATATATGTGTGTGTGAAATTCTGTCAAATTGAATGAATTCAAGAAAAAACAGGGGCTATATAGACTCTTTGCCGTCTGTTGGCGGATCGCAAAGAGCTTTGCCATCAGCAAGCGGATGGCAGACATGCCACATGTCAGCTACCTGTGCAACCTGGGGAGTAGGCTGGCTATTTGGATGCTTTGCCGTCCTCCAACGCACGACAAAGAACATTGAATATTTGCCGTCAGCCAGCTGAAGGCAAAGCTGCCAAATAGGCCAGCCCCCAGGTGCTGCCACGTGGCACCCTATGTCATCCACTGGCGGACGGCAAAGATTCAATGCTATTTGCCGTCCGCTGGCGGACGGCAAAGCACACCGTTAACACTTTAATGGACCTAAGCTGACACATGTGCCATCCAGGCTCTTTGCCGTCGGCTAGCGGACGACAAAGACCTTTGCATCTTTGCCGTCAGCCAGCAGACGGCAAAGAAGCCTTTGCCATAGCCTGTTCAGCCGGACGTGTTGCCGTCCACTGGCTGACGGCAAAGGTCTTTGCCGTCCGCCATGTGTGCCTTTGCCGTTAGCCATGGCTGACAGCAAAGTTACTGATTCCTGTAGTGCTACAAAACTCTACGCTTGGAGGCCATACACGAGTCTACAATAATAAAGTTCTGTAGTAGACATCAGGCTCTCTTCTGGCGCCGTTGCCAGGGAGGTGAGTGCTTGAAGGTATATCTTTAGATCTTGCAATCGAATCTTTTAGTTTCTTGTTTATCACTAGTTTGGTTATAAAAAGAAAACTACAAAAAAATGGAGATTGGGTTACCTCAGGTTGTTCTTTATCTTGATAATGTCTATTTTGAGAATAAGGATTCCGATAATTTTGCTCAATTGCTAGAAAAAGAATTCAACAAAAATATGGCATAAAAACGTTGGATGGGCATGATTGAAATATTGCTAGTATGAATTCTTTGAATATCCATGATGTTAAGTATGATTGCATTAGTCATGATAATGATGTCTCCTATAAGAATGTCAATTTTTGCGGAGTGAATTGGGAGTGCAAATGCACACCAAAAAGGGAAGATAGATTTTGTAAGAAGCATAAATATTTAGAAATGAAAGAGTTGCAAGAGAGGCTAGATGATTGTGCTCAAAGATTTAATTTTTCTCGCCATCCTTGTGAACTTTGCAATGAACATGGTCATTTAAATCTCCAATGCAAATTGTTTCATGATCAAATCGTGTCAAAAAATTGTGATCACTTGATTGCCCTTGAGCATCATAAAAAGCTTAGTCTTCTTTTGGGGTATGAAGAAATGAAATGTATAACTGAGGGTATTCCAAAATTTAATCTCAAGAGCTTTATTGATTTTGATCTAGAGGAAATTTATATGTTTTGTGCGGTAAATTGCATTGAGCATCCCTATATTGCCAATTATATAAAGACAAGAAAACAATTAGAATACGAAGAGAGTACTAATGAAAGGGAAAATATTTCCCAATACCCTCCTATTGTCTCTCATGATGAAATAGGTGATGAGGAGGAGCTCCCTATTCAACCAATCTCATCAATAAGAAGCTTGAAAATATTAATTAAACCCACACATGATGTGATGAAGAAGAAGAAAAGAAGAAAGAATAGAGGTAAAAAGGCATCTCTCCCAAATGACGTTGCTCCTATTATTGTTGACCCTCATGAAAATGAATCAAAAATAATTATGGAACATAATGCACTTGATGATGATATTGCTTCTATGTCTTATGGCACAATGTCCGAGAGCACTATTGATGAAGATTTTGTTATGCCTATTACTTAATCTGATGATTATGATTGGGAAGATAATGATACTTTGTCGCGGGAAACCACGACCACCTATGGGACCAGAGGGCCCCTTGCTGGTTCGGCAGGGGGACGTCGCGTTGCACAAAGAGCAGACGAGCGTGGTGCAGCGCGACAGGGATCTCGTAGGCAATTTTACCCAGGTTCGGGCGGCCATGAGGCGTAAAACCCTACACCTGCTTTGGTGGATTAATGGTGGTGAGGCGGAGTTCACTGCCCGGCAGGGGTTGCCTCAGGGCGACCGTGGCTACGCGTGTATGGGTGTGTGTGTTATCCAACCTTCTAAACCTTTCTACGATTGCCATGGGCCTCCTTTTATAGATTAAGGGGTCACAATAATGGCAAAGTAGTCATTATGCACTGATAAGATAGCAGACAGTGCTATCATACCTAACTCTGCAGGCTGACAGGGTGCATTAAATGCACCGCTTAACGTCACATCATTGGTTGCCCGGCAAGCCTTGCCGGGCTGTCTCGCTAGCTTCACACCTGCTCATTTGACACGTCGCAGGACATGTGTCATCTGTAGGCATTTCCTGTAGAAAGAGGCCGCCATGTGGCGAACGGCTGCCACTTAGCCACTTTGCGGGTTGACGCCGCACTGATGGATGACGTGGGTCATGGCGGATTGGTCGGGTGAGGTGGCTTTGCTCTCGTGAGTCCCGGCAGGCCCTGCCGGGACGTCTTGGACGTCTTCTTCGGGGGGTGACCCCGTCCCTGTCGAGCTCGCCTGCCCGGCAAGGGAGGCTTTTCTCCTGGTGGCATCTTGTTTCTCTCGCTTGACTTTGGTCCTCTTGGTCTGCCTGTTGGTCCTTCGAAGCTCTTGGTCTCTTGAACTCTGACTTGGGTTGGTGCCTCAATCCTGTTCCCGTGCCTATGCACAGTCTAGGCAATATACCCAGGGTTTGTTGCACCGACAGAAGCCCCGGGGCCTGCCTCGAACGTGCTGGCGGGCATCGTCGGGGTAGGGCCTAATAAGTGCACAGGCGGGGGTGCTAAAGAGGCTGGCCTCTTGAGGTCTTCTTTGCTTCTTCATTAACCTTAAGCTTAGGTTAGTTTCCGATTCTCCCGCACATCGCATGTAACTTTGCGGGAAAACTTCGGTCGTGGCCCGCGGATTGCCCACCCACGATCATGGGGTGGAAACTACTATTCCACTTGCCTCTTGTTTTGCACGCTCCTGCCACATATTCTGCATGCATTGGTCGTGGTAGGTGGTGGATGCGGAGGGCGCGGGGAGGAGTGCCATGGCCGAAACCCGGGCGCTGATGGTTGGAGCAGAGGGCCAGCCTTGATTCTTAGAGCAATAGAAGGTGTAGAGA
Source organism: Aegilops tauschii subsp. strangulata (assembly GCF_002575655.3). Classification (NCBI taxonomy): domain Eukaryota; kingdom Viridiplantae; phylum Streptophyta; class Magnoliopsida; order Poales; family Poaceae; genus Aegilops; species Aegilops tauschii. The sequence continues at coordinate 203,615,757 of NC_053037.3, read as the reverse complement.
GGCCGTATTGGAGGAGCGGGCGGCCATTTCCCATTTGAGAAGCCCTGCCTCATCCTCCTATAAAAAGGGGGCTGGGGCGGTGCTTTTCTGCACATCCTTCCTCGTCTCCCCTTCGTCAACTCTCCCCTTCTAGTCATGGTGAGAGGGCGAGGGCGCGGCGGTGTCCCAGCAGCGGCGATGAGAGCTTCTTCTCGACAGCGCATCCCTCCTCCTCTAGATCCTGCGGTGGCGGAGCCCACCAAAATGGGAGGGAGGGGGCGAGGTCGAGGTCGCCGTGGCGCCCGGGGAAGAGGAGGGCGGGCTGGCGCCTTGGCTGTGCCCCCACTGGCGGCTCCTCCCCCAATGGAAGGCCATGTCGGGGACCAACCTCAAGAATTCATCATCATGATGTACAAACCCCTGCGTGGTCATCTTCAACTTCCAACTCCCTTTGTGTGGAGATGGAGCTCGAACAACCACGCACTCTGAGATTACACACGAGGGGCTGTGGGAATGGTAGCATGTGGGTTGATGTCGACTTCCCTACCCCTCGCGTGATGTACCTCTGCCGCAGTTGGAAGACCTTCGCTCGCGCCCAGGGCTTCTCGGAGGGGCACGTTCTCTAGTTCAAATTAATGGAGAGCGGCTTGCTCTCCATCAAGATCTTCGGGCGCTCAGGAGGTTGCTTAGGGTGCTGCGCGGAGAGCTCGACCGACGACGAAAGCTCCTCCTTGAGCGAAAGTGACGAGGAGGATAGTGACGACGATGATGACGGCAGCGGGCGGGAGGGTGACGACTCTGACTCCGGCTGAGCGTCGCCCGCACCATCTTCATCAGGCGGCAGCACCATCAGATGCATCCGCATCTCCTTCCCGGCAATTGATGCAGATGTGGGGATGGTGCTCCCTGGCTCCTCCAGCAGTCCCCCGGCTGGACCCCGGCAGGTCTCCTCTCGTGCTGCGGCTTCATTAGCCCTGCCGTGTTCTGCTGGCCCTGGTGGCGGTGGTCGACGGGTCGCTTCCGCCGTGCTCTCCATCGACGCGTTCCCCGGTGCTCTCCCGCTCCCACCGGGCTACCTCCCCTGGAGCCCAGGGGCGGGCTAGGCTTTTTCCCAGGTGCTCCTTTTGCCCTCCTCGCCTTCGACGACCATGCCTAGGAGGAGAGGGACAAGAATGGGCATTACAGGGCACTTATCTTTTTTCAATCTTAAACTTGTAGGCACTTGCCAAATTTTAATTCAAATAATGTCATCTCTCTAGTCCATGTTTGTGTTCTGTAATGCTTGTACTTGTATTATCAGCATATTAATGAAAAAGATGAACCTTGCCAGGAACCCGTGCATGTATACGTCCATGCAGAGGTGGGATGCCTCCTTAGTGTAAATAAACGAGTTTTCCCCGGCAGGCTACCCTGCCGGCACCCTTTTATTTGCCGAAGAACTATGTCTATTGGGCAAAATATAAAGGGGCCAGCCCCCGCCAACTTCCTTTTACCAAAGGCCACTGCGACCATCCTGCCTGAAGCAACGTTCAAGTCAAGGATGGGAGCAGCTAAATCTCAAAAGAGTGGCGAGGTTTTCTTATGCACAAGTTATAGCTTACAGAACACTAATGGACAAGAGGTAGAACTCATCTGTTTGGCTTGCCGGAGATCGCAATGTTGGTCCATCTTCCCAACTCCTTGTAGAGGCCAAGTTCACGGTAGGAACCTGCAGCTTCATGCAGTTGGGAATGATGCAAGATGCGATCCTATCTATATGCATATGCAAATGCTCATGAAATGCTTATGTAGTGCTCATGCATGCATGCAACTTGGTCGGCCCCCCCCCCCAACGCTTCATTTATTTTTCTCTTGCACAGGGTCATCGCCCTGGCTTTGTACAAGGGGTTACATGCAGCTGAGGCAAGGCCTGTACAAAAGGGTGGCTGCCGGGCAGGGCCCGACAGCCGCGCCTTACAAGTAGAACTTGCGGAGATGCTCAATATTCCATTAGTTTTGCAATTAAATGCCATCTCCGGCCTCCAGACGGACTGCGCCAGGTCTGGTGACTCGTACTACCCGGTAAGGGCCTTCCTGCTTCGGCATCAACTTGTTTGTACCCTTGGCAGACTGAACGCGCCTAAGGACAAGGTCACCTTCCTCAAAACATCGAGCATGAACCCTGCGGCTATGTTAGCGTGCAGCACGCGTAGCAGCCCAGAGATGGTTCTCCTTGAGTAGCACAACATCGTCACGCTGGTGCTGATCTTGCGCTACCTCATCATAGGCAAGCACTCGAGGCAACCCGTAAATGAGTTCCGTGGGGATAACTGCTTCTGCCCCGTAGACCAGGGAGAAGGGAGTCTGCCCGGTAGCTCGGTTTGGTGTCGTTCTGAGGGACAAGAGAACTACTAGCAGCTCATCGATCCACCGTCTGCCATGCTTCTGCAGCGTATCAAAGGTTCTTGTCTTGAGTCCCCGCAGCACTTCAGCGTTCGCCCTCTCAGCTTGTCCATTGCTTCTGGGATGTGCTACAGAGGCGAATGAGATCTTGCATCCGAGGGCATGAACATATTGCATGAAGGCGCGGCTCGTGAACTGGGTGGCGTTGTCGGTAATGATCCTTGCCAGGACTCCAAAACGGCACACCAATTCTTTCAAGAACTTGATAGCTGACTGAGCAGTCACCTTTCTCATGGCAGTCACTTCCGGCCACTTTGTAAACTTGTCGATAGCAACGAACAAGAATTCAAAGCCCCCGATTGCTCGGGGGAAGGGGCCGAGGATATCGAGCCCTCAGACCAAAAATGGCCATGATAAAGGGATTGTCTGAAGAGCTTGTGCAGGCAAGTGGGTTTTCTTGGAATGGAACAGGTAGGCTTCACACTTGGTGACTAGCTCGACCGCATCTTGGAGGGCTGTGGGCCGATAGAATCCTTGCTGGAATGCTTTCCCAACTAATGCCCTTGATCGAATCTGGGAGCCGCACATGCCTTTGTGTATCTCAGCCAGCAGTTCCTTTCCTTCTTCCCGGCAGATGCACTTCAGTTTCGCACCGTTGGGCCTCCTTCTGTATAGAGTGTCATCGACAAAATGATACATACTGGCCCTCCGGGCTACTCTTTCAGCTTCATCTTGGTCACCGGGAAGCTCTCCGGTTTGGAGGAAGTGGACTATGTGCCTTGCCCAAGTTGGAGCATGGGCTCGGCAACGAGGACTAGCGGCCCCTCCTCTACTGCGGGTTCACATGCCTCGTTTGCGGGGTCCATAGGCCCGGCTGGAGGGTGCGGTCCGGCAGGTGGCGAGGAATTTTTCCGGCAGGGTCTCTGCCAGGAGCGGACGGCTCTACCGGGAGAGGCTTACTAGAGTCCAACTTTCTCCTTTTTCGGGCCATTGCTGTTGGGGATACGGAGGGCTGAGTGGGATGGAGAACAAAAGTCCCTGGTTCCACAGGAAGCTTCTGCGCACCACACTTTGACAAATGATCAGCTATGCTCTTTTCTGCATGGGGTACGTGGTCTGTTTGCAATCCTTCAAAGCGTTCCTCCAATCTCCTGACTTCCTCGACGTATGCCTCCATCAATGGGCTTTGGTAATTCTTGTTTACTTGTCTTACCACAAGCTGCGAATCTTCCCGAATGACCAGCTTCTTAATTCCCAATTTTGCGGCAATCCTGAGCCCGGCAAGTAGCCCTTCATACTCTGCTGTATTGTTGGTTGCCTATTCCTGGGCAAAATGCATCTGGACGACGTACTTAAAGTGCTCCCCGGAGGGGGCGACAAGAAGCACGCCAGCCCATGCACCTTGCAGGGAAAAGGCACCATCGAAATATATAATCCATTCTTGGGGTGATTCCTTGCCGGGGATAACCATCTCTGACACTTCCTCATCAGGGGTTGGCGACCATTCTGCAATAAACTCTGCCAATGCCCTGCTCTGGATAGTCGATGTGCTCTCAAACTTCAAACCAAAACTGGATAATTCCAAAGCCCACTCCACTATTCTGCCGATAGCCTCAGGGTTTCAGAGTATCCTTTGCAGCGGGAAGCGAGTGACAACCGTGATCTCATGGGCTTGGAAGTAGTGGTGCAGCTTCCTTGAGGCCATGATGAGACCAAAGATCAACTTTTGCATGCCAGAGTACCTCGATCTAGCCCCCTGTAGTAAGGAGCTGACGAAGTACACCGGGTGCTACACCACTTTCTTCCTTGTCGTGTCCTTGGGGTTGCTCTCGCTGCCGTGCTCATTACTGCCGTGATTCTTCTCTGGCTTTGCCGGTCCTTGCTCACTCTCTGCTTCGTCCACTTCCCGCTACACCACCAAGGTTCTACTAACCACTTGGTTGGTTGCCACTAAGTATAGCAGCAACGGATCTTGTGGTTTGGGAGCAACCAGGGTAGGCATAGAGGACAAGTAGGTCTTCAACTCTTGCAAAGCTGCAACTGCTTTTGGAGTCCACTTCATGGGCCCTGCCTTCTTCAAAATTTTGAAGAACAGCAGGGAGCGCTCGGCAGACTTGGAGATGAATCTGCTTAGCGCGGCAACACATCCTCTCAGACGCCTCACATCCGTTACTGTCCTTGGCGCCTGAATCTGCTCGATAGCTTTAATCTTGTCAGGGTTGGCTTCGATCCCCCGATGGGACACAAAGAACCCAAGAAGCTTGCCGGAGGGAACGCCAAACACACACTCCTCTGGGTTGAGCTTCAAGTTGATCTTGCGCAGATTAGCAAATGTCTCCTCCAAATCCTGAATAAGGGTGGCTCTATCCTTGGTCTTAACCACAATATCATCCATATAAGCTTCTATGTTTCTGTGCAGTTGTGGCTTGAAACCAGTCTGGACTGCCCTTGCAAAAGTGTTCCCGACACTCTTTAATCCAAATGGCATACATACAAAATAGTACGTACCACATGGAGTGATGAACGGTGTCTTCTCTTCGTCTTCCTTGGACATGAAGATCTGGTGATACCCAGAGTATGCATCCAGAAAGGAGAGCAAATCACAGCCTGAAGTGGAATCCACTATCTGATCAATACGCGGCAAGGGAAACGGGTCTTTCGGGCAAGCTTTGTTGAGATCCGTGAAATCTATGCAAAGCCTCCACTTCCCGTTAGCCTTCTGGACTACCACTGGATTTGCCAACCACGTGGAATGTAGCACTCCTCCGACCAAACCAGCTGCTTCAAGTTCTTGATCTCTTCTGCAATAAACTATTGGCTCTCTAAGGCCTGCTTCCAGACTTTCTACTTGATAGGTCGGGCATGTGGGCAGACAACAAGGTGGTGCTCGATACCCCCTGGGAACACTGAGGATATCAAATGGTTACCAGGCAAACACATCGATATTCGCCCGTAGGAAGGCAACGAGCGCACTTTCCTATTTGTCATCAAGGGTGGCGCTGATAGTGAAGGTACCATCAATGCTAGCCAGCCCTGTCGGGACCTTTTTCACTTGGGGTCCAGTGACCTTGGATCTCTTGCTGTTGGAGATCTCCTACAAGTCATCAACAAGCGCAGCGCACTGCGAAGAGGTACGCTTCCCGGATTCCTTGCCAGTGCCCTTGCTACCCTTCTTCTTTCCTCTGTCCTCCTTGGCGGGAACTGCTACTGCCGCTGCCTCTGCCCCGACTGCGTCCCGGTACATCTTGTCCACGCAAATGATTGCATCCTTCTCATCTAATGGGATGGCAATGACCCCCAAAGGCCCAGGCATCTTCAAGGTGTTATAGGCATAGTGGGATGCCGCCATGAATTTAGCCAGGGCCAGGAGGCCAAGGATCCCATTGTACGTCAGGGGAAGGTCAACCACATCAAACACTATCTTCTCGGTCCGGTAGTTCAACTCTCCCCGAAACGTTACCGGCAACGTGATCTTTCCCTTAGGATGGCTCCTGCCAGGATTAACTCCTTGAAACATGTCGGTAACCTCCAACTCTTCCTCTGTTATCTGAGGCTTGCTGATAACAGCCGGGGAGATCAGACTCAACCCGGCCCCGTGGTCCACCAACATCTTTTTGACCTTGAGGTTGCGAATTGTTGGAGAGACCAAAAACGGCAAACACCCTACCGCAGAGGTACGGTTAGGATGATCCTCTTCGTCAAAGATGATGGGCGTGCGCGACCATTTGAGCGGCTTCCAGGCCTCTGGCGCTGGTTCCACGGCATTGACTTCTCGTGCCCACCGCTTGAGCTGGTGGTGAGAGGTGTGCAGAGATGCACCCCCGTCAATGCACAGGGCGCCAGTGGCCTTCTGAAACTCCTTCTCACCGGTTTCCTCTTCATCCCCTCCATCGCTCTCACCATCATAGGTTTCCTTCTTTCGACCTCTGGCGGGTTTTCCTTGGTTCCTGAAGGGTTTTCCGAGGTGATTTGCTTCACCACCTCAGCCCTTGCCGCTAGCGACATTCTGACCTTTTTCCTTGTCGCGCTTCTCATACTCTGCTCTCTATCTCTTAACAAGTTGCTCAACCTGACAACACTCTTGAAGGTCGCGGCCTTTGGTCCGATGAATCTTGCAATACGGCCCATCACCTTTCCCAGCTTTCTCGGCAGCCGCGGCTTCCCGGTAGTCAGCGCACACAGCAGCTTCCTTGCCGGGGATCTCAGCTTTGGCCTTCTTGCTGGTACTAGGCATACCCAATCCTTTGACAGTCATCACTAGCTTATCTTTCCGCTTCTTGCTGGGCTTCTTGCTCTTCTTCTGACTGTTTGATTCATCATCATCCTCTGAATCTACGTTGGTGCAATCATCCTCTCCAGGCAACTTACCCCTCCTCCATCCGAGCACACTTATCTACCAAGGTGTAAAGCTCCTTCACACTCTTGGGAAACCGCACGTTCATCTTGGAACAGATCGGGCAGTTGCGCACATTGGACTGGAAGGCAGCTATCACAGCTGCTGGAAGGATATTTGGGATGTTTCTATGAACTTTGCCGAATCTCTGTAAATACTTACGGAGGGTTTCTCCTTCCTTCTGTTGGAGAAGCTGCAAGTTGCTGGGCCTGTCGGGCTCTTGATGGCCGCTAGTGAAGGCGCCAATGAACTGATGGCACATGTCAGCCCACGACGAAATGGAGTTCTCCGGCAGGTGCATCAGCGAAGACCTCACATTGGACTTGAGAGCCGAAGGGAAGTAGTTGGCGAACACCTTCACATCTCTTCCCCCGGCAGCCTGAACAATAACGGTGTAGATGCTCAGAAACTCTGCCGGGTTTAGCCTCCCATCGTACTTCTCGGGTATCTTTGGCTTGAACGTGCGAACGGACAGCCAATGGACTTGCCACAGCTCACGAGTAAAGGCAGGGCACCCAACCTCGAAAGGTAGGGACCCGCCGATACCGAGCGCGGGTTCGTCGACGTCAGGGCCGTCGCACCCATCGGTCCGGCCGTGGTCGTCGCGTTGTTGCTCAACAACGACGTGCGCGTCTCCCCTCCGCCTATCCTCCAGGGCTCGCCGTCGGCCTGGACGTGCTCGAGGGTCAGAAGAGGCCATCGAGACGTCGTCAGGTTCTTGATTTTGTTATGCTCGTGCTGGCTGTCATGGCGGGGACTGCATCGTGGGGGTGGCCCCTTCCGTACGGCTAGCAGCACGAGCCATCATCGTCGCTTGGGGAGGCTGTGGAAGGCTAGCTCGCTGTGAGCCCCCGGCCTCGGTGAAACCGAGAAGACTTTGGATGGTGGCATACCATTCGTCCATCTACTCGGCCGCTGGCGGAAACCTCAGCAGCAGCTAAGCCCGCGCCATGGCCTCCGTAGCTGTACTTGGAATGGGTGATGATGAAGTAGATTGCACCGTCGCTCGGCTCCTGATGGTGCCAGTGGCGGCAGCACCGTGCCCCCACTGTTGCGAGGCGGCCACCTGGATGGCATGGTGGTGCGGCGAAGGTGCTCGAGGGCCAGCGGCTCCGTCGGGCGTAGGGACTTGGTCGACCCGTCCTGGGGGAGGTGCACACGCTGCGGTCGCTCCCGTGGTGGGGGCGTCCGGAGGACAGCGATTCGCCCCGGTCCGAGCACCATTGCTGCGGGTGTGCTGAAAGTGCAACTAATCCCTGGGTGGATTTGGTAATTCCTAACAACATATAGCTCATTGAACTAATACTCTTTCAAGATGATTATTTCAGAAAGTTCAATGATTGGCATGGCATGGAGTAGAGATGTGGACCCCGCAAAAATGCTAAGGACACATATTGGCTCAAGCTCAAGACTCTACATTTTCATTTTAGTGATCCAAGATCACATTGAGTCCATAGGAAAAGCCAATACTATTAAAAGGGGATGAGGTGTTGCTTAATGGTTTGCTTGCTCAAAATGCTTAGTGATATGCTCCAAAAGCTCTCAACCACTTTCTCATATCCACATATGTCCCAAACCAAAAGTCAAACTCGGCCCCACCGATTTGATCTATCCGGCGCCACCGAGTTCATTTGACATAGCCATAGCCAGAAATCCTAATCAGTTCGGTCTCACCGATAGGGATCTCGGTCTCACCGAGATGGGATTGCAAACTCTCTGTTTCCCTTCGTAACGTTTCAGTCTAACCGAGATGAGCGATCTGTCCCACCGAGTTCGCAATGTAAACTCTCTGTTTCCTTTTCATAACGTTTCGGTCTCATCGAAATGAGCGATCGGTCCCACCGAGTTTCCCTGACCAACTCTCTGTTTGCCTATTATAGAAATCGGTCTCACCGAGTTCATGTTATTGGTCTCACCGAGATTACGTTATGCCCTAACCCTACTAAAATTGGTCCCACCGAGTTGACATGTCGGTCCCACCGAAAATCTAATGTTCACATTTTGAACTAAATTGGTCTCACCGAGTTTGAGTATTCGGTCTCACCGAGTTTGGTAAATTGTGTGTAACGATTAGATTTTGTGTGGAGGCTATATATACCCCTCCACCCTTCCTCCATTCGTGGAGAGAGCCATCAAAACGTGCCTACACTTCTAGCATTCATTTTCTGAGAGAGAACCACCTACTCATGTGTTGAGACCAAGATACTCCAATCCAACCACAAGAATCTTCATCTCTAGCCTTCCCCAAGTTGCTTTCCACTCAAATCATCTTTCCACCAAATCCAAATCTGTGAGAGAGAGTTGAGTGTTGGGGAGACTATCATTTCAAGCACAAGAGAAAGGAGTTCATCATCAACACACCATCTATTACCTTTTGGAGAGTGGTGTCTCCTAGATTGGTTAGGTGTCACTTGGGAGCCTCCGTCAAGATTGTGGAGTTGAACCAAGGAGTTTGTACGGGCAAGGAGATCGCCTACATCGTGAAGATATACCCTAGTGAGGCAAGTCCTTCGTGGGCGATGGCCATGGTGGGATAGACAAGGTTGTTTCTTTGTGGACCCTTCGTGGGTGGAGCCCTCCGTGGACTCGCGCAACCGTTACCCTTCGTGGGTTGAAGTCTCCATCAACGTGGATGTACGATAGCACCACCTATCGGAACCACGGGAAAAATCTTCGTGTCTATATTGCGTTTTGTCCCTCTAAACCCCTCCCCTTTACCTTCATATGCAATGATTTACATTCCGCTACTATACTCTTAGAATTGCATGTGTAGGTTGATTGCTTGACTTGTGCTAAGTTGCTAAAATCTGACAAGACTTCAAATTGGGAAAAGGCTAGATTTTTATTTGGTCAAGTAGTCTAATCACCCCCCTCTAGACATACTTTCAATCCTACAAGTGGTATAAGAGCTTTGGTCTCCATTTGACTTCATTTCCATAGCTTTGGTGATCATAGCCTTGGTTTCACAACCTAGGAGAGTATGGCGTCTAGAGAGGGAAATTACCACCGTAGAGGTCCTTACTTTGATGGTACTAATTTTGCTAGTTGGAAACATAAGATGAAAATGCATATTCTTGGACATAACCCCGCCATTTGGGCTATTGTGTGTATTGGCTTGCAAGGTGAATTCTTTGATGGGAGAGAATCGAATCGTGAAGCTACCGTGGAAGAATTGAAGATGCTACAATACAATGCTCAAGCTTGCAATATCCTCTGCAACAGATTGTGCACCGAAGAATTCAACAAAATCAGCCGTCTTGAGAATGCAAAGGAAATTTGGGATACTTTGATTGATATGCACGAAGGTACCAACTCCGTCAAGGAATCCAAATTGGATGTGCTTCAAAGTCAGCTTGATAAGTTCAAAAGGAAGGATGGTGAAGGTGTCGCTGAAATGTACTCTAGGCTTGCTCTCATCACAAATGAGATTGCCGGCTTAGGGAGTGAAGAGATGACCGATAGATTCATCATCAAGAAGATCCTAAGAGCCTTGGATGAAAAATATGATACCGTGTGCACATTGATCCAAATGATGGCAAATTACAAAGATCTCAAGCCAACAGAAGTCATTGGAAGAATTGTTGCTCATGAGATGTCACTCAAGGATAAAGAAGAGCTTCGCAACAAGTCAAGTGGTGCTTACAAAGCCTCATGTGACGCTCCTACATCATCAAGTGAGAAACAAGCCTTCAATGAAGAATTGAGCCTAATGGTGAAGAACTTCAACAAGTTCTACAAGAGTAGAAGCAAAGAAAGAATTTCCAAGTCAAGGTCCTACAATGACAAAAGATCTTCTAGCCGTGAGCGAAATTGCTACAATTGTGGAAGACCCAGACACTACTCCAATGAGTGTACGGCTCCCTACAAAAGAAGAGAAGACTCACCTAAAAGGAGAAGTAGAAGAGAAGAATCACCTCCTAGAGAGAGAAGGAGTAGCGATGATCGTTATGAACGAAGAACCTCTCACAGAAGCAAGGATTCGGAAAGGAAGGACAAGTCATCAAGGAGCTACACAAAACGAAGACATCAAGCTCACGTTGGTGAATGGGTATCCGGCTCTGACTCTGACCATCACTCCGAGAGAAGTTGTCACTCCGACTCCGAATATACTCAAGATGAAGGTGTTGCCGGTCTAGCACTTGTGTCAACCAACTCCTATGACATATTTGACTCATCAAATGAAGGAATTGGAAGATGCTTCATGGCTAAAGGCCCAAAGGTATCACACCCCGAGTATGTTGATTTCAATAGTGATGAAGATGATTTGCTAGGTGATGATGATTTACTTGTTGACAACTCTAGTGATGAAAACTATGATGAACTTGCTATTAATCATGCTAAACAAGATAAAACGAATGACAATGATAAGAAGGAGATTGAGCGTCTAACTAAAGAAAAAACACTCTTAAGTTAGCTCATGAAATCACCTTGGAAGATCATCGAGAGCTTTTAAAGAGTCATGAGAAGCTATGCTTTGGAAAGCTCAACCTTGAGCAAGAGCATGGGTTCTTAAAAGCAATCAATGACGATCTTCGTAAGAAAAGTACTTCTTACATTGCCAAGCGTTTACTCTTGTCTACTTACATGCCACAAGTTAAATCTAGCAACAAGAACAAGAAAGATTCTTCTTCTAGTATTAACAATAATCATGTCAAATCCAATGTTGTTGCTTCTAGTAGTTCTCTTGATTCCACTAATGATTCTCTTAGCCAAGTTACACTTGAGCAAGAAAATAGCTTATTGAAGGGAATTATAGAGAAAGGTGTTTACAAGAGCCTTGCCGGAAGTAAGCAATTTGAGGAAATTGTACGCAAGCAAGGAAGGCACCGAAAGAATCAAGGTGTTGGTTTTGAAAGAAAGTTCAGTGCCAATGGAGTTGAGTGGGAAGAAGATCAATACCCTAAGATGAAGATTGTTCCTCAACAAGAGAAGTATGATCCTGCTTCCTTCAAGGGGGCACAAGCTCAAGATGATCTTCCACCACAAGACCACAAGCAAAAAGGCAAGGACAAGCTTCAAGAGGAGATTGATGCATTTGAAGAAGCTCCCAAGGCCTTGGTCAAGTGGGTTCCCAAGACTACATCAAGTTCTACTTCATCAAGTACGACTACAACTCCAAGGATTCCCATCAAGTTGATGCGGATCCCGAAGAAGAAGAACTAGAGAGTTCTTGAGGGTGACTCCGCCACCATACTTCACTCATATCATTTTGGCAAGAACAAGTGCAAACAACTTCCACATCTTGCACTAGTTCTAGGAGTCACAGACCCCCTTGTTGGTAAGACAAGGGCCAAGGTAACCTAATGCTTTCATGGACATCATCTTGTGTGAACTTCACTCTATGTCTATGGATATCCTTGTTTGTTCCTTGTGGGACTAACCCGTGTAGGTATTGAAAGTGCAACTCACTCCAATGGATTGATCCGAATGATCTACATCAACATTGAGCATCCACATCTTCAACATCTACATGAAGTCATCATCGACAAAACCGAAGGTTAGTTCATCCCTCTTAGGGGGGATATCACATCTAGGGGGAGCTTTACTCTAAGAATTGAGCCAAAGCAACTCTAATGGTGTGAACACAACAATGCTTTATGTAAAAGTGGTAACCCCACTTGTGCTTAAACGATGAGTATGACCTATGATCAAATGTTCTCATTTGACTCCTAAGTCAATATACTCATATATAGATGACCTAGTCATCGCCAATTGCTTGATAGATGCTAGAGTGTTTGTGCATGCTTTGCCACATATTTCATTTGCCATTTTATTGTGTGAGCATGTTGATTGCATATTTGACTCATTCGAGGACATCCATTTGTTGCTTTGATTGTTTGGCTCTTCTTCTTTTGCCAAATGGATGGACAAGAATGCCTAAGAACTTCCTCTAGCTATCTATGCTTTTCTCGTCTCAAACTCTATTCATGCTACATCACAAAGTTTGATCAAGTCAGTTTCGAACCCTCTGGGTGAGGAGCACTCGGAGTCACCGATTCGTCATAGACTCAAACTTCCAAAACCTCTCTGTGCATTTCGGTCTGATCGATTCATCCTCTTCGGTCAAACCGAGTTCACTGAGTTGATCTAGGTTTTCAATCTCGGTGCAACCTATTAGAACCATTCGGTCACACCGAGTTGTAGTAACCGCTTGTGATTCTGCATCTCGGTGCCACCGAGTTGTTCCACTCGGTCACACCGACAGGGTCAAGATATATATACCGATGGGTCAAATTTTGGAAATTTCTCTGAAACCTATTCGCCCGCATGTATCTTGCTCTACCGATTCAGGTCTCCAGATCATCCTCTCGTCGCAAGCGACCCCCTGCCGCTGGTCTCCGTCACCGTCAATGGGAATCTACACCGCCGTTGCCGCCATAGCGAGCTCATCACTGAGTTAGGGTATGAGTTCGAATCTTTGTGCAATCTTTTACCTCCAATTCTTAGCACAAAGACAATGCCATGTGTTCTTGCCATGTGTTCTTGCCACGTATGAGATCAATCTATCCACGTATGAGATCAATCTATCCAGCAATACATCGACAACAATGAAGACCACTTCCCAGGAGTGCATGAAAGTTTCAGACTATCTGGAGTAGACACTTTTATGGGTCAGAAACTGACCAACTGGAATGATCCGCTCATTATGCAATTCTATTCTACAACTCCCGATGGAAGGATTGTTTGGATGTCTGAAGGTACAAGGTACCAATCAACAGTTGCTGAGTGGGCCAAGCAGATCAATGCCCCTGCACATCTTGAGGATGACATAGATGTCTATGCCAAGAGGAAGAAAGATCACAACTCCATGGCCAACATGTATAAGGAGATTCCTGACAAAGCCTTGGAGAATCATAAGCTAGGCTTTGTATATTATCTGTTGTCTGGTCTGACCACCATCAACACCATCTTGAGGCACACCTTGTTTCCCAAATTAGGATATCACAGGATGATCAGAGGCCATTCCATCAATTTGATGCAGCTGTTTGATGTGCCCCAGAAGTTCAAAGTTATGAGTCTGATTGTTGAGATAATCAAGAGGACAGCTGCAGATCCAAAACGATCTTGTGGGTATGCTCCACACATCCAAATGATCATCAACTCCAAGATGTGCACATGCACATACTTGTTGGAGAAAGAACATCTTCCCTTGAGGCCTGACTTTGAGGACAATACAATTGTCAGGAATGATGAAGATCCTACATCAGCAGAGGCTCAAGAGAAGAGGGAGAAAGCAAAAGCTGAGAAGGTAGCCAAGATGCCAAGTGTTGAAGATGCTTCACAAGTGTTCCTCAAGTCAAAGCAAGATCAACTTGGATATCTTATTCAAGCCACTTTGAGGATTGAGAAAGGATTGGCCACCCTGACAAAGAATCAAGAGAGCCTGGAGAGGATCATTGAGACAAAATTCTATGATCTTGACTTGAAGGTGACAGAGATGTAGACAGCAGTTGAGCAGCTCCAGGAAGAAGCTGAGGAGAAGAAAGGGAAAGCTACCACAGATGCCTTTCAGAGAGTGCCTAGGGCACAGAGATCTACAGCAGTGTTTGTGACAGATACAAGAGCTACTACATCAGCACCTGCAGCCACAACATCAGTAGCCCCTCCAGTTGCCACTCCACGAGCTCCAACAACTTCTACAGATGCATTCGTCCTTGGAGTCCTCTCAAAAACACCTCCCGAAGATCAAGCCTAGAGAGACGCATAGCACTATGCATTTTCGAGCTTTTTGGTAACTTGTTGCCAAAGGGGGAGAAAGTGTATAGATCATAGGCTTCGAGAGAGAGAGCTTGCTTATTTTTGCTATATCTTTTGCTACCTGTTTGATACTTATTTGTGTGCTTGCTTCGATGATACTTTATGTGTGTGTGAGATACTTGTATGGTCATGTATTTGATCATATCATAATTTAATGCTTGTGCTTGAATGATGCTATTATTTATCTCTCATGTATGATCATTCACTTTGCCTTGGTGATGAGTGCATATATCATATTCTATCATTTTGGGTGCTCCACCAAGATGTATGTGACATCGAAGAGTAACCCATGATCCTAATCGATTGTGCATTTGCATTCAAAAGCAAATTTTAAATAATGCACAAATTTAGGGGGAGCTCTTTCTTATCACATAGTCCTCAAAGCGATGATATATTTCAATCTTATTATCATTTGTCGAAGCTTTGATCTATATGTTGTCTTCAATTACCAAAAAGGGGGAGATTGAAAGTGCGACTAATCTCTGGGTGGTTTTGGTAATTCCTAACAACATATAGCTCATTCAACTAATCCTCTTTCAAGATGATTATTTCAGAAAGTTCAGTGATTGGTATGGCATGGACTAGACATGTGGACCGCTCAAAATGCTAACGACACATATTGGCTCAAGCTCAAGACACTACATTTTCATTTTAGTGATCCAAGATCACATTGAGTCCATAGGAAAAGCCAATACTATTAAAAGGGGATGAGGTGTTGCTTAATGGCTTGCTTGCTCAAAATTCTTAGTGATATGCTAAAAAAGCCCTCAACCACTTTCTCATATCCACATATGTCCCAAACCAAAAGTCAAACTCGGCCCCACCAATTTGATCTATCCGGCGCCACCGAGTTTATTTGACACAGCCATAGCCAGAAACCCTAATCAGTTCGGTCTCACCGATAGGGATCTCGGTCTCACCAAGATGGGATTGCCAACTCTCTGTTTCCCTTTGTTTCGGTCTAACCGAGATGAGCGATCGGTCCCACCGAGTTCGCAATGCAAACTCTCTGTTTCCTTTTCGTAACGTTTCGGTCTCACAGAAATGAGCGATCGGTCCCCCCGAGTTTGCCTGACCAACTCTCTGTTTGCCTATTACAGAAATCGGTCTCACCGAGTTCATGTTATCGGTCTCACCGAGATTACGTTATGCCCTAACCCTAATGAAACCGGTCCCACCGAATTGACATGTCGGTCCCACCGAAAATCCTAACGTTCACATTTCGAACTAAATCGGTGTGACCGATTTTGAGTATTCGGTCACACTGAGTTTGGTAAATTGTGTGTAACCGTTAGATTTTGTGTGGAGGCTATATATGCCCTTCCACCCTTCCTCCATTCGTGGAGAGAGCCATCAAAACGTGCCTACACTTCCATCATTCATTTTCTGAGAGAGAACCACCTACTCATGTGTTGAGACCTAGATATTCCAATCCAACCACAAGAATCTTGATCTCCAGCCTTCCCCAAGTTGCTTTACACTCAAATCATCTTTACACCAAATCCAAATCCGTGAGAGAGAGTTGAGTGTTGGGGTGACTATGGGACTAGAGGGCCCCTTGCTGGTTCGGGTGGGGGACATCACGTTGCACAAAGAGCAGACGAGCGTGGGGCAGCGCGGAAGGGATCACACATGCAATTTTACTCAGGTTCAGGGCACGGTGAGGCATAAAACCCTACTCCTGCTTTGGTGGATTGATGGTGGAAGAATGTTGGTGAGGCGTAGTACACTGCCCGGCAGGGGTTGCCGCAGGGCAACTGTGGCTACGCGTGTATGGGTGTGTGTGTTATCCAATCTTCTAACCCTTTCTACGGTTGCCATGGGCCTCCTTTTATAGATTAAGGGGTTACCACAATGTGAAAGTAGTCAGTGTGCACTGATAAGATAGCAAATAGTGCTATCATACCTAACTCTGCAGGCTGACAGGATGCATTAAATGCACTGCTTAACGTCACGTCATTGGTTGCCCGGCAAGCCTTACCAAGTTGTCTCGCCAGCTCCACGCCTGCTTGCTTGACATGTCGCAAGACGGGTGTCATCTGTAGGCATTTCCTATAGAAAGAGGCCGCCATGTGGCGAACGGCTGCCACTTAGCCACTTTGCGGCTTGGCACCGCACTGATTGACGACGTGAGTCGTGGCGGAGTGGTTGGGTGAGGTGGCTTTGCTCTCGTGAGTCCCGGCAGGCCCTACCCGGACGTCTTCTTCCGGGGATGACCCCATCTCTGTCGAGCTCGCCTGCCCGTCAAGGGAGGTTTTTCTCCCGGTGGCATCTTGTTCTCTGGCTTGACTTTGGTCCTCTTGGTCTGCCTGTTGGTCCTTCGAAGCTCTTGGTCTCTTGAACTTTGACTTGGGTTGGTGCCTCAATCCTATTCCCGTGCCTATGCACAGTATGCGCAACAGACCCAGGGTATGTTGAACGGACATACTTCTTATAATCTTGGAAATGTTTTTGGCACCAACTTGGGAAATTATGATGATAGCAATTGTTATACCGTTGGTGCTATTCATACTATTAATGATGAGAGTGATTATGCTTATGATATGCCAAGCCACAAGCTTGGGGATGCTATGTTTGACGAGAATGACATGTTTGATAATTTATTTGCTGCAACTAATGTTTATCCCAAGCTTGGGGATGCTATGTTTAATGAAGATGATCTTTTTAGTCCCCCCTACTTTGAATGATCAAATTTGCTATGATGATTGCAGGCCTCGTATCTATTATGAGAACGATGTTGGTACTTATGATGATTATTGTGATGATACTTATTTTATAAAAAGTAGTGATGGTTATTATAAAACTTGTCATAGTTATGATTACCCTTTTCCTGAGCATTACTCCCACCATTGATGTGGAAACAATTAATAGTATTCAAGTTTCATTTGATACTCCCACCATTGTGAATGAGAAGAAATTTTCTTATGTGGAGAGTAATAAAATTTCTACGCTTGTGGATCATGAAAAGAATGTTTTATGTGATGGTTATATTGATGAATATATTCATGATGCTACTGAAAATTATTATGAGAGAGGAACTTATGATTCATGATGCTCTCTTTATGTTTCAATTCTTATCTTTTATGCGTGCATCATTGATATCATCATGCCTAGTTAAAAGGCATTAAAGGAAAGCGCTTGTTGGGAGACAACCCAACACTTTTACCTACTGTTTTTGTGTGTCCACATGATTAAGCTACTTTAGTAATCATGTTTTATAGCTTTTGTTTCAATAAAGTGCCAAGTAAAGCCTTTGGGATAGTGTGGATGATAGTTGACTTGATTCTGTCAAAAAACTGAAACTTTCGCACTCAGTCCAGGAATTTTTATAATTCACTGGAACGTGCTTTTGATCTGAACTTTCTACAGGTGATAGATATACAAATTCCCTACGTTGTCCTAATTTTTCAGAATTTTTGGAGTAGCAGAAGTATGGTTGGAGTACAGATTACTACAGACTGTTCTGTTTTTGACAGATTCTGTTTTCAATGCATAGTTTGCTTGTTTTCTAGTTTCTATGGCTTATATTGCTCCATATAAATTGTAGAAATGATATGCTACAGTAGCCATTGTGTGGAAACAATTATGAGTCTTGTCTTTGACAATAACAAAGTGAAATGGTTTGCTCTTTATCATACTAACCTATCTCACGAAGTTCCGTTAAGTTTTGTGTGACTGAAGTTTTCAAGTTTTGGGTGAGATATCGATATGAGGAGAATAAGGAGTGACAAGACCTAAGCTTGTGGATGCCCAAGGCACCCCAAGATAATATTCAAGGAAGATCCAAGCAACTAAGGTTGGGGATGCCCCGGAAGGCGTCCCCTCTTTCGTCTCCAACATTATCGGTAACCTCATTTGGAGCTATATTTTTATTCGTCACATGATATGAGTTTTGCTTGGAGTGTCATTTTATTTCGTTTTGATTTGCTTGCTGTTATTTAGAATAATGTTTTTCATCTTTTATTTCAATGAAAGTGGCAAGGTTATCTTGCAAGTATATGAGGTGCTGTTTCAAAACAGAAAGTTTATCGATGTGGCAAAAATTCCCGAGAAAAGTCAGAGTGTGATAAAATGTTGAATTTTTTTGCACAATAAGCTCTGATAAATTTTCTACAGTATGGTAAATTTTCATAATTTTTGGAGTTAAAGAAGTATTGATACTCTTGCATTCTTTACAGACTGTACTGTTTTGGCAGATTGTTGTTATGTTTGCAGTATGCATATGTTTGCTTGTTTAATGATTCTATTTGAGGATAGGACTATTAAATATGCAGAGGCATTTAGTAAGCAATGTTGAACAATAATTTTAGTGATTTGCTATAGTAGAGAATGATAAGGTTTTTGCATTGGTTTATACTAACTTATCTCACGAATTCTTGTTGAGTTTTGTGTGGATGAAGCTTTTAAGATTTAGGGAAAACGTGATATAAAAGGAATTAAGGAGACAAAAAAGCTCAAGCTTGGGGATGCCCAAGGCATCCCAAGATAATATTTCAAGAAGTCTCAAGCATCTAAGCTTGGGGGTGCCCCGGTAGGCATCCCACCTTTCTTCATCAACAATTATCGGTTAGTATCGGTGGATCCTAAGTTTTTGCTTCTTCACATGATGTGTGCTATTCTTGGAATGTCATTTTATTTTGTTTTGCTTGCTGTTTTAATAAAATACTTATATCTGAAAGTTTTAAATAAGAGAGAGTCCTCAATTAGCTACCCATTTACTTAACTACTCACATGATGTTCACTTATATCTTTTTGGAGTAGTTTGTCATTTACTCTCGTGCTTCACTTATATCCTATGAGTAAATTGTTGAATAAATTGAATATAATGAAGATGAAATTATATGTTCATATCATGACTAGTGGTAGCTTCACATTGGGTTTAGAAAGTGAAATCTTTTGAAGCTTGACAATCAAAATATTGGTCATACGAGCAGTTCATGAATGATTAGTAGAAGGAAGAGAACTTTCACATGCAAATACACTATCTTGGAAATCTTTTGTGATTGTGAGACCCCATCAAAATATTATATGCCAAAATTGTTGATGTTGGACAAGGAAGACAACGTAATGATTTATGTTTGTTCATATTCACACAGAAGTTATATTGTCATATATCCTTCAACATGTGGTGCTTGCCCCCCATCTTTGCTAGCCAAAAATTCTGCACCAAGTAGAGATACTACTTGTGCAACCAAAAACCCTGAAACCCAAATATTATTTTCAAGCGTCCACCATACCTACCTAAGGATTGAGTAAGATCCTTCAAGTAAGTTGTCATTGGTGCAATAAGGCAATAAAAATTGCTTCTAAAAGTGTTAGATCATTTAGTGTAAGAGAAAATTGAGCGTTGTACGAACTTGTGATGGGAAAGAATAAAAGCGAGAGACTGCATAATAAAGGTTGCTATCATAAGGGGCAATAAATGTGATGTTCTTTTGCACTAAGGGATTGAGCATACAAACAAAAAGCGAAAGTCAACCTCTGCTTCCCTCTGCGAAGGGCCTACCTTTTACTTTTATGTATTTACTTTCATGCAAGAGTCAAATTTTTTCTCTCTATTCCTTTTTATTTTTCTCTTTTGGCAAGCATCATGTGGTGAGGAAAGATCTAGGCACATATATCCAGTTGGATATGGGTAGCATGAGTTATTATTATTGACATCACCCTTGAGGTGAACACGTTGGGAGGCGAAATATAAGCCCCTATCTTTTTATGTGTCCGGTTGAAACGTT
This sequence comes from Aegilops tauschii subsp. strangulata, assembly GCF_002575655.3. Taxonomy (NCBI): domain Eukaryota; kingdom Viridiplantae; phylum Streptophyta; class Magnoliopsida; order Poales; family Poaceae; genus Aegilops; species Aegilops tauschii. Next base: position 203,595,513 of record NC_053037.3, on the reverse strand, counting down.
TTGCTCATGTGTATGCGGTGAGTGTTAGCAATCATAAAAGACTATATGATGGTTGAGTATGTGGAGCTCTTACTTAGAATCTATTGAATAAGTTGAACTGCAATTGTTTGGTGACTACGAATATAGGTTGCTGACTTTCAAGAGAATTCATTGTTTGAACCTTAACATGTGAATTGGTTGCTACTTTGTCATGATGAGTTTTATGAGAAAGAGTTGCTGTTATGATGCTAGGGAAAGTGATTGAAATTATCATTGATCAAACTTATGCACTTTGCGAGCATTCACACTTCATGAACTATTTCTTTTATCATTTACCTACTCGAGGACGAGTAGGAATTAAGTTTGGGTATGCTGACACGTCTCCAACGTATCTATAATTTATGAAGTATTCATGTTGTTATATTATCATTCTTGGATGTTTTACACTCATTTTATAGCAACTTTATATCATTTTTTGGGACTAACCTGTTGACATAGTGCCCACTGCCAGTTGCAGTTTTTTGCTTGTTTTATACATCGCAGAAAATCAATACCAAATGGAGTCCAAATGCAACGAAACTTTTTGTGGATTTTTTATGGACCAGACGACATCCAATGGGCCAGAGCGGCACCTGGGGGGTGCCCCAAGGGGGGCACAACCCTCCAGGGCGCGCCTGGGCCCCCAGGGGTGTCCTGGTGGGTTGTGCCTGCCTCGGTGGCCTCCCGCACCGCCTGTTCGCCCTATAGATTCACAAATATTCCAAAAACCCTTGGGAGAACCCTAGATCATAAGTTCCACCGCCGCAAGCCTCTGGAGCCA